>NC_060127.1:91324585-92734585 GCF_021461395.2 Schistocerca americana | reverse complement strand
AAGTAACAAAACACGAACCACTTAATAGTATGAGAAATGTTAATGTATTGTGTAGTTTAATGGAATGGTGTACCGTGTTGTCTATTAAGAAAATCAGCATTACGCACTTACGAAGTCCATTACTATCAAGAGAGAGGGGAACGGACAGAGAAACTCAAAGTCCCTCTGTTACATACCGTAATGTTTGGGGACTATAAATATATATGTAGATGTAAAGAATGAAATATAGGAAGTTACCTTGACATTATATAATTAGTTGAATATCAAAACAATCCGAGAGCTGATGAAAACATTATCCATTGGCCAATTTCCATGCTAAATTAATGTGTTTGCCTTTGACACGAGGAGTTGGCGCACAGCGAATTGCCAACGAGGATGTAGAGGTATATCTCTCGCCAAGTCCATACGGCGACTGCGTATCTACTCTCCCCGTCTGTCTAACGCACTGCCCCACCCCACCCTATCTCAAACCACGTATGAGCAATTAGCCAAATTACAAACCCCTACCGCGGAGGTTCAGCATTCAGCGTGACGAATTACCGCTCGGAGCGCGTGGCGTTTCTCGCTCTGGGATTAGAGTCAGTTGGCACTAATTAATGCCATTAGCGCGGCCGCTGTCGCTGCATTCTGCCAAGACCCGTCTCCGCCGCGTAGCTAAATACACGTCTGAATGTGCGTGTATGTGTGTTTGGCTTTGTGCAGTTGTTTGTCTCGGGACGAGCGCTAATTCGATACACGTGGCTGACCTGAAAGAGATGAGACGTGGCCGCCCGTCGCAGGCGTTAGCCTGCTTCCTCCCAGGTCCAATAAACGGCCTCTTATCCCTGTAAACACGCTGGGCTCTCTGGACTACAATGCCTCTCAACATTACACTTGAGGCGCAGAGGTGAGTGTTTGACGAAGGAGTGTGTCCTAAGGAACGGTTCGCCAAACTGGAAGGATGTATTAATGCATCTTGCAGTTTAACCGAATGAGGTAACTTGTTGTCTACTAGAAACTAAACAACAAATACAATCATTACAGGAAATAGACCAAAGTATTAGCCTTAAAACATCATTTGGAAAAAGATGATGATGTTTGGTTTGTGGTGTGCTCAACTGTGCGGTTACCAGCGCCCGTAAAAAGTCCCAATCTATGCTCAGTCCAATCTCAACACTTTCATGAATGATGATGAAATGATGAGGACAACACAAACACCCAGTCATCTGGAGGCAGGTGAAAATCCCCGACCACGCCGGGAATCGAACCCGGGACCCCGTGCTCGTGAAGCGAAAACGCGACCGCGAGACCACGAGCTGCGGACGGCTTGGAAAAAGAGAAATGATGCTAATTAACCGTCATTGGCAAACAAAATTAGAATTGGACACCATGACATAAAAATTGTTGAAAAGTTGAGATACTTGGGAGAAATAGTAGCATACAATCTGAATGAGAAACCAGCAAGGCTGAGTAGAACAAATAAATTCATAAAAACATATGTTACCAAGAATACACGTAACAAAAAATGTCTCTCAATAGACACAAAACTGAAACATTACAAAAGAGTCACACAGCCGGAAAACAACATATGATAACGACACTATATTGAAAACAACCAACGCTATAGCAGTAGGCAGATTAATTAATATATGAAGAAGGATGGTCAAAACAAGTATAAATAAAAATACCAAAAAGACGTAGTTTGGTGGAAAACTTCAAATGAAACAGTTTGTAAAGAAAGAGAACCAGTGGTAAGTACAGTGAATAAGAAACGGATCTCTTTCCCAGGACATCTAATGTGGGCAACAGGAAATAGAATTAGCAGGAGAATAGTTGAGAAATTGTGGAATAGTAAAAAAAAAAAAAAAAAATTCAAGTTTGTGTGAAATCTTATGGGACTTGACTGCTAAGGTCATCAGTCCCTAAGCTTACACACTACTTAACCTAAATTATCCTAAGGACAAAGACAAACACCCATGCCCGAGGGCCAGCCGGAGTGACCGAGCGGTTCTAGGCGCTACAGTCTGGAACCGCGTGACCGCTACGGTCGCAGGTTCGAATCCTGCCTCAGGCATGGATATGTGTGATGTCCTTAGGTTAGTTAGATTAAAGTAGTTCTAAGTTCTAGGGGACTGATGACCTCAGAAGTTAAGTCCCATAGTGCTCAGAGCCATTTGAACCATTTTTGGACAACAGTGTTTTTTTTAGGAAACCTTAGTCTTACTAAAATTTTTTGTTTGAAATTCAGACTTAATCACAACATGTATGTTACAAGAACATAGGTGTGATTAAGACTGAATTTCAAAAACAAAAAAATTAAAAAGTATTTTAGTCACTGTTCCAAAATGTTTATTAAAATTGTTCTTAGTCTTACTGTTTTCAACAGATTGATAACCAACACTAAATTATAGAAACGTTAATCTCTAGTTATTCAACAACTTGGCAAGTGCAATTCCACTACGATAACATTAGCCAATATACCTTTTGTTTGTTTAAACAGGTTTGACAGTAATGCTTAACTCTGGAATCAGCTATACTTTTAATTATTTAAAGTAGGTTGGCAAGTAACACTTAACTGTAAAAGATTAGCTTCAAAGACCAGCTAATATTCAGAGTAGGGTTATGATCAATAAGGAAAGAACTTTCATCATTTAGTTCTGTATGACGATCAAGAAAACATTGGATACGAATTTGTTCAGAGTCAACTAGGGACTCGTGAAACAAACTATCTTAACAGCATGTCCAACTAACGTGAGCAAAATTATGTTGTAAGAGATACAGTTCATTTGGCTTAATGTAGGTATAGAAACAACATTAGGCACCCTCTTTCATTGCCTGCTGCACTGACGTAGTCCCCCTTCTCACGGGTGGCAGGCACTTAGTACATGATTTAATTCGAGTAGTATAAATGCAGGGGAATCAGACCTGCCACAATCTACAATTAATACCCGGCAATCACTTTTGAACCATGAATTTTCAAAATTTTTTTCTTAAGAATTTACTTTATTTACTAGCGATTCATCAAGAATACGAACACATTTAATCACACTATGTGAGCATGGAAGTAGTTGGGTAACTGATAAAAACAAATCAAATTTCTTTCAACAAATGGAAATTTTATTCCTAAAAGCCCTTTTTTAGACAGATTGAAAATTATAATCGGAAAGCACCCTCTAAATATTGAGTTACAATTTATTCAGAGGCAGAAAGAACAAGTTTTGACTGTATGAGCTTTCGGGCTGACAACATTGCCGCTCCCTTTTGACAAGGCCGTAGTCAAGACCGCTCACAACAACCTCTGAAAATCTACACTAGTGCAAATCTGTAACACACCAAATAACTTTAAACTAAAAATTTTAACAACTCACACAAGCCCATAAACTATGCATCCCGTAGGAGGGATGGAAATGGTACAAAACACTAACATTAAAAGATTAACTTGCCACCGGAGGCGCAACTTGGAAAAAAAAAACTCGTACAGTGGATGGGTGGCAACTTTACATACTAAAATAACCATTTAAACAAAACCCATGAAATGCAGTCTTACATAAAATATACAGGGTTCGGCAAAGATGCTCTACACTACACATCTACCGCCTCGCAAGATGATAGGTAAGATAAAAACATACTTCAGGAATTCGGCCGTTCCACTTCAAGCAATAAATTTGTTAACACACCGAATCCAACAATCATTACAGAGGCAGCTATTAACGGAGGGCAGACCGACAGACACAACTGCCTAACAAACGCAGACGAGAGGCAGACGAGAAAGCTGGGGACGAGAGACTGACCAAGAAAACAAGTAGAATTTAACAAAAAATGGTTCAAATGGCTCTGAGCACTATGGGACTCAACTGCTGAGGTCATTAGTCCCCTAGAACTTAGAACTAGTTAAACCTAACTAACCTAAGGATATCACAAACATCCATGCCCGAGGCAGGATTCGAACCTGCGACCGTAGCGGTCTTGCGGTTCCAGACTGCAGCGCCTTTAACCGCACGGCCACTTCGGCCGGCCAGAACTTAACAGGTAACTGCAACAACATATCACTAATCACTTAACTTCTAATACACTGCCATGTCTGGCAAAGACCTGGCGCAGCATCCCCCAAAACGCCCTCCCGAACCATCCGCTGCCAGCCGCTTAAACGGACGCATGAAGGGGAGCCGGTCTCCCGTCTCACGGAGTCGCAGTTCGCACCGGCCAGACCGATGTCGCGGGCTGACCCCTGTTGCTCTCGTGTCGGCCGCGAAGTCACTACCCCTCGCTACACGGCGCGGCCCACCGGACTCACGTGGCCACCTCACATGCGTCGACGCTCAAGACGGACAAGTCATCTCGTGTCTCAGTGCGCGACCAACCAACCGATCGATCCAACCGCCAAAGACCGTTGCCTGAGTAACTCGAGCAGACTGGCGGCCTGACACATACTAGCACTCCGGACGAGAGACAAACACTAACTGCCTCACACTGACCTGGCTGACCAACTGACCCGACTCTCGCCTAGCGAGTTTTTTTTTCTTTTCTTTATTGTGATTTCATTCCCTGCCCCATATGGGCGGGGGAGGGCTGTCTGTGGCACAATCCGCCGCTCTTCAGCAGAGTGACATGACAAGTAAAAGAAGAATAATATGTTACATCATAAGGCGAGGAAAAGGGGAACATAAAACAGAAAAAGGAGAGAAAATGGAGGTAAAAATACAATGACATGGAGACGTTCATGAGGGACAGTTAAAAAGTCACCAGAAAGTTAAAAAAAAACACAGTTGGCGATTCTTAAAACACAGAGAAGACACTGAATGCGCATGCACAGGTTAAAAGTTGGCCACAGTATTAAAAACACTCCAAAACAACACACTTAAAACCCACTTGGAGCACACACAATGAAGAATAAAACTACCAGGTGGAACCTGCCGAGGGAAAGGTCAGAGAGGATGGAAAAGGAGGGGAGAGCAAGGGGCAGCAGGGGAAGTGGCGGGATGAAGAGAGGAGGGGCAACCGTACGTTCACGAAGAGGCAGGAGACACATGAGGCGGGAGAGGAAAAGGGAGGACAGGGCTGGAGGGAGCGCAGAGACACTGAAAGGAGGCACAAGAGATGGAGGGGTAGTAGGAGGGGGAAGCCGCTCAGGAGAGGGGGGGAGGAGAGGGAGCCCTGAGGAGGAGGCAGGAAGAGGGGGTTAGAGTTGGTAGGAAGGGTAGATGTCAGGGCGAAGCTCATCATCCGGGAGGGATAGATGGTGGAAGTTGCATTGGGAAAGGAGTTGGAGGGTGTGGAGATGGAGAGAGGGAGGGACACAACGGTAAAGGCGTGGCAACTGGTTAGGGGTGGAGAGGAAGGGAGACACCAGGGGGTGGGGAGGATAAAGGCAGCGGACAATATATAGTGTGCGGATGTGTTCAAGGGAAAGGAGAAGGTGGGGGAAGGGGATGAGGTTGTAGAGGATGCGTGTGGGGAACGGAAGGTGGATGTGGCAGGTGGGGTGGAGCGCATGGCGTTCGAGGATTTGGAGGGCTTTGTAGAACCGGGGAGGGGCAGAAATCCAAGCGACGCTGGCATAACAAAGGATGGGGCGGATCATGGATTTGTAGGTGTGAAGGATGGTGGAAGGATGCAGACCCCACGACCGGCCGGACAGGAGTTTCAGGAGGCGGAGGTGGTTGTGAGCTTTGTTTTGGATGGTAAGGAGATGGGGAGTCCAGGTGAGGTGGCGGTCGAGTGTGAGGCCAAGGTATTTAAGGGTAGGAGTAAGATGGATAGGACGGCCATAAATGGTGAGGTAGAAATCATGGAGGTGGAAGGAGCGGGTGGTGCAGCCTATGATGATCGCCTGGGTCTTGGAGGGATTAACATGGAGGAACCACTGGTTGCACCAAGTGGTGAAATGATCAAGGTGGGTTTGGAGGGTACGTTGGGACCGTTGAAGGGTAGGATAGAGGGCTAGGAAGATGGTGTCATTAGCAAACTGGAGAAGATGAATGGGAGGGGGAGGTTTGGGCATATCAGCAGTGTACAGGAGATAACGACAGAACCTTGGGGCACGCCAGCTGAGGGGTAGAAAGTACGGGAGTTGGAATTGTGGATAGTCACATAGGAGGGACGATGGGAGAGGAAGGAAGCGAAGAGACGGACGAAGTTGATGGGGAGAGCATAGGTCTGGAGTTTGAAGGGGACCCTGGGATGCCAGACACGGTCATAGGCGTTCTGGAGATCAAGGGAAACAAAGATAGCGGAGCGACGGGAGTTAAGTTGGAGGGAAAGAAGTTTGGTCAGGTTAAGGAGCTGGTCGTCGGCAGAGAAGGAAGGCCGGAAGCCACATTGGGTAAGAGGAAGGAAGAGGTGCTGGTTAAGGTGGCGGTGAATACGGCGAGAGAGGATGGCCTGGAAGACCTTACTGAACACGGAGGTGAGGCAGATTGGACGATAGGAAGAGGTATCAGAGGGGTTTTTGTTAGGTTTAGGGAACAGCAGGACACGGGAAGTCTTCCACAGGTCGGGGTAAAATCCAGTGGAGAGGAGGACATTGTACAGGGTAGCAAGGACAGACAGGAAGGATGGAGGGGATTCCTTGGATGACGGTAGGTGACGCCATCATGACCAGGGGCGGTGCGTTTGGAGCGGAGGATGAGTGTGATGTCTTCTGTGGTGATGGGAGTGTTGATGTCTGAGGGGGTAACCGATCCAAGTACTGGAAGCTAGGGGCGAGTGGGGGGACAGAGGTGTCAGTGCAGTCTAGGACAGTGGGGAAGAGGGAGTAATCAAAATGGGGATCGTCAGGAATGGAGAAGATCTCGGATAGGTTGGAGGCAAAATGGTTAGCCTTACTGAGGTTGTCAGGAAAGGGTCGATCGTCATGGAGGATGGGGTAATGCGGGGTGGGATGGCTACCAGTAAGGCGGTGGAAGGCTGACCAGTACTTGGAGGAGTTGACAGGGAGGGTGGAGTTGAAGCGTGTGCGTGTCTGGCGCCTAGCGAGCTCATAGTGCGTGAACAGGCTACGTTTCCTCTTTCCCACCAGAGGGAGACACCAAAGCTGCGATTGCCCCAGCGGCGCCACCGCCAGAAACGGAGGGCGACTGCTTCACATTAAGCACTGCGACACGGTCTTCAAAACAGGAAATTTTTACCACTGCTCATCTTTCATTATTATCAACGCCATTCAGTAATTCTCCTATTCACTACCCATCTGATCCCGTAAAAATTTCCAATGCGCCTACAAGTAACTGTCTGTCAGTTACGCGGCCCAAAATGGGGTTGAGAAAATAGCATGTAGAAATGTTAGAATCAATAGAAACATATGGTGTGCAGTGTTCTGTCTTTCAATTATGAAATCATAATTTGGATTCAGAAAATAGCATGTCGAAATGTCAGTCAATAGGAACAATCCGGGTCTTCAAACGCAAGGACACTGTCTGTCGGTCGACTCAGTACAGCTGTCTGTCATCCGCCACAGAAACCAAGAAATTTCACAGTATCGGTTAACACGAAGAGGGAGCGGTGACCAGGCTGGCTACACACTGGCCCAGCAGGGTACTGACACTGGACATTAAATTTTCAGTGCTTATGCTTAATGCAACTATGTGCTCTTGGAATCTTTCGTGGCAGCATGCCTGAAAAAAATTTTTTCGATTTTCAAGCCGCGCCATTCTCGAGTTTTAGATCGCTATCTCCGCTATAGTCGTCAGGAGTAAATCTGCTAACTGCTGGGCTGATGCGGTTTTACCGCTCATATAGCCACGGCTGCAGTCCCTGGTGCCAATCAGACGCGTGCATGGGATGTGAATTTGGCAGCTCTTAACAGCTCCGGCCTTCCACTGGAACGAGTGACGTCAGGTTGTGCGAGGGGAGGGCGCTACGTTTCAAACTGCCGCTCCCGCCTCTCTAAAAACGTCAAGCATTAGTCGTTGCTTCCTTTCGACATCCAGAGCCAACCCCTACTCCCCGATAAGTATTTACCGCGTCTCCATTAAAACTGTTGTTCTGCATTCTCATCTCATGTCACCTCTTTTGTAATGAAATCTCAGTACATCCAATCACAAGCCAAGACTCTCGTGTTTTTTAAGTGTATTTGTGTCTGTTTCCCAAGCAATACCCACATGTGGCCGACTTGTAAAGCTCAGTTTGTTTACTGTCTCGCACCATGGGGGTCGGCCGGAACGCAGGTCTCAGCCCATGTCTCTGCAACACACGCCACTCAATATGGCAGGAAAGCAGCCGGCTCGGCATCTTTTGCCGATTCACAAGGCGTCCTTCTTCGGTGGAAACTGAAGGCGTTTACAATTTCTATTTTTCTGTAACAATTCTCTCTGAACAGGTGTCTCAAGTGCTACAATTCAGACTGTAGGTGGTCGTAGATAGAAATAACTTTCGCTCTGCGAACTAACGTGTTTAAGACCGCTTTCCTATGTAGAGGGTTTTGCAGAGTGTCGATATTTAAATATCGATCATATGCGTCAGTTTCCGGTTCAACGACTAACATAGCCATCTTCTGCCTTCCACTCAAATAAAATAAATAATAACAGTAGCTTGCAACACACCAGCTGCTGGCAGTGCATTCACGAGACGACGAAAAGGCACAACAGCCCACCATGCACTTACGGCCCACTCGTCCCCGCTCCGTACTCTCGCCACTTTCTCCTCGCTTCCCCACAGACAAACAACCCGTGTGCCAACGGTTTGGATTACGCGAGACGGCGAAAGTGCAGCCCACTTAGGTTATTAGTTGGAACAGTGTCAACCACGATACGTGATTACTCTGCTATTCGCAATTAAGTGCCTGGCAGAGGGTTCAATGAACCACTTTCAAGCTGTCTCTCAACCGTTTCACTCTCTAACAGTGCGCGCGAAAAACGAGCTCTTACATTTTTCTGCACGAGTCTTAATTTCTCGTATTTTATAGTGATGATCGTTTCTCCCTATCTAGGTGGTTGCCAACTGTTTTCGCAATCGGAGGAGAAAACTGGTGATTGGAATTTCATGAGAAAAACCCGTCCTAACGAAAAACGCCTTAGTTTTAATAGTTGCTACTCCAATTCACATATCATGTCTGTGGCACTATCTCCCCTATTTCGCGATAATACAAAACAAGCTGCCCTTCTTTGTACTTTTTCGATGTCATCCGTCAGTCCCACCTGATGCGGATCCCACACCGTACAGTAGTACTCCAGAATAGGACAGACAAACGTGGTGTATGCAGTCTCTTTAGTAGACCTGTTTCCCCTATCTTCACGGAACATAAAACGTGAATTACGACTAAAGTGATTATACATTTAACGTTGAAAGGGTTTACAAATAGAAGCTTATAACAGAGCAAAAATGCAACGATATTTCTCTGTGCATGTACTAAATTGTGTTTTTAAAAGCAAGAAATACTATATAAAAGGGGAGAGGGTGTCACGTACTAACATTTGTTGAGAGCTAATAGCTGATATGGAAAAACTTGTTTTTGGCGTTGGAGAACTTTACTAACAATAGCTTATAACAGAACACCATTGCAATGACAATTTGCCATGCATCTCTTTAATCGTCCTATTGAAAGTAATAAATACTGTAAAGAAGGGGGGTACCATGAATTAGAACTCTGGTTGAAAGCTAACTGCTAAAACGGAGAAACTTCTGCTTAGGATCGGAGAAGTTTACAAACGGCGGATGGAGAAGAACAAGCTACAAATTCTAATTCCACATTAGGCTCAAAATTTTACAAGAATGCGTCGAAAAGGCTAAAATACGTCATGTACACATAAAAATTATCATGTAAATGAAATCTTTATTATACTACTGCAACGAGAAAGTGTTTTGCTTAAAATAAGGTGCTCACTGAGACTGGTAAACATATACTATGCGGCACTGCTGATCAACTACATCAGAGACGTAATAAAGGGAAAGGAACAAATTTATGTATGTTTGCAGGTGGGGATAATTAGCCGCCAAATAACTGTGAAAATTAGTTCTGAAACCTTCAGCTCCCTTTATTTTGCACAACTCGCTGTTAGTTTCGGTCAATGGTCGTTATCACGCTTAGCTGGCATAAACGGGAGGAAAGTTGACCACAATTTGAAGCAAGTCCACATAGACAGCAAGTAGGGCGTTACTAGCTTTCGATGTGGACTTGATTCTTGACGAAAATTATTCTACACCGTTATTATTTTCAGATATTGTCTACGTACTGTGGTGGGCTTAAAAGAACAAATTACTTTCGTTCAAATTATTGTTCAACTTTCCTGCTGTTTGTGTCAGCTAAGCTTGATAATGGTCATTGACTGAATCTAGTATCGAATCGTGCAATATAAATGGTAGCCGAAGGAAAGGAATAAAGTTTGAAGGGAAACATATTTCTTTGTGAAGGTACATAAGTTCATGAAACAAACACTTGGGAGATATGATGAAGGCAGTAGGTTACACACATAGGACGGAGTAAATCTCAGTGATAAAGACAAATGAGTGAAAGTGATGAAGCGAATCGAAGAGGAAGCTAACGATCTACGGAACTTAATTATTTACGACGACCGAGCAGTTCAGTGCATCCTGTGTGGAATTCAGGCTGCACGTGGTATAGTAGTGCCATTAGGGTTGCCTGCGTAGCTGGCGTTAGGCGGCGAGACGATGTACGCCTGAAGCCACAATACCGATCTGGCCTACGGAAGACATGTTTGGCGCCATACTTTGGCTTTGCCACTTGGACGATAATTGAGAGTTGTTTGCTATCATGGGCACCCACGAGGTGCTCATGTGCGCTGCACGGCCGGGTTAAAGGTGTTCACAGGAGAGTCCAACAGGCATCCCCGTCACGAGGAGCGTCAGTGGACACAGCCGTCAACCAGTCTCCGATGGACGCCACTCATCCGTTATTTCACTACATCGTGACTTGACTTAGGAAAACGTTTTAAAAGTGTCTATCAACTGGATTAGGACTCTAATTCAGAACGATAGTTATGAAATATTGTCGGACCTCTCCCTAACGTGAGATAAGTATCAAAACATTTTGTTTCCGTAATAAATAGCGTTGAAATTGACTCTGAAGGGCCGTTTAGTAGTTTTGAGTGCGTTTTAAGAGTGTCAGTAGGGTGTGGCCTAGCAAACCTCGTTCTTGAAGTCCATCCTACAACACAGTAAGGTATAAGAATTATAACTAGGCAGTAGGAATAAACACGACGGCCGAAAAAAACATCATAACTAGACAGGCACTGTGAAAAAAAGCATTCTTCAGTATCACATAGACTATTTACATGGCTGTTGCGAAGGCATTTACTGAAATACACTCCTGGAAATTGAAATAAGAACACCGTGAATTCATTGTCCCAGGAAGGGGAAACTTTATTGACACATTCCTGGGGTCAGATACATCACATGATCACACTGACAGAACCACAGGCACATAGACACAGGCAACAGAGCATGCACAATGTCGGCACTAGTACAGTGTATATCCACCTATCGCAGAAATGCAGGCTGCTATTCTCCCGTGGAGACGATCGTAGAGATGCTGGATGTAGTCCTGTGGAACGGCTTGCCATGCCATTTCCACCTGGCGCCTCAGTTGGACCAGCGTTCGTGCTGGATGTGCAGACCGCGTGAGACGACGCTTCATCCAGTCCCAAACATGCTCAATGGGGGACAGATCCGGAGATCTTGCTGGCCAGGGTAGTTGACTTACACCTTCTAGAGCACGTTGGGTGGGACGGGATACATGCGGACGTGCATTGTCTTGTTGGAACAGCAAGTTCCCTTGCCGGTCTAGGAATGGTAGAACGATGGGTTCGATGACGGTTTGGATGTACCGTGCACTATTCAGTGCCCCCTCGACGATCACCAGTGGTGTACGGCCAGTGTAGGAGATCGCTCCCCACACCATGATGCCGCGTGTTGGCCCTGTGTGCCTCGGTCGTATGCGGTCCTGACTGTGGCGCTCACCTGCACGGCGCCAAACACGCATACGACCATCATTGGCACCAAGGCAGAAGCGACTCTCATCGCTGAAGACGACACGTCTCCATTCGTCCCTCCATTCACGCCTGTCGCGACGCCACTGGAGGCGGGCTGCATGATGTTGGGGCGTGAGCGGAAGACGGCCTAACGGTGTGCGTGACCGTAGCCCAGCTTCATGGAGACGGTTGCGAATGGTCCTCGCCGATACCCCGGGAGCAACAGTGTCCCTAATTTGCTGGGAAGTGGCGGTGCGGTCCCCTACGGCACTGCGTAGGATCCTACGGTCTTGGCGTGCATCCGTGCGTCGCTGCGGTCCGGTCCCAGGTCGACGGGCACGTGCACCTTCCGCCGACCACTGGCGACAACATCGATGTACTGTGGAGACCTCACGCCCCACGTGTTGAGCAATTCGGCGGTACGTCCACCCGGCCTCCCGCATGCCCACTATACGCCCTCGCTCAAAGTCCGTCAACTGCACATACGGTTCACGTCCACGCTGTCGCGGCATGCTACCAGTGTTAAAAACTGCGATGGAGCTCCGTATGCCACGGCAAACTGGCTGACACTGACGGCGGCGGTGCACAAATGCTGCGCAGCTAGCGCCATTCGACGGCCAACACCGCGGTTCCTGGTGTGTCCGCTGTGCCGTGCGTGTGATCATTGCTTGTACAGCCCTCTCGCAGTGTCCGGAGCAAGTATGGTGGGTCTGACACACCGGTGTCAATGCGTTCTTTTTTCCATTTCCAGGAGTGTATATATCTCTCATTGCCGTCTGTACTGTCTCTTTCAAATCATTAAACATTTTTTCTACGCTTATGTAATCAGATCGAAAGGAGTGAAGACTGTCTCTTAAAAAGGCGTTAAAGCATTTTTGTCAGCTTTTTATATATAGATATACTTTGCGTTTGTTTTTGATGGTTGTGGGTGTTACGGTATTCAGCCTAGCAGCAGCTGCCTTGTGGTCGCTAATCGCTGTATTCGTCACGATACTATTTGTCCAGGATTATTTGTGGCTAAGAGGTCAAGTATGCTTTCGCAAACATTTACGCTTCGAGTGAGCTCGTGAAATAATTGTTCAGAATAACTTTCTGAGAAAGCATTCAGTACAGTTTCGAATGACATTTTCTGCCTATTCAGGTTGGTTTCGTTCCATCCTTGCTCTAGTCTCGTCTGTTTTATTCTTCAGTTTCAGTTTCGCCGTTCCTTATCCTCATCTTGGTTTCCGACAGTTTGTTTTATTGTTATTCACATGGTCACTCGTTCCTCCTTCCATCGGCACCATTCCTCGCGCAGTTACATTTTTTTTTGTTCACTCGTCCTTCTTTATAATTGTTCCTAAGATTTGGACTTCTTTGTGTACCGACATTGGTCAGGGAAAAATATGTATTACATTACTTATCCAATGCTCCTCATAAAAGTGCTTCACCTTCATCAGGTGGTAAGTAATATTTTGTTTTTCCCACCGCTAAGTTCTTCGGTCACTGCTTATTCTGGATGCACTCTTGTTTATACCTATTAATAAACTGAACTACATTTGCTTAATAAGTTGCGCCAACCTATCTCTCGGCCACTTACCTTTCCCATAAGGTTTAGCTTTCCTTAATTTTAAACATGACTGAGCTTTAGCGACGTTCTTTCGACACACGGTATGGACCAAGTTTAGAGAAACGGCCTTTGAAGCTGACTGCCGAACGATTCTACTGCGCATTAGGACCACGAAGATAAGAGAAATTAGGGCTCATACGAAGGTATATAGACAGTTGAATTTTCACTCGCTCTATTTTCCTGTGGAACAGGAACGGAAATGACAAGTAGTGCTACAGGGTACCTTCGAGACGCAACGTACGGTGGCTTGCGGAGTATCTACGCAAATGTAGATTCAGAAACTTAATGAGACACCGAAATTGTTTACATTACCCCCTTTCTTTTCCATTAATCGCATCACTAGACTCCGAAGATGTGGGTTAAGGTACAGAGATAAATAAATAATCTACAACACGTACAGAACCACGATGGAAGTCGTGGAAGGTCAAGGAACATAAATTCTAGAGTCGAAGCTCATTAGCAGTTACCTTCGAGAGGCTGAAACATGGGTACGTCAGTTCCAAATAAATGTTTATAGGAAATTTTGCCCAAGGGTTCAACAGTTTTAAAATTGTCTTTTCTTTCAGTGTAATGGGCACTAAAATCATATTAATGGTTACAAAACTATTTTAAACAGAACAAAGTAACAGCTGCAGCCAAATGATGTTATGATAAGGGTACTTCACATGTCGATTAAGTACGATGAACAAAGTTAAATGGTTCTTGTCATATGAGACCCTTATCTTCACAGAATATAAAACATGAATTACGACTAAAGTGATCATACATTTAACGCTGAAGGGTTTACAAATAGAAGCTTATAACAGAGCAAAAATGCAACGATATTTCTCTGTGCATGTACTAAATTGTGTTTTTAAAAGCAAGAAATACTATATAAAAGGGGACAGGGTGTCACGTACTAACATTTGTTGAGAGCTAATAGCTGATATGGAAAAACTTGTTTTTGGCGTTGGAGAACTTTACTAACAATAGCTTATAACAGAACACCATTGCAATGACAATTTGCCATGCATCTCTTTAATCGTCCTATTGAAAGTAATAAATACTGTAAAGAAGGGGGGTACCATGAATTAGAACTCTGGTTGAAAGCTAACTGCTAAAACGGAGAAACTTCTGCTTAGGATCGGAGAAGTTTACAAACGGCGGATGGAGAAGAACAAGCTACAAATTCTAATTCCACATTAGGCTCAAAATTTTACAAGAATGCGTCGAAAAGGCTAAAATACGTCATGTACACATAAAAATTATCATGTAAATGAAATCTTTATTATACTACTGCAACGAGAAAGTGTTTTGCTTAAAATAAGGTGCTCACTGAGACTGGTAAACATATACTATGCGGCACTGCTGATCAACTACATCAGAGACGTAATAAAGGGAAAGGAACAAATTTATGTATGTTTGCAGGTGGGGATAATTAGCCGCCAAATAACTGTGAAAATTAATTCTGAAACCTTCAGCTCCCTTTATTTTGCACAACTCGCTGTTAGTTTCGGTCAATGGTCGTTATCACGCTTAGCTGGCATAAACGGGAGGAAAGTTGACCACAATTTGAAGCAAGTCCACATAGACAGCAAGTAGGGCGTTACTAGCTTTCGATGTGGACTAGATTCTTGACGAAAATTATTCTACACCGTTATTATTTTCAGATATTGTCTACGTACTGTGGTGGGCTTAAAAGAACAAATTACTTTCGTTCAAATTATTGTTCAACTTTCCTGCTGTTTGTGTCAGCTAAGCTTGATAGTGGTCATTGACTGAATCTAGTATCGAATCGTGCAATATAAATGGTAGCTGAAGGAAAGGAATAAAGTTTGAAGGGAAACATATTTCTTTGTGAAGGTACATAAGTTCATGAAACAAACACTTGGGAGATATGATGAAGGCAGTAGGTTACACACATAGGACGGAGTAAATCTCAGTGATAAAGACAAATGAGTGAAAGTGATGAAGCGAATCGAAGAGGAAGCTAACGATCTACGGAACTTAATTATTTACGACGACCGAGCAGCTCAGTGCATCCTGTGTGGAATTCAGGCTGCACGTGGTATAGTAGTGCCATTAGGGTTGCCTGCGTAGCTGGCGTTAGGCGGCGAGACGATGTACGCCTGAAGCCACAATACCGATCTGGCCTACGGAAGACATGTTTGGCGCCATACTTTGGCTTTGCACTTGGACGATAATTGAGAGTTGTTTGCTATCATGGGCACCCACGAGGTGCTCATGTGCGCTGCACGGCCGGGTTAAAGGTGTTCACAGGAGAGTCCAACAGGCATCCCCGTTACGAGGAGCGTCAGTGGACACAGCCGTCAACCAGTCTCCGATGGACGCCACTCATCCGTTATTTCACTACATCGTGACTTGACTTAGGAAAACGTTTTAAAAGTGTCTATCAACTGGATTAGGACTCTAATTCAGAACGATAGTTATGAAATATTGTCGGACCTCTCCCTAACGTGAGATAAGTATTCAAAACATTTTGTTTCCGTAATAAATAGCGTTGAAATTGACTCTGAAGAGCCGTTTAGTAGTTTTGAGTGCGTTTTAAGAGTGTCAGTAGGGTGTGGCCTAGCAAACCTCGTTCTTGAAGTCCATCCTACAACACAGCAAGGTATAAGAATTATAACTAGGCAGTAGGAATAAACACGACGGCCGAAAAAAACATCATAATTAGACAGGCACGGTGAAAAAAAGCATTCTTCAGTATCACATAGACTATTTACATGGCTGTTGCGAAGGCATTTACTGAAATACACTCCTGGAAATTGAAATAAGAACACCGTGAATTCATTGTCCCAGGAAGGGGAAACTTTATTGACACATTCCTGGGGTCAGATACATCACATTATCACACTGACAGAACCACAGGCACATAGACACAGGCAACAGAGCATGCACAATGTCGGCACTAGTACAGTGTATATCCACCTTTCGCAGAAATGCAGGCTGCTATTCTCCCATGGAGACGATCGTAGAGATGCTGGATGTAGTCCTGTGGAACGGCTTGCCATGCCATTTCCACCTGGCGCCTCAGTTGGACCAGCGTTCGTGCTGGATGTGCAGACCGCGTGAGACGACGCTTCATCCAGTCCCAAACATGCTCAATGGGGGACAGATCCGGAGATCTTGCTGGCCAGGGTAGTTGACTTACACCTTCTAGAGCACGTTGGGTGGCACGGGATACATGCGGACGTGCATTGTCCTGTTGGAACAGCAAGTTCCCTTGCCGGTCTAGGAATGGTAGAACGATGGGTTCGATGACGGTTTGGATGTACCGTGCACTATTCAGTGCCCCCTCGACGATCACCAGTGGTGTACGGCCAGTGTAGGAGATCGCTCCCCACACCATGATGCCGCGTGTTGGCCCTGTGTGCCTCGGTCGTATGCGGTCCTGATTGTGGCGCTCACCTGCACGGCGCCAAACACGCATACGACCATAATTGGCACCAAGGCAGAAGCGACTCTCATCGCTGAAGACGACACGTCTCCATTTGTCCCTCCATTCACGCCTGTCGCGACGCCACTGGAGGCGGGCTGCATGATGTTGGGGCGTGAGCGGAAGACGGCCTAACGGTGTGCGTGACCGTAGCCCAGCTTCATGGAGACGGTTGCGAATGGTCCTCGCCGATACCCCGGGAGCAACAGTGTCCCTAATTTGCTGGGAAGTGGCGGTGCGGTCCCCTACGGCACTGCGTAGGATCCTACGGTCTTGGCGTGCATCCGTGCGTCGCTGCGGTCCGGTCCCAGGTCGACGGGCACGTGCACCTTCCGCCGACCACTGGCGACAACATCGATGTACTGTGGAGACCTCACGCCCCACGTGTTGAGCAATTCGGCGGTACGTCCACCCGGCCTCCCGCATGCCCACTATACGCCCTCGCTCAAAGTCCGTCAACTGCACATACGGTTCACGTCCACGCTGTCGCGGCATGCTACCAGTGTTAAAGACTGCGATGGAGCTCCGTATGCCACGGCAAACTGGCTGACACTGACGGCGGCGGTGCACAAATGCTGCGCAGCTAGCGCCATTCGACGGCCAACACCGCGGTTCCTGGTGTGTCCGCTGTGCCGTGCGTGTGATCATTGCTTGTACAGCCCTCTCGCAGTGTCCGGAGCAAGTATGGTGGGTCTGACACACCGGTGTCAATGCGTTCTTTTTTCCATTTCCAGGAGTGTATATATCTCTCATTGCCGTCTGCACTGTCTCTTTCAAATCATTAAACATTTTTTCTACGCTTATGTAATCAGATCGAAAGGAGTGAAGACTGTCTCTTAAAAAGGCGTTAAAGCATTTTTGTCAGCTTTTTATATATAGATATACTTTGCGTTTGTTTTTGATGGTTGTGGGTGTTACGGTATTCAGCCTAGCAGCAGCTGCCTTGTGGTCGCTAATCGCTGTATTCGTCACGATACTATTTGTCCAGGATTATTTGTGGCTAAGAGGTCAAGTATGCTTTCGCAAACATTTACGCTTCGAGTGAGCTCGTGAAATAATTGTTCAGAATAACTTTCTGAGAAAGCATTCAGTACAGTTTCGAATGACATTTTCTGCCTATTTAGGTTGGTTTCGTTCCATCCTTGCTCTAGTCTCGTCTGTTTTATTCTTCAGTTTCAGTTTCGCCGTTCCTTATCCTCATCTTGGTTTCCGACAGTTTGTTTTATTGTTATTCACATGGTCACTCGTTCCTCCTTCCATCGGCACCATTCCTCGCGCAGTTACATTTTTTTTTGTTCACTCGTCCTTCTTTATAATTGTTCCTAACATTTGGACTTCTTTGTGTACCGACATTGGTCAGGGAAAAATATGTATTACATTACTTATCCAATGCTCCTCATAAAAGTGCTTCACCTTCATCAGGTGGTAAGTAATATTTTGTTTTTCCCACCGCTAAGTTCTTCGGTCACTGCTTATTCTGGATGCACTCTTGTTTATACCTATTAATAAACTGAACTACATTTGCTTAATAAGTTGCGCCAACCTATCTCTCGGCCACTTACCTTTCCCATAAGGTTTAGCTTTCCTTAATTTTAAACATGACTGAGCTTTAGCGACGTTCTTTCGACACACGGTATGGACCAAGTTTAGAGAAACGGCCTTTGAAGCTGACTGCCGAACGATTCTACTGCGCATTAGGACCACGAAGATAAGAGAAATTAGGGCTCATACGAAGGTATATAGACAGTTGAATTTTCACTCGCTCTATTTTCCTGTGGAACAGGAACGGAAATGACAAGTAGTGCTACAGGGTACCCTCGAGACGCAACGTACGGTGGCTTGCAGAGTATCTACGCAAATGTAGATTCAGAAACTTAATGAGACACCGAAATTGTTTACATTACCCCCTTTCTTTTCCATTAATCGCATCACTAGACTCCGAAGATGTGGGTTAAGGTACAGAGATAAATAAATAATCTACAACACGTACAGAACCACGATGGAAGTCGTGGAAGGTCAAGGAACATAAATTCTAGAGTCGAAGCTCATTAGCAGTTACCTTCGAGAGGTTAAAAACATGGGTACGTCAGTTCCAAATAAATGTTTATAGGAAATTTTGCCCAAGGGTTCAACAGTTTTAAAATTGTCTTTTCTTTCAGTGTAATGGGCACTAAAATCATATTAATGGTTACAAAACTATTTTAAACAGAACAAAGTAACAGCTGCAGCCAAATGATGTTATGAAAAGGGTACTTCACATGTCGATTAAGTACGATGAACAAAGTTAAATGGCTCTTGTCATATGAGACCCTTATCTTCACAGAATATGAAACATGAATTAAGACTAAAGTGATCATACATTTAACGCTGAAGGGTTTACAAATAGAATCTTATAACAGAGCAAAAATGCAACGATATTTCTCTGTGCATGTACAAAATTGTGTTTTTAAAAGCAAGAAATACTATATAAAAGGGGACAGGGTGTCACGTACTAACATTTGTTGAGAGCTAATAGCTGATATGGAAAAACTTGTTTTTGGCGTTGGAGAACTTTACTAACAATAGCTTATAACAGAACACCATTGCAATGACAATTTGCCATGCATCTCTTTAATCGTCCTATTGAAAGTAATAAATACTGTAAAGAAGGGGGGTACCATGAATTAGAACTCTGGTTGAAAGCTAACTGCTAAAACGGAGAAACTTCTGCTTAGGATCGGAGAAGTTTACAAACGGCGGATGGAGAAGAACAAGCTACAAATTCTAATTCCACATTAGGCTCAAAATTTTACAAGAATGCGTCGAAAAGGCTAAAATACGTCATGTACACATAAAAATTATCATGTAAATGAAATCTTTATTATACTACTGCAACGAGAAAGTGTTTTGCTTAAAATAAGGTGCTCACTGAGACTGGTAAACATATACTATGCGGCACTGCTGATCAACTACATCAGAGACGTAATAAAGGGAAAGGAACAAATTTATGTATGTTTGCAGGTGGGGATAATTAGCCGCCAAATAACTGTGAAAATTAATTCTGAAACCTTCAGCTCCCTTTATTTTGCACAACTCGCTGTTAGTTTCGGTCAATGGTCGTTATCACGCTTAGCTGGCATAAACGGGAGGAAAGTTGACCACAATTTGAAGCAAGTCCACATAGACAGCAAGTAGGGCGTTACTAGCTTTCGATGTGGACTTGATTCTTGACGAAAATTATTCTACACCGTTATTATTTTCAGATATTGTCTACGTACTGTGGTGGGCTTAAAAGAACAAATTACTTTCGTTCAAATTATTGTTCAACTTTCCTGCTGTTTGTGTCAGCTAAGCTTGATAATGGTCATTGACTGAATCTAGTATCGAATCGTGCAATATAAATGGTAGCTGAAGGAAAGTAATAAAGTTTGAAGGGAAACATATTTCTTTGTGAAGGTACATAAGTTCATGAAACAAACACTTGGGAGATATGATGAAGGCAGTAGGTTACACACATAGGACGGAGTAAATCTCAGTGATAAAGACAAATGAGTGAAAGTGATGAAGCGAATCGAAGAGGAAGCTAACGATCTACGGAACTTAATTATTTACGACGACCGAGCAGTTCAGTGCATCCTGTGTGGAATTCAGGCTGCACGTGGTATAGTAGTGCCATTAGAGTTGCCTGCGTAGCTGGCGTTAGGCGGCGAGACGATGTACGCCTGAAGCCACAATACCGATCTGGCCTACGGAAGACATGTTTGGCGCCATACTTTGGCTTTGCCACTTGGACGATAATTGAGAGTTGTTAGCTATCATGGGCACCCACGAGGTGCTCATGTGCGCTGCACGGCCGGGTTAAAGGTGTTCACAGGAGAGTCCAACAGGCATCCCCGTTACGAGGAGCGTCAGTGGACACAGCCGTCAACCAGTCTCCGATGGACGCCACTCATCCGTTATTTCACTACATCGTGACTTGACTTAGGAAAACGTTTTAAAAGTGTCTATCAACTGGATTAGGACTCTAATTCAGACCGATATTTATGAAATATTGTCGGACCTGTTTGTTTCCGTAATAAATAGCGTTGAAATTGACTCTGAAGAGCCGTTTAGTAGTTTTGAGTGCGTTTTATGAGTGTCAGTAGGGTGTGGCCTAGCAAACCTCGTTCTTGAAGTCCATCCTACAACACAGCAAGGTATAAGAATTATAACTAGGCAGTCGGAATAAACACGACGGCCGAAAAAAACATCATAATTAGACAGGCACTGTGAAAAAAAGCATTCTTCAGTATCACATAGACTATTTACATGGCTGTTGCGAAGGCATTTACTGAAATACACTCCTGGAAATTGAAATAAGAACACCGTGAATTCATTGTCCCAGGAAGGGGAAACTTTATTGACACATTCCTGGGGTCAGATACATCACATTATCACACTGACAGAACCACAGGCACATAGACACAGGCAACAGAGCATGCACAATGTCGGCACTAGTACAGTGTATATCCACCTTTCGCAGCAATGCAGGCTGCTATTCTCCCGTGGAGACGATCGTAGAGATGCTGGATGTAGTCCTGTGGAACGGCTTGCCATGCCATTTCCACTTGGCGCCTCAGTTGGACCAGCGTTCGAGCTGGACGTGCAGACCGCGTGAGACGACGCTTCATCCAGTCCCAAACATGCTCAATGGGGGACAGATCCGGAGATCTTGCTGGCAGGGTAGTTGACTTACACCTTCTAGAGCACGTTGGGTGGGACGGGATACATGCGGACGTGCATTGTCCTGTTGGAACAGCAAGTTCCCTTGCCGGTCTAGGAATGGTAGAACGATGGGTTCGATGACGGTTTGGATGTACCGTGCACTATTCAGTGCCCCCTCGACGATCACCAGTGGCGTACGGCCAGTGTAGGAGATCGCTCCCCACACCATGATGCCGGGTGTTGGCCCTGTGTGCCTCGGTCGTATGCGGTCCTGATTGTGGCGCTCACCTGCACGGCGCCAAACACGCATACGACCATCATTGGCACCAAGGCAGAAGCGACTCTCATCGCTGAAGACGTCCCTCCATTCACGCCTGTCGCGACACCACTGGAGGCGGGCTGCACGATGTTGGGGCGTGAGCGGAAGACGGCCTAACGGTGTGCGTGACCGTAGCCCAGCTTCATGGAGACGGTTGCGAATGGTCCTCGCCGATACCCCAGGAGCAACAGTGTCCCTAATTTGCTGGGAAGTGGCGGTGTGGTCCCCTACGGCACTGCGTGGGATCCTACGGTCTCGGCGTGCATCCGTGCGTCGCTGCGGTCCGGTCCCAGGTCGACGGGCACGTGAACCTTCCGCCGACCACTGGCGACAACATCGATGTTATGTGGAGACCTCACGCCCCACGTGTTGAGCAATTCGGCGGTACGTCCACCCGGCCTCCCGCATGCCCACTATACGCCCTCGCTCAAAGTCCGTCAACTGCACATACGGTTCACGTCCACGCTGTCGCGGCATGCTACCAGTGTTAAAGACTGCGATGGAGCTCCGTATGCCACGGCAAACTGGCTGACACTGACGGCGGCGGTGCACAAATGCTGCGCAGCTAGCGCCATTCGACGGCCAACACCGCGGTTCCTGGTGTGTCCGCTGTGCCGTGCGTGTGATCATTGCTTGTACAGCCCTCTCGCAGTGTCCGGAGCAAGTATGGTGGGTCTGACACACCGGTGTCAGTGTGTTCTTTTTTCCATTTCCAGGAGTGTATGAAGTGCAGGAAAGCTTAGGTGAAATATCTGTAAGAGAATATGAAGACATCTATAAATGAATAATGGACAGAAGAACTGATCCAGAAAATAGAAAAGTCAAAACAACTAAAAGGTAACATTAAGAGCGCAGTAGTAATTCCAGTGGTACACGGAAAGGAGAGAGGATAGGTGGAAAGAGCACATTCAAGCCATCCGAGAGAGAGAAAAATTGTGTGATAATGTGATAGAAGAGGAAACAGTAATCAATATAGAAGAGATAGGAGATCCAGTATTACAATCAGACCTTAGAAAAGCTTTGGAAGACTTAAGTTTCAATAATGCAGGAGGCATAGATAACACTGGTATGTAGAACGTAAGATTCTGGCGATATACCACTTGACATTCGGGAAAAAATCATCCACACAATTCCTCTCGCTGTGTCTCTCGCAGTGTCTGGAGCAAGTATGGTGGGTCTGACACACCGGTGTCAATGTGTTCTTTTTTCCATTTCGAGGAGTGTAGATGTTTAGAGTAGAGCGTTGGGAACTGAAGCGTGGGCCATCGGAAACCCGAAGAAGAGAATACTAGAATCCTTCGAAATACGGTGCCATAGAGGAACGTTAAGGTTTTAATGGGCAGGTAGATAAGAACTGGAATCTATGGAAGACCGTTAGCAGCAAACGATCCAGGTTCGTGGGACGTTTTATAGTAGTGCACCAGTAGTTAGGCAGTGGACAGATGGAGAAGTAGCGTGGAAAATAGTAGCGTTAGAACAAGGTACTAATTATTACACCGTACGAAAGAAATCTCTATCGTCTACGTTTCGGACGGTACGTGGGGAAGAAAATGTTTTTATAAGACGGGAAATAACGGACAGCATCAGACCAGTGAAAACATTAATGGCTCGTTATTCAGCTTATGTGCATTTTATAACTGTTAAGCCTTGTTTATTCCGCAGGAAACACGAGCAAACTAGCACACCGAACGAGAACTCTCTCTGGTGTTACGATAGGCGAACGAGAGCGAACTACCATGGTACCGTTCGGTTCTCATTCGAATTTGTTAACTCGTGTCCCACTGATCATGTCTGTTTTAAAAAGCACTACGTCTTCAGGCAACGAGTGGCCTACCGGGACCATCCGACTGCCATGTCATCCTCAGTGGATGATGCGGATAGGAGGGGCGTGGGGTCAGCACACCGTCGTTACGATAGTACTCTTGACCGAAGCCGCTACTATTCGGTAGCATCACGAGGCTGTGTGAACTCCAAAAAATGGCAACAGCACATGGCGGCCTGGATGGTCACCCATCCAAGTGCCGACCACGCCCGACCGTGCTTCGGTGATTTCACGGGAACCGGTTTATCGATTGCGGCAAGGCCGTTGCCCCGCTTCTGCTTTAACGAGACATAATACGAATTTTACGACGACTCCGGTTTGGTGCTAGCATTACAGAAAGTTCTAGTCTGTTATCTTGTCTGTTTCTCTTTGCGTGAGCAATGAAGCTGTCTGAGAAGAAAATAATGTTGCTGATAGAAGAATATAAAGTTCTAATATCCTTCTAGGATCCAAAAGATTCTCAGCACAAATGCTGAAAACCAAACAGTTATGATTGGTAGAATATTGGTTCAACTGGGAATGTGGAAAAGACGAGAAACTCGTTAGATTCCTGCAGCAGGAAGAAACCGAGTGAATAAGCATAAACTTAGTGTTTATTTTTATTAAAACGGAAAGTCACAATTAGCGTCTTCCTACCTAATCTATCTGTTATGTTTATTGAAATTAAAAATGTGTGGATCATCTGATAATTCTGAAGGTTCATGTTCACTCTTCTCCCTAAAATGCTGGAGAAATCAGGAAATTTACCTTATGGTCCTGGAACCAATGAAGTGAAACTTTTAATCTACACCTCCCCATGAAAGAGAGCGGGTTCCGCATATCATGTGAGGACGAACAAAGGCAACGACCGAGGAATGACCAGGCAGGACAGGGCACCCTCTCATCCTGGAAATGAGAAACCATTTACGAAGGTGAAATAAAAAATTGATGATCAGTGGGAATAGGATTGGAAGGAAAAGGAAACCATCACATTAAAGATACACAGATATCCCAGGCGTCAACAGTAAACCATGCCAGTATCTTCTGTAAAAATTTACGGAGGTAATATAGTCCCTGAATTGCATCTCCAGCTGGCGATTGCAGAAGATACTGACAAGGTGGAGAACAACAATTACAGTTTTAGAATAGCCATCTGGAATGTGGGAACACTGCTGCAGTGCAGGAAATCAGAAGACTTATAACTTGAAATGCAACCATTGGAAATACATGTGCTTGGCATATCGGAGATTGCCGCAATAAGGGACTTCTGGTTTCGAGAATACAGACTCATTCAAATAGCAACTAATCGGAACAGGTGTGACATTGGAGGAGTTGGAGTAATTTAAAGAAAAAAAAAAAACACTGGCTCATGTGTCGAGGGGGATATGCAATACAGCTTTAGGATAATACAAATTAAAATTGAAACTAAACAAAACGACACTGCGACAATAGAAGTTTAGATGCCGCCATCCAAAGAAGCGGCTGCTTCAGATGACGAAATACATGAAGAAATAAGAAACGTGATAATACATTTTAAGGAAGATGGAAATCTGATTGTCGTGGCGGTATGGAACTTAGGTATGGGTGAAGAAACAGAAGAGGGATTTGGGTAACTATCGACTTAGAAGAAGAAATTGAAGGTGAGCCCGAATAATTGAGTATCGGTCCAGTCACCAATTATTTGATGAAAGGCTCATTCGGTTTCAAATATCTGAAGAAAGAGACAGTAAAGCAGAAATGGGAAGCAAGAAAAATTGAAAACTGAGGGCTAAGCAAGGCAAGGACACAGACCACAAAACAAAATCTTTCCAAAATTACGAGGTAAAAGAGGACTGGGTACAAATTATATCTGGTATATACAAAAAAACAGAAAAGAAATCTGGGAAAACTGAACCCAAATACAAGAGAAAAATGATTACACCAGAAGTTACTCAGCTTATCTAAAACAGAATACTATGCAAAAATTAATGTGATGTAGAAGGAAAAGGTGAGTAGTGAAGACTAAGGTATTTACAGAAGTCAGGAAGGAAAAATAAAGTTTTCTAGAGGAAATGTGCAGAGAAGTGAAAGAAAATTTGTTAAATGGAAGAACCGATGTAACCTCAGAAAAGCATGCATTTTTTTTAAGAAACGAAAAGCAACTAACTTGGGTGCAACAGAAGACGTGATGAAGGGATTTTAAGAGTACATTGACGGTACATCCTTATCGGAGGATGCAATAGATCAGGAAGAGGAAGCACACTGAAATGACAAAGGAGAAGACATTCACCAGGAAGAATTTGAAAAAGCTCTTAAGGATCTAAGGGAGAACATAGCAAAGGGTGTTAATGACGTTCTTGCAGAACTAATCAAGAATGTTGGTGACACCGTGAAAATGATGCTGAAACTAATTGGGTAACACAAAAGAGATACCAACTGATTTCCAGAAATTGAACGCACCTCCTGCAAAATGTAAACGTTATTCAACGTTAAGTATAATATCTCATGCAATAAAATTGTCTGTAAAGACAATTCGGAGGAGAACTGGAGAAAAGCCGGAGAATATGATGAGTGAATATCAGTTCGGATTTACAAGGAGATTACGAATAAGAGAAGCGATTCTGGCACTGAGTATTCTTATCGAAAAGCAAAGACAGGAAAAAAAGCATTTTATATTGACTTTGTAGATATGGGAAAGGTATTTCATTATGTTATCTTGCAAGAGACGTTCCGAATGCTGAAGAAAGCAGGTCTAAAACGCAAAGACCTGCTGGTGACAGGCAGGTCTTATAAGAACGAATTGCCTACGTTTAGGAATTTTCAACAGGATTAATAAGCGAACATTAGAAGAGGTGAGAAGCAGGGACCTGCTCTTTCTCCTCTTATGGTCAGTGCTTACGTGCAGTTAGATATAGACCAATTTCGTGAAACTCCAGATGTGGGGATCATAACAAGTCGGACAAGAGAGAGAAATGTTGCGTTACCTAGATTATACTGATTTGGTAATAGAGATGAAAGAAGGTCTGGAGAAGGTCCTAGACAAAATTGAAAGGCTTTTCTGTAATCAATATGGAATGAGAACAAACAATTGAAACACAGAAGTAACATCATATAGTGATGATGAGAATAAGAATTGCAAGAGAAGAGCAAGAAAATATACAGAAATTAAAACCGATGGTAGAAATCGGAAACAAATTGTGAGCAGAACAAAAGAGACAAAAATAGCGTTTCATTTAAAAAAAGAACTTACCAACGAGCAATAGCACCTATCTGTAAATAAGGAAACGGATTATGGAAGTACTTGTTTAGAGTGTGGGAAACTTGGACAATATGAAAACAAGAGAGAAGCCAGCTAGTAACACTGGGGATTTGGTGCACTAGAAGGAAGAGTGGAACCGAATAATGACGAAAGAAAGCCATAGAGACAGAGTTACCAGTAAAGACGTGTTGAGAAGAGCACAGGAAAGCAGATTTCTGTGGAGGCATATGCAGAGGAGAAGAGACAAACTCGTAGGACACGTTTTAAGGCAAAAATAACATCGTTGGAACAGCAGTAGGTGGAACTGTTGGGGGAAGGAATCGCCGAGGACGGCGACAGCAGATTATGAATGTCTGATGCGATAGGTACGTGGAAATGAAAGATGACAGAAGAGGGGATGGCCTACTAGGCTTCCATTCGCTCCAGTGTAAATCAGTCTTTACTGAACAGAGTTGTCACAAGGCTTGTGTAAAAAGTTCTCATCTCTGTCTCTTCTTCACTTCTTCACATCCACTTGGCCTCTGTTCGCGTTGCCGGCACTTTGCTCTCACATAGGGATACGTCGACTCCCGTGAAGGAGGTGATGTGGCTGAACGCCGACCGTGGAATGTAATTAAGCTCCGGCGAGAACTACCCACGTGACTGGCGTTTAATTCCCGAGCAGCTGAGCCAACCTACGGTCCAGTTTCAGCAGCTTCCGTAGGCCGTGCTGCGTGCTCATGTGTCCAACTTTTGGAGAGAAAGTTCCACATTAACTAGAATGCATGGGCGTAGGGTGAGGGGGAGGGCGAGGGAGAGTATCGCTGAAACCATACGGTACACCTCTGGGGTTAGGTATTGAAACCGTGCCGTTAGGTGAGCTCCTAGTCAAGTTGCGTAACGTTCCACACACACACACACACACACACACACACACACACTGTGTTTTGTATCCCGCCTGGCAGGCGGCGCGTGGGTCTCCACCTGTAAACTGAAGGGTAGGCCGAATGTAGGAATCGAATAGGAGCACGAAAAGGTGAAGTACTGCGGTACTGCGTGTCTGTTAAAACTCTTTTACTGGTGTATAAACATGTACAAATTATAATATTACTTAACTTTGGCCGATATGAGCACGTAGATGCAAAGCCGTACAGGTATCAACGCTAACAGCTACTGGTGGTTGGACAAACTATCTTCGAAGTAACAAAGTTTGCAGTGGCTAGCTCCCTATGAAGTAGAAACAATGTTGCTAGGTCGTCTCCTCGGAATCAAGTGGGCTGAATCTGGAGCGGTCCTCATAGACCTCCACAGCGCCGGCTAGAGAGCGCTGCCGTCTGTGTCGTAGTGCCAACCTACAAACTTGCACCTAGCCGTGGCATCGCAACTGTCGATGCCACACTGTGAGCAATACCAATTGTTACACCATGAAGCATCAGTGTCATATTTATAAACGGCGTTCAAAAAGTTTTGTACGTCTCTAATTCTTTTATTTTTTGTAGGAGGAGAATGAAATTTTTTGTGAACGTATTTGGAACATTTAGCTACAAGCTGGTATACAAAAGTATTTTCTTTAGTTTACAGGTGAGCCATAATGGACCGTGAAGCAGATGACAAGCTGGGACAACGGTAGGTGATGGAGTTCATCTTTAAGACCGGCGACGACTCTGCCACAACGATTCACAGGAAGTTGCTCCCTGTGTATTGGGAGGACACAGTGGATCGCAGCAGTATCCAGCGGTTCAAAAATGGTTCAAATGGCTCTGAGCACTATGGGACTTAATATCTGAGGTCATCAGTCCACAAGACTTAGAACTACTTAAGCCTAATTAACATAAGGACATCACACACATCCATGCACGAGGCAGGATTCCAAACTGCGACCGTAGCAGCAGCGCGGTTCTGGACTAAAACGCGGCCAGCAGTATCCAGCGGTGATTGCAGAGGTTTAAAGAAGGTGATTTCTCTCTCCTGGACAATCCACGAATCGGTAGAACATTGACGGCAGTGACTGATGTGAATGAGGAGACCATTGATCAAATCATCCGGAATGACAGATGTGTGACGATTTTTGCCTCTTTGGTCATCTGCGAGGTAACATATTTGATAGTGAGAAAGACCGTATTTCCTCTGTCAAGTGATGATGTAAAAGTCAATCCCCAGAATTTCACCAAAGTGCATTTACATCATGGAAAGAACGTTGGGCCAGATGCACCACAGCTGACGGAGGCTACATTGAGTAGGCCCAATGTATAGCTAAATGTTTCAAGTATGTTCACAAAAATTATCAATGTTCTCCTGAAAAATATTTAAAAATTAGGGACTGCTGTGCAAAACTTTTTTAACGCCCTTAGTACAAAAGAACATCGTAGAGTCGTTCATCAAACTGCCAGTATCACACGATCAAACGTTCAGTTCATTCAGAAGTTCGTGTCCATCACCAGTGCTAATGTAAGATGTGACGCAAAAGATTCGAATATTGATACGCTGCAGCTAAAGAAGAACTTTGAGTGTTAATGTCCCAAATTTCAAGAAATATCTGAAACAGTAAAATATTAGAACAAATAAGCCCTCGGTCACAAATATTAATTCAAAATTGACCAGGTTTCGACGCTACTATGACCGTCGTCTTCGGAATTAAACGAACTGTTCTAAAACATGTTAGGTATGTAATACATTAATAAAATTAAAGTTTGTACTGACTGGAAAGAGATGCAGTACTTACATGTCACATTTAAAAAAAAAAATCTAAGCCGGAAAGGCGACGTCATGAATAGTTGTAAATAAGATGGCGAGCCGCTAGGGGCTGCTCGTACTTGAGTGAACAAGGGTTGCAACAAGACTGAGGTGCCCACGTTAGAAAGTGTGGGCAAGTTTACATGGTGTTGCTACGAGCGCCATCTAGTAGCCGCAGAAACAACTAGGCTACTGTACATTCAAGATTAGACACATGAAATTTGGATGAAGCTGATTCAGGCATAACGTAAGCACTAATAATGATAGGATGAAGTTACATTTATATCTGCTTTAAACGTCAGTTATGACATACAAGAAAACAGCAAAGATGTAACAGGAAAAGAACATTTCAGCAAACTGCACGAGGAAATCTGAATCAAGGATCAAGCAATGGCTTTATACAGTCGAAAAAGTTTTTATTTCGCAACTGCAGCTGTTCGTTGAGAATGAGGCCATCATGACGAGAGAGATGTTTGTAAATCTCCAATTCCTCTAAAACATTTAACCTACGCCCCTTCTTTTCGGTATGCAGAATATTGCTATCGCCTATAGCTTTAGGCACAGAAACGACAATTTATTAAAAAACGGGCTACTGCAAATATTTATGTATTTCTTTAGCTCGCCTTTAGTGATTTTGAGAAATTAAATAAATTGAAGAAAATTGGCTGAACGTTTTTATAACTGGAAATTGAACAATGTAATTCAAGGCAGCAAAGCATTAACAGCCATCAAATACAAAGAAATGAACAATACAATTTTAGTAACAGATTATTTCGTTTCATCTCACTCTGGCACCGAGCGAGATGGCGCAGTGGTTAGCACAATGGACTCGCATTCGGGAGGACGACGGTTCAATCCCGCGTCCGGCCATCCTGATTTAGGTTTTCCGTGGATTCTCTAAATCGCTTCAGGCAAACGTCGGGATGGTACCCTTGAGAGAGCACGGCCGACATCCTTCCCCATCCTTCCCTAATCCAACGAGGCGATGACCTCGTTGTTTGGTCTCTTCCTCAAATAACCCATCTCACTGTGACGGTTCTGTTGCTGCTCAGATTAACAAGCACAATATTGGCTAAAACGGACAGAACATTATTTCCATTGCCAGATGTTGCATACCACCAAACTACCACGAATGGAATTTCAAACTTTCCAAGAGAGTACTAAAATGTAATAACTCTATATTATTTACTCTGTTGTCAATATAAGTTGATATCTTACATATCATGCATATTTCTAGGTCGAATTTCTGGCTTTTCTGAAGCAAATTGCAAGCCTCTGCCGCTGGAGGGCTGCAAATCATATCGTGTACTTGGCGGTGGGTAACGTATCAACGTCGCTGCATGTGTGCAGCCTCGAGTTGGCCTCATCCGGTTATCATCTGTTACCAAAACTTAATGGACACCTTCCAGGACTTTACTTTGGTAGTGATGCTGTGGTGCAAGGAGAGGTGAGGTTGTGGCTCCATTAACAAAGTCGAGCGATCGGCAGTGACAATTAGCAAACTGGTCTTTCGTTTCGAGCAATGTGCTGTTACCCAGAGTAACCACGTTGAGAAATAACTATGAAGGCATGAAGAAGAAAGCTGTAGAATGTTAGTAAATGTCGTTTTATTTTGAAATCTTCAAGAGTTTTCACATAAAAAATTCGGAGACAGTACATTGCAGTACGCTCTCTTATTTATCAGTTCAGCGCAAGCAACAAGGCATTATGAAAGAAGCAAAACAAATTTACGAAAGTAGCTACCGGTAAACGTCTCGTAGGAACAGTGGATTTAACTTCAACCTGAACCAAGCACCGGAACATCATGGCACAGCATGCCACTCCAAGTACATTTGTTGTACGAGGGCTATTCCGAAAGTGAGTAATGATCGGTCGCGAAATGGAAACCACTGTGAGAATCCGACAAGGCTTTTCGCAGACGTTTTGGGCAGTGTCTCTAGTATGCCCGTCGCACCAGGACGCTCTTTTCAGTTGTGAGCGCACTGTGAGCGAGTAAAGGTGCCTAAAACAACGATGACTCGAACCAATTGGGAGCGCCCACTGAGAGGCTTCGCCTTAATGAATGCAGCCCACCTAACACAACTGTCACGCACTTCCTTTTTCATGGAAATTCTCTGCCGCACTATAACGGGGCAGTGAAAACGCTCCTGCAACCTTTTCGATGGGAAGCATTCCATCACTCACAAAACAGTCCTAATTGGCATGTCCTCAGTGTCACCTATGTTCCCATGAAACGCTGGATACGAAGAAAACACTTGGGCGCGGACTGCGCACTATACCAGCGAAGAGAATTATCAGAAAGCACAGGCGGCGGCCTTCTATGACGATGGTGTGAGAAATATTCTCTCCGAAAAACGTCTAAGTCGGAGCGGCGGCTATGTAGAGAAGTACCAGGAAGGTGTAGCTAAATGTGCAAAGAAAACCGTTCTGATTTTGGCTGTGGTTTCCATTCACGACCCATCGTTCCTTACTTTCCGAACAACCCTTGTATATAGACTGAAGCGGCGAGTGAATATTTGTAGCGAGGCTGGTAACCGAATCCAGGTCTCCTGCTTACTAGGTAGGTGCGTTAGCTACAAAGCAACCATGGAACAGCGGTTCACACAACTGCATGGATTACCCTGGCACGCCTCCCTCCCCGATTGAAATTCTCATTGCCGCCCCAGGCTACTTTAAACTCCCCCTTACATACGAACAAAATTGCTGAGGCTCTCCGTTTTCTGGAACAGCACCTCTACATCAAAATGGTGGGTCCAGCCTGACACCCAGGCGCATATACTTATACAAATGAAAATGACACAATTTCAGAGACTTTACCGGTCTCATACAGATAGTTTTCATGTGTGTGGACTGAAGTGGCGAGTGAAAATTTTTACCAAGGCCGGGACTCAACCCCGGGTCATCTTCTGGATCCCCTATTTACGTTCGATGCTTAGGTGCTAAAAGTGTGTGTCTGCACACAGTACACCGGACACTCGTAACGACGACCCATGAATGTGGCAATATTAACACCACGACACCAGTAACTACGACTGAAATGGGCACCTGACCGTCGCCACTGGAGGTTGATGCAGGGGCAGGGCGTTGTATGGTCTGATGAATCCCGATGCCTTCTTCATCATGCCGAATCAATCCTCTTCCAAGGCAGCATCTCCTTGATAATTGTACTGCGGGACACAGACAAACTGCCGCGGCTCCATTATGCTCTCGGTATCCATGGGTCCAGTGCAGCTCGTGCAAGGCACCATGACGGCCAAGGAGTACCGTACACTGGTTGCAGACCACGTACACCCCTTCATGACGATCATGTTCCTGGCGACAGTGGCCTTTCTCAACAAGACAATAAGCCATGTCGTATGGCCAGTAGTGTGATGGAGTAGTTCCTGGAACACAGTGACGAGCTCCAGTTGATGTGCTAGCTCCAAAATTCGCCACATCTGTACCAGATCGAACGTGGCGTCAGAGTTCATGGCCTCCTCGTCGGAATTTGTGTGAGCGGATGTGTTGCCAACTACCTCCAGTGACCTACCAAGGTCTCATTGGTGCCATGCCATGACGCTTCGCAGCTGTTAGCGTGCCGAATGGGGAAATACCACTACGGTCATAATGTTGTGGTTGATCTTTGATTGTCGAGTCTTGTTATACTTTTAAACGTTACTGTAGATAGAATATTTTCCGTTTTGGCTTTCTCGAAAATTATTATGCCTCAAAAATCTGTTTTATTACTGGTGTGAACTTCTAGATTTGCTAGGAATATATTCTGGTATAAGTGTGATGCAGTCACTCGTGGCAGTTGATTCCATGAGATTGGCCACAGCTGAAAACTGGACCTTTGAGGGAACCACAGAAGCCAGATCAACAAAAAAAAGGAAGATAGGAGATAAGGAACTTGTAAACCAAGAATATAATGCATGTAGAATGTATAGGGAACAACAGAGGTGTTCTATAGATCAAATATAATCGAATCTCCTGAAAATTAAATTGTCTGATAGGATTATTTGATGGATAAAAATCTATTTGAACTAGAGGTTTGAGAACATTTGTGATTATTTCAGGATACTATTTGGAAGTGGAGGAGACTGTAGACGCTAAAGTACTGCTAACGGAAAGAAAGATACACACTGATTGGCTATAGAACAGTAATCTTAATTTTTATTAGCAGATGTAAATACACTAATGGCCATTAAAATTGCTACACCAAGAAGATAGAGTGCTACAGACGCGAAATTTAACCGACAGGGAGAAGATGCTGTGATATGCAAATGAATAGCTTTTCAGAGCATTCACACAAAGTTGGAGCTGGTACGACACCTACAACGTGCTGACATGAGGAAAGCTTCCAACCGATTTCTCATACACAAACAGCAGTTGACCGGCGTTGTCAGGTGAAACGTTGTCGTGAGGCCTCGTGTAAGGAGGATAAATGGGTACCATCACATTTCCGACTTTGGTAACGGTCGGATTGTAGCCTATCAAGATTGCGGTTTATCGTATCGCGACATTGCTGCTCGCGTTGGTCGAGATCCAATGACTGTTAGCAGAATATGTAATCGGTGGGTTCAGGAGGGTAATACGGAACGCCTTGCTGGGTCCCAACGGCCTCGTATCACTAGCAGTCGAGATGACAGGCATCTTATCCGAGGGGCTGTAACGGATTGTGCAGCCACGTCTCGATCCCTGAGGCAACAGATGGGGACGTTTGCAAGACAACAACCACCTGCGCGAACAGTTCGACGACGACGTTTGCAGCAGCGTGGACTATCGGCTCCGAGACCATTGCTGCGGTTACCCTTGACGCTGCATCACAGACAGGACCGTCTGTGATGGTGTGCTCAACGACGAAACTGGGTCCACGAATGGCAAAACGTCATTTTTTTCGGATGAATTCAGGCTCTGTTTACAGCATCATGATGGTCGCATCCGTGTTTGGCGACATCGAAGTGAACGCACATTGGAAGCGTGTATTCGTCAGCGCCATACTGGCGTATCACCCGGCGTGATGGTATGAGGTGCCATTGGTTACACGTCTCGGTCACTTCTTGTTCGCAATGACGGCACTTTGAACAGTGGACGTTACATTTCAGATGTGTTACGACCTGTGTCTCTACCCTTCATTCGATCCCAGCGAAACCCTACATTTCAGCAGGATAATGCACGACCGCATGTGGCAGGTCCTGTGCGGGCCTTTCTGGGTACAGGAAATGTTCGACTGCTGCCCTGGCCAGCAAATTCTCCCGATCTCTCACCAATTGAAAACGTCTGGTCAATGGTGGCCGAGCAACTGGCTCGTCACAATACGCCAGTGACGCCTGCTGGCTGAGGATGACGCGGCGGCCGGTCGGTTCCGTTGAGCCTTCACGGCCTGTTCGACCGGAGCAGTAAGTGGCAGTAAGTGGCAACTGCCTGCAACATCATGTTCTATCAGCAACGTCGCCTGCCTATAGGGTGATGTTGCTGTATATCGTTGCGTCATTGCACCAACACTATTGCGTCCAAACATCACCGGAAAGAGTGACTGCGTAAACCGCCATCCTGCCGGGAGAGTGTTTTGATGACCACGCCAGTGATGCCTGTGGTCTGAGGATGACACAGCGGCGGGTCGGTACCGTTGAGCCTTCACGGCCTATTCCGCCGCAGTCTAGTCTATTGAAAAACACATGCAGCACCTCAGCAGTAGCTGCCAACTGCCTGCAACATCATGTTCTATCACCAATATCGCCTGCATATAGGGCAATGTTGCTGTATATCGTTGCAACATTGCAGCAACACTATTGCAGCCAAACGTGACCGGAAAGAGTGACTGTGTAAACGGTACTTCCCCGGGCACTCCTGAATGTGTGGCCACACATTTCGTCGAAGTTTATGATGCTCCCCCCTGGCGGCCGTGTCGAACAATGATGTGGCTGCCCTCGTTGTGGCGACTCCGGTGCGAAGGTAAGCAGCGAAACGCCGTTCCGCTTCGTTCGCGGCAATTGGCGGCCGGAAGGAGGGAGATAAATACGCAGATAACGGGCCGCGTGGGCGTCGCCTCGGGAGGCGGGCCGCCTGTGATGTGATGCGGGGCGAGCAGGCTAGACAATGGCCCATTGTGTGGCCGGGGGAGAGCCCACTCGGCGGTCAGGGGCGGCGCACAAAGGAAGCGGCACGGCCGCCCCTAAGGAGCTGAGCGGACAAAGCTGGCCGAGAAAGCTCCGGCCAGAGCACTTCTTGCCGACGCCGGCGCTGGATGCGTGAGCTCGCCACCGTTTACGGACGCGCACAAAGTAGGCCAACGATGGCCAACAAATTACAGCTGGTGGATTCGGCCGAATGATCGTCGCCAACGCAAGTCAGCATCTCATCCTCGACGAAACAATCGGTTGGGGCTCCTGGTATTCGACCACGTGGAATCGTAGCTGCCTGTGATATCTTATCGAAGTAGCTCCCGTTTTGTTATTGTTACGAAGTAAAGTTTTAATTACGATCTCGCTGGCCGATGCTACGTGAGAAGAAGAGCATTTAGCCATCGTCGCATATACACTCGTCGCAGAAGTATTCGGACAGCGGGAAGTTTCAAATGAATACTCGAGAAACACTGACTATGAAACCCAAACATATTTATTAGCAATGTATAGGCGTAACAACGTTAATCACAAAAGAATTATTGCACTATTTCGTTTCCAAAACATAAATAACAGAAAAATTAACAACAAGAATGAAACATCCTGCGCACCCTGCTGCTACAAAGTATTCGGACACTGTCCAATAAATGTTCATAAGTTGTACGACTAAAATGTCAATACCTTGTGGGTCCACCTTCCATTTTCAATACCTCCTCCAATTTGCTAGGCTTACTTTCCACGAGTTTTTTCGTGAAATCTGGGCCTATATCTACCCATTCTTGGCGCAGTTTCTCTTTCAAGGTTTCCTTCGTATAGATGTTGTCCGCGCGGAGGGTCCGTTTCAAAGTATCCCACAAATGTTCGATTGGGTTAAGGTCTGGTGATTGGGGAGGGGGGTGGAATACTTTCGGCCAATTGAAAAGCAACCACATTTCTACAATATGCGCAGTATACTTGGGATCATTATCCTGATAAAAATAAAAGTTGTTCGCAATACCTAGATGTCGTGCAGTCTGCTTGAAATGTCCTCGCAGTATATTCAAATACGCTTCCTTATTCATCGTGTCATCAGTGAACACTGAATCACCCACACTATTGCCGGACATGCATCCCCACACAATGATGCTCCCACCTCCAAACTTTACTGTTGGTTTGAGATTCCAGGGATTCAGCTCTTCATTGGTCTTTCGCCACATGTTTGCATTTCCGTCGCTTTGCCATAGTGTAAATTTACATTCGTCGCAAAATATCACCCGATTCGACCAAGCCTGGCCGTATTCGGCGTATTCCCTCGCAAACTGCATACGCTTCTACTGGTTCACTGCATTAATGAATGGCTTTCGCCGTGCCACTCGACCATGGTACTGCGATCGTCGCAGTACTCTCCACACGGTTTCGGGATGAACTTTTATACCGAGGTCTCCCTCCTCCTCACTTGCAATTCGTGTGGCACATATTTTCGGACTCTGTTGTACCTTACGCACAATCACACGTTCATGTCTCTGTGAAAATGTCCGTGGCCGTTCTGTACTGCAACGGAATTCCAATCTGTCTTCTTTCTCCAACAGTTTAATAATGTCGTGAACTGTACTTTTCTTCATGTTCACTATTGCGGCAATTTCCCTGCAGGTTTTCCCCTTCGCGTGATGATAAACGACAAGTTGCCTTTGCTTGAACGTAGAACACTTCCCTCAGCGCCCCATCGTCGACCTGCACAGGCTCGCAATACGTGTTTACTAATTATCGCTATCGTGTCGCGAAAATGTCGGACACACTGCAGTCGCTTCACCCTCTGCGCGTCTCGGAATGAACTACTCTCTCACGTTGTCCGCCTTTGTCCGAATACTTTTGTTACACCTTCCCGTTCCGTTTTCAGGAAATATTACGTAACAGACACATGTCCAACAACAATTCTTCGTATTTGACGCGTGTTTGACGTTGCGACATCGTACCCAGAGTCCCAAATATATTAGAAAGTGCAATTTCTGTATTTGTTCATGCGGCAAACTGCTAAATCATGGGCCATTACGTGCTGTCAGAACACATTTGCGACTGAGTGTACAGCACATACTTTACTGCAAGAAGCTGAGCATCAGACAATGCTGGTGGACGACCTCTAAAATGCAAATGGTTCTAACAAGGGAACCTCCCCATCGCACCCCCCTCATATTTAGTTATAAGTTGGCACAGTGGATAGGCCTTGGAAAACTGAACACAGATCTATCGAGAAAAGAGGAAGAAGTTGTGTGAAACAATGAAAAAAATAAGCAAAAATACGAACTGAGTAGTCCATGCGAAAGATAAGCAACACCAAGGACAGTGTGAGCTCAGGAGTGCCGTAGTCCCGTGGTTAGCGTGAGCAGCTGCGGAACGAGACGTCCTTGGTTCAACTCAGTCAGCCTTCGGCGGCGCAGCGGTTCGGACGGTGTTTACGTCCCTGCCGCACGTCTGCGCGAGAGGTGTTTACGTTACGTGTGTAGCGGTGTGTGGCGGTATACATAGAACGAATCATGGCCTTGTCGTTCCGCAAATCGACACTGAAATTTAGTTTTGCTAACGAATATGCTCGACCGAAGGCTTACGAGATCGAACGTTATTTACAGGACGAGGTGAAAATCGAACCTGACGTTCTAGTTGGAATACACTTATCTATAGTCAGCAGCGTGGTCTATGTCAAGCTCATCAATGAAGCGGCATGTGACGAACTACTACTTCGACACCGTCAAGGACTTCGTTTCTGTCATTCGGACGGGAATGTTGGAGCGGTCACAGTTGAACACGCCGGCATGGGCCTCCGAACGATCCGCGTCTTTGAGCTTCCATTCGAAGTGCCAGAAGAATTGGTGACAGACGCCCTGCGTCCTTACGGAACGGTCCTATCCCACGTGGCTGAAAAATGGGCGAGTTTCAAGACGTATCCTGTCCTCAATGGCGTCAGACAAATACGGATCGAACTCCGAAAACACGTCCCGTCATACTTGTACATCGCCGGTTGTCGGGCGATTGTCATTTACGACGGACAACCAAGGACGTGCTCTGGATGTGGGAAGGAGGGACACATACGTTCTGAGTGTGCTCAACGAAGGTTATTACAGCTGCCACGGGATGATCCACCCCTCACGCCGCATCCGACTGTGCTCCCCATGACTTACGTCGCCGCATTACGCGATGACGTGGGCTGCGAGACAGACGCGTACCAGAACACACAGATAGTGACGGATCGTGGCGAGCCACAGAAAGACGACGTTGCGGTGGACCGCCTGCAGCAGTCACAGGACGCCCTCTCTTCGGTTCCGCTTGCAGCCCCTTCATATAACGCACTTGGAGACGTCGATCATACGACGGCGCATGATTCCGACGTCCCCCACGAACAACTGGAGACCATGCTGACCTCTGATTCCGAGGCCCGGCAACGTAAACAGCGATCACCAAAACGCCGGAAGAAGCGTCGCCTCACGGTGGAAAACGACCACTGTGATCTAGCAGACAATTCTGAGAAGTTTGCGGGTACAGAACAGACGACCATGAATACAGAAGAACTGCCTAGCGTGGATGCAACGGTGGCCAGCGGGACGGCGGCACGACCCACCGCTGACGATGCTCCAGACACAGCGAAGGCGCTCGATCGACGGCAACATGCTACTGAGGAGGCTACGGCGCCTGCACCGCACGACAACGTCGGGACTCTAGGGGACTGGTCAGAAGAGCCACCCCCGTGGGGAACCGATGATGCCGGAGGAACGGCTCCCACGCACCCTCCCGGTGTAAGACCGGCAGGGTGCACGGAATAACGACAGACCATATGAGAGAACGGCGGGGGTCGTTAGTACGACAGCAGCCTATGTACGGAAGAATTAGCGACCGTACGGTGCCCTATCTACGTTGACAGCCATGCAACAAGCTTATCGGATAGGGTCTGTTAACATCAATAGCATTGGGACGCCGGTAAAAATCAAGATGCTCAGTGACATGATAAAGGCTGCGGATTTAGACATAGCACTATTACAAGAAGTTCGGGTACTTCCCCCCTCGGACTTTTACGGTTACGACATTTACTGTTCCCCGTGTGATGAGAGGGGCGTTGGCACAGCTATACTATTAAAGGAAGGGATACGTGCAGACGAAGTAGAATATTTGCCTTCTGTCCGTGGTACGGCCGTGACCATAGGTGGAATACGTTTGATCAACATATACGCACCGTCAGGCTCGGATAAGAGAAGGGACAGAGCAGATTTTTACGCCCATGAGGTTACACCGTTGTTCCAGGGACGATACGATGGTTGCATACTCGGCGGAGATTTTAATTGTGTGCTCGATAGAAAGGACCAACAACCTAACTATACTACTAGCCAAGAACTTAGGGAGCTGGTCAACGGGATGGAATTAGTCTATACATGGGACCTGAAGTATCGAAACCAACCAGGATACACATTTTTTACTAGCCACTCCGCGGGCCGTTTGGACCGAATCTACGTTTCTAGGGCGTTAGCAATGACAATGGTGGACGCAGAAATATGGCCGACAGCGTTTACAGACCACGAGGCATATATTTGTACCGTTAACCTTGATAGACAGCAGGTGTGGAAACGGAGGGGTAATTGGAAGATGAACGTCTCCCACCTGCGAGATGCAGAATGCCGACGCATGGTGGAGGACGCGTGGCATGGCTGCCTCCGTCGACGAAATTCTTTCGGTTCTGTCCTGCAGTGGTGGATCGAGTGCGCGAAGCCAGCTTTACGGAGGACGTTAATAGGTTACGGGAAGGAGGTTTCTCAATGGCAGCGCACGACAACTGAGTTTTACTTTACGGCTCTCCGGGAACTGTTAGCACAACCACCTACACCAGAACGCCAGACGGCCGTCCACCGAGTTAAAGCGAAGCTGGTACAACTTGCGAAGCAGAGGATGGCAGGTACGATGATACGCGCGAGGTCGCAGGATTTCCTGCCCAACGAGGTTCCCTCGATGCATTACGTGATAAAGGAAAGACGAAGAAGACGCAGGAATTTAATACATGAGATCGATCTCGGCGATGGCCGTCGTTTTACAACACAGAGGGGCATAGCACAGGCGTTCACGGATCATTTTAGCAGCAACGGGGAGGGTCAGAGGGAGCTGGGGAACGTCCTGGAAGAGATCCCAGACGCGACGAGTGTGAACGGGGAAGCAGACGGGTTCTCTGATATTACGTGTGAAGAGCTGGAGGAAGCGATTACACGAGGTGCTTGCAACAAGTCCCCAGGACCAGACGCATTCCCTTTGGAATTTTACCGTGCCTTTGTGACCATTATGACACCGATGTGGCTATGTATGTTTAATGAGCTTCTGCGGCAAGAAGTACCGGTTCACGTTCAATTCACGGAAGGGCTCATGATACCGATACCGAAGCCCCGTGGTGGCAAACGGCCTTGTGATTATCGCCCCTTTACCCTCCTTAATAGTGACTACAAGATCTTCATGCGCATCCTGGGAAGTCGTATCAAAAAGTCGCTGGAGAATCGAATACATGCCGATCAGACTTGTCTTGGCGGCATCAGTAATATCCACACAGCCTTGGGAGACTATCGTGACGTCGTCGCCCTCGCGGCTGCATGCCGCCTCCGGGGGGCGATGGTTGCAGTAGATTTCGATCATGCTTTTGATCGCGTGGATCATGTGTACCTCGCGGCGGTGATGAACAGGATGGGTGTCTTGCCATTATTGACCAATGCTGTGATGCGGTTGTTGCACGGCGCCAGATCGGCGATGGTGGTAAACGGAGGGAGAACTGAGTATTTTCAGATCTTAAGATCAGTGAGACAGGGTTGCCCCTCGTCGATCCTCCTCTATGCCATCGCCTTAGAACCGTGCCTCGCCGGCCTTCGCCGCCGTCTTACCGGGATCTCCCTACGGCAATTATCATTCAAATGCAGAGCATACGCGGATGATATTGTGTTCCTCGTACGGAATGAGAGGGAGACTCAAACAGCACTGGATTGGCTACAGACGTATGGGATGGCAGCTGGGAGTGTGGTCAACTACCGAAAATCACAATTCATGCATGTGGGGCGTGGACTAGAACCATGAACGGAAGGGCCCTTACCTGCGGTGGAAACCCTCTGCTGTTTGGGTATCACCTTTCATAAAGAGACAGCGAGAACGGCTGCGGATAACTACCGAAGATTGTTACTCAGAGTCCGCACGGCAGTACGACTAAACGCCCTACGGTCGATGGATATGCTGCAGCGAGTGTTACTCGTCAACCTTTATCTCGCGCCCATGATGTGCCACCTGACGCACCTTTTTCCCTTGATGCGCACGATGGCTATGAGGATTCAGGCGGCTTTTGGGTACTATGTGTGCCTGGGACAACTCTTTAAGGTACAGTACAACACGCTTACCCTCCCAGCGCGAGAGGGGGTCGTTGGTTTAGTGAACGTGCACGAGAAGGCGCGTGCCATGTATATTAATACTATGCTCAAACGGTGGCGCAACAGGAATCACTCGCTTACGGGGACGATCATCGAAGAACTCGTACCCACATCGCATCTTCCTCCAGTCAGTGTCGGCCATATATCACCCCCTTTAACGTATGTGCGCACGTTCCTCGTGGAACACAGTTACGTTCGAGAGCGTTTACCGACGACCCGACAGTCGACATCGAAGGACGTGTACCATCTGCTTCTTCGACAGATCGCCCGGAATAGGGTGGAACGCAAACATCCAGCTGTTAATTGGCACGTGGTGTGGCGCACGGTCCACCACCCCCACCTACCTACATCTGTCAGGTCAACATGGTACATTGTCGTCAACAGAAAATACCCTACAAATGATAAAAAGTACGCAATACATTTGGCGGATTCACCCTTGTGTCAGCAATGCGGCGTGCTGGATACGGACGACCATCGGCTGGTCTGCGGCGCACTATCTATACAGCAGTCTGTTCTGACATAGTATTTTTTCCAGAGGAAACGTATTTTCCGCGTCATAAGACGAGCGCAGTGGCGTGGATCACAGGTATGACGGTCTATTACATCTATAGAGACACACGTACGAACTTACTGAACGTTCTGGATTACTGGCAATACTTGCAAGATGGACACGCAAAACTATTACGGCTACTAAAGTACAAGGATTGGTATGCCAATTTCCTGGTAACGGTATTTGCGGACCCGCCATATACTTGGGGTGTGCCGGGTGCGCAAAGATGAGCGGCGGTGCTTTCGTTGTGAAACCGACCAAGTAATGTGATCGACTAAGAACACTATGCGCGTATGCGACCTACGAAAAACTCACGCTTGAACAGTTAGCAAATGGATGTACTTCAAATTTTGTTTTCATATCCATTAATACTTTTCTTTAGGGTGCCGGAGGTGGCCCCATTTTGATTTTGTTGTTATTTGATGCTGCATGGTAGGACGGCAGCGAGGTTCCTTCCAGGACAGTTATCATGTGTCAGGACGTACTATGTTTATTTTGTGAATAATAAAGGTTTTTGTTTCTCCTTTCTCCTACCTTCCTTCATATAAAAAAAAAAAGTTGGTAGAGCTCTTGCCCGCGAAAGGCAAAGGTAACTAGTTCGAGTCTCGGTCCGGCACTTTTGTAAAAAAAAAAAAAAAAAAAAAAAAAAAAAAAAAAAAATACCATTTAAGCAGGAAATCCCGGGTTCGAGTGCCGGTCGGGGCACACATTTTCATCTGTCCCCGTTGACGTATGTCAACTCCTGTAAGGAAAAAAAAAAAAAAGTCGTCCCTCGAGTGAAAAGTTTAATTTCTTATATACAGACAATTATTTTGCGAAGCTGCACAGGTACACAGAGCATTATTGTTTACGTGATCGTGTGTGAATTATCAAAGTTCTGGCACTCACACATAATCAACTACGCTCTCCAACATTCCAGGACATGCTCAGATTTGCTTGGACATATGCAGGATTTGACGGTCTACACACGGAAAAATTTGATAACTTTAAAAACAAATGTTTTGACAGAGCACAGGTAATACTGTGCGACTGTAAAACTGTTGCATTAATTTGTGGGTGTTTGTGTGACAAACTTTTATGTTTTCATCACTTTTTTGGGAGTGATTGCCCGCCGGAGTGGCCGTGCGGTCGCAGGTTCGAATCCCGCCTCGGGCATGGATGTATGTGATGTCCATAGGTTAGTTAGGTTTAATTAGTTCTAAGTTCTAGGCGACTGATGACCTCAGAAGTTAAGTTGCGTAGTGCTCAGAGCCAGTTGTACCTTTTTTTTTTTTTTTTTTTTTTTTTTTTTGGAGTTATTTTCACATCCATAAGAAAACCTAAATCGGGCAAGGTAGAAGAATCTTTTTACCCATTCTCCAAGTGTACGAGTTAGGTGGGTCGACAACATATTCCTGTCATGTGACGCACATACCGTCACCAGTATCGTATAGAATATATCAGACGTGTTTTACTGTGCAGGGATCGGTTGACCTATGACCTTGCGATAAAATGTTTTCGGTTCTCATTGGAGAGGCACGTCCTGTCGCCTACTAATCGCACGGTTTTGCGGTGCGGTCACAAAACACAGACACTAAACTTATTACAGTGAACGGAGACGTCAATGAACTAACGGACAGATCATAACTTTGCGAAAATAAGGAAAGTTAATTTTTCACTCGAGGGAAGACTTGAACCAAGGACCTCTCGTTCCACAGCTGCTTACGCTAACCACGGGACGACGGCGCTCCTAAACTCAGATGATCCTTGATGTTACCTATCTTGCGTATGGACTTCTCAGTTTGTACATTTTGCTTATTTTTTTCATAATTCCACACAACTTCTTCCTGTTTTATCGATTGATCTGTGTTCAGTTTTTCAAGGCCTATCGACTGTGCCAACTTATAACTAAATCTGTGGGGGGTGCGATGGGGAGGTTCCCTTGTAAGCAGTATGGGACTCAACATCTGAGGTCATCAGTCTGCTAGACTTAGAACTCATTAAACCTAACTAACCTAAGAACATCACACACATACGAACCAGCAGCAGCGCAATTCCGGACTGAAGCGCCTAGAACCGCTCGACCACAGCTGCCGGCAGTTGTGTTAAGAGGGTGCATGAAATCTCTCATCGGACCCACATACTTGCCGGGAGACACTATCGTTGCAGGCATTTTGGCATGCTTGCTGTGCGCTCAGAACAGACGAGAACGGCGTGACGCGATCGACGGACATACTAGAGGCACGGCCCGACACCTGCGCAAACCTTCATCGGATTTTCACTGTGATTTCCCTTTAGAGCTCGATCGCACCTTACTTTCCGAATAGGCCGCGTGTAAGCGACAGTCAAATTAAACCGAACACCCGCCATAACACACAGCCCACGTGACAGGTAGTCCACTGTTGTTACGATTCCATACTGTCACCATTGAGGCAGGGGACAGGTATGGCGCCACATCACTGGCGGACGCAGTCGTTGGCCTATGTCTTTGGTTATTGGTGGAATTGTCCAATGCCTACATTTACAACTGCGTCTACACTTCGCATTGCGCGTGACGGTGAATGACCTGTACCGATACTAGTAATTACCTTATCTGCTCCACTCGCAGAGTGCGGGACAAATGTGCCTCGCGTGAGCCCTACTTTCTCGAATCTTCTCCACATGGTTTTCACACGCAATGTACGCTGCTGGCCATTAAAATTGCTACACCACGAAGATGACGTGCTACAGACGCGAAATTTAACCGACTGGAAGTAGATGCTGTGATATGTAAACGATTAGCTTTTCAGAGCATTTGCGCCGGCCGAAGTGGCCGTGCGGTTAAAGGCGCTGCAGTCTAGAACCGCAAGACCGCTACGGTCGCAGGTTCCAATCCTGCCTTGGGCATGGATGTTTGTGATGTCCTTAGGTTGGTTAGGTTTAACTAGTTCTAAGTTCTAGGGGACTAATGACCTCAGCAGTAGGAGTCCCACAGTGCTCAGAGCCATTTTTCAGAGCATTTGCACAAGGTTGGCGCTGGTGGCGACACCTACAACGTGCTGACATGAGGAAAGTTTCCAACCGATTTTTCATACACAAACCGCAGTTGACCGGCGTTGCCTGTAAGGAGGAGAAATGCGTACCATCACGTTTCCGACTTTGATAAAGGTCGGATTGTAGCCTATAGCGACTGCGGTATATCGTATCGCGACATTAGTGCACGCGTTGGTCGAGATCCAATGACTGTTAGCAGAATACGGAATCGGTGGGTTCAGGAGGGTAACAGGGAACGCCGTGCTGGATCCCAACGGCCTCGTATCACTAGCAGTCGAGATGGCAGGCATCTTATCCGCATAGCTGTAACGGATCGTGCAGCCATGTCTCGATCCCTGAGTCAACAGATGGGGACGTTTGCAAGACGACAGACATCTGTACGAACAGTTCGACGACGTTTGCAGCAGCATCGACTATCAGCTCGGAGACCATGGCTGAGGTTACCTTTGACGTTGCATCACAGACAGGAGCGCCTGCGATGGTGTACTCAACGACCAACCTGGGTGCACGAATGGCAAAACGTCATCTTTTCGGATGAATCCAGGTTCAGTTTACTGCGTCATGATGGTCGCATCCGTGTTTGGCGACATCGCGGTGAACGCACATTGGAAGCGTGTATTTGTCAACGCCATACTGGTGTATCAACCGGCGCGATGGTACGGGGTGCCGTTGGTTACACGTCTCGGTCATATCTTGTTTTCATTGACGGCACTTTGAACAGTGGACATTACATTTTAGATGTGTTACGACCCGTGGCTCTACCCTTCATTCGATCCCTGCGAATCCCTACATTTCAGCAGGATAATGCATGACCGCATGTTGCATGTCTTGTGCGGGCCTTTCTGGAAACAGAAAATGTTGCGCTGCTGTCCTGGCCAGCACATTCTCCAGGTCTCTCACCAACTGAAAACGTCTGGTCAATGGTGGCCGATCAACTGGCTCGTCACCATACGCCACTCACTACTCTTGATGAACTGTGGTATCGTGTTGAAGCTGCATGGGCAGCCAATCAAGCTCTGTTTGACTCCATGCCCAGGCGTATCAAGGCCGTTATTATGGCCAGAGGTGGCTGTTCTGGGTACTGATTTCTCAGGATCTATGCACCCAAATTGCGTGAAAAATGTAATCACATGTCAGTTCTAGTGTAATATATTTGCCCAATGAATACCGGTTTATCATCTGCATTTCTTCTTGGTGTAGCAATTTTAATGGTCAGTAGTTTATGTTGACGGAGGTAGAACCGTTCGGCAGTCAGCTAGAAATGCCGGTTCTCTAAATTTTTTCAATCGCGTTTCTAGAAATGGATGTCAGCTTCCCTCCAGGGATTCTCATTTTGGTTCCCGAAGCATCTCCGGTAACGAATCTTGCAGCCTGCCTCTGAGTTACTTCCATGTTTTTCTTCAATCTGTGCTGGTACGGCTCCCAAACTCTCGAGCAGTACTCAACAATACGTAGCACCAGCGTCGTTCATGCGGTCTCCTTTGCAACTGAACCACTCTTTCCTAAAATCCTCCCAATAAATCGAAGTAGACCATTTGCCTTCCCTACCCAATTTCTCACGTGCTCGTTCCATTTCGTATCGCTTTGCCACTCTACGCCCAGATATTTGACGATGTCAAGCAGAACTAATACTGTGTCCGAACTTTACAGGTCTCTCCTTCCTACTCATCCGCAAAATCTTACATTCTTACACATTTAGAGCTCGTTGCTATTCGTCACAACACTAACTAGCACTTTTGTCTCTGTTGAATCTTGCTACAGTCACTCATCTTCTTATCACCACAGCATCATCAGCGAACAACCGCAGATTTCTGTCCACCCCCGCCGGCCGCTGTGGTCGAGTGGTTCTAGGCGCTTCAGTCTGTAACCGTACGACCGCTACGGTTGCAGGTTCGAATCCTGCCTCGAGCATGGATGTGTGAGATGTTCTTAGGTTAGTTAGGTTTTAAGTAGTTCAAACTTCTAGGGAACTGATGACCTCAGATGTTGACCCGTAGTGCTCAGAACCATTTGAACCCTTTTTTCTGTCCACTCTGTCCGCCAGATAACTCATGTATACAGAGAATGACAGTTGTCCTATCACAGTTCCCTCCTCCCACGATACCCTTGTCTCTCATGAACATTGGCCACCGAGGACAATGTGTGGGTTCTGTTACTTAAGAAGTCTTCGAGCCAACTGTGGACTTATTCTATGTACACGTATCTTCGTTAACATCCTGCAGTGGGTCACCGATTCTAGAAACATGGAATTCTCCTATTGCCCTTCACGCGTTGCCCGCACTGTATCATGTGACGGCAGCGCAAGCAGAGCTTCGCACGATCTAAAACCATGCTGATCCGTGGACATAAGCTTCTCGGTCTCAAGAAAGTTTATCATATTCGAAATGAGAATATGTTCAAAGTTTCTGGAGCAAACAGAAATTAAGAGTATTGGCCTAATTTTGCGGGTTCGTTCTTCTACTCTTCTTATATACTGGAGTCGCCTGAACTTTTTTCCAGTCGCCTGGGTCTTTGTGCTGGGCAACAGATTCACGATAAACACAAGCTAGGTAGGGGACCAATGACATAAAACCGATTTGGGTTCCATCTGGACCTGGTGATTTATTTGCTTTCAAATCTTCTTGTTGTTTCTCTACGTCAGGGATGTTTGTTACTACGTCGTCCATAGAGGAGCCTGTCCGATGGTCAAATGACGGTAAGTTTGTACGATTCTTCCGAGTGAGCGATTTCTTGAATGTGAAATTTAAAACTTCGGCATACGTTTTCCTGTCTTCAACTGCCGCACCAGACTGATCAACAAGGGACTGAATGGAAGCCATACACCTGCATTTTACTTAGGACCGTAGCGTAATCGTCCAGGTGTCACAGTATCGTAAAGCTAACGCCTGCAGTTCGACTACCCTTCACACAGCTGTGCAGCAGCCGTGGCCTGCATTCCTCGCCCGGTCGCTACATCGACTCAGACGATCATCGTGGAAACAGCTTACTCTGGTATGTAACAACAATCGGGCGAAGGCTACGTGCCAGCGCTTTGATTGGAAAACAGTGCAACGTCCTCTGTGCAGCCTGGATCTATGACCGTGTCTTTTTCATATGGTTGGCGATCTGAAAAATAAAAGCATTATGCTTACTACCTGAGCTCCCATCTTACTGTTACTCGCTCCTGTGAACGGGAACGCGTTATGCAGATCTTGGTGCCTCTCGCGTTCATCTAGAAAAGATACCCTGAAGATGCCTAAATAAGGCGAAACGCGTCGTTGAAAAAAAAAAAAAAAAAAACTAAAATTGCAACCAAGACTGTTTTTAACCAAGAAAATAAAAACCTGTGCGGACGCTGGTGTCCGGTGAGGGAGTGCAATAGTGGTGGCGGACGTGGATTCATCAGCAGCCGATCGCGTTCTATGAAACGCGAATTGATCGTCTCGTCTTCCAGTGGGATAAATGTCTTAAAGTATGTGGTGATTACTTTCGAATGGAGTCATTCCATGGTGCCGTGTTGGCTGTTCGCTTATCATTTGATTTCCCCTAATACGAAGCAGCTAAAAATATTCCACCAAGAGGTCAACATTTCAAGTGAAGTAAAACATGTGAAATGATTTCGCAAGCTGAAGTAACTCTCCTAGGAATTCACAGACCTAGAGCTCAAGAACTTGAAACACCTCGGATTTACGACGGAACAAATGCTTCACGTGCATCGTATTCGTCGGAAGCCAGTTCTTCAGAACTCATTACACGTGCCTTCAATAAAAGCTGCTGGATCTTTACATAACTAATTTTCCAAAGTCACCTATGTAGCTCTTGCTGATGTCTACTTCGTAAGAAAAAAATGGCTCTGAGCACTAGAGGTCTTAACTGCTGAGGTCATCAGTCCCATAGAACTTAGAACCACTTAAAAATAACTAACCTAAGGACATCACACACATCCATTCCCGAGGCAGGATTCGAACCTGCGACCGTAGCGGTCGTGCGCTACCAAACTTAGCGCCTAGAACCGCTCGGCCAGCCCGGCCGGCACTTTGTAAGAAATCTCAGTAAATGTCACCCCAATAACAGAGTGAGATCTTCTTCACTTCCAACTGCTCAGGAACTATAGATGTCCCCAGAAACTCATGAACTTCGTGGAGCTGACGCCGGACTGAAACGTCCTTGCAGATTAAAACTGTGTACCTTACCGAAATTTGAATTTGATACTTTTGCCTTGCGCATGCAAGGACTCAACCGACTGAACTACCCAAGAAGAGCTATGACCCGACCTCACAGCCTTACTTAAGTCCGTATGCTGATTTCGTGAACAGTTTATCTGTAAGATCTTTTTCGTCCATCTCTTTCACCATACTGATTTGTTTCGTTTTGAAGTGTTATATAATGCCCTCTGCATGTCATTTTCCTCGTCAGAATCCGACTCTAAACTAAGATTCATGATTCGTACTGCGTCTGCAGCGACAATTTGTGCAGCAGTTGGCACCAAACTGACACAAGGATCTCTCATAAATCGGTTACTTTAAGGACATCTCCAAGCCACACGTCCTACAGGGTGCATTTCACTGACTCCAAACCACCGGCATTTATGACCAGTAGTATCAAGCGTGAGCTCATTATAAAGCAGGGTGGAAAAATGTTGCGTTTTCTGATGAAAGGTGGTTCTGACTCGGTGATGGCCGTGTCCATTAGAAGGAGGCAAGTTTGGAGCCTGCAACGATCCGGTCCGCGTGGTAGACATACTGGGTCTAAACCTCAAGTTATGATCTTGGGTGGGATTTCGTGTGACAGCAGGAGCACTCCCGTGATTCTCCAACGTACCCTGTCTGCAGTTTTCCACGTCAATCTGGAATCTGCAACAAACCGAAGATACGGATATCGGTCTAATTTTGAGGATCCCTTTTTCGGTGCCTGTTGTGTTGCCATCCACGAGCATCTTTTCAGAGGGTATTATGCAACAGGATAATACCGTTGTTCTAACTGAACATGCTCTTCATCTAGTCGACATGATGTCTTAGCTGCTCTGTCTGCATATCCGTCTGCAATCGAGCATACACTGCTGGCGACTAAAATTGCTACACCAAGAAGAAATGCAGATGATATACGGGTTTTCATTGGACAAATATTTTATACTAGAACTGACATGTGATTACATCTTCACGCAATTTGGGTGCGTAAATCCTGAGAAATCAGTACCCAGAAGAACCACCTCTGGCCGTAATAACGCTCTTGATACGCGTGAGCTTTGAGTCCGACAGAGCTTGGATGACGTGTACAGGTACAGCTGCCCATAGAGCTTTAACACGATACCACAGTTCATCAAGAGTAGTGACTGGGGTATTGTAACGAGCCAGTTGCTTGGCCACCATTGACCAGACGTTTTCAATCGGTGAGAGATCTGGAGAATGTGCTGGCCAGGGCAGCGAACGAACGTTTTCTGTACCCAGAAAGGCCCGTACGGGACCTGCAACATGCGGTCGTCCATTATCCTGCTGAAATGTAGGGTTTCGCAGGGATCGAACGGGGGGTAGAGCCACGGGTCGTAACATATCTGAAATGCAACGTCCACTGTTCAAAGTGCCTTCAATGCGAACAAGAGACGACCGAGACATGTATCCAATGGCACCCCATACCATCACGCCTGGTGATACGCCAGTATGGCGATGACGAATACACGCTTCTAATGTGCGTTCACCGCGATGTCGGCAAACACGGATGCGACCATCATGATGCTGTAAACAGAACCTGTATTCATCCGAAAAAATCACATTTTTGCCATTCGTGCACCCAGTTTCGTCGTTGAGTACACCATCGCAGGCGCCACTGTTTGTGATGCGGCGTCAAGGGTAACCGCAGTCATGGTCTCCGAGCTCATAGTCCATGCCGCTCCAAACGTCGCCGAACTGTTCGTGGAGATGGTTGTGGTCTTGCAAACGTCCCGACCTGTTGACTCAGGGATCGAGACGTGGCTGCACGATCCGTTACAGCCATGCGGACAAGATGCCTGTCATCCACTGCTAGTTGAGCACGGCATTCCGTATTACCCTCCAGAACCCACCGATTCCATATTCTGCTAACAGTCATTGGATCTCGACCAACGCGAGAGGTATCGTCGCGATACGATATACCGCAATTGCGATGGGCTACAATCCGACCTTAATGAAACTCGGAAACGTGATGGTACGCATTTCTCTTCCTTACACGAGGCATAACAACAATGTTTCACCAGGCAACGCCGGTCAGCTGCTGTTTGTGTATGAGAAATCGGTTGGAAACTTTCCTCATGTCAGCACGTTGTAGGTGTCGCCACCGGCGAAAACCTTGTGTGAATGCTCTGAAAAGCTAATGATTTGCATATCACAGCATCCTCTTCCTGTCGGTTAATTTTCGCGGCTGTAGCACGTCATAGTGATGGTGTAGCAGTAGTGTATATGCTACAACATCCGGTGGCAGTGTCACTGTCATCCACCAACAGCATTAACCATACCTATATTGACCGGCTAGATGCACCCAACATGGACCTCCATCTCAAAAACTGACATGTGACAACTGTACAACAAAATGCTTCGATGCATTCTGTCGGTTATACCGGTTATTAATTTATCAGTATCTCACATTTGCAATGGTTTATCTCTCGGTTATACTAAGCTGTGATCTTGTAGTGTTAATCACCTAAATATGTTCAAAAAAAAATATTCCCGAAATTTCGTTACTCTATATTTATTACTTTTTGGTATTACGAAATTTTTTGCGGCCGCGAATTTGACTAGAGATAAGAGAACGATTCATTTATTGGGATTAAGTATTGAGGGAATATCGGCACATTGTCTCCAAACTGGAAAGTGGGAAAAGAGCAGCAGCCGATAGGCGTGGCAAGGAAATAATATGTTACAACACATCGTAACTAAAGTAATTTAATGAAATCGCTGTCGTTAGACGAGTTAGGTAATGATGAAACCACGATCAGGTCAGACCCAAATGGAACGCTCATTGGAACGGACGCGCCTCGTGTAGTTCCAAGCGGCTTAGCTCGTTATGACTAATAATAATGTGTGGGGGATCGCCACACATGTTTACGTACCGATCGGCCGCGCCCGCTAATCCTTTCTATGCGGCGAGTTCACAAGCGCCCGCGGATGATTAAAGACGGCGGTTAAAACACGCATGGCGACCCCTCTAATTACGTCCATTATGGAGCATAGCGCACCCCGGTAATTCGGGCGCGCGTGTTTAAAACGGTGCGTACGTCCGGCGGATCCAGAACGGCTCTCCGGCGTTTATTGGTGGCGTCGTTGGTAATTGGTTCGCCGCGGGCACGTCGCTCGCTGAGGCCTGTTTATGTGGCGGGAGGGAGGGTGGGGGCAGGCCTCCTAACAGCGGCGCACTTTGTTGCAGCGTGCGGGAAACTCACATGCAATTCCGCCGCGCTGAATAGATAACTCGGCACGCTGCTGAAAATTTCGTTCATCAGCCAGTTTCCTGAGACTGGTATTACTTTATTCTTGTATAATATAACTACACAATACTATTTTGCAACATAACGCAGCCGGCCGTTGTGGGCGAGTGGTTCTAGGCACATAAGCCTGCAACCGCGCGACCGCTACGGTCGCAGGTTCGAATCCTGCCTCGAGCATGGATGTGTGAGATGTCCTTAGGTTGGTTAGGTTTAAGTAATTCTAAGTTCTAGGGGAGTGATGACCTCAGATGTTAGGTCCCATAGTGCTCAGAGCCATTTGAACCAACATAATGCAACGGTCTAGTGCAGAACTCAATCCATATGTTTAATGAAGAACCTGGTACATATTCGCTGCCAACGGCCTTGCCACCGTGGCAACTCAAGCTACTTCAAAAATGGTTCAAATGGCTCTGAGCACTATGCGACTTAACTTCTCAGGTCATCAGGTTAGAACTAATTAAACCCAACCTAAGGACATCACACACACCCATGCCCGAGGCAGGATTCGAACCTGCGACCGTAGCGGTCACACAGTTCCAGACTGAAGCGCCTAGAACCTCACGGCCACACCGGCCGGCAACTCAAGCTACTATCCGACACAAATGTTAAGCGCTATTGGGCTTGGCTAGCACTTGTATGGGTCACCGAGCTTGGCTGCCGAGCACTGTAGATGTGGTGAACCGTACAGTTGGTACGAGCAATCTCGTTGACACGCTGCCCGTAAATAATCACGCTCCGTGGAGCGGGAGCGCCACCAGGAAGAGACACACTCGCTCAAATAACCGTGAGTTTGCAGAAGTTGTCGGTTGCCACTTGTAAGTCAGTCCGAGTCTTGCTAGGGAGTTCCGACAGGACGTTCGTCGTGTCTTCGGGGCCTGAAGTCTCGAAGTCGTCGAATTTGATAGAAATATTGGCCGATATTTAGATAATGGTCAGCCTTCAGTGCAAACAGAAGAGTGAACCGAAGTGATATGTTGTTCTACTTAACGTGCTCTGCTAGACACGCAGAAACCTCCCTGGCCAGCACGATCTCTGGATTTCTCTCTAGTCGAACACGTGTGGGATACGGTGGGACGAGACGTGACTCGTGCAACCCGTCAGCCAACAACTGTTGTGTAAATACTTTAAGGGGCTCCGGAAAGGCTCAATATCATGAAAAGTTCAATTTTTACTTTTTTGCGTTTTCTGAATCTGCAGACTATTACCTTTTAACAGATATATAATTTATTCAATTCCGAAGACTACAACTATTTTTAAATTTTTTTTGAATTGCGTTCTACATGGGCGTGACCCACTGTGGCGCTGTTAAACTGCTGTCAAATGGTGTTATTATTAACGTCCGTGTTCATCAGGTACATTTTAGTGATGTGAGATAAAGTATGTGTTGTGGCTAACCTGTGATGGTTCAATATATATCGCTGGTGTGATTGTCGATTGTTTCATGTTTATTTACTCTGTCGTTATCTCGAAAATATTCCCAATTAATTTTGTTTCTTGAGTCTCTGTTTCGTTGAAGTATAATAATGAGTAAAAGTAAAGTTATTAGAAATCCTCTGAAGGCTTTTAAGAAAAGGAGAAATGTTGGAAAGCCAAAGGTATGTGTTATTACTGTAAACAATAAAGACGATAACCAAGTGAGTGAACCTAACCTCTCAGGTACACCTGCCCATAGCAGTCAAAGTGGGAAAGAAAATACTTCACAGAAGAAGCTTGGTTCAATGAGTGAAAACTATGAATGTTTTATGGGCGAATCGGATGTGAATGAAATATTTGATATGTCGGTTCTCAAAGGAATTTTTTCAAACTGTGTAAGATGTATTCATTGTAGTGAAGTTGGTCTGGAACTCTCCATAATAAAGCACGTAGGACTTGCTAGTGAAATACAACCGAAATGTGATAAGTGTTCATACATGACCACCTTTTGGAACAGTGTTGCAGTAACTGCAACTGAATAAAATGGTAGCAAAATCTACGAACACAACAACGAGCGATGCTTGCTTTAGACGCCTTCGGGCTGCAGACAGGGCTGTAAAGAGTCTAGAAATACAAGCAAGAGTAAACAGGAGGAGGAACAAGAGGAAGCTGGAGGAGGAGTTTGCAGAGGATGAAGATAATCCATCCTATGGACCTGGAATGCACTAAAAGGTTAATCCAAACTTTGTCATTCGATTTCCAAAACTTTTATTTTCTCATACTAATTACATGTTTTCTAAGGATCTTCCAAACATATTTGTTTCAAACTTTCAGTAAATGTTACACAGTACCTTCTGCATAAATTAACACAGCCTTTTTCCAAAAAACTGTATATTCTTGAATATATAAATAAAAAATTGCAAAAAAATGTTGTGAATTTTCATTACAATTGAAAAAAAAAATCAGCTTTAATAACTGAACTAAAATTTTGTAAGATCCCTGTGTTAAGTTGTAGCCCATATTCCAATAAATAATCTGTAAAAAGTTCAACTTCCTACCTCAAATACTTTGTGAGGAAAGATGTAATTTATAAGCGTTATTATAACATTGCAAGTATGGGGCGTTCCGGAGCCCCTTAAGAGTTGGAGCAGGCGTGGCAAAACTGTCCCAGTTCGCCAACTGTGCGATCAACTGGATGCCAGTCAACGCCTACACTGCCGCCCATGGAGGCAACACCAGGTAGTCATACGAGAGTTTCAGCGTGGGTCAATAACGAGTACCTCAGAACTGCTTGTCCTATTGATCTGTAAACATAATGACTATGTAGTGACAGACACCAGATGCCTAGAGATTAAACTCATTTCGCTTAGTTTGAAACTGTTTTTCGAATAGTACAGGACGATAGATGATTAAATTTCTGCCGAATTTACTTAACAGAATATTATTCACATCGTCTTCATGGATCTATAGTCAACGTTGAACAGACAAAATCTGTGTTCTACAGTTGCTGTAACTAGCGTTACCAATGTTGATTATTGTATGGTACTATTCACTATTTTGTGTTACTTTCATTGTGCGTCCACTGCCCTAGAAACCACGCACCAGTCCCTCTAAAACACCTGCATTATTATTGTCCAGCGGCAGAGACATTGCCATCAAACTGGACGCCCCCGGTCCACAACAGTTGTTAAGCCTGCTGCACTCAACCCTTGTGCGGCCAATTGATGAACTGCTTGACTGAGAACTAATGGCTCCAGTCAAGCAAGCTGACAACGGCAGGGACTGCGGTGTGCCTCTCCATATCCGCATCCGGTGACTCCTGTCGTTGAGGATGACTCGGCGGTCGGTCGGTACCGTTGGGCCTTCCGACACATGTTTGAACGGTGTTTAATTTTAGAAACCAATTCGGAAGTATGGAAATGTTTCACAAGCAAAAAAAGGTTCAAATGGCTCTGAGAACTATGGGACTTAACTTCTGAGGTCATCAGTCCCTAGAACTTAGAACTACTTAAACTTAACTAACCTAAGGACATCACACACATCCATGCCCGAGGCAGGATTCGAACCTGTGACCGTAGCGGTAGCGCGGTTATAGACTGTGGCGCCTAGAACCGCTCGGCCACCATGGCCGGCTTTTCATAAGCAGACCTAACATTTTTCCACTCTATATTTAATGTCGCAAGAAGATTTAAAACTGCTGTAAAATTCAAAGGTATTTTATTTTTTTTTAATTTGTCATAGAAATTCTTCTATCTGGAAAATTTGGTTCTTGGAATGGTTTTTGTTTAAGGGTCATGCCACGTTCCAGGTTCAATCCATCAACCGATGATCTACTATAAAGAAAGTAACATATGTAATGTTCCACTTTTTTTCAAAAACACGCAAATGTTTTATAAAAGTCAGTTCTAAAGGAATAGTAGTCAAGAAAAAAATACTTTTTGACAAAGGAATACGTACCAGTTTAGATACTAATACATGAGGCTTTGATGTAAGTGCCAAAGACGTCAAAACTACAATGCAATAATAGGTAACAACATTAACTGTACAGTTTGATCCTAACGGTTCCATACAAGCAATGACCAGCGCAATCATATGTACTGGGAGGAACACACGGTCACGCAAGATGGTGTAACACTATCAAAGAACGTCTAAAGATCGCCATACGGACACGTGGCCAAAGTAAGTATTATTTTTAAATTCTTAAAACACAATTACAGAAACTGCATATTAATATGTAGAGAATTTAAGAGTTTCTAATAAAAACTGAACCAACGTTTTCTCGTAAAAACAGATATTGTTTCCTAACAACGACGAAGATTTTTCAAATTTCCTCCAACCATTATATTCACATAGGTTGCATGCCTCCACAAGGACTTTCTGTCTGATTCAAGTAGTGGTTCTGTTTAATAGTATGCTCAAGTTGTATATTTCCAAAGCAATTGATGTAAAACGGTAAACAAGTTGTTCCAGCCTGTCGATAAGGTGCGGTACGGAGATGATGAACGCAAGAGCAGAGAAAGGCTGCGAGACGACGTCAGTTGAAAGCCCGCTGACTAGGACCGCACTACGGCAGAAGCGACCTCTACAAGTAGAGAGCATAAGCACCGCTTCTGCAAGGCTCGTGGGCACAGCATTAGGGCAGCACTAGACCGGCGCTACAATAACAGTGACGTGTGATCCATATCAATTGTTTACATGGACTTTGTATACAGCAAAGGGCTTTGATTGTTTTCACGTCACCCATCGCTTGCGACACCATTGTTAAGTCAAAGTATTTTCAATGTGCTTCATTGAAACGGAAATTGTTAATGTGATTTGCTTGAATTGTTCTATAGCTATCCGAGAACGCAGCATCGTTTAGGAACCCTATAAGCGACGGGTAGACAGGACCCCACACAAGTAATAAAAATCTGTAAAAATGTTAGTAATGACGCTCGTCATGTACTGAAAAGGAGAATTAGAGATTAATCAAACACAAGGGTGAACAGAACGAAATTTGTAAATTTACGAACTGAAGCCGAACAACAACCAATGTTGTAATTACGGCAAACATTTTCCCCTGCTTTTTAAAGAGCAGTGCCATATCAAAATTGTATTTGATTACAGAAATTGTAGGCCGGCCGTGGTGGCCGTGCGGTTCTAGGCGCTTCAGTCCGGAACCACGAGATTGCTACGGTCGCAGGTTCGAATCCTGCCTCGGGCATGGATGTGTGTGATGTCCTTAGGATAGTTAGGTTTAAGTAGTTCTAAGTTGTAGGGGACTGATGACCTCAGAATTTAAGTCCCATAGTGCTCAGAGCCATTTGAACCATTTGAACAGAAATTGTAACTGATTATTTTTGATTGTAAGTTCTATAGTGTTATCATTCCAATAGTAGTTGCAACAGCCAAATTAGTGGTTAATCCTCAGTGGTTCTTAGATATTGTTTCAGTCGGTTTTAGGGTCCAGTCCCATTCTTGTCATATTGCTGAAAGCTTCGGAAAACGTTTGTACGCAATAGCGAGGTTATAATAAGATTTCTAAAAAAAAAAACAATCCTGCTGGGGGAACATCCGCAACTGAGCATTATACTAGAGATGGAAAATACCGCTTTACTTGCAAATTTCCTTTTATTATCACGATAGGTAGCAAACTGTGCCTAGTTCACGTCCACCGCGGCGCTCGGGGGCCATAGCACAATTGCCACACCTGAGGATGGGCTTATGAGAGCCCGAAACCGGTCGTGATAATAAAAGGAAATTTACAACTGAAGCGGTATTTTCAACCCCTAAGATACACAAATATTTAAAAAGTAAAAACGAAGTTGTACGTTTTCTGTATTCGAGTGATACCATTGGAAACAATAAACAGAAAAACACGTGGAAACAGTTGTCGGGTTACTAAATCTTCCGCTGCAGTGGACGTACGTGACCGACCTGATACGCCTCCCCCCAGGTGTTGCGAACGAACGCGAGCGCCAGTTGGATTTTTCACCAGTGCAATAGAGGTCTGTATGCGTCCTGAGCCACAGACCGCCCACTGCACCGGCCGAGTTACTTCTATTTCAGTTTGTTTTGAATCGCCAGTCTTCTGACTGGTTTGATGTGGCCTGCCAAAAATTCCGACCTCCTGCCAATCTCTTCATCGCGGAGTAGCACTTGCAACCTACATCCCCAGTTATTTGCTGGATGTATCCCAATTTCTGTCTTCCTCTGTAGTTGTTACCTTTTACGACTCCCTCTAGTACCATTGGAGATATTACCTTATGTCTTAACTGATTGGAACATGTATTCCTTCTTCTTGTCAGTATTCTCCATCTATTCCTTTCAATTCTCCGGAAAACCTATTCATTTCTTACCTTATCAGTCAACGTAATTTCCAACATTCTTCTGTACCAGAAAATCTCATGTGCTTCGATTTTCTTTTCGGGTTTTCCCACAGTCTATGTTTCACTACAATACAGTACTCTGCTCCAAACGTACATTCTCAGAATTTTTCCTTATTTTAAGACCTATGTTTGATACTAGAAAACTTTTCTTGACAACGAACACTCTCTTTGACAGTACTACAATGCTTTTTATGTCCTCTCTGCTCCGACCGTCATGCGTTATACTGCTGCACAGGCAGCAGAATACTTGAATTATTTATTTTTTGACCATAAATCGTGATGTTAAGTTTCTCGCTGCTTTCATTTCTGCTACTTTTCGTTACTTTGCTCTTTCTTCGATTTACTCTCAATCCATATTCTGTACTCTTTAAACTGTTCATTCCATTCAGCAGATCCTGTAAATCTTCTTCGCTTTCGCTGAGTACCGCACACGTGGTCTGGTGATAGCGTCTTCGTATAGAAAGCAAAACGTGGTCCGGGATTCGAAGACCGCGATCGCTTAAATTTTGAATAAAAATCATCAGGAAATGCGGACTAGGACTTCCGACAAAAGAAGACACGGTCAATCTGCCAAAGACCTAGACAACGGTAGCAGAGGTGGGGACAGAGGCTCAGAGCACTCTGTCGGCGTTGGGGTGAGAAACCGCACCTAACAGGCGGAAGAATCACACATGATCCACACCGTGAGCGTGTAGAAGGCAATATAAACCACTCCATTAAAGACAAATAATGTGTATCCACATTAGATGTGGCCTATAACTGAAAAAGTGTCATGATGGTCTCGCCATTGGTTAATGATTCCGGGCAAGGCCTCCATTTGGATCTCCAGGAGACTGCCAAGGGGAAGATAAACATGAGAAAAAGATTGAATGACTATGGACAGGGTAACGCTCTACTTGTCGACCGTGGAATTTCAGTAATATTAACTTGTTAGTAAATCCACAAATTTGTGAAAACGGAAATGCTAGCTCTAGGTACAGTGGGGGATCAGTGAAATGAAATGGAAAGAAAACGAGGTTTTGCCGTCAGATGAGCATAGGGTAATATCAACACCAGAAGAAAATGGTATAACGGGAGTTGAATTCGTTGTGGGTGGGAAAATATGGCAATGAGTGAGGTACTGTGAACAGTTTTGTGATATTTTGGTTCTTATCAGAGTCGACAAGCAGACCAACACCGATAACAATATTTCAGGTACACATGCCGACGTCGCAAGGTGAAATGATAGAGAAAACATATGAGGTTACTGAAGGAGTAATTCAGTACGTAAAGGGAGGTGAACATTGGAATGAGGTCGTCGGAAAAGAAGTATAAGAAAGGGGTATGAGAGAATATAAATTTGATACTAGGAATGCGAGAAGACAAAGACAAATGGAGTTCTGTAATAAATTTCGGCTAGTAACAATGAATACTCTGTTGAAGAGTCACAACAGAAGGAGTTATACTAGCAAAAGGCAGCGAGATACGGGAAGGTATCAGTTACAATACATCATGGTCAGGCAGAAGTGCCGAAATCAGATGCTGGATTGTAAGGCACACCCAGGAACAGATACACGCTCATATAACAATTTTGTTCTGATGAACGGTAGGGTAGCCAGAAACAAACAGTGTGAAAAGACATGTGATACGGAAGATCTAAGGAAGGAAGAGGTATCAAATGCTACAGATACTGCGATAAGTAACAGCTCAGTAGGTAGTTAATTTAAAGAGGAATGGTCATTTCTAAGAAGGACAATCACAGAAGCTGGATAGGAAATCATAAGCAACATCGTGATTTACTCAAGATATACTTCAGTTTATCCATGAAAGAAACAATTACATTCAGGAAAAATCAAGAAAACTATAATCCTACTCACTTGAGAATGAAATAAATCAGAAGTACAGACAAGCTAAGGGGAAAAGACTTCACGAAAATTGTGAAGATATCGAGAAAGAAAATTGAAGGACTGACCCAGCATATACAAAAGTCAAAACAACCTTTGGTGGAAGTGAAGGCAAGGCTGGCAACAAAAGAGTGCTGTGGGAACTCCACTGTTAATTGCAGAGGAGACAGCAGATAGGTGGCAGGAGTACTATGACGGGAGATTTGTCTGATGAAATTATAGAAGAAGAAACCGGAGTAGATATAGAAGAGGGAGGAGATCAAGTACTACACTCATAATTTAAAAGAGGTTTGAAGCATTAAGTAAAATTAAGCAGAAGGGATACATAAAATTCCATCAGCATTTCTGTAATCATTAGGAGAAGCGGTAATACAACAATTCACGTTGGCGTACACTAGAGATATGCCATCTGACTTTCGGAAAAAAAATCATCCATAGAATTCCAAAGCTAGCAGCAACCAACAAATGCGAGAATTGTCGCACAATTAGCTTAACAGCTCAAGCATCCAACTTGCTGACAAGAACAACATAGAGAAGAATGGAAAAAGAAAGCTGAGGATGTGTTATATGACGATCATTTTGGCTTTAGGAAAGGTAATAGCACAAGACAAGCAGTTCCGACATTGCAGTTGGAAATGGAAGCAACACTAAAGAAATACCAAGACACTTTCACAGGATTTGTTGACTTGGAAAAAGCGTTCGACAACGTAAGATGGTGCAAGGAGTTTGGTATTCCGAGAAATATTGAGATAAGCCATAGGCAAAGACGAATACAGTAATTCAATTTGGGAAGAGCCAAGAGACTAAGATAAGCATGACAGACCAAGAGCTATGGGCTCGGATTCGAAAGGCTGTGAAACAGGAATGCCGGCTTTCGCAACTACTGTTTATTCTATACATCGAAGAAGCAATTGCGGAAATAAAAAGAGAGGTTCATGCATGTAATTAAAATTCACGTTGAAAGGACGTAAATGATATGATTCGCTGATGATATTGCTATTCTCAGTGAAAGTGAAGAAGAGAAACTGGTCTGCTGAAGCGAATGAACAGTCTACTGAGTACAGAATATGGACTGAGAGTAAACTGAAGAAAGACGAAAGTAATGAGAAGCAGCAAAAATGAGAACAGCGAGAAACTTAGCATCAGGATCGCGGAGCAGATGAAGTCAAAGAATTCTGATACCTAGGCGCCAAAATAACCGACGGCGGACGGAGCTAGAAGGATAAATAAAGCAGACTATTGCAAGAGAAGACTGTTAGTACAAACATAGGTCTTAATTTGAGAAAGAAATTCCTGAGAATGTACGTTTGGAGCAAACCATTATATGGTGGTGAAACATGGAATGTAGGAAAACCGAACAGAAGAGAATCGAAGCATTTGAAATTTGATGCTCCAGAAGAACACTGAAAATTGGATGCGCTGGTATGATAAGGAACTTGGAAATTCTCCGCAGAATCGCCGAATAAAGGAATAGTCGTTTATGGAGAACAGAGAGGAAGAAGGGCAGAATGGTAGGACACGTGTTAAGACATCACGGAATAACTTCAGTGGTACTAGAGAGAGTTGTAGAGGGTAAAAATTATAGGGGAAGGGAGAATACATCCAGCAAATAACTGTGGACGTAGGCTGCAAGTGCTGCTCTGAGATGAAGAGGCTGGCACAAGAGAGGAATTAGTGGCAGGCCGCATCAAATCCGTCTACAGAATGATGACTAAAAAAACAAAGAAAAATGAAAGCAGTGCCATCATCGAATCTTATGATTGATATCCTTCCACTACTAATTTTAATTCGACCCTTGAAACTTTGTTTTATTCGCGTTTGATTCTTCATTGTGTTGAATGAACACTAGGGGCGAAAGACTACATCCCTGTTCGTTACCCTTCTTAATCAGAGCACTTCGTCTTCTACTCTATTTTTTCCTCTTGGTTCTTCCACTATAGCTTACCCCTATTTTTTTTAGGAATTTAAAATATCTTCCACCATTTTACATTGTCGAACGCTTTTTTCAGATCTACAAATACTATGAACGTGTCTTTATTTTTCATCAGACTTACGTTCATTATCAACTGCAACACAGGACTGCCTCTTGGTGCCCTTATCCGTTATCTAGCATATCCTCGATTCTCATTCTCCTGTATATTGTTCTTGTTAGAAACCTGGATGCATTAACTGATAAATCTCAACTTGTAGGGCCTTGCAATCTTCGGAATTGTGTAGAAAATGTTTTCCCGAAAGTAAGCCAGTACATCGCCAGGTTCACACACTCTGCACAGAAACGTGATTAGGTGTTTTGGTACCGCTTTCGCTAATGATCTCAGAAACTGTGATGGAATGTTATTTATACCTTCTGCCTCATTCTATCATAAGTCTTCAAAAGCTCTCAATTTCTTTCTCCGATACTGGATCCCCTATCTCTTCTATATCGACTTCTTTTCCTTCTTCCATCACATCAGGCCAATCGTCCCGTTAATAGAGGCCTATCATATACTATTTCTAGCTATCCGTTCCCTACTCTGTATTTAAAAGTGAAATTCTCGTCTCGTTTTCACCGAAGTTTGTTTTGACTTTCTATATGCTGCGTCAAACATTCAATTTTCTGTTCCGATTTCTTCAAATTTTTCGTGGAGCCATTTCGCCTTATCCTCCCTGCAGTTCCGATTTACTACTTTTCTGAATGACTTTAGCCAGCCCCTGTGGCCAAGCGGTTCTAGGTGCTTCAGTGCGGAACCGCGCAGCTGCTACGGTCGCAGGTTCGAATCCTGCCTCTGTCATGGATGTGTGTGATGTCCTTAGGTTAGTTAGGTTTAAGTCGTTCTTTCTAGGGGACCGATGACCTCAGATGTTATTCCCATAGTGCTTGGAGCCATTTGAACCATAAATGACATGTATATCAGTTTTGTCCAATGTATTTGTAGTTCCTTCTTTCATGGGTCCTCCTCTTGTTACTCTTTAACCCAGTATTCGCTGTTACTAGCCTAAATTTGACGCAGAACTCAATTAGTCTTTCTTATTCTTAGTATGAAGCCCGTATTCCCGATACACTTTTCTTCTTTTCCTTCAGCCACATTCCAACCTTCCATGACTTAGATGTTCATCTCCCTTTATCCCTTTACGTACCCTATCACTGAACCGTCACAGTAACTCACCCTCTGCCCTAGCATACTATTTATTACGAAATCTTCTCACGTCATACCATTTTCGACTGCTGTTTGTGCTTCTTTGTACTGATTTGACCACAAAACCTTGTCTTCCTTCCATTTGACTTCATTGACCTGAACTATATCTACGTAGATTGAACATTCCCCTTCCGAGATTTTCTTGCGTTCCTACGTGTAATCTCCTAACATTCGACGCCCGACATTATCTTTTCGTTGGTTATTCAATCTTTATCTCAGAATCATCTTCCCCTTGACAGTCCCCTCCCGGAGATACCTTACCAGTGGAGAGATCATTACGACACGTTTTCCATTACAGGCCACATGTCCTGTGGACACACATTATGTGTCTTTATGGGAGTGATTTCCACTGACTTCTGCATTCCCATGCCGTTGAACACTGCTGATTCGTCCACCTATAGGTGCAGACTCCCACCCCAAGAGGAAAGAGTTCCCTGAACTTCGGTCCTCTCCTTCGCCTTCGTTGACAAGGGAGTTATCAGTGCGTTACCTTTGACGCCGGGAGTCTGTGGCCGCCATTTCTGACGGTTTTCATTCGAATTTTAAGCGGTGGCAGGGGTCGTACCCGGGTCCGAGTACGTTTTGATTGCTAATGAAGACTGCATTCCATCTTTTACTTTTTTTAGATGCTGTGACCACTGAGGTCTTTGGAGGGCCAAGTAGTGTGTTGACGGAGGCAGGATGGGCAGATGTCTCCACCCGAAACTGATATTAACGCTTCCTCAGTCCCGTTCCTGGTTATGTGGTCAAAGGGACGGGTTGGTCTTTTTTATTTACATTTATTTCGTCTTTATTTCTTTATTTTTTTTGGCGATTTACAGGAGAGGAAATACCATTTAAAGAATCTAAAGGTGTCATTCAATACATCCTGAGGCAAAACGGCTTCAACACCATCTACATGTAATTAATTCACTAACAATACAAAACGGAACCCTGCAACGGCCCTGTTGGCGTGTATCTTCTCGCTTCACTTCTCGCATTCGCAACACCCAATTACCAGAAGGGTTCAAGGGTTCATTATTCAAATGAACCCAATCACAGCACTTCATCAAAACATGATCTATATTTTACGTGTCGGCGCAAAAGCATATGCCGCTCTTGCAGTAGGTACCAGAAGTCCAACACATTCTCGTCATCGGCACGACACAGATAATACGTCGCCATCCCCTTCATCCAGTTCACGACGTTCGTCCGAGCGATGAGAAAGTAGATTTCGTCGCGGAAGAGTATATCGTCAGTTTTGATTGTCGTGTGTGCGGTACGCAAAAGAAGGGCCAACATTTTCTTCGTGAGAAGCCAACAGTCGATTGCTGTGCCACAAACCAATCGATGCTCGTCGGAGTCGACGACCGTGAATAGACGATTATCGGCGTGTTTACCAGATGCGTAGACAGCAGTCGTTGACGGTTCGGGAACTTGTTGTTCACGACTAAATAACACAACGCACATACGTCTGTAGGGAGAGAGGAATAATGAGCCGTTCTCCATATTTTGTGTCACTGAATTGGCGGGTACTTTTGTTCGACCACATTGCAATGGTGTGATCAGAAGAAGCAACGTCATTCGTTGTGGGCAGCCTTTTCTCCGGCAAACCGTCCTCCAATGTAATTGTAAAAGACGAAGAAGTCCCGAAGGCGTACGAGCGGTGCCGTAATGCGGACAGCGTCGGCTAGTGGACGGACTGAATGGGCGACCGCTACGTCGATCACAGTGCCCATTAAGCTGACATGCTCGGTCCTCCACTCCGCACGCTGTCTGTTCGTTTCTTTTTCGAATAAGTTGCCTTCTTCTCTCACTGGGATTGTCAAAGTATCGTAGCGGATTTTAAACAGGAGGTCATCACTCACAGAAAGTCCAAATTGTGACTGTAATATGGACTCGATCGTGGTGGGCAACGGCAATACGTGAGCCAAATGATCTTTTTTTGTGCCAAGTGAAAGCGACGTACTGTGCGGACTGAAACATTTCTGTTGCAGGCAGTGCATATTGTCGCGCTAATGCACGAACCTGCCGCAGTTGCTGTCGATAAATATCCGCTGCTGTACGTCGTCTGTTTCCATGGACCAACACTCCCTGGCATTTGGCAATGTAGTCTAATGTAATGTCCTTGGTAATGGGTTACAAGCTACAATGGTGCGGCCAGTCTGCTCGTGAATTGCGTTCTCCTCTCGCGGTGAAACAGATCGCTGTTTGCTTCTCTCATCGTCCAAGTCCATCTAACATGAAGGGTCTCTACATGAGCCTCATCATCATTTTGTTTATCGTTTAACTTAATGTACCCGTCTCTGGCAGCTCAATTCTGGGTGCAAACTGTAAACTACATTACAAAAGACTGAGGAGCTCAGTTGTGGCCACAACGTATATAAACCTTATTTCACTTCACGTGTTACTAAGATTTTTGATAATTACCGGAGCCCCACATTTATGCGCAGAATGTCAGTACATCCTTCGTCCTCTCACCTGATGAATGAAAAGTATGAAAGAGAGTGCAAGGTCAATTTCAGTATCTTGATATGTGGGAGTACATCTACATCTACATCTACATTGTTACTTCGCAATTCACACTTAAGTGCCTGACAGAGGGTTCATCGAATCATTTTTATACTACTTCTCTACCATTCTACTCTCGAATGGCGCGTGGCAAAAAGGAACACCTAAATCTTTCCGTTCGAGCTATGACTTCTCTTATTGTATTATGATGATCATTTCTCGCTACCTAGGTTGGTGTAAACAAAATATTTTCGCATTCGGAAGAGAAAGATGGTGATTGAAATTTCGTAAATAGATCTCGCCGCAAAGAAAACGCCCTTTGTTTCAGTGATTGCCACCCCAACTCGCGTATGATATCAGTGACACTCTCACACCTATAGTCCGATAACACGAAACGAGCTGCCCTTCTTTGCACATTTTCGACGTCCTCCGTCAATCCTACCTGGTAAGGATCCCACACGGCGCAGCAATATTCCAGCAGAGGACGGACAAGTGTAATGTAGACTGTCTCTTTAGTGGATTTGTCGCATCTTCTAAGTGCTTTGCCAACAAAGCGCGGTCTTCGTTTCGCCTTCCCCACAGTATTATCTATGTGGTTTTTCCAATTTAAGTCGCTCGTAATTGTAATTCCTTGGTATTAACAGCCCTTAGATTTGTGCGATTTATCGTATACCCAAAATTTATCGGATTTCGGTATGTTGATAATGGGCAAAAAACGTAGGAAACGCCACAGTTTTCGTGGCACTAGTAGAAAAAACTGAACACAACACATGCACAGCAATGAAACATTTACAACACAAACATAAACAGAAGATAATGAAACTAACAGTAAAAAAGACGCAAAAATACATTTACATTTTAAACGTGAAAACACATGAGGACCAACACACATTCCATCCACGTTTAGTTAACCTAACAGAGACAGAACTACATGAAAATGAAAAAAATGCTCTTGCAAAAAGGTTTGAAACACTGCACCAATAGCAAAGTGAACAATCAATACATAGAAAACCTCATAGTAGAAACTGAACACATCCTTGCACGCGAAGAACAACAAAATAATTGTGAAATAAACATAAAACTGAAAAGATAACTAGTAAAAGAAGAAATAAAAGGCATAATAGAACAAACACAACAGACACACAATAAGAACAAACAGAAGCAGCCACTATGAAAAGGTTAAAACAAAAGTTAACAAACAATAACATATTAATAACAAGAGCAGACAAGGGAAATGTAACAGTACTCATGGATAAAGAGCAATACATCTCAAAAACCAATGAATACATAAACCTCAGTGCCACACAAAAATTAAAGTCAGATCCAACTACACGATTCCAGGCAAATGTGAAACGAACACTGAAAAACATTGAACACACACACACAGACAAACAGAAACACTACTTAACACAGAGAAAACCCACAAGCACCAACACTCCGCAGTCAACTGAATGTACACAAAGACGGAATGCCAATGAGAGCTGTTATCAACTTACCACATAGCCAAACACCTCCAAAAGTTAGTTACAAAACACTATAAAGTAGAAAACAACAGAACAGTGGTAGACGCAGGAAACCTAATAGAAAAGATACAGAATATACAGGTACCATACACAGCATCACTGATTTCATTCGACATAGAAAATATGTATACCTCTATCTCTATCACTGAAACAATAGGAGTCATAGAACAAAATCTCTCATCCCACAGCAACCTCACCACAGACGCAATAAAAGAAATAACAGATATGCTCAGACTGACAACTGTACAAAACTACTTTCAGTTTGAGAAAGAATATTATCTACAAAGTGATGGACTGCCCATGGGATCCCCAATATCACGAACACTAACAAACATTTTCATCAATCATCTAGAAAATCAGATATTAGAAAAGATAACCACTAACGAAAGTTTCAAAATCATATATTGGTACAGATACGTGGATGACATTATTTGTCAGGTAGAAGAGCCAAGTGAAAAAATAGATGAACTCCATTTGGAAATAAACAAAGCTCACCAGAACATAAAATTCACACTTGAAAAAGAAAAAGAAAATCAAATAAATTTTCTTGCCATTTCAATAAAAAAAGAAAATGGCAAACATCCATTTAACATCTTTAGAAAACCAACAGTCACAGACACAATAATACATTCCACATCCAACTACCACCACAGCCAGAAACTCGCAGCACTAACACACATGTTATATAGATTAAACAGAATCCCACTCAGCAAGAGAAACCATGAACAAGAAATGAGAACAATCATACAAATAGCTAGGAACAACGGGTATGACACACATGTAATACACCAGCTCAATCAAAAAATAAAAACACAAATACAAAACAAACACAACATTTCCAGAATACAAAAGAACTCACAAGCCGAAAACTTACAAACACACTCAACAAACACACACAATGACAACACCACACAGAAAAGAACCAGATGGTACACCATGACCTACGCACATAAACTAACACATAGAGTTGCAAACATCCTAAAGAGACAGGGCTTCAAAATAGCAAATAACCCTGGGCAAACCCTCCAATCACACCTAAGCCAGCCAGCTACCAAGAGGGACAAATTCCAACAATCAAGAATATATAAACTTGGATGTCAAAGTTGTGATACAGTATACATAGGAATGACATGCAGGAATTTTGAAACACGATACAAAGAACATATAAGATGTTGGAAGTATGAAACAAACCATTCCACATTTGCAGAGCATTTAAAACGCCATTACCATCATTCTACAAACATGGAACAAGAAATGAAAATAATGAGAATAAGCAACCATGACAAACATCTTACACAAACGCAAGAAAACTTCCACATCCAGAAAGCCATAAATGAACAAACACACATCAGCACAGGCTCCCTACTGCACTTAATAAAGGAAATGAAAAAAAAAAACTCTTCCCCACACCATCTGGACAGACACACACACACACACACACACACAGACATCCAAAAAAAAAGCACCACACTAAAATACACACACACACACACACACACACACACACACACACACACACACACACACAAGAAGAGCCCGCAATATATATACAGGGTGAGTCACCTAACGTTGTCGCTGGATATACAGTCTTTCGTAAACCACATCAAATACTGACGAACCGATTCCACAGACCGGACGTAAGGAGAGGGGCTAGTGTAACTGTTTAATACAAACCATACAAAAATGCACGGAAGTATGTTTTTTAACACAAACCTACGTTTTTTTAAAATGCAACCACGTTAGTTTTGTTAGCACATCTGAACATATAAACAAATACGTAATCAGTGCCGTTTGTTGCATTGTAAAATGTTAATTACATCCGGAGATATTGTAACCTAAAGTTGACGCTTGAAATCTCCGACGTTCAGTTGCGTGATGTAACAAACACGGGCCACGGTCGGCGAGCAGCATCTGCAGGGACATGTTTACGATGACGACCGTGTTTACAAGTGTGGCTGTAGTGCACTGTTGTGGTTTGGTCTAGCTGTCGCAGTGTCCGCATGTAGCGCTTGCTGCTATTGTTATTCTGCATTCGTCTCCGCACGCAGACCAACTGTAGTACACCTTGTTACCAGACGCCTGTGATAGTGTAGTGTTGTAGGAACTGTGACCATGGCGTATTCGAACTCTGAAAAGGCGGAGATGATACTCATCTATGGCGAGTGTCGACGAAATGCAGCTGAAGCCTGCAGGGTGTATGCAGAACGGTACCCGGACAGAGAGCATCCAACGTGCCGCACATTGCAAAACATCTACCGCCAACTGTATGCAACAGGTATGGTCGTAGCACGCCAACGGGTCCGTAACAGGCCCGTCGCAGGAGAAGCGGGTGCAGTTGGTGTGTTAGCTGCTGTTGCCATGAACCCACACATGAGTACACGGGACATTGCGAGAGCCGGTGGACTGAGTCAAAGTAGTGTCATGCGCATACTGCATCGTCACTGCTTTCACCCGTTTCATGTGTCGCTACATCAGCAATTACATGGTGATGACTTTAATCATCGAGTGCAATTCTGTCAATGGGCACTAACAGAGAATGCGTTGCAGTTCTACCTGTTTACCGATAAAGCGGGTTTCACAAACCACGGGGCAGTGAATCTACACAACATGCATTACTGGTCCGTGGACAATCCTCGCTGGCTCAGACAGGTAGAGCGACAGCGACCGTGGACTGTAAATGTATGGTGCGGAATCATTGGCGTCGGCCGCGGTTGGCGTGCGGTTCTAGGCGCTGCAGACCGGAACCGCGTGACCACTACGGTCGCAGGTTCGAATCCTGCCTCTGGCATGGATGTGTGTGATGTCCTTAGGTTTGTTAGGTTTAAGGGGCTCCGGAAAGGCTCAAAATCATGAAAAGTTCAATTTTTACTTTTTTGCGTTTTCTGAATCTGCAGACTATTACCTTTTAATAGATATATAATTTATTCAATTCCGAAGACTACAACTATTTTTAAATTTTTTTTGACATTTTTTTTGAATAAAGTATGTGTTGTGGCTAACCTGTGATGGTTCAATATATATCGCTGGTGTGATTGTCGATTGTTTCATGTGTATTTACTCTTTCGTTATCTCGAAAATATTCCTAATTAATTCTGTTTCTTGAGTCTCTGTTTTGTTGAAGTATAATAATGAGTAAAAGTAAAGTTATTAGAAATCCTCTGAAGGCTTTTAAGAAAAGGAGAAATGTTGGAAAGCCAAAGGTATGTGTTATTACTGTAAACAATATAGACGATAACCAGGTGAGTGAACCTAACCTCTCAAGTACACCTGCCCATAGCAGTCAAAGTGGGAAAGAAAATACTTCACAGAAGAAGCTTGGTTCAATGAGTGAAAACTATGAATGTTTTATGGGCGAATCGGATGTTTTTCAAACTGTGTAAGTTGTATCCATTGTAGTGAAGTTGGTCTGGAACTCTCCATAATAAAGCACGTAGGACTTGCTAGTGAAATACAACTGAAATGTGATAAGTGTTCATACATGACCACCTTTTGGAACAGTGTTGCAGTAACTGCAACTGAAGAAAATGGTAGCAAAATCTACGAACACAACAACGAGTGATGCTAGCTTTAGACAAGGAACGCCTTCGGGCTGCAGACAGAGCTGTAAAGAGTCTAGAAATACAAGCAAGAGTAAACAGGAGGAGGAACAAGAGGAAGCTGGAGGAGGAGTTTGCAGAGGATGAAGATAATCCATCCTATGGACCTGGAATGCACTAAAAAGTTAATCCAATCTTTTGTCACTGGATTCCCAAAACTTTTATTTTCTCATACTAGTTACATGTTTTCTAAGGATCTTCCAAACATATTTGTTTCAAACTTTCAGTAAATGTTACACAGTAGCTTCTGCATAATTTAACACAGCCTTTTTCCAAAAAACTGTATATTTTTGAATATATAAATAAAGAATTGCAAAAAAATGCTGTGAATTTTCATTACAATTGAAAAAAAATCATCTTTAATAACTGAACTAAAATTTTGTAAAATACCTGTGTTAAGTTGTAGCCCATATTCCAATAAATAATCTGTAAAATGTTCAACTTCCTACCTCAAATACTTTGTGAGGAAAGATGTAATTTATAAGCGTTATTTTAACATTGCAAGTATAGGGCGTTCCGGAGCCCCTTAAGTAGTTCTGAGTTCTAGGGGACTGATGACCTAAGATGTTAAGTCCCATAGTGCTCAGAGCCATTTGAACCATTTTTTTAAATCACTGGCGACCACCTCATTGGTCCTCACGTCATCGCAGGGGCCCAAACAGCTGCAACATACATCGCGTTTCTACAGAATGATCTGCCAACGTGGCTCGAAAACGTCCCACTGGAAAGGCGTCGACGTATGTGTTATCAGCATGGTGGTGCACCTGCACATTCCACAATTAACACTAGACTGACCCTTGACAGGATGTTCGACGGGCGTTCCGTAGGACGTGGAGGACGCATAAATTGGCCAGCCTGTTCTCCTGATCTTACACCTCTGGACTTTTTTCTGTGGGGTACGTTAAAGGAGAATCTGTACCGTGATGTGCCTACAACCCCAGAGAATATGAAACTACGTATTGTAGCAGCCTGCGGCGACATTACGTCGATGTACCGCGGCGTGTACGACATTCATTACGCCAGAGATTGCAATTGTGTGCAGCAAATGATGGCCACCACATTGAACATCTATTGGCCTGACATGTCGGGACACACTCTATTCCACTCCGTAACTGAGAATGGAAACCACGTGTGTTCGTGTACCTCACCCCTCATGGTAATGTACATGTGCGTCAGTGAAAAAGACCAATAAAAAGGTGTTAGCATGTGGACGTAATGTGCTGTTCTAGACTCTTCTGTACCTAAGGTCCATCACCGTTCCCTTTGGATCCCTACGTAATTAGGTGCTCTCCGATACACACGATCGAGCAGCGGAGGAGTGGTACTCAAGCGTCAACTTTAGGTTACAATACCTCCGGATGTAATTAACATTTTACAATGCAACAAACGGCACTGATTACGTATTTGTTAATATGTTCAGATGTGTTAACAAAACTAACGGGGTTCCATTTAAAAAAAACGTAGGTTTGTGTTAAAAAACATACTTCCGTGCATTTTTTTATGGTTTGTATTAACCAATTACACTAGCCCTCTCCTCACGTTAGGTCTGTGGAATCGAATCGTCAGTATTTGATGTGGTTTACGAAATATATCCAGCGGTAATGTTAGGTGACTCACTCTATATATATATATATATATATATATATATATATATATATATATATATATATATATAGTATATATATATATATATATATATATATAACACAAAGAATTATATCACACCAAAACACACACACACACACACACACATATACACAAGCGCACACACAAATGCATACACTAACAGATCACAGATACTTACTTCCGCAAGTAATAATTAATGGTTAATGATAAATCCTGCTGGGGTCACCAAGATGCAGTTGTAAATGTAATTTTGTAGGTGGGCCAAGAGTGTTATGTATAACAGCAACCATCACCCATTTATTAGTTGTTCGGTTTGTTAGTTTGTTGAATGGTGTCCTCAATAAACGTGACACGTTTTCCGGAGCTCGCGCTTACGTAATCCCTCGCAAACTTCCATTTTTAGGTCCTACAGATTTCCGTCGTGTGACGGATAAATATGGCCAAGTTACTTATTTAACTATCATAAATTCTCAGATGTCGGAGCTCAGTTCATTAGAACATGAAAGGTTTTCTTTCATGTATATACGGACAAAGACTTCCCATCTTCTATGTTAATAGATACGTCATTTGTGTGGACACCACTTCGATCACCGATCCCCAACCACATATTTCACCGAAGATACTCTTCAGATAAAGATTCCTGTTGAAGATGTGTTTTTTGGGCACCTGGCGAAGAAGTGTTTATTGTGGCTTCCAGCAAGGATGTGTCTGGTACTTTCCTCTCCTGCTCCTACTATTTTGGCAAATCTGAGCCCGCGTACTTTATTTCGACAATCCGAAATCTCATAATCCATTTGTTCTGGTCAGTCAAAAGATGATTATTTAGGGATATTCCGAAAGTCTATCTAATGAAAGTCGTCTTTCTATCAACTTCCGACCCATCAACTAGCGTTCCAATAAAACCTTTCCGTTCCTTCGTCTTCTCACTGCTCACGCTCAAGGCTTCAGTGGCCCTTCTGACGTACACAAATGACCCACCTGTGTAGGTACGCCATGGCCACTACACAATACTGCCATGTAATGACAAGGGCCAAACAATTTGCGTAGGTGGTCTGTCGTTTGCAGAAACCTCTGTACTCACTGTCGCCAACTGGCGACGACAGGGAAAGTTCACTGACACTTCCCTGAGCGTTGCTAATTTGGTCAAAGACGCTCGCCGCTCTCTGCCACAGTGAATGGAACAGCGGGCGGTCGCGCGCCGGAATCTGGTGGCTGGCATTACACCCGCTGTGCCTTACCGGTGAGCGGCCTTATCCGCTGAAGGCAGGCCAGCAGAAACTGTAAGCGCCATATTATCACTCCCAGTCAACTATCAGAATAAATTCAGCGTGCGCTTTAGAATTAAGCGAAGTTAAAAGAAATCCTCTAGAATCATCACTCACTCGCATGGATAATACTGCTCTTTTGCATTTACATCGGGATATATCGACCAACTGAACCTATCAAATCGGTAAATTAAGTGTGTGAGGGAAAAAGGGGAATGAAATACGAGGCTGGCTACAGACTGACACGTTTAATAATCTTTGAAACAACGTTGTTTATAGATTTTATAAAAACCAGTAGGATAACATTTAATAAGAAGCAGCCTGGTTCGGTGGGGTATGCTGGATCATAAGGACACCAGAAATGAGAATCTCTCATATGAATTACATTGAGGAAACATGCAACAGTTAATTCAGTGGTTAACAAAGAATGAAGAACCACGGGACATAGCCTAAAACACATTACGGAAGAACAGGACGGAATTTGTTGGTGGGCTCCGCAAATTAGTAACCTCTGCATACAATGTAAGTCGAAACAAGGGTCCAGCAGTAGATAACAGTCCAATAGAGCTACTGATCGACTCGGGAGAGCCAGCAATGACAAAACTATTCCATCTAGTGAGCAAGATGTATGAGACAGGTGAAATATCCTCAGACATCAAGAAGAATATAATAACCCCAGTTCCAAAGAAGGCAGGTGCTGAGAGGTGTGAAAATTACCGAACTATCAGTTTAATAACTCGCGGATGTAAAATACTAACAGGAGTCCTTTACATAAGAATAAGAAGCTGACCACAGGGAAGATCAGTTTGGATTCCGAAGAAATGTAGAAGCACGTAAGGCAATACTGACCCCGACTTCTCATAGACGTCAGGTTAAGAAAAGGCAAACCTACATTTATGGCATTTGTATACTTAAAGAAAATTTTTGACAATGCTGACTGGAACATTGTCTTTCAAATTCTAAACGTGGCAGGGGTAAAATACAGGGAGATAATAGCTGTTTACAATTCGTGCGGATACCAGATGGCAGTTATAAGAGTCGAGGGGCATGAAAGGGAAAATGGTTGAGAAGGAAGTGTGACAGAGTTGTAGTCTATCCCCGATGTTATTCAATATGTATACTGAGCAAGCAGTAAGGGCAATAAAAGAAAAATTGGAGTAGGAATTAAAATCCATGGAGAAGAAATAAAAACTTTGAGGTTGGCCGACGACATTGTAATTCTGTCAGAGACAGCAAAGGACACGGAAGAGCAGCTGAACGTAATGTACAGCGTCTTGAACGGAGGATATAAGATGAACATCAACAAAAGTAAAACGTGGATAATGGAATGTAGTTGAATGAAGTCAGGTGATGCTGAGGGAATTAGATTGGGAAATGAGACACTTAAATTAGTGGATGAGTTTGGCTATTTGGGTAGCAAAATAACTGATGATGGTCGACGTAGAGAGGATATAAAATGTAGACTGGGTGCGGCACGGAAAGCGTTTGTAAAAAGAGAAATTTGTTAACCTCTGGTATAGATCTATGAGTCAAATAGTCTTTCCTGAAAGTATTTCTATGGAGTGTAGCCATGTATAGAAGTGAAACATGGATGATAAACAGTTTAAACGAGAGGAGAATTGAAGCTTTTGAAATGTGGTGCTGCAGAGGAATGCTGAAGATAAGATAGGTCGATAACATAACTAATGAGAAGGTACTGAATAGAATTGGGGAGAAGAGAAATTTGTGGTAAAACCTGACAAAAAGAAGGGATCGGTTGGTAGGACACATTTTGAGGCATCAAGGGAGCTCCAATTGACCACTAGGTATAGGGAAGCGTGGGAGACCAGGGGATGCGTGGAGTAAACAGATTCAGACGGATTTAGGTTGCACTAGTTACTCGGAGATGAAGACGCTTGGACAGGATAGAGCAGCATAGAGAGCTTGTAACACCATACCTCTTCTGCTGTACAGATTTATTTTACTTTTGTTTTATTTAATGTTATAACATTGAGTACCTGTAAATGTGTTTGATTGAACAGATAACACAAAATTGTATACTCTTTTCTTTGTTAAACCTTTGATGTCGTGATTTGATTCAATGCAAAGTAGTGTATCTGTCATTTAAATGCTTTGTCCCATTTGGAGGTAACAAAACTTACTGTATATGATTGTAATTTTGTGTGAATACTTTTTGGTAGAAATGTCAATATGTGAAAATGTTCTGTTTTATTTAATGTATTTGGTTACTGTTATGTAAACTGCTGATCCTCACTTAGGAATCTTAGTAATTTTGAGTATAAGAGGTGTAGTGGTTCCCCTCGGGAACGGAACGGTGTAGCGCGCGCAAATTGTGGTTGGCCTAGGTGGAAAAGGGGGAACTGATAGTCAGTCGGGGACGAGCCAGCAGTCGGAGACGAGCTACGAGTCCGTGCTCTGCCATGTAAAAGATGCATATTGTGCAGATTCCGAGAGTGGCTTTTCCTGCTTCTTTCCAAGGCCTCGGATGGATGGATAAATAGCTGCATCTATTCTGGAATTTGTATCTGCCGTCGCCACCAAGAAATGACAGAGTCCAGCAATTCTGCCTACAATTCCACCTACCAACATGCAGTTGCCACCACATTGCGCAACCATTGCAACGTAATACTATAATGATGTACAGTGAAGTATCAGCTTAATGGATGTGCTAATGTGCTGAAATATAAGGTAATTTATATCTGAATTTGTGTACCAACCTTGACTTTTCTCCTCATCATAACACCTCTCAGGTTCCTTTCCGTTTAAGCTAAAGTGATATCCGAGTGTCCTTACTAAAGGAAATTAAAGCCTAGAGTTTTGCTAATTAATGCTTCTTGAACTTAGTAAAAAGAAAGTTAAAGTTAATGTGGCAATAGAGTGAGTTAAAGTAAATGTTGTTTGTTGAAAATATTCCTATTAAATCTGCTTACTAAAGTGTTGTTGCCAAATTCAAAATTAAAAGTTCTTAAGACTGAGGCTTATAAAGTAAATGATCACATTGTTGCCAGTAATAAATTCTAAAAGGTGAGTCAGTTTCTTGCAATTTTGTCAACATTGTGTTTCGCTGTAGTAAAAAGCGGGAAACTGCAATAATAGAAAACTATATGTTCATGATTGCTAAGTGTTTGTCTCTCTTGTGTATTAGAAGTGCATATTAAGAGTAATGTTATAAAGACCATTCACTTTGTGTAGGCCCTGAAAGTAATAGTGCGTTACGGTATATGTTATAATTAGCAAATAGTTCATGCTGCTCCAGTTGTTAGCTTCAATCTTAAAACATATGTGTGTCAGAGTTCATTGCACTCGCGTGTGGCTAAGTCTAGGTTGTGTTTGCCCACTATAGTTACACATACCTACTTTCATAAACGAGAACGTTAATCTTTCTCTTGCCTAATTAGGCTGGCGACCGGTTCCCTTATTCTAGAAACAGTATAGCTAGGCAAAATTTTGTTTGTCACTATTCCAATATATACGTAATTCTGACTTTCATTTCCGATAAGCCACCTCCGTTAGGAACAACACGGTCAACTTAACAAAATTCCTCTCAGAGGGTAACACTGTTCTGTTGCTTTATACCATTATTAATCCAATAAAATAAATCTCTTTTACAAATTGCCTTTGGTTTTGTGGTTATGGTATAACAGTAGCAGAGTGGAGGTGTTATACGTGGCTTTTCCGTGACAGGTCTATTTGTTTTGTTGGGGACATACTACGTAATAAACCAAACTTGGTACTTCATAGTATAAGCTACGTAAATACGCTGTTGTAGTGTTATAAGCTGCATCAAATCATTCTTTGGACTGAAGATCACAACAACAACAAACCACGGTATGAAAATATAAATCCCATCGATGGCCAGGAACCTTTATTTTTTATGCATATCCTAGCTGACAGCTAGAGGAGCACCGCTATGACTTTCGGGAAGACATCATGATCGCCTTCTCTGATATCAAAAAGGCATTTCTTAACGTCTGTAGAAGAAATGTCTGGGAAGCACTAGAAAAGGAGTCAAAACACAGACAACAAACAGAGTGTAGGAGATGTACTGTGGAGGTATGAGTTATGTGACAGTGGAAAATATGAGTACAGAATGGTTCCACCAAACAAATGGTGAGAGACAGGGCAGTGCATTATCACCTTTCTTTCCGTTGTGGTCTGGGATAAGACAGCTGTTAATGTGGCAAAAGAAATGTAGAAGATAAAATGAAAGCAATGATCTCCAATTCATGATCAGGATAAACCAGTAGGACTTTTAGGAACAGCTGTGTGCTCGGGAAGAAACTGTGAGACAGTATGGAATGCAATTTAAAGTAATCAGACGTGAGAAAGAAGGGTAATATAATTGTGAAATAAGGATCTGAGGAGAACAGTTACAGAAAATGGAGTGTGGCAAGTACTTACGGTGTGCGATAGAGGATTTGAAAGGAATGAGAAAGAGATCAGTGAACGTAGAAAACAGCTACAAGCGTTAATGCGAATTGTGAGGAGCCTAATGTGGATCAAGACTTCCCACAAAAATGCCAAAAAGTAATATATATAAGTTACCACATCACACTACTGATCTATGCATCTGAAACATGGGTAGTGAAGAAAAGAGATGTAAGCAGATTACAGTGAAGTGAAATGTAGCTCATTAGGAGTAGGACAGGGGTAACAAGCAGAGACAGAATGAGGAATGAAAGGGTAAAGGAGTGAAAGAGGAGCCCTCTCATTCAGGATAGAGACATCATGGCTAAAACTCCATCTCCACCTAAAGTGAATGGAAAACAAGATGGCCGGCCGGAGTGGCCGAGCGGTTCTAGGCGCTACAGTCTGGAACCGCGTGACCGCTACGGTCGCAGGACCGAGTCCTGCCTCGGACATGGCTATATGTGATGTCCTTAGGTTAGTTAGGTTTAAGTTGTTCTAAGTCCTAGGGAACTGATGACCTCAGAAGTTAAGTCCATGCCATTTGAACCATTTGAAAACAAGATGATTTGCAAGATTATGTCTGAAATGGAGATGCGAAGGAAAGACCAAGGAATAGATGGCTGAAAGGTGTGAAGGAGTGTGTCAGAAAAAGAGCCGAGGAGTGGACCAGAGTGAACACAGAAAGATGATGGGAAATCACTACATGGCGAGGCTTGGGTTCCAAACAGATGATGGCGATGAAAATTTTGGGAAGGAGTACCTCTCTATTACATTCAATCATACATGCAAAAAAAGGGCTGGAGCTGGCAGCTAGGCAAATAACCTATCAGCTACCGAAATTGACTGTAATTCATCTCGCTTGCCAATTCAGAATTTGTGTACTCACCATCACTGAAATGAACAAGCGTTTACTTTAACAAAACGTAATTGCTGATTGCCTCAGTGATTATCAGAAGAAATATATTCCTCACAGTCTCACTGTTAATTCCAACTTGAATCAACAAACAGCTTGTTTATCTCATTTAGTAGTGCAGGATCTGTGTACTCAGCGTTTCACGAAGTAAACTAGCATTTATTTTAGGAACACATGGCATTTGATGACACCAGTCGTTATCAGAATAATAAATAGTACTTGATTCACTTTAACGCCAGCTTAAATTCACAGAGAATGTATTTAACTTAATCAGGACAAGTATAATATTGCACAACACAGCGTTCTATAACTATATCTGTATATGTTTGGGACTGAGCCACTGCTACTAAAGTGAATTCCATGTAAATACTGAGTTATCATCACAAAGGTAGAGAATGGGGCCCTAGAATAAGTATTTTCCTATGATTAATAATACTCTGTCGCACCTAGATTCCAAAAAATTCTAAATTGTTGCATAACCTTTCTGTCCGGTTAATTTGGATAAGATATTTAATTACGTTTCTGTAACTGTATTTTGATTCTGAATTGAAACCGTTTCTGAAATCTTTCACAAATTCCGATGAAACACCAGTAGTGAAGATTCCGATTCTTGTAAAGAATAGCAGGAATATGGCTGTGCTCAGTGCAATGCATGCCGGATTTTGGGGCTCGACAACTTCTATGCTAGGTTATTTAATGACCACCTGCAGGCTGGCTCACTGTCTTATCGAACTCTCAATTTCTCCATACCAGAATAAATTCCTGAAACTGTGAAGAAAGTGATTAGAAACATTAAAGAGGCGTAAATAATCTAGTTAAACCTCAGCATGTGCCCGAAGTGACCTTAATTAATCAATCTCTCGTCACAAGATTCAAAGACTTGTTGTACAATGAGCAGTATCATCAATAAAAAAATTAATCACGCCTCCGACTCCATTACAACCCAAGAAGTATAGCTGATGATATTAGGTGTTTCTCTATACAGAATAGAAACAACAGAAAGTAGCCTTGATGTCAAGCCGAGTGAAAGCAGCAGGCTGCTAACTTACAGATACAGACTTGATCTGAATACGTAAATGAAACTTAAAGAAAGCTTTATTATAAAACAAGTAGACAAAAAAAGAAGAATGAACAAGTTTCAGTTACACGCAAAAAATTATAAAAAGAAATGCTGTACTCTCCAAAAACTGATTCAAGTTAATTAATTTATCTTTGACATTATTTCGTTTTGTGAAGGGAATGAACCCCAGAGGGCAACAAATGATAACAATTTTAATGAGAGTTACAGGCCCCGCACATTGCCGTAATAACTTCCTTAAAGTTTCAAATAATTGCTAATAAAAACAGCAGTACCTCGAACCTGGTGCAACCGGAAACAAGTCAATTCAGAATGGATGCAAAACTAAGACTAACGAATATATTAACAAAATTTACCTTGTTTCAGAGAGTTGTGGACTCCACGCTATTTTGGCCCATTGTTCTGCGGCTCGGAACTTATTAAAAATAGTTCAAATGGCTCTGAGCACTATGGGACTTAACATCTGAGGTCATCATTCCCCTAGAACTAAGAACTACTTAAACCTAACTAACGTAAGGATATCACACATATCTATGCCAGATGCAGGATTCGAACCTGCGACTGTAGCGATAGCGTGGTTCCAGACTGAAGCGCCTAAAACCGCTCCGCCACTACGGCCGGCTTTTATAATCAAGCTTTCTTTAAGCTTCACTTACGTATTCAGATCAAATCTGTATCTGTACGTTAGTAGTCTGCTGCTCTCCCTCGGCTTGACCTCCATGCTACCTCCCGTTGTTTCTATTCTGTATAGAGAAACTCGTAAAATCATCAGCTATAGTTCTGGCGCTGTAATGGAGTCGTAGGTGTAATTAACTTTTTTTATTGATAATAGTGCTCATTGTACAACAAGCCATTGAATCTCATGACGAGAGATCGATTAATAAAGGTCTCTTCTGGCATATTCTAAGGTTTAACTAGATTATTTACGCCTCTTTAATGTTTCTAATCACTTTCGTCGCAGGTTCGTGGACTCGGCCCCGGATCGAATCCGCCCGGCGGATTAACGACGACGGCCACTGTGCCGGCCAGCCTGGATGTGGTTTCTAGGCGGTTTCCCACATCCTACCAGGTGAATACTGGGCTGGTCCCCACGTTCCGTCTCAGTTCCACGACTCACAGACATTTGAAACACATTCACACTATTTCACGATTTACACTAGACACAGACAGCTGGGGTACACTAATTCCGTCCTGGGGGGAATGGGGTAGCGGCAGGAAGGGCATCCAGCCACCCCTTCACTTAACCATGCCAAATCCATACTTATACCTGCCGACCCTGCGCACAATGCTGGATAAAGGCAGTAGCAAAAGAAAGAGAGAACTTGACAGTACATCCAGTGAGTGTAACGATATTTTATGACCTGAAGATAATTGATAACACAACGGAACCTAAGCATATCACTTTTGAGAGCTCTTGATCTAGAAAAATAAACATTACATTGAAAATGAAGATTGTGCTTCCACTTTCTTGAGAATGTGAAGAGTTGCGATGTTTTCCACAAATAATTACCAAAATAAAATTTCCACGGCCGCCCCTCCCCTCCTCCACAGCCCTTCTTCCATCACTCGGAGAAAATTTTGAATTGATACCTTTCGTCATTTATTTTTGAAATAAATACTTTACTGAGGGCAATGACAGTACGTAAGTAGAGAGTTACAAGCATCACCAAGCGATGTTTGTTATTGGTGGTACGATCGAAAATACTGGTGATGCTTTCCCTAAGAAAAATAGAAGCGGAACTTCACTCATCTGGGTCCGCAGCTCGTGGTCGTGCGGTAGCGTTCTCGCTTCCCGCGCCCGGGTTCCCGGGTTCGATTCCCGGCGGGGTCAGGGATTTTCTCTGCCTCGTGATGACTGGGTGTTGTGTGATGTCCTTAGGTTAGTTAGGTTTAAGTAGTTCTACGTTCTAGGGGACTGATGACACATAGCTGTTAAGTCACATAGTGCTCAGAGCCATTTCACTCATCTGTGATGCTGCTTTCCTCAATCAGAGCTGGCGGTGAGGCATAACCTTTCAGTTCTGTGTTCTCTGGTAATGGAAACGAGCGTTTGGCGTCATTGGCCGGGTGGCCCCTTGTGGTGTGGTCCAGCCGCATTGGTGAGTCTTATTACATTGGACGCCACATTGGACGACCTGCGCGCCGGATGGGGATGAAATGGGGATGGAGACAACACATCACCCAGTCCCTGAGCGGAGAAAATTCCCGACCCGGCCGGGAATCGATCCCGATCACGCGGACCACTCTGCTATCGAGGCGGACTGTTCTGTGGTAGATCGACGCTGATTCGCCGCACTCACGAGTACGCCTAGCCTACCCTGTACACAATGTGGTGTCAGGAGGAGTTAAGCTGGAGGAAACAGCAGAAGCGCGATTCCACAGCAGAGTTGCCATCCGAGGCGGTTGTGAGACCAACAAGTTTCTTAATGCGGTTCGCTCCACTTCCGCCTCTGAAGGCCTAACTGAGATACCTCTCTTCCCCCCTCCACACCCCCCCCCCCCCCCAGCCCTTCCTGCTTCGTGCCCAGAACAATGGCCCTATTGTGGGCTTCACCATCCCACCTACCTCCTCCCCACCTCTACATTACTCCCTGTTAACCCCCCGCCCAAACAACCTCTACAGCCACACCACTTCCTTGTCCACATCGTCAGGACCCCCTCTTCTCCACCCCTTCCCACTCCGCTACATCACACCAGTGAGAATCTGGCTGGCTGAGGTGAAGTCGGTAGCAGCCTAAGCCTTTCCGAGCCCATAACTTCCGTTCGTGGCCTAATGAACTAGGGCGTTCACCACCACTTTGGCGTATTTATCTGCTCCTGGGAGCTTTCTCCTTCCACTCTCCGCAGCGGCGGAACATCTCTTGATCCACAATCTACTCATAAAATGGAAGAGATAACTTGCATCTGTATACAACTATTTGTGGTGGTATAACTAACCCTGCAGTACTATAGTATGGTACTGTATTAATTATTCTTTTTTAATACGTCGCAGAAGAAGCTGAGTAGCACCGTGATGTAGTGTTTATGATACTAAACTGTTGAATTGGGGGTCGTGAGTTCAAAATTCACCTGGAATGTACAATTTTAATTTCTATATCCGGTTCGAGTACATTCTAGAAGTATCCACAAATGTCAAGAATGATTGTACTGGGATGTTTTGTAGCTGTATACATACTGTATGTCTTCTGACCGGAGGCAGTTCGCTCCGCGCTCTTCTATGTGCAAGTGCTGAATAAACCTTCGTTAAGTGAAATTAGTGATCGTCATTCATCTAATTACACCTTCTTCTACGTGACATTATTCTGGTGGAGACGCTGGGTACCGATCCCATGTAGAAGAAGGTGTACTTAGATGAATGACAAACACTAATTTCACTTAAGGAATGTTTATTCAGCACTTGCAGATACAAAAGCGTGGAGCAAACTGCCTCCGACCAGAACACATACGGTATACAGGGTGGTCAATTGATTGTGACCGGGCCAAATATCTCACGAAATAAGCGTCAAACGAAAAAACTACAAAGAGCGAAACTTGTCTAGCTTGAAGGGGGAAACCACATGGCGCTATGGTTGGCCCGCTAGATGGCGCTGCCATAGGTTATAAGGATATCAACTGCGTTTTCTTAAAATAGGAAGCCCCATTTTTTATTACATGTTCGTGTAGTACGTAAAGAAATATAAATGTTTTAGTTGGACCAGTTCGAAGCGGTTGGCATGAATGTATAATTCAGGCTCTTGCTGCAATGTTTGTTGAATGGTCGTAGGTAAGACACTGTTGTTTACTCATTGGTTCATCTGGTCTGTCACTCGCTCAACAGTTGCACACACACACCTCTGCAGCCGTTGTTCACCCCTGCCGTCTATGACTTGTGGTGCATCACAGTTGAGTCGGTGCCGCTTTTTCATTGCGCCACTTTGCCATAACGTTATACTTTAACAACGGCAGTATGCGAACAGTCTACAAACTTAGCGGTTTCGGAAATGCGTCCACCTTTTACCCAAAAATCCATTGATCATGCCGTTATGGACGTGAAAAAACGCTCCATTTCCGAGTTTTCATGAGGACTGCACTTTTTTCTACGTCAGACTGGCACGCTTTATGCAGCCTCACTGTTAGTGCTGCCTTGTGTCGTCTGTGAGCGGCTGTTGCACGTTGATATCTAACATCAGTGGTGGCTACATTAGGGTGACAAGACCGCGTATTTCGGAACTGCCGCGGTTCGTTGCCATGGTGGCCGGACATTTTTATCGTCGACACCTAAGAGAAATATGTGCACCTCAGCTGTCTGCGTACAGCTTAATTGATGTGAAACAGTGTTTTCGCGTAACAGGTGGGAAGTGGATACTCGCCCCTGTATTCCCACAGACGGATTTGCGAAACCACCAAGCTGGCCCTAACACCCTTCCAGACGAATTCGATTCAGAGGAGGAGGAGAAGGAGAAGGTGAGTAGCGTTTAACGTCCCGTCGACAATGAGGTCATTAGGGACGGACCAAAAGCTCAGACTATGGAAGGACGGGGAAGGAAAGCGGCCCTCCGCTTTCGAAGAAACCATCCCTGCATTTGCCTCAAGCGATTTAGGGAAATCACGGAAAACCTAAATGAGGATGGCCGGATGCTGATTTGAACCGTCGTCCTCCCGAAGAGTGCGCTGAGCACTACGCTATACTGCTTGGTAACTCAATTCAGGGCCGGCGCATCTGCGGCGTTTCAACATGAATGGCTCTACGGTCTGGGCAATGTTGACAATGACAATAAAGACAAATAAATCCCAGAGCTATGGCACAATCAGTTTAAAAGGCCATTCATGTGGTTTTCTGAAGAAAATGATATAGAGAACAGCAGAGAAGGATAAAACAGTCTGTGCTGGGAAACGATTAGTTTGACTTTTGTAAGCGTAAACTCTGGAAGGCGGCAGGTATTCACTAGATAATGGAGCTCTTCAAAATGATCAGTCATTAACAACAACAAAAGCAACTTAAGGGGCTCCGGAAAGGCTCAAAATCATGAAAAGTTCAATTTTTACTTTTTTGCGTTTTCTGAATCTGCAGACTATTACCTTTTAATAGATATATAATTTATTCAATTCCGAAGACTACAACTATTTTTAAATTTATTTTGAAATGTGTTCCACATGGGCGTGACCCACTGTGGCGCTGTTAAACTGCTGTCAAATGGTGTTATTATTAACGTCCGTGTTCATCAGGTACATTTTAGTGATGTGAGATAGAGTATGTGTTGTGGCTAACCTGTGATGGTTCAATATATATCGCTGGTGTGATTGTCGATTGTTATATGTTTATTTACTCTGTCGTTATCTCGAAAATATTCGTAATTAATTCTGTTAGTTGAGTCTCTGTTTTGTTGAAGTATAATAATGAGTAAAAGTAAAGTTATTAGAAATCCTCTGAAGGCTTTTAAGAAAAGGAGAAATGTTGGAAAGCCAAAGGTATGTGTTATTACTGTAAACAATAAAGACGATAACCAAGCAGTCAAAGTGGGAAAGAAAATACTTCACAGAAGAAGCTTTGTTCAATGAGTGAAAACTATGAATGTTTTATGGGCGACTCGGATGTGAATGAAATATTTGATATGTCGGTTCTCAAAGGAATTTTTTCAAACTGTGTAAGTTGTATTCATTGTAGTGAAGTTGGTCTGGAACTCTCCATTATAAAGCACGTAGGACTTGCTAGTGAAATACAACTGAAATTTGATAAGTGTTCAAACATGACCACCTTTTGGAACAGTGTTGCAGTAACTGCAACTGAAGAAAATGGTAGCAAAATCTACGAACACAACAACGAGCGATGCTTGCTTTAGACAAGGAACGCCTTCGGGCTGCAGACAGGGCTGTAAAGAGTCTAGAAATACAAGCAAGAGAAAACAGGAGGAGGAACAAGAGGAAGCTGGGGGAGGAGTTTGCAGAGGATGAAGATAATCCATCCTATGGACCTGGAATGCACTAAAAAGTTAATCCAATCTTTGTCGCTCGATTCCCAAAACTTTTATTTTCTCATACTAATTACATGTTTTCTAAGGATCTTCCAAACATATTTGTTTCAAACTTTCAGTAAATGTTACACAGTACCTTCTGCATAATTCAACACAGCTTTTTTCCAAAAAACTGTATATTTTTGAATATATACATAAAAAATTGCAAAAAAATGTTGTGAATTTTCATTACAATTGAAAAAAAATCATCTTTAATAACTGAACTAAAATTTTGTAAAATCCCTGTGTTAAGTTGTAGCCCATATTCCAATAAATAATCTGTAAAAATTTCAACTTCCTACCTCAAATACTTTGTGAGGAAAGATGTAATTTATAAGCGTTATTTTAACATTGCAAGTATAGGGCGTTCCGGAGCCCCTTAAAGGTCATCCCACCGCTTACTGGGGCGTCTCTAAATACATCTTCGCTTATCGACTCATAGTCACCACGGTACAAGAAAATATCGTTCTTGTGAAACACAACTAGCTCTTTGTACTCGTAAAGTAATAAATGCTATCGACAGGGGATGTCAATTTGACTCCATATTTTTAGATTTCCAGAAGGTTTTCGACACCGTTCCTGACAAGCGTTTTCTAACCTAACTGCGTGCCTACGGAGTATAGCCTCAGCTGTGCGACTGGATTCGTGATTTCCTGTCAGAAAGGTCACAGTTCATGGTAATAGACGGAAAGTCATCGAGTAGAACAGAAGTAATATCCGGCGTTCCCCAAGGAAGTATTATAGGCCCTCTATTGTTCCTGATCTATATTAACGACATAGGAGACAATCTGATTAGCCGTCTTAGATTGTTTGCAGATGGTGCTGTCATTTACCGTCTTGTTAAGTCATCAGATGACCAAAATGAATTGCGAAATAATTTAGATACGATATCTGTGTGATGTGAAAGGTGGCAAATGACCCTGAATAAGGAAGAGTGTGAAATTATTCACATGAGAACTAAAAGAAATTAGCTAAATTCCGATTACGCTATAAGTCACACAAATCTGAAAGCTGTAAATTCAACTAAATACTTAGAGATTACAATTACAAATAACCTAAATTGGAACGGTCACATAGATGATATTGTGGGTAGAGCAAACCACTGACTGCAATTCATTGGCAGAACACTTTGAAGGTGCAACAGGTCTACTTAAGAGACTGCTTACACCACGCTTGTCCGCCCTATTCTGCAGAATTGCTGTGCGGTGTGGCATCCGCATCAGGCGGGACTGATAGATGGCATGGGAAAAGTACAAAGAAAGTCAGCTCGTTTTGTATTATCGCGAAATAGGGGAGACAGTGTCACAGACATGATACATGAATTGTAGTGGCAGTCATCAAAACAAAGGCGTTTTCGTTGCGACGGGATCTTCTCATGAAATTTCAATAACCAGTTTACTTCTCCGATTGCAAAAACATTCAGTTGGCATCAACCTACATAGGGAGAAATGATCATCATGATAAAATAAGAGGAATCAGGTCTCGTATTTAAAAATTTAAGTGCTCGTTTTTCCCGCGTGCAGTTCGATATTGGAAAGGTAGAGAGACAGCTTGAAGCTGGTTCATTGAACCCTCTGCCAGGCACTTTATTGTGAACACCAGAGTAATCACGTAGATGAACATTTAGATGTAGATGTACATATCCCTCTAATGGACTGACCTGAACAGAGTCCCGACTTTTGGGATGTTTCGAAACACCGACTTCGCGCCAGGCCTCAACGACCGAGATTGATACCTCTCCTCAGTGAAGAATGGACTGCCCAAGAAACTATCCGGCACCTGTTTGAACGTATGCCTGCGAGAGTGGAAGCTGTCGTCAAGGCTAATGGTTGGCCAGCACCGTACTGAGTTCCATCATTACCGATGGAGGACGCCAAGAACTTGTAAGTCGTTTTCAGCCAGGTGTCCGGATACTTTTGATCACCTAGTCTACATTAACACATATGGCGTCACAAATTACTGCCTACCAAATATCTCTGCAAAACGGCTCTCATACGTTTCACTGGCAAATTCCGTAGCGAAACTCTATCAAAAATGAGCATTAGTCACAAAGTAATCAATATGACACATCATAATGCCGGAACATAAAATTTTTATGACAGTTGATCACTCCGTTCCGTATGGATACATTGCAGATAACGTGTTGTAACGCGCGGAGTGGAAATATGAAACAAAATTAGTGAAAATTTGATGTACTGCGCTGATGCGCTTTTAATTAGCTCGCTAGCGAATTGGATGAGCACCGACGATATCACTAACAAGTGCACCTGTTTGCGTTATGCGGAACGGTTCGCAATGACGTTATCTCTCGGTAACTGACACGTTACGGAGATGACACCAAAAACTGTAGTACTGGGACCATACGCCCGGCTGAAGCTTATGGAGCCTGCAATCTTTTCGGCATATGAAAAACCATACAAAGGTAGGACCGAAATTAATGATTTTTCAAACGTTGGTTTTTCTAGTCATGTTAGCAAAACGAGGCGTAATCACAGAGGCAGGAAGACTTAACATTAACTTCTTTCTCCGACAGGAATGTGAGTGGTCTACGCCATCCTCTTCGTGTCAGGGTAGCACTTGTTCCCAACGTCTTCAAATGTTTGCTGCAAATATCTGTCTTCCAGTATGGTTTTTACCTTCTACAGCTATACCAACTACCTCCGAAGTTATTCCTTGACTCATAACACAGGTGCTGTCTTCTTGTCCCTTCTTATTGTCAACATTTACCACTTGCTCCTCTCCTATCCGATTCTTCCTCATTGTTTATCTAATCGTTACAGCTAATTTTCAACATACTTCTATAGTGCCACGAATCGCACGCTTCCATTCTGTACATTTCCATATCCGCCATAGTCGATGATTCATGTCCCTTCAATATTGCACTCCAAACGTTCATTCTCACAAATTTCATCCTCAAATTAAGGCCGTAATTAGACACTAGTAGACTTATTGTGGCACGGCATGCCTATTAACTTGTGACGGTCTACGGGCAACGTCTTTGATTAATAACCAAAACGTCCTCGTTTCCGCGTTCGACGCAGTCACTGTTTAGAACTTACAGAAAAACCATCAGCAACAGCAACCGAATTTTCCTGCGTAAGAAGTCGCACTCTTTCTGCCAACGGCCTTGTCAAAGAGGGAGGGGGAACAGACAGAGGTTGAGGACACTCTTTTCCTTGGGGTGGGTAGCTGCGCACAAAAGACGGAAGAATCAGCAATAACAAACGGCATGAGGATGCAGAAGGTAATGGAAACAATTGCATTATAGACACATAACGTGTATAGACAGGACATGGGGCCCGTAACTGGAATCATGTCATGGTGATCTCTCCGTTGGTAAAATATTTCAGCGTAGTCCCCCATTCGGATCTACGTGAGGACAATCACGGAATTGGAAAGGGAAATATAGGTACGAAAAAGTTAATTGCGAAGAAACAGTACAAATACTTCAGTAGATCGATGAAAGAAGGGCGTAAAAAATACTGAGGAAAAATCAGGAATACAGAAATACAACTAGTTGAGGAATAAAAGAAGTAGGAATGGAATGGCTACATGAGGAATGTTAGGAAATTGGAAAAGGAATAATTGTCCGGAGGACTGACTCAGTATATATAAAAGTCAAGACAGCCTTCGGTGAAACTAAAAGCAACGGTGGTAACATTAAGAGTGCAGCGGATATTCCATTATTAAAAGCAGAGGAAAAAGCATATACGTGGACAGAGTACATTGGAGGCCTCTATGAAGGGCAAGATTTGTCCGATGTGATAGAAAAAGAAATAGGAGTCGATTTAGAAGAGAGAGCGGATCCAGCATTGGAATTAGAATTTAAGAGAGCTTTGGACGTCTTAAGGACAAATAAGAGAGGAGGGGTAGATAACATTTCATTAGCACTTGAAAACGACTATTCACGCTGGTGTGCAGAATGTATGAGACGGGTGACATACTATCTGACATTCGGAAAAAATATCATCTTTACTATTCCGAAGACTGCGAGAGCTGGCAAGTGCGAGAATTATTGCACAATCAGCTTAACAGCCTATACATCCAAGCTGCTGACAGAAATAATATACAGAAGAAAGGAAAGAGTAGTTGAGAATGTGTTAAATGACAATCAGTGTTACTTTAGGGAAGGTAAAAGCAATTCTGACGTTGCACTTGATAATGGAAGTAAGACTAAAGAAAAATCATGACACGAACAAAGGATTAACGACCTGTAAAGAGCGTTCGATAATTTAAAATGAGAAAGATAGGGATAAGCTGTAGGGAGAGACGGGTAGTATACGGTATATACAAGAGTTAAAAGGGAATAATAAGAGTGGACGACTGAGAACGAAGTCATCGGATTAAAAGGGGTGTAAGACAGGGATGTAGTCTTTCGCCTCTACTGCTCAATCTGTATATCGATGAAGCAATGATCGAAATAAAGGAAAGATTCAGGAGTGGAACTAAAATTCAAGATGAAAGGATATCAAAGAAGAATTTAAGCCTTTTGGCTCAAAAGTTAAATTCAAAATTTTATTAAGAGACAGTTGATTTCTTGATACGATTCGCTTGTGATGTTGTATCCTAAGAGAAAGTGTAGAAGAATTACATGATCTGCTGAATGGGATGAACAATCTAATGAGTACAGGATATGGATTGAGAGTAAATCGAAGAAAGACGAAAGTAATGAGAAGTAGCAGAAATGAGAACACAGAGAAACTTAACATCAGGATTGATGGTCAGGAAGTTGATGTCGTTCAGGAATTGTACTACCTAGGCAGCAATACAACCGAAGATGGACCAAGTAAGGAGGATTTCAAAAGGAGACTACCAGTGCCTAAGAGTATTTCTAACAAAGAGAAGTCTACTAGTATCAAACATAGACCTTAATTTGAGGAAGAAATTTCTGAGATTGTAGTTTGGAGCGCAGGATTGTATGGTAATGAAACATGGACTGCAGGAAAACAGATGGTAATCAAAGCATTTGAGAAGTGTTGCTTACTTACTTACTCACTGCTCATACGGGACTCGAGAGTCCATTACCGCAACAACGTATTTTCGCCATCTGTCCTGTCTTGGGGTCTAGGGGTAGCGTCTTTGAATCATAATCAAAACGTCTTCGGTCCCGGGTTCGATCCCCGCCACTGCCTAGATTTTGATAAGTAATCAGCATTGGCGGACGAAGACTTCCGGCGTAAGAAGTCAGCCTAATTCTACCAACGGCCTTGTCAAAGAGGGCGGAGGAGCGGATAGAGGTTCAGGGCACTCTCTTGTCGTAGGGGTGGGAAATTGCCCCTAAAGGCAGAAGAATCACCAATGATCAACGACATGAGGACGCAGAAGGCAATGGAAACCACTGCATTAAAGACACGTAACGTGTATCCACAGGACACGTGGCCTATAATTGAAGAAGTGTCATGATGATCTCTCCATTGGCAAAAGATTCCGGAATAGTCCCCCATTCGGATCCCCGGGAGGGGACTGCCAAGGGGGAGGTTACCATGAGAAAAAGACTGAATTATCAACGAAAGGATAACGTTCTACGAGTCGGGGCGTGGAATGTTAGAAGCTTGAACGTGGTAGGGAAACTAGAAAATCTGAAAAGGGAAATGCAAAGGCTCAATCTAGATATAGTAGGGGTCAGTGAAGTGAAGTGGAAGGAAGACAGGGATTTCTGGTCAGATGAGTATCGGATGATATCAACAGTAGCAGAAAATGGTATAACAGGTGTAGGATTCGTTATGAATAGGAAGGTAGGGCAGAGGGTGTGTTACTGTGAACCAGTGACCGGGTTGTTCTAATCAGAATCGACAGCAGATCAACACCGACAACTATAGTTCAGGTATACATGCCGACGTCGCAAGCTGAAGATGAACAGATAGAGAAAATGTATGAGGATATTGAAAGGGTAATGTAGTATGTAAAGGGGGCCGAAAATCTAATAGTCATGGGCGACTGGAATGCAGTTGTAGGGGAAAGAGTAGAAGAAAAGGTTACAGGAGAATATGGGCTTGGGACGAGGAATGAAAGAGGAGAAAGACTAATTGAGTTCTGTAACACGTTTCAGCTAGTAATAGCGAATGCCCTGTTCGAGAATCACAAGAGAAGGAGGTATACTTGGAAAAGGCCAGGAGATACGGGAAGATTTCAATTAGATTACATCATGGTCAGACAGAGATTCCGAAAGCAGATACTGGATTGTAAGGCGTACCCAGGAGCAGATATAGACTCAGATCACAATATAGTAGTGATGAAGAGTAGGTTGAAGTTCAAGACATTAGTCAGGAAGAATCAATACGCAAAGAAGTGGGATACGGAAGTACTAAGGAATGACGAGATACGTTTGAAGCTCTCTAACGCTATAGATACAGCAATAAGGAATAGCGCAGTAGGAAGTACAGTTGAGGAGGAATGGACATCTCTAAAAAGGGCCATCACAGAAGTTGGGAGGGAAAACATATGTAAATGAAGGTAGCTGCGAAGAAACCATGGGTAACAGAAGAAATACTTCAGTCGATTGATGAAAGGAGGAAGTAAAAACATGTTCCGGGAAAATCAGGAATACAGAAATACAGGTCGCTGAGGAATGAAATAAATAGGAAGTGCAGGGAAGCTAAGACGAAATGGCTGCAGGAAAAATGTGAAGACAAAAAAGATATGATTGTCGGAGGGACAGACTCAGCATACAGAAAAGTCAAAACACCCTTTGGTGACATTAGAAGCAACGGTGGTAACATTAAGAGTGCAACGGGAATTCCACTGTTAAATGCAGAGGAGAGGGCAGATAGGTGGAAAGAATACATTGAAAGCCACTATGAGGGTGAAGATTTGTCTGATGTGATAGAGGAAGAAACAGGAGTCGATTTAGAAGAGATAGGGGATCCAGTATTAGAATCGGAATTTAAAAGAGATTTGGAGGACTTACGGTCAAATAAGGCAGAAGGGATGGATAACATCCCATCAGAATTTCTAAAATCATTGGGGGAAGTGGCAACAAAACGACTATTCACGTTAGTGTGTAGAATATATGAGTCTGGCGACATAACATCTGGCTTTCGGAAAAGCATCATCCACACAATTTCGAAGACGGCAAGAGCTGACAAGTGCGAGAATTATCGCACAATCAGCTTAACATCTCATGCATCGAAGCTGCTTACAAGAATAATATGCAGAAGAATGGAAAAGAAAATTGAGAATGCGCTAGGTGACGATCAGTTTGGCTTTAGGAAAAGTAAAGGGTCGAGAGAGGCAATTCTGACGTTACGGCTAATAATGGAAGCAAGGCTAAAGAAAAATCAAGACACTTTCATAAGATTTGTCGACCTGAAAAAAGCGTTCGACAATATAAAAGTGGTGCAAGCTGTTCGAGATTCTGAAAAAAGCAGGGGTAAGCTACAGGGAGAGACGGGTCATATACAATATGTACAACAACCAAGAAGGAATAATAAGAGTGGACGATCAAGAACGAAGTGCTCGTATTAAGAAGGGTGTAAGACAAGGCTGTAGCCTTTCGCCCCTACTCTTCAAGCAGTACATCGAGGAAGCAATGATGGAAATAAAAGAAAGGTCCAGGAGTGGAATTAAAATTCAAGGTGAAAGGATATCGATGAGACGATTCGCTGATGACATTGCTATCCTGAGTGAAAGTGGAGAAGAATTAAATGATCTGCTGAACGGAATGAACAGTCTAATGAGTACACAGTATGGTTTGAGAGTAAGGTAATGAGAAGTAGTAGAAATGAGAATAGCGAGAAACTTAACATCAGGATTGATGGTCACGAAGTCAGTGAAGTTAAGGAATTCTGCTACCTAGGCAGTAAAATAACCAATGACGGACGGAGCAAGGAGGACATCAAAAGCAGACTCACTATGGCAAAAAAGGCATTTCTGGCCAAGAGAAGTCTACTAATATCAAATACCGGCCTTAATTTGAGGAAGAAATTTCTGAGGATGTACGTCTGGAGTACAGCATTGTGTGGTAGTGAAACATGGACTGTGGGAAAACCGGAACAGAAGAGAATCGAAGCATTTGAAATGTGGTGCTATAGACGAGTGTTGAAAATTAGGTGGACTGATAAGGTAAGGAATGAGGAGGTTCTACGCAGAATCGGAGAGGAAGGGAATATGTGGAAAACACTGATAAGGAGAAGGGACAGGATGATAGGACATCTGCTAAGACATGAGCGAATGACTTCCATGGTACTAGAGGAAGCTGTAGAGGGCAAAAACTGTAGAGGATGACAGAGATTGGAATACGTCAAGCAAATAATTGAGGACGTAGGTTGCAAGTGCTACTCTAAGATGAAGAGTTTAGCACAGGAAAGGAATTCGTGGCGGGTCGCATCAAACCAGTCAGTAGACTGATGACCAAAAAAAAAAAAAAGTCCTGTCTTGGGCTATTTCCTTCCATTCACCTTCAATACCTAGGCTCCTCAAATCAGCCTTCACATTTTCCTCCCATCTAAGCCTCGGTCTCTCCACAGGACGTTTTCCTTCTAGGTGCCCTCCCAGTACTCTGCGCGCTGCCCTACCCTCGTCCATTCGAGCTATGTGCCCCGCCCATCGCAGCCTACGTGATTTAATAATATTGATTATGTCAGGGCTTGAATAGAGTTAGTGAACCTCTTCGTTACGCAGTTTTCACCACTCTGCGCCAATGTGATCCCTTTTCGCTCCGAAAATTTTCCTCAAAATTTGGTTTTCAAATACTCGAAACGGCTTTTCGTTTTGCACAGTGAGAAACCAAGTCTCACGCCCATACAGCATAACTCGTAGAATAATAGTTTTGTATATTCTAATCTTTAAATTCCTAGACAATATCCGTGATGAAAGTAATCTATTCAGTGAGAGCCGGCCGGTGTGGCCGTGCGGTTAAAGGCGCTTCAGTCTGGAACCGCGTGACCGCTACGGTCGCAGGTTCGAATCCTGCCTCGGGCATGGATGTGTGTGATGTTCTTAGGTTAGTTAGGTTTAAGTAGTTCTAAGTTCTAGGGGACTGATGACCACAGATGTTAAGTCCCATAGTGCTCAGAGCCATTTGAACCATTTTTATTCAGTGGGAAGTAGCACGCATTTCCCGCCCGTAATCTCTTCTTCAGTTCGGATTCAATCTCATTTCTTGAAGTTATGTCCACGCCTAGATACTTAAATGTGTTCACTTTTTCAAACTGCTTGTCTCCAACTCTTAACATTTCCTGATCTACTGCTGTTGGCATTCTAGTAGTAACCAGGTATTTTGTTTTGTTTTCACTTATCCTTCGACCTACATCTTCACTAGCCTTGATTAACGCATTCGCATTTGCTGTTACAGATTCTTTCCTATCGCTAATGATGTTTAGATCATCTGCATACCCTAATATCTTAATATTTCCATTTAACTCCACACCCTCCGAATTATCTGCTGCCATTCGTACAATATATTCTAGGACTAAATTAAAAAGTAGCGGAGACAGTGCATCTCCCTGCTTAAGTCCGTTCTATATTACAAATTCTTCTGTCTCCAATTTCCCCACGCGTACTCTACCTTTTTGTTTTTCAAACGCGCTTCAAACATACTTCTTTGGTATTCCAAGTTCCAAAAGAATCCTGTGCAATTTTGACAGCAATACTGAATCATATGCTTTTGTAAAATCTATGAAAAGATTATGAACTGGTTTATTGTATTCCCATTTCTTTTCCAAAATTTGACGCAGGGTGAATATTTGGTCTATAGTTAATCTGTTCCTCCGAAAGCCGGCTTGGTAATCCCCCACAATTTTATCTGCATATGGTGTAAGCCTGCTTAGCAGATTATTCGAGAAAATTTTGGAACATACTGGTAATAGCGATATCCCTCTATAATTACTACAATCCATTTTGTCATCTTTCTTAAAAATTGGGATCAGAATCGACTCTTGCCACTCTTCAGGTATCATCTCTGAGTTCCATACTTTAGGTATAACTTTGTGAACTACTTCCACCAGTTTCTGTCCCCCATTTTTAACTAATTCTGCAGTTATGCAATCTGATGCTGGTGCTTCATGGTTTTTCAACTTGTTGATTGCATCTCTTACTTCCTTTAACGTTGGCTCAGGTACCTGGGGTTCTGCTGTATGTATTTCGTACGCCTGCTCATTTCCTGCTTCCTGGTGTACATTTAATAGATGCTCAAAATACGCCCTCCATTTACTTAATATAGCACTGGGGTCGGTCAGTATTCCCCTAACATCCCCTCGAAGTGCATTTGTCCTAGCCTTGAAGCCCTTCCTATACCCATTTATTTCTAGGTAAAGTTCCCTAATTTACTTTGTTTTACGGTTTGTTTCCATTTTTGTAATTTGATTGTTAAAATAATCCCTCTTCTTCGCCCGTAGCCTACGACCAACTTCCCTTCTCAAGTTCATGTACTCCTCTCGTTTTCTATCTCCCATTATATCCCAATCAAATCGCGCTTTTCTCCTTTTCTCTACCAATTTCTTGCATTCCTCATCAGATCACGGTTTCCTCCTGTTCTTCTTAATTGTACCTATTGTGACCTTCGCTGCCTCTTTGATATTATTCCTCACAGTGATCCACTGTTTATTTACATCCTCGTCTTGATCTTCGTGTGTCCTGAGAGCATCAAACCTATTTGAAATTTCTATCATGTACCTTCATCTAAAGTTTTCATCATTTAGCTAGTCAGTGTCGAAACTAACAAGTTCTGCATTGTGACACCTTGATGTTGCCGTAGATAGCCGTTGGTGAACTTTGGCAACTACAAGAAAATGATCAGAATCGCAGTCTGCTCCCCTGAAAGTCCTAAAATTTTCTATGCTAGTGTGCCATCTTCGATCTACAAGAACATGATCAATATGGTTTCGGGTGTGTCCATCCGGAGAGACCCAAGTTGCTTTATGAATGTCCTTCTTTTTGAAACATGTGCTCTCAACAATCATATCTTCTGCTTCCCTACCTTCGCATTAAAATCACCTATGATTAATTAGAAATAAATGGGTATAGGAAGGGCTTCAAGGCTAGGACAAATGCACTTCGAGGGGATGTTAGGGGAATACTGACAGACCCCAGTGCTATATTAAGTAAATGGAGGGCGTATTTTGAGGATAATGGAATGTAGTCAAATTAAATCGGGTGATGCTGAGGGGATTAGATTAGGAAATGAGACACTTAAAGTAGTAAAGGAGTTTTGCTATTTAGGGAGTAAAATAACTGATGATGGTCGAAGTAGAGAGGATATAAAATGTAGACTGGCAATGGCAAGGAAAGCGTTTCTCAAGAAGAAAAATTTGTTAACATCGAGTATAGATTTAAGTGTCAGGAAGTCGTTTCTGAAAGTATTTGTATGGAGTGTAGCCATGTATGGAAGTGAAACATGGACGATAACCAGTTTGGACAAGAAGAGAATAAAAGCTTTCGAAATGTGGTGCTACAGAAGAATGCTGAAGATTAGATGGGTAGATCACGTAACTAATGAGGAGGTATTGAATAGGATTGGGGAGAAGAGAAGTTTGTGGCACAACTTGACTAGAAGAAGGGATCGGTTGGTAGGACATGTTTTGAGGCATCAAGGGATCACAAATTTAGCATTGGAGGGCAGCGTGGAGGGTAAAAATCGTAGAGGGAGACCAAGAGATCAATACACTAAGCAGATTCAGAAGGATGTAGGTTGCAGTAGGTACTGGGAGATGAAGAAGCTTGCACAGGATAGAGTAGCATGGAGAGCTGCATCAAACCAGTCTCAGGACTGAAGACCACAACAACAACAACAACAACAACAATGATTAATTTTGTATCATACGAGGAGAACTCATCCCACAGCTGATCTAGTTCTTCATAAAATCCGTCTTTAACAACCTCTTCAGTGTCCTCAGTTGGTGCGTGTACTTTAATTACTACTAGTCTATTCCACCTGCCGGACAACACTATAGCTGATAGTCGGCCACTAATGAACCTTATATCTCTGATTGGGTGAAGCACTTTTCCCTGTACTGCGAAACCTTTTCCGAAACTGTGAGCTTTCGCACCTCCATAGAAAAATGTATACTTACCCCTCTTTATGCTACCATCCCCCTGCCACCGAGCTTCTTGAATAGCTGTAATGTCTACATCGTATCTATCTAATTCGTCTAATAATGTCTGGAATGTTCCTGGCCTGTTCAAACTTTTAACGTCCCATGTTCCCAACCTGAAAGTTCCTTTCGGCCTGAATCTCTTCGAAGTAGGTTCCGCCCGGAGATCTGGATGGGAACCTAGTTTACCTCCGGAGTATTTTACTTCAAAGGGACCCATGCCCATTAATGTTGCGGATTCTTGATGAATAGATTCGACAGTGCGACTGCTTATTTTTTGTATTCGCAGCTACCCTTCATATCTGAAGGCCGTATCCCCTATCAGCAAGCTGGGGACGCGCTGTGGCGTGGTGGTAGGGGCCCACGTGAAGTGTTGCTACAGACTAATTTGGAAAATTAGATTAACTGATGAGGTAATGATTGAGGAGGTTCTGAGTCAAATCGGAGAGGAAAGAAGTATGTAGAAAACACTGCCTAGGGGAAGGGAAAGGATGATAGGACATCTGTCTATGGTTATGACTTCTGTGATACTAGAGGGAGCTGTAGAGGGCCAAAACTGTAGAGTAAGACAGAGATTGGAATATGTCCAGTAAATAATTGAGGACGTAGGCTGCAAGTGCTACTCTGAGATGAAGAGGTTAGCACAGGTCAAAAATTTGGAGCGTGCCGCATCAAAGCAGACAGAAGACTGATGACCCAAAAAAGAAGTCGGCTTCATGTGTCCTCTATTCTGATGCCTAAGTGGCAGAAGTCATTAACTTCGTGATCACCAACCCTCATCTTAAGATTTTTGTCATCCTTCGGTTTACTCTGAATCCATCTCATAGATAGAACAACAGGGGCGAAGGACAACATTTCTGTCTTACGCCCTTTTTAATCCGAGCACTTTTTCTCGATATTCCACTCTTACTGTTCCCTCTAGGCTTTTGTACTTCAAGGGCTTATTTCAATAGTGGTACAAGTCCATTTTTGTTCATTCTGAGATACAGAGTCTTGAAGTTAAACGTCCATTACCTTTCTTTGCCTCTACCTTACTCTATTTTTCTTAGAATTTCGAACATCTTGCAGCATTTTCCAGTGTCGAACGCCTTTTACAGCCCGACATATCTTAGGAACATGTCTCGAATTTCCTTTAGTCTTCCTTCCATCATAAACCGAAACATAACAGCTTCTCTATTGTCTTCTCAACCCTTCTGTACATTACTCTTGTAAGCACTTTGAATGCATGAGCCGTGAAGCTGATATTTCCCACACTTTTCGGCTCATTCAGTTAGGAATTGTGTGGATCATTTTTTCCCGAATGTCAAGTGGTATATCGCCAGAATCTTACGTTCTACATACCAGTGTTATCTATGCCTCCCGCATTATTGAATCTTAAGTCTTCCAAAGCTTTTCTAAGGTCTGATTGTAATACTGGATCTCCTATCTCTTCTATATTGATTACTGTTTCCTCTTCTATCACGTTATCACACAATTTTTCTCTCTCTCAGATGGCTTGAATGTGCCCTTTCCACCTATCCTCTCTCCTTTGCGTGTACCACTGGAATTACTACTGCGCTCTTAATGTTACCTTTTAGTTGTTTTGACTTTTCTATTTTCTGGATCAGTTCTTCTGTCCATTATTCATTTATAGATGTCTTCACATTCTCTTACAGATATTTCACCTTAGCTTTCCTGCACTTCATATTTATTTCATTCTTAAGTGACATATTTCTGTACTCGTGAATATTCCTAAATGCTTCTGTGCTTCCTTCTTTCACCAATGAAGTGATATATTACTTTGATACCCCTGGTCTCTTTGCAGCTACCTTCTTTGTACCTACTTTTTTACCTTTACGTAGGGTGCAAGTGCAAATGTCGGATGAAGACATTGACGTGTGAGAAGATTTCTTGGTAGACTGCGGGCTACATCGAAGGATTGAGAATACAGATGGAAAAAAAGAAAGGAGGGCAGCACTGTAACCAATGAATTAAATTAGAAACCCTATCTGGACACACTGATTTTGATTTTCTCAGGTTTCCTTGAATAAGGGAAAGCGACTAATAGTTTTATCTGAAAGCCATAGCTCCGATTTATTTCCTCAGGGTTCCCAAGTCTCACCATGTTCCCCATTTCTTAAACGCCAATTTTCATTCGTTCCGGACAACAAGCTGAAAAGTTTCTATTGTACGACGTACCACAAGTGTATAATGTTGAATACGATTTACCGAAGCATTTGTTAGCCCAGGATATTAAATATTAAACACGTGGCATCGATAGAAATGGAGAGAGCATGTGTGTGTGTGTGAGAAGAAGCGGTGTAAACGGTAGAGTGTGAAATAAGGAGGGGGAGATAGAGAGAAGAACCAGTCAAAGAGAGAGAAAGAGAGAGAGAGAGAGAGAGGAGGAGAAGTAAGGAGGGAGAAGGTGCACACACCGACAGAGAGGCAGGAGTAATGAAAGAGATAGAGAGGGAGAGAGAGAGAGAGAGAGAGAGAGAGAGAGAGAGAGAGAGAGAGTGAAAAAGTGAGAGAGAGTGGGAGAGAGAGAGAGAGAGAAAATGAATGCAAGGGATAGAGAGAGGAGATGAACTCATTGCTAGAGATAAATAGAAAGAAGACCAAGCCGAAAGACGGTGTGATGGAAGGGAAGAGACAGATAGCGTGAAAGAGTGTGTATTTATCAGTCATGGGTTACGGAACTTTTAATAAAACTTTGAGACGTTAAACCTTTACTTTCGACGCCACACTTAAGCTAAGGTTACGTGTCGCAGATTAATACGGTTTTGCCTTAACATTCCCTGTAATTATTCATGTAACATACTTCAGCGTTCCACAAGGTAGCTTTTCCTTTGACCCGAAATAATGTTACCAGAACCCGTAAATTTTGACAGAAATATAACCTGTAGACTTCCACCGATGTAGCAACGTCAACATTGCTAAGCAATTTTTTTCCTGCGAAATACGAATCGCAAAGTAGGAATTCCATTAATTATTAAGGGCGCCCTGTCCCCTCCAGGATTATCTTCAAACAGCTGCCGGAACAGACCTGGAGGTAATGAGCAACGCTCACGTCAGCTGGAATTATGTTGCATTTTTCATAATTCCGATGACCGACGCCCTCTACTTTTTTCCCCCGAGAGTAAAGGCTTGTTTGCAAATGCTGATTAATCTGCACGGATCCTTTCCCGGGCTTCGTTATCCGCGCAGCAAAAATTCACTCTCTCATTCGACGAAATGTACCACTCGTCCTCTACGGTCATGGAGCAGTATCAATAATTTTTTGTTTGGAGACATACGAACTAATAAAATGGGGAGAAATTACAAGTGCTCAGAGAACTTGAGCTCTTTCGCTGTTTATCGTGTGGCATTTAAGTAGAATCCCCGTTAGTAGTTTCTGACAATGAAACTAACAATACCCGTGGATATAACTAAAGGGCTTACTTCAATCGTAGTACAAGTCCATTTTTGTTCATTCTGAGATACAGATTACTAAGTTAAATGAGCGGTGAAAAAACTGCAGTCGATATACCAGAAGTATTCAAGTATATGGCTTGTTGCTAGATATATACCTTTCTTTCTATTTGTTTGGATCATTAGTTTCAGCAGCATTATAGGCAGAAAAGTGGAGGTAATGTAGCTGTACCACTATTGAAATAAAATTAATTGAACATTGTATATAAACCTGTTAATGCGTCACTTTCAATAGTCTCCGGGTAATGTTAGTATTGCTGTTTTACCCACCATACGTGTCACTGTATCCAACTACTTGGTTTTGAGAAGTAACGCACTTTTCAATATGTTTCAATAAACATGTACCAATTTCCTGCTAACCCCTTGATACAGATCTTTCAGCTCAAAAATACATACGGATTTTGCCGTCAGTTAAATTGCGGCAACCAAAATTATACACGTACGTGTTTCTTTTGTAGCACGATATCGATGTTCTCAGTTTTGCAGGTCAAAGGTAAACACGAACATCTGGGAATCTGCCTCTTCCCGACACGCTGTGTCTGTAGCCATTGCTGTTCTTGCAGCTTCAGCCCTCCTAAGGTGAAACTCCTTTTCAGTTTGAAGCTTTCTTTTTTCTTCTGAATTGGTAGCAGCGTCCACTCCAAAGTTCAATTTGTCACTTGGTGGTCGCAATGACGTCTTAGTTAAAGATTTTTTGATAGATGTGCTCCCTCACAATTTTTTTATTCTGGGATATGCATCTATAATTGTACAAATCGTACATGTTGGCCACACACACAGCTCAGGATTTAAAACCTTTTTGTGGGAATTATCCTTCCTTGAATAATGGCTCTAGGAAACTGGAAAGCTTTTGATGTGTTCCTTTACTGATCAGACCTTCCGGTACAGAGAATTTGTTCTGATGTTTGCCCCTTCCATCAATGTGAGGGGTACCTTCTTCCTTGCTTTTTGATAAAACCCTAGAGAGTCGTCCATTAGAAATGTCAAAACTTCTTGCATACTATTGCACAGTTTCCGTTCACATGTAATAGATATTCATAAATACAGCTTTTGTAAGAACCGGAGCCAACTCTTGGCTGTCGGCGGTTAACTGAATGATATGTGCATAAACCATTCAAATGACTATTTAGGCGATTAATATCACCAACAGCCCACAAATTGTCAAATAACGTCTTCCTCATCCTCTGAAATTTTATTGAAACGTGCAGTCCACATTGCGAATTGTTTTTGGAGGAATTCTTTCACCAATTGCTGTGACGTATAACTCCCCAGTGTTCTTTTTTTATTTCTAATATGCTTTTCATGTGTGTCCGTTTTCCTTTGCACACTTCTTGCTTCGAGTACGCTTCCTTTTTGTCTGCATATTTGTGGCTGTACCGTTCGCACAGGCACCAGTTCAAATGGTTCAAATGGCTCTGAGCGCTATGGGACTTAATTTCTAAGATCATCAGTCCCCTATACTTAGAACTACTTAAACCTAACTAACCTAAGGACATCACACACATCTATGCCCAAGGCAGGATTGGAACCTGTGACCGTAGCGTTCGCGCGGTTCCAGACTGCAGCGCCTAGAACGGCTCAGCCACCCTGGCCGGCCAGACATCGGTAACAGTGTCTCCTGTTTCGTCATTTTTTTGCACTTTCATTTAAAGTTTCATCGTCATCGGTACTGGTATCTAGATAGATAGTAACGCAAGTTATGATATATACAGCACCAGATCAATGAAAACATATGTATATGTGAAACACATTAAGATGGATACCCTAATTTTCCATTGTTTTTGTCATCATGACCTTCATTCTCACATATTCATTTTTTGGAACAAAACGTCTCTAATGCTGAGAGAAAAGTAATTCTTTTTATGTGCAATCGTTTGAAAATCTGGATCATCAATTGTATACAGTCACATGATAATGGCGCTGAATCCATCATATTCGCAAGAAATTGCAACACGCTGCAATGCACACGGACTAGTACCACTACTGAAATAAATTCCTGCTTGCTTTCTCTAATGCGCCAGCACTGAGGTCCTCTCTGTTGGCAGCAGGACGAAACTGGAGCTGCTCAAATAAAAGAAACGACTTGTGTAAGTACGTACGTGAGGATAACCCCATGTTTCTGAAAGGTGGACTTGTACCACTATTAAAATAAGCCCTTACATGATATAATGAAACTCTACACCTGCAAACTCTGGAGGAATAGGAAATACAAATCATATACAGAGTTTGTAGGTCAAGGGCTTCATCATATCATTAAGATAATATCGAAGGTTGAGATGAAAGAAAAAGAACATTTTTTGCTTCTTTCATATTGTTTTGCACTCGCTCACACGCACTCATGCACACGTACACTCAGACACACCCACCCACACACACACCCACCCACCCACCCACACACACACACACACACACACACACATACACAGAGAGAGAGAGAGAGAGAGAGAGAAAGAGAGAGAGAGAGCACAGAGCACACACACACACACACACACACACACACACACTCACACACACAGACAGAGAGAGAGAGAGAGAGGGAGAGAGAGATTCATCTGTAGCTGGTAAACCAAACCACCAACTGATGTAAAGGATGCCTAAACAAATGTGGTTACATAAGTACTAATGAGCGCTGTGCTTGCGGCGAATTCTAAGATCCACCCCACATGATATATAGCATATTCCTGGGTGAGTCACACACCTTACACGAGTTGCTTGGAAGAAATAACATTTTCAGTACTACACTTAGTGATGAAAAGTATCCGGACACCTGACTGAAAGTGACTTACAAGTTGGTGGTGCCCTCCATCGGTAATACTGGAATTCAGTATGGTGATGGCCCACCCCTAGCCATGATGACAGCTTCCACTCTCGAAGGCATACGTTTAATCAGGTGCTGGACTGAGGAGAGGTATCGATGTCGGTCGGAGAGGCCTGGTACGAAGGCGGCGTTCCGAAACATCCCAGACATATTCTATGGGTTTAAGTTCAGGACTCTGTGAAGGCCAGTCCATTATACAGACGTTACTGTCGTGTAACCGATCCACCACAGGCCGTGCATTACGAACAGGTACTCGATCTTGTTGAAATATGCAATCGCCACCGCCAAATTGCTCTTCAACAGTGGGAAGTAAGAAGGTGCTTAAAACATCAATGTAGCCATGTACTGTGATAGTCCCAAGCAAAACAACAAGCGGTGGAAGCCCCCGCTCTGAAAAACAGGACCACACCATAACACCAGCGCCTCCGAATTTTACAGTTGGCGCTATACAAGATAGCAGATGACGTTCACCGGACATTCGCCATACCCACACCATGCCTTCGGATCGCCACATTGCCTACCGTGATTCGTCACTCTACACAACTATTTTCCACTGCTCAATCGTCCAATGTTTACGCTTCTTACACCACGCGAGGCGTCGTTTGGCGCTTATCGGCGTGATGTGTGGCTTATGAGCAGCCGTTCCACCTTGAAATCCAAGTTTTCTCACTTCCTGCCTAACTGTCATAGTACTTGCAGTGGATCCTGATGAAGTTTGGAATTCCTGTGTGATGGTCTGGATAGATGTCTGTCTATTACATATTACAACCCACTTCAACTTTCGGCGGTCTCTGTCAGTCAACAGACGAGGTCGGCCTATACGCTTTTGTGGTGCACGTGTTCCTCCAAGTTTCCACTGCACAACCACATCGGAAACAGTAGACCTAGGGATGTTTAGTAGTGTGGATGTCTCGCGTACAAACGTATGACACAAGTGACGCGCAATGATCTGAATAACTTCGAAGTCCGTGAGTTTCGCGGAGCGCCCCATTCTGCTCTCTGACGACACATTAGGTGGCAGCACAATGCACCTAATATGGAAAACGTATATTTTTGGGGGTTTCCGGATACTTTTGATCACATAGTGTATGTTTAGAATCTGAGAACTTGAAATTACTCTGTGGAACTATTTTCATTATCATATGAGATAACAGTGTTATTTAATATGTTTTTAACGTTTTTTCTCGGTGTTATCAATTTTGTTCCAATAACGTAAATTAAAAATTTACCTAGTTAATTTATTGTTCTTGTTGCATGATTTGCTGGGAAAAAATAAATCATTGGGTATCTTCCAAATAATCGTGGCTGAACAGTATAACAATTCCATTATAAAATTATTGTAGAAACAGTCGCAGGTAGCAGATTTGTAAATACAAATCTAAAAAGTACAAATGCTATTATAATTTCTGATGACAGTGATGGACAATTTTAAGCGTGACCGAGGAGATCAAAGTAGAATTCGGGAGCATTTGCAGATTACAGATTCTGTTCGTGCGGATAAGAAGCTTACAATACACTGACTGAACCAGGCTGACATGGCGATAGGTGGACTAAATGTACACGAAATATAAACGTAAAAAGGTACCATACTGTGGAAACCTGTCTCAAATAGTTATATTTCATCTGTCGATGCAATTCTGGAATTCGATTTCGACAATGAGAAATTATTTCGTTAGTTATCGTCAGCAAAGCAGTTTATCAATGGTTTGATAAATTAATATCGATTGAAATATGGTTTTTAGATGAAATAAGTAATGATGTGTGTAAAATGTAAGACGTGTCATATGTAGGTAACCTAGTTCGATGTAACCTCGGACGTACACAGTAAGATCTGTTATAGCATCGAGCAGAAAGTAACTGACGAAATACGCAGGGAGGCAAAGAGAAATGACACTTTTATTTGAAAACAACAGTTTAACTGAAGAAACCGCCATTCATGATGGACCACTGGACAATACAGAAGGAAGGCAAGGTTCGTAACAGACTGTACGGACGGCAATGCATCCTGTGCAATGTGCTACCATTCTGGCGTCTAGATTGGTTATTTTGGTAGGACGTTCCATTACTCGACCCGTGAGACTGACAACTGTGCGATAGGATGGCGTATCACCAGACTGGCATCTGGAAGTACGGGAATTTTTAAATCAAAGCATTACTGAACGATGGATCGGCCACACTAGACCAAATAATTCAACCTTACAATACTGGCCTCAGAGGTCACCAGACCGGGCTGTACGTGATTATTTCTTGTGAGGGTTTATAAAATACTGTGATTGTGTGCCTCCATTACCAACAACAATGCGTGAACTGAGACATTGCATGACAGCAGCTGTGGAAGCAGTAACTCAAGACAAGCCTGCTGCAGTGTGGGTATAGTCTGAATAAAGTATTGATATACACACTTGGGCCATTAAAATTGCTACACCACGCGAAATTTAACCGACAGGAAGAAGATGCTGTGATACGCAAATAATTAGCTTTTCGGAGCATACACACAAGGTTGGCACCGGTGGCGACACCTACAACGTGTTGACATGAGGAAAGTTTCCAACCGATTTCTCGCTACGGTCGCAGGTTCGAATCCTGCCTCGGGCATGGATGTTTGTGATGTCCTTAGGTTAGTTAGGTTTAACTAGTTCTAAGTTCTAGGGGACTAATGACCTCAGCAGTTGAGTCCCATAGTGCTCAGAGCCATTTGAACCATTAGCCAACCGATTTCTCATACACAAACAGCAGCTGACCGGAGTTGCCTGGTGAAACGTTGCTGTGATGCCTCGTGTAAGGAGGAGAAATGCGTACCATCACGTTTCCGACTTTGATAAAGGTCGGATTGTAGCCTATAGCGACTGCGGTTTATCGTATCACGACATTGCTCCTCGCGTTGGTCGAGATCCAGTGACTGTTAGCAGAATAGGGAATCCTTGGATTCAGGCGGGTAATACGAAACGCTGCGCTGGATCCCAAAGGCCTCGTATCACTAGAAGTGGAGATGACAGGCATCTTATCCGCATGGCCGCAGCCACGTCTCGATCCCTGAGTCAACAGATGGGGACGTTTGCAAGACAACAACCATCTGCACGAACAGTTCGATGACGTTTGCAGCAGCACGGACTGTCAGCTCGGAGACCTTGGCTGCGGTTACACTTGACGCTCCATTACAGACAGGAGCGCCGGCCGCGGAGGTCTAGCGGTTATAGGCGCTCAGTCCGGAACCGCGCGACTGCTACGATCGCAGGTTCGAATCCGGCCTCGAGCATGGATGTGTGTGATGTCCTTAGGCTAGTTAGGTTTAAGTAGTTCTAAGTTCTAGGGGACTGATGACCACAGATGTTAAGTCCCATAGTGCTCAGAGCCATTTCCATTTCAACAGACAGGAGCGCCTGCGATGGTGTACTGAACTACGAACCTGGGTGCATGAATGGGAAAACGTCATTTTTTCGGATGAATCCTGGTTCTGTTTACAGTATCATGATGGTCGCATGCGTGTTTGGTGACATCGCGGTGAGCGCATATTGGAAGCGTATATTCGTGATCGCCATACTGGCGTATCACCCGGCGTGGTGGTATGGGGTGAAATTGGTTACACGTCTCAGTCACCTCTTCCTCTTGTTCGCATTGACGGCTCGTTGAACAGTGAACGTTACATTTCAGATGTGTTACGACCAGTGGCTCTACCCTTCATTCGATCCCTGCGAAACGCTACATTTCAGCAGGATAATCCACGACCGCATGTGGCAGGTACTGTACGGGCCTTTCTGGATACAGAAAACGTTCGACTGCTGTCCTGGCTAGCACATTCTCCAGATCTCTCACCAATTGAAGACGTCTGGTCAATGGTGGCCCAGCAACTGGCTCGTCATAATACGCCAGTCACTACTCTTGATGAACTGTGGTATCGTGTTGAAGCTGCATGAGCCGCTGTACCTGTACATGCCATCCAAGCTCTGTTTGACTCAATGCCCAGCCTGTAAAGGCCGTTATTAGGGCCAGAGGTAGTTGTTCTGGGTACTGATTTCTCAGGATCTATTCACCCAAATTGCGTGAAAATGTAATCACATGTCAGTTCTAGTATAATATATTTGTCCAATTAATGCCCGTTTATCATCCGCATTTCTTCTTGGTGTAGCAATTTTAATGGCCAGTAGTGTATGAACACCTATCGAAAGGTATGAAAAACTTTTTTGAGTTTCAACCAAAAATCTAAATTCTTTGTATATGTTTATAGTTTCAGAAACATAGACGTCCCAAATCAGATGATTCTTTTTGATACACCCTGTATTTATGTTCCTACGGAGTCTGTTAGATGTCCATCCAGTAACTTGGACCAGGTATCCTGTTCACTCCTCAATTGCCTATTATAGGCAGTCTTTTTAAATTTTAGCGATCAATATGTCAAAATGTACTGGAATAAGAATGTAGACGAAATGCTCCAGACGGCAGGACAAAAGTTGCCTCTCCCATGAGAAACGTGCGGAAGAAACCGTTTCCGTGTCGTGTGCACCAGGATACGACGTTGCCCACGCACCGCGAGCCCGTTAGAGTAAAAGGAAAGAGGCGTAAACACCTCAAAGAGGGCCTGAGAGGAGGGAAGGAAGGCAAGTGGCAGTAAAAAGGGCAGTGGAAGGGACGTGTGTGGGGGATGTGGACGCAAAACACTCCGGGCTCTTAAGGGCAACGGGCTGGAGCTATGCAGCTGCCGGAACACATGCCGCTTTCACGGTCGGTGATCGCGTCGGCGGGGCCCGCCAAAGCCAAGACACTCCGCGGAAAGAGTTTCGCCCTCGTGTGTGCTTAGGGGGAGCTTCAGGGGCGTCTCAAGGTGGGGAACCTTCCTATCTGTGCACCTGGAACTACGCTGTTCGCCATTAAAACTGCAACTACGTGCACATGCCTTGCAGCAAACGTTATGTTGGCGTGAAAAGTACGGCGTGCTTGGATAAGCAAAGGATTGGCATTTCATCGCCGGCACATCCCTTTCTTCTTGTCTTCTCATGCGTTTCAAGCGGTCCGATACGACTTCCTTTCATGTGGCAACACTTTCGTCTCAGAATAGTAATTCTAATAGTAGTACTGGCAGTAGTAGTAGTAGCTTTATTCATCCTTAGACCTCTTTTTACAAGATTATAGGACATATCGAACTACACTACTGGCCATTAAAATTGCTACACCAAGGAGAAATGAAGATGATAAACGGGTATTCATTAGACAAATATACCAGAAATGACATATAAAAACAATTTCACGCAATTTGGGTACATGGATACTGAGAAATCAGTACCCACCTCTGGTCGTATCAACGGCCTTGATGCGACTAGGCATGGAGTCAAACACAGATTGGATGGCGTGTACAGGTACAGCTGCCCACGCAGCTTCAACACGATACCACGGTTCATCAAGAGTAGTGACTGGCGTATTGTGACGAGCTAGTTGCTCGGGCACCATAGACAGACGTTTTCAATTGGTGAAAGATCTGGAAAATGTGCTGGCCATGGCAGCAGTCGAACATTTTCTGTATCCGGAAAGGCCCGTACAGGATCTGCAACATGCCGTCGTGCATTATCCTGCTGAAATGTAGGGTTTCGCTGGAATCGAATCAAGAGTAGAGCCACAGGTCGTAACACATCTGAATTGTAGCGTCCACTGTTCAAAGTGCCGTGAGTACACTATCGCAGGCGCTCGTGTCTGTGATGCAGCGTCAAGGGTAACCGCAGCCATAGTCTCCGAGCTGATAGTCTATGCTGCTGCAAACGTCGTCGAACTGTTCGTGCAGGTGGTTGTTGTCTTGCAAACGTCCCCATCTGTCAACTCTGGGATCGAGACGTGGCTGCACGAACCGTTACAGCCATGCGGATAAGATGCCTGTAATCTCAACTGCTAGTGATACGAGGCCGTTGGGATCCAGCACGGCATTCCGTATTACCCTCCTGAACCCACCGATTCCATATTCTGCTAACAGTCATTGGATCTCCACCAAAGCGAGCAGCAATGTCGCGATAAGATAAACCGCAATCGCGATAGGCTACAATCCGACCTTTACCAAAATTGGAAACGTGACGGTACGCATCAATCCTCCTTACACGAGGCATCACAACAACGTTTCAGCAGGCAACGCCGGTCATCTGCTATTTGTGTATGAGAAATCGGTTGGAAACTTTCCTCATGTCAGCACGTTGTAGGTGACGCTACCGGCGCAAACCTCTTGTGAATGCTCCGAAATGCTAATCATTTGCGTGTCACAGCATCTTCTTCCTGTCGCTTAAATATCGCGTCTGTAGCACGTCGTCTTCGTGGTGTAGCAATTTTAATGGCCAGTAGCGTATTTACAAATTTACACCGATTTAAAGTAAGATAATTCATATACACATACATTTACGGACTTCTAGTTAGAGATAATCATTAGATTTACTCCAGGTATACAATACTTCTTTTACAAATAACTTATTAAATAATGTAATGCCACACTGTTCTCTCATATCTCACTACCAGACACTACACACACTATACACACATTGCTTCATAACACTTCACTCAGTACACACACACGCACACACACACACACACACACACACACACACACACACAGACACAGACACTCACACACACACACACACAGACAGACACACACACCACACTGGTGATCTCTGGGCCATCTTCTGTACCGCAACTTCCCATTTACTGTCCTGATAAAGTGAGTCAGCTTCCCTGTATAATGAGAGAGATGTAGAGCTCAGAAAGAGGAAGAGATGTTAGTATTTTGCTATGCATAGCTTTGGGATAATGTATCCACACACAGCAGTGATTTCAACAGATCTTTACAGTGAGCTCGACTACTATTTTTGGTTATTATTCTTATAGCTCTATTCTGGAGTTTGAAAATTGTGTTCATACTTTGTGCATTTATTTCCCAAAAAAAGTATGCAATAGCGAAGAATTGAGTGTACATATGAATAGTACATGACTAAAAGACACTGCATGTTACACACTGATGATAGGATTCTTTGTGTGTTCACACCACTTCAACAGAGAATCAACATTCATTCCTAGAAATTTGACATTTATCACACGGTCTATAGAGGTGCCATCTACATTTCATTTAACATTGTCATTTTCCATCTTCAAACTGAAATTCATAGCATGAGTTTTCTTTATGTTCGATGTCACTTTATTGCTTATTGACCAATCGTAAAATTCCTTGAGTGCTTCATTACCTTTCTCTGCAAGGAGGTCTCTTGTTTTCTCAGTCACTATAATATTGTTGTCATCAGTAAAGAGAATTTTTCACCTTGAGTGACACTACTGGGAAAGTCGTTGATGTATATCAGGAATAGTATGGGCCCTATTATACTACGTTACAGAACCCCTGTATTAATGTATTTTGGTTCGGATAAGTGTTTTACTGAATGTTTGGATCTATTTGAAGTATGTGTTATCTCTACTCTTTATACTCTATCTCCTAAGTATGATCGAAACCAGTCATTAGCTACCTCTCTTACTTCGAATGTTTCTAATATATTTAATAAGATCTTGAGGTCGACTGTATCGAGGCCTTAGAAAGATCGAAAAATATGCGCGTCATACACTCATCTTAAACTGTACCAAAGGCTCCAATAATTTGCTGAATGTATTTAAATTTCTTTCTTTGCAATTTATACCCTCTACACCTTTTTCTAGTTCCAAGAAGGTCATTCCTTGACGTCTTAACAGATTTCCTGACACCTTGTCCCTTCTTCCTGTCAGTGTTTTCCATATATTCTATCCTCGACGTTTCTGCGGAGAACCTACTTATTCCTTAAGTTATGAGACCACTTAATTTCTAACATTCTTCTGTGGCACCATATCTAGATGCTTCTATTCTTCCCTGTTCAGATTATCCCACAATTCATGTTTCACTGCCATACGATGTTATGCTCCAGACACACATTCTCAGAAACTTCTTCCTCAACTTAAGGCCTATGTTTAATACTAGTCGACTTCTCTTGCCACGAATGCCCTTTTTGGCAGTGCTAGTCTGGTTTATGTCTTCCTTACTACGTCCTTCATGGATTATTTTGCTGGCTAGGCATCTCCTTTGTGGTCCCCAGTTCTGACGTTAAGTTTCTCGCTAGTTTAATATTTGGTAGTTCTCATTACTTTAGTCTTTCTTCAATTTACCCTACGTCCATATTCTACGCTTTCACGGAGGATAGCAACGTCATCGGTGAATGTTATCACTGACTTCACCTGTATATTGATCCCTCTCTCGAACGTTTCTGTTATTTCTGTCACTGCTTCTTTGCTGTACAGATTGAGTAGTAGGATCGTAATCCGTGCAGTTCGTTCTTACTTTTCCAGTTTTGCTATTCCCTCTTGAATTTTGTACATATTGTATAGTACACGTCTTTTCCCATACTTTAACCGTGTTTTCCTCAGAATTTCCTGGATCTTACATTGTCGAATGCTCTTCCGAGGTCGACAACTCCTACGACCGTGTCTTGATTTCTCTTCAGTCTCGCTTCCGTTATCAACCGCAATGTTACAGCTGCCTCAGTAGTGTCTTTCTCTTTCCTAAAGCCCAATAGATCGTCATCTAACCCATTATTAACCTTCTTATCTATTCTGTTGTGTATTATTTTTACCAGCAACTTAGATTCATTATCTGTTAACATGACTGTGCTACAATTCTCACAGTTGTCCGGTCTTGCTGTTTTCGTAATTGTGTGGATGAGGTTATCCCGAAAGTCTGATGGTCTATCGCCAGTCTCAAACGTTCTATGCACCACCGTGAATAGTTCTTTACATATTATAAAATGGATGCACCGATGATCGTAGGAGGTTATTCGAAAAACGAGGTCTGATCAATGGCGAGATAGAATCCACGGTGAAAATCCAATGAAGCTTTGTACAGATGTGTGGGGCAGTGACTGTAGCGTGCCTGTCGATGGTGACAGGTCGCTCTTTTTACACTACTGGCCATTAAAATTGCTACACCAAGAAGAAATGCAGATGATAAACGGGTATTTATTGGACAAATATATTATACTAGAACTGACATGTGATTACATTTTCACGAAGTTGGGGTACATAGATCCTGAGAAATCAGTACCCAGAACAACCGCCTCTGGCCGTAATAACGGCCTTGATACGCCTGGGCATTGCGTCAAACAGAGCTTGGATGGCGTGTACAGATACAGCTGCCCATGCGGCTTCAACACGAGACCACAGTACATCAAGAGTAGTGACTGGCGTATTGTGACGAGAAAGTTGCTCGGCCGGCATTGATCAGACGTTTTCAACTGGTGAGAGATCTGGGGAATGTGATGTCCAGGACAGCAGTCGAACATTTTCTGTATCCAAATTGGCCCGTACAGGACCTGCAACATGCGGTCGTGCATTATCCTGCTGAAATGTAGGGTTTTGCAGGGATAGAATGAAGGGTAGAGCCACGGGTCGTAACACATCTGAAATGTAACGTCCACTGTTCGAAGTGCCGTCAGTGCGAACAAGAGGTGACCGAGACGTGTAACCAATGGCACCACATACCATCACGCCGGGTGATACGCCAGTATGGTAATGACGAATACACACTTCCAATGTGCGTTCACCGCGATGTCGCCAAACACGGATGCGGCCATCATGATGCTGTAAACGGAACCTAGATTCATCCGAAAAAAATGGCGTTTTGCCATTCGTGCACCCAGGTTCTTCGTTGAGTATACCATCGCAGGCCCTCCTGTCTGTGATGCAGCGCCAAGGGGAACCGCAGCCACGCTCTCCGAGCTGATAGTCCATGCTGCTTCAAACGTCGTCGAACTGTTCGTGCAGATGGTTGTTGTCTTGCAAACGTCCCCATCTGTTGAAAACGTGGCTGTGCTATCCGCTACAGCCATGCGGATAAGATGTCTGTCATCTCGACTGCTAGTAATACGAAGCCGTTGGAATCCAGCACGGCGTTCTGTATTACCTTCCTGAACCCACCGATTCCATATTCTGCTAACAGTCATTGGATCTCGACCAACGCGAGCAGCAATGCCGCGATACGATAAACCGTAATCGCGTGGTGTAGCAATTTTAATAGCCAGTAGTGTAGTTCTGAGCGCACAGTGAGCTCGTGAAAATGCCTTGAACAATAGTCTAAAAGGCATTAGGAGTGCCTCCTGAGAGATTCGCCTGATTTAATGAAACCCAAAGAACCTAACTGTCACGCATTCTAGGGCACTCACTCGAGGGGCTAGGAAGAGGCCCCTCCAGCGTTTTCCATGGGAAGTCGTTGATCACACACCATACACCCAGGACCGATTCTGATCTCTGCTAACATGAAGCGCTGGCCATGAAAACACCAAAGAGCTACAGATCGCATAGAGGACTCGCACAAAGCAGAAGAGGCGGCCTTCTATGGCGAGGGTATTGGAAAGTAGGCAAATTTGTTACGACGGATGTCTCAGACGGAGCAGCGACTATGTAGGGGTAGCTGGAAGTTGTAGCTAGGCGTTGTAAATAAAATATTTTTGATTTTCATTGTGGTTTCACAACCTCCGCGAACTTATTTGCCGAAGAGCCTTCTTACGTTTCTTATCTCCTTCTACATGACTTGACCGATTGCAGCCAAATAGGGCGCATATATCACTTAAAGTCCGGGTAAAGTGCCTGTATGCGTATGAACCACCTACTTATCAGAGGGATAGCGACGGGGGCGAAGAATAAATATAAACATCCAGAAAACTCATTCATTCATCCAGTATTTGAGAATGAGAGCACTTAGTGGTTTGTAGCAAGCTTCACGGATCCTCTTCTCCTTCACAACTCCCTCAAAACGACTAAAAGAAAAAACTGTACCTGTTACATCGTTTTCGACGCTTCTGCAGTAAAACTGCTGTATCAGGCTTGAAATTTTAGTTTGTTACTTCATTACTAGCATCCGAATTCGCAATAAATATCGCAGACGGTATCCACAAATGCCGCTGAATGGACTAACAAAGTTATATCATTGTACGACATGTACTTTCGGAGATACAACTTCACAAATATGGAACTGCGTAAAATTCACTAGCGATGCCGGTGAAGTATGTGTGAACTATGTTAAATATAAGTGAAATGTACCTAGTATGTACATATGTGGGTAACGCTACTGGTAAAAAGCTGCTCCTAAACCCATGGATCAGTTTCATCCAAACTTGTTACACATATTACTTTCTATCTTGAAAGAAATTCTATGTGGTCTAGGACCTGAAAACCTCCTGTGTGGGCTGGGGGGATGATAATGTGGAGAGAGAAGGGGAGAAGGAGAGGAACAGTCAGAGGGGAAAAGAAGAGATACTTCAGAAGAGTAGATAGAGAGGGTGAGAAGGAGGAGGTTAACAGAGTGTGGAGGGAAGTAGAGGTGGGCAGAGCAAGGAATGAGGAGGATATGGAACTATGGAGGGGCTGGAAGACACAGACAGTGAGAGGGCGCAAGAAGTAGAGAGATGGGATGGAGGAAATGGACAGAGAAAGGGAAGGAAATGGACAGGGAGAGGGGTAGAAGAAGAGAGGCAGCTGGAGAGGGTGAGATGGTGATCGATAGGAAAGGAGTAGATGGGCAGTTGGAGATGAATAAATGAATGAGAGAAAGAGATATACAGGTGGACAGAGAAAGGACGATGAGGAATTGGACTGGGAGAGGGGAGGAGGAGATGACATTGGGGATGACGTAGAGGTGGTGCAGAGAAGATAGAGCCTGCATCCGAAGATGTACTTAAATGGGGGAGAGAGAGAAGGACAGTGGGGGAAGGAACAGATGTGCAGGGGAGAAAAGAGCACGTAGGTAGAGGTGGGAAGAGCACATGGATAGTGGAAGTGGAGAGGAGCAGATGGACAGATTTGGGGCTAACAGGGAAACGCTGGAAACTCAGCTAATTCATTACAGAAATAGAACTGATCAGGAAAATGTTTATAGAAAGAGTGAGTCAGATTGACTCTTGTTAATGAACATTACAGACGCCGAGGCAAATGGCCACCACTGACAGCGATTGTCACGTCTCCAGCTGAACTGTTCCATTGGTTCTGTTGAGCTGACTTTAGTTATCAGAAATTTCTTACCACCTGTAATTGTGGGATCGTTACTTTGATCTGGAGAGAAAGATAAGCAATAAAGTGCTATATTATTAAGCTACAGTGGTGTCTCAGTGTTCAAATCTAGTCATATTTCTATTTATGTATTTGCTTCACGCACCTTTATGTGTATTAACGGTTTAGGGGTACTCCTATAACCATGTTTATCACGCATTGATCCTATATTTCTGTGTCCTCTTTCGTACTCCTTTTGTAGTCGGTTGGAGAGAGTGTATATGTGAGTTTGTGTGTGTGTGAGGCGCTTCTAAATGCGTTAGTTCACAGATACTGGTTCTTTGGATGGTAGGGGGAGTTTAGCCAAAGTTTTCGAAGAGTTTAGGTAAAGTTACTATAGTTCAGAGAGAAATCAGTAGCCACCAATATCTTTGCTGATCAGCAGCTGTTGTGTAGGCTGCTACAGGTGCTTGGCACGTATTTTCTCTGACCGTTTCCAGTGACACGGAATGGGCACCGAACCCGTAGCATGTCATCTCCAGTAGTTTACGTTAAGAAGTTTGTATGTGTAACACTTAATTAAGTTCGAAGTTGTAATGCATTCCTTTAAGGTGCAAATCAAATCATATGATTCGTTTAAGTTAAGTAGTGGTTAATAATAGCATAATAATAATTAATATTTCGTTTCTTTAGTTTGATCCTTTGTCTTCCCAGGACTCAGCGATGGGAGTGCGTTTAACCCACCCTACATCTAAATTAAGGTAGTTTGTGTGTCTTATGTGTGACTACATTGTGTGTTCTCTGTATGTTCGTGCCGGAACTCTTTTTTTATATCGTTCAGTTTCATTTCATTTCGCTAATTTTATGTTTTCTCTAGCGTGTGTTACTGTGTGATCGCATTCACTAGTTCTTCAGGTAGTGTACTGAACCCTCAGCTCTGGCAATTCATCTTTCTGTAATCCTTTCAACAATTTTCTACATGAGTGTGATTTTAATTAATACGAATATTTCTCATGAGTTCTGTGCTTGGCACTGTGTTTCTTGACTGAGTTAGACGATGTGCGTTCACGACACCCCGATGGGCTCTCAACCTACTCTAATCATTTCTTGCTTGCTCAGAATACTAAATTTATCTTTTCGGTAACTGTGCTCCTATCTCGTAGTATATATCAGGAGACCAGTGGTGTTCACGTGCTTTTGCTGAAGCAGAATGTTTTTCATCGCTGAATCCTATGGTTGTTGTTGTATTCAATTTGTTGTTCAGATTGAGTTCTCTATTGTTGTAAGTAGGCTGTTTAGGTTTTTATGTTGGTAACGTCACGTAGCTCTCTGTATAAAAATCACTGACTGTGCTGTGTGCAGTCTGTGGCTGGTTGGTATTGTTGGAATATTTGGTATTGTAGTTTTGGGCAGTTGGATGTGAACAGCACGTAGCGTTTGGCAGTTGGAGGTGAACCGCCAGCAGTGGTGGAGGTGGAGAGAGAAATGCCAGAGTTTAGAGAGGTCACTACAAGCGGACGATCTGGACGTGTGTCTGCCAGAAAAAGGAAATCTGTAAGGATGGATGTCATGAATCATATATATATATGATGACTTTTAAAGATTATTAAGGTAAATACATTGTTTGTTCTCTATCAAAATCTTTTATTTACTAACGACGCCTATCAGTAGTTAGCGCCTTCAGTAGTTAGAATCTTTTATTTATTTGGCAATATTGGCGCTTGCTGTATTGCAGTAGTTCGAGTAACGAAGATTTTTGTGAGGTAAGTGATTCATGAAAGGTATAGGTTATTGTTAGTCAGGGCCATTCTTTTGTAGGGATTATTGAAAGTCAGATTGCGTTGCGCTAAGAATATTGTGTGGCAGTTTAGTGATGATCGGAATAAGTAAAGAGAAAACTGTTTGAGTACGTTGAGTTTTGCTCAGCTGTTTGAAAATCAAATAATGCAGAAGTTTACCAGCACAGTCATTCATAATTTTTCTAAGGGGGCGTTTCATTTTGCGTGAAATTACTTTTCCTCCAAATGTTTCTGTGTTTGCCGTATGTTGGAATTTGAATTTATCTCCAAGTGTTTGACCGTTAAATCTAAGTAGTCTCAAGCCCAGTGCGTGTTAGTTTGATATTTGGTAATATTATGTGATAATATTATTGTGGTTTATGTTGTTCTCATTGTGTGGCTGTTAGTATAAATACTCATGTGCGTGTGCTTGATGAATCCTTTCTTTTATTTATCCTACATATTTCTTAGGTGTTGAGGTATAATTCATTATGTGTGTGCTGGATTGTGTAGCGACTATCAGTCACCAGCATTCTCTTCTTATTACCATTTTGTTAGATATCTTCAGTGTTTGAGTAATTTAACCAGAAAATAAAAGTTCATTTATTTATAAAATGCAGTCCTGGTGTTATTTCAACCAATCCATTCAACTTTACAGCGTGGGCTTCGTCAGAGTCATCCGTTTTCCTCCCGTTTAACAGCTATTTGATTTTTTAATATGTTATTTTTCATGTTTGATACATATATATTCCGATTTTGATCAAATGTTAATTAGAGAGATAATTTTCCGAATTCATTTTAATTTCAGCTGAATTAGCTATTCATCAACGTTTAAATTATTCGAGTGAGAGTTACACAGAGAAAACGAGCATCAAGTTCTCTTCGCTTAAAACTGAGTAGGAATCATTCACTATGCTGTGCTGTGGTCAATTTATCGACCGCGAAACAGCTCTACCTGACGGATAACGGCAACAGGATTTCGAGTGTTCTGCTGCAACTCTACCATTGTGCGAGGATTATTTCGATGCATGCGATTGTTCAATTTTCCCCACAGGTTAAAAGGGTCACACTGAGAGAGATCAGGCGATCGAGATGGCCAGGAGATTACACTGTTTCTGCCTACTGTCCCCTCCTCACAGAACGCCTCATGGACTCGTCACGAGGCTGTCGAAGCAGTGTGTGCTGCTGTTCCGTCATGTTGAAAATATCCATACAGTCGATCATCTACTGTGAGCTGATCAGCCTGCGGATTAAACACTCTTTGAACGTGAGAATTATCATTAAGAGTCTGGTGAAAAAATCGTGAACAGCAGCATTTCTGGCCCCACGAACCATTGTATCGTCTTGTATCGCCATAGGACACTAGATACTGCCCATCAATCACCAATCTTGAGATTAAACAACGTCTCTTCACAGTAGTAATGGAGGTTTCTTGATGCGTAATGGCTCTTGTTCTGTGAGTTCACATATGCTGACAGACTGAACCAGGCCTGTTATGAATACCTGAAGATACAAAAGTACTGATTCCACTTCAGTCAGAAGTAACTAGCAGAACTCAACACGCAGCAGTACTGCGGATGCCTCTGCTTTTCGATACAGTTTCGATACGACCACCTCTTAATCCCCACTTGCACATGTAAACGACATCGAGATTTCGTCGGACTTTGATCCACGCTTTCCTTCACTCTAACGTTGTTTTCTAGTGACCGAACATTTCTGATAGTTACAGTTTTACAGTTTTTACTCGCTACAGAGCTTATTTCTTTCCATCTTCCCACTATGTTTTGCACTGCAGTTTTGCCTAAACACTTATAGTCCTAAATACAAGAACGAACAGTTCCCCATACGTTCTATACGAATTATCTTTGGCATTGCACTGGACACATGTGAAAAGATGTCCGATGTGACTGTGCCCGAATGACGGGAATTAACAGGCTTTCAGAGCGGAACTGTAATTGGAGCAACACGCGTGGACCATTATGTCTCAGAAATCGTTACTGAATTCAATATTCCGAGATCCACAGTGTCAACAGTGTAGCGTATTTCATTAATTTAAGGCATTACCTCTCACCACGGACGACGCAGTGGCTGACAGCCTTCACTTAACGACCGAGAGGAGCGGCGTTTGCCTAGAGTTGTCAGTGCTAATAGACAAGCATTTCTTCGACAAATACCCGCAGAAACCAGTGTGGTACGTACTACAAACATGAATCTTCCTGGCAGATTAAAACTGTGTGCCAGACCGAGACTCAAACTCGGGACCTTTGCCTTTCACGAGCAAGTGCTCTACCAACTGAGCTACCCAAGCACGACTCACGCCCCGTCCTCACAGCTTTACTTCTGCCAGTACCTCGTCTCCTACCTTCCAAACTTTACAGAAGCTCTCCTGCGAACCTTGCAGAACTAGCACTCCTGAAAGAAAGGATATTGTGCAGACATGGCTTTACCACAGCCTGGTGAATGTTTCCAGATTGAGATTTTCACTCTGCAGCGGAGTGTGCGCTGATATGAAACGTCTTGGCAGATTAAAGCTGTTTGCCGGACCGAGATGGTAACAAACGACCGACGATAGTGCCTTTGCTAATAGCACGACAATTCCTGCAGCAACTCTCCTTGTCTCGTGACCATATGGGCTGCTACTTAGACCACTGAAAAACCCTGACCTGGTGAGATGAGTTCCGATTTCAATTGGTATGAACCGAGGGTAGGGTGCGAGCATAGCTCAGACTGTAGATAGCCATTGACCCAAGTTGTCACCAAGGCACTGGGCAAGCTGATGGTGGCACAATAATTGTGTCGGCTGTGTTCATATGGAATAAACTGGGTACTCTGCACCAGCGTAACCGGTCATTGACAGGAACTGACTATGTTCGGCTGCATGAAGACCATATGCAGCCATTTATGCGCTTCATGTTCCCAAACAACGATGGGAATGCGTTATGTCAACGGGCCACAATAGTTAACAGTTCCGGACGATCCGAGCAATTGATTTGGCCATCCATATTGCCTGACATGGATCCCATTGAACATTTACGACACATAATCGAGAGGTCATTTCTTGCACGAAATCCTGCACCAGCAACACTTTTGCAATGATGAACTGCTCTCGCAATGATGAACTGCCATAGAGCCAGCATGACTAAGTGTTTCTAAGGCGGACTTCCAGTGCTTTGTAGAGTCCACGCAATACGGAGTTGTATATTTTCTAAGTTTTCAACTGAAAATTCCCGAATACAATTTAAGAGACGCTATTAGGTTAGGGACGCGGGCAACATATTCCCCAGACCGATCTCTTAGACGTCGGGTGACGGATCCACATTCGGCTATTGGATTGTCAGAAACACATTCTATGTTATTTGTAGAAGCCCCACTTTCTAAAGCTGCAGTTTGGATTTGCAAATTAAACAAAATATTATTTAACTGCACGACACGTGCTAACTGCTCGGGCCTTTGTTTCAGAAGTTTAAGATCCTTTACTCTATTGCTCAGGCGGGCTAAATGTGCATGAATATGCTTCACCTGCCTCACGGTTTATTGATTACTTTGGAGAAAGGAGAGATTTTCTTGTAACTGATTCAATGCTGCCATAATAGTCTGTAAATCTTTGTTGAGCTCGTCAACCGTGTTGGCAGAAACGGAGATTGGTGTTAACAACGCTGACCGTAGCCTGGCTGCCAGCTCCCCCAGCACACCGTGAACATTTTGTTGCCTTACGCTCAATTCATGCTCGAGCTGATCCCTTTTAAGGTACGAAATACCGGGACACTGACGTGGATTAAAAAAATAAAAATAAAAAAAATAAAAAAGAAGTGGTTCAAATGGCTCTGAACACTATGGGACTTAACATCTGAGGTCATCAATCCCCTAGAACTCAGAACTACTTAAACCTAACTAACCTATGAACAGTACACACATCCATCCCCGAGGCAGGATTCGAACCTGCGACCGTGGCTGTCGCGCGGTTCCTGACTGAAGCACCTACAACCGCTCGGTCACAACGGCCGGCCTGACGTGGATCAATGGTGCGGCTGTGGACAAAAGAAAATAGACAGTGTCCCAAAAGATTAAAGTACAAAATTTAAACTGAAGCAGGTTGCGTGAAATGAAACTCCTGACAATCCCCCACTAACGGGTCGAAAACCACGCTCTGCTACCAGTGATACGTGGATGAAAGCTCCCACCAATATAACTATTTTTATGCAACCTGTTTCTTTAACAATATATATATATATATATATATATATATATATATATATATATATATATATATATATATATATACTGTGTTTTACAGATAATCGAAGCATTTAACTAGAAAATTTTCTTGAAAAAAATTAACTACTTGAAGAATTCTTTTGACCTTAAACCTTAAAATGAATAAGCTTTTAATCTTTGCAAAAGAAATCTGAAGTGCTGTATTGCAAAACAGCAAACAATATGGCAACGATTGCAAGACGGCCAGACCTGCAACCCGTCCATTGTCGGGTCGAACAGTGGTGTTTACGACCGCGCTGGAGATATTCTGTCTTATTAAATGCCCTTGATATGGTCATAATTAACTTCTTCTCCTGGAAACATCTTACAACTTAAAAGCATTCCAAAATCTTTGTCTTACCACTACCGAATAAGCCTGAAGCCTTACTGCGTCTCCAGGTGTCTTCCACGTGTACAAACTTTCATGATTCTTAAACCAAGATTTAGCGATGATTAAATGATGCTCTTTGCAAATCTCTAGCAGACGGTTTCCTCTTTCATTCCTTTCCATCACTCCATATTAACCTGTTACATTTCGTTCTCTTCCTTTCCCTACTATCGAATTCCAGTCTCCCATCACTGTTAAATTTTTATCTCCCTTAACTGCCTGAATAATTTCTTTTATCTCGTCATACTTTTCCTCAATCTCTTCATCACCTGCGAAGTTAGTTGGCATAGAACTTGGAGCTAGTGTGGTAGACGTTGGCTGTATGCCTAGCATAGCTAGTGTGGAAGATGTTGGCATTGCGTCTAGCTTGGCTGAAATAATGCGTACAGTATGCTTTTCATAGTAACTTACCCGATTCCTATTTCGTTATTCATTATGAAATCTACTACCACATTATCTCAATTTGATTTTGTATTTATTTCACCTGACCAGAAGTTCTGGTCACCATGCCACCGAACTTCTCTAATTCCTTCTACATCTTACTTCAACCTACTTATTTCCCTTTTTGAATTTTGTAACGTATTTTCCCGACTAAATAATCTAACGTTCTACGCTCTTATCCGTAGAACACTTTTGTTTCGTCCTGAGGAGTCCCCTCTTTTACCTTCGGAGTATTTTACCCAAGAGGACGCCAGCATTATTTAACACTATGCTGTAGAACATGGGAAAAATTGCTCTAAAGAATATCATGGAACAGAAAACAGAAAATGTCAAATATAATTTAATCTGACATACCATCTCTTCCCAACTTTCCTTATGGGATATTGTATGTCAAATTAGATGAACTTTGACTTTTCTGTTTCTATACTACAATGTATTTCAGAAATTTTTATATTATACTCCAAAACGGACAATTTTAAGAGCTTCGAAGAATGTTTTTAAATTTGACATGCAGCACAAAAGCTTAAGTCTCATATACACTCACAGATTTAAACCATCATATGTACCGAAGCATACAGTCTAGAACGCTTCTTGGTTTGATGCCATTTCTACGTCTCAGAAGTCAGAATTACAAATAAACAATTCAGCCCTTTGTTTATGGTTCTAGTTTGTTTGAAAATAGAATGCTGGCCAAAGATTTATATAGTTTACTTGGCTATGTCACTGTTTTGTACATATATAAAATGGCTAAGCGTAAAAGTAAGAGTAAGAAACGCAAATTTTGGATAACAGATATGTCTGATATGAACTGGCACCTAAAGTGGCAGAAAACAGGTGCGCAATCAGTGAAGGAAGTATAAATAACGAGAATGACATACCTGAAATGACCAAGCCCCCTAGCGCTTTGTGTTAAGCATAGGAATGCTTTTTCTGGTAACCTTCGGCATTTATTATTGGTAGTCAAACTACAATCAAAGATTCCGTACATCCAAGCTAGGAAGGAAATGTTTCTTTGGTAATACCTAGAATGTGAATCAATCTCTCAATAATGATGTACGTTGCCAAGTGCTTAAAAATGATTAGTTGGCCTCTTTACTGCAAACTTAACAATGTCTGGTGCTGTAATAAATTTTAATGGTGGGAACTGCTAAATACTGAAGTTTCTGCAGAAGACAGGGTGTGAGATTAGAACAGGGAAAGCTAGCGTTCTGCGCGAACTGGATGTGCTTCGTGTATGATAAGGAGAGTTCGGCGCCCAGTAAATGACCAAAGAAGCAAGAGAGAGGAGAAGAAGGAAATAACTAGGCGATGTGTGACTGGAGAGGCGATAGATCGTGGGCTAGGAGAGTTCTAGACCCCGAAAAGTTTAAGAGCTCTAAGTATGTGTAAAAGTCTGTAGCTGAAAAAACTTTTGAACCTGAGTAATCCACAGCTACATTTTTTTCTTTAAATCTCAGAAGGTACTGAAAATAAAATCATTAAATTTTCACAGCATGCCAAGAATACTATTCATCACGCTTGGAACAAGAAAAATAAAAATATCGTGTGTTCTGCAGCTCTTATGTTCATTTATTTACAAAATTGCGCCAGCAAGATTAATAGATGGCGAAAAACATCACAACACGCCTCATAGCACAATTTTAGCAATAATTCTAGTTCAGCATATCAACAAAAGTACGTTTTTTAATAATGTAAAATGGGAGGTTTTTGCCTAAAAGACTTTCGAAGAGAATGGGTCACAAGGTAACATTGGCAGCAAGGGGCTTACAATCTCATCTTAATGAGTCCATACGTGTAAAACCCTGCCGTGACACCAGTATCTCCTCCATATCTTCCAATCCTGCTGTTACAAATCGAAAGTTTCTTCATAGTTGTGGGATGGAAGGCTACTGTATCATATAACCCCCTCGGTATTGCGGAGCTATAACGCAGCTGGACAAATGTTCCCGGCTGCGTTATTCTTTCCATATGTGAAGAATAATCTCAGGAATTACTGCAGGGATTTTTATACGTAATAAATAGCCTGATTCACGAGAGAGATATGTTTATATAATTTATTGTCGCTAGGTCAAAATAGCTGTCTGGCCATAAATACTCGTTCATCGTAAATATTTCTTTAAAGCAAAACGTGTCGTAGGACACTTAGCTCAGATGTATGCGCACACATACAGAGTGAAACGCATGAATAAACTGTATTTTACATCATGTGCGGCCGCGACTGTTAAAAGCGAGCTTCATCACAGAACTCTCACGCGAGAGAAACGCGTACCCGTGTGAATGCGGGACACATCTCACAGAGGGCGCATTCATATTGTAATACTACGCCGCTCTTGACGCATCCCCCCAGACTGCATGTTCTGCGTCACGCTCGGCGAATGCCAGACATCCGTTTCCAGACACCTGCTCCTCCCACCCCTTCCCCCTCGCGAACCAGCTGCCGTCGTCTTTTTCTTTTTCTTTTTTTTAGACAAGCTGAAAGCAGCAACAGTCACGGGGGTGAGCTGCTCGAATCACAGCACTGTGTCTGGCCTGCAGGCAGCATACACAATCTACGGGTCGGCAACGCCCTGACGTGACAAGAGGAGAGAGGAGTTCTCTCGCCTATGTAACTCTTGAACGTTGGGTGGCTTGGATGGAAGGAATAAACTGACAGAAATACGTTAGCGAGGAAGTGCAAACGATGTAAGTACCGCCTTCATTTCAACACCATACTGTATTACTGTCTGTGTGACAGCGCATGGTAACGGCCCTATAATAAGCTTGTGTGTTCTGTGCATCATTCTAGTCAATGAAAACTATGGGTGTGTCGTTGTGACCAGTTCCAGAGCTTTCACAGATACGTGAGATATGTATGGCAAACCCCGCAAGTGTACATCTGTCAAATAAATGAAGATTCTTAGCTTCAGGCACGATTGCTACTGCCAAGTCCAATGTTAACAGTCAACAGATTGTACAAATGCTGTATAATTTTTACTTTAATCAGATTCGATGTACATTGAAAAATTTGACAATTTTTGTGGTATCAGGATGAAACATTTTAGTGCCCTATATTACTATCGCAGAACCAACTACACATCAATGCTTCTGAGTTGCTGATATGGACAATGTGCATGAGAATGCAAAAGAAAATAGAAAATCTGTTATACGACGATCGGTTTCGTTGTAGGAAAGAGAGGCAATTCTGACGTTGCGGTTGGAAGCAAGACTGAAGAAAAATGAAGACACGTTCATAGGATTTGTCGATCTGGAAAAATGTTTGACAAAGTAGAATGGTGCAAGAAGTTCGAAACCCTGAGAAAAATAGGGGTAAGGCAGGTAATAAAAACTGGCTCTGAACACAATGGGACTTAACTTCTGAGGTCATCAGTCCGCTAGAACTTAGAACTACTTAAACCTAACTAACCTAAGGACATCAAACACATCCATGCCCGAGGCAGGATTCGAACCTGCGACCGTAGCGGTCGCGCCCTTCCAGACTGTAGCGCCTAGAACCGCTCGGCCTCTCCCACCGGCAAGGTGGGTGATAGACAATATGTACCACAACTAATGTCACAATTCGCTGATTTCATTGCTATACTCAGCAGAAGTGAAGAAAAGTTGCAGGACCTGTTGAATGGAATGAACAGTCTAACGTTTGCATATTATGGATTGACAGTAAACTGGAAAAAGGCAAAAGTAATGAGAAGCAGCAGAGATGGGAACAGAGAGAAGCTTAACATCACAGTTGGTGATCACGAAGCAAAAGAAGTTAAGGAATTATGCTACCTTCGAAACAAAATAACCCATGATGAACCGAGCGAGGACATAAAAAGCAGACTAGCACACGCTACTGACGAAAGTCGAAAATTAGATGGACTAATAGAACAAGGAATGAGGTTCTTCACAGAATCGGTGAAGAAAGGAACATATGGAAGAAACTGACAAGATGAAGGGACGGGATGATACAAAATGCGTTGAGACGTGGGAAGTTATACTGCGTGGTACTAGGAGGAACTGCAAAGGATGAAAACCGTAAGGGAAGACAGAGTTTGAAACAAATTTAACGAATAATTGCGGACGTAGCGACCCAGGGTTTAAGTGCTACTCTGAAACTAACAGATTAGCGCAGGATAGGAGTTTGTGACGGGCAGCATCAAACTAATTAGAAGACCGAAACCAAAGAAAAAAGAAAAAAAGATACACTGCAGTCAAGACTTAAAATCCAACCACGAACCACGGACCTTGCTGCGGTGAGGCAGCCTTACTATTATAGGGGCAAAAGTCTTCATTAACTTCGCACTGCGGCACAGCTGAAAGCTAGGAGAAACTACAGTAGTTACACGCCCTGAGGGACGTACACCTCTAACGATCAGCAGTATGGGCAGATTCATCCATACTAATATTATAAAAGCAAAAGTAACTGTCACGTTTTCACGAGCAAACTACTGAACCGATTTCGACCACATTTTGTGTGGAGATAGCTACAACCTTGAAGAAGAATACACACTCCGTTAAAAAAGAAAAAAAAAGAGATTCGATCCCTAACAGAGTGAAGTAGAGAATGGGACATCTTTTTTTATGTCAATGAATGTAAATAGCGTTAAAAATTTTTAAATTTGTTACAGAATATTCACGTGCAGTACGATGCAGAGCTGCAAGCTTCTGCTACACATTCATCTGCATACACTGTTCTGCTCCATCCTGTGCAGGCCACTGCATGCGTTCTTTGGGGCAGCTGGGTGGGCGGGGGGACCTATGTGTACCTGAACAAGACACATGATGGCACAGGCTGTGAAGCAGTCATTGAAATTAAGGATATCATGTTTGGCAGCGTATTCAGCAAGAGCGTGGTCCACTTGTTTCTGGGCCACAGTTTGTTGATGGCCATTCATGCGGACATATAGCTTATTGGGTGTCATGCCTACATAGAATGCGGCACAGTGGTTGCAGCTTATCTTATAGATCACATGAATGGTTTCACAGGCAGCTCTGTCTTTGATTGGTTTGGTGACGTTTGTGACTGGACTGGAGTAGGTGGTGACAGGAGAATGTATGGGACACGTCTTGCATTTAGGTCTATTACAGGGCTATGAGCCATGAGGTAAGGGATTGGGAGCAAGGGTTGTGTAGGGATGGACGAATATATTGAGTAGGTTCGGTGGATGGCGGAATACCACTGTGGGAGGAGTGGGATGGATAGTGGGTAGGACACTTCTCACTTCAGGGCACGACGAGAGGTAATCGAAACCCTGCCGGAGAATGTAATCCAGTTACTCCAGTCCTGGGTGGTACTGAGTTACAAAGGGAGAGATGTACCAGAGCTTGTATCCGTCATCGCTCCTCCTAACGGAACTACTACTATGTGAGCGCATCTCCAAGTAGTAGCCAATAACTATATAAACGAGGGCTACTAGTTTATTAAGGTCCGATTGGTAGCGAAATGAAAATTACTGTAAAAGTCCTACGAAACGAGGTGCAGATGTGTTGAGCAGTTGATTGCATCTTGTTATGAGTGCCCAAAGAGCGCATAAGGATGCATAGATAGGTAGTGTTCCACATGAACTAGACAGACATGGGAGAGGACTCTAGCGAATGAGCTGCAAATGTGGAAAGCTTAGCGACTTAGACAAATGCAGATTATAATTGTGCAGCGCCTGTCAATGAGAATGTCATAAATGGCCAAGCTAGTCGAATTTTCACGTGCTACTGTTGTCAACATCTGTGTTAAGAGGTAGGAGGACAATGAAATTACCACTATGTGCTAATTGGTTGGACGTCCATGACTCTTCACAGAACGTGGGTTCAGACACTTCTCACCCTATAAGGTAGGATAGATGGTGATCCTTGGCATCTCTGTCGAAAGAGCACAATGCTGGTGCACGCACAAGTGTTTCAGTGCACACCGTTCATCATGCTTTGTTTAACATGGAGCTCAGCGGTAGACCACCCCTGTATGTTCAAATGTTGACCAAACTACATCGTCAATTACGATTCCAGTGACCACAGGGTCATTGAGATTCGACTGTCGATCAGTGGAAACGTTTCGACTGTTCGGTTGTATCACATTTTTGCTATACTAGGTCGATGGTCGCCCTCATAATGGTGAATGGCGGCTCCTCGAACGCAAGGCTGGTGGGAGCAGTATTGTGGTATGACAGACATTGTCCTGCACTTGCATCAGACTTGTCATAGTAATGGAAGACTTACTCACAGCTTAGAACCACCTGCATCCCTTCATGTTGGAAGTCTGCCATGAGGGCGATATCTTTCAATGTCTTGGAGCCAGAATCATGCAACGGTGGTTTGAGAAGCAGTTCAGTAAACTCACGTTGATGTCTCTGTTGCCAACTTCACCGGAAGTAAATGCTATGGAACCCATGTGGGTCACTATCGGGCGCCGTCTTCGCGTACGCAGATCAGCGGTGAATTATTTGCCAGAATTACATAAACAGGTGGTCATAATGTTCTGACTCATCGGTATATGATAACCAGGTGAGAGATTTCGCCTGATTTTACGCAGCTTACATAAGGTAAATATCACACAGTTTCTTCTTCTTGGCAAATGTCGTCTGCCCACCGTAGGATGAATTTAGGATGGTCCAGCGTCATTTTCCATGGGAAGGGTTTGATTATCCACCATGAACGGCCCCGATATGCCTCCATTGATTTTCAGCTCTGCTCACATGATCCGCTGGCTTCGACACGAGCTGCAGTCCAGCGCAGAGAATAGAAGGAGAGAACAGCAGGCTGCCTTCTTTGACGACAGTACTGTATAGTTCGTACAATGCTACTACAAGCGTTTAAGTCGGAACAGGTACTATGTAGCTAACTGTTGAAAATAAAATATTTTTGACTTTTACTGTCATTTCCACTTAACGACCAAGCAGACCATAATACAACGCTGTGGTGTGCGGGAACGTTTCGTCGTGGAAAGACTGAAGAGGGATACAGCAGTTCGACATAATTCCTATTTGGCGTGTGAGTGGCAGTTTGCCCTGAAACAGGAAAAATCTAAATTAGATGAGTAGGAAAATCAATCCTCAAATGTAGGAATGCTAGTAGTAGTGCACGTACACTATGTGATTAAAAAGTATCGGGACACCCCCAAAACATACGTTTTTCGTATTAGGCGCATTGTGCTGCCACCTACTGTTAGGTACTCCATATCAGCGACCTCAGTAGTCATTAGACATCGTGAGAGAGCAGAATAGGGCGCTCCGTGAAACTCACGGACTTCGAACGTAGTCAGGTGATTGGCTGTCACTTGTGTCATAGGCTGTTAGGCGAGATTTCCACACTCATAAACATTCCTTGGTCCATTGTTTCCGATGTGGTAGCGAAGTGAAAACGTGAAGAGACACGTACAGCACAAAAGCGCACAGGCCGACCTCGTATGTGGACTGATAGAGACCGCCGACATTTGAAGACGGTCGTAATGTGTAACAGGCAAACATCTATCCAGACCATCAGAGAGCAATTTCAGACTCCATCACGATCTACTGCAAGTACTATGACAGTTAGGCGGGAGTGAGAAAACTTGGACTTCATGGTCGAGCGGCTGCCCGTAAGTCACACATCACACCGCTAAATGACAAACGACGCCTCGCTTGGTCTAAGGAGCGTAAACATTGGACGATTGAATAGTGGAAAAACGTTGTGTGGAGTGGTGTCCGGGTGAGAAGTGTAAACTCATCCTGGTGCACCTCGATCCACACACGTACAATGGAGCCTTGTGGGACGTTGCATTTTCCTGCTCGTAAGTGCCATCGTGCTGATGATTATTATGATGTTTGGTTTGTGGGCCGCTCAAATGTGCGGTCATCAGCGTCCATTTTTTTTTTTTTTTTGGTCATCAGTCTAATGACTGGTTTGATGCGGCCCTCCACAAATTCCTTTCCTGTGCTAACCCCTTCATCTCAGAGTAGCACTTGAAACCTACGTCCTCAATTATTTGCTTGACGTATTCCAGTCTCTGTCTTCCTCTACAGTTTTTGCCCTCTACAGCTCCCTCTAGTACCATGGAAGTCATTCCCTCTTAGCAGATGTCCTATCATCCTGTCCCTTCTCTTTATCAGTGTTCTCCACGTATTCCTTTCCTCTCCGATTCTGCGTAGAACCTCCCCATTCCTTACCTTATCAGTCCACCTAATTTTCAACATTCGTCTATAGCACCACATCGCAAATGCTTCGATTCTCTTCTGTTCCGGTTTTCCCACAGTCCATGTTTCACTACCATACAATGCTGTACTCCAGACGTACATCCTCATAAATATCTTCCTCAAATTAAGGCCGGTATTTGGTATTAGTAGACTTCTCTTGGGCAGAAATGCCTTTTTTGCTATAGCGAGTCTGCTTTTGATGACCTCCTTGCTCCGTCCGTCATTGGTTATTTTACTGCCTAGGTACCAGAATTCTTTAACTTCATTGACTTCGTGCCATCAATCCTGATGTTAAGTTTCTCGCTGTTCTCATTTCTACTACTTCTCATTACCTTCGTGTTTCTCCGATTTACTCTCAAACCATACCGTGTACTCATTAGACTGTTCATTCCGTTCAGCAGATCATTTAATTCTTCTTCACTTTCACTCAGGATAGCAACGTCATCAGCGAATCGTATCATTGATATCCTTTCACCTTGTATTTCAATTCCACTCCTGAACCTATCTTTTATTTCCATCATTGCTTCCTCGATGTACAGATTGAAGAGTAGGGGCGAAAGGCTGCAGCCTTGTCTTACACCCTTCTTAATACGAGCACTTCGTTCTTGATCGTCCACTCTTATTATTCCCTCTTGGTTGTTGTACATATTGTATATGACCCGTCTCTCTCTATAGCTTACCCCTACTTTTTTCAGAATCTCGAACAGCTTGCACCATTTTATATCGTCGAATGCTTTTTCCAGGTCTACAAATCCTATGAAAGTGTCTTGATTTTTTTTTAGCCTTGCTTCCATTATTAGCCGTAACGTCAGAATTGCCTCTCTCGTCCCTTTACTTTACATAAAGCCAAACTGATCGTCACCTAGCGCATTCTCAATTTTCTTTTCCATTCCTCTGTATATTATTGTTGTAAGCAGTTTCGATCCATCAGCTGTTAAGCTGATTGTGCGATAATTCTCGCACTGTCAGCTCTTTCCGTCTTCGGAATTGTGTGGATGATGCTTTTCCGAAAGTCAGATGGTATGTTGCCAGGCTCATATATTCTACACACCAACGTGAATAGTCTTTTCGTTGCCACTTCCCCCAATGATTTTAGAAATTCTGATGGAATGTTATCTAACCCTTCTGCCTATTTGACCGTAAGTCCTCCAAAGCTCTTTTAAATTCCGATTCTAATACTGGATCCCCTATCTCTTGTAAATCGACCCTTGTTTCTTCTTCTATCACATCAGACAAATCTTCACCCTCATAGAGGCTTTCAATGTATTCTTTCCACCTATCTGCTCTCTCCTCTGCATTTAACAGTGGAATTCCCGTTGCACTCTTAATGTTACCAACGTTGCTTTTAATGTCACCAAAGGTTGTTTTGACTTTCCTGTATGCTGAGTCTGTCCTTCCGACAATCATATCTTTTTGATTACTTCACATTTTTCCTGCAGCCATTTCCTCTTAACTTCGCTGCACTTCCTATTTATTTCATTCCCCAGCGACTTGCATTTCTGTATTCCTGATTTTCCCGGAACATGTTTGTACTTCCACCTTTCATCAATCAACTGAAGTATTTCTTCTGTTACCCATGGTTTCTTCGCAGCTACCTTCCTTGTACCTATGTTTTCCCTCCCAACTTCTGTGATGGCCCTTTTTAGAGATGTCCATTCCTCTTCAACTGTACTGCCTACTGCGATATTCCTTATTGCTGTATCTTTAGCGTTAGAGAACTTCAAACGTATCTCGTTATTCCTTAGTACTTCCGTATCCCACTTCTTTGCGTATTGATTCTTCCTGACTAATGTTTTGAACTTCAGCCTACTCTTCATCACTACTATATTGTGATCTGAGTCTACGTCTGCTTCTGGGTACACCTTACAATCCGGTATCCGATTTCGGAATCTCTGTCTGACCATGATGTAATCTAATTGAAATCTTCCCGTATCTCCCGGCCTTTTTCAAGTATGCCTCCTCCTCTTGTAAATCTTGAACGGGGTATTCGCTATTACTAGCTGAAACTTGTTACAGAACTCAATTAGTCTTTCTCCTCTTTCATGCCTTGTCCCAAGCCCATATTTTCCTGTAACCTTTTCTTCTACTCCTTCCCCTACAATTGCATTGCAGTCGCCCATGACTATTAGATTTTCCTCCCTCTTTACATACTGCATTACCCTTTCAATATCCTCATACACTTTCTCTATCTGTTCATCTTCAGCTTGCGACGTCGGCATGTATACCTGAACTATCGTTGTCGGTGTTGGTCTGCTGTCGATTCTGATTAGAACAACCCGGTCACTGAACTGTTCACAGTAACACACCCTCTGCCCTACCTTCCTATTCATAACGAATCCTACACCTGTTATACTATTGTCTGCTGCTGTTGAAATTACCCGATACTCATCTGACCAGAAATCCTTGTCTTCCTTCCACTTCCCTTTACTGACCCCTACTATATCTAGATTGAGCCTTTGCATTTCCCTTTTCAGATTTTCTAGTTTCCCTACCATGTTGAAGCTTCTGACATTCGACGCCCCGACTCGTAGAACGTCATCCTTTCGTAGATTATTCAGTCTTTTTCTCATGGTACCCTTCCCCTTGGCAGTCCCCTCCCGGAGATCCGAATGGGGGGCTATATCGGAATCTTTTGCCAATGGAGAGATCATCATGGCACAATTACAGGCCACATGTCCTGTGGATACACGTTACGTGTCTTTAATGCAGTGGTTTCCATTGCCTTCTGCATCCTCATGTCGTTGATCATTGCTGATTCTTCCGCCTTTAGGGGCAATTTCCCACCCCTAGGACAAGAGAGTGCCCTGAACCTCTATCCGCTTTTCCGTCCTCTTTGACAAAGCCGTTGGCGGAATGAGGCTGACTTCTTATGCCCGAAGTCTTCGGCCGCCAATGCTGATTATTTACCAAAATTTAGGCAGTGGCGGGGATCGAACCCGGGACCGAAGACGTTTTGATTATGAATCAAAGACGCTACCCCTAGACCATGGGTACCAATTGTGCAGAGTACAATCTAGCCATTTTCACTAATGATGGCGATGAACACAACACAAACATCCAGTCCCCAAGTGGAGAAAAGCCCCAATCCGTCCTGGAATCGAGCCTGGGGCCCCGTGATCAAGAGGCAACAACGCTAGGCACTAGACCACGTGCTGCGGACCCAACGTACTGAGGAGAAACAAACTGCATGTAGAAGTAGACTTATTCCCCAAAGATAAATGTACACATTTGTTGATAGGTTCTGCCTTCCAGAGTGGCGACGTCAGTCAGTCCTGGGCCTTTGAGACGATTGTGGCAAGGTGTTTGCTTTCGGAGGTTTTACGTCGGGCGTTCAGTTGCGGTACTGGCATGAAGATTCCAGCCTCTGTCTGTGATGAACTGCAGTCAGATATGGCCGTATGAACCAGGCACCTGCTGCAGAGGCCCATGCCTACCAACATTCGCAGAACGAACGTAGAGGACACTGTTGATAGTCTGTTACTTCACCTGAGTCGTCAGTTGCATATTTATTCGCCCGAACACTTTTCCACAGTTGTCGTTCAGTCTCGTCTTCCACGGATCGTGTTGCACCACAGTTTCCTCGGGACCGGTTTTGAATAGCGCCATTTCTCCACGCACAGTGTACTTTAAGCACCGTTGCATACAAACTGTTTACAAAACTTAGCCGATTCGTAAATGCTTCTACTCTCGATCCGAAGCCAAGTATCATGCCCTTTTGAATGTCAGTTAAATCGCCCTGTCTCTGCACTGTTTTCCGTATCCCCTGACGCTCTTTATAGACCCTTTACTGCTAGTGCTGCCAACTGCTGTCGGAGTGGTCGTTGCACGTTGACGTTGAACACAGTTGGTGGTTCTATTAAAGTGATGGGACCGTGTATTTCCAGAAGGATGCCAGGACTGCAAGAAACAGACATAAGGGATGTAAGCTGAGTACCAGAGAAAGTGGAAACTCGTAAGTAATGCTCTACGTGCGAAGTACGTAAGAAGATAAATGGATGACGCAAGACATTTGTAGGTCAAGAAAAAGCATTTGACATACGTTGTTTGGTATACAATCTTCGAAATACTGAAGTTGCAGTGGATAGATGCAATGTATGAAAAATTACGTACAGCTTCTGCGAAAACCACAGTACAGTTGTAGGAGTCGATAAGCTAGAGATGGCAGCAATGCTTGAGAGGAGAGTGAGACAGGTCTGCAGCCAATTATCGATGTTATTCAGTCGGTCCGTTGCGCAAACTGTGAAGAAAACTATAGTAAGAACGTCACGACGGAAGCAGATGAGCTGGCATGGACTGAAGAGCGAAGTAGTTCAGAAACCGCCATGGAGGGCGCACGCGTCGCGCCATATTGGTTGACCCGCTGACGGGAGTGTTTACTTGCGAGGAGTACTAATCTTTTGGGCAGTGCTCCTACGGAATTCAACCGTGTTGTCATGTGCTCAGTCATTAGCCTCTCGCACGGCAGGAATGGCATAATATCGGTATTTTACATCTGAGTAAAAGGCATTTTCCTGTGATTATTTGGTCTCAATTATGACAAGTATCTTTTAGTTTTTACTATTCACCGTTTAAAAAACCTTAATAGCAATCAGGAATATTAGCAGTGCTAAAACTTTTAGTTTTTAAATAAATCTTTTTTTAAAAAAAGGAGACATTTTATTAGCAGAATTTGCATTGGTTTCAAATACTGCGTTTCTGCAGAAAATGGGAAAAGCGATCAATACTATTTTAATAACAATGCCAACAGAAAAGAGGAACACATCACATGGGGTAAGAACAGGTACAGAACGTCCGAGACAATAACGTCCCTGTTTCATGTGTCGTGGCTTAAGGTACGCGTGCATGCGCAGTGTGCAAGACTTGTCCCCACCTGGTGTATTCGGTAGTTTCCCGCCGGACGTACGTTGAATTTCACAATGGTAGCATCGCTAGCCTGGAAACATTTTTGGGAAGTGGTACAGCTATGAAGTACAATGCTTGATATGCTTTAGGCGATTGAAGATTTCTGTCCTGTTGTATATCTGTCAGCGTGTTGGATGCCTGAGTCGTTAAGTTGACTGCGTGATAATTCTTGGCGGCTCTGGAGATCTTCCTAATTGTGTGAATGATGTTTTTCCGAAGGTCAGATGGTATATCGCGAGATTCATACATCCTACAAACCACGTTCCTCAATGATTTCGGGAATTTTTCCTTGGTTATTCAATTTTTTTCTCCTTCGTCACCTCCCTCTAGGTAGCGATTCTCATGACACTTTTGCAGCAGCAGGCCACATGTCCTGTTGATACACATTATGTGTTTTACTGCAGTGGTTTCCACTGCCTGCTGCACCCTCACGCCATTTATCATTTCTGATTCTTCTCAACCCGAGGGCAACAAAGTGCCCTGAAGCTCCTCCGCCCTCTTTGACAAGACCATGGATAAGATGAGCCTGACATTTAAAATGAAAATTAAAGTGGTTTCCGTTTTTTAATGCGGGATCGAGGAAGTTACGATTAATAATGAAAGACGGTACCTCATTTCTTCTTCGCGGATGGATCATTTAGGACCACACGTAATCAACACTTGCTGGCCTCCCTTTTCGCCCAGTGCCCCTTCATAGGCAACGAATGGGCTAGTTTCCGTTGTGCAGACCACGTTTGTCGGTTAGTACTTTTTTCTTCTTCCTCAGAACCCAACGTGTTTGTGATTTTTCTGATTCCATCTCTGTCATGTAGATTTGGTGACCCTAATTCCTTCAGGTCTTTTTCCGTCTGTTTGTACCAGTTCGGTCTTGTAGTTTCGTTCTTTAAAAATGTATGGTTTTGTGCGTTAACCTGTTTGAGTCCATTCTTTCTAAATGCTTCATGAATTGGGTTCTTCTCATGCGCATTGTGTCTGTCATTTTTGGGATATTTTTGTATATTTCTTCATTGGATTTTGGATAATGCACACCATCCTTAGTTCTTCGTCCTAGGATTTTCCTCGTCATTTTACGTTCTTTCACTTCTAATTCCCCTTTTAGTGTTCTGTATTGAAGATTTAGTGTGTCAGATGAGTAGAGAGCTTCGGGTTTAATTACTGTTGTGTAGTGTCGTATTTTGCAGTTCCACGGGAGACTCTTTTTGTGATAAACGTTTTCTGTTAACTGAAACGCCGTCTCCATTCTCTGGACTCATGATCTGGCAGATCTCTTTCCATTACAATTTTCTGCAATCCATTCACTTAAATATTTAAATTTTTCAACTCGAGGGATGTAGTTATTAACAATTTTGAGAGTAGAAGTTGCATCTTTGACGTCCGTCATAAATTTTTATTTTTCAAATGTAATAATTCTAGCTGTTTCTGTGCGTCGGTAATGTCTTGGGCTATCAGTGCCATGTCATCAGCAAATGCTGAACAGTCTAATTCTATGCCCTTACGTTTTGGCCCCAGTTTGTGTGCCGGTGCACCTGCTTTTCTCCATTCTCGAACAACTTTTTCAAGGGCACAGTTGAAGAGCATTGGCGACAGTTCATCCCCTTGTCGTACTCCTGTGTCTATTTCAAATTCTTTGCTTCACTCTCCCATAAATTTTACTTTGGAGTTAGTCTCCGTGAGTGTTTCTTTTATGATGTTTGTTTCTCTTTTTATTTAATTTTTCTTCCTTTTTTGCGTGGCTTGGTACTGTAGGAAACTTCAGAAGACCATAGAAAAATCATCATGTAATGAAAGCTGCAAATCTGGGAAAAGATTAACTGTAATTAAAGAAAAATAAACAAAAAGAGAATGAAAAAATCTCGAGAACATACTGGATAGACTATTACCCAGTTTGCAACATTATTTTAATTTATTTTTTATTTTACTGATTTTTCTTAATTTTTCTATAGTTTGTATTTTTGTATTTTTTTAAAATCAGAATCTAAAACCAGGAAGACAACGAAACCAGATTACTGTCTGAACCGTAGTCTAAGCCTTCCGTCTAGAGAGAAGTTCCAATTTGATTGCAAGGATTATATAAGCTCATTTTTATACATGCTTCATCTATACACAATTTACAATATAACTGGAGCGATACTGAATCAAAACACAAAACAGACCGAGCAGATAAATTAGGACGGAACGAGCCAGAGCAAAACAGATGGGAAACATACATAACAAAGAAAAAAGCAATAATTAGAAAAATAATTTTTCCCGACACTTTACCGACGGAAAACTAGATTCATCATGTTAGCGAAGGCGTATCGATATCGAAGCAGTCGCAAATATGCCCAATAAGCCGTTATCATGTGCTTCCTGAAGGCCATGTGACCATGTAATTTTCCCTCTCGCCTTCTACAAAATAATGAACGAAGTGTCCCAGCAACCACAATACGATATGGGTTTTCAACAGTTGAAAGAAAGTGAAATCTGGGCCCAATATGATGTTCTTAGTGTATACAGTCTCTGAAGGTTAGTAAAGAAGGCCAGCCGTTTCCAAATCCAAGACCAGTTTGTCACATAACCTCCACAAGTAAAACGATTTCTTATCGTGTCTGTAGACGTACAACGACTACATAAATCCTTATCGCTAAGCCCAATACGGGAAAGTCGTTCGTTCGTTGGAATCAAGTTATCTACTACCTTGTACCACGAAGACGCTAACTGAATCGGCAAAATCCAAAGACTGATTTTGGACCAAACTGTCGTCCAGGTTGTTTGCGAAGAACCTCTTAGAGATTCGGCAAGGAGCTCCTTCCAAACGAGTGTTCAGGAATTTGACGGTGATGATGGGCGTCCATAAAATGTAAGCCCCTAAATAGCTCATAGTAAGATAGAAGTCATGATTCTGTTTTAACTTGTAAATTATGCGGCCATTATCAATATGAGGGTCAAGAGGGACGGATACAGAGAAGTAATACACTGAGAAACAATGGAGACGTGTGCTTCTTGAGTTATCGTCGAAACACTACGTCGCACATATAGCATCTGCGTGTATCAGCCAGGCCCAAACCCCCATAAGAACGAGGCTTTGACACCACTTCATTCTGCAAGCGAAAGATACGTCGTTTTCTTAAGAAACGACCAAACAGCTGCTGTAATTTCTTCGTCATCATCGAGGGTTACGGATAAACTTGGGCTACGTAATAAGCTTTGAGTAAGACATATGTATCCAACAGTTGGGCTTTGTGGAGGACAGTAAGAGGACGTCTTTCATGTTCTAGTATCACTCGCTGATTTTTTTCTATAACATGCTTCCAATTGAGCGTCGCCATTTTGGGTGGCCAAAGATCAATGATGATAATGAGAAACGTATGCCGATCTACTGCAGTTGCCCATAGAACAACCGCGTCATCAAAAGCTGGCAAAGTAAGAAGCGTGCATTCGCCTTCATTAAGCAGTGCACCAGCCTTCCAACAATAATTATCGATTACAGCCTTCACTTGAGGTATCTGCCCAGGATTGCAGAGTAGAACCATCATGTCTTCCGTCTACACACGAACAGCTATAGTGTCTCCGGAAAGCGTCCAATCCTTCAGGTGGGCTGGCAGCGTCCGAAATAGGGGTTCGAGAGACAACACAATGTCATTGATAGCGAGCTTCCTTGAGGCACTTTCAGACAGATATTTATCGGGGCTGTCAGTTGCCTATTAAGAACCACCGACGCTGAAATAACTGTAAACAGATCTGAAAGCACGCAGCATGTGTCTACAGTAAGGCCAACCGTCTCCAGAATCGGGAGCAAAACCTCGTGATGAACACGGTCAAAAGCGAAAACAACTTCACGATACTCAAGTATAGAGTAAGAATGGTACAACCAGGTACGCAGCTTTGATGTTTTGCAACAGTCGCCTCCATTATATACGACTAATCAATGTTCAACGAAGTAATTGGGTGGAAGGTATCAGGGGCAGTCGGTCCAAGGTGTTTCTGGATTAAAACAATTTCCCACACTTTGAACGAGGTCTCAAGGCATGCAGTCCGGAACCGTGCGACTGCTACGGTCGCAGGTTCGAATCCTGCCTCGGGCATGGATGTGTGTGATATCCTTAGGTTAGTTAGGTTTAAGTAGTTCTAAGTTCTAGGGGACTGATGACCACAGCTGTTAAGCCCCATAGTGCTCAGAGCTATTTGAACCATTTTTTTTTTTTGAACGAGGTCGGCGCTATTCTCTCTTGTAACATTTAATTCAAAAGTGACGTATTGGTAGCACCCAACAGAAACCTAAAACGCACGTAAAATTCCTTGGGAAGTCTATCCAGATATCGCGTAACATTTTGAAAAGTGAATGAAATAAAACTTTCTGCTAATTTTGGAATGAAACGTTTTTTTTAAAAAAAATCTCATATGTTCGTTAAAAGCCATGGATAATTTTTCTCAGGGCGCTATCGCCAGAAATACCATACGTATTCCAACGTGAAGACATCCGTCTAACGACGCATATAAAAAATATCTTACTTTAATGTTACGCAATACGCTAATTAAACACTATACTCAATTTTTATTTTCCTCTGTGAGACTTGATGCTCCCGTATAGCCGCCTATGTGCAATGGCAGCATATGTAATTGAAATAATTGTTTTTAGTAAAACTGTACGTCTGGTCTAAAATGAGGTGGTAGATATTATAAGACACCGTTTTCTACACTCCTGGAAATGGAAAAAAGAACACATTGACACCGGTGTGTCAGACCCACCATACTTGCTCCGGACACTGCGAGAGGGCTGTTCAAGCAATGATCACACGCACGGCACAGCGGACACACCAGGAACCGCGGTGTTGGCCGTCGAATGGCGCTAGCTGCGCAGCATTTGTGCACCGCCGCCGTCAGTGTCAGCCAGTTTGCCGTGGCATACGGAGCTCCATCGCAGTCTTTAACACTGGTAGCATGCCGCGACAGCGTGGACGTGAACCGTATGTGCAGTTGACGGACTTTGAGCGAGGGCGTATAGTGGGCATGCGGGAGGCCGGGTGGACGTACCGCCGAATTGCTCAACACGTGGGGCGTGAGGTCTCCACAGTACATCGATGTTGTCGCCAGTGGTCGGCGGAAGGTGCACGTGCCCGTCGACCTGGGCCCGGACCGCAGCGACGCACGGATGCACGCCAAGACCGTAGGATCCCACGCAGTGCCGTAGGGGACCGCACCGCCACTTCCCAGCAAATTAGGGACACTGTTGCTCCTGGGGTATCGGCGAGGACCATTCGCAACCGTCTCCATGAAGCTGGGCTACGGTCCCGCACACCGTTAGGCCGTCTTCCGCTCACGCCCCAACATCGTGCAGCCCGCCTCCAGTGGTGTCGCGACAGGCGTGAATGGAGGGACGAATGGAGACGTGTCGTCTTCAGCGATGAGAGTCGCTTCTGCCTTGGTGCCAATGATGGTCGTATGCGTGTTTGGCGCCGTGCAGGTGAGCGCCACAATCAGGACTGCATACGACCGAGGCACAGAGGGCCAACACCCGGCATCATGGTGTGGGGAGCGATCTCCTACACTGGCCGTACACCACTGGTGATCGTCGAGGGGACACTGAATAGGGCACGGTACATCCAAACCGTCATCGAACCCATCGTTCTACCATTCCTAGACTGGCAAGGGAACATGCTGTTCCAACAGGACAATGCACGTCCGCATGTATCCCGTGCCAGCCAACGTGCTCTAGAAGGTGTAAGTCAACTACCCTGGCCAGCAAGATCTCCGGATCTGTCCCCCATTGAGCATGTTTGGGACTGGATGAAGCGTCGTCTCACGCGGTCTGCACGTCCAGCACGAACGCTGGTCCAACTGAGGCGCCAGGTGGAAATGGCATGGCAAGCCGTTCCACAGGACTACATCCAGCATCTCTACGATCGTCTCCATGGGAGAATAGCAGCCTGCATTGCTGCGAAAGGTGGATATACACTGTACTAGTGCCGACATTGTGCATGCTCTGTTGCCTGTGTCTATGTGCCTGTGGTTCTGTCAGTGTGATCATGTGATGTATCTGACCCCAGGAATGTGTCAATAAAGTTTCCCCTTCCTGGGACAATGAATTCACGGTGTTCTTATTTCAATTTCCAGGAGTGTATTTATTGAGATTAAATCCTTTCAATACTTTCAGAAGTAAATGACTATTAAGAAAGTCTTTATCATTTTAACACCAATGTAGTCACTTCAACAATGCGCTTACACAAAATGGGCAGAGCACATTTAATTGTTACGTAATTAAATAAGGGGAAGGGAAGGTACTTTCTTGCTACTAGAAAACACATGCTACATTGGATACAGACATATATATTTAACAAAAATTATAATTACACTACATATACACTCCTGGAAATTGAAATAAGAACACCGTGAATTCATTGTCCCAGGAAGGGGAAACTTTATTGACACATTCCTGGGGTCAGATACATCACATGATCACACTGACAGAACCACAGGCACAGAGACACAGGCAACAGAGCATGCACAATGTTGGCACTAGTACAGTGTATATCCACCTTTCGCAGCAATGCAGGCTGCTATTCTCCCATGGAGACGATCGTAGAGATGCTGGATGTAGTCCTGTGGAACGGCTTGCCATGCCATTTCCACCTGGCGCCTCAGTTGGACCAGCGTTCGTGCTGGGCGTGCAGACCGCGTGAGACGACGCTTCATCCAGTCCCAAACATGCTCAATGGGGGACAGATCCGGAGATCTTGCTGACCAGGGTAGTTGACTTACACCTTCTAGAGCACGTTGGGTGGCACGGGATACATGCGGACGTGCATTGTCCTGTTGGAACAGCAAGTTCCCTTGCCGGTCTAGGAATGGTAGAACGATGGGTTCGATGACGGTTTGGATGTACCGTGCACTATTCAGTGTCCCCTCGACGATCACCAGTGGTGTACGGCCAGTGTAGGAGATCGCTCCCCACACCATGATGCCGGGTGTTGGCCCTGTGTGCCTCGGTCGTATGCAGTCCTGATTGTGGCGCTCACCTGCACGGCGCCAAACACGCATACGACCATCATTGGCACCAAGGCAGAAGCGACTCTCATCGCTGAAGACGACACGTCTCCATTCGTCCCTCCATTCACGCCTGTCGCGACACCACTGGAGGCAGGCTGCACGATGTTGGGGCGTGAGCGGAAGACGGCCTAACGGTGTGCGGGACCGTAGCCCAGCTTCATGGAGACGGTTGCGAATGGTCCTCGCCGATACCCCAGGAGCAACAGTGTCCCTAATTTGCTGGGAAGTGACGGTGCGGTCCCCTACGGCACTGCGTAGGATCCTACGGTCTTGGCGTGCATCCGTGCGTCGCTGCGGTCCGGGCCCAGGTCGACGGGCACGTGCACCTTCCGCCGACCACTGGCGACAACATCGATGTACTGTGGAGACCTCACGCCCCACGTGTTGAGCAATTCGGCGGTACGTCCACCCGGCCTCCCGCATGCCCACTATACGCCCTCGCTCAAAGTCCGTCAACTGCACATACGGTTCACGTCCACGCTGTCGCGGCATGCTACCAGTGTTAAAGACTGCGATGGAGCTCCGTATGCCACGGCAAACTGGCTGACACTGACGGCGGCGGTGCACAAATGCTGCGCAGCTAGCGCCATTCGACGGCCAACACCGCGGTTCCTGGTGTGTCCGCTGTGCCGTGCGTGTGATCATTGCTTGAACAGCCCTCTCGCAGTGTCCGGAGCAAGTATGGTGGGTCTGACACACCGGTGTCAATGTGTTCTTTTTTCCATTTCCAGGAGTGTAGTTGATTTAATTACAGACCGTGATCTGTATGCGACCTTCAACTAGGACGTCAGAAATAAGACGACGAAAGGGAAGCAGAGCGCTAAGAAACAAAAGTTCTTCTCTTATATACTACGAGACAAAGATCATACTTCTTACAATCCAAGGAGCGGGTATAATGCTTCCATTGTCCTTTTTCCAAGTAGCGATGCTCTATAAGCTCGGGGACTTTGGAGAAGCAATGCCACAATAAGTTTACAAACCTCCTCTGGCTAAAGCCAGCTTTATTTTGGTCATCAGTCTACTGACTGGTTTGATGCGGCCCGCCACGAATTCCTTTCCTGTGCTAACCTCTTCATCTTAGAGTAGCACTTTCAACCTACGTCCTCAATTATTTGCTTGACGTATTCCAATCTCTGTCTTCCTCTACAGTTTTTGCCCTCTACAGCTCCCTCTAGTACCATGGAAGTTTCTCGCTGTTCTCATTTCTACTACTTCTCATTACCTTCGTATTTCTCCGATTTACTCTCAAACCATACTGTGTACTCATTACACTGTTCATTCCGTTCAGCAGATCATTTAATTCTTCTTCACTTTCACTCAGGATAGCAATGTCATCAGCGAGTCGTATCATTGATATCCTTTCACCTTGTATTTTAATTCCGCTCCTGAACCTTTCTTTTATTTCCATCATTGCTTCCTCGATGTACAGATTGAAGAGTAGGGGCGAAAGGCTACAGCCTTGTCTTACACCCTTCTTAATACGACCACTTCGTTCTTGATCGTCCACTCTTATTATTCCCTCTTGGTTGTTGTACATATTGTATATGACCCGTCTCTCTCTATAGCTTACCCCTACTTTTTTCAGAATCTCGAACAACTTGCACAATTTTATATCGTCGAATGCTTTTTCCAGGTCTACAAATCCTATGGAAGTGTCTTGATTTTTTTTTAGCCTTGCTTCCATTATTAGCCGTAACGTCAGAATTGCCTCTCTCGTCCCTTTACTTTTCCTAAAGCCAAACTGATCGTCACCTAGCGCATTCTCAATTTTCTTTTTCCATTCTTCTGTATATTATTGTTGTAAGCAGTTTCGATGCATGAGCTGCTAAGCTGATTGTGCGATAATTCTCGCACTGTCAGCTCTTGCCGTCTTCGGAATTGTGTGGATGATGCTTTTCCGAAAGTCAGATGGTATATCGCCAGACTCATATATTCTACACACCAACGTGAATAGTCGTTTTGTTGCCACATCCCCCAATGATTTTAGAAATTCCTGATGGAATGTTATCTAACCCTTCTGCCTATTTGACCGTAAGTCCTCCAAAGCTCTTTTAAATTCCGATTCTAATACTGGATCCCCTATCATTTCTAAATCGACTCGTGTTTCTTCTTCTATCACATCAGACAAATCTTCACCCTCATAGAGGCTTTCAATGTATTCTTTCCACCTATTTGCTCTCTCCTCTGCATTTAACAGTGGAATTCCCGTTGCACTCTTAATGTTACCACTGTTGCATTTAATGTCACCAAAGGTTGTTTTGACTTTCCTGTATGCTGAGTCTGTCCTTCCGACAATCATATCTTTTTTGATGTCTTCACATTTTTCCATCAGCCATTTCGACTTAGCTTCGCTGCACTTCCTATTTATTTCATTCCTGAGCGCCTTGTATTTCTGTATCCCTGATTTTCCAGGAACATGTTTGTAGTTCCTCCTTTCATCAATCAACTGAAGTATTTCTTCAGTTACCCATGGTGTCTTCGCAGCTACCTTCTTTGTACCTATGTTTTCCCTCACATCTTCTGTGATGGCCCTTTTTAGAGATGTCCATTCCTCTTCAACTGTACTGCCTACTGCGATATTCCTTATTGCTGTATCTATAGCGTTAGAGAACTTCAAACGTATCTCGTCATTCCTTAGTACTTCCGTATCCCACTTCTTTGCGTATTGATTCTTCCTGACTAATGGTTCAAATGGTTCAAATGGCTCTGAGCACTATGGGACTCAACTGCTGAGGTCATTAGTCCCCTAGAACTTAGAACTAGTTAAACCTAACTAACCTAAGGACATCACAAACATCCATGCCCGAGGCAGGATTCGAACCTGCGACCGTAGCGGTCTTGCGGTTCCAGACTGCAGCGCCTTTAACCGCACGGCCACTTCGGCCGGCTCCTGACTAATGTCTTGAACTTCAGCCTACTTTTAATTACTATATTGTGATCTGAGTCTATATCTGCTCCTGGGTACGCCTTACAATCCAGTATCTGATTTCGGAATCTCTGTCTGACCATGATGTAATCTAATTGAAATCTCCCCGTATCTCCCGGCCTTTTCCAAGTATACCTCCTCCTCTTGTGATTCTTGAACAGGGTATTCGCTATTACTAGCTGAAACTTGTTACAGAACTCAATTAGTCTTTCTCCTCTTTCATTCCTTGTCCCAACCCATATTTTCCTGTAACCTTTTCTTCCCCTACAACTGCATTCCAGTCGCCCATGACTATTAGATTTTCCTCCCCCTTTACATACTGCATTACCCTTTCAATATCCTCATACACTTTCTCTATCTGTTCATCTTCAGCTTGCGACGTCGGCATGTATACCTGAACTATCGTTGTCGGTGTTTATCTGCTGTCGATTCTGATTAGAACTACCCGGTCATTGAACTGTTCACAGTAACACGCCCTCTGCCCTATCTTCCTATTCATAACGAATCCTACACCTGTTATACCATTTTCTGCTGCTGTTGATATTACCCGATACTCATCTGACCAGAAATCCTTTTCCTTCCACTTCACTTCACTGACCCCAACCATATCTAGGTTGAGCCTTTGCATTTCCCTTTTCAGATTTTCTAGTTTCCCTACCACGTTCAAGCTTCTGACATTCGACGCCCCGACTCGTAGAACGTTGTCCTTTCGTTGATTATTCGATCTTTTTCTCATGGTGACCTCCCCCTTGGCAGTCCCCTCCCGGAGATCCGAAAGGGGGACTATTCCGGAATCTTTTGCAAATGGAGAGACCATCACGACACTTCTTCAATTACAGGCCACATGTCCTGTGGATACACGTTACGTGTCTTTAACGTAGTGGTTTCCATTGCCTTCTGCATCCTCATGTCGTTGATCATTGCTGATTCTTCCGCCTTTAGGGGCAATTTCCCACCCCTAGGACAAGAGAGTGCCCTGGACCTCTATCCGCTCCTCCGCCCTCTTTGACAAGGCCGTTGAGAGAATGAGGCTGACTTCTTATGCCGGAAGTCTTCGGCAGCTAAGAGCTTTTAATTATCTTCAAGTACAATTGTGATATTGTTGGTGCTGACTAGAAAAGAGCAGGCCGAGTTTCGAACGAACGATGCTTTCTGAAACCGTGCTCATTCATGGATATCCCTAACTAGCTTAGTTAGGGATATTGCTCTGCAATTTTGCAGGTCCATTCTTTCTCCTAGACAAGAATCGTTCGGGAGTATCGACAAGTGCCGACACGAAGTACGCAATAGCAGACGAAGGCTGTGAGACGACGTTAGCCAGTAGCTAGCTGACTAGGACCGCACCACGACAGGAGGGAATATAGTCGCCGCTCCTGCCTACCTCAGCTGCACAGAACTAGACCAGCACTAGGAAAACACTAGGACAGCTGTTATTAGTGATCCATTTCCATTGCTTACATAGACATTCTTTATAGCAAAGAACATTATTTTCCCGGACGGAGTGGCCGAGTGGTTCTAGGCACTTCAGTTTGGAACCGCGCGACCGCTACTGTCGCAGGTTCGAATCCTGCCTCGGGCATGGAAGTGTGTGATGTTAGTTAGATTTGAGTAGTTCTAGGTTCTAGGGGACTGATGATTCAAATGGGTTCAAATGGCTCTGAGCACTATGGGACTTAACATCTATGGTCATCAGTCCCCTAGAACTTAGAACTACTTAAACCTAACTAACCTAAGGACGTCTCACAACACCCAGTCCTCACGAGGCAGAGAAAATCCCTGACCCCGCCGGGAATCGAACCCGGGGACTGATGACCTCAGATGTTAAGTCCCATAGTGCTCAGAGCCGTATGAACCAAAGAACATTATTTGGATGTCGCCCATCGCTTGTGACAACCCGGTGCAAATACAAAGTAAGGTATTGTCAATCTGCTTTATTGGAATGAAAGCTACTAATGTGATTTGCTTGAATTGTTCTATAGCATTCAGAGAAAGTAGCATCCTTTTAGGTGCCCAATAAGAGACGAGTGGGCAGGACCCCACAAGAATCACCTGAGCCTTTCAAAGACTCTTCAGAATATACAAAAAACTTTTTTCTAGACACCCCGCCCTACGGAGTCGGTAACCCCTAGACTAGGAGCTGCCGTGCTATGGGCATATGATAATACAAATTCTAAAAACATACGCAAAAATATTTCTATATTTAAAACAACCGATTTCGACAGACTTTGCTGTCATCTTCATGCCTTAAATAATCTTTTTGCTGTGAAACATGTTTGTTTTAAGTTGGACTTCACGCCTAGTTTCCATGTACATAAAGAAAATCACTTTTATCTACATGGAAACTCATCGTGAGGTCCAACTTAAAACAAACACGTTTGATAATTAAAAAACTGAAGATCTAAAGATGACAGTAAAGTCTGTCGAAACTGGTCGTTTTAAATAAAGGAATATTTAAGCGATCTTGGCTTTTCAATGTTTTTAGCAAGTTAAACGGGGCGTTCTTTCCTTCTTAAAATTAGAAAACACGATCTAATACAATTTCGTTCGTTTTCGCCGTTCCTGATGTGGGATTTTTAATAGCCAGCAGCTAGTTAGTTAGGTAGTTTGTTACGTGTTACATTGATCAATAGCACGGAAAAACGGTTATGATGTGGAACGTGTCAAATGCACAAGAAATGAGCACAGGAAACAAGTTATTTTGTGTTTACATTATAGTGTTATACCTAAATATTTCTATTATCTATCCCATTCCCTTAAATGGCACAAAATGCATATATTGTATCTCCAGATTTATTTACTCATATTCAAGAATTCATCTATGGTATAGAAGGAGTTGTCAAGGAGGTATGATTTCAATTAGTTTCTGAAACTATTACTGCTGCCTGTCAGACATTTCATTTCATCTGGTAATTTATCAAAAAGTTTGATAGCAGCATATTTTACCCCTTTCTGTGCCGAAGATAGGTTAAGTAAGGGATAGTGTGGGTCTTTCTTTTTTCTGGTATTGTAATCATGAATGTCGCTGTTGATTTTAAACTGCTCCATGTTGTTGAGAAAAAATTTCATTACTGGGTAAATGTACTGTGAAGCAGTTGTAAGAATTCCTAACCTTTTAAACAGATACCTACAAGATGTGCTACTATGAACCCCACACATTATTCTAACTACTTTCTTTTGAGCAATGAATACCTTTTGCCCAAGTGTTGAGTTGCCCCAGAATATCGTTTCATATGACATCAGAGAGTGGAAGTATGCAAAGTATGTTAGCTTACGAATTTCTACATCCTCAAATGTGGCAATTATTCTGATTGCAAAAGTTGCTGAAAGTCGTTCAGGAGATCCAAAATAAGAATTTCCCAATTAAGATTCTCATTTATATGAACACCCTAAAACTTAGTAGGATAAAGTCAAGTTACTCCAGTCGAGCGGTTCTAGGCGCTTCAGTCTGGAACCGCGCGACCGCTACGGTCGCAGGTTCGAACCTGCCTCGGACATGGATGTGTGTGATATCCTTAGATTAGTTAGGTTTAAGCAGTTCTAAGTTACAGGGGATTGATGACCTCGGAAGTTGAGTCCCATAGTGTTCAGAGCCATTCTTCAAGTTACTCCGCGATATCAAGTAACTCCGTGATAAACTGTATTTCTTGTGTCACGACGTAGCCTCAAATCCAAAGATTCCAAGATTTAGCCAGTAGATGGCAGAAGCATGCAGGACTCTAGGAAGCCCTCACGCGCTATCTCTCGGGCGTTCAAGGAAGTTCTACACATGTGTTTCCTCAGTGTTTTCGTGTGAGTGGGTCACGCGCAGGCAGTGAAGTCGCTAGTAAACATATCAGTTTCGGACACGCAAATGTTCCAGTGTATAAGTTCCATTTTAGCACCAGTAAAAGGCAAGATGTGTATCATTCACGTATAAAATTTACTTGTAAGTTGGGCCACGCGTTGACGGTGTATGATCTTAGCAATGGGTTGGTTTTTCTTAGGTTGGACGCTGAAATGACGCCAAAGAGGAACAAATAGACGCAATCCTACATAGCCGAAACGCTTAAAGGAGCTTGCGGATGGTGAAGAATGAAGGTTGGACACTGTACAAGGCTAGCAAACGTTTTGGATTCCCGTGGAGTACACTTAAGGATTATCACATAAAATTTTCATCTGATCCAGGAAGTGCAACTCTTTAGAAAATTGGAAAGACATTCGTTACGCCACCTGAAATTGAACTAAATAGAGTTAATTATGTAACAACAATGCAGTCTTTGGGCTTTGGACTTACAGTGAACCAAGTGAGGCCCATTGATTATGGGGATGCTGAAGCTGCAGCAATCAAGCATGCTTTCTCAATGGTTAAGCAGATGGCTGGCTGGTTTTGGTGGGATGGGTTAAAGCAGCGATATAATTTAACTCTCAGAACACCATAAAACCTGTCTGTTGACCGAGCTGCAATGGCATATCGACCACATCTTAATGACTTTTATGACAAGATAAAATAGTTATTGAACAAACTGAATTTAGGGGACAAGCCAGCACGACTATGGAACTGTGATGAAACGGGGCTGTCTTACGTTCTGAAGTCTGGAAAGGTTGTCAGTCAAGTGGGCAAGAAATACATTTACGAGCAAAGTTTTGGAGAAAGGGGAACCACAACGACTGCCCTTTGCTGTGTTGGTGCTTCTGGAATGAGCATCCCACCAATGGTAAATTTTAAAGGGGTATGGATGAGTGACAAATTGGCTGAGTCATCCATGTCTTCAATAATCCGACTCTCTCCGAAAGGTTGGATAAATGCAGATCTATTTCTGGAATGGTTTCAACATTTCCTGGAGTGCATCCTACCCCATCGACCAGTAACATTGTTTATGGACTCACATGCAAGTCATATGGCCCCAGAGACGCTGTCTTTGGCAAGTGATAATGATGTCCACATTGTCACATTTGTGGCCCACACAACTCATCTTCTACAGCCTCTTGAAGTTGGGGTTTATAAACCACTGAAAGAATCGTGGCGGAAACAATTGGCTAAATTTATGACTGATCATCTTGGAGAAAATCCACTTCTGTATGATTTTAATAGGCTCCTCGCTGCAGCTTACCAAGACGCCTTCCAGACCACCACTATCTGCAACAGCTTTGGAAAGACTGGAATATCCCCCTACAACAGAGATGCTGTTTCTGATGATGGTCCTGCCCCTTCCTCTGTTACACAGGGACAGAAACAAGACTTATCTGCCAACAAGACAGTTACTGTGGAAGACATTCTAAAACATCCAGTCTGCCAAAAAGAGCGTAAAGAAGTGAAACGTCATCCTTCTGAAAAATTAATGTCACCTAGCAACAACAAGCCATCGACATCAGGATCAGGCATATCGAAGAAAACAATAAACAAGGCTACTCTTAGATCTGTATCCAGACCACAGAAAAATGATGATAATGGATTTGGTGCATGTGGTGGTTCATATGCAGCTGATGCTAAGAAGAAAAATGGATTCGAATCGATCGAGTTCCAGTTTTGTAATGTATGGTACGATGTGAAGTGCCAGAAAGTTTTAGATAGTGTCTATTTTATGTATGATGGGTGTGAGCAATCAGATAGTGACTAATAACAGCTCAGCAGAAATAAAACAAGAGCTGCAATTTAGCTTGTGCATATTTCCTGGAAAATAATTTTTTGTTTTTATTACTATTTTGTACAGTAGAATATTTCAAAATTGCCAATAAAAGGTAACATATAGTTTTACATATGATTTGAACATTTACATTATATTTCAAACTAGTTTCCAAAGCTTAAAAGGTGCCCTTAATGATAAATAACATACTATCACGGAGTAGCTTGAACACTATCACGGAATTACTTGAATATCACGGCGTTACCTAGTTCTACTACCAAAATTTGTAAGTTAATTGCAAGAAATAACAAGTCGATATTTGTAATATATATGACAGACATGCTTTGTAGGACATCTCTCTTTCACATGATACAAATCAAAATAACCGTTGTCTAAAGTTCCTGAATTTCTAACAGAAAAAGCTTAGTAACACGGAGTTACTTGACCTTACCCTATGCGCTGCCCTGGCTACTGACTTCTTTTGGTGTGTTATGTTTATTGAAGGAATTATACTTCTTGCAACAGAAAATTGGGTTTTTTCAAAGTTCAGAGCAAGCCCATTCTCAGAAAACCAATAAGTAAATTTTCCAGAGACCTTCTTTGTATCATTTTCTATCGGACTTTCTTTTACTGGATTAATAATTATGCTTGTATCATCAGAAAACAGTATCAGTTCATCATCTTGTTTCACATAAGAAGACAGGTCATTCACATATATCAAGAACAGGAGGGGACCCATGATCGAACCTTGTGAAACACCTAATGTAATTTCACTACAGTTGGATGATGTGGCAAACTCCTTTGAATTACACGAAGAGACCTTTTTGCTTCCTGTTCTCTAGATATGACTTAAACCACTCATATGCCGTTCCAATTATACCATAGAATTGTAATTTCTCTCACATAATATCATGGTTCAGCGTGTGGCAGAGGGAAATAGTATGAAATGATCAAACGAGAATCGAAAGAGAAATTGCTCCGTAGCGAAAACTTGACAGGAATTTGTATAAGCCGCGGTTGCGAAAGACAGGATTTACGGCTCATACTTCAAAACTGCTGCAGATATTGGCAGTCTAGATGGATGCACAGCAGTCTCATGCAGCCCGTTAACAGGCGAGCTTGCACCCCGCCTGTAAGGGCAGAATGGGCCGTTCCGAGCTGCCGCTTGCACCCTGGGAGAAGCAAAGTTTTATCTGGCGTTTGGCGGGGCTTAACTTGCCTCGCGTTCCCTAACGACCAGCGGATAGCAGTCTAGCTTCTCCCATAAGAGGTCTTCGGCCCCGGTTAAATGTCGTTCAGCATAGACAAAGCCAACTTCTTATCAACTACCGCGGGCTATCCTCTTCCTTCATAAAGAATATGTGCAGCGAAAACGCCGCCGGCGTACCACTTTGGCACGCCCTAAACGGCCCGTCTACGCTTACATCTACATCTCCCTTCACGTTCCGCGCAGTTTCCTCTCCACCAATAGCTTCCCCTTGTCTCGAGGCAAGGAAGCCATTGTCTTCTACGTCACGCGGAGTTGGACTTGTCGTAGAAACGTGCCGCTATACTCGCGACTTTGTATACGGTTTATGTGTCGATAGGTGGACCGAGTAGAATGTATTAGTTTCTTTTTTAGCTGTTATTTCAGGTCCTGCGGGTTACAAGTAATTAAAACATGTTTTAAAATAAATAAAAAACGGATGGCAAAAGATACTTTGTAAGAAACAGATTGATCGATAAAATTTACAATTATGAGGTTTTTACATGACATTAAGCCACAGTTAAGAATTATCAGTGATGATAATATACCGACAGAAAAAAAATCTAAACACGAAGAAGAAGTTGAGGGGCATAAACATAAGTAAGTAGGTGTGTTTGTACAACTGAAAGAAGCATGTTGTTCTCGACAGCAACTGTTCATAAGGAGTGTCCCAGGGAAGTGTGAAAGACCACTTTTGGTCTCTATATAAATAAATGATTTGGCGGACAGGGTGGGCAGCAGTCTGCGGTTGTTTGTTGATGATTCCATGGTGTCGAATGACTCTAAGAAGATACAACGCGATTTAGACAAAATTTCTAGCTAGCCCTAAATGTGAAAGAATGAAAGTTAATGTGGATGAGTAGGAAGAACAAACGTGAATGTTCGGCCACAGTACTACTAGTGTCAACCTTGACATGGTGAAGTCGTTTAAATATTTGGGCGTAACGTTGTGAAGCGATAAAAGGGAGAACGAGGGTGTGAGAACTATGATACGCAAGGCAAGTGGTCGACTTCGGTTTATTGTGAGAATTTTAGGAAAGAGTGGTTCACCTGTGAAGGAGATGGCATATAGGATGCTGGTGTGACCCATTCTTCAGTACTGTTCGAATATTTGGGATCATTATCAGGTCGAATTGAAGGAAGAAATTGGAGTAATTCAGAGGAGGGCTGCTAGATTTGTTACCGGTAGGTTCGAACCAAACGTAATTATTATGGAGAAGCTTCTGGAACTCAAATGGGAATCTTTGGAGGTAAGGCGGCGTTCTTTTCGGGAAAATTTATGGAAAATTTAGAGAACTGGCATTTGATACTGACTGCCGAACGAGTCTGCTCCCGCTAACATACATCGCCTGTAAGGGCCTAGAACATATGGTACGAGAAATTAGGGCCCATACGGAGGCGATTTTCCTTCGCTCTATTTGCGAGTGGAACAGGAAGAAAAACAAGTAATGGTACAGGGTACCCTCCTCCACGCACCTTACGGTGGCTTGGGGACAATCGTTTTCGGCGTAAGGCTCTGTCGGATCGTAATGCATTTGCAGCAGCAATTTGAGCAGCAGTTGACACCTCAGTGACACAACGAACTGTTACAAACCAGTTACGTCAAGGACAGCTCCGAACCAGACGCCCTGTAGCGTGCATCGCACTGACACCAAACCACGACCACCTGCCATTCCTGTGCTGTCAAGGGAGAACTCACTGGAGGACAAGTTAGAGGTCTGTTGTGTTTTCTGATGAATGCTGGTTCTGCATTGGTGTCAGTGACGGCGGTGTGTTGGTTATAGGGAGTCCTGATGAGGACCTACGCCCAACACGACTGTGTGATAGACATCCTGGACCTGCATTTGAAGTTGTGGTCCGGGGTATGGTTTCATATTGTAGCAGGAGCTCTCTCGTGGCTATCCCATGCACCCTGACTGAAAATTCGTGCGTCAATCTGGTGATTCGACCTGTTGCTCTGTCAATCATTGCAGGCGGTGTTTTCCAACTGGTAAACGCCAGTAGCTCTACAGAGGGTCGACATGTTGGTCTGATGGAGCACCAGATCTGTCTACAATCGAGTACATATTAGACATAATCGGACGGCAACACTAGCTTCATCCACAATCAGCATTACCCCCACCTATATTGACCGACCATGTGCAACAGGCATTCTATACCACATTCGGCACCTGTACAATACAATTCAAGCACGTGTGCATGCCTGCATTCAATACTGTGGTGGTTACACCGTTTATTAATGTACCAGCATTTCAGATTGGCAATGGCTTACCTTGCGCTTATATCAGCTTGTGCTCTTGCAATGCTAATTATTTAAAGACAAATGTATTCCCGAAATGTCGTTACTCTAATTATTTTTCGATGCTGTTATTCTTTTCCTCCAGTATATTAATGATGTTATGGCATAAATGTGGTGCATGAAAATGATGATGATGATTATCATGTTGCAGATGGAATGCTGAGTGTGATTATGGGGCTCTGTGGGATATTAGGTAGCGATGAAAGGTCAGAAAGTGGAGCAGGCGGGAGGGAGGAAAACATAGGAACTTCCTGAAACAGGCAATGTAACCAGGGTACCAATGTAGTGGTAGATTTCGGGATGGATTTTATCGTTCCAGTGGGAGAGAATGAATAAGTTACGATGATGCATGGAAGCAGGAATATGGATACTGTGGGACAGCAGGGTTCCAGTAATATAATTAAGCTGTCTCCGCCCTCCTAACTAAACGATGTCAGACACAGATTCAAACTTCAAAGAAATCAGAGGAAGAAATCACATTATATGTAGTCTACTATCTGGCTACATTCTTAGATATATTTATGATTAAATTACACATATAACCTAGTGTTCGGTATTTTATAGAAAAAGGCATCGATTCGGAAGAATAAGGCAGTAAAAGTAAACTATAATTCACTACTGAAGTGAAACTTAAATCAGGTAATTGTCACAAGTATAGTAACCGTGAGGTGTATAACTTCTGGAAGAACAGGAGCGTGTAGTTCATCCTCTGTATTTAAGAACACAGGGAATTCAACACAAATGGTCTTCGTTGGTCACCACAACAAGTAACAAACTTTGTACCTAGGTAGTAAGAGGAGAATAGATTCATGACTAAACGCAAGTACTTGGAATAAAAGTCTGGGTTGAGGAAACAACGCAATGAAAGTTTTTGCAGGCAGAGTTCCTTACCCACTAGTTTGACTTCAAAATGTTTAAGACCAAGCTGGTCTTGAGCGGAGCACCTTGAAACATACTAACACATGTTACGATTTTTACGAGTTGACAGTTTCTACAGTCTGGCCAAATGAGTTATACGGAAGAGAAACACGCCCGCAAGCACCTTATCGAAGTCGCTTGGCATCGAAGGCGGCGTTCGGTTGAGGCAGCACTGAATCCGGAGCAGACTACTTCTCGTGGCTGGCTGCATCGTAACTTCCGTTATCTGCGCAGGCGCGATCCTTAAATACACGCACGGCAGAGGTCCACTTCCTCCTGATAGGCTGTACGTGACATTGGCGGATACACCAAAAGGTTCGTGGTAGGAGCGATCTACCTTACTGATTTACACGTCCTCTGTGCTTTTGTCCTGGGTACGCAAAAGGCCTCTGCAGAGCGCGTTGGAAATGGAGGAGCCGGGACGTCGTATGGTCGCAGGGGAAGAACTGGCAACCTCCCGACGGCTGCGTGTTGCAGTGTGGCGTCAGCGCCTGACGGCTTTTTCGACACGCCTACAAGTGTGTGGGTAAGCAAAGAAAAAAGAGAAATGCACATGCGCAGACTTGAGTGGTAGAGATACGTGTGATAAAATACATTTAACTTCCCAGAACGAGATGTTCACTCTGCAGCGGAGTGTGCGCTGATATGAAACTTTCTGGCAGATTAAACGTTCCCGAGTTCGAGTCTCGGTCGGGCACACAGTTTTAATCTTCCAGGAAGTTTCATATCAGCGCACACTCCGCTGCAGAGTGAAAATCTCATTCTGGAAACATCCCCCAGGCTGTGGCTAAGCCATGTCTCCGCAGTATCCTTTCTTTCAGGAGTGCTAGTTCTGCAAGTTTAGCAGGAGAGCTTCTGTAAAGTTTGGAAGGTAGGAGACGAGATACTGGCAGAAGTAAAGCTGTGAGGACCGGGCGTCAGTCGTGCTTCGGTAGCTCAGATGGTAGAGCACTTGCCCGCGAAAGGCAAAGGTCCCGAGTTCGAGTTTTGGTCGGGCACACAGTTTTACATTTAAGTTAATCGCTAATGCAGTGCATGTTTTTATAGTTACAGTACCTCATTAATGATCACACAAAAGGTGACGTGTAATGATCGACATCACTCACTATACCACTATCAGTTACCAGGTTTTGAGAAGCAAATAACGACGACTAATGATTATTAAATAGCAAATATAATTTCAGAAATTTTTGTAATGACTTCATTTACTAACCACAAAAACAGTTTACGGAAGTAAAACAAAAGGAATATTTGCAAAAATACTTAATAAATATAAGACTCATTTCAGTAAAAACTGAATATTCATTTTACTTTACCAGCAATTTTAAGTTACTTTTGCTTTGCATAGTTTTTACTAGGGTAGTGGCATGCTGCAGTATGAGAACTACAATGCATTGTAAGCTTCAGTTAACTATTACTGTTCCTAGCTTTGTGAACTGATTGATTTTAATCTACTGACATTGCTCTCAGCTGAAGCAGTATTATCTCTTTAACATAGGATTCACACAGCAATAACGCTGAACGGATAGGAATCTTCTATTGATTAGTGAAGTAGGGTATAAGGAACACTGTAGTTCATTACAGATTAACTAAAACACTATACTGTTCAAAATATTGTAACTACGATGTTGGTAAGCCGTATACCATACAAGACTAAGCATCTTGTTAGCTCGAGCTTAATTCAAAGGGAAATGAGTTGCAGAAGGAGGGACGAAATCTTTTCTGAGGTATTAATTAATGATAACCAGCGCGCGACTGTCCACACAGCACTCTTATTTCAACACTTCAGATAGCGATTCTACTTGTATGTTTTGTACTACGACCATAATTGTGCTCGTTCATCCATTTAGAAAGAGCTGGAATAATTGACAGATCATTTCCACAATACACACTCCACTAAGCCCTTGAGCGCTGCTATAATGAGTCCATACTGCACCGCTGATAACTCGCTACTGCTGTGCCCCATCCACCTCGCTCTCTCTTTGCAAGTGCTTGCGGCCAACGATATTATTGCCATAATTGAAACGTACTGTTTTGGTTATATTCAATACGAATTTCCATGACTTCTCCCGCATTTCTGCCACAAATTTTTACGCCATTTTTCAGTGATTTCACATACATACATTATGGTTTTCAAATAAGACTAAATTTACAAAATGAACGATGTACATACATATCTAAGAAATTAAACCAAAATTACAGAACATGCTAATGGTGATTAAGAGACACTGTTTTTAGTGTTAAAATAGAGAATATTAAAAAGAAAAAGAAGTGTAAACAAAATCTTCAGTATGAGAGCGGATGACAAACAGATCGAAGGCATACTATTCAACAAACAAACTAAATAAAAAAACAGACTGTTCATTTTAAAGTACGCGCGAAATACTCCACTCTGCATCTCATAAGCAACGGATGCTTTACATCTCATAAGCAAAAGACATGAGCATCAATAATAAGCTATCATTTGGGAAATCATCTTGGGACACTCTCCAGTGAAGAAGTAGAACTATAAAGCAGACGGCTTCATAATAATTTTATTCACATCCCCTTTACGGCAAATCTAAATCAAAGATGCAATTCCATTCGCTATTTCCACTCTGGAATGTAGGACTCTTTACATCATCCACCCTCTAACTGAAAACTTTAAAATACGGAGTATTTAAATTTTTTACCTTATCTTTTCAATATTCTGCACTTTTGTTAGCTTTTATTTAGGTACATATATAAATAAACGTCTTCGGTATTGTAGACCCTTCCTGGACATCATTTTTTCGTCAGTGTTACATCTTCGCACTGCTTCGAGCCTCAGAGCACCAACGTGGTTCCATTTTCGTACCACACTTACCCACCACATCTTATATACCATAAAAGAGGAAACCGGATGGAATCATGGCTAGTTGTCACAATTTATAACTAAGACAATTGATTGACATTACGCCTTTTAAGGAATTCGACAATTACAAATTGGGGACGAGCCACTATATAAACCTTTGCAAATAGAGTTGGAAACCCAACGTACTCAGTACACAAATAAACAATCCCTTACGAGAAAGTTATAAAAAACTTAACGTGCCAGGAATTTATAGAATCCTTCAGCATGATAAACATCAATTACTTCACATAGCCACTTCATCAAACTCCTTTAAACAAGTTATTACATTAAGATGGCCACACTGAACATTTTTCACTACAATATTCTTATAAACTTACAATTTCAATCCGTTAAAGAAGCACTTGTTAAAAGCTCAATTACAAACTTAACGTTGCCGGGCACTAATACCCCTCGCTTTATTTTCCCTCACTAAGACAACAGAATAACTGACAAACCTCAGATATTCAAACTCCCATACAGGATTTTCCTCAAGATACATATAATGGAAACGGTTACCAATAAAGGGTGACCTAAAGACACTTCAAAACTAGTGCCAAGCTAAGATCCAATTACATAACATAATAGAACCACTTACATAAAAGACTACAGCAGAAACACTGATCTTTAAAAATGAATGTTCACGTGCTCAGACGTGTTAATAAAAGACTACTAGAAAGAGCTGCGCAAGGAACTCAGCAGATGGTATGCAATTTAATGTTTAGCCAGTTGCCAGTCGCTAATACTTAAGGAAAGGTTCATATAGGAACCGGTTACGTACAATATATAATTGGATATCTACCAGCTTAACCCGCCTTGGCGGAAGGAAGATAAATACTAAACTTTGGAAGGTGTTAGGAGGACAACTCTTGGTAGTGGCCAGGTTCTTAAACACTGCCAGCCCTAGACCTCGAATGACATTTCACTTCCCGGCCAAGACGCTGGCACAACCAAAGGTTTTTGCTCGAATCACAAAGACATTCCAATAACTCTGAAATACTCGGCAGAACCTTTGACTCTATTTATGGGTAAGCGTTTAAGCGTTTAAAGGAACACGTTTCACTACTGACAAATTCGCAACTTTGACCTTAAGCATTTTACACGTGGACAACTGTGTTAATAGAGTGCAGGCTTTGAAAACGCCAACGTAAAATAATTTGATTACAAGAAACACAGAGCACTAGTAAAATTTCTGAGAAAACTTCCAAATAACGGCCACCATTCAACTAGGCCAACTAAACTCTTCCTCATCATCTTACAGTTCGACTACGAAAGTCTGACCATAATAATAAAGTTTAAATGCCTCTGAGATCGTCGGTCAACAAAACACAATTACGACCACTTACTTCATATCACGTACAAGCTTCACCGCTTTACCGCTTCACTTCAAATTTTGTTCCCAGCGAAGTCAAAGAACTTGTATTTCCAAGCTACCCATGTCGCCAAAACGCCCTACCAATTTCACGCCACAACATGTAACGGTCATCACGCTCTTTCTGCACCCGCTGACACTCACGAGATCTCGAGGGTTACCGGTCTAAGGCTAACAACCCAATCCCTTCGAACGCCAACCCGGAAAATAATACATGCGAAAAGGAGAGATAGTTTAACTCAATCTCACTCGATCTCAACGATACATGAACAAATTAACACTGGCGCCAGCCCGCCCCCGCTCAACCTCACCCTCCTAAGAGAGAGGACCCCGCCCAAGGGTGGGACACACCCTCCCTGCTTATCCCAGCTTTACATGGGTGAGATGTACTCTTTACAGTTTGCCCGACGCGATCTCCGTTAAATTCAAGTTAACCGACCTCAAGATTTCACATATGCGACATGGACCCCTATACCTCGGTTTTAATTTTCCCTCGGTGTCTTGGCTAGACGGTGCCACCTAGTTGCGGATAAAAACCAGCTCCCCACCCTTTCCCAAAAATGGTGTACGATCCTTGTTATATCGAAGCTGCAGTCGCCGGTGGGCTGCATGGATACTCAGTCTGGCTCTTTGCCAATTCTCACGGAGTCTCTGAGGGGTAATGGACGCTGGTAAGAGGTCGTTTACATTCCACAAGTTTGATAACGGAGATTTAATGGTATAAGCAAACATTAACCGCAGCGAGTGTCATGTCGGTTTCCTAATGTTTGGCCGTATTAAACGCCTGATTGAACCAGGGCAACGTGATATCCCATCTACCAGCTGACTGGGCATGGTAGATGGCTGTTTTCAAATTCCGATTAACTCTTTCGGCAAATGACACCTTAGGATAACAAGGCGTGGCGGTAATATGTCTGATTGAAACAGAAGGCCTTAAACACACGAGACAGAAAAGCGGGTGCATTGTCGCTTACCAATGATTTCGGCGGTCCGAACCAGGATATGAGATTCGACTTATTTCCGCAGTGACCCCCCGAGTAAGAAGCAGCCATGTAAACCGGGAGAAAGCATCCTCGACAACCAAGATGTAACGGTTGCCTTTCTTTGTGCGGAGCTACGGTGTATCGAGGGGTACTGCTCCCGCTGTGTAGAAGCCCACGAGGCATCCCGGAATCAGGCTTCGCCCTTTCGCAGAGATCACACTGCTCAACCAGTCGCCTATGTCGCGACAAAGAGAGGGCCATACAAAATGTTCGCAGATCCTAGCCAAGGTCTTACACAGGCCCAAATAACCACCAAGAACAGAATCGTGATAATACCGGAAAACCATCGGTACTAACTCAATTGACAAACATACCCTCCATTGTTGATCGCCACTACCCTGCTTACACAGTACCCCTTGTCGGAGACAATGCCCCCGCTCCTAAACCCCAGCCATGCCCCTTTCTCGAATCGGGCCACAACACGGGTCCTGCGCATACGTCTCCCTAAGCCCTTCAAACAGGCTAGGAAGGTTGGACAAAATCGCCCCAACACTAATGTCCTGTTCGCCTTGCTCCTTACTTTCCTGGGAGTCGGGTGTGAGCATACGACTGAGGCAGTTGCATTATACGAGCCTTTAATATTTCTGAATTGAAAACGAAAGGCGGATAAACGGACTGCCCAAAGTGCAATTCGTCCAGTCTTCCTCTGCCTAGCCAAGAACCAACTTAAAGCTTGGTTGTCGGTCTCTAATACAAAGTCTTTATGCTCCAAATAGAAACAAAACTTTTCCAAGGCAAAAACAACGGCCAGAGACTAATTTATATATAGAACAGTTGGATTCAGGAGCAATCAGTCGTGGTGAGGCATGACATAGAGGTCGCCCCTTCATGTTCCTGAAGTAAAACTGCCGCTACCCCGGTATGTCAGGAGTCTGTACCACAAAAGTACAATTAATGTCCTGTACAGCGAACAACGGGGGATTATTAATTGCAGTCTTGATCTGTACGAAGGCTCGCTGATGATTTTCTCCCCATACGAAATCGCTATTCTCCTTCCGAAGATCATTAAGAGGGCCTGCAAGATGGGCGAAATTGGCAATGAATTCACGGAAGAAATTCGCCATGCCAATGAAGCGAATTTCTTATTATGGGGAGGCGGGAAAATCCTGGTCGATGCTTTCACCTTTTGCAGATAGCAAATGGCCCAAGAAAGAAATCTGTTGTTTTCACATGGTGATTGAGGTCATTTGACGGTGAGGCCAGCATAACCAAACTTAGGAAAACTTGCTCCAGGTGAACAAGGTGTTCCTCAAAGGTGCGACTGTACATAACCACGCCATCTAAATAGTTGTAAACACAGACAAGTCTCCTAAGACCACATTCAACAAACGGGACAACACAGCCGCACCAGCGGCCAACCCAAAAGCGACGCGGTTGAACTAAAATTCCAATGTGTGCAAAATGCTGTCATAGGCTTGGACGACTCGGCAAGGGGGATATGGTAATGTGCCTGATTGAGATCTAAGATGGAGAACGCATTAGCACCTGCAAACCAGGGAAATCAATTGTGGAAATCGGACAAGGGAACCGACTCCAGCACCACTTTTTTGTTAAGCCTCCGGTAATCAACTACCACACGAAAATCGCTACCCTGGTCTTTTGGCACTACAAATGCAGGCGAAGCATAGGGCGAAGTTGATGGTCTGATCACCCCCTCTTTCAGCATCTTATCGATTTTGGCTCTCAAATTCTTCATCGTCGGTGGAGACAGCCTATAAGGTGCCTGAAGAACGGGCACACTATCAGTTAATTGGATGCCATACTTATCCGATAACACCTAAGGATGGCGCTCCTAGACCTGGTTGAGAGCCTGCACTTGATGCGCCGTAAGACAACCCGTGTAAACCTGCACATTGCACACATAGCTCGCATTCCCTACACAAGGCTGCGGTCACGAACACATAGAAACGGTGGTGAGGCGCAACTTAAAATAAAAGACACTCCCGGCATAATCGAATACCAAACCGGCCTGCTGGATCAAAACACACTAGAGCAACAAAGGGACCCTCAAATTCTTAGCTATGAAAAATCTATGAGACCATGAGAATTTATCGACGTGCAACCACCCCCGCACCTCCCCAACTAGAGGTAACTCTTGGCCATCAACGACCCAACGTCTCTGAACCGGAGACTGTGGAGACGAAAACCTGTACAAATCTCTATGAACCAGTCATAATCAACTAAGGATACGGAACTACCCTAATCCAGCAATGCACACACTGGTTCCTGTTCTACCCTAGCACAGACGGAGCGCCAGAACATGCGTCGCCTGAATGGCTTTACAGTTCACTGGCCAGTTAGTAAACTCACCCCTTTTCGCATCCACTGCTGTCAGCTATTTGAACGAGGGCTCCTAAGTACCGGACAATCCCGTACTAAATGATCAGCCGCATAGCAACGTTAGCAACGCAGAAATACTGATTTAGAACTGGTATTAATAGAGTTAATACACGTTGGTGCCTCAGATATTACTTTCCCTTGTGCGGCGTAACGCTGTTCGTCAGACCAAGAAACAGCACGGATAGAATCAACCAAATGTTGAAACTGCTCCACAGAGCAAGGGCGCTGTACAAGGTCCAACCTGGCGCGATGCTGTACCCGCATGCCTTCCAACATGTTCGATACAATGAACGTCGAACACACGCATATCCAACGCCACTACGGCCGTGCGAACCCTCTCAAAATACTGCGCTAAGGCTTCGTTACACGCTTGGACCTTCCAATAAACATTCCCGCACTAATTCGACGATCATGCGCACCGTGAGCCTTCTATTAATAATATGCTCACGGATTTGAACTAAGGTCCCCTGTTTCAATTCCTCGGCTACCATTCTACTAAGCACGCCCGTGTTGTTGTTGTTGTTGTGGTCTTCAGTCATGAGACTCCATGCTACTCTATCCTGTGCAAGCTTCTTCATCTCCCAGTACTTACTGTAACCTCCATCCTTTTGAATCTGCTTAGTGTATCCATCTCTTGGTCTTCCTCTACGATTTTTACCCTCCACGCTGCCCTCCAATGCTAAATTTGTGATCCCCTGATGCCTCAGAACATGTCCTACCAACCGGTCCCTTCTTCTTGTCAAGTTGTGCCACAAACTTCTCTTCTCCCCAATTCTGTTCAATACTTCCTCATTAGTTATGCGATCTACCCATCTAATCTTCAGCATTCTTCTGTAGCACCACATTTAGAAAGCTTCTATTCTCTTCTTGTCCTAACTATTTATCATCCATGTTCCACTTCCATACATGGCTACACTCCACACAAATACTTTCAGAAACGACTTCCTGACGCTGAAGTCTATACTCGATGTTAACAAATTTCTCTTCGTCAGAAACGCTTTCCTTGCCATTGCCAGTCTACATTTTAAATCCTCTCTACTTCGACCATCATCAGGTACTTTGCTCCCCAAATAGCAAAACTCCTTTACTACTTTAAGTGTGTCATTTCCTATCCTAATTCCCTCAGCATCACCAGACTTAATTCGACTACATTCCATTATCCTCTTTTTGCTTTTGTTCATATTCATCTTATATCCTCCGTTGAAGACACTGTCCATTCCATTCAACTGCTCTTCCAAGTCCTTTGGTGTCTCTGACATCGGATATAATAATGCTGATACGACAGACTTTGGAACATCCAACGCATCAGCGTGAATCTGGAGACGGACTAACAACCACAGGAAGGACTGAATCTAGCTCAAATTTTCCATATACAAGACAGACATTCATAATTTGATTAGGTAACTTGGAAAATAAACTAAATATTCTTCATTACACTTAAAGCGTGTGACCTCACTCACATTTTCAGGCTCAGAATTAGTACGTAAACCTCCCCCGCTTAAAGCAGGAGCTACGACACGTGACTGAAAACCTCCGGCAACATCAAACAACTCACGACGGAGAGCACCACTAGCATCATTGAAATCGATTGAAGCACTATCCGGTAAACGATTACAGTAATGGGCTAAATGCGGCTGCACGCGACAAATTTGTCTATGCGTCGGCTGAGTGGACGCCAGAAATTCAATTGTCCGACCTACATCACTTAAAGCTGTTTCGATATTCGACAACAAGTCACCTACCTAGCTAACGACGTCTGTCGATGGGGCAATGGGAGTGTCGACCGCTGCACGAAGCCTGGCCACCAAATCAGACACATTTCCGTCGACCGGCAGCCCACGCACATGGAGTTCATACATTAACTGCTCTTTCCATAAGTAAGTTAAGCCGGGACAAGCTCGGAGACTCATGTTACTTCCTGAAACAAAATAACAATTTTACAACATACACTCCTGGAAATTGAAATAAGAACACCGTGAATTCATTGTAACAGGAAGGGGAAACTTTATTGACACATTCCTGGGGTCAGATACATCACATGATCACACTGACAGAACCACAGGCACATAGACACAGGCAACAGAGCATGCACAATGTCGGCACTAGTACAGTGTATATCCACCTTTCGCAGCAATGCAGGCTGCTATTCTCCCATGGAGACGATCGTAGAGATGCTGGATGTAGTCCTGTGGAACGGCTTGCCATGCCATTTCCACCTGGCGCCTCAGTTGGACCAGCGTTCGTGCTGGACGTGCAGACCGCGTGAGACGACGCTTCATCCAGTCCCAAACATGCTCAATGGGGGACAGATCCGGAGATCTTGCTGGCCAGGGTAGTTGACTTACACCTTCTAGAGCACGTTGGGTGGCACGGGATACATGCGGACATGCATTGTCCTGTTGGAACAGCAAGTTCCCTTGCCGTTCTAGGAATGGTAGAACGATGGGTTCGATGACGGTTTGGATGTACCGTGCACTATTCAGTGTCCCCTCGACGATCACCAGTGGTGTACGGCCAGTGTAGGAGATCGCTCCCCACACCATGATGCCGGGTGTTGGCCCTGTGTGCCTCGGTCGTATGCAGTCCTGATTGTGGCGCTCACCTGCACGGCGCCAAACACGCATACGACCATCATTGGCACCAAGGCAGAAGCGACTCTCATCGCTGAAGACGACACGTCTCCATTCGTCCCTCCATTCACGCCTGTCGCGACACCACTGGAGGCGGGCTGCACGATGTTGGGGCGTGAGCGGAAGACGGCCTAACGGTGTGCGGGACCGTAGCCCAGCTTCATGGAGACGGTTGCGAATGGTCCTCGCCGATACCCCACGAGCAACAGTGTCCCTAATTTGCTGGGAAGTGGCGGTGCGGTCCCCTACGGCACTGCGTAGGATCCTACGGTCTTGGCGTGCATCCGTGCGTCGCTGCGGTCCGGTCCCAGGTCGACGGGCACGTGCACCTTCCGTCGACCACTGGCGACAACATCGATGTACTGTGGAGACCTCACGCCCCACGTGTTGAGCAATTCGGCGGTACGTCCACCCGGCCTCCCGCATGCCCACTATACGCCCTCGCTCAAAGTCCGTCAACTGCACATACGGTTCACGTCCACGCTGTCGCGGCATGCTACCAGTGTTGAAGACTGCGATGGAGCTCCGTATGCCACGGCAAACTGGCTGACACTGACGGCGGCGGTGCACAAATGCTGCGCAGCTAGCGCCATTCGACGGCCAACACCGCGGTTCCTGGTGTGTCCGCTGTGCCGTGCGTGTGATCATTGCTTGTACAGCCCTCTCGCAGTGTCCGGAGCAAGTATGGTGGGTCTGACACATCGGTGTCAATCTGTTCTTTTTTCCATTTCCAGGAGTGTACTAAGCAACCACTACCAACCGTAGGAGAGGATAGGGAAAGCAACCCCCCCCCCCCTTTCCCTACCATTCTGTCTCTGCGAGTCACTTCGTCGTCATTATCATCTTTCGTGGCTAGAGTGGATTGTGTAAAAGTTGTGACTTTGTTCGGGCGCTGATGACTGCGCAGTTGAACGCCCTACAAACCGAACATCTCATCACTTGGCCCGGATTCCGCTTTATACACCGTTAGGTACCGGACGCACTTTGGACCGTACGCGATTTTACAAGGAAGAGGTAGTTTATTTACTACTGAATATTTCGATAGGTGGTGATTTTAATTGTTTGTTGCACCTTGAAGATCAGTCTCCCAGTTTTAATATCTGTCGGGAATTGCAAGATTAAGTTCGTTCCTTGAAACTGCAAGATGTACGGGTCTTCAAATACCCAGCTCTTCTGAAATATACTTATCTTACTGCTACTTATAGCAGCAGGCTTGACAGATTTTATGTATGTGATAGGATGCGTGATAGTACCGGGTGATCAAAAAGTCAGTATAAATTTGAAAACTTAATAAACCACAGAATAATGTAGATAGGTAAAAATTGACACACATTATCAGAATAACATGGGGTTTTATTAGAACAAAAAAGAAAACAAAGTTCGCAAAATGTCCAACAGATGGCGATGGACAGCAAAACGTCAGTGACTGCGAATGACAATCGTGTTATAGAATCGCATCATCCCGAGCTTGGCTGATAAACACCTGCTGGAACGTACGATGTTCATGCATGATGGCGCTCCACCCCATATTGCTAGACGCGTGAAAGATCTCTTGGCGCGCGTCGTTTCGTGAAGATCGTGTGCTCAGCCGCCACTTTCATCATGCTTGGCCTCCCAGGTCCCCAGACCTGAGTCCGTGCGTATATTGGATTTAGAGTTACCTGAAGTCGCAAGTGTATCATGTTCGACCGACATTTCTAGGGATGCTGAAAGACAAAATCCGACGCCAATGCCTCACCATAACTCCGGACATGCTTTACAGTGCTGTTCACAACATTATTCCTCGACTACAGCTATTGTTGAGGAATGATGGTGGACATATTGAGCATTTCCTGCAAAGAACATCATCTTTGCTATTCTGATCAGATGAAGTGCCATCTGTCGGACATTTTTTGAACGTTTGTATTTTCTTGGTTCTAAGAAAACCCCTAGTCATTCCAAGCACGTGTGTCAATTTTTACCTCTCTATCTACATTATTCCGTGATTTATTCAGTTTTCAAATTAATACTGACTTTTTGATCACCCGGTATTTTGGCTGTTGGTGTCATCCCCGCTAGCTACACCGAACTCTGTGCAGTGACTGTTACTTTAAATCACACGCGACAATCGGTGGAACTATTTAGATCGCCTTGCAAGCTCACTGTAGGATCCCTCTCTAGATCAGATGATCTGGAAAGTGTTGGACCGTAGTCTCCTTTCAAATCTGCTATCGCCTCTATTTTGGGACTGTGGGTTTAACTGACAATGACGAGACTCAGAAAATGATGCGATTCTGCGCTGATAGAGCCCGGTAATTTCAGAGGGCGCAAGAATTTTACTATTCCTTCTTACGTGACCTTTATGATGATATTCATCAGGCTTCCCCACGGATTGTAGACGTGAGGAGTTCGAATGGTTCAAATGGCTCTGAGCACTATGGGACTCAACATCTGAGGTCATCCGTCCCCTAGAACTTAGAACTACTTAAACCTAATTAACCTAAGGACATCACACATATCCATGCCCGAGGCAGGTTTCGAACCTGCGACCGTAGCGGTCACACGGTTCCAAACTGAAGCGCCTAGAACCGCACGGCCACACCGGCCGGCAGGCGTGAGGAGTGTAAAGGCGCAATTGTTAGGGTGGGAACTACGTCAGATGGAAGGGTTTAGGATGCTGTTCCGTGGTAGCGGATGAATTGATTTCTTTGTATCATCTGATTCGACATCATACTTGTCGCTGACGTGTGTATATCGAGACAGAGAATCAGGGCGGCGATGTTGTGACGGCAGAGAAGGGCATATTGCATTCTCTACTGTCGACTTTCGTGTTTAGGCTCTGGATCTAGACTTACACCTGCTCGTAATGTTGCGAAGAAAGAGTCGAACATCACAAATATATGGAACGCAGGCGTTCATCATCAGTTTCTTGCTCCGTCAGCTCTGCTGAGAATGGCCTTGCACGATAACATGGCTCTAACCAAAAACTGGAAGTACTTGCATTTGTATAAGGGAAGAGCTTTTAATATTTTTTACAGCACGTAGAGGTGCTGCCACTGCGTACTCAGCCCAATTTAGTTTTCGTCTGTTACTGCTCCTTAATACTGCGCTGAGAGAGAGAAGTTGACTTATCTATCACTTAACGTTAAAGATGGTAAAGGGTTCACGCTACTTCTGTCTAATGATCCTAGTGTGACCTACCTTGACCGTTTGGGTTTGTGTAACCATTTCAATACTGCACACAGGCCAGTACTGAAACTGTTGATAACAGCATGAAACTTATTGGGTTTGCACTTAGATACAACTGAAGGTCATCAGCGTTCATGTTGTATTTACAGTAAGGCATTTCGTTGGCGTACCACAGGGTACGATTGCCACTTCCTGCCTCCATCGAGACTTTAGGTGCCGGAAACGACCCATCACTTGTGTGGCGTCAGGTACGAGCGAACATTTACAAAGTACTTAGAAAGTAATTTAGGCTGTTAAGTTTAGCAAGTAAGATGTAGAAGCAGACAATGTCAAATGCATCGCTAATGTCTAAGAAGCACATGATAGGCGTTGCTTGTCTGTCCCTGGCAAGCTTAAGATAGTCTGTTATTATTATTAAACCAGATGCTGTGCGGCGATGGTGGAAACCTGGTTGATATTTGTCTATACAGTTGTTTGTTGTTAAGTAGTATATACAGGGTGAGTCACCTAACGTTACCGCTAGATATATTTCGTAAACCACATCAAATACTGACGAACCGATTCCACAGGCCGAACATGAGGAGAGGGGCTAATGTAATTGTTTAATACAAACTATACAAAAATGCACGTAAGTATGTTTTTTAACACAAACCTACGTTTTTTTAAATGGAACCACTTTAGTTTTGTTAGCACATCTGAACATATAAAAAAATACGTAATCAGTCCCGTTTGTTGCATTGTAAAATGTTAATTACATCCGGAGATATTGTAACCTAAAGTTGACGCTTCAAACCTCCGACGTTCAGTTGCTTGTTGTAACAAACACGGGCCACGGTCGGCGAGCAGCATCTGCAGGGACATGTTTACGATGACGACCGTGTTTACCAGTGTGGCTGTAGTGCACTGTTGTGGTTTGGTCTAGCTGTCGCAGTGTCCGCATGTAGCGCTTGCTGCTATTGTTATTCTGCATTCGTCTCCGCACGCAGACCAACTGTAGTACACCGTGTTACCAGACGTCTGTGATAGGAAGTGGGACCATGGTGTATTCGGACTCCGAAAAGGCGGAGATGATACTCATCTATGGCCAGTGTCGACGAAATGCAGCTGAAGCCTGCAGGGTGTATGCAGAACGGTACCCAGACAGAGAGCATCCAACGTGCCGCACACTGAAAACATCTACCGCCAAGTGTATGCAACAGGTATGGTCGTAGCACGCAAACGAGTCCGTAACGGGCCCGTCACAGGAGAAGCGGGTGCAGTTGGTGTGTTAGCTGCTGTTGCCATGAACCCACACATGAGTACACGGGACATTGCAAGAGCCGGTGGACTGAGTCAGAGTAGTGTCATGCGCATACTGCATCGCCACCGCTTTCACCCGTTTCATGTGTCGCTACATCAGCAATTACATGGTGATGACTTTAATCATCGAGTGCAATTCTGTCAATGGGCATTAACAGAGAATGCGTTGCAGTTCTACCTGTTTACAGAGGAAGCGGGTTTCACAAACCACGGGGCAGTGAATCTACAGAACATGCATTACTGGTCCGTGGACAATCCCCGCTGGCTCAGACAGGTAGAGCGACAGCGACCGTGGACTGTAATTGTATGGTGCGGAATCATTGGCGACCACCTCATTGGTCCTCACTTCATTGCAGGGGCCCAAACAGCTGCAACATACATCGCGTTTGTACAAAATGATCTGCCAACGTTGCTCGAAAATGTCCCACCGGAAACGCGTCGACGTATGTGGTATCAGCATGATGGTGCACCTGCACATTCCGCAATTAACACTAGGCTGACCCTTGACAGGATGTTCGACGGGCGTTTCATGGGACGTGGAGGACGCATAATTTAGCCAGCCCGTTCTCCTGATCTTACACCTCTGGACTTTCTGTTGGGTACGTTAAAGGAGAATGTGTACTGTGATGTGCCGACAACCCCAGAGGATTTGAAACAACATATTGTGGCAGCCAGCGGCGACATTACACAAGATGTACTGCGGCGTGTACGACATTCATTACCCCAGAGATTAGCAGTTGTGTGCAGCAATTGATGGCCACCACATTGAACATCTATTGGCCTGACATATCGGGACACACTCTATTCCACTCAGTAATTGAGAATGGAAACCACGTGTGTACGTGTACCTCACCCCTCATGGTAATCTACATGTGCGTCAGTGAAAAAGACCAATAAAAAGGTGTTAGCATGTGGACGTAATGTGCTGTTCCAGTCTCTTCTGTACCTAAGGTCCATCACCGTTCCATTTGGATCCCTACGTAATTCGGTGCTCTCCGATACACACGATCGAACAGCGGAGGAGTGGTACTCAAGCGTCAACTTTAGGTTACAATATCTGCGATGTAATTAACATTTTACAATGAAACAAACGGCACTGATTACGTATTTGTTTATATCTTCAGATGTGCTAACAAAACTAACGGGGTTCCATTTAAAAAAACCTAGGTTTGTGTTAAAAAACATACTTCCGTGCATTTTTTATGGTTTGTGTTAACCAATTAATTTTTTTATGGTTTGTATTAACCAATTATATCGTTCCGTGGTCTAGGGGTAGCGTCTTTGATTCATAATCAAAACGTCTTCGGTCCCGGGTTCGATTCCCGCTACTGCCTAAATTTTGATAAATAATCAGCATTCGCGGCCGAAGACTTCCGGCATAAGAAGTCAGCCTCATTCTGCCAACGGCCTTGTCAAAGAGGGCGAAGGAGCGTATAGAGGTTCAGGGCACACTCTTGTCCTAGGGGTGGGAAATTGCCCCTAAAGGCGGAAGAATCAGCAATTATCAACGATATGAGGATGCAGAAGGCAATGGAAACCCCTGCATTAAAGACACGTAACGTGTATCCACAGGACATGTGGCCTGTAATTGAAGAAGTGTCATGATGATCTCTCCATTGGCAAAAGATTCCGGAATAGTCCCCCATTCGGATCTCCAAAAGGGGCCTGCCAAGGGGGAGGTTACCATGAGAAAAAGATTGAATAATCAACGAAAGGATAACGTTCTACGAGTCAGGGCGTGGCATGTCAGAAGCTTGAACGTGGTAGGGAAACTAGAAAATCTGAAAAGGGAAATGCAAAGGCTCAATCTAGATATAGTAGGGGTCAGTGAAGTGAAGTGGAAGGAAGACAAGGATTTCTGGTCAGATGAGCATCGGGTAATATCAACAGCAGCAGAAAATGGTATAACAGGTGTACGATTCGTTATGAATAGGAAGATAGGGCAGAGGGTGTATTACTGTGAACAGTTCAGTGACTGGGTTGTTCTAATCAGAATCGACAGCAGACCAACACCGACAACGATAGTTCAGGTATACATGCCGACGTCGCAAGCTGAAGATGAAGTGTAGGAGGATATTGAAAGGATAATGCAGTATGTAAAGAGGGACGAAAATCTAATAGTCATGGGCGACTGGAATGCAGTTGAAGGGGAAGGAGTAGAAGAAAAGGTTACAGGAGAATATAGGCTTAGGACAAGGAGTGAAAGAGGAGAAAGACTAATTGAATTATGTAACAAGTTTCAGCTAGTAATAGCGAATACCCGGTTCAAGAATCACAAGAGGAAGAGGTGTACTCGGAAAAGGCCGGGAGATACGGGAAGATTTCAATTAGATTACATCATGGTCAGACAGAGATTCCGAAATCAGATACTGGATTGTAAGACGTACCCAGGAGCAGATATAGACTCAGATCACAATATAGTAGTGATGAAGAGTAGGCTGAAGTTCAAGACATTAGTCAGCAAGAATCAATACGCAAAGAAGTGGGATACGGAAGTACTAAGGAATGACGAGATTCGTTTGAAGTTCTCTAACGCTATAGATACAGCAATAAGGAATAGCGCAGTAGGCAGAACAGTTGAAGAGGAATGGACATCTCTAAAAAGGGCCATCACATAAGTTGGGAAGGAAAACATAGGTACAAAGAAAGTAGCTGCGAAGAACCATGGATAACAGAAGAAATACTTCAGTTGATTGATGAAAGGAGGAAGTACAAACATGTTCCGGGAAAGTCAGGAATACAGAAATACAAATCGCTGAGGAATGAAATAAATAGGAAGTGCAGGGAAGCTAAGACGAAATGGCTGCAGGAAAAATGTTGATATATCGAAAAAGGTATGATTGTCGGAAGGATAGACTCAGCATACAGGAAAGTCAAAACAACCTTTGGTAACATTAAATGCAACGGTGGTAACATAAGAGTGCAACGGGAATTCCACTGTTAAATGCAGAGGAGAGAGCAGATAGGTGGGAAGAATACACCGAAAGCCACTATGAGGGTGAAGATTTGTCTGATGTGATAGAAGAAGAAACTGGAGTCGATTTAGAAGAGATAGGGGATCCAGTATTAGAATCGGAATTTAAAAGAGCTTTGGAGGACTTACGGTCAAATAAGGCAGAAGGGATAGATCATCAGAATTTCTAAAATCATTTGGGGAAGTGGCAACAAAACGACTATTCACGTTGGTGTGCAGAATATATGAGTCTGGCGATATACCATCTGACTTTCGGAAAAGCATCATCCACACAATTCCGAAGACGGCATGAGCTGACAAGTGCGAGAATTATCGCAGAATCAGCTTAACAGCTCATGCATCGAAGCTGTTTACAAGAATAATATGCAGAAGAATGGAAAAGAAAATTGAGAATGCGCTAGGTGACGATCAGTTTGGCTTTAGGAAAAGTAAAGGGACGAGAGAGGCAATTCTGACGTTACGGCTAATAATGGAAGCAAGGCTAAAGAAAAATCAAGACACTTTCATAGGATTTGTCGACCTGGAAAAAGTGTTCGACAATATGGTGCAAGCTGTTCGAGATTCTGAAAAAAGTAGGGGTAAGCTATAGAGAGAGACGGGTCATATACAATATGTACAACAACCAAAAGGGAATAATAAGAGTGGACGATCATGAACGAAGTGCTCGTATTAAGAAGGGTGTAAGACAAGGCTGTAGCCTATCGCCCCTACTCTTCAATCTGTACATCGAGGAAGCAATGATGGAAATAAAAGAAAGGTTCAGGAGTGGAATTAAAATACAAGGTGAAAGGATATCAATGATACGATTCGCTGATGACATTGCTATCCCGAGGGAAAGCGAAGAAGAATTAAATGATCTGCTGAACGGAATGAACAGTCTAATGAGTACACAGTATGGTTTGAGAGTAAATCGGAGAAAGACGAAGGTAATGAGAAGTAGTAGAAATGAGAGCAGCGAGAAACTTAACATCAGAATTGATAGTCACGAAGTCAATGAAGTTAAGGAATTCTGCTACCTAGGCAGTAAAATAACCAATGACGGACGGAGCAAGGAGGACATCAAAAGCAGACTCGCTATGGCAAAAAAGGCATTTCTGGCCAAGAGAAGTCTACTAATATCAAATACCGGCCTTAAATTGAGGAAGAAATTTCTGAGGATGTACGTCTGGAGTACAGCATTGTATGGTAGTGAAACATGGACTGTGGGAAAACCGGAACAGAAGAGAATCGAAGCATTTGAGATGTGGTGCTATAGACGAATGTTGAAAATTAGGTGGACTGATAAGGTAAGGAATGAGGAGGTTGTACGCAGAATCGGAGAGGAAAGGAATATGTGGAAAACACTGATAAGGAGAAGGGACAGGATGATAGGACATCTGCTAAGACATGAGGGAATGACTTCAGTGGTACTAGATGGAGCTGTAGAGGGCAAAAACTGTAGAAGAAGACAGAGATTGGAATATGTCAAGCAAATAATTGAGGACGTAGGTTGCAAGTGCTACTCTGAGATGACGAGGTTAGCACAGGAAAGGAATTCGCGGCGGGCCGCATCAAACCAGTCAGTAGACTGATGACCAAAAAAAAAAAAAAAATTTACCAATTACACTAGCCCCTCTCCTCACGTTTGGTCTGTGGAATCGATTCGTCAGTATTTGATGTGGTTTACGAAACATATCCAGCGGTAATGTTAGGTGACTCACCCTGTATTCTACGGCCTTGGACAGTGTCGGAGAAATGCTTATAGGTCGGTAACCAGAGAGGACATTTCTTACGTTAGTATTTTAACTACTCCTTGTCTCCAGGTCTCAAGCAAAACATTTGTGATTAACGAGCGGTTGGAGATATCTATTATAAAGAGAAGTCGCGAGTCACTAATAAGCTCAATCATTAGGACTGGGATGCCATCGAGTCCAGAAGATGTTGATCTTAAGCACATGATGTATTTTTTGACAGTACTGTCTGAAAGATGCTTAGGTCAGAAATTTTCACAGTTACAATCGTTTATCCCCACAATGGAATCTGTAAGTTCTTAGTCTATGGTACAATTGTGGTTCTAGGGAACGTGATGATCATTTCCTCGACTGGAGCAAGGGGCTCAGCTGCAGTTTTTACTTCGCCTCTGCAGATGTTACGTCGGTTTTTCCATGGGACAGCTGATCTGGGCTATGTCTGTTACCTATTATCTCAATTAACACGTCAGTTTTATTTCTTTTACCATTAACTTAACAGGAAGCCCCGATTACAATAATTTACAGCTTCTTAAATGTATTAGCGGCTTGTGGCCATCCCTCTCAACAACGGTCACTTAGTAGTTTTATGTGGTTACAAGACGATTAGCTGGTGAGAGATCGTATCACAAAGGCCTCTTCTACGTTCAGCAGGAGCAACATCAACACATGCTGGTCGCTATAGTGGCCACTGGCAAATTCGCCGTGATCGCTTGCTGACGAACTGTGAATAATCATCATCATGATCCTCATCAGTGTTCCGCCCTAATGCAGGTTTTCACGTGGTAGTTCCCCATGTTCTCTTAACTTCTGCCATCATTTTCAGGCCCTCGTAATATCCGCTTACCTTTACGTCGTCTATCATCTTGCATCTCGTTCTCCCTCTCAATCTCCTCCCTCGAAGTAGATCTTCCAAAACGTGTGTTAGCTGGTACCCCTGTCTCAGAGCATGTCCCATACAATTCTTCTTCCTTTCTCTTATAACATGCTGCAGTCGTCTCCACTGGGCAACTTTTGGAACCCTCCTTCGTTACTCCTTCTTTCCATGGAGCTTACCCTCTCAATTCTCCTCCACATTGACATCTCAAATGCTTCTAGCATTTTCCCATCCTCTCGTCTGAGTGTCCATATTTCTGCCCCACGAAGTACCACACTCCAGACAAACACATGCTGCATCTTTTCCTGAGACCTTTATGTAGATAGCCACATCACAATTTCCTCTTGCTATTGAATGCCTACTTGACTATAGCAAAGCGAGTTTTCACATTCTGATGGCATGTCAAGTTTCCAGTTAATGCACTACCAAGATATTTAAACGCTCTGACTCTGCTAATACTAACTTGTCCTATCTTAATATGTGCCAGTCTCCATTCTTTTCCGATCACCATATACCTTGCTTTTGCTGTACTGATTCGCATCTCATATTCTACACAAGCATCATGTTTTAGCGTTTCATTCACAGTTGATTCACTTTCTCCCAGTACAATCTATTCTCTTTCCATCAATACACCATCCATCTAAGACTTTCGCAATAGTATCTTCCGGGTATAAGTCAAACAACAAAGGGAAGGGGCCACAACCCTGTGTAACCCCCTTCCAATGCTGCTTGCTTCCGATGTTTCATTTCTAATCCTTAATCTTACTTTCTGTTGTAAGTATAGATTCTGTATCAATCGCCTCTCCTACCAGTTACTCTTTTCCAAATTAAAATATACACCAGCTTGTTCCATTGTGCTCTATCGAATGCTTTTTCGAAATCAATATGAACAGCATAAATTTCTCTACCTTTCTCTAAATATCTTTCTCCAATGATTCTTAACAACTCCCACCATCTCTTGTTTTTTTTTTTTTTCCTTCTAAATCCGAACTGTTCTTCCACAATCCATCTGTCCAGCTTGCCATATGCCCTCGTATTCAGTACTCTTACGCTGCATGAGACACTAGGCTGATAGTCCTTTGCCCTTCACGTTTTTTGGTATTTCTCGTTTTCTCATTACCGTTGCAATAACATAAGCAGGTCGTTCCCCTGTGTCCTATATGTCATTACGGAGGTACAGTATTTTCATCTTTCTTCTTTTCCCAAACCCTTTAGCACCTCTGCTGGCAAGTCGTCAAATCCACATTCCGTCCGGTTAATCATCTCTCACAGCGCCTTTCCTGATTCTGCTTCTACATACGGTATCTCTTTCCAACTTCCTGCACACATTTCTCCTGTTCCAGCTGGGTTTTACTTGGTATTTGATCAACCTTACACAGAAATTCTCTACATTCTTGACATCTGCTCAGTAACACCTGTGGCTCTTCAGCTAATGTACTACCCACACTTTCCATTTCCATCTTAGTTTTTCTTCATTTATTTTCAAAACACATCTTCGCAGCCAGTCTCCTACACCATTTCAAACTGAACCAATGCGCGATAGATAGCTCGCGCCACGTCCCTGGAGCACGATATGTGGCGTGAAGGGACATGGCACTGTGCCGCGAGTGGCGTTGAGACCGTATTCTGGGTAGAGGTAGTGTGCAAAACAGCACGTACAGCGCAGGTTCAAATGGTTCAAATGGCTCTGAGCACTATGGGACTTAACTACTGAGGTCATCAGTCCCCTAGAACTTAGAACTACTTAAACCTACTAAGGACATCACACACATCCATGCCCGAGGCAGGATTCGAACCTGCGACCGTAGCGCTCACGCGGTTCCAAACTGACGCGCTTAGAACAGCGCAGGTCTGCGGGGCAGTGGGCCCGTTGTTTCTTCTACCACCCGTGTGGCTTCCATGTTAGCCTAGCTGAGCATCTTCTGGACACGAGGGATATGCGCTGGCAACGAGGGTGGGTGCAGTATTCCTTTGGCCGGCCAGGTCTGGAGTCGAGCGGTGGCTCATCGTCGTCTACACATCTTCTGGCAGCTCCAGGTTTTCCACTGTTTGTCATGTATGTTGCGCACTAATTCGCCAAGTTCCTTTCTTCAGTTACCTGGAGCCCGCAAGCTTATGCGCCTTACCGAGGCAAATCTTGGTGCATATATTTTGGTGGGCTGTACTGCCAAGCCAAGCTTGTGTTTACACTGGTGATATTCATCAGCCAACTGTTCGCGTCTTCCTTCCAACTATGTTTTCCGTCCTGCACGACGGTTAAGTCCCGCTCCCCCTCCCCCCTCCCCCCGGTGGCGTCATTTGAAGCCGAATGTCGATAGCCTTCTGAACATCAAATGGTTCAAATGGCTCTGAGCACTATGGGACTTAACTCCTGAGTTCATCAGTCCCCTAGAACTTAGATACTTAAACCTAACTAACCTAAGGACATCACACACACCCATGCCCGAAGCAGGATTCGAACCTGCGACCGTAGTGGTCTCGCGGTTCCAGACTGTAGCGCCTAGAACCGCTCGGCCACCCCGGCCGGCCCTCTGAACATCGTCAATATCGTAAGTGCGGGGTGCCTGCCTTAACCAGTTGTCTTCTAGCAACTTTTCACAACTGTTTGCTCCGCAATGCTAGCGAGTATTGTGATGACTTCTGTTTTTACTCGATTTACTTAAAAATTACTGCTTTTTTCATCAGGCTATCATTGTATCTTTGTGCCCTGGGGAGTGTTCCCACTGGTTACTTGGAAAATGAGTGTGGTGAACAATTTATCGGCTGCGTTTGTGAGGACCACGTTGCCCGACTTGTGGTGGTTTCATGTAAAGCAGCTTTAATTGCTTTTGGTCCCCTTTAATGAACCCCGTTTTAGACAATCCCCAAGTATTTGTCGTTTTTTAATTAAAACAGACAAGAAATGTGGACAAACTATTTGAAGACTGTTTTCTCAGAGCCTTTGAAGAGAGTGTTATGTAACTTCAATTGCTGAAATAATATCTTGCTTGTCTTATTAAATTTTGCTGTAAACATTGCAACAACAGTAACCGGTGGCATATTTTTGGAAAGCGAATAATGTCCGCTGTAACTGTAAATTTTCATACTTCACAATCCACTGAACGACTTTTGGAGAGTTGATAACACGTATTTTAATTAACACTATAACCTTTTGTTATTTGATCTCACTGGAATATTTGATAAACTGTTTATCGATTATCAGTAATTGCTCTCAAGTTATTTTAATCAAACTGCCAGTTCTGTTTCAATATGCCACGGTCCTGTCAGCCTAATGAATAAAATTACACTCCTGGAAATTGAAATAAGAACACCGTGAATTCATTGTCCCAGGAAGGGGAAACTTTATTGACACATTCCTGGGGTCAGATACATCACATGATCACACTGACAGAACCACAGGCACATAGACACAGGCAACAGAGCATGCACAATGTCGGCACTAGTACAGTGTATATCCACCTTTCGCAGCAATGCAGGCTGCTATTCTCCCATGGAGACGATCGTAGAGATGCTGGATGTAGTCCTGTGGAACGGCTTGCCATGCCATTTCCACCTGGCGCCTCAGTTGGACCAGTGTTCGTGCTGGACGTGCAGACCGCGTGAGACGACGCTTCATCCAGTCCCAAACATGCTCAATGAGGGACAGATCCGGAGATCTTGCTGGCCAGGGTAGTTGACTTACACCTTCTAGAGCGCGTTGGGTGGCACGGGATACATGCGGACGTGCATTGTCCTGTTGGAACAGCAAGTTCCCTTGCCGGTCTAGGAATGGTAGAACGATGGGTTCGATGACGGTTTGGATGTACCGTGCACTATTCAGTGTCCCCTCGACGATCACCAGTGGTGTACGGCCAGTGTAGGAGATCGCTCCCCACACCATGATGCCGGGTGTTGGCCCTGTGTGCCTCGGTCGTATGCAGTCCTGATTGTGGCGCTCACCTGCACGGCGCCAAACACGCATACGACCATCATTGGCACCAAGGCAGAAGCGACTCTCATCGCTGAAGACGACACGTCTCCATTTGTCCCTCCATTCACGCCTGTCGCGACACCACTGGAGGCGGGCTGCACGATGTTGGGGCGTGAGCGGAAGACGGCCTAACGGTGTGCGGGACCGTAGCCCAGCTTCATGGAGACGGTTGCGAATGGTCCTCGCCGATACCCCAGGAGCAACAGTGTCCCTAATTTGCTGGGAAGTGGCGGTGCGGTCCCCTACGGCACTGCGTAGGATCCAACGGTCTTGGCGTGCATCCGTGCGTCGCTGCGGTCCGGTCCCAGGTCGACGGGCACGTGCACCTTCCGCCGACCACTGGCGACAACATCGATGTACTGTGGAGACCTCACGCCCCACGTGTTGAGCAATTCGGCTGTACGTCCACCCGGTCTCCCGCATGCCCACTATACGCCCTCGCTCAAAGTCCGTCAACTGCACATACGGTTCACGTCCACGCTGTCGCGGCATGCTACCAGTGTTAAAGACTCCGATGGAGCTCCGTATGCCACGGCAAACTGGCTGACACTGACGGCGGCGGTGCACAAATGCTTCGCAGCTAGCGCCATTCGACGGCCAACACCGCGGTTCCTGGTGTGTCCGCTGTGCCGTGCGTGTGATCATTGCTTGTACAGCCCTCTCGCAGTGTCCGGAGCAAGTATGGTGGGTCTGACACACCGGTGTCAATGTGTTCTTTTTTCCATTTCCAGGAGTGTATTTTGGTGCAAGTGTTAATAAAAACCTTCATAGGAATGATGTTCAACCCTCTTTTCGCCTGGTCCTTCCACTCTCTGGCAACCTTACTCCATTATTTCGTACCGCATTATCTCTCTCTCTCTCTCTCTCTCTCTCTCTCTCTCTCTCTCTATTTTCTCTATTTCCTCACAGTGCCCTTTCATACATCTTTCTCTTGCTGTATCTTGACAATCTCTACTTAATTCGTTAGTTCCTTGTACCTCTTTTTTCACTAATATTTTGGTTATTTTTCCACTTTCTCCTCTCTTCTATCTTCTTCAACGTCCGTAGTCGTGCGTTGAAATGTCCTGGTTAGAATACTGTTGCGATTTGTTACATTGTTAAGAAGGCTCTGCTTAGTCATTTAATACAATATTTGTCACTGGTCATATTTATTACGTCGAGTATTTGAATGTGTACACGCTATTTGTAATAACTCATGTGTTCGTTGAAACGGTATTCGGCATAGTACAATCTAATCCTTTTATCTTACGAAATCACTTCTCCCACCTTGAACGTGGGTTGCTGTTCCCTGGTCAATGATGGCGTCGAAGGTCAACACTTAACACCTTTTTCGAGCTGTATCCACAATAATAACAGAAAGAGAATTTCTTTAATATCCTGGCCACCTTCACGTCATAGCTGTAATTCCTACCATGTTTGCGCAAATAAGATTTGTCGCTACGGTAGTAAGTTCGAATCCTGCCTCGGGCATGGATGTGTGTGAAGTCCTTAGGTTAGTTCGGTTTAAGTAGTTCTAAGTTCTAGGGGACTGATGACCTCAGATGTTAAGTGTCATAGTGCTGAGAGCCGTTTGAACCATTCGAAAAATTTGTCCAGAGTAGAACTAGAAGTCAATGCATTGTTTAGTTCAAAAATGATCAAATGTGTGTGAAATCTTATGAGACTTAAATGCTAAGGCCATCAGTCCTTAAACTTACGCAATACTTAACCTAAATTGTCCTAAGGACAAACACACACACCCATGCCCGAGGGAGCACTCGAACCTCCGCCGGGACCAGCCGCATAGTCCATGACTGCAGCGCCCTAGACCGCTCGGCTAATCCCGCGTGGCGTATTATTTAGTCCTCGTTGAAAGTTTGTACATCTCATCCCAGATTTCCTGAAAGATAGCTACGAAACTGTGGTCCTCGATAATGGCCTGCAAGGTTGCCCCGTTCAAAACCAGTAGATTTATTTTTGTGAGGATATCGAAAGTACGTTTTCTTTTCAAAAGATGTAATTCGTTGCTGTAGCTCTCTGATATATGATTAAATAAAGTATTTTCATAACTCTCAGAGAGACACATGCCTTTCGCACGTTAATTTGTGAGCTACAGAGAACAACATCGGAAACTCACTTAACTTCATACCCCGAAAGACCAATGGCAAATTGAGTTACCTAGATCATGTGCGATCCATCTGAAGCTGCAGGTGGTAAGAGTTGAATTCTAGATGCAGTTAAAGTGGCACTGTTACAAAATTTTCCATTTTCTACGGATCGTGCCGATAATATCTTACGATGGTAATGAAAATATCAACAACTTCACAGAAATAGTAAAGTTTATCTCAGTGTATACCACATGCTGAACATTGTAATTTTATCCTGGCACAGATGTATTTGTTCTTCTGCTATTTGTGAAGGCCCATATTTGGCGGAACTTAATTCTTGAGCTCGAATTATTTTCATTAATTCTGATGGTAACGCTCTGTTATGCCTTTCCAAACACATCTCCTGGTGACTGTGAGCTTACTGGCAGTAAAACAATGCCCCTCATATATATGCAACGGACAAAATAACCACCAAAACTTCTTTCCATTTTTTGGAAATGAATTAGAATGTTTAAAAGTGCGCCGGTCCTTGCGGTGAAACTGACGAGTTGCGGATGTGTGTGTCGTTCAGACACTGGTCGTCAGTTGTTCGTTAATTACGGCGCCACAATTTCTTTGCTAGTGCCGTATAGTGGAACGGTGGTGGACTTCATTTTCCGACATGAATCAGCCCTCTACCCATTCAAAAGTGTTACGTATTTTATGAACGAATTAACAGAGGAGTTGTTTTATAACACGTCACGTCCGGATTAATTAACACTAACTCTTCCCCTGTTTGCTGCCAGTGACTGTAGTGAAGGTATTACAAACGGCTAAATGTTTTATGTTACTAATAAGAATTTACGATCTGTTTGTATAGGAGAGCCGTGCTGACAGCAGACAAAGGGTCGTGAAGAGCGAACCTGCTTTAGCGCTATACCAGGTGTACTGGTATGAAATGAGCGTTCTTTTTTGTGAAAATGAAACACTAACTTTGAATTGAAAAGTGAAAACATTTTATTCAAAGTACTGACCATTGCTTTCTATACATTTTGACCACCTTTCTGGTAATTTGTGGACACCACGCCAATAGAAATGTTCGTCTTTTGAAGCAAACCAATCAGACACCCAATTTTCGACTTCTTCGTAGGAATCGAAGTGTTCCTCAGCCAATGCGTGTCCCATTCATGAAAACAAATGGTAGTTGGAAAGGGCCAAGTCTGGTGAATACGGCGGGTGGGGTAGCAGCTCCCAGCCACGTGTTTTGATTGTATTCTGTACCAGTTTTGCTTTGTGTCCAGGTGCATTGCCGTGTAAAAAAAAAAAAAAAGTACTTTGCCATGTCTTCTGGCCCACTCTGGTCTTTTTTCGATCAATTCACAGTTCAAATTGATAATTTGTTCTCTGTAGCGATTAGTATTCACAGTTTCACCGGGTTTTAGAAGCTCATGATACACCACACTTTTCTGATCCCACCCAACACAGAGCATTGTCTTCTTGTCCAATCGATCAGGTTTTGCAGTCGATGTTGATGGTTTTCCCGGATTAACCCATGAATTTTTCGGTTTAGGATTCTTATAATAAATCCATTTTTCATCGCCAGTAACAATTCGATGCAAAATTGATTTTCTTTCATGTCTCTGAAGCAAAATTTGACAAATGGTTTTTCGGATTTCCATCTGTCTCATTCAATTCATGTGGCACCCATTTTCCACACTTTTGGATCATTCCCATAGCTTTCAAACGGTCAGAAATTGTTTGTTGTGCAACATTTAGCATTCTACATCTACATCTACATTTACACTCCGCAAGCCACCCAACGGTGTGTGGCGGAGGGCACTTTACGTGCCACTGTCTTTACCTCCCTTTCCTGTTCCAGTCGCGTATGGTTCGCGGGAAGAACGAGTGTCTGAAAGCCTCCGTGCGAGCTCTAATCTCTCTAATTTTACATTCGTGATCTCCTCGGGAGGTATAAGTAGGGGGAAGCAATATATTCGATACCTCATCCAGAAACGCACCCTCTCGAAACCTGGCGAGCAAGCTACACCGCGATGCAGAGCGCCTCTTTTGCAGAGTCTGCCACTTGACTTTATTAAACATCTCCGTAACGCTATCACGGTTACCAAATAACCCTGTAATGAAACGCGCCGCTCTTCTCTGGATCTTCTCTATCTCCTCCGTCAAACCGATCTGGTACGGATCCCACACTGATGAGCAATACTCAAGTATAGGTCGAACGAGTGTTTTGTAAGCCACCTCCTTTGTTGATGGACTACATTTTCTAAGCACTCTCCCAATGAATCTCAGCCTGGTACCCACCTTACCAACAATTAATTTTATATGATCATTCCACTTCAAATCGTTCCGCACGCATACTCCCAGATATTTTACAGAAGTAACTGCTACCAGTGTTTGTTCCGCTATCATATAATCATACCATAAAGGATCCTTCTTTCTATGTATTCGCAATACATTGCATTTGTCTATGTTAAGGGTCAGTTGCCACTCCCTGCACCAAGTGCCTATCCGCTGCAGAACTTCCTGCATTTCTGCCATTTGTTTCTGACTCAAAGCATCATTTTCAGCCATTATTGTTTCCAATTCGGCTTCTTCGAACGTTTATGGTGGTCTTCCGCGTTCTTCATTTCTTACATCAAAATAATTATTTCTGAACCGTTGAAACCATCTTCTGCATGTTGCTTCTGATAGAGCATCATCGCCATATGCCTCGACAAGCATTCGATGCGAGTCTGCAGCACTTTTTTCCAATGAAAACAAAAAATTAATGCTTTCCGCAAATCACCACTTTCTCGTGCAAAATTCGACATTGTTAACACGATGAAAACATATGATATTGTTTGTTCCATGACTTGTTGTATACTAAATACCTTTGACAGATGTCATACCAACCAAACAAAAAAAGTGAAGGCTCGTTCACAACAAATGTTCCTTATCGACACATTTGTATCTTAAAAGCTCGTTTCATACCGGTACACCTGGTAGTATATACAGAAAGCGCCTAAGCTAATAGGTGGCCCGTATGACAGTAAAAATAATACACAGTGGATCGGCCACAGCTGTGAACAAAGCGACTTTTAGATGACATGGCTTAATAACAAAGAAGAGAGAGAAAACTATAATCAAACGTAAACTATGGAAATTGTTGTTGTCTTTAGTCCGAAGAGTGGTTCCTAGCACTTCTCAACTCTATCCTGTCTCTACTGCAGCAGACTAAATCTGTCTGTAACCTTTTACGACATTCGTGCCTTGGTCTCCATCTACAATTTTTTCTTATCACTTCTCCCCCCACCCATCTCTCTCACACAGACACAATCATACACACGAACGTCTTCCATTAGTAAACTGACGATACCTTGATGCCTCGCGACATGTCTTATCAACAGATTCTTTCTGTTAGACACGTTGTGCCACAAATTTAGTTTCCGACCCCGTTTCGATTCAGCATCTCTTCATTAGTTACTTGCTCTACGCACCTAATTATACTATTTTTCTGTAGCAACACATTTAAAAATATTCCATTCTCATCTTTGAATTGCTTAATGACAACGTTTCTCCCGTACAAGGCTACACTTCGGACAAATACCAGCAAAGACTTAACAGTAAAATGATTACTGTACCTTAATAAATTTCTCTTTTTTGCTGTTGGGGAGTCTGCATTTTAAATCCTCTCTGCTTTAGACATCGTCAGTTATTTTGCTCATCAAACCTCGTAACTCATCTACTGCTTTTACTGTCTCATTTCCACCACTAATTCTGTGAACATCACCTGATTTAATTGACGACATTCCATTATTCTTTTCTACTTTCGCTTATAGCTGTTGAAACATCTTGCTAAAACAATAAGCATTCCGTTCAACTGCTCGTGAAGGTACATTTCCGTCTCTGGCACAATTGGCATTTGATCGGGAATCCGTAGTGCCACAATTTCTTCTCCCTGTACTGTAATCGACTCTATAAATTTCTGCTTGGTTCCATTTACTGGATGCTCAGTATATACAAGAACCTCGACTATTATAACTGTCATCTGATTTCCTGTACCTACTGTAGCTTCATTTTATCCCTGCTACCTTTTTTGTTTTTCAAGCAAAAAAAAAAAAAAAAAAAAAAAAAAAAAAAAAAAAAAACTTTGAATGTCAAAGTTATGCAAAGTCCGCATGCCTCCACATTTACCTTTAGTAAACTGCCACAACATTCATTGAAGTGAGAGTTCTCAATCATGATGCGTGTAATTCACATCAATATGACTGAACGGACAAACCAATCACCAGATCGTAGTTGCGGTTGCCTCTCTAAGGGTCTTCAAGGGAACCAATCTTGAGTATCAACATTTCACATGGTTACTGATGGAGTATAATGAATTAAATTATTATAGCGATCTACTCATGAAGAGGTATATTCTTAGGTTAAGCCATGACTACAATAATATAAGTATTAAAATTAGAAACACTGAATATGTCTCCACGCAGCTTAACTCACGATACGCTGACCACACAGGTTATTTGAGTATGGGATCACCTTGCGATATCCAAAGGACTTTGCACATAATTTCCAACATTTTCGAAACTGTTTCTCGCTCATACCCACCAAAAATGACGAAAGGAGAAATCTTTATCCTTTACTGCATTTTCATGCAGCAAAACTAAAGCATCGGGCACGACTTTTTAATTTGTTCCATCCTTACTACTAACTCTACTGCCAAAAGCATTCTGCAGAAAGTATCCACATATACTACTCATTCTACAAGGCAGATATAATTAAACTTCCTCTACCTGATAGGGCTTCCACGAAAAACCAGCGATCATGGGAAAAAGAAACTTTGTCGAACGCTTGTATATACGAAAGAGAAATAACGAATAAACCATTGAAAGAAACACACTTTAATTTCCGGATGGAAGAGTAACATTTGTTAACTGCATACCATCTTTACATTGCAGATTACAAATGTTTCTCAGCATATCATATGCATCCACGACAGCCAGCACCCGCACTAGAAGTGCCATCCACTTTTCGGACTGTGGGCCGAGGAATGTTCACGTGTCGTGGCGCAGCTTGAAGAACGCGCACTGCATCCAGCATTCTCAGCCTTCTTCAACAATTTGTGGCACAATTGGCCATCGGACTGTCCCAGGACTGATTCCAAAATCGCCACTTAAATCAAATTTTTGCATTATGTTCTAACATAGGTGAAGAAAGAGGACCTCAGAAGTAGCACTGCTGCTGCTGTTTTGATAAAACAGCTTTACGAGTAGAGCCCCGATCACCTTGTCCAGACCTGTGTTGAGTCTCTGGAATTGTAATTCGGACTGATGCTTCTGTTTCAACCCTTCGTTGCCGTACCAGTACCAGCGCTTAACGGCAGGTCATGACACTATGCGCATTCGCAAAGACGAAGGCCAAACTTTCAGGAAACATTCCTCACAAACAAATAAAGAAAAGATGTTATGTGGACATGTGTCCGGAAACGCTTAATTTCCATGTTAGAGCTCATTTTAATTTCGTCAGTATGTACTGTACTTCCTCGATTCACCGCCAGTTGGCCCAATTGAAGGAAGGTAATGTTGACTTCGGTGCTTGTGTTGACATGCGACTCATTGCTCTACAGTACTAGCATCAAGCACATCAGTACGCAGCATCAACTGGTTAGTGTTCATCACAAACGTGGTTTTGCAGCCAGTGCAGTGTTTACAAATGCGGAGTTGGCAAATGCCAATTTGAAGTATGGCTTAGCACGGGGCAATAGCCGTGCCGCGGTTCGTTTGTATAGAGACAGATTTCCAGAACGAAGGTGTCCCGACAGGAAGACGTTCGAAGCAATTGATCGACGTCTTAGGGAGCACGGAACATTCCAGCCTATGACTCGCGACTGGGGAAGACCTAGAACGACGAGGACACCCGCAATGGACGAGGCAATTCTTCGTGCAGTTGACGATAACCCTAATGTCAGCGTCAGAGAAGTTGCTGTAGTACAAGGTAACGTTGACCACGTCACTGTATGGAGAGTGCTACGGGAGAAGCAGTTGTTTCCGTACCATGTACAGCGTGTGCAGGCACTATCAGCAGCTGATTGGCCTTCACGGGTACACTTCTGAGAATGGTTCATCCAACAACGTGTCAATCCTCATTTCAGTGCAAATGTTCTCTTTACGGATGAGGCTTCATTCCAACGTGATCAAATTGTAAATTTTCACAATCAACATGTGTGGGCTGACGAGAATCCGCACGCAATTGTGCAATCACGTCATCAACACAGATTTTCTGTGAACGTTTGGGCAGGCATTGTTGGTGATGATTGGGCCCCATGTTCTTCCACCTACGCTCAATGGTGCACGTTATCATGATTTCATACGGGATACTCTACCTGTGCTGCTAGAACATTAGTCTTTACAAGTACGACACAACATGTGGTTCATGCACGATGGAGCTCCTGCACATTTCAGTGGAAGTGTTCGTACGCTTCTCAACAACAGATTCGGTGACCAACGGATTGGTAGAGGCGGACCAATTCCATGGCCTCCACGCTCTCCTGACCTCAACCCTCTTGACTCTCATTTATGGGGACATTTCGAAGCTCTTGTCTACGAAACCCCGGTACCAAATGTAGAGACTCTTCGTGCTCGTATTGTGGACGGCTGTGATATAGTACCCCATTCTCCAGGGCTGCATCAGCGCCTCAGGGATTCCATGCGACGGAGGGTGGATGCATGTATCCTCGCTAACGGAGGACATTTTGAACATTTACTGTAACAAAGTGTTTGAAGTCACGCTGGTACGTTCTGTTGCTGTGTGTTTCCATTCCATGATTAATGTGATATGAGGAGAAGTAATAAAATGAGTTCTAACATGGAAAGTAAGCGTTTCCGGACACATGTCCGCATAACATATTTTCTTTCTTTGTGTGTGAAGAATGTTTCCTGAAAGTTTTGCCGTACCTTTTTTGTAACACCCTGTATATGCAGACAGGTTGCCCAAACTCTTACGGGAATCGCCAAAGTGTGCGCGAGTAATGAGTGGATGGGCAAATGTCTATAAGGTACATTACATACGCAGAATTGTGGACAGTTGGGAATGTGAGTCTCACGGGAAGCGTGCAAGGGATAAGTCCCTGCAGTCGTGCTATTCACATGTGTCCTCGGTGGCTCAGATGGATAGAGCGTTTGCCATGTAAGCAGGAGGTCAAGGGTTCGAGTCCACATCGAAGTATATCAACGACACCTGTCGGCAGCTGAGGGTTTCAGTTAATCATCATTCATTCCAGGGAAAAGCTGCACGGTCATCAACGTTATCTCTTCTTTCGAGAACAGTTACCGTCTTCATATATTTGTATATGTGTTTGGAGAGAGAGAGAGATTGATTTTGATTGAGATTTTTACTTTAAGTCGTAAACCGTACTGGTTACTGCCTCCTGGAATGATCAACTTCTGAACCAGTTCGTGACGTATTACAATTTGGAGGAAGTTACTGTCCTTTAAGGTTTAAAATATGACTCTGTTAGTTACTTGGTCGTATTGTTGATAGCTTTGAGCCCAAGTTTACGTAGCTTTTCGTACCTAAGGAAATAGTGTTGTAAGTTAATAAGATCAAACAACAATCTGCTTTTCGTGAGAAAAGGAGATTGCTTAGCACACAAACTTCCTTCAAACTACACGTCCTGCTATATCAAAATTCGTCAGTGGAGATCAGCACCGTACTATTGTACACAATTACTGTAATTAAGAAATTATGAGAGGTTCTTACTTATTGAATGAAAACCATAGAGAATGCATTTCTTTTCCTGTATTTTAGTGAACTTTGTACACTTACAATTCTGTCGATTGATAGACGGCAATGACAATGAAGTTCACCTCCTTTTCCTAAAACAAGATATTTCTATTCTTCACTTCCAGAAAATTTGTATACATATATGTTGGGCAACTCTTACACATGCTTTAGTACGTTTTATCACTAAAATATCAGTTTTCATTAAATGTAACTATACGTTCTGAGCGACGGCCTAGCAACACGTCCTCTTTCCACAATATACTGATTAACAGTTCTCTTTTTTTTTAATAAATCAATTGACCTGTTTTTTGAGTCCATACTCAAAGATTCACAACTACTATAGTTGCCGGGATTGCGCGCTAAAGAGTTTCTTGCTGTCTAGCTGTGCTTCACTTCACTTCAAGTACTTTTTGAATCAAATTTTCATTTACGGTATTTACATACATTACTGAGCTTCTCAGAATAAAATCAGAATCAAATTAGTTTCAAAAAAGGAGGCAGTGGGGCTCACTTAACGTTACACATTGTTGAACAAAACCTATACATGTCTCTGGTTGCCATGTTAAAATTTGCTTCTTTTTCCAAAACATGGCGGAGTTTGCACAGTCTGACGTCACTCTCGTGCTGTGCAGACGTCATTGCGAGAGAATTTTGAAACAGTGGTTTATTACGTTAATTAAGTGAGGAATTGAGGAAAAGTAAGCTCAAAGCATGTACTTGCCACAATAACACGTGTAATGTCTTCACTTACGTTTTCCCAAAACCCATACCATCTCTCTGTAGTTAGTGGAATAACAGGGTAGCTAATTAAGTTTTAGATAGTAAAAGTATGGCTAAATACTCTCCTTTTTCCGTGCTGTCATTTGCCAAAATCTCATTCCGATATCTGAAACCGTTAATGAAATTTCAGGATTGTTACCGATATTTCACTCTGGCTTAATCGCTGGCGCAGTGTGATCGCTAATGAATGTGCTGCGTCAGATAGACATCTCTACCGAATACTATAGAAAAATTCGATATGTTAGCTAAATTTCATACTCTGCAACATATTATGTAATATGCACCAGATGCAAAATCATAGCGACCTCTGTTTTTCATTGCAAATTTTTCGGAATTTCACGCAGTGTCTTACTTCCACGTAAATATCACAATAACTATGATCATTTACAAAATTATGGGCACATCATGAACGTGACATATCAAATGTTTTTACTGAATAGTTTATGTAAAATCGTTTGAGACAGATTGCAGGGCGCACCAACAGTCCGAAAGGTGGCAAAAGCTTGTTGTCGTGCCCTTCTGAACTAACGAATGAGATCGCTCGGCGCTTGAACAAAATTGGTCACTGTGCATCTTCCACCGTATGTTGGGTGGACTCTAATAATAACACAAATCGTGCAAAGTGTAGTGTGAACATCATTCCTAATAAATCGAATACCGTTCGGGTAAATAATTTTCCGTCTACACTGGTTCATGCAGCGAAAGTTTAATTATAACCGCCTTGTAGATGGAAAATTGTATCACCGTACGAAACAGTCCAGGAGACGTCACGTCAGGAACATGTGAGTGCGTTTCGTGCATCAGAGTTCAAGTCTTCAAAGAATCGGTTGTTTGAGTTTACTGGTAAACAACTAAATCAGAACGGCTTTGCAGCCATAAATACTGATTACGATACAGACTCCAATCTTTAATATAGTTTCTCAATTTTTATAGTTTTCCAATTATGTTTCATTTTTGCTCCTCACTTCTGGTTCGTTTCCGTGTAATTACCGGTTCAGTCAACGTCTTGACACTCTCTAAACGCATGCTAGAACGCATCAATACCAACAGGCCTTTGGTCATCGCATACGTAGTCTCACCATCGCAATAGTATAGGCCAATAATGTCGCTAAAGACAATCACACACCTTTACGTTTCAGTTGGCAAGCTTTGAATTCGGGAAACATCTGAGGTACGACCACTGTACATCTGGCCAAACCGGGCTCCCACTGGCGTGGGAAGGAAAAACCAGCTGCGAAAGGGGGAGGAAGATTGGGTAGGGCGGAAGAAACCGAGAAGGCGCACGGAGGACGAACGAATAAATTAAGCGGAATGGTCGGGCAGGATTTCGCTGCAAGCAGAAATTGCCCCCAGAGTCGTTACGGGCGATTGGAAATGGCCTGGGACGGCCTTGAATATCTCCCCCTCCCGCTGCGACATTATGGTAGGTTATCTGGCCGCAGCTATAACTCCTCGTTTCTGTGACCTTTACGGGTCGCCACAATCATTACTCGTAATTCCAGACTTTTTCTATGATCACGACGTAAATCGGTTATCCCAGGGCGCTGGGGATTAAGAATGCAGCACATGACGCGCTTGATCACTTGCCGCAGTGGTTTAACGACGAATCCGCGTTGATACACGACAATCTCGTGTTACTCGTACATTATCAGCATAGGTAACTAACTTATTACTGAGCCGTTGCAGACGCGTGCATTATGTAGTAAGCTTTTCCCAGCTATGCACTTTTAGCTCCTGCAGCGCAATCTGCTGCCAAAGGAGCTATTTGTTGTCTCTCTAAGAGTATTGAAGAAAATGTCACGGAGTGTGTCCTTCATCGTAGGGCTCTAGTCAGTGTCACAAGGACTTGGTTTCTGCAGAGTGTTGTGGACGGCGCATCGCTTCCCAGCCACACCTGAGCGTTGCCCTTCAAAGTCATTGATGATTCTGCAAAAGATTCACTACTTGTTTCTAAACGCATTTTCGGTTGAGGATCCACAGCGTGCACAGCCAGAGCGTGGTGCTCACACAGATTCTCGACTGTGTTTAAATCCGGGAAGTTTGGTAGCCAGGAGAGTACAGTAAATTCAGCCTGGTGCTCTTAGAACTACACATATACACTCTCAGCGGCTTTGTCCTGGTGGCAGACACCATAATGCCGACTGGAAAGCAACTCCATGTAGGGGTGGACCATATCCCGAAGACGCTTGCTTGTATTGATCCATTGTGCCATTCAGAGTGACGACATCAACCACGCAAAGGCACAAAAACAATCCCCATATATAATAAACCCTCCTTCTAGCTCTCAGGGCAACCAGCTTGCCGCAGTGGCTACACCAGTTCCCGTGAGATCACCGAAGTTAAGCGCTGTTGGGGGTGGCCGGCACTTGGATGGGTGACCATCCAGACCGCCATGTGCTGTTGCCATTTTTTGGGATGCACTCAGCCTCGTGATGCCAACTGAGGAGCTACTCGACTGAATAGTAGTGGCTCAAGTCACAGAAAACCATCATAACGACCGGGAGAGCGGTGTGCTGACCACACACCCCTCCTATCCGCATCCTCAACTAAGGATGACACGGTGGTCGGATGGTCCTGATGGGCCACTTGTGGCCTGAAGACGGAGTGCTTATTGCTCTCAGAGTTTCAGGCCCTACACGCCATACACTCCACCGGCCGTTGTTCGACGGAGGAAGCACGAACCAGGTCCCTCCTTTGGAGACTCGTACACAGCTGCATGAACAGTCGTTTGTTCATCTGGGTTTTCAGTTGCACAACAGCTGCGCGTACACATCTCCGCAGCCGCCGTTCACGCCTGGTATACGTGGCCTGTGATGCACTACTGTTGCCTCGGTCCCAATATTTAACAGGGCCACTCTGAGATGAACGGTATGTTTAAACTACAGCGGCACACGAGCTGTTGCTGAACTTTGGAAATGCTCCCATCCTTTGTCCGAAAGCCAGTGATCATGCCCTTTTGGATGTTATACGAACTTTTTGTGACCATGTTACAATGACGGCACTGTCTCCACATTTCCCCCCCCCCCCTTCCCCTGCCCCACCCTGCGACACATTTCATATAGCCTCCAACGCTAGTGCTGCCGCATGCCGTCTGTGAATGGTTATTACCTGTACACATCAAATGTAGGCGGTGGTCACCATAATGTGACTTAACAGAATATTAATTTTAGGAAAGGGCCCCTTCTCTGGAAACGATCTAGCCTTAATTTATAAGCGAAAATCCACACAAGTTTCTCCTTATCCTCCTGCGGCACTCAAACCAAGAGCCTCAGTTTCGTAATCTCGATCATCACGTACTTAATTCCCTGTAGGGCTCAGCAAATAGCGTGAAATAATCTGTCCTATTGATTGACTAATAACGACCCACCAGGATAGCCGAGAGGGATAATGGGCTGCTTCCTGGACTCGGGAGGCGCGCTAGCCACAGATAGAATTCGTCCGTCGGTTTAACGACCCTGGCTGGTGTTCTGTGCAGCCTGGATGTGGTTTTTAGGCAGTTTTCCACATCCACCTAGGTGAATACCATGCTGGTCCCCACGTTCCGCCTCAGTTACACGACTCGCAGACATCTTAACACATTCACACTACTCCATGGGCAGCACGGGGTAGCCACGCTGTCTTAGGCGTCTTGTCACGGTCTGCCCTCTGCGCGGCTCCTTCCCCTCCACCCCACCCCCCCACCCCCCCATCGGACGTTGGACTCGCTGAGGGACTGATGACCTTTGCAGTTTCGTCCTGTTAGACCTTACCACAAATTTTCCTATTCCATGGATTACACTCGATCCTGAAAACTAGGGTGCACTCATTCCATCGCGGGGTGTACGGGATGGCGGCAGGATAGGCATCCGGCCACCCCCTAACATTAACATTGCCAAATCTGTACCTAACCACGCTGACCGTGCGTAACCGCGGGATAAAGGCGCAAGCGATAGGTAGATTGACTATTAATGGTGACTGTAACTTAAAATCAGAGAGACGGAAAATCCTGTGATATAGAAGAAAGGAATTCCATTTACCTGCACACATTTCCCAAACAGCTACACTTATAGCAGTTGTTAAATAAGGCCGCCCCTGGTATCAACGCAGGCAGGCTCTGCCACTCAATTTTTTGTCGTACCATTTGAAATATTCCCAATGTTGTTTCAACAGTAACTCAGGAAACTAGAACTCTTGAGATGTCACGCGAGTTTTATTTACACTCCTGGAAATGGAAAAAAGAACAAATTGACACCGGTGTGTCAGACCCACCATACTTGCTCCGGACACTGCGAGAGGGCTGTACAAGCAATGATCACACGCACGGCACAGCGGACACACCAGGAACCGCGGTGTTGGCCGTCGAATGGCGCTAGCTGCGCAGCATTTGTGCACCGCCGCCGTCAGTGTCAGCCAGTTTGCCGTAGCATACGGAGCTCCATCGCAGTCTTTAACACTGGTAGCATGCCGCGACAGCGTGGACGTGAACCGTATGTGCAGTTGACGGACTTTGAGCGAGGGCCTATAGTGGGCATGCGGGAGGCCGGGTGGACGTACCGCCGAATTGCTCAACACGTGGGGCGTGAGGTCTCCACAGTACATCGATGTTGTCGCCAGTGGTCGGCGGAAGGTGCACGTGCCCGTCGACCTGGGACCGGACCGCAGCGACGCACGGATGCACGCCAAGACCGTAGGATCCTACGCAGTGCCGTAGGGGACCGCACCGCCACTTCCCAGCAAATTAGGGACACTGTTGCTCCTGGGGTATCGGCGAGGACCATTCGCAACCGTCTCCATGAAGCTGGGCTACGTCCCGCACACCTTTAGGCCGTCTTCCGCTCACGCCCCAACATCGTGCAGCCCGCCTCCAGTGGTGTCGCGACAGGCGTGAATGGAGGGACGAATGGAGACGTGTCGTCTTCAGCGATGAGAGTCGCTTCTGCCTTGGTGCCAATGATGGTCGTATGCGTGTTTGGCGCCGTGCAGGTGAGCGCCACAATCAGGACTGCATACGACCGAGGCACACAGGGCCAACACCCGGCATCATGGTGTGGGGAGCGATCTCCTACACTGGTCGTACACCACTGGTGATCGTCGAGGGGACACTGAATAGTGCACGGTACATCCAAACCGTCATCGAACCCATCGTTCTACCATTCCTAGACCGGCAAGGGAACTTTCTGTTCCAACAGGACAATGCACGTCCGCATGTATCCCGTGCCACCCAACGTGCTCTAGAAGGTGTAAGTCAACTACCCTGGCCAGCAAGATCTCCGGATCTGTCCCCCATTGAGCATGTTTGGGACTGGATGAAGCGTCGTCTCACGCGGTCTGCACGTCCAGCACGAACGCTGGTCCAACTGAGGCGCCAGGTGGAAATGGCATGGCAAGCCGTTTCACCGGACTACATCCAGCATCTCTACGATCGTCTCCATGGGAGAATAGCAGCCTGCATTGCTGCGAAAGGTGGATATACACTGTACTAGTGCCGACATTGTGCATGCTCTGCTGCCTGTGTCTATGTGCCTGTGGTTCTGTCAGTGTGATCATGTGATGTATCTGACCCCAGGAATGTGTCAATAAAGTTTCCCCTTCCTGGGACAATGAATTCACGGTGTTCTTATTTCAATTTCCAGGAGTGTATTACGTCAGACTTGGTCATTTGCAGACAAGTGTCCGTCTGCTGAAACTGTTGCAGCTAATCTTCACAATTACCCCGAAAGTTTGTAACGTAATCACATGATCACACTGTTTAAATAGATAGTGATACAACGCATCGACAGTCCAGCATTGGGGAACGGCATGCATTAGGATACCGTAATCACACTCGTACACGACGATAAACGTAACCTTGCTGCTCACGTTGGTCAGAATCCCACGATAATCAAAGAGCTTATGAGTGCCGTACTCAAAGTCATTCAGCATCGCCGGCCGGAGTGGCCGAGCGGTTCTAGGCACTACAGTCTGGAACCGCGCGACTGCTACGGTCGCAGGTTCGAATCCTGCCTCGGGCATGGATGTGTGTGATGTCCTTAGGTTAGTTAGGTTTAAGTAGTTCTAAGTTCTAGGGGACTGATGACCACAGCAGTTAAGTCCCATAGTGCTCAGAGCCATTTTCATTCAGCATCACAGCGGCGCATGTGACTAGCTCCCAAGAGGAGGGATTGGTGTTTCTCAGCCTTACGGGCTCATGTAGCTACTTCATGCTCCTTGACTATGGATACGAGCTTGTTTGCAGCTAGATGACTGTAAACGTGGACAGTGCAGTGACGTTTCTGCTGCACTGCTGACTGTCGGGACAGTGACGACGGCTGCGAATTCCGTAGATGCAGCAGCGTAGAAAGACACACTTGCAGTGGCGTGTGCAGCGACATTAGGTACAAGGCTGGCACAACGTTGTCTTTCTAGATTACACCCAGTTCTGCGTAGAGCAATAGACGCTTCGGTGTGTGTAGACTCTGAGGAGAACAAAAGTTGCCAGACAGTTTTCTTCATTGTTATTGTGGCCTAGCACGCTGGCGTTTTCTGATGACGTTCCATTGGGTGCACAACACGATTATTTTAGCAGCAGTGGTTACGATTAAACTGTTAAGGTGTGTGGCTGTCTTATCTTTGAGGTATCTGCGCGGTTCAAATGATAAAAGCGTGATGATATATCTCCCATGCTGACCTGTCACATGTCGATCCACAGGTTGTTTGACGTCCTGGCCTGCACCACATCTAGATGTCTTTCTTGAAACATGCGAGAGACTGTAATGGCTCTACTCATCATCGACTAATCAACTCTGGAATAGAGCTGAAGCAGTATGGAACGATGTGCCGGTACCCATTTCTTTTATGTAAGTGCCAGCCGCGGTGGTCTCGCGGTTCTAGGCGCTCAGTCCGGAACCGCGCGACTGCTACGGTCGCGGGTTCGAATCGTGCCTCGGGCATGGATGTGTGATGTCCTTAGGTTAGTTAGGTTTAAGTAGTTCTAAGTTCTACAGGACTGATTACCTCAGATGTTAAGTCGCATAGTGCTCAGAGCCATTTGAACCATTTTTTTTTATGTACAGTAGGACTGGATGTCCCCCTGAGTTAGAGGCATTTTAGGTGCACCCAGTACTTCCCTAAATCTCCTACAAATTTAATCATGTATTCCTTCTAGCCACTACACAATGTGATCAAAAGTATCCGGACACCACCAAAAACATACGTGTTTCATATTAGGTGCATTGTGCTGACACCTATCGCCAGGTACTCCATATCAACTTACTCAGTAATCACTAGACATCGTAAGAGAGCAGAATCGGGAGCTCCGAGGAACTCACGGACTTTGAACGTGGTCATGTGATTGGGTGTCGCTTGTGTCGTACGTCTGTACGCAAGATTTCCACACTTCTAAACGTCTCTAGATCCATTGTATCCGATATGATAGTGAAGTGGAATCCTGAAGGGACACGTACAGCACAAAAGCGTACAGGCCGACCTCTTCTGACTGACGGAGACCGCCGACATTTGAAGAGGGTCTTAATGTGTAATAGGCAGAAATCTATCCAGAGCATCACCCAGAAAAATTGCATCAGGACCCACTGCAAGTAATATGGAGTTAGGTGAGAGGTGAGAAAACTTGGATTTCATTGTCGAGCGTCAGCTCATAGGCCACACATCTCGCCGGAAGATTCCAAACGACACCTCACTTGGTATAAGGAGCGTAATCATTGGACGACTGAACAGTGGAAAAATGTCGTGAGGAGTGATGAATCACGGTACACGATGCGGCGATCCCATGGCAGCGTGTGGGTATGGCGAATGCCCGGTGAACGTCATGTGCCAGCGTGTGCAGTGACAACAGTAAAATTCGGAGGCGGTGGTGTTATGGTGTGATTGTGTTTTTCATGGAGGGGGCTTGCACACCTTGTTGATTTGCGTGGCATTATCACGACACAGGCCTACATTGATGTTTTAAACACCATCTTGCTTCTCACGGTTGAAGAGCAAATCGGGAATGGCGTTTGCATCTTTCAACATGATCAAATACCTGTTCATAGTGCAAGGCCTGTGGCCGATCTGTTACACGACAGTAACGTCCGTGTGATGGACTGGCCGGCACAGAGACCTGAACGTAAGCCTATAGAACACATTTGGGAAGTTCTGGAACACCGACTTCGTGCCAGGCCTCACCGACCGACGTCGATACCTCTCATCAGTGCTGCTCTCTGAGAAGAATGTGCTTCCATTCCCCAATAAACCTTGCAGCACCTGTTTGAACGTATGCCTGAGAGTGTGGAAGCTGTCATCAAGGCTACGGGTGGGCCAACACCATATAGAATTGCGGCATTACCGATAGAGGGCGCCATTAATTTGTAAGTCGTTTTCATCCAGGTGTCCGGATACTTTTGATCGGGTTGTGTTTACTACTATATAAAGACAAGTTTGTAATTTAAAGTTGTTGCCAAAAACCTAGGAAAGTTCTTAACCGATTTACTTCAAATTTCTACACATAATTCTAACAAATGTTCGCACCGGCGTAGGCTACATATTTTTTAAATCTATTTTTCTTAAATGTGGGAAGAAACGACAAAGAGACACAAAGTTTCATAAAAATGGATTGTGTTTTATCGGCGCTCTCCTTGGCGTGGAATTAACGTTAATAATAATATTAATAGTAATAATAATTATTATTTTTATAATCTAGGAAAGCTCTTAACCGATTTACTTCAAATTTCTACACATAATTCTAACAAATGTTCGCACCGGCGTAGGCTACATATTTTTTAAATCTATTTTTCTTAAATGTGGGAAGAAACGACAAAGAGACACAAAGTTTCATAAAAATGGATTGTGTTTTAGCGGCGCTCTCCTTGGCGTAGAATTAACGTTAATAATAATATTAATAGTAATAATAATTATTATTTTTATAATTATAATAATAAATAAAATGGGAAGGTTGTTAGCAAAAATCTCGGGTTTGTAAACTATAAATCACAGATTTTTGATGAAGCTGACTGCGAAACAGAAATTCTGTGCTCTGGTAACATGCGGTTCGATTTCTACACAGCATTGTGTTTTAACTTAGATATCTGGGCGTTTAAATCATTAGACAAATCTTAAACAAAAACTGTACGGACAACAGTGTGCCGCTCTGTTTCCTGCGGTCCAGTCACTTTGAAGAGGAAAGCAGTATGTTCTATGAATGGCTTATCCACTTATGATTAGGATACTACTAAAACTTGGCAGACGCCGGCCGCAGTGGTCGAGCGGTTCTAGGCACTTCAGTCTTGATACGCGCGACCACTACGGTGGCAGGTTCGAATCCTCCCTCGGGCATTGATGTGTGTAATGTCCTTAGGTTAGTTAGGTGTAAGTAGTTTTAAGTTCTAGGTGACTGATGACCTCAGATGCTAAGTCCCGTAGTGCTCAGAGCCATTTGAAATTTGAACTTGACAGACCATTATGTTCATGGAATGAAACTACGACAAATACTGTCATTGAAGCTAGTATCAGCACAGACCTAGCAACTGGAGAGATCTCTCTTGCACTTGTTATTTCAATGGTCCTAACTGATTTGCACTGTCACTTTAAGTGACTTCTTTTCCCAATTGACATTTTGTTTGCAATAATAATAAACGAGACAAGGTCTCAGAGAGAGAGAGAGAGAGAGAGAGAGAGAGAGAGAGAGAGAGAGAGAGAAAGGGAGGGAGAAAGAGAGAGTGAAAGAGGAGATTGACAAAGAAGGGGAGGGGAGGGCGAGGAAATGGACAGAGGGAAAGGGAGATACAAAGAGTGGTGAGGAGGGGATGGCCAGAAAGGAGATGAGGAGAAGATTAGGACGTTTGTATAATTCCATTACGTGTTCAGAAACTGTGAAGCATTGCAGGATTCACTAGTACTGTATACGCACAGTAGCTAAATTGCTTTATTTGCTACCCTGCTGGTGTTGCACCAGTAATGGCCAAAGGGGCAATTTTGTCCATTCCTACACAAGCTGTTACAGTTGGAGCGTCACTTCTGTGGACAGTAATTTTTATTATGTGTAGCGTTCTTGGTCCGATAAGCAGCTTCCAGAGGTAGCATACGGGCACACTAGGGATTTGGGTCCAGTCTAGCAGCGTATCGCAGCGTACTTAGTCTACGAGACGTGTTTCTAGGAATTCGTTCGAATACATGTTGAAAAGTTGAGAAAACTGCAACCAGTCACTTTTGGTGATAACTTATTTTGCCTTAAGTAGTTTCAAGCTGGTTTGTCGACCTTCAGTTTGGTTTCAAGTTTGGGGAGCCGACGAACGTAAAAGTAAACAGGCTGGTTGTGGTTGGAAATTGATCAGTAATTTATATCAAAGTCTAAGGTTCGACTGGGAAACGACAGAGTGTTTCGTGAGCTGGGAAGTACAGCGAATCTGAAAACAAACGCTCTGGTTAACGTTACAGACTGATCTGTAGTTTAGCCTGAGGTCTTTGTTAGGTTGTAAGGTGATGATTTCCTTGTGAATTGGTTAAGCCAACGAGTGTGAAAGCAGCAACTGCGTGGTTGTCAGCGCCTGTACAAATTCCCAACTTTTGCTCAGTCCAAACTCTCTACTTTGATGATGAAATTATGAGGACAACACAAACACCTAATTATCTGGAGGCAAGCGAAAATTCCTAACCGCGCTGGGAATCAAACCCGGGACCCCGTGCTCGGAAGGTGAGAACGCGACCGCAAGACCATGAGCTGCGGACGCAGACAATCTGGTTGTGGTTATATATTCATCTGTAGGTTGTTCCAACGTCTAGGTAAGATTGGAAGACGGCAGACTCAGTTTTTTAGTTGACGAAGTTAATGAATGTGAAAGCAAACAATTTGGTTAATGAGAGAAGCTGATCAGAAGCTTAGTAGGTTGGACGGTGACACTCTCTTTGTGAGTCGTTAAACCCAGTGAATGTCAAAACAAACAGTCTGGTTGGGGTGACAGATTGATCTGCAGTTGATTGGAAGATGCCAGTCACATTGTGAATTGACAAAGCCAACCAATGTGAATGCAAATATTCTGGTTGTAGTGACAGACTGTACTTGTGTGCAACGTCTAGGTTAGACTGGGAGATGATAGTCTCATTGTGACTTGACGAAGCTCATGATTGTGAAAGGAAACAGCTTAGTAGGGGTGACAGACTGATGAGAAGCTTAATCCTACGTCTAGGTTAGGTTTGACCAGTTATGAGTTGGCAAAGCCAAAGGTTGTGAAATAAGAAAGTGAAGTGCCTCAGATGCCGTAGAAACACAAATACTTGTAAGACGTTGTGGTCTCCTGACCTTCATTGCTTACATATTCCACCCTCATAATCATATTACGCACATCAAGACGCTTCATTCGAACCCAAACTCGATAAGATAAAGTCAATGTTGTATGAATTCATGTAAATGATATGCAAATAACAAGTAAATTGCAAGTGCGCACTGAGATTGAAATACTTGAGGCTGGCGGACACATACACATCCAAGACACAACGGTCACAAAAGCTTTTAGTTCGGGAGAGGCAAACCACACGCCAGGAGGCCGGTCCCTTCAGAGGACGAGTCAACCTATCTACATTGGCCGGCGACCACCCGTAGAGCAGTCAGCGTTTGCCCAAGTGAAAGGGAAAACGACCCCGTGTTCAGCTTAAAGTCCAATTCCACTACATTGCGTGGGAACGCCCAGCCTACGCATTCTTTACAAACATAGCATGCAGTTTCAGAGGTTTTCTCTGGGAGACAGCAAACGCCAAACGCTGATTCTACAGATTTCTGGATTTGTCGCCTTAAGCGAAACGTCATTCTTCCGTTTTAGAAGAGCAATGCTGATTGGCACATGATATTCCTGTCACCTTGAGATGAAGGAGTAATGGAAGAGATTCCTGTCACCTTGAGATGAAGGAGTAATGGAAGAGATCAGAAGATATACCCCTTCACGTTTGGCTTGGCGAGGGGCCGTTCTGTTGTCACTCTTGGAACGAGAACACGTAACGAGTGCGTGTGCACTCATACGTGTACTCAAAGAGCGAGGAACAAGTCTCTCCTCAGTAGTTCACTGGGAGAGCAGGAGAGCACCTCTGTCGAGACCGAATCGGAGTGCGATTCTATATTGAGTCCTTGCAATTAAGCGTTTTTCACTGTGTTGGCCACCACACTTATTGTGTGATGTGAACAGACAGAGCTATAGATAAACGCCTGCGAGCTGAATTTTTGAGTGGCATCGTGGTGGACTGGTTATCTGAGTGGTGCACCATGCCAATGGTTAGACTAGGGGTGAATAGAAGCCCTTGACTTCATCAAGGTGTAGGGAGAGTTTGATTGGCGATGGTCAATCCAGATAGAAGGAGAGTTATCTTATTTGCAGCAGCGAGCGGCGCAGACAGCAGGCACCGCAGCTTACGGTATTGTGCGCTACAGCTCTTGCGAGCCCCATATTTCCTCCATTACAGTACACTTCACTGCATTTCACACGTGACAGCCTCGACCATATCTAGCAACATTCTAACGGATAATTATTCAAGTTGAGTAGGCGCGGCTCTCAGCCATTCTGCCAAGTCCATAACAATCTTAAACTTTGTGTAGAAATTTCATTAGCAAATCCCATCCTTAAGAGGTAACTTCACATTCCGAAAAGAACCCGGAAATAACCTGTTCAGTTCATGAGTAAAACTGCCATTGTGATATCTCAGAATTTTTGCAAAAACAAAAATTATAATTTTCGTTAGTTTCATATTTTTCTTACACTAATTAGCACAACTCCAGTACCCAAGTACCCCACTAGTTACATAAGAAATTTTGTGAATTTTTGTGTCATTCCCTTACAGCGGACGACTCCAGAAGATATTTATTGCATAAAGTTTTTCAGACATTTCTCTTTAGATCGTTAGGAGCGTCTGTCTGACTTCTGTAGTAGTGTGGGGGTGGAAATTGCATCTCGCAGGAGCCACAGGGTACAGGGTACATCTCAGACTAATCCGTTGCGCAGAATGACAGAATAGCACCCACACGTCGTTCACACACTTACTATCGCCGCCTAGTTATCAAAAAGTCAACTTTTTAAGAGATATTTTCCGGAAGCCGTGACGCCGCACACCGAGCTACTGTGATGCAGGAGTATTACCAGACCCTGTAACTACGCAACTTTGTCCCGTCAAAGTCCGCCATCGTCAACACAGCTATCAGCGGCAGCGTAGTGAGAACCCGCACGGCGGATCGAGGCATGAACCCCGCAGGGACGCCGCCCCCACGCAATGCATGCGTAATTGCGTCACCTCGGCGCTACCTGGGGGAACGTTTGTTACCCACAAGTTAGCTACCCGCCGAGCCGCGCGCCGACGCGGTAATTGGGGCACGCACCGCCCCGTGCGTGACCGGCTGGCACGCCTCCCACGCACGCAACCCCACACGGCCGACGGTACGCACCGGGCCTCTACAAAGCCACCTGGCGCCTGGTGACGGGCGGTTCGTTTCGCACGGACTAGCTGACCGGACCGGGCGATTTGCATAGCGTGTGGTTAACAGCGGGCCTCATGTGTGTGGGCAGCATGCGCCGACCTTCGGACAGGGAAACAGAATTAATGCGCAAGGTAGCCAGCTGTTGGCACGCCGCAACTCCGTTACAGTCGGCTGGTATTTAAACAATGCTGCTTTATTAACTGACTCACTGAACCTGTAACGCTGTGCTAATGCACATGATACTCTTTAAAGCCTATACTACGGTAAGTTGACGGGCTTTACCTTAAGAGAAAGGATTTTTGTATAGATTTTGACCGCGTGTGCCTGAATGGAGGCGAAATCGGACTTAAACCCACTCAGAAATAACAACGATACGTCAAGCAAGTCCGAAGTGCAACTACACGCTAGGACGGACAAGAAACAACACAGAAGATGCTACCAATTTGTTAATAAAAAGGTCGCCAGCCTAATTAGGCATTAACTAAGTTTCTTCCCTGTACAAGTTGATGTACGTTCATACCAAACAACACGTAATAATACTGCATAATATGGTAAATTTTAGAACCAGAAAATCTACTGAACTAATAATTTCACTTTCTGTACTAATATGGACAAGCCATAAATACATAACATTACACTATAATGTTTACTACAAACTTCGTACTGTCTATTGATCTGATTAAAATCGGGCATAGGTTACCCTAGAAATAGCACTTTCGTAACACACATACAATGTTAATTTTGAAAAAGGTAAAACACTGATAAATTTGGTTTTATATTGACTTTAACTTTGCTGGTCAAATCAGTATACTTCAGAATTCAAATGAATAGAACAGAAAAGGGGGGGGGGGACCCTGAAACAGTTATGATCACTGTATTGAAAATTTTGATTACTGAAATCATTAAGCACTCAAGATTTCCAATATATGAGTTCCTACTCTTTTTGTCTTATTTCCTGCTCATTTAACTACCATTATTTTTGTCTCAAATTAATTAAACTTCATTACTAAACCAATTTCAACATTATCTTCCAACTTTGTCAGACGTATATTATTCCTGTATTATTTCATTAACAACAAAGTTCTTTAAACATCATTCTGACATAGCTAGGTCTGCAGGTAATTATTATTAACATAAATTTTAATTCTTCATCTCGGGACACTCGGATTGCACAACTTGTGGGAAGAACCCTGTCTAGGTTAGTTGTGAGGATAATTAAATGATAGGACAGTTCTGGTAAAATTTAAGTTGTTATTGAACAGTATGGAACAAAAATAACACTGGTCCACACGAATACAGTACTAAAAGTTTCAACCAGTTCGTGTCACTGCGGCGGTCGGCAGGCGACTAGATGGCGAGGCACAGAGCACACATACAATCACAGCAATGGCTCTTGATGTATCGGCACTTTGCTTCTTCTTAGCGTCGCCATACTTTTCCGTTTAGTGCCTATGGAATATTGCCATGCTGTATAGGCGTCGGAAACGTCACATCCGAGGCTCAACGAAATCACGTTTTCCAGGAGAGCCTCCTCGATCCGAAACGTGTTTCTCAGATCAATGCCCAACTCCGACTACTACTGCTGAGCCCGTTATGCCGTGCAGCGCCCGTGTGATTTTTCCCGCGCTCGCCTGCCATCCACCTTTTACCGCTCCCCTACAGACAGGGTATTCACCCGAGGTTTTGCATTCTACATATCCTAATACATTGCCTACGTGTGGACCAGAGGCACAATTACAACTTTAACATCTTACAACAGTCTCGACATTTGTTACACTTCAATTCTATTACAATATTGCTTGAAATTTGACATAAACATTAAGATTCACATCGAAATTTGTTTACTGTTTTCTTAACACAATGACATGAAAAGAAAAAGAAATGAAATCAGAATATCGATTACAGTAATTTATCGAAAATCAGAAGAAAAAAATTATTATATGTACAATAGTACAGCATTGTTGTTGTTACAAACCGTAGTAATGTAACACGAATTGGCAGCTGCGAGTGTCGTTCAATGCACAAATTTCTCACTCATTTTTTAAAATTTTTATATCCCTTAGTGTACGAGAGTGAAATTTCAGGGGATGTACGTTGCAAGCACAACATTATATGGAAGTGAATCATGAACGGTGGGGAGAACGAAACCGTGGATAATCGAAGTATTTTAGATATGGTGCTACAGAACAACATTCAATATTTTTTATTTATTTATTTAAACACGTGATGTGACTAGAAGCATCAGGCCCTAGCTTATATCTCACCAAGGTTAAGAATATACAGTACATTTTCTTAAATCAGTGTTACCTAAAAGTGCGATAGATTTTCATAAGCGTTTGCAGAATGCATAATGGGACCTGACAGTAAACAAAAGCACGGTGACTCGTTGGGCGAAGAGTCAGTCATGACAGGAACAAGGTCGTACAAACCTGTCCGATCAGCCCTCGTGGGCGGTGTCCTCACACAACTGTGACTCCTGCTATGTTGGAATGTGTAGACACTCTCATTCGAGGTGATCGATGTATCACAGACAATCTGGGACTGTGAAGAGGTTATTCTGCTAGATATCCTTCCTCGTGCTGCAACGATCAACTCTGAGGTGTATTGTGCTACGCTCAGGAAACTTAAGAAACTACTTCAGTGTGATCATCGCCACAAAAATCTAACGAACTTCTCCTTCTCCAGGACAACGCACGGCCTCACAAAATTCTGCGCACCTGAGACGATCTCACAAAACTGCATTTGACTGCGTAACACTTTTGTCTAAATTAAGATGTGATTTTTATGTCTAACAAAGAACAGTTATATAATGTGGTGTGCTGACTGTATATCTGATTAGGAGTATCTTTATATTTACCGTACCTGACCCTGTTTCAAACAATCTGTCTAATAGCAGTAAAGTACACTACTGGCCATGAAAATTGCTACAACAAGAAGAAATGCAGATTATAAATGGGTATTGTGACTAGCCAGTTACTCGGCCACCACTGACCAGACGTTTTCAGTTGGTGAGAGATCAGGAGAATGAGCTTGCCACGGCAGCAGTTGAACATTTTCTACATCCACAAAGGCTCGTACAGGTCCTGCAACATGCAGTCGTGCATTATCTCGCTGAAATATAGGATTTCGCAGGGATCGAATGAAGGGTAGAACCACGGGTCATTAACACATTTGAAATGTAACGTCCACTGTTCAAAGTGCCATCAATGCGAACAAGAGGTGATCGAGACGTGTAAATAATGGCACCCTATACCATCGCACCCGGCGAAACGCCAGTATGGCGATGACGAATACACGCTTCACATGTACGTTCACCGCGATGAAGTCAATCACGGATGCGACCATCATGATGATGTAAATAAAACCTGGATTCATTCGAGAAAATGACAATTTGCCATTAGTGCACCCAGGTTCGTCGTTGTGTACACCATCGCAGGCGCTCCTGTCTCTGATGCCGCGTCAAGGGTAACCGCAGCCATGGTCTCCCAGCTGATAGTCAGTCCATGCTGCTGTAAACGTCATCGAACTGTTCGTGCAGATGGTTGTTGTCTTGCAAACGTCCCTATCTGTTGACTGAGGGATCGAGACGTGGCTGCACGATCCGTTACAGCCATGCGGATAAGATGCCTGTCATCTCGACTGCTAGAGATATGAAGCCGTTCGGATCCAGGACGGCGTTCCGTATTACCCTCCTGAATTCACCGATTCCGTATTCTGCTAACAGTCATTGGATCTCGACCAACGCGAGAAACAATGCCGCGATACGATAAACGGCAATCGCGATAGGCTACAATCCGACCTTTATCAAGGTCGGAAACGTGATGGTACGCATTTATCCTCCTTGCACGAGGTATCACAACAACGTTTCGCCAGGCAACGCCGGTCAACTGCTGTTTGTGTATGAGAAATCGCTTGGAAACTTTCGTGTCAGCATGTTGTAGGTGTCGCCACCGGCGCCAACCTTGTGTGAATGCTCTGAAAAGCTAATCATTTGCATATCGCAGCATCTTCTTCCTGTTGGTTCAATTTCGCGTCTGTAGCACGTCATCTTCATGGCGTAGCAATTTCAATAGCCAGTAGTGTAGGTAACAGGTAAGCTTAGAAATATTCTGTGGACATAATTCCGGAATTCGTAGAATAGACCTGGTATGTCGCATAGTTAATTTCGAACACCGCATATCGCCAAGAGTTATTGCGACAGTACGGGATCTCCGAGTCTCGGACGAAAGGAACGTTTCAATGTTTCACACCGTTGTGTTGCAATAAGCAATCGTAACTGAAACGTTTTTTTTTTCTTTTTTTTGTCATCAGTCTACTGACTGGTTTGATGCGGCCCGCCACGAATTCCTTTCCTGTGCTAACTTCTTCATCTCAGAGTAGCACTTGCAACCTACATCCTCAATTATTTGCTTGAGATATTCAAATCTCTGTCTTCCTCTACAGTTTTGCCCTCTACAGCTCCCTCTAGTACCATGGAAGTCATTCCCTCATGTCTTAGCAGATGTCCCATCATCCTGTCCCTTCTCTTTATCAGTGTTTTCCACATATTCCTTTCCTCTCCGATTCTGCATAGAACCTCCTCATTCCTTACCTTATCAGTCCACCTAATTTTCAACATTCGTCTATAGCACCACATCTCAAATGCTTCGATTCTCTTCTGTTCCGGTTTTCCCGCAGTCCATGTTTCACTACCATACAATGCTGTACTCCAGACGTACATCTTGAGATATTTCTTCCTCAAATTAAGGCCGGTATTTGATATTAGTAGACTTCTCTTGGCCAGAAATGCCTTTTTGCCATAGCGAGTCTGCTTTTGATGTCCTCCTTGCTCCGTCCGTCATTGGTTATTTTACTGTCTAGGTAGTAGAATTCCTTAGCTTCATTGACTTCGTGATCATCAATTCTGATGTTAAGTTTCTCGCTGTTCTCATTTCTACTACTTCTCATTACCTTCGTTGGTTGGTTGGTTGGTTTGGGGAAGGAGACCAGACAGCGTGGTCATCGGTCTCATCGGATTAGGGAAGGATGGGGAAGGAAGTCGGCCGTGCCCTTTCAGAGGAACCATCCCGGCATTTGCCTGGAGTGATTTAGGGAAATCACGGAAAACCTAAATCAGGATGGCCGGACGCGGGATTGAACCGTCGTCCTTCCGAATGCGAGTCCAGTGTCTAACCACTGCGCCACCTCGCTCGGTTACCTTCGTCTTTCTCCGATTTACTCTCAAACCATACTGTGTACTCATTAGACTGTACATTCCGTTCAGCAGATCATTTAATTCTTCTTCACTTTCACTCAGGACAGCAATGTCATCAGCGAATCGTATATTGATATCCTATCACCTTGAATTTTAATTCCACTCCTGAACCTTTCTTTTATTTCCATCATTGTTTCCTCGATGTACAGATTGAAGAGTAGGGTCGAAAGGCTACAGCCTTGTCTTACACCCTTCTTAATACGAGCACTTCGTTCTTGATCGTTCACTCTTATTATTCCCATTTGGTTGTTGTACATATTGTATATGACCCGTCTCTCCCTATAGCTTACCCCCACTTGTCGAACTCTTTTTCCAGGTCGACAAATCCTATGAAAGTGTCTTGATTTTTCTGTAGCCTTGCTTCCATTATTAGCCGTAACGTCAGAATTGCCTATCTAGCCCTTTACTTTTCCTAAAGCCAAACTGATCGTCACCTAACGCATTCTCAATTTTCTTTTCCATTCTTCTGTATATTATTATTGTAAGCAGCTTCGATGCATGAGCTGTTAAGCTGATTGTGCGATAATTCTCGCACTTGTCAGCTCATGCCGTCTTCGGAATTGTGTGGATGATGCTTTTCCGAAAGTCAGATGGTGTGTCGCCAGACTCATATATTCTACACACCAACGTGAATAGTCGTTTTGTTGCCACTTCCCCCAATGATTTTAGAAATTCTGATGGAATGTTATGTATCCATTCTGCCTTGTTTGACCGTAAGTCCTCCAAAGCTCTTTTAAATTCCGATTCAAATACTGGATCCCCTATCTCTTCTAAATCGACTCCTGTTTCTTCTTCTATCACATCAGACAAATCTTCACCCGCATAGAGGCTTTCAATGTATTCAAGTTAACTCCATCCAAAGGCCCTGGTCAGCCTGTCGGTGCCGACCAACCACCATGTCATCCTCTAATAATGGCAGCATTGAATGTGGCGTGTAGGGTCAACACACCGCTTCCCTGGCCGTTGCCAGTTTCAGGGAACGGGAGGCCCTTACCAATCGATCAAGCCGATCCTCATATGGTATCAAGAAGCTTTGTGTACACCATTCCTGTCCTCCCACATAGGAAAAACTCCCTACCAATACCAGCAATGGCCGGCCGTGGTGGCCGGACGGTTCTAGGCGCTATAGCCTGGAGCCGCGCGACCGCTGCGGTCGCAGGTTCGAATCCTACTTCGGGCATAGATGTATGTGGTGTCCTTAGGTTAGGTTTAAGTAGTTCTAAGTTCTAGGGTCTGTTGACCTCAGATGTTAAGTCCCATAGCGCTCAGAGCCATTTGAACCATTTTTGAACCAGTAATGATTCGTCATCCACATGGTAGTCAGCCATGATAATCACTCAACCATAGAGGCAAAAACAATAACCAGTAAGACGTTTTAAATCAAAAACAAATTTATCCTTTTGCCCTCCATCATTGTAATATCAATTACTACATTAGAAATGCGCATTTGTATCAATCAATATTACTTTCCAAATTTTTATCTAGCTGTTTTGGTTTGTTTCCATTGTTAGAATTTTAATCCTCTATATCAATCATAGTTCTTTAACGATATGTTTCTCTACATCTGATGCTTTTACTTAAATACTGTTTGTGCATAAGTATTTACCCAGGATTTCAGGAGAGAGGGTAGTTTTAGGCAGAAAAATATGAATGTGTGTTATGTAGCAGCTAACCTGGTTCATGGTTCAGTATCCTAGTTCCTGGTTGCCTATTTAACGACATCCAGGGGCAGCAAAAATTTTGTTTTTTATATCTCATTATTGAACCAATTTAAAACCTTAAAATGCTGTCATCATCTACTCATTAAGATGTATAATATTATGTTAAACAAAGTAGCACCAGTATAAGAGTTAGAGACTCTGTTTATGCCTTGAGGCAATGTAGCGCACGAAGCACAGATTACTCTGTTTATACTCACATTTGATTTGACAGTGAAAGAAATACCAACAAACTTTATAAAAAATTTGGAATCTTCTCTAAATTTTTCCTGCGTACATGCTTAAAGTCAAATATCTGAAACATCAACAACTCGTTTGTAATCATATTTTAACCCTTCCATTGCATGGACGAACTTCTGTTTGAAATCTGACAGACTGGACAAAAAGGAAAAACTTAGTTTTTGAGTTAATTGTGTGAGTACCACTAAAAAAAGTGTACGTTAACGTTAACACTGAAAGTGTATACATCTTCTGCGCTATCCTATAAACTTCTTTCTTCCACATCATTTCGATAAAACAATCGCTCAAGTAATCTATGCAACATGTACTAAGTGGTGTGGGAGTTCAGTTCTGGAAAGAATTGAGGGTGTACTTGTAGAATATAATCTATCGGTAGCTTGTACACACGGGTTGTGTTAGTTGCATTTAAAACAATGAGTGGTGACTGCAAAGAAATGGGGTCGCGGGTAAAGAAGTTCGGAAAGCTGTGTCGTAAGGTATATATATCGCCTTTCCCTTATTTCATCACTCACTGGCTACACACTGCGTGGCAAAGAGATGATCTGGAATGCCTGAGTAAAACTTCCCCTGCTAAAGTTACGTTTGTTACAAAGAGATATGTCATTCCCTTTAAACAGTTCTGATAGTATTTAAAAAGGTGAGCAGATTATTCTCTTCCTTTTAAACTTAGCATGTGATGAAAAGATGGTACTTACTTCAGAGTAAGTTACTAAGAAACTTTCTAATTAGTGACTAACATTAATTTGTCTCCCCTTGAAAACAGGTAAATTCTGTGATTAATAAAGCATTTACGATGCCTTTTAATTAAATTCGAGTTGCTGAGGCAGCTAACTCATTTATTTTAAGAGCATTGTTTTGTCTTTCTAAGCTGGATGGCTTGAAATAAACTGTCACATTAATTACTCAGGATGAGGCAAGCTTAACACTGAGTAGAAGCTGAATGACCTAATGCATATACAATTGTGGAAAGCAGTATACACAACTAAAAATGATAAAATTTCTCTCTCTATCTCTCTCTCTCTCTCTCTCTCTCTCTCTCTCTCTCTCTCTATATATATATATATATATATATATATATATATATATATATAGGGCAATTTGGATTCCGGAAAGATAGAGGAACCAGAGTAGCAATATTTGCTCTAAAACTAGTATTAGAGAAACGACTAGATAAGAACCTGACAATATACATAGCTTTCGTAGATGTAGAGAAAGCCTTTGATAATTTTAAATGGGATAAGATGTTTGAGGTACTCAAAAAAGTAGGAATAGACTATAAAGATAGAAAAATGATATGGAACCTGTACAAAAACGAGACAGCAGTTATCCGTGGACGGACAAAACAAGAAGAGGTGCAGATACGGAAAGGTGTCCGACAAGGTTGCGCACGATCCCCTGTTATCTTAAACCTATACATTGAAGAGGCACTGAAAAAAGTAAGGGAAAATTCACAGACAGGGGTAGTAATTTATGGCCAACGAATAGATATGATAAGATATGCCGTTAATATAGCTGTCCTGGCTGAAAGTGAAGGAGAACTTGTAGACCTACTGAATAGAATGGATAAAGTTGTGGGGGAAGAATATAATATGAGAATTAATAAAGCAAAAAGAAAAGTAATGGCATGCGACAAAAAAGTCCAAGTTCATGTAGGCCACGAACTGCTTGAACAAGTTGATAAATTTACTTATCTGGGCAGTAATATTACCAGGGATGGAAGGAGGAAGGCAGAAGTGAGAAGTAGAATTGCTTAAGCAAAGGCTCCTTTGAACAAGAAGAAAAACATCTTAACATCTAAGAGCATCAGACTTGAAATCGGGAAAAGATTTTTGAAATCATATATGTGGAGTGTGGCATGCTATGGGTGTGAAACATGGACTATCGGGACAGAGGAAGACCAGAAGCTAAATTCTTTTGATATGTGGTGCTATAGACGCATGCTCAAAATAAAATGTATCGACAAGGTCACAAACGACGTGGTTCTGGAAAGAACAGGTGGGAAGAGAAGCTTCTGGAGTTTCATTGTTAAAAGAGGAGTGCAATTTACAGGCCATCTACTAAGACATAGAGGTCTCCTGAACACAATCATAGAGGGATATGTCGAGGGAAAAAGACCAAGAGGAAGACCACGACTGAGGTACATGGATCAAATCGTGAAATATGTGGGATGTAACACCTATAAAGAAATGAAGAGAAAAGCTGAAAGACGCACAGAATGGAGACAAGCTGCCGTTGTAGCTGTTGCAAACCAATCCTTGGATTGACCACTGCAGAAGGAAGAAGAAGGAAATTAAACATCTAATTCAAAATGTGCGTTATAGAAGAAGAGCTACTTGGACCGTAGATGGATACAGTTTGACAAATATGAAATCTCCTACATGCATCCGATATATGCAGTGACGTTTACGTTACTATGTGAGGCTATACTGATTTACAGTGCTTAAAACAAAACCTTTACAGCACTCTCCATTTGAAGTTTTTCGTCTATTCTATTATTTAATTGATCTAATTAATACAACTGTATGGCCATTAGCCTTTGCCATTATTTACTATTCTATATTTTGATTGATGATTGGTTTATATACTTTCCCACTGAATTCCCCCTAGGGGCATTTCTTCTCCTCTCAGTATATGTGTTATCTTACACATTACTTCATGTATGAAAATGCATTTTTGGTACTGGTTTTCTTACGTACCAATGTTCTCTGGTACAGTTGGTGCAAATTATAGCTCAGTCAGAGGAAATGTCTAAGTTTCTCCATACCCCTAACATAAAAATCGTAAAAATGGTACAGGGACTCAAATAGCGAACCAATCGGATCGGCGTAAATAAATATTTCAGGCGAGTAGAGACCTTGAATAACTAACATGTAGGAGGGAACTGAAAAAGGGGGAGGTGACCATAAGAAGAAGATTGAATAACTAATCAAAGGATAATGTTTTACGAGTCGGGACGTGGAATGTCAATGTTGAACGTGGTATGGAAGCTAGAAAGTCTGGAATGGAAAACGCAAAGGCTCAAGCTAGATGTAGTATGAGTCAGTGAAGTGAAATGGAAAGAAGACGAGGACTGCTGGTCAGATGAGGGGGGAGGGGGGGGGGGGGTTACATCAGCAGCAAGAGAAAATAGTGTAACGGTACTAGGATTCGTTATGAATAGTAATGTAGGGCAGAGAGTGTGTTATGGTGAACAGTTTAGTGACAGGATTGTTCGTATCAGAATCGACCGCAAACCAACACCGGCAACGACAGTTTAGGCGTACATGCCGACGTCGCAGGAGGTAGAGAAAGTGTTTGAGGATACTGAAAGGGTAATACAGTATTTAAAGGGGGATGAAAATCGAATAGTCATGGGGGACTGGGATGCAGTTGTAGTGGTAGTAGTAGAAGGAAAGGTAACAGGAGAATATTGGATTGGACCAATGAATGAGAGAGAAGGGAGATTAATAGAGCCTGTAATAAATTTCCGCTAGTACTTGAGAATAATCTGTTCAAGAATCAGAAGAGGAGCAGGAGGTCGGGTGATTCGGGAAGATTTCAGTTAGACCACCTCATTGACAGACACAGATTCCGAAATCAGATGCTACATTGTAAGGCTTACCCAGGAGCTGATACGGACACAGATTACAATGTAGTAGTGATGAAGAGGAGGCTGAAGTATGAGAGATTAGTCAGGAAGAATCAATACGCAATGAAGATTGATACGACAGTACTAAGGAATGACAAAATACTACTGAAGTTCTCTAAGGCTTTAGGTGCAGCAGTAAGGGATGGTTCAGTAGGCAGTACAGTTGAAGAGGAATGGACATCCCTAAAAAGAGCTGTCACAGAAGTTGGAAAGAAAACATAGGTACAAAGAAGAACCCATGGGTAACAGAAGGTATACGTCAGTTGATGGACGAAAGAAGAAAGTGCCAAAATGTTGAGGGAAGTTCAGGAATATAGAAACACAAGCCACTGAGGAATGTAATAATTAGGAATTACAGTGAAGCTAAAACGAAATGGCTGCGAAGAAATCGAAGAAGTGATTGTCGGAAGGACTTATTCAGCATATATGAAAATAAAAACAACCTTCGGTGAAATTAGAAGCAAGGATGGTAACAGCAAGAATGCAACGGCAATTCCGAAGTTAAATGTAGAGGAGCGAGCTGATAGGTGGAAAGAGCAAGTTCAACGTATCTATGAGGGGGAAGATTTGTTTGATATGATAGAAACAGAAACGGGTGTCGATTTAGAAGAGACAGGGGATTCAGTATTAGAAGCAGAATTTAACAGAGCTTTGGAGGATTTAAGATCAAGCAGGGCAGAGAGATAACATTCCATCAGAATGTCTAACATCATTGCGGATGGTGGCAACAAACCGACTATTCAAGTTGGCTGAGTATGTGAGTCTGGCGACATACTATCTGACTTACCGAAAAATATCACCCACTCAATTCCTAAGGCTGCAAGAGCTGACAAGTGCGAGACCTATAGCACAATTAGCTTAACAGTTCATGCATCCATGTTGCTGACAATAATAATATACAGAGTAATGAAGATAATTGAGGTTTGCTAGATGACGATCAGTTTGGCTTCAGGATAGGTAAAGACACGAGAGAGGTAATTCTGATATTGCGTTCTGACATTGCGGTTTATAATGGAAATAAGACTAAGGAAAAACAAAGACACGTTCATACGATTTGTCGACCTAGAAACGGCGTTCGAAAAGTAAAAAGGTGCAAGATGTTGGGATTTATGACAAAAATAAGAATAAACTACAGGGAGAGCCGGGTAATATACAATATGTACAAAAGCCAAGAGGGAATAATTAGAGTAGACGACCATGAAAGAAGTGCTCGGATTAAAAAGGGTGTAAGAGTCTTTCGTCCCTAATGTTCAATCTGTACATCGAAGAATCAATGATTAAAATAAAAGGAAGTTTCAGGAGTGGAATTAAAATTCAAGGTGAAAGGATAATGGTATGTTTCGCTGATGACATTGCTATCCTGACTGAAAGTGAAGAAGAATTACATGATCTGCTGAATAGGATGAAAAGTCTAATGTGTGCAGAATATAGATTAAGAGTAAATAGAAGAAAGGCGAAAGTAATGAGAAGTAGCAGAAATGAGAATAGCTAAAAACTTAGCATCAGGACTGATGATCTCGAAGAAGATGAAATTATGGAATTCTGCTACCTAGGCAGCAATATGACCATTGACAAACGGAGACAGGAGGACACCAAAAGCAGGTTAGCACTGGCAGCAAGTGTATTCCTGACGAACAGAAGTCTAATAGGCTTTAATATCAGGAAGAAATTTCTGAGAATGTCTGTATGGAGCACAGCATATTATGCTAGTGATACATGGACTGTATGAAAACCGGAAATGAAGAGAATTAGATGGACTAATAAAGTAAGGAATAAAGAGGTTCTGCGACGAATCTGAGAGGAAAAGGAATATATGGAGAATACTGACAAGGAGAAGGGACAAGATGACAGGACACGTGTTACGACAGCAGGTAATAATTTCCATGGTACTGTAGTGAGCTGTAGAGGGCAAAAACTGTAGAGGGAGACAGGAAGTGGAATACATGCAGAAATAATTGAGGACGGACACTGCATATGCTACTCTGAGATGATGAGGTGGCGGGCCACATCAAACCAGTGAGTAGGCTGATGACTCAGAAAAAAAGCAAAGAAAAAGGTGGCAAGTGTCTGTAACACATCTAGATTTTGTAACAAAAGAACTGCCTGTCACGATGACATAGCTGGCATCCATTTTAAAAAAGAATAAGACTCAAACTTTGCCGATTTGTGCACAAGTTTACCGATGTTTATGGTTTATGTTTCAAATGCCTCTGAGCACTATGGGACTTAACATTTGAGGTCATCAGTCCCCTAGAACTTAGAGCTACTTAGACCTAACTAACCAAACGACATTACACACATCCCTGCCCGAGACAGGATTTGAACCTGCGGACGTAGCGGTCGAGCGATTCCCAACTGAAGCGCGTAGAACCGCTCGACACACCGGCCGGCGTTATGGTTTATGACGCGTTATGTAGAGAGCAGTATCAGTTTACAGGGACATACATTCAGTGTATGGTACATGTGAGGTAGTGCCTGGCTGTTCAATCCCTTCATATATAAAATTTACCTCACACAATATGACGTAAGTGAGTCAGTCAACTGTCTGACCGCGATTCTCTTATGTTAGCAAAGATGGTAGATAAATGTCTTCACTTGTACTCGAGGGCAGGATATATAAGAGGCCCAATTTATCCTGCCTGTTTCACACAGAATTTATAAAATTTGCACCAATATGGGGTGTTCAAGAAATGTCCCTGTTCCTCCACGTAGGTAGCATGTCCCTTGCTTTTGATGAGAAGCTCTAGTGGAACTGTCACGAAAGAGAAAAGGTTCACTGTTACTGAAATGATAAAGCCCATAGCTTACAGACAAGCAAACATTGAGACCCCAATGAGACATGCGTTTTCAATACTGACACAGAACCTTTCCTTTTGAAAGTTCTAAGTTTCGATTTGATGATGGCGGTAGCCAGAACGGCATATATTAAGTGGCAGAGAGGTGGCTAACCATTCTGACAGCCACATCTCACCTGCGTTTGAGGTGAAGGGACGAATTAGCTTCTTGATAACAGTTATACTCGACAGCTGTACTTGACAAAAGACGGCTGTGACAGCGATTGCAATTGCAGTAATAACTCTCTGAATATGTATGTTCTGACTAGAGTTGCTGTATAGTAATGATGTGTAGGGGTAGACAAGATGCCATCAAGGGAGAGCGAGAGCTGCAGAGGGATCTGGGGCCCCGCAAGGTATCATTCCTTATGTCATAGAAGGCAGTGCCCTTCGTAGCCGGAAACACCATAGCAGAGTGGAGTAACGGTCCTTTGTACCAATGGCTGGGCAGGAACGAAACAGGCAGCTGGTCACAGGACACCAGTGTCGGGAGACAATACGCACAGACGCTGCAGTGATGTTAAAATCCAACAACGTCAACCTCTCCCCTTTCCCCTCCACACTAGTATGCGCCTCTAGGTTAACGAGAAAAACTGGCCTTGTGATGTGAGAGATTTAGGGAAGTACCCCTACCACGTCTGTGTTCACAGAGAATATGCTCCAGCCGCAAATAACACCCTTAGAGAGCTTCCCGAAAACACCAGCAAGTGTGACATTAGTATGCGGCTGTGGCCTACCATGCGAATGCCAAGACAGCAGGACCTTCATTCCTTTTAGTTTTTAATATGGTCGCGGAAACGTGCCGGAAAAGTGACATATGTCCTGAGCCCCATATTTTAAACTGGTAGGGGCGGTAATCCGGTTCAAGGGGCAATAATTCTAGAGAGCAGTTGGAGGGAGGATGAAAAACTTAACAATATTATTGTGTAATCCTTTGTTGTTGATAAATACAATGATTTCTAGGGAAGTGTTAGGCGTGAAAAAAAAAACAAACTGCCAGAGGAGGAGTGGCGCTTTTGGACGTTCAAAAATGTGGACTGAACCTTGGAGATGTGGGGAGAGGAAGTTAGGCTGCAGATACGATAGAGGACACTTGGACTTCATACTCCATAAGACACAATTTAATTCCAGATTCAGCAGATACGCATAGGCCCTCTCGAGCTGAAAACTCTTTTGACTTTATACATGTCACTTCTCACTCCAGTAACAATATACTGTAGCAACAGCATGGTGGGACCAGTCAGACTTGATAACTCGTTGACTTTATGGATGTAGTGAAACCGCGATCGGTTACTGTACCCCCAGTAATATGCTTGCCTTCAATTAGGGTCATCATCTCACCATGCAGGCCGGCCGCTGTGGCCGAGTGGTTCTAGGCGTTCAGTCCGGAGCGGCGCTGCTGCTACGGTCGCAGGTTCCAATCCTGCATCGGACATGGTTGTGTGTGATGTCCTTAGGTTAGTTAGGTTTAAGTAATTCTAAGTCTAGGGGACTGATGACCTCAGACGTTAAGTCCCACACAGCTTAGAGCCATTTGAACCATTTTCACCTTGCAGTCACTGCGTACTTTTATTTAAGTTCGCATTAGGATGACGACGACAGGAAACTTGTGTAATCAAATTACTGCCCCCATCCAGCTCAGTATCTTGCCAAGAGCTATAGTCACGAATCTAACAACCTACGTACGAAGAGGGGAGTTACATAAACAATGTAACACTTTTTTGCCAGTTTAGGTGGAAAAAACTCGGAACTTCTTTTGAGACGTCGTGGAATATTCTCACTTCAGCCCCTGCAGTTTCATGAAGTTCTGGTAGGTGACTGCGCTTTACGTAGCCTCCACAATCGCGTCTGCAATAGAGGTGCGTTCCAAACAGAGAGACCAGTCACTGAGTTTCTCTAGGCGGAAAACCAGAGCATATTCACAGGCGCTTTCAGAATATGTGCAGAGACATGGCAGTGAACAAAAGCACGGTGAGTCATTGGGCGAGGCGTCACTCGTCATCGCTGCACAGTCACCAAACCTCTCAGATCTCCCCCTAGCCCGCCTGTCGCACACAGCTGTTACGCCTGTGATGTTGCACCGTGCGTCCATTCTCATCCGAGGTGATCGACGGATCTCAGACATATCGCTGCACATCTGGACAACGCAAGGCCTCACACAAGTTTGCACTCCTGAGAGGTAATCATAGACTTCATTAGTCTGTTCCTCCTTATCCAACTTACAGTACGGAACTCGCGCGTTCTGCCTTCCGTCTGTTTGGACCAATGAAGGATGCACTCCACGGGAGGCATGATATTGTTGACGGGTAGGTTACTGATGCAACAATACGTTGGTTTTGACTTCGACCAGTGGACTGGTACCATGCGGGCATACAGCCCTAGCAGTAAGCTAGGGTGAGTCTGTCGCTCTGAAAGGAGATTATTTTAAAAAATTCAACACACTGGGGAATATTATGATGTGCTGAAATACTGAATAAATCAATACTGTGGTCGAGCGGTTCTAGGCGCTTCAGTGCGGAACCACGCGGATCCTACGGTCGCACGTTCGGATCCTGCCTCGGGCAGGATGTGTGTGACGTCCTTAGGTTAGTTAGGTTTAAGTAGTTCTAAGTCTAGGGGACTGACGACCTCATATGTTAAGTCCCATAGTGCTTAGTACCATTTGAACCATTTTTGAAATCAAACCTGCTTTCATAATAAAGTGTTTTATTACTTTTTGAACACCCCTCGTATTTGATTCAGGACTGTTTATAGTGAATAGTTTCATTCATTCAGTATTTAGGATGTCAATTACGGAATAATTTCTGAATATACACTGAAGCAACTAAGAAACGGGTACAGGCATGTGTATTCAAATACATAGATATGTAAACAGTCAGAATACGGCACTACGGTCACAGTTGCTAGATCGGTTAAAGCTGCTACAATGTTTATCAAGATTTTAGTGAGTTTTAACGTGGTGTAATTGTCGGCGCAAGAGCGATGGGCACGGCATCTCCAAGGTAGCGATGAAGTGCGGATTTTCCCGTCCGACCATTTGACGAGTGTACCGTGCATTTCAGGAATCAGGTAATACCGGGTGATCAAAAAGTCAGTATAAATTTGAAAACTTAATAAACCACGGAATAATGTAGATAGAGAGGTAAAAATTGACACACATACTAGGAATGACATGGGGTTTTATTAGAACCAGGCGCTCCACCCCATATTGCTAGACGCGTGAAAGATCTCTTGCGCGCGTCGTTTGGTGATGATCGTGTACTCAGCCGTCACTTTCGTCATTCTTGGCCTCCCAGGTCCCCAGACCTCAGTATGTGCGATTATTGACTTTGGGGTTACCTGAAGTCGCAAGTCTATCGTGATCGACCGACATCTCTAGGGATGCTGAAAGACAACATCCGACGCAAATGCCTCACCATGACTCCGGACATGCTTTACAGTGCTGTTCACAACATTATTCCTCGACTACAGCTATTGTTGAGGAATGATGGTGGACATATTGAGAATTTCCTGTGAAGAACATCATCTTTGCTTTGTCTTACTTTGTTATGCTAATCATTGTTATTCTGATCAGATGAAGCGACATCTGTCGGACATTTTGTGAACTTTTGTATTTTTTTGGTTCTAATAAAATCCCATGTCATTCCAAGCATGTGTGTCAATTTGTACCTCTCTATCTACATTATTCCGTGATTTATTCAGTTTTCAAATTTATACTGACTTTTTGATCACCCAGTACATCAAATGTCCCACATCGCTGCGGCCGGAAAAAGATCCTACAAACACGGGACCAACGACGACTGCAGGTAATCGTTCAACGCGACAGATGTGCAACCCTTCTCAAATTGCTGCAGATTTCAATGCTAGACCATGAACAAGTGTCAGCGTGCGAACCATTAAGCGAGACATCACCGATATGGGCTTTCGGAGCCGAAGGCCCACTCATATACCCGTGATGACTGCACGACTCAAAGATTTGCGCCTCGACTGAGCCCGTCAGCATCAGCATTGAGCTGCTGATGACTGGAAACATGTTGCCTGGTCGGAAGAGCCACGTTTCAAATTGTATCTAGCGGATGGACGTGTATGCGTATGAAGAAAACCTCATGAACGCGTAGACCCTGCATGACAGCAGGGGGCTGTTCAAGCTGGTGGAGAATCGAGTGGGGTGGGGCGCGTGCGCTTGGAGTTACGTGGGACCCCTGATACGTCTAGATACGACTCTGTCTGGTGACACACACGTAAGCATCCTGACTATTCACCTGCAGCCATTCATGTCCATTGTGCATTCCGACGGTCTTGGGCAATTCCAGCAGGACAATTCGACACCGCACCCGTCCAGAATTACCGCATAGTGGGTCCAGGAACAGCTTTCTGAGTTTAAATTCTTCCGCTAGCCACCAATTTATCAGACATAAACATTATTGAGGATATCTGTGATCCCTTGCAACGTGCTGTCCAGCAGAGATCTCCACCCCTTCGTACTGTTACGGATTTACGGACAGCTCTGCAGGATTCATGGTGTCAGCTCCCTCGAGCACTACTTCAGATATTAGTCAGGTCCATACCACGTCGTGTAGCGAGACTTCACTGTGCTCACGAACACCCTACACGATATTAGGCAGATGTATCACATTCTTTGGCTCTTCAGTGTATTTTACGCCTTGATTTTCTTTCGCAGTCAGTGAAACCTATATACACGTGCAGAATTAGCAGATGTCCTAATCGAGATCCACTCCGGACACAATGCTCAGGGCCACATATGTTATCGCGTTCTGAAGTTCTTTGTGCAGCTTAATTAATCAGCTAAGGAGCGAACTGATTCCACAGCTGTGTCTATAAAATCATCGTGGTAAAAACCTATCGAGATCGTATGTTTTCTCATGACCTACATGGTTTTACTCACAAAGTACTAACAACGGTCATGGACTCCTATAGTAGATTTATATCCTTCAGTAATAACCCATGCCTCACCACATTCATTAAATAATTAACATTGGCAAAAGGCCATTTAGTGATCGGTAATTTGTTACCACTGTTTATTGCAGTGAAAGAGACATTATTTGTAATCTGTTTTCAATCTCACGTATCGGCGTTTCAGCGTTATGGGAAAATTCCCGCGGCCGATGTTTTCGCGGGGCGTGTCGCATGTAAAGCTACGAATTGCATTTTGGGAGGGAGTGGTATATTCTAGGGGCACTGCTGTTGGGTTTCTAGTGCGCAATGAACACTCGACGTATGAAAAACTATTCGTGTGTGTGTGCGTGCGTGTGTGTGTGTGTGTGTGTCTGTGTGTTTTTGTGTGTTTCTGTGTGTTTTCGGACGGCCACTACGAAATAACCAGTCCATTAATATTTATGTTATTACTCAGAATTGTTTTTCAGACGCCAATTCACAGAAAGCTTACGATATAAAAAGTTATATTATTATTTTCTCTTCAAATTGCTTCCAGCAGACACTACCAAATCAAGCAGAAAACGTTTAATTTGATTACACCGAAGCTACTCTTGCAAAGGATATACAAGGACTGTAAAATTTTGATGTCCTTTAGCACCAATATATAGATACCGAAATCAATTTATTTGTAATATGGGTCTATATCTCTTGCAAATTTTTGAATGGTTTCATAGTCACTTTTAACTGTTACAGTTGTTACGAGGAATATTCAGAAAGTAAATATGCTGTGACCATAATGGGCTGTGGTTTTTTTTATTTTATGAGGGTTGGTAACACAGCGGTAGAGTGGCTGAGAGGGAATCCTCTAACCAGACCGAGCATCGCAGGATCACGATAATACCTACAGTGCTACTGTATTGACCACCTATCGACTCTCTCCTCTGCATTTAATAGCGATGTTCGCGTTGCACTCTTCATGTTACCACCATTGTTTTTTATGGCATCAACGATTGTTTTGACTGTCCTGCACGCTTTGTGAGTGCCTCCTTTTTCATTTTACTCACATTTTTCACACAGCCATTTCGTCTTAGCTTCATGCACTGCCCATTTATTTCATCCCTCAGCAACTTAAATTTATGTAATCCTGAAATACCGTTAACATTTTTTACCTCCTTTCATCCGTCAACTAAAGTAAATTTTCTGTTATCCATGCTTTCTTTGCAGCAGCCTGCTTTGTACCTATATTTTTCTTTCCCGCTTCAGTGATGCTATTTTTAGAGATGTCCATTCCTATTCAACTGTGCTGCTTATTGAACTATCACGTATTACTGTATCTATAGCCTTAGAGAACTTCAACCGTGTCTCGTCATCGCTGTACTAACTCTGTATTCCACTTGTTTGCGAATTGATTCTTCCTGAGTAATCACTTGAACTTCAGCCTATTCTTCAACACTACTAAATATTGATCTGAGTTCTACATTTGCTTCTAGCTAAGCCTTACAATCCAGTGTCTGATTTCGGAATCTCTGTCTGATCAAGATGTAATCTAACTGAAATCTTGTGACTCTTGAACAGAGTATTCGCTATTACTAGGTGAAACTTTTTCACATAACTCAATTAGTCTTCCTCCTCTCTCATTCTTTGTCCCACGACCATGTTTGCCTGTAACCATTTCTTCCACTCCTTACCCTACAACTGCATTCCAGTCCCCCACGAGTATTAGATTTTCATCTCACTTTATTTACTGTATCACCTTTCAGTATCCTCATATACTTACTGTATCTTCAGCTTGCGTCGTCGGCATGTATACCTGAACTACCGTTGTCTGTGTTGGTTTGTTGTCGATTGTAACAAGAACAACCCTATCACTTAACTATTCACTGTGATACACTCTTTGCTCTACCTTTCTATTCATAAAGAATCCTGCTCCCGTCACACCATTTTCTGCTGTTGTTGATATTACCCTCTACACATCTGACAAAAAATCCTTGTCTTCTTCGGTGACCCCTGCTATATCTAGTTCGAGCCTTTGCGTCATTGCTATAACCAGTCTATATTTTGTATCCTGTCTACTTATTATGGCTCTGAGCACTATGGGACTTAACATCTATGGTCATCAGTCCCCTAGAACTTAGAACTACTTAAACCTAACAAACCTAAGGACATCGCACACATCAATGCCCGAGACAGGATTCGAACCTGCGACCGTAGCAGTCGCGCGGCTCCGGACTGAGCGCCTAGAACCGCCAGACCACCGCGGCCTCCTGTCTACTTACGCCATTACCAGTTATTCCACTATCAAATAAAAAAAATACACACAACACATCATAGAACGAAGGCTTTCAAGACCGGATGACACAGCTGCTGGTAAACCATTCAGGAAGTGAGTTCGTTGTCCAAGAAACACTTCTGTTCGTCAAGTACTTCAATCTGTGAAGGATAAACGCCCTCATCTGTCGACATGTAATTACAATTTCTTGCACATGTTGTAAATTTTATATTGGAACTACCAAGAGGAGCGTAAATACACGGCTAACAAAGCACAAAAGTCTTTCCCAACTAGGAGAAATTGAGAAATCAGCTGTTGCAGAGCATGCTCTTTAGTCAGGAAACCCCGAAATGAAGTTTTCTGAAACAGAAATTGTGTCTACGACGTCAAATTATTATCCATGACTATATAGAAAGCCACTGAAATTTGTAAGCATCAGGATAATTTTAATAGGAAAGAGGAGGCAGTGAAGATTAGCGACAAATGGACAGTAGCTCTGCAGAATCGCTAGACAATTCTATGTTTGACAAGGCGACAATCGATAGTTAAGTTTTATCTTTCACAAGGATTATCTCTGCTCATAACGTGTTACTTCGGCCACGCCCACTTTCCTACAGTATATATGTCGCTTTCGGACGTCCGACAGGTCATTCGGCAAGAATCAGCGGAGGAGCGCTTCTGAAAATGTCCAGCTCAGTCGTGGACGATACGTCAGGAACTGAAGAGTTTCTTGGACCACGACCTCACATCCCGAATGGTTTACCACCAGCTACACACAACACATCTACTACTTTTACTGCCTCGTTTCCTAATCTAGTTCCCTCAGCATCGACCAATGTAAGTTCATCACTTTTCTTTACCCTTGTTTTACTTTTGTTGATATACACTAATAATTCCGTTCAGATGCTCTTGCTAGCCATTATCGTCCCTGATAAATTTATCAGTACCGTCTCAATGCCATCGTCAAAATTCAAAGATTTTATTTCTGATTCCTTAACTTTACGCCCCTTTCCAAATTTCTCCTTCGTCTCTATTGCTACTCGCAACATGTACAGACTGAATAACATTGGAAATAGACTACAGCCCTTCGTCACTCCCTTCTCAACCACAGCTTCCGTAACTCACTCTGGTTTTGATACAAGTTCTACGTAACTCTTCGCTCCCTGTATTTGACGCCTCCTACCTATCATTTACCAAAAAAAATGTAGTCCAGTCAACGTTTTCAAAAGGGGTGTTTTTATAAATGCTGACAGTGTAGGTATATCGTTTATCAACTGTTCTTCTAAGATAAGGTGTAGTATCAGTATTGTGTTAAGTTTTCCTACATTCAGTTTTTCCCATTCTTCTGTAAATAATTCATATCATTAATTTACAGTCATGACTTTTTAAATTAATAGTTCGATGATATTCACACCTGTCTGCAACTGCCCTTTTTTCAAACTGTAACTGTACCGTTCTTGTCGCGGTCTGAGGAAATTGCGCTAGTGCCACATATCTTGCACAGCAGACTGAATAGTTTTGTCAGGGCTGCCTCCCACAAGGATCTCAATAATTCGGAGAGAAGGTTGTATGCTCGACGTGCACTGTTTATACTTGTGTTCTTTCAGTGCTCAGTCAATTTCTTCTCGCAGTATCAGATCTTTCATATTTACCGTTTCCTCCGTTTCTGCAATACCGCCTTCAAAATCATATCTCTTTTATAGCGCTTCTATACACGCCTTCCACCTTCACCTATCTTCTTTGCTTAGCACTGGTTTGCCAACTGAGCCCTTGATATTCATACTGTGGTTGCTCTTCTGTCCAAAGGTCTCTTTAATTTTCCCTCAGGTGGAATCTACCTTTACGCTAGTGACATATGTTTCAACAGCCTTGAATTTTTCGACTGGCAATTTCTACTGAGCCATTTTGCATTTTCTACCAGTCTCACATTTTACGCGTCTGTATTCTCTTTCTCCTGCTACATTTATTGCATTTTTATATTATCTGCTTTCGTGAACTAAATTCAGAATCTCTACAAAGGTTTATCTTTTCGCCTGTATGATATTCTGCTTCGTTTACTCTAATATCACTTGACTATCTATTCGTCTTTCCTTCTATTACTGTTCAGCGAAACTTTGCCTATTGCTTTATCATAAATTCTCAACAACCTCTGATTCTCTCAATATATCCAGCTCTCATAGCCTTTATTTTATAACTTTTGGCCATTCCTCTAGTTTTAATCTGTATTCAAACCAAAAATTATGCTCAGGATCCACATATCGCCTTGTGAATGTCGGTTTAAAATATGGTTTTAATATCTCTGTCTTACTTGTATATAATTTCTCTGGAACCTTTCAGTATACACGTATACGACATCCTTACAAGAATCTGAAATCAGGAGTTACCAATAGTTAAATTATGGCCCGTATAAAATTCCACCGGGTAGCTTTCTCTTCATACCATCCCCCCCCGTCCGCAAACGCCTAACATTTGTCGTTCTCTTTATTTTCGTACTATTGAATTCCGTTTCCCAAGCAGAATTGTATTTTCGTCTTACTTAAATATATAAATGATTTTTACTATCTAATCATCACGTTTTCAGCTAGCTGGCATGTACATTTGTACTAATGCGGTGGGAGTTGGCTTCATGTCTATCTAGGTTACGATAATGCGATCACTGTGCTGTTCGCAGTGCTTACCCGATTTGATATTTTCTTTGTTGATTATTAGGTTATGTGGATTATATATTTAGAAAAGTTTGATGTTACGTCTCCAGTCTCATATAGTTTACAAAGAAAATTGTATGGTCAGTTAGCTATCGTTACCCCCATTTCCCCAAATTCCTCAAAGAATGTTGTCTGGGCTTTCTCCCTTATTTGACCTCTCAAGTCTTCCACAGATCTTTCAAATTGTGACTCTAATACTAGATGCCCTGTACCTTCCTTATCGATATAATCTTCTTTTCTATCAGACATGACCTCCCCATCGTAGATGCCTTCAAGTACACTCATTTCATCTATCCGCTCTAACCCTGGTGCTAAACAGCCGAATTCCTCTTGCACTCCTAAAGTTGACTCTTTTGCTTTTAATTTCAGCGGAGGTTGTCTCAAATTTTAATATGCTGGACCTTTCTTTCCTACGGCCATTCCTTTTCCGATTTCTTCGTACTTTTCATGCAGCCATTTCTCCTCGGCGTTCCTGCTCTTCCTATTTATTTCATTCCTATGTGGCTTACATAGCTATATTCTTACATTTTCGTAAACACTTTTGCGTGTCCTTGTTTTGTCGATCAAACGAAGTTTTTCTTCTGTTTCCATTTACTGTAACGATAATTACACAACACTGGCCATACACAACAAAAAAACTACACAATCATATTTTAAGACCACTGATTAACCCTGTAGCTAATTCTAAAAAGCACTGTGAAAGATAGCACTCACACAGACACAGCAGTAGAGGCAGGGAATGGGATCGATGAAAAGTTGCTGGTACTCTCTTTCATCACTCAATAAGCAAACAGAAATGGACTAAAGTCGCTAACTTCGACGGGAAATAACCCTCAGCCATGCATTGTATTAAGGTTAGAGAAAAATACAGGGGGTATCATAATTAATAGCGCTGACTGACTATAGCGAAAGAGTACATAATAACTGAAGTAAAAGCGTTGCGCAGAACATGGGTAAACTAATCTGCAGTGTAGACGTCTCGTTAATTTTCGAGTTTATTACAGACGAACCAGCTGCAAAAGTGGAATATCTTTTTATCAGATGTGTTGGAGCAACTGCGTCAGTACTGATATCGTAGCGTGCTGCATTCATGTTGCAACTTACACATCAGAGAAAAACATTAAATTTTGAAACTGGACAAAACTTATTCCGTGCTTTTCGGATCGTATATAGCTGATCGCATAATTTATATGTTTAGTGCCTGCTTTTTAGAGCTGCCCGTGTTTCTATGCTGCGAGTGTGGCAGATGAACCAACAAAGTGCGCCACTTTTCGATTCACGTACGTTGTAAATTCCGCTAGGAAAATCGCAGGTGACTCCAACATCCAAACCGTGCACTTGCTGAAAGTTTTTATACGTACCTGCAACGGAGTATTCCACTTCGCGGAAAAACACACAGCTCCCGCAATTCCAGCTTCGGACGGGAAATGGAAACATCTGAGTGTAGTTCCATAATTCAACGAAGCATATTGGTATATGTTTCACGACGCATTCCACGAGTATGATCTACATCTGCATCATCTACATGTGCTTCCACACACATCCGCCGCAATCCTCGATGCGGTGCAAGGCGATGAGTACCTTGCACTACTACTGACTCCTTTCCTTGTTCCACTGCAAATGCAGCGAGGGGGAAACGACATCTTATGTTATTCCGCACGAGTCCTCATTTACCTTGTCTCTGTGCTACTTATTCTTGGTGATACTGTAGGACTCTTCTGCGATGAGTGGCAAATGCCGGTTCTCTCGACCTTGTGACCTCCCTTCTCTATCTTGCTCTCTCTTGCCCCGTCGTCGTCGTTTTCTTCTTTTCTCCTCGACTGTCAAAACACTCTTGCTTCTTTCTTCGACAAAAGAGAGGGAGAAATTGGCACATATGTGGTTGATCACGATCACGTAGTACTATGTGTGAATGTCAGCCTTATCTCCATTTTGGGAAAATTGATGACTAAAGCTGAAACATTTCTCTACCAAGGTAAGCGCTCTCTTTTCCCAAAGGGGACAATTGTAGTGTAAACTATAATGTTTATTGATCTGCTAAATTGAAGCAACACGACACAGCTTACAAAGTTCCAACTTCGGATGAAGTTTATTGATCCCAAGGACCTGAATCAAAACTCATCCGTCGTATTTAAAGGGTAAATCAAACCCCATTTACTGTAAGAACCAAGAACGAATACTATAGCCTCCAATAATTCTTTAATAAGTATTACCAAGTTAATGTCAAGAAATTACGGGCAGAATCAGTTAATCCTTCACGTATCTCAAACTTCGCGCCGTTACTTCAAAGTCCGCGCGCGATCTTTTTACAACAAAGTTTGGCCGTGGCCCTCTAGAATGTTTTCTAAACCAACTCCAGATTATGGATTATTAGTTCTAGGTCAATTATTTAAATTCAAAGAGGACCCGCACTCGATTACAGCTTGTCCGCGCACTTGAGCAACTCAGAAGCTATTATCTTTTTCAAAGAAAGGAAAAAAAGTCACTCAATCCGCAGCACTGTGATCTGCTATGTCAAGGAAACTCATTACCTATTGATTCTTATATAGGTGTCAATCGCTCAGCAAAGACTGCAAAACGAAAAAATCTCGACTTGAGATGACGTCAAGCGTTACTACCCGTTTTGACTCTCCTGCTGTCACGTGAAACACAGTATCTCTCACTTTAATGGACATCCCGTCTGCGGCTCGTGGTCTTGCGGTAGCGTTCACGCTTCCCGCGCAAGGGGTCCCGGGTTCGATTCCCGGCGGGGTTAGGAATTTTTCTCTGCCTCCAGATGACTCGATGTTGTGTGTCTTTCATCATCATTTCATCGTCATTCACTCGCAAGTCGCCTTAGTGGCCGAACCTACAGTGTCCACTGTACAGTTGTGGACACTGTACATCAATCTTTACAGTGTTGATAAAATGTGAGGCCTAATAGGATTTGCCCATTAAATAAACCACAAATGCCATGAGATCTGTCCAAATTTTAGGTACTTTTTCATAAGAAAATATCACATTTTTAGTTCACTGCAGTAACTTCACAACATTATTAGTTGAGAGGCCCTTTTTTTAACTGACTTCACAAAGCAGGGATTGCAGCCCGTTCCGATGGGAAAACTGAGCAAGGCAGCGGCTGCCACCCAGCTGTTCAGGCTGCTAAGGACAGCTCGGTCATCTTCTTCGGCTCTTCGTCTTTTGAAGATCCCGGTACTGCTGCTCGTCGATCGGCGATTCCAAATTCTAAACAGGCCGCTTATAACACCGGGTTATCTAATAGTTCAACTGATAGGGTCATCTCTTTCCCAATAGTGAGTGTTCTCACTTTCTTTGGTGTCAGCATTGGATCTTTGACACTTCATGTTTAGCAATAGGTCATTGCATGTGCTAAAGTAGTCTTTTCTAATTTTCATTTACAATTATACGACTAATGATTTCCAAAATTAATTCAATAAAGGATATCGTCGTTATTATTGCATTTCAGCACTGTACCTTCCACTGTTCTAAATTACTTCGGTGACCCATTCCAATATTTCATCATTCTCGTGTTATACAATGCTCGTCCTCCCTTTTCGCACTTTACTGATGATTATTTTACGATAACGGTCCTAAAAATATCTTAATTTATTTCGTGAGCAGATTCACTGTAGTGGACAATGAATTCTCCGATGTGATCTATTCCATATACATGCTCATTCTTATCATTCCTGTCCTTTTTCTCTTTGTAACCACTACACACATATATGAAATTATTTTTGATCTTAATACTATTATTAATAACACATTCTTCAGACTGTATAAAAATGTAAGAAATATATTTACAGACTTTAAATCAATTATTCATTCTGTCTCCTTCCAGCATATATACACAAGTGTTTTCTACTATGTACATATACCATTTAATAACAATTAAAAAAGTACCCTTCTTAACTTTTTACTACAAATATACAATAGCATTCATGATATGCTTTTGGTCTACTCGTGTGGCTCCATTCCACTAATGGGGTCCCAGTATCAAATTCCTTCTTTATTCTTCTTTCTTGCAGTTTGTTTTTCCATATTACTGTCCGTCTCTTCTTACTGAAAGTACTTCTTAATTTATGTACGATGAAACAGTCCCTTTATGGTACCTGAGTCACAATCGGCTAATATGTAACTCCCTTCATGCGGTATCTGCATTATCTTGTATGGCCCTGTATATAAATACCGCCACTTTTTGTTAAGTTTCTTCTTGGTGGATGGTTTTGGATGATTTATTAATAGTATTTTCTCACCAACGGAATATGTGATTACTTTCTTTACAGTTTTATCAAATATTGCTTTCCGTAGTTTAGCCTGATGAAGATTGTCATAAACATTTTGCAAAATGTCCCCTAGCGTACCATCATCTTCTTGAATTCTGGGCCAGTTCCCTAACCAATCTTGAGATTCGTTTATTCCATGCATTATTTGATTCGGTGAATATCCACTAGAACCATGTGGTAGATCATTGTAGATCCTTTCGAATTCCGGCAACCAGGCAACCCATTGGCGGTGTAGCTGTGGTGTATGTGCATGCAGAAATCGGTTTAATTCCCGAAATAGACTTGCGATCGGATTCCCACAAGGATAGAACCGTGATATGTATATATGTCTGATATTGTGTTCGTTCATAGTCCTTTTCCACAATCTACTAGTATAACATGCTGCATTATCAGTCAGAATCATTTTTTGTTTTATATCGTCAGTAATGAAGTTGCTGAAGAACTTCCTTAAAACTTTCCGGCCATTTAGACTCCGTAAAGGATATAACTTGACATATTTTGAAAAGATGTCGTAACACGCTAGTAGATACTTAAATCTCCCTCGTGCAGTCGGACATGGGCCACACACATCGCAAGCTAGTAACGTTAAAGGTTGGTGAGGTATTATGGTATGTAGCTCGACCCTTCTACAATAGTTTATGGGTTTGGTCTTTTGACATATTTTGCATTTCTTCAGAATATTATTCGCTAGCCGTTCTAGGTTCGGATAATAGCAATATCGACCCAGCTTAGCTTTGCATTTAGAAGGCCCAAAGTGTCCCCACTTCAGATGAGCATATCAAAGTGATGGTCCTATATAATCTTTTGTGACATAAACTTTCAAGCTATCATTGTTGTTTTCTTTCCTAAATAATACCTCAGATTGTAAACTATATTGATATTTAGCATTAGTAGGATTTTTATGTTTAACTTTATCCCTTATAGTCTCTCAACATAGGTCTTCTTCTTGCAACTGTGGCAGCTTTCGACACAGTCCTGAAACTTGTCCTTCACAATAATTTACTGATTTATCCAATATTTTAAAATTAAAAACAAGCTCATCATATTCTTCAGTCGCTCTCCCTTTAGGTAATCGAAATAAAGCGTCAGAAATCACGTTGTCTTTTCCCCTTATGTTGTGGTCTTCGTTCAGAGACTGGTCTGATACAGCTCTCCATGCTACTCTATTCAGTGCAAGTTTCTTCATCTCCCAGTACCCACTGCAACCTACATCCCTCTGAATCAGCTTAGTGTATTCATCTCTTGGTCTCCCTCCATGATTTTACCATCCACGCTGCCTTCCAACACTAAATTGTTGATTCCTTCATGCTTCAGAACATGTCGAACCAACCGACCCCTTCTTCTAGTCAAGTTGTGCCACAAATTTCTCTTTTCCCCAGTTCTATTGAATACCACCTCATCAGTTATGTGAGCTACCCATCTAATCTTCAGCATTCTTCCATAGCACCACTACTCATCGTTCATGTTTCACTTCCGTACATGGCTACACTCCATACAAATCTATACTCGATGCTAACAAATTTCTCATATTCAGAAACGTTTTCCTTGCCATTGCTAGTCTACATTTTATACCCTCCCTACTTCGACCATCGTCAGTTATTTTGCTCCTCAAAAAGCAAAACTCATCTATTACTTTAAGTGTCTTATTTCCTAATCTAATTCCCTCAGCATCACCCGCGTTAATTCGACTACATTCAATTATCCTCGTTTTGCTTCTGTTGATGTTCATCTTATATTCTCCTTTCAAGACACGGTTTATTCCGTTCAACTGCTCTTCCAAGTCCTTTGATGTCTCTGACAGAATTACAATATCGTTGGCGAACCTCAAAGTTTTTATTTCTTCTGCATGTATTTTAATACCTACTCCGAATTCTTCTTTTGTTTCGTTTACTGTTTTCTCAAGATACAGATTGAATAACATCGAGGAGAGGCTACAACCCTGTCTCACTCCCTTCCCAACCACTGCTTCCCTTTCATGCCCCTGGACTCTTATAACTACAATCTGGTTTCTGTACAAATTGTAAATAGTATTTCGCTCCCTGTATTTTAACCCTGCCACCTCCAGAATTTGAAAGAGTGTATTGCAGTCAACAATGTCAAAAGCTTGCTCTAAGTCTACAAATGCTAGAAACGTAGGTTTGCGTTTCCTTAATCTAGCTTTTAAGATAATTTGTAGGGTCAGTATTGCCTCACGTGTTCCAATTTTTTTACGGAATCCAAACTGATCTTCCCCGAGGACTGCTTCTACCAGTTTTCCATTCGTCTGTAAAGAATTCGCGTTAGTATTTTGCAGCCGTGACTTATTTAATTGATAGTTCGGTAATTTTAACACCTATCAACATCTGCTTTCCTTGGGATTGGATTTATTATATTCTTCTTGAAGTCTGAGGGTATTTCGTCTCTCTCATACATCTTGCTCACCAGATAGTATTGTCAGGGCTGGCTCTTCCAAGGCTGTCTGTAATTCTAATGGAATGTTGTCTACTCCCGGAGCCTTGTTTCGACTTAGCTCTGTCAGTGATCTGTCTAACTCTCCACGCAGTATCATATATCCCATTTCATTTTCATCTACAGTCTCTTCCATTTCCATAATATTGTCCTCAAGTACATAGCCCTTGTATAGACCCTCTATATACTCCTTCCATCTTTCTGCTTTCCTTCCTTTGCTTAGAACTGGGTTTCCATCTGAGCTCTTGATGTTCATACATGTGGTTCTTTTTTCTCTAAGGTGTCTTTAATTTTCGTGTAGGCCATATCTATTTTACCCATAGTGATACATGCTTCTACATCCTTACATTTGTCCTCTAGCCATCCCTGCTTAGCCATTTTGCACTTCCTGTCGAGCTCATTTTTGAGAGTTTGTATTCCATTTTGTCTGCTTCATTTACTGCATTTTTGTATTTTCATTTTTCATCAATTAAATTGAACATTTCTTCTGTTAACCGAGGATTTCTACTAGCCCTCGTGTTTTTAGCTACTTGATCCTCTGCTGCCTTCACTACTTCATCCGTCAAAGCTCCCCGTTCTTCTTCTACGGTATTTCTTTCCCCCCTTCCTGTCAATCGTTCCCTTATGATCTCCCTGAAACTCTGTACAACTTCTGGCTCTGTAAGTTTATCCAGGTCCCATCTCCTTAAATTCCCACCTTTTTTTAGTTTCATCAGTTTTAGTCTACAGTTCATAACCAATAGATTGTGGTCAGAGTCCACATCTGTCCCTGGAAATGTCTTACAGTTTAAAACCTGGTTCCTAAATCTCTGTCTTACCATTACGTAATCTATCTGGAACTTTCCAGTATCTCCAGGCCTCATCCATGTATACAACCTTCTTTCAAGCTTCTTGAACCAAGTGTAAGCTATGATTAAGTTATGCTCTGTGCATAATTCTACCAGGCGGCCTACTCTTTCATTTCTTACCCCCATTCCATATTCTCCTACTACATTTCCTTCTCTTCCTTTTCCTACTCTCGAATTCCAGTCACCCATGACAATTAAATTTTCGTCTCCCTTCACTATCTGAACAATATCTTCATACCTCTTCATGGATTTCTTCAATCTCTTCGCCATCTGCAGAGCTAGTTGGCATATAAACTTGTACTACTGTGGTAGGTGTGGGCTTCGTTTCTATCTTGTCCGTTTGACATTAGAAAACGGGGATCGTGGTTCTTACAGAGTGTATGATCGCCACGGATGGTATGTGTATGCCCTGCAACATGGGCCCATGTTGGACACAAAGTTGTCAAGTTGCTCTTCCACTACCAGCGAGGTTGACAGTTGCTAGATGGTCATCGGTGCAAGCGAACGTGCAGCGAAACATCAGATCACCCCAGTCCACACATACTCGACGGGACTTAAGTAGCGAGTCCATTCGCCGAGTATCCTCTCCTTCCAAGAGTTCCTCAACCTGCGTAGTTCCATGATGTCGCACATATTAGTCCACTAAAAATGAGGTTAGGTCGAAATGCACACATGTACATAAATAGGAAAGAAGTACAGTGTCAGGAGTACTGGAGTAGTGGTGAGTGTATCGTGCTCGAAAACCTGGAGCCTGGTATGCCAATGAGACCCCATGCCCCTCCCCCCCAACCAAACAATAACAAACAATAACATCTGGACCACTAAAACGATGGTGTGCGACAGTGTTCCTGGGTGCATTACACACGTATGGTGAGAGGTGGGAACACGTGATGCCATCAAAAACTTTGTCGGAACGTGAACGTCTTGGTGGTCCAGGTGTTGTGAGGAGGCATAGTGTTGCCTGGGCTTACTGATCCTAACGTTTCAACACGGGCTGCTTACCGTTGAATGTTAGTGTGACACTGTAAAAATGAAATGATCCAGTGATATTGTTAGCCTGGAGGCCCCATTCGTGGGAGTTCTGCTACCGGGTTGCAAATATTATTTCAGCTGATGCCACACTGGGTGACATGCGCGTCGGTGATGATGAGATGATGATAAGAAGACCACAACACCCAGCCCACGAGCGGAGAAAATCTCCAATAAAGCCGGGAATCCAACCCGCTGCATGGTAGGCAAACATATTGCCACTCAGCTAAGCAGGCGGACTGCGACACTGTACTTTTTCCCCAAGTGCGTCTCTTCAGGGATGCAGTCGGTCGTCACTAAATTTTTTATGAAGACATTAGGCGAACGCGTCGAACGGTGCAGCTGGAGAGGCTTTTGAAATGAGGGGATTTTCGGCAGGCAGACTGACTGGCCTTTCTGTTCCCTAGCTTCCGCGAGTACAAGTGGGATGCGATGGGGACAAGTATTGTTGCACGTCCGCATCCAACAATTGTGAATCGTGCTGGTCGAGGAATAGAACGTCTTATCACAAGACGGCCTTACTAAGTGGCTAGCTTTGTAGCACGTTTCGGACCATGCAGTAACGTCAGTGGTCATCACACGCGCAGTTGAGAACACTGTCCTACGTTTTTCAATGTCAAGCGAATCATGATAATGCGCAGTGACTTCACGGTAACGATTGTCTTTGCTTTTATGTCTTTATTTTTTTGGGGTCATCAGTCTTGTGACCACAAATTCCTCTCCTGTGACACCTTCTTCATCTTAGAGTAGCACTTGCAACCTACATCCTAAAATTTTTGCTGTATGTGTTCTAATTTCTGTCTTGCTCCACATTTTTTACCCTCTACAGCTCCCTCTAGTATCATGGAAGTCATTCCCTCCTGTCGTAGCAGATGTCCTATCGTCCTATCGCTTTTCCTTATCAGCGTTTTCCACATCTTCCTTTCCTCTTCGTTTCTGCGCAGAATCTCCTCATGCCTTAACTGTTCAGTCCACCTAGTTTACAACATTCGTCAGTAGCACTACATCTCAAATGCTACATTTCTCTTCGGTTTCAGTTTTTTCACAGTCCATGTTTCACTATCACACATTGCTTGACTCCAAACGTCTGTGTATAAAAGTGTAATTTCTGTAGTGCACACTACTGGCCATTAAAATTGATACACCAAGAAGAAATGCAGATGATTAACGGGTATTCATTGGACAAGTATATTATACTAGAACTGGCATACGATTACATTTTCACGCAATTTGGGTGCATAGGTCCTCTGAGAAGTCAGTACCCAGATCAACCACCTCTGGCCGTAATAACGGCCTTGATACGACTGGGGATTGAGTCAAACACAGCTTGGATGGCATGTACAGCTACAGATGCCCATGCAGCTTCAACACGATACCACAGTTCATCACGAGTAGTGACTGGCGTATTGTGACGAGCCAGTTGCTCGGCCACCATTGACCAGACGTTTTCAGTTGGTGAGAGATCTGGGGAATGTGCTGTCCGGGACAGCAGTCGAACATTTTCTGTATCCTGAAAGGCCCGTACAGGACCTGCAAAATGCAGTCGTGCATTATCCTGCTGAAATGTAGGGTTTCGCAGGGATCAAATCAAGGATAGAGCCACGGGTCGTAACACATCTGAAATGTAACGTCTACTGTTCAAAATGCCGTCAATGCGAACAAGAGGTGACCGAGACGTGTAACCAATGGCACCCCACACCATCATGCCGGGTGATACTATAGTACGGCGATGACGAATACACGCTTCCAATGTGCGTTCACCGTGATGTCGCCAAACACGGATGCGACCATCATGATGCTGTAAACAGAACCTGGATTCATCCGAAAAAATGACGTTTTGCCATTCGTGCACCTAGGTTCGTCGTTGAGTTCTCCTATCGCAGGCTCTCCTGTCTGTGATGCAGCGTCAAGGGTAACCGCAGCCATGGTCTCGGAGCTGATAGTCCCTACTGCTTAAAACATCGTCGAACTGTTCGTGCAGATGGTTGTTGTCTTGCAGACGTCCCCATCTGTTGACTTCGGGGGCCGAGACGTGGCTGCACGATCCGTTACAGCCATGCGGATAAGATGCCGGTCATCTCGACTGCTAGTGATACGAGGCCGTTGGGATCCAGCACGGCGTTCCGTTTTACCCTCCTGAACCCACCGATTCCATATTCTGCTAACAGGCATTGGATCTCGACCAACGCCAGCAGCAGTGTTGCGATACAATAAACCGCAATCGCGATAGGCTACAATCCGACCTTTATCAAAGTCGGAAACGTGATGGTACGCATTTCTCCTCCTTACATGAGGCATCACAACAACGTTTCACCAGGCAACTGCTGTTTGTGTATGAGAAATCGGTTGGAAACTTTCCTCATGTCAGCAAGTTTCAGGTGTCGCCACCGGCGCCAACCTTGTGTGAATGCTCTGAAAAGCTAATCATTTGCATTTTACAGCATCTTCTTCCTGTCGTTTAAATTTCGCGTCTGTAGCACGTCATCTTTGTGGTGTAGCAATTTTAATGGCCAGTAGTGTATATTTTCCAAATACCTCCTGCACCTTAATGTAGCAGTTCTGTCTTTGAATAGTGCCGGTTTCATTGGGATATGTTACCTGGTCTTGACACATCATGCAAGAGTTCTCTAAATTTTTCACACTCCCAATCCATTAGGAATTCTTTGCTAATATATGTAAAAACGCAATTCCTTGACCAGCGGGCAAGAAAGTAATTTTACAGGAAGCTATTGATACATCATTTTCAAAAAAATTTTAAAAACATTTTATTAAAAGATAAATTTCTTGAATCTTAAGGTATCAAAATATTTTAGAACAAGCATTAATATCGACTTGCCTCCGCATATCAAACATAGGCTCTACATTAACGAATTTGAGCAGATTCAAAGCTTTGGCTTAGTTAGTCCATTTCTTAACTAGATTTGGCAGATTAACATCGGATGAGAACCTTGAAAGAAACTGGCCTAAATATCACGCAATAGTTATATAAAGCGCCACGTAGCTGATATGATTTGCACGTTGATGTCTAATGAAGTAAAACGAACTGTCATTAATACAGAGTGGATTTATTTTTAGCAGCATTTGGTACCACAGTGACAAAAAGAACTGTTAAAAATCGAACTTCTTGTGCTGCCATTCATGAACAGCATTCCAGGGGGTGTTGTCCAACAGGATAACGCTCAATTACATACCTATGTCGTAATCCAATACGCTCTACAGAGTGCGTACATGTTGCCTTGGCCTGCTCGATAGCCAGATCTCTCTGCAATCGGACACATATGGGACTTAATCGGACGACAACTCCAGATGACCAGCGTCGCCCACGAATGCGCTAAAGGTGAGTGTGTGTTGAAAATGGCTCAAAGAACACATAGTGATGACGTTGTGAGAGGTAGAATACTAGGGCGACTGGACGCTGGTCAAACACAGCAGGTCGTAGCACCGACCCTTCGTGTGCCACAGAGTGTGATCTTAAAATTATGGCTTCTATTACAGCAGACAGGAAACGTGTCCCGGCGCTACAGTTCGGGATGTCCACAGTGTACAACACCACAAGAAGACCAATATCTCACCAGAGTAATCGCAGACGGTCATGGAGTACTGCAGGTAGCCTTGCTCGGGACCTTACCGCAGCCACTGGAATAGTTGTCTCCAGACACACAGTCTATAGACGACTGAACAGACATGGTTTAGTCGCCCGGAGACCTGCAAGGTGCATTCCACTGACCCCTGGTCACAGGAGAGCCCGTAAAGCCTGGTGTCAAGAACACAGTACACTGTCATCGGAATAGTAGTCACAGATTGTTTTCACGGACGAGTGAAAGTACAGTCTGAACAGCGATTCTCGCCAGATTTTCATCTGGCGTGAACCAGGAACCTGATACCAACCCATTTCCTTGAAAGGGAACTCTATGAAAGTCGTGGTTTGATGGTGTGGGGTGGGATTATGACTGGTGCACGTACACCCGTGCATGTCTTTGACAGAGGAACTGTAACTGGTCAGGTGTACCTGGACGTCATTTTGCACCAGTATGACCGCCTTTTCAGGGGTGCAGTTGGTCCCACCTTCCTCCTGATGGGTGATAACGCACGGCGTCACCGAGATGCCATCGTGGAGGAGTACCTTCAAACAGAAGACATCAGGCGAATGGAGTGGCCTGCCTGTTCTCCAGACCTAAACCCCATCGAGCACGTCTGGGATGCTCTCGGCCGACGTATCGCTGCACGTCTTCAAACCCCTAGGACGCTTCAGGAGCTCCGACAGATTGGGAGGCTATACCCCAGCAGCTGCTCCACCACTTGATCCAGAGTATCCCAACCCGTTGTGCGGCCTGTGTACGTGAGCATAGTGATCATATCCCATATTGATGTCGGGGTACATGCGCAGGAAACAGTGGCGTTTTGTGCTTCGGAACGGTTTTCTCAACTTATCACCAATACCGTGTACTTACTGATCTGTGTCGTGTGTGTTCCCTATGTGCCTAAGCTATTAGCGCCAGTTTTATGTAGTGCCACGTTGTGTGGCACCACATTCTGCAATTATCCTTAATTTATGAGTGTGTTAAAAGATGCGGTCAGCGAAATAATGCAGTGTAATACAGACGAAAACGTTTTCATTCACTGCGATTGCTATTTCGGCTTACAGTGTGACATTCAAGTAATATACGCAAGAATGAAAAGAGAATATAAACACGTTCAGTTAGGAATGAATCTATTCAGTTCGTGAAATATGTTATAATAAAGACGACAGGAGACATCGTCATTAACATTAAACAATGTAGCAATTTCCTGGATGCAAGCCTTTTGTGAAACTGCGTGTGTATAAATAGCTTTACATAGAAAAGAGTTGTGGCACTAGAGCTGGTTAAAGTAAAATGACGTACCAGTTGTTCGCCTCGGAGGTGCAAAACGGTATACGTCACGATGCCTAAATCGCTCTTGGGACCCACTGGATACTCCAAAAAATTGTTATTATTAATGATTATAAATCTTACTGTAAATCAAAATAGTCTACAAATTGAAATTATCGCGAAAACTTTAGGATGAAGTTTCACTCTACAGCGGTGTGTACGCTGTCCGAAACTTCCTGGCACAGTTTCAATCCCACTTTAAAAAAATTGTACGTGAATGAATTTTTAAAAACATTATTACTGTCGTAAATTTTTTATGTACCTCAAAACATTTTTAAAGTATGCATAACGTTTTGCTGAAGAGCGGTTTTTGCCCATTACCTGTCTGGCACTTCGTGGGGAACTGAAATTAAAATGAAAAAAAGTGTCATGTTATATGCATGGAATATTTTAACACTAATAACAAGATGTGTGAGTCCTTTTAAAAGGAAGGATGCATTTACACAATTTACAGCTTGAAGAGCTACAAATTAGAAAAAAGGTGTTTTCTATAAAATATTTCAAGAAGAGTTTGTATTCCTAGATAAGCTGGTCTTTGAACAATTTGCGTTCTTCCTGCTATCACTTGAAGCTGGCACTGTACACTAAACTAACGGTTGTAGTGCCTATATTATTTAAATAACAGTCCAGGCGTGAATGTGTTGTGGTTTGCAAACGCAGTTAAACATAAGATGTGATGATACCGGCTAAAATAATAATTGTATTTATGGCTGTCATTACTATATTGCAACACTACTTTGTAGTCAATTAAAAACGTAACTACACTATTGGCCATCAAAATTGCTACACCCAGAAGATATGCAGATGATAAACGGGTATTCATTGGACAAATATATTATACTAGAACTGACATGTGATTACTTTTCACGCAATTTGGGAGCATAGATCCTGAGAGATCAGAATCCAGAACAACCACCTCTGGCCGTAATAACGGCCTTGATACTCTTGGACATTGAGTCAAACAGAGCTTGGATGTCGTGTACAGGTACAGCTGCCCATGCAGCTTCAACGCGGTACCACAGTTCATCAAGAGTAGTGACTGGCGTATTGTGACGAGCCAGTTGCTCGGCGACGATTGATCAGACATTTTCAGTTGGTGAGAGATCTGGAGAATGTGCTGGCCAGGGGAGCAGTCGAACATTTTCTGTATCCAGAAAGGCCCGTACAGGACCTGCAACATGCTGTCGTGCATTATCCTGCTGAAATGTAGGGTTTCGCAGGGATCCAATGAAGGGTAGAGCCACGGGTCGTAACACATCTGATATGTAATGTCCACTGTTCAAAGTTCCGCAATGCGAACAAGAGGTGACCGAGATGTGTAACCAATGGCAACTCATGCCATCACGCCGGATGATACGCCAGTATGGCGATGACGAATACACACTTCCAATCTGCGTTCACCGCGATGTCACCAAACACCGATGCGACCATCATAATGCTGTAAGCAGAACCTGAATTCATCCATTCGTGCACCCAGCTTCGTCGTTGAGTACACGATCGCAGGCGCTCCTGTCTGTGATGCAGCGTCAAGGGTAACTGCAGCCATGGTCTCCGAGCTTATAGTCCATGCTGCTGCAAACGTCGTCGAACTGTTCGTGCAGATGGTTGTTGACTTGCAAACGTCCCCATCTGTCAGGGATCGAGACCTGGCTGCACGACCTGTTACAGCCATGTGGATGCCTGTCATCTCGACTGCTAGTGATACGAGGCCGTTGGGATCCAGCACGGCGTTCCGTATTACCCTCCTGAACCCACCGATTCCATATTCTGCTAACAGCCATCGGATCTCAACCAACTCTAGCAGCAATGTCGCGATACGATAAACGACAATCGCGATAGGCTACAATCCGAACTTCATCAAAGTCGGAAACGTGATGGTACGCATTCCTCCTCCTTACCCGAGGCATCACAACAACGTAGCACCAGGCTACGCCGGTCAACTACTGTTTGTGTATGAGAAATCGGTTGGAAACGTTCCTCATGTCAGCACGTTGTAGGTGTCGCCACTGGCGCCAACCTTGTGTGAATGCTCTGTAAAGCTAATCATTTGCATATCACAGCATCTTTTTGCTGTCGGTTAAATTTTGCGTCTGTAGCACGTCATTTTCGTGGTGTAGCAAATGGCCAGTAGTGTACTTCAAAAATGTTATAAGAAAAGATGAGTTATATAAATAGAGTGATAGGTCTAATGTTAGCGGTAAATCAAATAAATAAACAAACAACGTGTATCTCAAAAAGGAGGGTGAAGTTAGTGCAAGTATATGTTGCCGAAGTTCTAGAAGACACTTCTTAGGAAACGTATTAATTTCTGTGTACAGTGACAAGTGTAGACATACATTATGAGAAATAGTAGTGGTTCTGAAACTGAACCCTGTGGAGCAAAGCGCGCGCCGCCCGTAATTAGGAAAGTTGCGCCGCTGCGCGTCTGGTGGTGTAGCCAGCAGGTCTGGCCCTTTGCGGACAGCCATAATGTCGTCCGGTGGCTACACTGGGGAGTCGGCCGTATGCAGATGCCGGGAATTGCAAGGCAAGCAGAGCAGAGCAGAGCAGAATGCGACTGCTGGCCGGCCAGCCTGGTGCGGCTATTGTCGCGCCAGACAATAAGGACGCCCGGAGCTCCCCGTCTAATAAGCGGACGTCCTATTAACTCGCAAAACGCCGCTTTGTGCTGCCGTGTCCGGTAATAGCCATGGAGCTGCCCTCAGGCCGGCTAAATCACGATGCCAGTGCTTGTCCTCCCAAGACGGTGTGGTGGAGTAACAACAAACCATGTCTCGTCTCGTCTATGTGTAAGTTACTAACTGCGTTTCTAGACAGACTTTCTGAAAGGAAGGTCCGAGACAACCTCAGCCCGCCTCTTGCACATCTACAACATCAACAACAACTACTACCACGACTACTACTACAAGTTAAAGCACCTATTATATTTTCTCTCTACTTATATACCTACTATATGTTCTCTCTAATTCCCTGTACTTCCACAGATCTACAACTGCCACTCAACCAATAGGTGTGGTGCTTAGCGAGTTTCATGTCACACTTAATTGTGATCCGCCCTCCCATCATATGTCGTATACAGAGTTCCCTACCAACCTGTACATTTAAATACAATAACATGAGAATGATTATTGTAGACACAGTATGGAGACATTCAAGGAACTCATAGCTTTAGAAGTTGGTACTTTATCTCGGATTCTTCCTCACTACCCGTAGCACTTTTTTTGCTTTTGTCTGTCGAATGTATTCTTCAGTTTAATCTTTCATTTTCTTTATTTACTTCTTCTAAACTAGTATCTTTTCACATCACTGTAAGTCGTACAGTATTCACATACACTCCTGGAAATTGAAATAAGAACACCGTGAATTCATTGTCCCAGGAAGGGGAAACTTTATTGACGCATTCCTGGGGTCAGATACATCACATGATCACACTGACAGAACCACAGGCACATAGACACAGGCAACAGAGCATGCACAATGTCGGCACTAGTACAGTGTATATCCACCTTTCGCAGCAATGCAGGCTGCTATTCTCCCATGGAGACGATCGTAGAGATGCTGGATGTAGTCTTGTGGAACGGCTTGCCATGCCATTTCCACCTGGCGCCTCAGTTGGACCAGCGTTCGTGCTGGACGTGCAGACCGCGTGAGACGACGCTTCATCCAGTCCCAAACATGCTCAATGGGGGACAGATCCGGAGATCTTGCTGGCCAGGGTAGTTGACTTACACCTTCTAGAGCACGTTGGGTGGCACGGGATACATGCGGACGTGCATTGTCCTGTTGGAACAGCAAGTTCCCTTGCCGGTCTAGGAATGGTAGAACGATGGGTTCGATGACGGTTTGGATGTACCGTGCACTATTCAGTGTCCCCTCGACGATCACCAGTGGTGTACGGCCAGTGTAGGAGATCGCTCCCCACACCATGATGCCGGGTGTTGGCCCTGTGTGCCTCGGTCGTATGCAGTCCTGATTGTGGCGCTCACCGGCACGGCGCCAAACACGTATACGACCATAATTGGCACCAAGGCAGAAGCGACTCTCATCGCTGAAGACGACACGTCTCCATTCGTCCCTCCATTCACGCCTGTCGCGATACCACTGGAGGCGGGCTGCACGATGTTGGGGCGTGAGCGGAAGACGGCCTAACGGTGTGCGGGACCGTAGCCCAGCTTCATGGAGACGGTTGCGAATGGTCCTCGCCGATACCCCAGGAGCAACAGTGTCCCTAATTTGCTGGGAAGTGGCGGTGCGGTCCCCTACGGCACTGCGTAGGATCCTACGGTCTTGGCGTGCATCCGTGCGTCGCTGCGGTCCGGTCCCAGGTCGACGGGCACGTGCACCTTCCGCCGACCACTGGCGACAACATCGATGTACTGTGGAGACCTCACGCCCCATGTGTTGAGCAATTCGGCGGTACGTCCACCCGGCCTCCCGCATGCCCACTATACGCCCTCGCTCAAAGTCCGTCAACTGCACATACGGTTCACGTCCACGCTGTCGCGGCATGCTACCAGTGTTAAAGACTGCGATGGAGCTCCGTATGCCACGGCAAACTGGCTGACACTGATGGCGGCGGTGCACAAATGCTGCGCAGCTAGCGCCATTCGACGGCCAACACCGCGGTTCCTGGTGTGTCCGCTGTGCCGTGCGTGTGATCATTGCTTGTACAGCCCTCTCGCAGTGTCCGGAGCAAGTATGGTGTGTCTGACACACCGGTGTCAATGTGTTCTTTTTTCCATTTCCAGGAGTGTATTTCCCTCCTTCTGAATGTGGAAACATATTAAACAGACCTTTTGCACAAATATAAAGTACATCGTGTGGAATTATATGACACAATCGTGGCTACTCAAATGTGAGCGAAAGTGAATTAATAAGTTTCCTTTAATTTACGCCTATGGTCACAAAATTTTTGTTAACAGATTACCGGTTTCGGTCTTTAATGGCCATCATCAGATCTGTCTCATAAAAACAAAGTCCTAATGTAATACAGCCATAGTGGCACCGTCAAACCTTAAATGCGGAATCAGCAGATGCATCGTCAAATCCATATAAATAACATCACATGCATGGGCCACGTTGTTAGTAGTATTACCGTTTAAAACAAGCTTGTCAGTAGTACTACTGACAACATGGCTCATGCATGTGATGTTATTTATATGGATTTGACGATGCTTCTGCTGATTCCGCATTTAACACTTGACGATGCCTCTATGGCTCCAGTACATTAGGACTTTGTTTTTATGAAACGGATCTGATGATGATCATTAAAGACCGAAACCGGTAATCTGTGAATAAAATGTTTGTGACCATAGACGTAAATTAAAGGAAACTTATTACATATACGGGTCACTGTTCTCTCGCGACAATGTCGCAGCTTGTGAGACGAATGTGAATTATTTCCAATTTGATAACACGTACGGTACGGTCGCCGGTAATACCCACAGTAAGCATTCTGTCTCTATTTTAGCTTATGTTAAATTAATTAATTACTGGCTTCTTTTGCTTTGGCATTTGACCTTTAATTACACCTCCTTTAGATTAGAATATTTATAAACTTTAGAAGTGGTCTCTGTTCATGCCAGGTAATGTTTGAGTAATAACTGAACAAATACTAAAGGTACAAATCAATGCTTGTATTATTATTGAAGAATCGAGTTTGCCAAGATCGACAGCAGTTCTGTTTATTACTATGACCAGTTATGACAGATCATCGAATCTGAAAGTTGCAGTGACAAACATCCCACGTATACGTGGTTTGGAGACATATGACTTCATATAAGCACTACATACGAAGCTTCAACGTTAGAACAGAACTTCGAACATTATTAGATGTACATCCTTCTTACAACAGTGAAAGTCACGTAGTGATTTTGCGTCAAACTGTAATAAAAATTGGCAAGAAACATCAGCATGTCACAAATAAAATTACACACAATTAAAATCTAAGACTTACACTAACTGCTTGACATTGTGCAACTGTGATCGTTGAAAACGAGGTATAGAATATTGGAAGACATAATTCCAGTGGAGAAATCCGTGGACCATTCGCACACACAACTTACCCTTTATTTTAAAAGACACCTCATGTAAATATCTCAGTGTTATTGTCTGTTGTATGTTTTTGTGTTATGGACTGGCGATCGGACAACGATGTGCAGATGACATTCTTTCATTATCATGCTCAGCACTGTACTCTTCATAGTAATAAAATCCCAGTGAAATTTACAAATTTCAAAATTAGTTCCGTAATAAACATCGCAATTACGCTTCCACTACAATTGTGCGGAACTGGCAGATTTTAGTTGCACATGATTTAATTATTCGTAGAGGAATGATAAAGAAAAGAAAATATAATACAAAATAAAGTGTCCCTTTATTAAACTCTACTATAATTCACTGTCTTCAATCAATAATTTCTCTATTGGATAAGCAGTAACCACAATAATCAGGATGAACATTAAGAAAGAAGAATTGTTGGTAGAAACGAGGAACTGCCTTTCTCTGTCTATTAGGTAGAGCATTTATGGTCCAGGTGAATAAACAAGACAGAATGACTGAGCGAAACGTTATAATATAGTTACCTAGGACTAATGGTTATCGCGAAAATAAATTAATAGACAGGAAGCTGTGCATGAGTATAAACGAGAATGTCACGAAGAGTTCTATAAGAATCACTGTTCTGTCAACCGGTAAACTTTCTCAGATACTGGTTCAAAATATTTTACAACGTTTGATGGCCAATAAAGTATTTCAAACCAATAATATGCTATGATTTAAGCCAAGGAACAATGTACATCTAGAAGTCGACAAATAGCAATGTACTGGTACGTGTATAGGGAACCGCATGACACAGATCTGTAAGTCCATGGTATTGGTGATAAGCTGAGAAAACCGTCCCGAAACACGTGTGTTACAAAACCCCACTGCATCCTACACATGTACTCCAACATCAATACGGGTTATGATCACCATTCACACGTACACAGGCCGTACAACGGGTTGGCATACTCTAGATCAAGTGATCGAGCAGCTGCTAGGGTATAGCCTCCCATTCTTACACCAGTACCTGTCGGAGTTCCTGAAGTGTCCTAGGGGTTTGAAGACGTGCCGCGATACGTCGACCGAGAGCATCCTAGACGTTCTGGATGGCGTTTAGGTATGGAGAACAGCTAGGCCACTCCGTTAGTCTGATATCTTCTGTTTCAAGGTACTCCTCCACGATTGCAGCTCCGTGGGGCCGTGCGTTATCATCCATCAGGAGGAAGGCGCGACCCACTGCACCCCTGAAATGGAGGACGTCCGGATACATCTGACCTGTTACAGTTCCTCTGTCAAAGACATGCAGGGGTGTACGTGGACCAATCATAATCCCACCCCACACCATCAAACCACGACCTCCATACAAGCCCCTTTTAAGGACATTAAGGGGTTGGTGTGTGATTCCTGGTTCACGCCAGATGAAAACCCGGCGAGAATAACTGTTCAGACTATACCTGGACTCGTCTGGACACATAGCCTGGGACCACTGTTCCAATGAGCATGTACTGTGTTCTTGACACCAGGCTTTACAGGCTCTCCTGTGACCAGGGGTCAGTGGAATGCACCTTGCAGGTCTCCGGGCGAATAAACCATGTCTGTTCAGTCGTCTGTAGACTGTGTGTCTGGAGATAACAGTTCCAGTGGCTGCTGTAAGGTCCCGAGCAAGGCTACCTGCAGTACTCCGTGGCCGTCTGCGGGCACTGGTGGTCTTCTTGTGGAGTTGTACACTGTGGACGTCCCGTAGTGTAGCGTCTGGACACGTTTCCTGTCTGCCTGAATCGTTGCCATAATCTTGAGACTACACTCTGTGGTACACGGAGGAACGGTGCTACGACCTGCTGTGTTTGACTAGCCTCCAGTGGCCCTAGTATTCTACCCCTCATAACGTCATCAATATGTGTCCTTTGAGCAATTTTCAACACGCAGTCACCATTAGCACGTCTGAACACGTCTGCACACTTACTCGCTGCACCGTACTCTGACATCCACCAGCGCACCTCTGCGTATGTGTACTGCTGCCAGCGCCACCGTAAGGACGACCGCAGGTCAAATGCACTGCATGGTCATACCACGAGGTGATGTAACCCGCAAACCGCCCACCAGAGCGTTGATTCACCATGTATCAGCATTATCCTTAACGTATGAGCATGAGTGTAGTTTAGGTATACGGGACGATCAAAAAGTTTCCGTTCGAGGAGCGTACAGTCGAGAATCGGCATGCCAATCAGGTAAAATCGCCCTCAGTACTGAGGCAGTCATACCGCCGATGCACCACGCTGAAGATACCCAATGGTAAAACGCTGTGGGTGTTGCCTGGTTATGTCCGTAAGCGCCTGCTGCACATCCTCATCCTACAACAATCGTCGACCCTTCAAGGCTTTCTCTTAAGTGTCATGTCCGCATGGGGAGAGATCAGGACTATACGGTTAGTACTCGAGCCCCTCCCACTTCAGTTTCCGTATCTTATAGCCTACGACACTTGCTATATCGGGCCGTGTGTTATCATGAAGCAGCAGCAGCCTTGACACACCATTCCACGATGGTGGGATTCGACAGACATGCTGCCCATTACACATTCTTCCTTCTCCGATGAATGTCCACCGGTGTCTGTCCGTCGGTAGGAGAGAACAGTATAACGGCACGTTGGTGTAGTTTGGACACATTTGCTAATAACGTTGCCAAAATCCACATTTCCCCTTTGGCCGCACGCACTTGAGAAAGACGCAAATATCTCACTAAACCCTTCTCTACATGTCGGTGCTTATATACCCGCACTTAAGTCGCGCTACGTTGCACACTCGTCCTCAAACGGAAACTTTCTGATGGCGTCTTACACAAACAGCGCGGGAGCGCATTTCAGCTTTACAGTATCGAGAACTGAGCCGCAGCCTTGCATACTCATGAAACTGGCCACCCTCTGTTACGAACTGATGAGGATCTAGCAATTTTGCATACACAAGATAAAAGCAAGATACTGGATCTAATAGAACAGTTGCTGATCACTGTACATAGCGTGGTAAGACGTAATACATTAAATGAACAGCTCTCAGATGATACAAACAACATTTTGGAAATCTTTACGGATCTCTTTTAATACTCGTTTCTGTGCTGTATTAACTGCTGTACAGTATATTGTGATTTTCCTGCTCACGATCGGATTTGAATTTCCGGGATGCCTGGCATGGTTATACATCTTCTTTATTTCTTTGGTGTCTCATCGTTTCCAGTTTACGTTGACGATATGCTCATTCGTGTTACTTCTGTTTTAGTCTGCGAAATATGGGCTTCAGGTAGATACACGAGGCCTGCAAGCATATCTATATCTACAATTACATACTCGTGCATGCTCCGAAAGCCACCGTACCGTGCGTGGGGTCGGCACCTTGTTCGTTCCCTTGTTTATTCCATTTTCTGTTCCACTCAGAGGGAAAAACGACTGATAATGTTCCTCCGTACTATCCCCAATTTCTCTTAGCCTGTCATCATTGGTCTTACGCGAAATGTACGTTGGTGGCAGTAGAATCGTTCTGCATACGGATTCAAATACTCGTTCCCTAGTTTTTCTCAAATGTGTTCCTCTGAAAGAAAGTCGGCTTTCTTTTACCTTAAGGCATTTTCTATGAACAGTACAGTATAACGATTTTTTTTTAAATTTACAATACTTAATTACATCGAAGGTAAAAGAGCTACAACTACAAGGCCTGTAGAAAGTGTCCTGCTGGATTAGTCATTGGCTTTTCTGTGATAATATTGGTTGGAAACCGTAAACTGGACTCTTACACGCGTTCAACGTGTTACCAACCTGTAAACCTAGTATACAGCATCCATAATGCTGTTGAATCGCCATTTGCAGTAAATTACAGTTTTCCTCGCCGATTTGTAGTACTTTATCCATGGCCACATTTTGCCTGTTCGTTTTGTTTGGAACAGCCGACATAATTTAAGCCTTCTTCAACTCTCTTTATTTTCCTGATTTTATTCTCTTCTCTCCGGTGGCGATGATTTTCCTTTCTGATTGTCGAAATCGCTTCAGCTGCCTCCCTCGTAGTCATTTCATTAGACACAAACTCGTCCACAGACATCTCCATTCTACTCTCCTCTTACTTTTCAATCTGCAAAGAAGTAAGAAGAAGAAAACGTAATTTAAAAGTTGACACTTGAAGCCATTCGGATGGCCGGCAGTGCACAATGAACGCAGTAGGATCCAGTCTTATTGTAAGATCTTTTGTATAAATTATCATGAATCATTTGTCAGATGTCATTCCTTACATAACACAGAAACCAACGAAATTAATCGCAGGTCTCAAAATGGCTTCCTGCGCTAAGACCTAGAGCAACATCGCCAAGTACTCGGAGCAAAGCATTGGGGAGAGGAAGAAGACCTCCTGCACCAGTGCACTTGAATACACAGACTAATTTCTGCTTACTCCACACTACAGCCATTTGCAGAAAATGAGATCACAGTAACGCCAAGCTGGCCAATACTGTGTGACTCTCCCTTTCTCAAAATTCAATCGAACACTTGTTCTGTAAGCCACCTCTTCCATGGATTACCTGCTTACCTTATATTGTTCCAATGAATCGGCCTGCCATTAGTTTTTTCCACAATCAGCAACGTCAGTGAAAAGCGTCGTACAGCATCTGCTAGGTAATTTGCACTGACGGAGAAAAATCACAGCAGTATGACGGAGTTGTGCGACATAAACGAAAGTTCGTTGGCGTGTTTCTTCATCCGATAGATGATGTCTATTTCAAATTTCTCTGCAGCCGCTTGTGAGTGGCGCTACCAATGACACTATAGGTTACGTTAGGGACTGCTCCGAGACAGACGGCCTGTATAACGTTGCAGCCCACCGACTTCCTACCACCGCCATTTGTGGCTTCAGCGCTGTCAAGCAAGAGCTCATTGGAGAGCAACGTGGAGGAGGTCTGTTGTGTTTTCTGATGAAAGCTGGTTCTGCTTTGGTACCAATGATGGCAGTATATTGGTTAGAAGGACTTCAGTTGAGGACCTGGAACCAACGTGTCTGAGTGCCGGGGGCACAAGACCGTCATCTGGAGCTTTGGCCTGGGATGCCATTCCATGCGACGGCAGGCACCCTCTAGCGGTTATCCCAGGAACTCTGACCGCAAAACTGTACGTCAGTCTCGAGATTCGACCTGTCGTTCTACCATTCACAAACAGTTTCCCAGGTGGTGTTTTCCATCAGGATAACGCTCTCCCATATACCGCTATTGTAACGCAACAGGCGCTACGGAGTGTTGACGTGTTGCATTCGCCTGCTCGATCACAAGATCCGTCCCAAATCGAGCACATATGGGATAACACAGCACGACATCACCAGCGTCATCCACAATCAGCATTAACCCTCCTTCTATTGACCGACTAAGTGCAACAGGCGTGGAACTCAATCCCACAAACTGACATCCGGACCTGAAAAATACCATGCGTGCCCATTTGCATGTTTGCATCAACATCCTAGCGAATGCACCGATTATTAACGCACCAGCAGTTCACGTTTGCGATGACTTATCTCGCGCTTACATTGACCTGTAATGCTGCAATGTCAGTCACTTAAAATGTTAAATAGAAAAACGTACTCTTCAATATTCATTACTCTACATTATTTTGTTCCTTCAGCCTATCACACTTCCTGAACGTAGTCCTGAAATTTCTCTTACAGCTGTCGATTTTGTTACCTTAAAAGCAAGGTGTTGAGTTCTATAAGTAAACAAGTCCTTACGCCAGGCAGAAGTCTACCACGAAAGTCGGTAAGCTTGTGTCTTGTTTAGTATACGCTCTCCATCATAAGAATAAATCTGATGTAACCATTACGCCATGTATTCTTTCACGTTTGCTGGAACCTCATTGGATTCCGTTTAACGTGTTGCGGAAACCAAGCTGTGACCAGTACAGTCAAGTGCGATCATAAGAATACGTTGTATGCTATTTTACACGCACAGACTAAGCGATAATGCCGGCCGCTGTGGTCGAGCGATTCTAAGCGCTTAAGTCCACAACCATGCGCTGCTACGGTCGCAGGTTCGCATCCTGCCTCGGGCATGGATATGTGTCATGTCCTTAGGTTAGTTAGGTTTAAGTTGCTCTAAGTCTATGGGACTGATTACCTCAAATGTTAAGGCGCATAGTGCTTACAGCCATTTGAACTATTCTTTGAGCGATAATGCGCGACGACAGCTTTACCGGCCCATTAAGCTTGGGCAGCACTGGCCAACCAGCGGTCCAATTAATCTACAATGGTGTGAGCAGTTGCAACTCAGATGTAAAAAGAGACGAGCAAAGAAACAATGTAGCTTCAGATGTTATTAATTTTTAAAAGGAATGAAATAATATTCGCCCAAACTCCAGCACTGCCGGACGCTTTTTAGGTGGCCAGACGGAACGCATAAAATTCTTTCGTACTTACGTAGAATTCTAATCACAAAACAAGAGTGATGAAAATTACTCAAACACAGGGTTACTTTTCTCAGCGAGCTATCTGTGATACCAAAGCGTACTGCAGGGATTTCACCGTAATTTTGACTGTTGTTGTTGTGGTCTTCAGTCCTGAGACTGGTTTGATGCAGCTCTCCATGCTGCTCTATCATGTGCAAGCTTCTTCATCTCCCAGTACCTACTGCAACCTACATCCTTCTGAATCTGCTTAGTGTATTCATATCTTGGTCTCCCTCTACGATTTTTACCCTCCACGCTGCCCTCCAATGCTAAATTTGTGATCCCTTGATGTCTCAAAACATGTCCTACCAAACGATCCCTTCTTCTAGTCAAGTTGTGCCACAAACTTCTCTTCTCCCCAATTCTATTCAGTACCTCCTCATTAGTTATGTGATCTACCCATCTAATCTTCAGCATTCTTCTGTAGCACCACATTTCGAAAGCTTCTATTCTCTTCTTGTCCAAACTAGTTATCGTCCATGTTTCACTTCCATACATGGCTACACTCCATACAAATACTTTCAGAAACGACTTCCTGACACTTAAATCTATACTCGATGTTAACAAATTTCACTTCTTCAGAAACGCTTTCCTTGCCATTGCCAGTCTACATTTTATATCCTCTCTACTTCGACCATCATCAGTTATTTTACTCCCTAAATAGCAAAACTCCTTTACTACTTTAAGTGTCTGATTTCCTAATCTAATTCCCTCAGCATCACCCGATTTAATTTGACTGCATTCCATTATCCTCGTTTTGCTTTTGTTGATGTTCATCTTATATCCTCCTTTCAAGACACTGTCCATTCCGTTCAACTGCTCTCCCAAGTCCTTTGCTGTCTCTGACAGAATTACAATGTCATCGGCGAACCTCAAAGTTTTTACTTCTTCTCCATGAATTTTAATACCTACTCCGAATTTTTCTTTTGTTTCCTTTACTGCTTGCTCGATATACAGATTGAATAACATCGGGGAGAGGTTACAACCCTGTCTCACTCCTTTCCCAACCACTGCTTCCCTTTCATACCCCTCGATTCTTATAACTGCCATCTGGTTTCTGTACAAATTGTAAATAGCCTTTCGCTCCCTGTATTTTACCCCTGCTACCTTCAGAGTTTGAAAGAGAGTATTCCAGTTAAAATTGTCAAAAGCTTTCTCTAAGTCTACAAATGCTAGAAACGTAGGTTTGCCTTTTCTTAACCTTTCTTCTACGGTAAGTCGTAAGGTTAGTATTGCCTCACGTGTTCCAATATTTCTACGGAATCCAAACTGACCTTCCCCGAGGTCCGCTTCTACCAGTTTTTCCATTCGTCTGTAATGAATTCGCGTTAGTATTTTGCAGGTGTGACTTATTAAACTGACAGTTCGGTAATTTTCACATCTGTCAGCACCTGCTTTCTTTGGGATTGGAATTATTATATTCTTCTTGGTCTGAGGGTATTTCGCCTGTCTCATACATCTTGCTCACCAGATGGTAGAGTTTTGTCATGACTGGCTCTCCCAAGGCCGTCAGTAGTTCTAATGGAATGTTGTCTACTCACGGGGCCTTGTTTTGACTCAGGTCTTTCAGTGCTCTGTCAAACTCTTCACGCAGTATCTTATCTCCCATTTCGTCTTCATCTACATCCTCCTCCATTTCCATAATATTGTCCTCAAGTACATCGCCCTTGTATAAACCCTCTATATACTCCTTCCATCTTTCTGCCTTCCCTTCTTTGCTTAGAACTGGGTTGCCATCTGAGCTCTTGATATTCATACAAGTGGTTCTCTTCTCTCCAAAGGTCTCTTTAATTTTCCTGTAGGCAGTATCTATCTTACCCCTAGTGAGACAGGCCTCTACGTCCTTACACTTGTCCTCTAGCCATCCCTGCTTAGCCATTTTGCACTTCCTGTCGATCTCATTTTTGAGACGTTTGTATTCCTTTTTGCCTGCTTCATTTACTGCATTTTGATATTTTCTCCTTTCATCAATTAAATTCAATATTTCTTCTGTTACCCAAGGATTTCTACTAGCCCTCGTCTTTTTACCTACTTGATCGTCTGCTGCCTTCACTACTTCATCCCTCAGAGCTACCCATTCTCCTTCTACTGTATTTATTGCCCCCATTCCTGTCAATCGTTCCCTTATGCTCTCCCTGAAACTCTTTACAACGTCTGGTTCTTTCAGTTTATCCCGGTCCCATCTACTGAAGCAAAAAAAGTGTTCAAATGTATGTGAAATCGTATGGGACTTAACTGCTAAGGTCATCAGTCCCTAAGCTTACACTCTACTTAACCTAAGTTATCCTAAGGACAAACACTCACACCCATGCCCGAGGGAAGACTCGAACCTCCGCCGGGACCAGCCGCACAGTCCATGACTGCAGCGCCTTAGACCGAATACTGAAGCCAATTAAGGTATTAATTATACTCTGTCGTCAGGTAATCTCCTAGCTTGTTCCATATCCGAATCCGGGAAATACATTTCAGTTTTGAAATTGTTATTTGCTATGTTGATAACGAGTTACTGGGTGTTGTGTGATGTCCTTAGGTAGGTTAGGTTTAAGTAGTTCTAAGTTCTAGAGGACTGATGACCATAGATGTTAAGTCCCATAGTGCTCAGAACCATTTGAACCATTTTTGATAACGATTCAACAGCAGAGTCCACGAAGCCGCTCAGGCGCCGTATTTTCTCCTCTAATGACGTGGGGTTCTATATCCCGCAAACATTCGTCAGTGATATGTGAAAAACCTGCGTGCGTTAGCTCCAGTGCGTCTGGCAGCTTAACGGTCGTGATATTTGTCGGACCAAATCCCTTAACTTGGCTCCAGATCAGTTCTGTTGGATGCATATTTTATTGGTACAGTGGCAAATATAAAAATATAGCATTTGTGTGGTGCGATCAATGCTGTGAAAATGATTCTTTTCCATGTTTCCACGACAATTATCTACATCTGTGGTACAAAACATTTGACATAGACCAAATAAACTGTACTGGGTTTTTCATTTTTGCATTAGAAAGCTACACTATTACGTTTTCTTAATTTAAGCAACCTTTATTAACTCTTTCATAAAATGTCGATAGTTTAGAATTTATATTTACTTACAGAATGTATATATAGAGCCATATCGGTTAAATAGCCGGCCGCGGTGGCCGTGCGGTTCTAGGCCCTCCAGTCCGGAGCCGCGCTGCTGCTACGGTCGCAGGTTCGAATCCTGCCTCGGGCATGGATGTGTGTGATGTCCTTAGGTTAGTTAGGTTTAAGTAGTTCTAAGTTCTAGGGGACTGATAACCACAGCAGTTGAGTCCCATAGTGCTCAGAGCCATTTGAACAATTTTTTTCGGTTGCATAAAATATTTGTCAAATCGACTATGGTTTCGTCAGCACTAGGGCAGTCTTCATCAGATTGAAAAGTTACATGGATTACTTGTAGTCACACCTTGAGTGAAAAACGTCTGAGCAAATGTGTTTTCGTCAGATATTGTATTTGAAATGAAAACAGGAATTTCGCATGCAATATATAATTAGAAACAAGACGACGTGCGTTATTCATACAAAATGACGTTGAATATTACGCTATCGATACTGTTGTACATACAATATGTGGCTGTGTCTCAGCGATACCTGATACAATCCTTCGAAACCGATGATCTCTTTTAATTTATTAAAAAAGTTTAAGAACAACTTATTTATCGCAATTTTTAACCGTGTTCCACAAGCGTGTTTCACTTCGGAACAGTAAGCAGCTTCAGAAGTTTTCACATTGCGAATTAACAGTGCAGAGCCTGTGACTGTACACGAATTTTGAAATGAAAGCTAGATAGCTGAAGCGTGTTTAAGGAATTTGGAAATTTGTGGTAAAGTCTTATGGTACTGATGAGGTCATCGACCCTTAAGCCTACACAAAACTTAATCTAACTTAAGCTATGGACAACACACACACAGCCATGTCCAAGGGAGGACTCGAACCTCCGACGTGGGGAGCCGCTCGGGCCGTGACAAGACACCCTAGACCGCTTGGCTACCCCGCACGGCCCGTGATTAAGAAATACGTTGATGACTGTTAATACATTTGAGTATCTTCAAGTTTCATTCAACATAACTTTGTAATAATATTTCTCATATATAAGTAGGACCTACTTCATAGTGTATATGCGTTATGACCTCTGACCAGTCATCGTCTTTGTTTACACTACTTATATTCTTATGATGAACAATGTATATATGACAATGCAGGACTGTATGAAATACCTTCCTAAAGCCAAGAAACACAGCATCAACCTAAGCGCTGAGGTCTTTGAAGGTCTGACATCACGGGAAAACACGGAGACCTGAATTTCGCGATATCTGTTCGCAGTGTCAGTGTTGGTTTTTCTAAGGGCGTTTTTCGAAAGTGAAAGTTTCATTCGGGATGAAATTTTCACTCTGCATCGGAGTGTGCACTGACATGATACTTCCTGTCAGATTAGAACTGTGTACCGGGTCCAGACAGACACGCGACCTGCGCCTTTCGCCGGCAAGTGCTCTACCATTTGGGCTACCCAAACATGACTCACGTAGAGTTATCACAGCTTTTCGAAAGCTTTGTTGTTCCCAGAATGAAATTTTCACTCTGCAATGGAGTGTGAGGTGATATGAAACTTCTTGGCAGATTAAAACTGTGTGCCGGACAGAGACCCAAACTCGGGACCGTTGCCTTTCGCGGGCAAGTGCACTACCATCTGAGCTACCCAAGCACGACTCACGCCCCGTCCTCACAGCTTTACTTCTGCCAGTATCTCGTCTCCTACCTTCCAAACTTTGCAGAAGCTCTCCTGCGAACCTTGTAGAACTGCCACTCCTGAAAGAAAGGATATTGCGGAGTCATGGCTTAGCCACAGCCTGGGGGATTTTTCCAGAATGAAATTTTCACTCTGCAGCGGAGTGTGCGCTGATATGAAACTTCCTGGCAGATTTTAAAACTGTGTGCCGGACAGAGACTCGAATACGGGACCTTTGCATTTCGCGGGCAAGTGCTCTACCACCAGAGCTACCCAAGCACGACTCACGCCCCGTCCTCACAAGTTTCTTCTGCCAGTATCTCGTCTCCTACCTTCCAAACTTTGCAGAAGCTCTCCTGCGAACCTTGTAGAACTGCCACGCCTGAAAGAAAGGATATTGCGGAGTCATGGCTTAGCCACAGCCTGGGGGATTTTTCCAGAATGAAATTTTCACTCTGCAGCGGAGTGTGCGCTGATATGAAACTTCCTGGCAGATTAAAACTATGTGCAGGACCGAGACTCGAACTCAGGACCTTTGCCTTTCGCGGGCAAGTGCTCTACCATCTGAGCTGCCCAAGCACGACTGACGCCCGGTCCTCACACCTTTCTTCTGCCAGTATCTCGTCTCCTACCTTACAAACTTTACAGAAGCAAGGTTTCCAGGAGAGCTTCAGTGAAGTTTGGAAGGTAGGAGACGAGATGCAGAAGTACAGATGTGAGGACGGGGCTTGAGTCGTGCTTGGGTAGCTCAGATGGTAGAGCACTTGCCCGCGAAAGGCAACGGTCCCAAGTTCGAGCCTCGGTCTGGCACACAGTTTTAATCTGCCAGGAAGTTTCAGTATTATCGTTTTCTACGCTTCCAGGTGCTGCAGTTCTAACGGACAGCAGTGTAGGTTCGGGAGAGCCTGCCATGAGCAGGAATGAACGCTGGAGAGAGAGAGAGAGAGAGAGAGAGCACCCACCACACACGATCGGTGGCACCTCACTTCTGTGACACATCGCCTTGAGCCCGGAGCCCGCTTTCGGCAAAGTGAATCGCTGGCCGGGCGGCCTCCAGCGCGGGCCGGAGCAACCTGCGACAGCCCCCAGCCGCCCGCCCGCAGCCTTATCCGGCGGATTAATTTCCTGCCCGGCCCACCACAGCCGCTGCCGCCACCACCGCTGCTGCCTTTCCTAATTAGGCGCCGTAATCCGTGCGACACTCGCTTAATTAGACGCGTACGCAGGCCGCTGTGGGTGGCCAGCTAGGGCCGCAGCGCGCTCGGTGCGGTCTCATTACCGTGTCTCTGCGGGGGCGTGAACTATCAAAGGCTGCCGAGGGCGACGCCCGCGTGTCGCCCCTTACCCTCCTCCCCCGCCACCGTTGCCTCGTCATCGTCGATGAAACAGTCATAATTATAAAATAATCACACAGCCGTGGAGGCTTCTGCGAGGGCGCGCACGCGGTCCTGCTGGCGCCACTCGTACGCACGTTCCATCGACTCTGGCCATCGTCGTGTTATCTTTGCTCGATTGTGTGTTCCCTCTGTGGTTGTGTAGTTGTGAGTAGTGTGTGGGATGGAGCTGGACGGATGTGCCTGAGTGCTCGGCGTCCTGGAGATTGCAGAAAGCTGAAACAGCTGACCGTTCTGCTGTGGAGGCCCACGTTTTCCTGCAGCGTCGACCGTTGCTACAGACGAGTTTAGCGGGCAAGGAACGGCTCTCGTCGCGTGCAACCTGGTTACGGAGTGCGTCAGTCAACTGTGGTGTGCTAGATAAGCCTAAATGTACTGAACAACCTGTTAGTAGCTACGAATATTACCCGGGGCCTACCAGGATCCTTGAAGCTACTTGCCTTTGGCCTCCTTGGTGAAATTATGCGTGTCTATTTTTTTAATTACCGATATTGTGAATGGTTTGACGCGCGCCGCCTCGAACTCCCATCCTCTTCATCTCAGAGCTAGTACTTCCAACGTATGTCCTCATTTATTTGCCGCATGTATTCCAAACTCTGTCTTCCTGCACGGTTTTGGCCCTCAACAGCTCCCTCTAGTATCATGAAAGCCTGATGTGTGAAAAGATGTCTTATCATCTTGTCACTTCTCCTTGTCAGTGTTCTCCATAAATTCTGAGCAACGGTAAAAAATTGCTGTTTTGAAGAGCGCACCGAAGCGCGTAGTGTGAAGCAGTCGCCCTCCGTTTTTGGCGGTGGCGCCGCTGTGGCAATCGCAGTTTAGGTGTCTGGTGGGATAGGGGAAAGGTGGCCTGTTCACGTGTATTTAAGGTGCGCTATGAGCTCGCTAGGGGTCAGTGTGGGTCAGTCTCTCGTCCCCAGCTTGCTAGTCTCTCTCTCGTCGCCGGCCGGTGTGGCCGAACGGTTCTAGGCACTACAGTCTGGAACCGCGGGACCGCTACGGTCGCAGGATGGAATCATGCCTCGGGCATGGAAGTGTGTGATGTCCTTAGGTTAGTTAGGTTTAAGTAGTTGTAAGTTCTAAGAGACTGATGACCGCAGATGTTAAGTCCCATAGTGCTCAGAGCCATTTTAACCATTTGTCTCTCGTCCGCATTTGTTAGGCAGTTAGTGTCTGTCTGTCGTTCGGAGTGCTAGTATGTCTGTCGTTCGGATCAACCTTTAAAGCTGACAAAATGAGTCTCTCCACTCGGCCAGTAAGAGAACTCAGCGAGTGGTCATCCGGTCGGGGCTTAGTTCCAGCATCAGCGCGTAAGGCCGCCAGTCTGCTCGAGTTTGCTCAGGCAACGGTCATTGGCGGTTGGATCGATCGGTTGGTCGGTCGCGCACTGAGACATAAGATGACTTGTCCGTCTTGAGCGTCGGCGCATGTGAGGCCGCCACGTCAGTCCAGTGGGTCGCAGCGTATAGCGTATAGTGACTTCGCGGTCGACACGAGAGCAACAGGAGTCAACCCACGACATCAATCTGGCCGGTGCGAGCTGCGACGCCGTGAGACGGGAGATCAGCGCGCCTTCCTGTGTCCGTTGAAGCAGCTGGCTGCGGACGGTTCGGGAGAGCGATTTGGGGGTGCTGCGCCAGGTCTTCTCGAAAAATCGCAGTTTATTAGAAGTTAAGTTATTGGTGATATGTTGTTTGATTTACTCTTGTTAAATTCTACTTGTTTTCTTGGTGAGGTCACCAGCCGTTTTGCTTTGGGGTCGTCCCACCATTCTTATCCGTTTGCCCACCCGCGGGAAGGTGGTTGCTTATAAATTGAGTGGTCCGTTTTTCCCTTGTGGCGTAGGGGTGAGATAGAGCAGCCTGCGGTTCGGGTTGTTCGGTAATCTCCCTATCAATCTACCGTACGTTAGTAGCTGCCTCTTTCATGTTTGTCGGATTTTGTGTGTTAACCAATTTATTGCTTGGAGTGTAACGGCCTAATAGCTGAAATATGTTTTGATCTTTGGAAACTTTGATATTATTGCCTACGGTCTTGAGATGTCGTGTCTGTGTACCGTAGAGCTTCTTAACTATTGTTTATATAAGATTGCATTTCATGGGCTTTTATTTAAATGATCATTTTAGTATATAAAGTTGCCACCCTTTCACCGTAAGACTTTTCTTAGAAGTTAAAATCAAGTTGCACCTTCGGTGGCAAGGTTAATATATAATTGTTAGTGTTTTGTACCATTTCCATCCCTCCTACTGGGGGTGCATAGTTTGTGCACTTGTGTAAATTGTTAAAACTCTTAGTTTAAAGTTATCTGGTGTGTTGCAGATATGCACCAGGGTAGTCTTTCAGAGGCTGTTGTGAGCGGTAGTAATTACGGACGTGTCAAAAGGATAGGCAAGGTTCTCTGCCCGAAAGCTCATACAGTCAAAAGTTGTTTCTCTCTGCCTCTGAATAAATTGTAACTTTCATATTTAGAGGGTGCTTTCAGATTTTTTTTTTTTTTTTTTTTTTTTTTTTTTTTTTTTTTTTTTTTTTTTTTTGCAATCGTACTGACCAACTAGGATTACGTTAACAACTTCAGTTCCTCTTCTTCCTTTGTTGTTGTTTCCTATTTTTCCAGTATTCCCTCATTTTCTCCTCATGAGGTCTCTTCCTTTCTTCTGTCCATCTTGTTCCCGATTTTTTATTTCTTCTGCTTTGAATGCCTTCCAAATTTAGTATTTTGTTTTTAAAACGGTTTCTTCCTGCTATTTCTGATTCTTTCAAAATGGTTCAAATGGTTCTGAGCACTATGGGACTTTAAACATCTATGGTCATCAGTCCCCTAGAACTTAGAACTACTTAAACCTAACTATCCTAAGGACAGCACACAACACCCAATCATCACGAGGCAGAGTCTGATTCTTTCAAGATCTTTTCTTACTTCTGTAGTCCTTGCTATTGTCGATTTCTTCTTTCAGATATATAGGAGTATTTGTTTTGACAGTCTGTTTCCATCCATTCCGTAGAGATGTCCAAAAAAAGTTAATCTTCGTTTGGCCATTACTTCAGATCTCCTCATTACTTTTTATTTTCCAACCATCTGCGGTTTTCATTGCACCCATTATTTTTCTTTTAATCCTTCTTTCCAGTACCTCTAGTTTGTCCATTTTATAGTTCATCGTTAGCCATTCAGATCCATATAAACATTCTGGTCATACCACTGTGGTGTAGTGTTTTAGTTTGGTTTTTCTAGATATAGATTTCTTGTTGTAAATATTTTTCGTCAAACCATATTCTCTTTCCATTTTGTTAATTCTTACATCTATTGCAGATTTTTCTAGTCCAGTGTGTTGTATAGTTTCCCCAATATATTTAAATTTATTTACACACTCTATTTTACCTATTTGTGTTTCTATGTATTTTGGTGCATTTTTTATATTTGTCATGAATTTTTTTTCAGCTGAAATTTTGAGACCTGTTCTGTTCGCTGATTTTTCCAGAATGTTCATTTGAGTAACTGCTTCTGTCAGGTTTTCTGAAAGTATTGCGAAATCATCCGCAAAAGCTAAGCAATTTACCTTAATTCCATTTTTTTTCTTCCCAGAGTTATTGGTTCAATTTTGTGATTTTTTAGGTCCGAATTCCAGATCCTTACAATTTCTTCTAGAACACAGTTATACAGTAAAGGTGATAAACCATCACCCTGTCTAACACCAGTTTTTATTTCAAAAGGCTGAGATACTTCTCCCATAAATTTGACTTTAGATACTGTACCTGTTAGTGTTTCACGAATTATGTTTGCTAGTTTTGATTTAACACCTAGTTCCATAATGACCTAATCTATCGTTTGTCTGTCTATACAATCAAATGCTTTCTTGAAATCTATAAATGACACTAGTATTGGTTTGCTGGTTAACATTCTATGGCGAATTACTGACTTTAAGTTAAAAATCTGTTCTGCACAGGATCTTCCCTTTCGAAAACCACCCTGACAGTTGTTTGTCTAAAGTATCCACCACTCTGTTGAGGAGAATTTTTGATAATGTTTTGTATGCCACTGGCAGAACTGACACTCCTCTGTAATTACTGACATTTTATTTGTCTCCCTTTTTATGTAGTGGGTGGAATCTTTTCAATTTTCCAAATGTTCTCAAAAAGCAGCTGTAGATCCTTTATGATTTTTGGTTCTGACCACTTCAATAATTCTGCTGTAATGGAGTCTTCAACACTTGCTTTATTTATTTTTTTTTTTTTAGTGTTCTGATGGCTTCATGAATTTCTAGCTCTGTTGGTGGGAAATCTTCCTCTAGATTTTGAGGTGTCACTGGATATTCTAATATATCTGTTGGAACTGGACAGTTTAACAACTTTTCAAAAACATTTGTTAAAATTTCACAATTTTCTTTATTATTTAAGCCTATTTTGCCCTTTTCATCTTTAAAACAAGTACTTGGTGACTGATATCCTTGAAGTATGTGTTTAAGGGTTTGGTAAAAATTTCTAGAATTATTTTATGGGAAATTTTCTTCTATTTCAACAAGCTGACAATTTTCAAAAGTTCCTTTTGATTTTCCGGATTATTTTTGATGTTTCTTTCCTTTGTTGTCTGAATTGTTCAAGGTCTTCCTCTTTTTTTGAACATCTCCGTTTTCTCCATTTTTGAGCTCCCTTTTTATGTAGTGGGTGGAATCTGTGCTGCTTGAGTTATTTTCATCTGGAGTTCACGCCAGTCACCTTCTTCTCAAAAATTTTTCTATATTTTCTTTTGTAATATTAACTGTAGTGGTGTTGTATCTGATCACTTTTTTGGTCGCCTTTTTTGGTTTAGATGGGAGAAATTTTATTTTAATCGTATAGAGATAATGTTGTTATTGTTGTGGTCTTCAGTCCTGAGACTGGTTTGATGCAGCTGTCCATGCTAATCTATCCTGTGCAAGCTTCTTCATCTCCCAGTACCTACTGCAACCTACATCCTTCTGAATCTGCTTAGTGTATTCATCTCTTGGTCTCCCTCTACGATTTTTACCCTCCACGCTGCCCTCCAATACTAAATTGGTGATCCCTTGATGTCTCTGGACGTGTCCTACCAACCGATCCCTTCTTCTAGTCAAGTTGTGCCACAAACTTCTATTCTCCCCAATCCTATCCAATACCTCCTCATTATTTACGTTATCTACCCACGTAATCTTCAGCATTCTCCTGTGGCACCACATTTCGAAAGCTTCTATTCTCTTCTTGTCTAAACTATTTATCGTCCATGTTCCACTTCCATACATGGCTACACTCCATACAAATACTTTCAGAAACGACTTCCTGACACTTAAATCTATACTCGATGTTAACAAATTTCTCTTCTTCAGAAACGCTTTCCTTGCCATTGCCAGTCTAGATTTGATATCCTCTCTACTTCGACCATCATCAGTTATTTTGCTCCCCAAATAGCAAATCTCCTTTACTACTTTAAGTGTCTCCTTTCCTAATCTCATTCCCGCAGCATCACCCGACTTAATTCGACTACATTCCATTGATCTGAATCGAATTCCCCATTTCTGACTATTTTAACGTTCATAATTTCCGTGATGTACCTTTTAGATATGGCTAAGTGATTCAGTTGAAATTCTTCTAGGTTTGGATTTGGATGTCTCCAGGTTTTCGCTATTCTTGGCAGTTTGCGGAAATGTGTAGACATGAGTTTTAACAGGAACATTTTACACATGTTGATCAGTCTTTCACCATTTCTGTTTGTTCTTGTGTGTGCTGGATATTCATCTACAATAGTGATAAATTTGTTTTTCCTCCCAATTTGCGCATTGAAGTCACTAAGAAGTATTTTAACGTTCCTTTTAGGTATGATAGAAATTTCAGATTCTAAAAGATCCCAGAATTTATTTATTTTCTCCAGATTTCTTTTATTGTCAGTATTTATTGGTGCATGACAGTTTATGAGGATGTAACTTTTATTCTTGCACTTCATTGTTAATATGGATATCCTTTCTGAATTCTATCTAAATTCTATTACACTATCTACGATTTTTTTGTTTACATAAAATGCTGTCCCAAGCATCGGCATGTTTTCCGTTATTCTCACTGCCGGTTTCCCTTTATAAATTCTATAATGCCGTGTATCAACTACATCCTCATCTAAGAATCGTATTTCCTGAACTGCTCTAATCTGTATATCTTCTTTCTGCAGAAATAATTCTAGTTCCTTTTGTTTCCCAGTTTTCAGAAGAGAATTTACATTTAATGTTCCAAAGTAGTACTTCTTCTTGAACTGAAACTTTGAAAGCTTTTCTATATATTTCATCTTTTCTTCGCCGTAAATGTTGGGACTCCCTAGAATCCTAGGTCCCATTGCGTTACATGATGTAATGGTGGATTCCTCTTCAGAGTTACCACGTGGGGTAGAGCATCCATTGTGCGAACTTTCCATATTGAGACTTGAAGCTATAAATTGTAAAGAGTAGAGAATCCAAGGTCATCCCTGAATTCCCAAATTAAGACCAGGTTGTTAGCCTGGAATATTATTTATTCAGCCGCCACTAACATGTGGAACAGACGCTGTCGGGGTGCCGCCACTAACATGTGGAACCGTCGTGCCCTCTGTCCATTTTGGCCTCGGACAAGAGGCTGCCTTTTCCGCCAGCTCCGCCTTACCGAAGTCCATCTTCTTCGCCTTCGCTGCCGTTGAGGTCTTCACCGTATCCCTGGCAAGGAGCCCTCACAAGGGACTATCACCTGGGCCAGGTGAACCAAGGTGTTTTAACGAGGTGTTACTCCTCCCCCTCCTCCTTTCTCAACCTGGCTTGGGATCGGCTATAGCGGAGTTCTTTCTGATTATAGTTTTAAATCTGTTTCTTTGAAAAAATGCTTTTAGGCACTATTAAAGTGAATAAAATACCCATTTGTTAAAAGGAATTTGGTCATCATTTCATCAGTTACTTCCATGCTAACATAGTGTGATTAAATGTGTTAATGTTCTTGATGAATAGCCAGTAAATAAAATTAATTCTTATGAATATTCTTTCAAAATAAATCAAGGTTCACCTTCCTTTCCTCTCCCATTCTACGCAAAACCTCCTTATTCCTTACCTTATCAGTCCACCTAATTTTGAACATTCATCTGTAGCACGACATCTCAATTGCTTCGATGTCTTCTGTTTCGGTTTTCAGTACCTAGAGACTGTTAATTCTGCCCGGTTTGAGTCGGCCGGGAGTCCGGTTTGAAAATGCCTTTCAGTGAAACCTTTTGGGGCTGTGTGTCTCAGTCTGGAGATTTCTGTAAGCGCCAAGCTAGTATTTTGCTATGTTAATCTTGTACTTGAAATCGTTGTTTGTTATCATTGAGTATTTGATAATACTTGTAACACGCCCGAGAGTGTTATGGGTGGGGGGGGCTCTTAAACTGGTTTCTCACTTTGGACCATGTGCCCTGTCCAAACCACGTACCTGATTATCCAGCGGCGGTCGTATTGTTTTGCTCCACACTGCTGCTGGCTTGCCTGAAATAATATATTTAAATATGCAAGTGGGTTTAAGGGAGCCACTCAACGTTAAGCACAATACTGCCCTACGCCTGGTATGAACAACTATATTCTGAGACGATATGAAAATCACAGGTTACACTGTTTACACTCTATAAGTCATAAGTGACTACGTCAATTAAGTTATTGATGATCATCTGTCCACAATATCACCTGGATGAGCGTACGCGTAACCGACCCGACGGCCGGCCGGAGTGGCCGAACTGTTCTAGGCGCTACAGTCTGGAACCGCGTGACCGCTACGGTCGCAGGTTCGAATCCTGTTCGGATATGGATGTGTGTGATGACCGTAGGTTAGTTAGGTTTAAGTAGTTCTAAGTTCTAGGGGACTGATGATCTCAGAAGTTAAGTCCCATAGTGCTCAGAGCCATTTTTGAACCGACACGATGCGGGTGATTGTTGATGATACAACAACAACTACTACTACTAGTACTACGTGATCAGGCCCAGTGGACCGCACGCATCTACAAGTTTCCTCCTCTATCCGAGGCTTACTTGTAGTCTTCAAAGCATGTTTAATTTTTTACGAAGAGAAGGTGCTGGCCTCCCGTCCAACCTGTGGTGTTACTCTCACAGCTCACAGGATTTCTGGCTTTTCTTATGAGGTGGGCTCCCCTTAGGAGATGGGTTACAGGCAGGAATAAGAAAATTGGAAAGACAACCTCGGGCCTCGAAACCTAATACTGTTGGGGTCAAAAAAGGATGAGTTGGCCAAGGGAGGCCGACAGGGAAGGAGAAAGAAGGACCCTGACGCAAGTAAGTGCAAGCAATGTCAGACTCAGTTCAGGTCCCCGCGGTCGCCACTCGCGTACTTCTATCTGAAGTCCCCTGGGGGAGAATATTGATGACGCAGAACGAAAGTTCTTACGCTTGTCATGCATAGACTGATATCTGGCTCCAGTCCCCCCTTATTGTTGTTGTTGTGGTCTTCAGTCCTGAGACTGGTTTGATGCAGCTCTCCATGTTACTCTATCTTGTGCAAGCTTCTTCATCTCCCAGTACCTACTGCAACCTACATCCTTCTGAATCTGCTTAGTGTATTCATCTCTTGGTCTCCCCCTATGATTTTTACCCTCCACGCTGCCCTCCAATACTAAATTGGTGATCCCTTGATGCCTCAGAACATGTCCTACCAACCGATCCCTTCTTCTGGTCAAGTTGTGCCACAAACTTCTCTTCTCCCCAATCCTATTCAATACTTCCTCATTAGTTATGTGATCTACCCATCTAATCTTCAGCATTCTTCTGTAGCACCACATTTCAAAAGCTTCTATTCTCTTCTTGTCCAAACTATTTACCGTCCATGTTTCACTTCCATACATGGCTACACTCCATACAAATACTTTCAGAAATAACTTCCTGACACTTAAATCTATACTCGATGTTAACAAATTTCTCTTCTTCAGAAATGCTTTCCTTGCCATTGCCAGTCTACATCCTCTATCTCCTCTAGACATTGCCAGTCTATATCCTCTCTACTTCGTCCATCATCAGTTATTTTGCTCCCCAAATAGCAAAACTCCTTTACTACTTTAAGTGTCTCATTTCCTAATCTAATACCCTCAGCATCACCCGACTTAACTCGACTACATTCCATTATCCTCATTTTGCTTTTGTTGATGTTCATCTTATATCCTCCCTTCAAGACACCATCCATTCCGTTCAACTGCTCTTCCAAGTCCTTTGCTGTCTCTGACAGAATTACAATGTCATCGGCGAACCTCAAAGTTTTTATTTCTTCTCCATGGATTTTAATACCTACTCCAAATTTTTCTTTTGTTTCCTTTACTGCTTGCTCAATATAGAGATTGAATAACATCGGGGAGAGGCTACAACCCTGTCTTACTCCCTTCCCAACCACTGCTTCCCTTTCATGTCCCTCAACTCTTACAACTGCCATCTGGTTTCTGTACAAGTTGTAAATAGCCTTTCGCTCCCTGTATTTTACCCCTGCCACCTTTAGAATTTGAAAGAGAGTATTCCAGTCAACATTGTCAAAAGCTTTGTCTAAGTCTACAAATGCTAGAAACGTAGGTTTGCCTTTCCTTAATCTTTCTTCTAAGATAAGTCGTAAGGTCAGTATTGCCTCACGTGTTCCAGTATTTCGACGGAATCCAAACTGATCTTCCCCGAGGTCGGCTTCTACTAGCTTTTCCATTCGTCTGTAAAGAATTCGTGTTAGTACTTTGCAGCTGTGGCTTATTAAACTGATTGTTCGGTAATTTTCACATCTGTCAACACCTGCTTTCTTTGGGATTGGAATTATTATATTCTTCTTGAAGTCTGAGGGTATTTCGCCTGTCTCATACATCTTACTCACCAGATGGTAGAGTTTCGTCAGGACTGGCTCTCCCAAGGCCGTCAGTAGTTCCAATGGAATGTTGTCTACTCCGGGGGCCTTGTTTCGACTCAGGTCTTTCAGTGCTCTGTCAAACTCTTCACGCAGTATCGTATCTCTCATTTCATCTTCATCTGCATCGTCTTCCATTTCCATAATATTGTCCTCAAGTGCATCGCCCTTGTATAGACTCTCTATATACTCCTTCCACCTTTCTGCTTTCCCTTCTTTGCTTAGAACTGGGTTTCCATCTGAGATCTTGATGTTCATACAGTCCCCCTTGACACTACTAATAATATAACACTTTCATAAAGTTAATTTTTCAGTTTACAGTTCTCACTCGTACGAGCGTGCACGTAACCGTCGCGGCGTGGCTGATTGTTGATGATGCGGAAACGCGATGACCGAACGCACGTTCTCACGGACACTACAAGACACTGGCACTTGAATGCTCTCTTTCGTGGTTAACTATATTGCTGATCGACATCAGTTCAATCTGAGAGGCCGAACACGGCGCGGATGATTGATGTACGGTGCGATATGCAACGAGAGAGTGGACAAATACGTTATCGGCGGCACTGCTCATTTTTTATTACATCGTTACGCACTTCCCTCTGAATCACTTCCATATTTCATCACTTTACTGCAATAGCACTTGTAGTAACACTTGAACTTCCACAAAAACAATGCGTCTCACATGCAAAGCTCCCGACAACACAACTTAACTGTTCCGTGTCTCGTGGTTGACTCTATAGACGCGACTGCCCGCAAAGATACTCCGTAACCAATCCAGCGATGTGACAGTACGCTTACATACTGATGTAATTTCTGTTTGTTGCAGACGTTACGTCCCTTCCTGGGGCGAGATATTCGAAGTACGAACTTGGGGGTCATGTGCGAGTGTATGTGAGAGCTTGTATTTGCACAGTCTCTTACTCCGTGTTCAGGAGCGTTTCGGGATATAGGTTTATATTTTAACCGGCCATCTGTCATTTGGTGCATACCCAAATGACAGTTCATATTAGCTACTAAGAGTTCATCCTTGAAAATAATCTTTAATTGCTCGTTTAAGTATTGCTGTCTATGTTAATTTCTATCAACGCTGGTTGCTGTTTGGCATACGTTGACGGCATTGTATCGACAGTAGATGACAGGTTGCTGTTCTGCTGGTCCTGAGCAGGAACGCGTGTTCCCTCTGCTTCGGCGGCTTTCCCGTCACCGCACGATGCGTAAGCGCTGACAGGTGACAAGCGCTTCTGTGAGGATCTCCCGTTCAGGTCTCAGGTTGAATACTTTACTGTCATTCGTTTGGTATCATGCAGCAGCGGTGGTGTCGCCGGAATAGACTTTAGTGATTTTGGGGAAGTAATTTACTCAGTTATTTTGCTATCGTAAGGTTCCTCTGGGCGTGTGATGAAAGCCTTTCGACAAACTGAGTACTGTGTTTGTTGATATCTTTGAAAAGATAAGGGCTAAATTGTCATTATCATATCAGTAGTTCAATTAAGTACTTGATATATGTGTAACTGCCTTGTGACTAATCGGTGAAGTACTACTGTTTGCTTCGGTTTTCACACGTGAGTTGCGCTTGGCCATCTTGGCCGCATCTTGTCTACAGTGGAGATACGTGTATTTTAATGTCTTTTATTTAACGTTTCTTGAAGTTACATTCAAGTCCTGTTGTGGGATTAGCCCACAGCTGTGATGCTAGGCCGGCCGGAGCGGCCGTGCGGTTCTAGGCGCTACAGTCTGGAGCCGCGAGACCGCTACTGTCGCAGGTTCTAATCCTGCCTCGGGCATGGATGTGTGTGATGTCCTTAGGTTAGTTAGGCTTAAGTAGGTCTAAGTTCTAGGGGACTGATGACCTCAGAAGTTGAGTCCCATAGTGCTGAGAGCCATTTGAACCATTTGTGATGGTAGTCGCGCGGACAAAGTAGCACCGCAGGTTTATTTAATTAATTAACTATTTGTAATTGGGTCACTATCGTATTGCACAGTTGACATGTTACTCGCGTATCATTTGCAATTTTCTGTATAATGCATATATCCTTGTGCATTGTGACATTAATTTAAAAACCTTAACTACACCGAAAAGCCAAATAATGTGGTACACCTGGCTAATGTCGTATAGCGTCCCCGCAAGCCACAAAACGACGTGGCTTTGACTTGACTAATGTCTTGGAGGCAAGTGACATCATGAAGCCGGCCGGAGTGGCCGATCGGTTCGACCGCTACGGTCGCAGGTTCGAATCCTGCCTCGGACATGGATGTGTGTGATGTCCTTAGGTTAGTTAGGTTTGAGTAGTTCTCAGTTCTAGGGGACTGATGACCTCAGAAGTTAAGTCCCATAGTGCTCAGAGCCATTTGAAACATTTTTGACGTCTTGAATCCTGCAGGGCTGCCTATAAATACGTTAGAGTATGAGGAGCGGGAGACCTAAGTAGCACGTAGCAAGCCTTCCCATATATGCTCAATAATGTTCATGTCCGGGGAGTTGGGTGCCCAGCGGAAGTGGTTAAACTCAGAAGAATGTTCCTGGAGCCACTCTGTAACAATTCTGAACGTGTGGGGTCCCCCATTTTCCTGCTGGAATTGCCCAAAATCGTCGGAATGCATAATGGATATGAATGGACGCAGGTGAACAGTCAGGACGCTTACGTACGTGTCACCTGTCAGAGTCTTAACTAGACGTATCAGGGATCCTATATCACTCCAACAGCACACGCCTCACGCCATTAAAGGGCTTTTTCCAGCTTGAACAGTCGCCTACCTTCTTGCAGAGCCCATGGATTCTTGAGGTTGTCTCCATCCCCGTACACGTCCATCTGCTCGATACAACTTCAAACGAGACTCGTCCGACCAAGTAATATGTTTCCAATCATCTACAGTCCAATATCGGTGTTGACGGGCCGAGGCGAGGCGTAAAGCTTTGAGTCGTGCAGTCATTAAGGGTACACGAGTGGGCCTTTGGCTTAGAAAGCCCATATCATTGATGTTTCGTTGCATTATTGGCAAGCCGACATTTGTTGATGGCCCAGCATTGAAATCTGCAGCAATTAGCGGAAGGGTTGCACTTCTGTCACGTTGAAGGATTCTCTTTAATCGTCGTTCTTCCCATTCTTGCTGGATCTTTTTCCGATCGCAGCGCTGTTGGAGATTTGATGTTTTAACAGACTTGGATATTCACGGTATACTCGTGAAATGGTCAAAGGGGAGATCCCCATTTCATCGCTACCTCGGAGATGCTGTGTCACATCGCACGTGCGTCGACTGTGATACCACGTTCAAACTCACTGAAATCTTAATAACCTGCCATCGCAGCAGCAGTAACCGACCTAACAACTGCGCCTATTATACAGGCGTTGCTGACCGCAGCGCCGTATTCTGCCTGTTTACATATCTCTGAATTTGAATACGCATGCCTATGCCATTATCTTTGGCGCTCCAGCGTATTTACGATGAGTTTGGCAAGAACCTCGGTACATTTTAGTTGGTTTATGATAGAACTATTATTAATAGAAAATATTTGTTAGGGAATGGTAGATGTCGCATCAAGTTGGGCCACGCTTCCACGTGTTTTCCTTAAATTAATCCTTGTCCAGCGTCTCAGTCACCAACATTTACGTCGCCATGATCTGCAATACTAGTTTCCTCATCCTGTGGAGATTGTGGTATTACAGATCGATAGTACCCTCACTGGCGTCTCGCTCTTGGCAGCATTGTTTCCGACAGACGGTGACAGCAGTCGCGTTGGGACCTGCCGGATACAGTGATGCGCGCATGCCGAGCCATTATATACTGGCTCCAACTACGAGCGCCATCTGTTGCCGCGATGTAGGATGGCTAGCGTCTGCCCCATGGCCCAGTCTCATAGTCTTTAGTCTCAGTAGGCCTTTTACAGTTCGCTTGTGCATTACTACTCGGAGCCTTACACAGCACCACGCTCTTCAATTTCTTTATTGTTAATAATTGGACTTTGATGCTATTTGTCCTTTTATAAAGTTCCTTCGCAATACTTGGAGAAAGCTATAAGTTTAGTCATCAACATATTTGACAATCATTTCCTTTCTTGTACAGCTTCCATGTGACGACAGCTGATGCTGCTCTCTGTAGTCCACCTCTCCTTACCGCTCTGCATGAAGTGGTACCCAATTGAGATCACCCCTAGGGTCAGGATATTTTGTAGGTTAGGAGGTTGAGCAGATCACGTGGTGACATTAATGCTGTAGGAGGCCGAGCTTCGAACGTATGGCTGTCATAAGCCCTGCAGTTTCAGTGAAACAGCAGTGTGGGCTAGCTCACAATTGGTTCACCTCTTACTTTAGCAACGGGCAGCAAAAGGTCATTATTCACAATGTTCATAACGGCCGTGATGTGGTGTCTGAGTGGGGTACTTCCAAGTGGGGGGTGCCACAGAGATCAGAGTTGGGGCCACTCCTGTTCATTATTTATATAAATGATATGCCCTCTAGCATTACGGGTATCTCTAAAATATTTCTGTTTGCTGATGACCCTAGACTTGTAGTAAAGGATGTTGTGTGCAACATTGGCTCAGTTTGAAATAGTGCAGTGAATGACCTCAGTTCATGGCTTGAAGAAGCCGGCCGAAGTGGCCGTGCGGTTAAAGGCGCTGCAGTCTGGAACCGCAAGACCGCTACGGCCGCAGGTTCGAATCCTGCCTCGGGCATGGATGTTTGTGATGTCCTTAGGTTAGTTAGGTTTAACTAGTTCTAAGTTCTAGGGGACTAATGACCTCAGCAGTTGAGTCCCATAGTGCTCAGAGCCATTTGAACCATTTGGCTTGAAGAAAATAAACTAACGTTAAATCACAGTAAGACTCAGTTTTTACAGTTTCTAACACACAATTCAACAAAAACTGACGTTTTCATTTCACAGAACGGGCATATGATTAGTGCAACTGAACAGTTCAAATTCCTAGGCGTTCAGATAGATAGTAAGCTGTCGTTCAAAGCCCACTTTCAGGATCTTGCTCAAAGACTAAATACTGCCATTTTCACTATTCGAACGGTATCAGAAGTGAGTGATACTTCGACACGAAAATTAGTCTACTTTGCTTATTTTCATTCGCTCATGTCCTTTGGTATTATATTTTGAGGTAACTCTTTCCATTCTACAAGGATATTTTTGGCTCAGAAAGGGCGGTTCGGGCAATAAGTGGTGTGAGTTCACGAACCTCTTGTCGACCTCTGTTCACGAGTCTGGGTATTTTGACATTGGCCTCGCTATATGTACATGCCTTATTGTCGTTTCTTGTTACTAATATTAGTTTATTCTCAAGAATAAGCAGCTTTCATTCGGTTAATACTCGTCAGAAACCAAACCTGCATTTGGATCGGACTTCCTTAACTCTTGTTCAAAAAGGTGTGCAGTATACTGCTGCATCCACTTTCAATAGGCTCCCATTTGAATTCAAAAATATTAGCACTAATCCAAGCGCTTTCAAATCGAAACTGAAGAGTTTCTTCACGGGTCACTCCTTCTATTCTGTCGAGGAGTTCCATGAAAAATTGAGTTGATTCTTATTGTATTGCTGATAGTGTTTACTTAAACTTATGGAGTGTGAGTTTTTTCAGGTTCATGAACATTTACTTTTATCTGTTATTACTTTTATGTTGTAATTTCACATACTTACACGTTCCATGAACTTAGAGTTTTGCTCCTCAATTTGGTACTACGGAACATCACGCATAAATAAAAATAAAAATAAATAACAAGGGTCCCACAGCAAAAGCGCCAAGGAAATCAAATACCGGGTGGTTATAATTAAACTATCCCTATTTAACACGTTATAACACGGAAACTAATTGCCATACGAGCACGAAACTTGGTAGCATTAAAGTCAAGAACACAGGGAAGAGAAATAATGCAGAATCGATTCAACTGAAACAGTTTTATTTTGCTGCTACGGTACACTATACCATTACATAGCAGTACCACTAATGGTACAAAAGGCGCTCAATATGGCGCCCTTCAGTGTCCAGAAGAGTCTGAAAACACAGGACTGCAATTATTCACAACACATCGAAGCATGTCCGTAGGTATGCTGGCTACCTCTCTGGACAAACTCAGTTCAGATCAGCACATGTATGATTGTTCCCCTGGTAAGCCCTGTCCTTCAGGTGGCACCACAACCAAAAACCACAGGGAGTGAGATCAGATGATCGTGCCAATCAAGGATTTGGACCGAGCGGTTCTAGGCGCTTCCTCTGCCTCGTGATGACTGGGTGTTGTGTGATGTCCTTAGGTTAGTTAGGTTTAAGTAGTTCTAAGTTCTAGGGGACTGATGGCCATAGATGTTAAGTCCCATAGTGCTCAGAGCCATTTTCTAGGCGCTTCAGTCCGGAACCGTGCAGCTGCTACGGTTGCAGGTTCGAATCCTGCATCAGGAAAGGATGTATGTGTGATGTCCTTAGGTTAGCTAGTTTTAAATAGTTCTAAGTCTAGGGGACTGATGACCTCAGATGTTAAGTTCCATAGTGCTTAGAGCCATTTGAACCATTTCAAGCACTTGGAAACGGTCGCCTGTTCGGTCGTTTCCTAATGCGTTTCGGAGAAACAGGTGAACTTCACGAGCGATGTGCGGTTGGGCCCCATCTCGCATGAAAAGTGGTGAGTTCAATGAGTCTCCCTGTTGTAGGGCGGGCACAAAGCATGTCACAGTACCGCTGGCCAGTCACGCTGGACCTCTTCGGTCCTTGAGCACCAACCTGTTGAAAAAAGAATGGGCCAATGATGAACGTAGCCCTGAAGTCACACCATACGGAGACACATTCACCACATAGAGGAACCTCATGCACAGTGACTGGAGGTGAAGATCCCCACACTCAGCAATTCTGTGAATTCACCTCACCCGTCGGAGAAAAATGAGCTTTGTCTGTCGATAGGACGGTCCAGGGCCAGCCCTTCAATCCTTGCGAGAAAGCAGAGAGCCAAGTCAAACCGTCGTTGTGCGTCCTACGATGCAAGCAGCTATACGACGTGGATCTTGTACGGATACCATTTGAGAATGTTCAAGGCATCTTCCGTAGAGTGGACCACAGGGTGTACAACTGTCGTGACACAGCCCGCGCACTGATTGACGCTCGGAAATTGCACGCAGCGTTTTCTGCCATAGCGACAGCGATTTCATCAACCAAACCGGTCGTCGGCGTCTTCCCGGAGCGAAGCCCTGTTCTCCAGTTGATTCCAACTTCGTCATGCTCCGCACAGCAGGTGGGGAAAGAGGACCTTCCCGTAATGTTGTTTTGGTAATACAGCTTCACCAATGACGCTCTGCTGCTTTTGTCGAAGCTCATGTTGACACATCAACAAGTGCACTGCAACGAACCAGACGGTGGCGCTGTGACGCATGGAAATTGTACAGTCCTTACTCTGGACATTAATACTATCAAGTTTCGTACTAGTACGGTAACTAGTTTCCGTGTTATAACGTGTTAAATAGGGGAAGCTTAAATGTAATGCAGTGGTGGATCCCGAGAATGGCGGTAATGTGTCACCGAAACTAGTCGTTTGATGGAATACAGACGTACCCAAGATACAGCTGTGGTGGTAATTTTTTTTTGTCACTTACAAGGAACAGTATTTGTTTGCTGTGTAAGGTGTACAGAGTTACGTCTTGAGAGCTGCAGTTCATAGTCGCCAACAGAGGTACGTTCACAGCAAAGAAATGCTGACGCCTTGTCAGACACTCCTGATGTTGGTGCTGCGGGTCAGCGCTATAGGGGGGGGGTGTTGTGCTCGTGATGCCGCCACTGCCTGCCTTGACGTTACAAAATGACACAGCGTAATTTTAACCTCAGGACTCCCTAAGGGGGTCCGCAGGTGCTGACAGCATCTCATAGAGACCAGATGTTATGAAAGAGGAACCGTAGCACCCAGACTGCTGACACTGTGTACAGTCAGACAAAGCGGTACTGTGTACATCCAGGATGGCAATACTCCAATTTCAGGCCCAACACGTTGTAGGCTGTAGTTCGCAGTCACTTGGTACGGCCCTTGACCATGGGAAGGCGGAGGCCACAGAAAGCTTGCCGACAGAGGCAGCTTGCAACATCTCAGTCCCACTATAGCCAGTTGGGTGTGGTTTCTTTCGGCAGTAGGAAGCTCATCACGATTCACCGGTCATGTTCTTCTGGAACTAGTGAGACTGCCATTCCGTTCGAACCAGAGATGCAGATGGGATGACCATACACTGAGACTGAAGTTTCAGACAAGGTCGCATTTAAGGCTGGACGTAACGTCATCGTGGCTGACGATGCTGTCATTTGGCCTCATTATCTGGAGGGGACAGTGTGCTGGTCCCATCCCTGCTGTGTCAATTATTTTTATATTAAAAATGAAGAAATTCCTCAAGCTGTATTTAAGGTGTCGATTTTGTTTTGGCAACTACTTTCAGCGTTGTAACGTCATCTTCAGGTCCATACACTTTTTGACGTCAACTGCGTGCGGCTGATACTAGAAGTCAGTGGTGAGATATGGACGTGCTTCGTGTGGGTTAGTAACTAGTATGAAGTTTATGCGGTCTAAACTTCATACTAGTTACTACCGACCTTCCACACGGAGCACGTCCATATCTCACCACTGACTTCTAGTATCAGCCGCACGAAGTTGACGTCAACAGGAAGCACGCAGTTGACGTCAACAACTGTGTGTGCCTGAAGATGACGTTGTTACAACAATGAAACTAGTTGCCAAGATAAAATCGACATCTTAAATACAGTTGGAGGAATTTATTCATTTTTAATATATATTTATACTAGCTGACGTCCCACTGTCCCCCATTTTAACTGTGGATGTACGAAAGTTCCAATTATTGTTTGTTCGCCTTGCCTTCCCACTTTCTGCCTGTACTAGGGCGACTTGCAAATGGGTGTTGTGCTTCTATAGTGCAACGCTCACAGAGTGACGTATCAGGTGCTCCTGTACTGCACCAATTGGACTTCTCAATTACGGCTCAGTTCGATGTAAGAGGGCGCTTTGACTTTCGCAAAATAACACCCCTTGCGCGTTTCAGATACCGGTTGCAACGCGCGGTATGAGCAGGAAATGCTTTTTCCTGTCCACAGCAAGTAATGACTTTTTTAAATTTTTATATTCACATCGGAGCTGAATTTACTGTCCAACGATATGTACACCTCTTTCTACAGCGCCATTTTCATTTCTTCGTCATCATGCTAATCTTCTGCAACACCACCCGTTCAAACTACATTGCCACCATAACTTTCTGCATCACCAATTATGGCATTATTTATGTCACTGCTGGTACGTAGTACCCACGTCAGGCTGTCTTTGGCAGGAACGAGAGGGTCAAAGACGGAACATCCTTGTTGTGAACTTTCTACGTATTTTGACAGAACTAAGTTAGATTTGTTAAACACCTGTGTGAAAAATGCCTCCACTTGCAATGAATAGTGCCACACTGATGAACACCAAACCGATAAAATATAATAATAAAAACTCTAGCAGTACACTAAAAGATCTGAAATACCTTTCTGGAAATCCAAACTAGACGTAGGGCCTGCACTCAGAGAATAAGCACCGTATAAGAAAATAACTATACCATCAGACACCGAAGTTGCACAACGTATTCAAGAGAAATAACCAGATAAAACTCATGTTAAATATTAGGTCTTGAATCGTACAGTGGTTAGTGAGAACCTTCATGAAATTAAATCTCGTAGTACTGGCACAGTAAAGGGAAACTATAGCTATGGTTACTGCTGACGCTTAGGTCAGTCGCATCTGATAAACCAAACCGGAAGCTCACCAGTCATGTCCATACAACGATACAAGGAGGACAGCGTGGAAGCAACTCACCAACACTGCGGCAGTCAGCTGTCGCTGAATTACGCGACACGCTCGTTACCTTGGTACGCGCCGTGCAGATCCAATGGCTTGCAACAGACGACAACTGATATATTAATGGTCTACAACGTAGGAACCCACCTGAGGTTCCCTACCTGGTATTGCTGCTACGCTCAGGGCCTGTAACTTGTCAACTACCAGCATAATGCTCACCTTGCCTCCTGGATCCGAATCGACCGCCTCACCCATTGCGTACTGTTTTCCGTCTTCCCAGTCTCTCTGTCACTCACCTCACACCTCTGCGAGAACCACACACTCCCAAAGCGGTCGGCCCACACAGACCGTGCATCCGAACGTTGAGTGTTGAGCGTGCCGAGTGTCTGACGTCATAGGGTGGAATAGCATGCTCGGGAGTCTCTCCGAACGTGCAGAGCAGTGTCTGGCATGTCAGATATTCTGAGCGTGCGTCTGAGCGTTGACCACTCAGATGGCACAACGCCACCCACGTCAAATGCACGCCATCTCCCTCAGCACAGAGCTGTGAGGCGCCAGTTCAAGCCTATACGTATATATGACGTTTCTGAGCACCAGAAAACTGAGAATCACTCGAAAACCCGTTGTTAACTGTTCGATAAAATAGTGAGAAATATCATATTCGTGGCAAAAGAATCATTGTTGTAGGGGCTTGGCAAGACAGCCAAGCTACTCGAACTGGTAGAATACTTAACTTTAATCCATAAGTGGTGTACATCGGTCTGACGGTACAGGCATCACAAGTTAAATATCTATTGATAATGGCGCCTTGCTAGGTCGTAGCAAATGACGTAGCTGAAGGCTATGCTAACTATCGTCTCGGCAAATGAGAGCGTATTTGTCAGTGAACCTTTCCTTAGCAAAGTCGGCTGTACAACTGGGGCGAGTGCTAGTAAGTCTCTCTAGACCTGCCGTGTGGTGGCGCTCGGTCTGCAATCACTGACAGTGGCGACATGCGGGTCCGACGTATACTAAAGGACCGCGGCCGATTTAAAGGCTACCACATAGCAAGTGTGGTGTCTGGCGGTGACACCACGATTGTAATTTGCGTATTACGAGAGTATGCCATTTGAAGGCAGCGACACACTGAGGATCCACCAAAAACGCATTGTTCTTCGTACAATATGTTATAATTAAATTTCAATTAGTAACATAGCTACGATTAAAGCGTTTAGCAAGTGGGAGCATATTAGGATTGGCCATCTCCGCTTCGTTGTCTGTTTAGCGTAGTGAGTAGCGTGAATGATTGAGAACAAAAGGGGCGAATTGGTTGTGGTTAGCGTCTCGCCTCGTTTAAATGTCTATATTCCTTTATCCTTAACATTCGCAGTTTTCATAGGTTCTGATGCTTTATTATTAGTTTACTGTAAGTATTTACTACAATATTTGATATTACGTAAATATAAGTTCACCTTTTTATGAGGGGTGCGGTTGTTCGATTGACTTAATCTACAGGACGGCTTGCGGTACTTGTATGAAAATATTTTCTACCTTTTTCATTTAAGTTTCGTAATTCACATGTTATAAAGATTCTGCTACTGGGTAAGAATAGTGATTAAGTAAGAATGGCCCGGGGTGGCCGAGCGGTTCTAGGCGCTACAATCTGGAACCGCGCGACCGCTACGTTCGCAGGTTCGAATCCTGCCTCAGGCATGGATGTGTGTGACGTCCTTCGGTTAGTTAGGGGACTGATGACCTCAGAAGTTAAGTCCCGTAGTGCTCAAGGCCATTTGAACCACTTGAATGATAAGATAATGTTTATCTTATGTTGAAAACTATTGCAAATTTGTGTCACACAGTTTGTAATTGAACTTTTATAAGCCTGTGTCCTTATTGATTGGACATGGTACTTTCCATTTTGTGTTACAACACGCACACGGATGTTGAAATTTTATTTTTGTATAATACGTATAGAACAACGTGATTATGATATGGAAAATGGAGGAAATGTGCGTTTTAACAGAGCTAACGTGGGAATTTTACGCACTCCCGTTTCGTAAACAGTGTGATTTACGAACTAGAAACATCCCACAACTGCCGCTGGAGTGCGTTGCGATCGCGTATACCACGTTGGGGCACACGTACCGTATGCACAAGTCGCATCGTTTCTGAGCGTGCAGCAGCACGTTGAACTCAGCACGCTCAACGTGTGACACCACGGTCCGTGTGCTGACGGCTTAAGGGAGGTGGTTCAGCTAGACACCGTGTCGCGACCTATCGACCGCACAAGACGGAAGAGACAGCAAAGATTTAACTCGTACTGCCCTTCTTAATGTGACTTAGATGGAGGCGGTGTTTCATCTCTGTTTCCCTCTTCCGCAGCCTGAACGTAATCGGAGGGGGAAACTCCTAACCCTGTAGGGAACCACAAAATCAGTTTAGCGGAAAATTTACCTGCATTGCCCCGACATCCAAAGTTCCTAAGGAACGCCACATCTCCGACAAGCACATCCTCCGCACGGTGGCCACAGTTATACCACGCCGCTACCATCCTGTGGGCGGTTTGCATGTTGGCTCTGCACCAATTTCATTTGATTATCTGAGGAATAATATCATTAGGTAGGAGGTCATGAATGGACCAAATATTCTCATACAGGGAACTGAAGGGATAAGTCAAAAGGTGCAGGAGAGGCTCGTATGTCTCACGCCTCGCGATGTTAAAAGTCAGATTCAACAAAGATAAGGTTTAACCTCAGAGTGGAAGGCAATTAAGGAAGTCTTTAGGTGGCGATTGATGCGCTTCGCAAATTAACGCTGGCAGTAATATGGAGTTTTGGTGACATGTCTAACAGAAGATAGGAAGCAAAAGCGTTGTCGCTAATAATGACCCTAGAAGGCATGAACCAAGAGAAAATCCTACCTAGATGCTTAATTCTTTGCCTAGCCTTAAAGCCACCCTGGGCAGCGGCCATCAATCGCAAGAGATATATAACGATGACCACTTTGGGTGTGGAGAAGAGTACCGTCATAATCGATAAAGAGACACCCCATAGGCGCCACGGACCAGGTGGATTGGATCAACCCCCTTCTCCCATCCCACCTGGCCATCTGACACTCTCAGCATTGTTTAACCATCTTCCTGACATCCTCACACCTGCGTAGAATGTTGGCACAAACGGAACTTCACATTGGAGCGAAATACAAAATAAAATCGGGCCAGTTCGACTAACAAAATCGCACAAGAATAATAGGTCGGTACTGAGACCCTCCGAGGCCAAAACTTCCATAGGACCAGAAAAATTGCCAGTCTGACACAAAATGAGTACAATGAGGGGAAGGACATGACAAGATATGGCTATAGGTTTTATATTGAGCAGCTTACAAATGTGTCGGTGTCTGGAATACCACCAACGACTCATTAACGAAAAACTACTATCCTACTCCAACACTGTACACAAGCACTCATGATTAACAAAGAGGAAACGAAAGGGAGAGACTTCTGGTGACCAGTTTCAGTTTCTTAGACTGTCTCGACAACACTGAACCGGAACCACATCTGGCCCTCTTCTGGCGTCAGCTATTAGTCCAGTCCTTGATGCCGGAGTTTCAGTGATGGGCAAAATGTCCTTGCTGACCATAACGATAGCAACGACCTTTAAAAGTCGGCACCTTATTAACGGAACCCGCTCTTGGAGAAGGTTTGACAAAAGCTTCAGACGACGACCTGTAGCAGACACTCCTTTGACAGGCTTGCTTAAACCCCTCCACAAGAGTAACCAGACGATCCGAGTCGCGATAGGTTACAGGTCCCTCAGCAGGTAGGGCGGTGGAACGATCCTCTGGCTTAATACCTCGCGAGATAGTGTTAACACCTTCAGCTGTGTGTCAAAGTCTGTGGTGGCCGTACGTGCCAAGTGAATACAGTGAGCTAGATCATCATCCCCCTTCTGAGCCTGGAAGAAGTTATAATTGTCTAGGACACCCTTTACCCTAATGTGCAAACGCTCCTTCAGAACCTGTGTATGAAATTCTTATAAGGACCATCTTCTATCCAAAACCGCGCCAACAATTTCGGCCAAGAGCGCCTGACGCGAAGGAAAGATCAGTTAGCAATCGTTTTCCACGACATCTTGAAAACCTTTACTTGCCGCTCTATTATAACGGAAAACCACAAAAAACAAACTAACCTCTGCGGCGTGTCACCAGCGAGGACTTGCACGCCATGCAACCCAGAAAAGGGATTGGTCAATTTAGAAAATTTTCTCTGTACCATCAGTTCCGGATGACGAGGAAAATTCTTGATGTTTGGTTATTTCGATTTCCCTGGACTCTTGAGTCTCATATCGCTCTCCCACTCTTTGGCGCTCAAATTAATGGGCAAACTGACCGCAAGATGAGTAACCACTTTCACTAAATCTTCAACCCATCCTTTTGCGCAATTAGCGCCTGCATTCGATGCACTTGGGCACGGTATGGAACACTACTTTTCAGGAACTGAAGGGTTTGCGAAATCTGAGAGAGGGAAGCGGCACAGTATTCAAGAGCGACGCTCACCTGTCCTATTGGGTCAATCGCCACCTGGACTGACACCACCACAGCTGCACAAAGTCAAGCCGATAGTTCGAGGGCGTCCCCATGTTCCGTTAATCCACGGATGCGGCACTCATAATTTAGTTGTTCCTTCCTCAAACAGCATACTCCAACATCTGCATCTGCACCTACATCGATACTCTGCAAATCACATTTAAGAGCCTGGCAGGGGATTTCCTTTATTTTCTTGTGGTGATCATTTCTCCATATGTAGTTCGGCGTCAACAAAAAGCTTTCGCGTTCGGAGGAGAAAGTTGGTGACACTCTCACCCACATTTCGCTATGATACAAAACGTGCTGCCCTTCTTTGAACTTTCTCAATGCACTCCGTCCATCCTACCTGGTAAGGACCCCACACCGCGCAGCAGTATTCTAAAAGAAGACCACAAGCGTAGTGTAGGCAGCCTCTTTATTAGATCTGTTACATTTTCTAAGTGTCCTACCAATAAAACGCAGTCTTTGATTAGCTTTCCCCATAACTTTTTCTACGTGTTTCATCAAATTTCAGTTGTTCGTAATTGTAATTTTTAGGTACTTAGTTGCATTTACTGACCTTAGATTTGATTGGTATTTCGAGTCACTCAAGGTTAACGGATTTCTTTTAGCACTCATGTGCATGAACTCATTATTCAGGGTAAATTGCCAATTTTCTCACCATACATATATCTTTCCTAAATGGTTTAGGAAATTGTTTTTATCTTCTGAAGACTTTACTAGTCCACAAAAGACAGTCATCTGCAAACAACCTAAGACGGCTGCTCAGATTGTCTCCTAATTCGTTTATACAGATGAGGAACACCAAAGGGCCCTTAACACTATCTTGGGAAACGCCGCCGTGGGGGGACGCGGTGACTATACATTCAATATGCAATCTCCTAGTGTTTAGCCATTTCAAAAAACGACAGTGCATTCCACGACTAAGATTAATATACACTATGTGGTCAAAATTATCCGGACGCCTGTCTGAAAATGACTTACAAGTTCGTGGCGCACTCCATCGGTAATGATGGAATTCAGTATGATGTTGGCTCACCCTTAGCTTTGATGACAGCTTCTACTCTCGCAGGCATACGTTCAGTCAGGTGCTGGAAGGTTTCCTGGGGAATAGCAGCACATTCTTCACGGAGTTCTGTACTGAAAAGAGGTATCGATGTCGGTCAGTGAGATCTGGCACGAAGTCGGCTTTCCAAAACATCTCAAAGGTGCTCTATAGGAATCAGGTCAGGACTCTGTGCAGGCCAGTCCATTACAGGGATGTTACTGTCGTATAATAATTCTGCCACTGGCTGTGCATTATGAACAGGTACTCGATCGTGTTGGAAGATGCAATCGCTGAGGAATTTCAAGCAAAAAGCAGACAACAAGTTTTTAGATGAGTAAATGTAAGAATGGCCTGGTATTGATGTAAACTAGGCAGATGAACTTAGCAGAGAGAAACAGTTACTCGCCAGTAGCTGTTGCGTCTGGTCTTCTTGGTGCGGCCTGTTGTACTCTGAAGGCTGACAGAAACGAGGGAGCGATCCTGTATCCATCCTCTCTGTTGGTTAGAGGGAAGGTCAGTGTTGGCCGTAATATTGATGGCTTATTGATAGCAAAATCGATTTTCAATCACATAGTGATCATCTTCAGTGCTCTCTGTTCATGTTGTTATGTTGTTGATTATTCTTGTGGCTTCTCTGGTCTTGAGTTCCGTCAAAGCTGGCTGCTTAGCAAGTACACGGGTTTCGTTACATTTGATTTCCTTGCCGTAGTCTTGCCAGCGTTTGACCACTGCAGACTTGATGCGCTGCCTCAGACGAATATTGCGCATGTGTTTTCGTATTATGCGCGTTGTTATCAGCCTGCCGGTCTCACCGATGTACACTTCTCCACACTGACATTTCACCCTGTACACACCTGCAGTGCATAAGGCCTCTATCTTGTTCTTAGTGGAGTCTTGCACATCCTGGACCCGTGCCACTGTTGTGGTAGACAGGCTGTATACCAACTAGGCGAAGGAGTTTACTAATCCGATAGGCGAAATTTTTCACGTAAGGTAAGCCTGCTGCTGGCTGCAGTGCCGCGCGGGGTAAACACGTGGTTTTAGGCGCCTTGCCACGGTTCGCCCTGCTTCCCCCGTCGGAGGTTCAAGCCCTAACTCGAGCATGGTTGTGTGTGCTGTCATTAGCGTAAGTTAGTTTAAGTTCGATTAAGTAGTGGGTAAGCCGAGGGACCGATGACTTCAGCAGTTTGGTCCCATAGACACCAGAAATTTCCAATTTCCTGGCTGCAGTTTGTTTATCTCTTGCCTCTTTCGCTTCCTTTTGTTTGTTTCCTTTGCTGTTTAGATCGATTTTTGGTCGTATCCACTTTCCACGAACATTGTACGCAGCTTTCTGAGCCGGCCGATGAGGCCTAGCGGTTCTAGGCGCTTCAGTCCGGAACCGCGCTGCTGCGGTTCACAGGTTCACAGGTTCGAATCCTGCAGCGGGCATGGATTGTGTGACGTCCATAGGATAGTTAGGGTTGAGTAGTTCTAAGTCTACGGGACTGATGGCCTCAGATATTAAGTCCTATCGTGCTTAGAGGCAATTAAACCATTTTTAGCAGCCTTTTGTGCTCATTTGTTATATTTTGAGCTTCACTTAGGCGCTGCATACGGATGGCGAAAGAACGGATAATTCAGTTACACTGGGCTAGGTGAAGGTTGGATTGGTCGTGCAAATAGCTGTCTGTATGTGTAGGCTTCCGGTATACTCGTTGTCTTAGTGTGCCGTCCGTTGTCCAGTTGGTTAGTTGGCTAATTTTGGGGAGGGGACGAAACAGTGAGGTCATCGGTCGAGTCGGATTAAGAAAGGATGGGGAAGGAAGTCGGCAGTGGCCTTTCAATGGAACCATCCCGGCATTTGCCTCAAGCGGTTGTTGTTTGTTGGTTGTTTTTGGGGAAGGAGACCAGACAGCGAGGTCATTGGTCTCATCGGATTAGGGAAGGACGGGGAAGGAAGTCGGCCGTGCCCTTTCAAAGGAACCATCCCGGCATTTGCCTGGAGCGATTTAGGGAAATCACGGAAAACCTAAATCAGGGTGGCCAGACGCGGGATTCAATCGACGTCCTCCAGAATGCGAGTCCAGTGTGCTAACCACAGCGCCACCTCACTCGGTCGTTATCCTGTATACTTCGATGTCCACAAATGTAATTGCCTCATTCTTCTGTACCTCGAGCGTGAACTGCATCTCACCGTCCACTTTATTCAAATGTTCCTGAAACCTGTGTAGCTCTGTTTCGCCATGATGTGCACGTATGTGAATCAGCATCCTGGGTGTAAAGGAGCGGAACAATGTGTCATTGCTTCGAAGGCCACCGTGAATGTATCTGCTGCTAACAGGGTAAGGGAGGCAACATTGCTAGGCCGTTTGTCTGCTGGCAGCATTTTCCTTGCCATTTGAAATGTGTTGAAGATAAACGTAGCTCAACGGGGCCTCCACGCGGCCTGCTTCCAGCAGAAGGAAAACAGCAAAATGGCTCTGAGCACTATGGGACTTAACTTCTGAGGTCGTCAGTCCCCTAGAACTTAGAACTAACCTAACTAACCTAAGGACAACACACACATCCATGCCCGAGGCGGGATTCGAACCTGCGGCCGTAGCGGTCGCGCAGTTCCAGACTGCAGCGCCTAGAACCGCTCGGCCACTCCGGCTTGGGAAAACAGCATCCCACGCCTAGTCGCCAAGAAGCAATAGACAACAGCAACTCCCCACTCCTTTCACCGTAGTAACTTACTATACTAAAATTCCACGTCCTTCCGCCCTAAGCGATCAATTATATAAACGACCATTTTAAGCATATGAAGTAACGCCATGTTCAGTGAGGAGCAATGGCACCTAAAGCGAATCAGTAGAACCAGGAGAAGTCCACTGTAGCCTTGACCGAAATATTGGTCTCTCCGGTACAGTTTTTTGCGTTACGACGCAGAACGTTACTCAGAAAACTCTTATGTCAGCCGACTCTGGCCGCGGAAGCCTACGCAGTTATATGGAGTAGCTCTTCTATTAACTCGGGCAATCCCAATTAAAAAATAAATAAGAAAACAATATTTCGATTCTTAATATAATGATGGAGGGATATCCTAATCCCAGTACAGCTTGTGGCGACACTGACCAGAAAAGTATTAGTTTACTGCATAAAACCTGCTGGGATACAGAAACCTTCAGTTCCACAATGCTATAGTACTGAAACCCGCCGACCTCGAGAGGAACGCCATATAGCTAAAGCAAGTACTCACTGGAGACAATAGTACCTCTGGGCCGGCCGCGGTGGTCTAGCGGTTCTAGGCGCGCAGTCAGGAACCGCGCGTCTGCTACGGTCGCAGGTTCGAATCCTGCCTCGGGCATAGATGTGTGTGATGTCCTTAGGTTAGGTAGGTTTAAGTAGTTCTTAGTTCTAGGGGACTAATGACCTCAGATGTTGAGTCCCATAGTGCTCAGAGCCATTTGAACCATTTGAGCCAGTACCTCTGGCAAGCTCTTGATTGAAACCAACATTGACTACACCGGTAAACACCATTGTGTCTCACGAGGCATAACGCAGTTTCCAATTTCAATTACGACCCAGTTAACTCTATATCCACCCCGTGTGCACCTTACAATCCATTATCTTCCTTCGGAATCTCTGAATGGCTATGATGTAATCTAACTGAAATCTTCCTGTGTCTGCCAGCCTTTTTCAACTATATCTCCTTCTCTTGTGATTCCTGAACAGGGTATTCGCTGTTACTAGCTGAAATTTACTGCAGAACTCAGTTACTCTTTGTCCTACCTCATTCCTTGTACCGAACCCATATTCTCCCGTAACACTTCCTTCTACTGCTTTCCCTACAACCGCATACCAATCCCTCGTGACTACTACATTTTGATTTCCTTTTACGTACTGAATCACACGTTCAGTATCCTGATATACGTTCTCTGTCTCTTCATGTACGCCTTGCACAATTGGCATGTACAACTGTCGGTGTTCGTTTGTTGTCGATTCTGATCATCCCTGTCACTGAACAGTTCGCAATAACTCACTCTCCGCCCTACCTTCCAATTGATAACCAATCCTATTCCCTTTATTCCATTTTCTGCTGCTCTTGACTCATCTGACCAGAAATCATTATGTAGCCTTAGAGTTCCCCTTTTCATATGTTATAGCTTCCCTACCACGTTTACACTGCCGATATTGCACTCCGCAGGTCGCAGAACGTTATCCTCGCATTGGTTATTTAGTCTTTTCCTGACGGTCACCTTCCCCTTAACAGTCCTCTCCCGGAGATCCGAGAGGTGACTGGTCCAAAATCTTTTGCCAATGCAGAGATCGTCATGACACTGTTTCAATTACGGACCAAATGTCCTGTGGGTTTTTAATGCGGTGGTTTCCATTGCCTTCTGTGTCCTCGTGCCGTTGATCACTGCTGATTCTTCCACTTGTTAGGGGTAATTTCCCACCCAAAGGGCAAGAAAGTGCTCTGACCCTCTGTCCACTCCTCCCTCTTTGACACGGCCGTTGGCTGAATAAGGATGACCTTTAGCGCCGGGTGCCTTCGGCAGCCATTCTGATGAATTTTATTCAGAGTGTAAGGAGTGGCGCTGTTCGAACCCCAGAGCGAGGACGTTTTGGTTACCAGTGAAAGACAGTACTCCTAGACCACAGCTGTCTGTACTTACATCACACAATTATAATAGTTCATTCTCGCGTGCTATTTGACTTCAGACTTAAATTAAAAGATTGTCGACAGTTTTGTAATTACCAGAACCGTTATCTTGTCCACGTCAGTGTCAATAATAAGCCAAATCTTCGTGACTATTGATTCCTGGACTAGATGAACTGACCGTGCACATAATTAAGGTTGTACGGAACCACCAGAGTGTGAGAGTTACTTGCTTATGGATATCTTTTAAATTAATACGTGTACTTCAAAATTTACAATTTGAAGCGAAATGGTAGACAACGGGACTAATATAAACAGGAATTTGGTTCAAAATGCAGACGCAGTTGCTTAATGCAGATTATTAAAAACGGGTATAAGAGGCGGAAATCTGTATATAATTTACTGCTAATAACTCTGCACTACCGAGACAGATAAAAATTGTGATCAAGTCACCGCAATTTTTGAGTGCATTTTATTCGAGAGAAAGAAAATTTGTCAGACAAAGACCAAACATGAACCAGTTCAGACTGCGTTGCCTGTTTGGATCAAACACAGCTATTTGTGGCGTAATTTGTAACAAGATCGTGAACTTCATCAGTGAAGTCGATTTCAGATTCAGTGTCAGAGCTCTGTGATACGTGTAACATTTCTTCATAAGAAATTCTACAATTACAAGACTAACGAATCATGTTTGAAAATGTTTTTTTATGGACAACGAATATTACCTGAAGGACACGACATAAACTGAGGCAGATTATAACGTGCGCATGATTCCTGATACTTGCCACTTCATTGTTGGACAGTTAACATTAAATCTATAGAGAAATGACACCGGTGTCCGATGGACCATATCCGGCTTTCTAAGTATATCGAATGAATTGACCAAGAAGACATAAAAATTTTGTCTGTCCTAATATATCTTCATAAAACGAAGAAAAAAATTAAAAAATGTCGCACGATGGATGTGACACTAAAGTAAAAAGCACGACAGTAGTTGCTTTCACCCCTTCCTCCGTTCTAGTGTTAAGCATCAACCAGTAACAAAAGTCACACAAACGTACTGCTATGTAAGGGTGAAGTTCGTATTGTGATTCCAGTGAAAGTATTGCCATTTTCTATGAAGGAGAGTAAGATGTACACAGAATTGCATGAGAAAAGTTCTTTACTTCTTGAATGATTGGAAACATAAGGAACATGGCCATTTATTTACCAGAATATGGTCTGTCGGACAGAAAAGGCCATTTATGCATGTATATGACTTTAGAAAACACAGTAACTCATCTATTTTTATTTCATAACAAGCGTTTGTATGCATATAAAGAACTTATCCGAACCTTAAAGTATATGCCCTATCGTAAAAATCGCAGTCCTAATGAATAAAATTTTACGAGATGATATATACATCATTGTCGTTATTTTTTAACAGGTGTCGTCTAACACGAAATTATTTCAATAGGCAAAAATATTTCGGTGCCTTCAGAAAATGCATGTATATGTCAATATCAGATTCAAAAATAATTTTATAACTTTTGCTTGGACCTAAATCTGAAATTGCTGCTGACGATTTCAACAGAACTACCAGCAGACTTCGCACACCCGAGTCTTTAAGGAATCGAACTCCCTTAAATCAAAGAGATCCAAACGTCTCATTAGGCCTACACTACGAAAGAGTTCATGTGTTAAATATTTTACGATACTCATGTAAAAGATTTATCGTTTAAGGTGCTAGGCGCAAATTTTGTTGGTTTTATCAATTTCGTATTCTTCAGCAACGAAGTTTTTCACGGATCTTAACGTTTATGACGTTGTACATCCTGAAATATGTGTATACAGTGACATAATCTGGCAGGTACATTCAGTGACACACGTGGGTATTGTCTGCAAAATATACCGGAAACATCGTAAATAGTGCAGAAATGATGAATCAAAATTTCGAGCCTGATGCGGAAGTTTAGTAAATGAACAATTAAAAAGATATAGTGAGCGATGAACATTTTTCTTTCATTATTTTGAGGGTGTCAGCGAGAAGCAGTTTGGAAAACATTTGAAACTATGTGTAAAGCCTCTTGGAAGTGCTCCCATTCTCAATTAATGGATGAATATGGCCTGGTTAATTGCCGAGCCGGGAGCTACGCTACTTAAAGACATAAATACAGTTCCTGAAATAAGTATTTGGCTTAACGTGTTAAGCCTTTACCATAAGATTATAGCTCTCATTGAGTAGATTATGACAGCATTCTGAATTTTTAAGTACATTCAGTAATTGTATGACACCGAAATTAAAAATTTTGGTGGACCCAGAAGTTAGTACACAGACAACCTGCAGTTGTTAACAGGTGACTGGGTAACTGATTTACCAGCTTAGTATTATAGATACAAATTGATCAGCTGCATGGAACCTTCACTTGTTGTAAATAATTTTAGAAAAATTAGTTACCCAAAGAGCAATTTTATATCTCTGGCAAAACATCTCAAGTATCCAAATATAAGCACCTAGGAGAAATAATCCAATCGTAGGGATTAAATTGTGAAACAAACAAAGAGAGAATCATTTAAGTACAAAAAAGCCTTAGAATTGCGTGGATTAGATAGTATTAAAAATCAATAGCGTGTAACGCAAAATTACAATATATTATAGTAGTCAAACCTGAAGCATTACATTCGTCAAAGACTTTAATCGTAGGAGGTAGATAATTAACAAATGATGATATGTTGCGGAATTCCGCCAACACGGCCGGCAATCTACTTGGCACAACAACATCGCGGGTTGCCTACACATCACTTTACATCTCGTTACAAGAAAACAATTTGGCATCAGATCCACTAGAGGGCCCTAGCAGCGCCACCGGGGGTCATGGACACGGGGGTGGAAAACGAAGCACAAGACTTTGAGTTGTAGAACAATGGCCTCAAGCCTTTCAGTCATTTTTTAATGTTAAACTTGTTTGGTTCGTCGGAGCAAACTAGCACACTGTTTCTTCTCAGTAAACAACATTTGCTGAAAGTGAGTAGCTTTAGTTACACCCACGACGGATTCTTTCAATGACACAGAAAAAGAAGAAAGGAGAATACTAAGGAAAATTTTTGGTATGTTTTGTCTTGACGGAGTCGGAATTGAGACCAAAGTCTGACGAGATACATAAAAATTTAAAGGAAATCTTGGTAACTTAGAGGAAAATAAACCTCAAATTTTATGGACACTCTCAGAATAAACTTTAATAGGGAGACCAAAAGGTCTGTCTACCTTGCCCTCTCAATGGAACTAAAAAATAATTGGGTACAGAAGCATTACATTTTTAAGTACTATCTGAACCACTCTATTTTTTCCTAGTAATCGAAGTAAATGTTTGTCAAGGGGGCCACGGTTCTGGGATTTACTTCTCTATGTTGTTTACATCAAAAAAGTTAGCAAGTTCATCTGTCCTATAAATGATTCTGTACCTTTTCCGTGTTGAGTTCGAATTTATGTGTAATGCAACCCTGTTTGATGGCAATGATTGTCCTATTTGTTCTACATAGACATATTCAATTTTATTTGCTGTAATTTACAAGTTGAAACGTCCCCTTTGAACAATTATACAAGACTGTGCTTAAACTGACATACAATATTTTTAGCGCAACGCAATCTGACTTTCAAAAATCCCTACAAAAGAATGGCCCTGACTAACATTAAACTATACCTTTCAGAAATCACTTACCTCACAAAAATCTTCATTACTCGAACTACTGCAATACAGCGAGCGCCACTACTGCCAGCTAAATAAAAGATTCAAACTACGGAAGGCACTAACTACTGATAGGGATAGTTAGCAAATGAAAGATATTAATAGAGAACAAACAATGTATTTACCTTAATAGTCATAATATATGTAGCAGTTCATGACAAATTACAAAACTCCGCCATCTCTCTCCCCACATCCACCACTGCTGGCGGCTCACCTCCAACTGCGCAACGCTACGCGCTGTTCACATCCAGCTGCCGCTGCTCAACACTACAATGGCAGACAACAATGCAAACCAGCCACAGACTGCACACAGCACAGCCAGTGATTCTTACACAGAGCGCTATGTAACGTTGCCAATAAGAAAACATAAACAGCCTACTTACATAGCCCCCATGCTCCCCACAAAAAATTTTACAAATTGTTTTGGGCAGTGTCCAAGAATGATTTGAAAAAATTTTTCATAATTACAATAACAAAGATATCAAATGCACACACTTATTGATACAATGTTGGTCAAAAGCTAAAATTTTCTCACAGTCCATAAAGATAGTCCTGATTCATCACAGTAAAATAGCATTGTTTTTCTCAAAGTCTGAGCAGTAAAAGAAAATGCATACAGAAGTAGTGGATTTCCATGCTGTATTGAAGAAGTAGAGTTGTCCTTCCAACGGAAAGACAGTGCTGACTCTCGACATGCAGACAAGTAATGGGTCACAACAGAGCAAACCCACAGCAGAGTCAATCGAAGCTTTGAATAATATTGGTAGGCAGGTCATCACAGAGTAGACCCACTGTAGTCCTGGTAGAGATTGTGGTATTGGTGGGCCACCAGAAGTGCAGACCCACTGCAGTCCTTGTAGAAATAATGATACTGGTGAGTCAGCAAAGGTGTAGACCCACTGTAGTCCTTGTAGAAATAATGGTATTGGTGGGTCATGAAAGGTGCAGACCCACTGTAGTCCTTGTAGAGACGGCCAGCAGCCATCTGTTGCAAATGTGCAGGTGCACAATCACCATCGAAGAGTCTTGCGGACAATATAGCAAGTCCATAAACCACCACTTGTGCACTCACAAAGTTTCTGGAATTGTCCTTAGAACCAGCAATGCTGTTATCCAGTCCCTTGCTGAATCATTAACACACGTGCAAACACTATCAGTCCCTACTTCTCACATACTGTCCACGTACTATGACCAACAGAAACGTGTGCAGTGAAATGTAACTTCATTTGAAGAACTGGTGTCTATACAATTATAAATTTACAACATGAAAATACAACTACAAAGGTACAAAATACATCATTAAAGAACATAATCGTACAGATAACATTTGTAGTAATATGGGCTTTACATAAGAATCGAAATAACATATACATCAGTGTTACAGGAATTATGACATGAGTACATACATAAAAGATCAGAATAAATATTGAAACATTAACTTCACACATGAGCATTAAAACAAAACAGAATAAATAATGTCTAAACATCTTTACAAAGTAAATAACATATTATTAATGCAAATTGTATTTGATGATAACAGTATTCCTCATCATAGTGAATGTAGCTGAGTATGAGAAAAATTCTACAACCTTAATCGTATCAGATAAACGCATAAAGACAGGATGAACACAAATACACAAGGGTACACAAACATATAGCGGAATAATACAAAAGGAAAGGACAGGGTTTGTTGTACTGCAGTATTTTGCAAACAAAACTTTCTTTACTTCTTGGAGATCTCCCTTCATTCATCATTATTCCCAAAAAGTCCTATCTATACCTGCTTTCTGTATTCTATTCATATTTCTTTCAATATAATTATTTCTCAGTGTACAATACTCATTTTGGCCCAAATCTTTTTCATATAACTTCGCAACGCATTCTTTACCTATTCTCCATAGTCAGTTTCTTATATAGTCTACCCCTCTTAAGCTAACTTAAATCTACTGAGCTCAGATGCTAAATTAAGGGACGAGGCAATGCAGCAGCACAAAACAATTAACGCAAACAGCAATGGAAAAAATGCAGATTTGTGAAGCAAGCAGCATTATAGAAATTAGCAAAGCAATTGCAATATTACAACTAATATAAGGCAATGTGCAGCAAACAATAAAAATAAATCATTAGTAAAACTGGCTTAACAGAATAATGCAAAGTCAATTTCAGTAACACTATGCCTGGCCAACAGCAGATATCTAAACATGACATAGCTCAAGCAGAAAAAAATATTACACTAAAATGGCCATGTCTAATACCTATGTCACATCTTAACACTAGAGTGATGCATCACGAGAACTTACACTAGCAGATAAGTTACCAAATCGTAAAGAAATTATTTATGCAGTTCCTGTGAAGGGAAATGTCTATTTATGTGCCCTCATTTTCTTGAAAGTAGATCATAAATTTCTTATTGACTGGATCTGTAGGCATAAAGTAACTATATTAGTACATATATTAAATTTTATTTTAACCAATGCTGCAGTGCAGCTAGAAACTAGATATTAAAGAAAATGAGCAAATATGTACAAAGGACGCTGTATGGGTTTGAAAGATATTGATTCTTATGCAACATGTCTTCAAAATATTTGACAAGACTGGAAAATTCAGATTGTTCAAAGTGTTTCATCATCATGATGCTATGTTTTACTCGGTCTTGTGTAGCTTGAGACCAATATGCTGAGAGGAAGGCATGGTAAAACTCTCCTTCACTGTGGCAATCGTGAATGACCGATCGCATTCTTACAGCTGGTTCATTCTCTAAGTAGCCACACATAAATTCTAATCTGTGCTCTGATGACCAGTTGGGAGGAAAACAATGAGAGAATTGATGGAGCCACGCTTGTGGATGAATGTCGTTGCCAGAATTCTTAAATGTTTTGAATTTACGTGTAGTAATGAACAGCTTATAGTCAAAGTCATCATGTCGGCGAGTCGCATATCGGTCATTGTTACGTCGTTTCGGCGGTTCCATTTCAAAATTCGGTGCACCATGCCAATTTCTTTCATAATATCCGAAATGCGCTGTGTTATTATTTTGTGGCTGTTCCGTATTTGTATGTCCCTCTTCCCGTATTGGGGCGCGAGTGTCCTCTGAAATACGTAATTCTTGTATTACCTGTGTCAGCTGATCTTGTACTTCCCGGATTTCTCTTTGGTGTTGCGTATTAATTTGATTCTGATTTTGTTTTAATTTCCTAATTTGTTTGCACTCTTCTGTGTCATTCAGATTATCATCTACCTTCGTAGATAAATTAGTGACCTGATCCGAAAGTTCGGCTACTTTCTCCGATAGTGAACACATTTCCTCAGTGTGATTTTCTGAGCCAAGTTTCAGAGTGTCCATTTGTGTTGAAATCGAATCTACTGTGTCCTTTAAGTTTTCTTGAGTTTTTGCAAGTTGCGTAACCGAATCGGTAGATGCAACTGAGTCAATTTTAGCTTGCAAGGTGTCGTGATTTTCATGAACAATAGTTTGCAGTTCTTTTATGGCTGCTCCGTGATTCTGTAATGCATTTTCATGACGCGAAAAAATAGGTTGGAAATGCTCACAAATTTGTGTTTTTACGTCATTACAGACTTTTTGACATTTCGATTCGATGTTATGTAACTCAGTAGTTGAATGTTCACGTGTGTGTTCAAGCGTGGTGTCTAACTTTTTAAGATTTTGTTCCACTGTGTCTAACTTTTGAAGCTTTTGCTGTGTTTGTCTCTGATTTTGTTCCATTGTGTCTAACTATTGAAGATTTTGTTCCATTATGTCTAACTTTTGAAGATTTTGTTCCATTGTGTCTAACTGTAGCTGTGTTTGTCTCTGATTTTGTTTCATTTGTTGCATTAATTGCAATAATAATGTATTAGTGTCTGGAATCTGTTCCTCTATGCTTTTCGGCAGTGCATTTGCACCGGCAACATTCACATTTTGACAAACAGAAAATGTGTCTTGACTTATTTGAGAAAACGGTGAGGACCCAAAACCTGAATCTACAGTATTTGCGAGATTGTTTCCTGTCATTTCGGATTCCTGAGGCGAGCTGTTGCCGACCGATCGATCGATAATGCTTCCCTGTTCACTAATTGTTTCACTGTGTACACCATTGTTTGCAGCCCGTTCCATTTCCCTATGCACAGTTACAAAATTACTACTTTGAACATCAGTTAATTCATTACTCGGTGACGCTAACACACTGCTCTTGTTTTCACTGTCATTTCTCAGTTTACTTTGAAGCCTAGTATTACGTTTTTCACACGCCATTATTGTCACAATATTTCACACGATAACACAGAAAAGCACAATTTGAAGAGCAAAATAAAATAACATAGCAATGGAAATAATGTCTACTTAATTGCAAGCGCAGCTGCGAAATACTTGGTGCAAATCTACATGCATGCCACAACTGTTTTACTGTACAACAATGAAAAACTACAACTACAATGGAAACTCTCTCTATAATTACGCGCTAGCAATAAACAAAAGCTACACTAATTACACAAACTACAAGAAAAAATCAGAAGATTCCAGTGAGGTATCCTCGGCTAAGGGTCGACATATGAAACGTCCCCTTTGAACAATTATACAAGACTGTGCTTAAACTGACATACAATATTTTTAGCGCAACGCAATCTGACTTTCAAAAATCCCTACAAAAGAATGGCCCTGACTAACATTAAACTATACCTTTCAGAAATCACTTACCTCACAAAAATCTTCATTACTCGAACTACTGCAATACAGCGAGCGCCACTACTGCCAGCTAAATAAAAGATTCAAACTACGGAAGGCACTAACTACTGATAGGGATAGTTAGCAAATGAAAGATATTAATAGAGAACAAACAATGTATTTACCTTAATAGTCATAATATATGTAGCAGTTCATGACAAATTACAAAACTCCGCCATCTCTCTCCCCACATCCACCACTGCTGGCGCCTCACCTCCAACTGCGCAACGCTACGCGCTGTTCACATCCAGCTGCCGCTGCTCAACACTACAATGGCAGACAGCAATGCAAACCAGCCACAGACTGCACACAGCACAGCCAGTGATTCTTACACAGAGCGCTATGTAACGTTGCCAATGAGAAAACATAAACAGCCTACTTACAAAGTGACCTGTCATCTGGTTACTAATACAGGTCAAGTTTTTCCAGTACGAAACTGTACATGTACAGAATGGGAAATTCTTATTTGTAGTATGGATTAGTAATATTGAGGTTTAAATACTTATAAACTTAAAAGTAACAAAGAAATAAAAATCTTAAAATTTATTATTGATGAAAAGAAAATAGGAACTATAGGAAGATAGGACAGAGGTTATGACACATTATAACTTTATGAGATATTATGAATTTGGAAGGGTTTTCTAAAGTAACAGTATGCTTGCATTTAATAAAGAGAAATGAAAAGGTGAGAGGAATGTACATGGATTTGTGTTAGAGGTCCGATCACCTACCCACATCGGATGTGAGTGTTCGGTAAATCATCGAGCCTGTTACATTTGGTGTAGCGTACATTATCTTTAACAATCATTTGAGAAACGTATATGTACATACATGTATATATATTGCTCTTATATTACATTTGTTACATGTGATGTATATTTTACACGTGGCTTTATCTGTACATTATTTCTACATATTTGACTTCATTAATTCCACGTGTTGTGTGCATGCATTATTTTCATTACAGGTACCACTTCACCCAATCTTAGTAAACATTTATATCATTATACGTTTGTAAGTATTTCAGAATAAATTGCCTTACTGATTTCCTTTGAGGAGAACTTAATTTTCGTTGCAATTTTACAGGATTTACAACGGCCGACGAGGTGTATCTGGAATCGGATCTTTCGATGCAAAACTCCAGAACACTGTTCTTTATGTGTTAACTTTTTTGCTGACGATCGTATACCTAAATGTTGATAACTGTAATCTGTTGGAAGAACATCCACAAGTGAGCATTATAGCAGAGGTAATTTACAACTGAATCGGTGTTCGTAATCTGTTTAGTTGCACTTCAGGGTACTTCCATGAAAAAGAGATTTGGTTCAACTGGCTCTAAGCACTATGGGACTTAACATCAGAGGTCATCCGTACCCTAGACTGAACTACTTAAACCTAAATAACCTAAGGACATCACACACATCCATGCCCGAAGCAGGATTAGAACCTGCGACCGTAGCAGCAGCTCGGTTCCGCACTGAAGCGCCTAGAACCCCTCGGTCATTGCGGCCGGCATTTTTGACGTGGTAATTAACTTACGAGAATTCTTACATCATTCACAATATTTTGTATTGTCGCTTACTGAGAAATTTTTCATTGAAATATATCAGTATACGAGGACACGTTTCAGTACATGAAATTCAGAAACATCTTTAGGAAACACTAATTAAAAGGAAGTTCGATTGTAAACTATCAGTAACAAGCATCAGTTCGAAAGAAAGCCAAGTGTTACATCTAATATACATGGAGAGAACAATCTAAGGGAAACCACAGACGCAACGAAAATTAAGTTCTCGACAAAAAAGAAAATGAGTAAGGTAATTTATTCTGAAATAATTACAAATATATAATGATATAAATGTTTATTAAGATTAGGTGAAGTAGTACCTGTAATGACAATGATGCATGCACACAACACGTAGAATTAATGAAGTCAAATGTGTAGAAATAATCTACAGATTAAGCCACATGTAAGGCGTATATCACATGTAACAAATGTAATATAAGAGCAATATAAATGCATGTATGTACATATACGTTTCTCACATGATTATTAAAGATAATGTACGTTACACCGAATGTGACAGGCTCTATGATTTACATCTGATGTAGGTAGGTGATGGGACCTCTAACACAAATCCATGTACATTCCCCTTACCTTTTCATTTCTCTTTATTAAATGCAAGCAAATTGTTTCTTTAGAAAATTCTTCCGAATTCATAATATTTCATAAAGTTATAATGTGTCGTAACCTCTTTCCTATCTTCCTATAATTCCTATTTTCTATTTATCAATCGTAAATTTTAAGATTTTTATTTCTTAGTTACTTTTAAATTTATAACTATTTAAACCTGCAATATCACTAATCCATACTACAAATAATAATTTCCCATTCCTTACGTGTACAGTTTCGTATTCTAAAAATTCGACGTGTATTAGTAACCAGATGACAAAATTCGACGTGTATTAGTAACCAGAGGACAGGTCACTTGCAAATTGCACAAAATAAAATTTAAAATGTCTATGTATAACAAATAGGTCAATTATTGCCAGCAAACAAGAATAAATTACACATACATCCGAACTCAACACGGAAAATGTACAGAATCATTTATGAGATACTTTTTTTATTGTAAACTACATAGAGAAGTAAATGTTCAAAATTCCAGAAGCGTGGTTGCTTTGACAAACATTTACTTCGATTACGAAGTAAAAATAGAGTGGTTCAGATAGTACTTAAAATGCTTCAGTTCCCAATTATTTCATTGAGAGGGCAAGGTAGACAGCACTTTTGGTCTGCCTATTAAAGTTTATTCTGAGAGTGCGTCCATAAAATTTCAGCTTTATTTTCCTCGAAGAGACACAGATTTCTTTTACACTTTTATATATCTCGTCAGACTTTCATCTCAATTCCGACTCCCTCAAGGCAAAACATACCAAAAATTTTCCTTAGTATTTTCGTTTCTTCTTTTTCTGTTTCATTGAAAGAAGCCGTCGTGGATGTAACTAAAGCCACTAACTTTCCGCAAATGTAGTTTACTGGAAAAAAAACAATATGCTCGTTTGCTCCGACGAACCAAACACGTTTAACACTTAAAAATGACTGACAGGCTGAAGGCCTTTGTTCAACATCTCAGTCTTGTGCTTTGTCGAGTTTTCCACAAAATAATATTTACAAAGTTCTACTGCAGCACACGGAAACAATGTTCCACAAGAGTTTACTTTTAGTATGTGCACATTTATGTAGGTCCTTGGAAGACGAATCGCTTTAGCGAGAATAAAAGGGTGAATACATCATTCAAATAAGTTCAGCTGTGCTCCACAGCTGGACATAACGGTACAGAAATATAAAAAACGCTATTTGGAGGATTTTATTTTGTGAATTAATGCTATGTCCTTATTCGTTTGCATTTTTACAGCTAATGCCGCAAAACATGGATTATTGGGACATATTTCAGCAATATGTAGTCCTATTTACACAATAAATTAACATCCCAGCGCCTCTCGTCTACATTTTTGTCACGTCACAATTACGAGAGACATACAGGCCGAGTGGAAGCTTGTGGCTTAAACTTGGTATGGTTCACGGCCGTTTACACGTCGCTAGCAATACGGCGAGAGAAAACTCCAGCGATTGGAACCAGTTCCCAGGAGGCACTCGTACTCTGGAAAACTTTCTCCAGCGTCTCGAGAGATTCACACAGGGAAATATTTTCTACGGCCCAACACTGTTTCGTGTTCCTTGTTCTCGGGACCTGGAGAAACTTTACTCCAGCCAAGACGGCACGTAACTGCCTGGAGCGGGCCGTCCGCGCGTCTCACTTCTGCGAAACTCGCTCGTTTATCAAACGTTGTCGATTTCGCGTGAGCCTGCATAATCGATTAGCCCATTTGGGAACGAAATGTGTTTGCTTATATCGACGTAAACACTACGTATGAGTTATTGCGCCGTTTCTGCGTCCGCTGCAAGCGGGTAGGCTGCAACGATCTGCATTTCATCGCCGCAACATTCTTCCTGCACTGCGCTTACACGCTACACAGCTCCGGAAAAAAGCGCACCATTCCAAGATATAAACAAGATAAGTGAATACTATACATTATGTACATGCAGAACTGGAAAATGCCTGTCGTTTCACGAGATGAATATCGAGAAGAGAAGTAATAGAGCGAACTAGCAAGCCAAAAACCAGATGCAGTAGTAGCATAAAGTTAGACGAAAATTACGACCAGGCCACTCTGACAAGAGAGAATGTGCACATTTGGGTTGCGTCAATGACCTTCCCTATTATGTTACTCGTCGGAAAATATTCTCTCTGCTGATGTCAGAAAACTTAAGGCTAGTTTAGACGTCTGGACTAGGTTGCGAAACAAAGTTTCAGAACGGCGCTACCGGCTGCTTAGCATGCATGGTGCGCTGTTGTACAAGTCGCTGGCGAAACTAGATAGTTCCTGAATATTCCAACTTTGACGACACGGAACTGGCAGTTCCGCATGGTTAGAGATTAGGAGATGTGCAGATACCGTGTCAGCGCAGTTACATTTGAATTAGGGAACAGAGTAGGTTGTTCAGTTCTTGGACATTTATGCTAGTCAGGTGATGGTCGAATTTCAATGATGAAATCATTGGTTTTCACTGCGTCATCTAGATAAATAAAAATATGAATGTTCGGCTGTTCAAAACCTTAAATCTTCGAAAGTTCTTCACCGATTGCTTCGAAATTTTACTTCAAGGTTGTATTCGAGTTTTATGAACACATTTTTTAAAATAATATAATATATAAATAAACGTGTAATATGTAAACGTGAAACGATAATGTCAAAAATCTCTACAATATCTTCACGGACTTACTTCCCTTCTTTTCACAATACTCTAATGAACATTCAGATGGACGTAGGCTGTATACTTTTAATATATAGAATATGTAGATACATGTGTAATATATAAAGAAGGAAACTGGTTAGCAAAAATCTTAATACCCACTCGACCGATTTGTTTAAAATTTTGATACATTACTGAATAGACATGTGGAATACTATTAGCAAACTGGAAAGTTCTGTCTATGGCTTATCGGCTTATGATTATAATACTGCTACCGAATATGTATTTGCAATGAGACTAAGGAAGGTCAAAGAGAGAGGGGCGGGGGTGAAAATGAGATGGACAGAGGGATGGGAGGAAATGGAGATAGAGAACGGAAATGTGAAGACGGACAACGGGAGGCGGCAGGATGAGATGGAGAGAGAGAGGGATGAGGAGAATATGGACAGAGAAATGCGGAGGAGGTGATACACGGAGAGAGGGGGAAGGAGGAGAAAATGGACAAAGGGAGGGGATGGAGGAGATGGACAGAGACGGGGGCAGAAGGAGATTAAGAGGTACACCTGATTCCCACGCGTTAGAAACCTGGGCTTTCTGTTTTGTTTTTTTTACATTTAACCATTCTGAACGAGAACAATGAGAGGCCGGCAACAGCTAGTTCTTCGATATATCTTCAGGGGTTCAAGAGCTTTCGACGTCGTCCTCTTACAAAGGTCATGGAGACGTGACCAAATCACGGGGTATCTACATGGTACCAGAGATTTTGTCGATATCTACGGAAGAAGAATACTGATTTCGTTACATGGCGAAGTACACAACTGATTTCTTTGTTTCCTTTCAGCATCAATTGATAGTTTCCATGCTTCAATAAGGCTGTAGCCATGAAGGTCTCTTCAGGTTTTCTGCCGGAACCTAAATTCAGCTAGATTCGATATTTCGGTGATCCAACTGCTCGCCATATTCAGGAGAACGCTGCTTCTGCTGATGAGTCCCGCTGAGTTCAATATTACGCAGAATCTTAAGAATACATCATGTCAAAGTAATCTTTCGCCCACCTACAAAGACCTTTATTCGGTTCGGAATCTACAGGAAGGCTGGAATCTACAGAATCTCTTGTCAGTGTGGCAAAGCCTACAATATTCAGACGACGCGCACAGTGCTTCAAAGATGCGTTGAACATGATGGCCACATCCGCTTTTCGCAGCCCAGTAAGTCAGCCGTAGTCGAGAATTGTATGTCAACAGCAGATTCCATAGATTAGTTTAATTTGGTCCTTACAATATTCTTCTGGGGTTCTGTTATTAAGGAATCGTTGGAAGTACTTTTAGGGCAAGATCTTATTAATCGGGATGTCGGCTTTCAAACTGGGTAAGTCGTGGGACCTGATGATTTCTTTCATGTCTTCAGGAAGGAAACGTCTCATGTCCAGTGACACATCTAATGACATTTAATTTTATCTATTTTGACATCGAAACTTTAACCTCGAGAGTGCCCATTCCGATACCGAGCGCGCATGTAGTATCTCATTACGAATGCTGCTGCGCGCAGTAGATGGTACACACATTCGAACAGGGCGCGTAATATGACAGATGTCACTCATGTAGTGGCTACTTTTTCGCGTGGGTCTTCGTGCGTATTTTGGTAAATGTAGCAATGTGAACTAGCAATCTCCAGTACAAAACACTCACCAGAAGATGGCTGAACGGTTGTCAGCCGAAATATCGCGGCTGAGAGTTGACATTACCTGGCTGCACTCCTGAAACTTCGTGGAATATTCGTACGTTTCTTCTTGAGGCTGTGTTCGACAACGAATTTGTTGAAATCGCGATATTTTAAATTGGCATCGGCGTTCTGTGCAGCATTCTGAAATCTTTCTTATTTACTGATTAGTGTAGCTTCTACCGCACTTACGAGGTATTTTATAATTTCCAGGAACAGCGAGAGAAAGATATCTTTTATTGGGTGCAGATTCTTGAGTGGTTGTAAAATGGATTGAAAACCCTGTCAGCACAGGACTTTGTCCATTTTAATTGTTGTTGCTCAAAAGAAAGGAGTGAACGCTAAATGTTGATCATCTTCTGGTGAATGAGTATTTCACTGTTTTCATAGGTGTGGTAAACTTAGTATCCCGATAGCTATTCCCGTTCTTCCGGAATAAGTTTCTTAGATATGCGATCTCGGAATCAGCGTCTTTAGAACTATTATCTTATGAGCTGGATCATGGACGCTTTGGGCACTGTGTCAGTATGTGTTGGCTTCTGGTAAGAGAGTGCGCTAGGTGTCCGTTGACTGTCGTTCACGTGGGTCATCTAAACATAGTAATTCTCAGCTGTGAACTTTACATTAGCTTTTTCAGCGTAGAGACAGAAAGAAGGAGGACGAAGAGGAGCTGAATTTACCACTTGTCCTCCGAAATGCTCCATATAGAAATTAACTACTGACGGAGGCAGTGGAGCACTCATGGTTATTCCGTCTGTCATTTAATACAATTCAGAGCTATACAGACTGTAGTTGGTCGTGAAAAAGTGGCGAATCAGTCTGTTAGTCTTGAAAGGGGGTGGTCTGCAAATACCTTTACAATATCCTGTTCAGAGAAATTTGTGGAAAGAGAGACCACACCCAAACAGCCGCTCCATCCTTGGTGGTGCGTAGAAAATGGCGGTTGATGCTGAAAGGCAGCGGAGGAACAAGCTGGGTCTTCAATCATCTACCGGAAATAGCATCGCTATAGGTGTTCTGCAAAGAGGGAGCAGATTTTGCTTTAATAACTACTGACTTACCGAAAGCTCATCCAGCACGCAAGATACCTCCTGGAGTTGTGTTCTATTTGGGGAAACTTCGGTACCGAGAAATATAACAATAACAGTGGTGTTACGTGTATGTGGCCTAAGAACGTTGCTTCAAGAGATTATTGGAAATCGCGAATTCTTTATTTGTATTTCCAAGTATGCCAGGAAACACAGTCAAAAAGAGATATTGGCGATTGTTCCCCGATTTCTGCTCTGACCAGAACAGGAACAATATATTGTACCTGGTGCACCATGTTCTTGCAATGGCTGGAGTTTTCAATTTCATACAACATAATTACTCGGCTCCTGGTCTTTGCTTTGTGCTCTCTCACCGTGACTCTGGTGTTATTTCCTATTCGAAACGGACTATGTCTCCAGTCCAGAGTACTGACATCGACTGGCACAAAAGGGTTGAGTGAACAATCCTTCCATTGTGCAAACGACTGGCGAGGACTTTCGAGATATCCAGGCAGCAACTCCAAACACAATTAAGAAACAGACGTTAACATCTGAGCAGAAGTTGAAATTTCACAAAATTCGTGTCATGAAGAACGATGGCAGAAAGCATGGTATTCTAATGAAAACTAATATCCATTGCTGTTTTCAGAAGAAGTACCGAGCCACCTTAGAAAGCCAAAATGGACTGATTTCAACCGTATGAAAACTTATTCATGCTTACGAGAAGTGTTTGTATCTTGGTGACAGAAAGATTGCTGTCGCCAAGCAGAAGGACTTAATGCCCTTGTACCCTTAACTCCACGAAAACCATCAAACCGTACATCGTGCTCCTTACCAGACATTCAAAGTGCAAACAGTGGGCAGGAGGTGTCTAGAGAGGCGGACGCTTATATTCTGTGAGTGAACTGAGCCCTTGGAACCTTAAATGTTGAAGTATATCCGGACCTAACAGAGTTTCAAAACAAATTATTGACCAAAATTGGACTGTGGCATAAGTAAAAACTTTTTAACACTTAGAGTCCCAACTGAAACATGTACGTTTGAAATAACGTAACTGACAGTAGCCTGCAACACATCTGTTAAAATGGGAATGGCATGCGAACGTGTATTTTATCTCGTCGCTTATGAGCTTTGCCCTGTACTGAACTTTACTGACTGCAAGAATGTAAACTGTGAATAACTTCGAACCAAACCAAAACTGCATGTATTTACGCATCACAAAAACTGAATCTGATGCAACACTGATGATTTGAAATTCGCCCTGGTAATATAACAACATTTGATCAATTTAAAGATAATGGTCGCGTGCTTGATGAATGCTATCCCTGAAATAATATTTCTTACCTTTACCTACGCAATGATAACGCTCTTCGCACTGACATCTGTTAGTACTGTAAGTAGTTAGCATACAGCAACTGTGCAAGGCTGTTGCTTAACATACAATTAATTGAATTTAGTATGACTGAGACAATAACTTCTTGAGCAAAAAAGTTAATCAAAAATGACAGGGATCTGGAAACTTCTAATGACAAGTGGTAAGTAAAAATATGACACTAAATATAAAATTTGTATTTTGACTGTTTCAAAATTAATAATGCTCAAAATTAAGACACATAAATTGATTGTAAATTAACAATTAGCTTTACAAAATCACTGGATGTGAGTGCTATGCATTGTCTCAATCAGCACTTATCAATACGCGCATTGCATTGGTAACCAAACGACTTTCTTTGCCTTAATTATTTTCAGTATTGTATCTTGCAAATGAGAAATCATTACTGCTGGTAGCGATTAAGTATGTATCCAGCACACATCAGATGCAACACGTCTTTACACTTGAGAGTCCTCCATCTCCCTATCTAAAGTTACTCATAACACATCACCCATTACGACTTTAACCAGTGATCGCTGTTGAGCAGCACCGCTTTACACAGTCGATACTATTTTTGACCGTCTCTGGTTCAATAGAAAATTTTCTTATACAATTTTACCCTGTTTGTATACCTTTCGGAACAATATAAAAAATATATAATTTTTTTCACAACATTAACCTTTACTATCATAGTAAACGCCGAATGCACGAAGAAACTGAAAAAAAAAAAAAAAACTAAACAGTTGTCTTAAGGGGGTGGTTTTGCTTTAGAAATCTCTGGGACATACAGCCTTCAACCAAATGACATATTTGAAAACAAAGTCGCATTATTCCTAGACACAATCGCATATCTCGTAACTTCAGTGAACTCATGATGCCTGAAACAAATTATAGCCCTAAAAAACGCAAATACGTGCGTTTTTGTAATAAATTTTCTATCGAAACTACAAAGTCCCCAAGTGGAGGGAAAAGAACTCCGCATGTAGCAATTTCTTGACTGCTACAACGAATTACATTCGTAGAAGTACTTAGGTGTACCAATACATATCTCTGTTTTGTATCTCGGTCTTACAACAGGACGGTTATTTTCGCGCTAAAGGCAGTGGTACTTCAAACAAAATTAACAAAATAATTGTTTCCGGCAGAATTTAATTTTTCAGAATGATGTTTCACTCTACAGCGGAGTGTTTGCTGATATAAAACTTTGTGGGAGATCAAACTGTATGCTGGAGTGCAAGTCGGAGCTCATGTTCTTCAAGGGAAGTGCTCTACTGACTCAGCCACCTAAGCAAGACTCGCAACCCCTCCTCACAGCTGTAATTTTGCCAGTACCTCACCTCATTCATTGCAAACTTAATACTGTTATTCTACCAGAAAGTTTCAGTTCTCTGGTTTGGCGATCAAGAGCTGACACGTCAAATAAATAATGAGTACACCACTTTATTAGTAGGTTTTTAGAAATAATAAATCTTTTTGAAACATAAAAGTGTCTGTTAATGTTTTCAGTGTCGTGCAATAAAAGCAAACCCATAATATCTCAGTTTCATATCTGTGTGGATTAACTATTCCAGCACTCAGATCTGCGTTATTTGTCTTGTGGTACGTTCACATTGATAACGCTAAGTCTCGTGTCCTGCGTATTTTTGTAAAAAAGGAAGAAAGAAAATAATTGTCCGCGTTTTCATTTTAGTAAAGTCGCAACAGACGTCCTCGCTTAGTTGTATGTACAGGGTGCGTCAAAAAAATGTATACACACTTTGAACTGTCATAGACAATTTATTTCCCGTTCTACAAGGTTAAATGTCTGTGAGAAAGTAATGTTATGTTTCTTCGACAGGTGGCAGCAGTGGCAAGGAAGTAACTGCAACATGGGGGACGTGCGTTTGAGTTTTCAAGCGCGGAAGCAGATAATTAAGTGGTACTGGAAGTTTGAGAATGTAGCTGCGGTTTGAAGACAATGGAGAAGTGAGTATGGTACAGCACCACCTTGAAGGTTAACAATTACATGTCTACGAGACAAATTCGAAATTCATGGAACAGTGTGTGATGTGCATAAAGGTCGATCAGGGTGACCTCGTACAGCTACAAGTGATGATTCCACAATTGCGGTCTTCGAACTGTTTCAGCGTTCGTCTCAAAAATGTTCAAGGCAAGCGGCACGTGAGAGTAATGTAAGTGCTAGTAGTGTGCTACGCATTTGAAGGAAGGCAATTTTCGTGTGTACATTCCAAGGCTGGTGCAACAGCTAAGTGACGACGATCCAGATCGAAGGTTAGAATTTTGTGCCTGGGTTCAGGAGATGGTTGGTTGGTTGTTTCGGGGAGGAGACCAGACAGCGAGGTCATCGGTCTTATCGGATTAGGGAAGGACGGGGAAGGAAGTCGGCCGTGCCCTTTGAAAGGAACCATCCCGGCATTTGCCTGGAGCGATTTAGGGAAATCACGGAAAACCTAAATCAGGATGGCCGGACGCGGGATTGAACCGTCGTCCTCCCGAATGCGATCAGGAGATGGTGAGACGTGAACGGTGATTTATGGGTAGCATAATTTGGTCGGATGAAGCCCAATTCTTACTCAATGGAACTGTCAATAGGCACAATTGCGTGTACTGGGCTGAAGATAATCCTCACATTACAGTTGAAAAGGCTGTGAATTTGCCTGGTGTAAATGTGTGGTGTGGTTTGTCTGCAAGGGGACTCATTGAGCCTTTCCGCTTTGAAGGTACTGTTACTGGAGAAACGTACCTAACAATGCTTGCCGACTCCATATTCCCTGCCATTCGTGCATTATACGGTAATTATGAGTTTTATTTCCAACAAGATGGCGTCCCGCCGCACTATCATAGGGATGTACGAGCATACCTGGATCACAATGTGCCAGGCCAGTGGATAGGACGCAGGGGACCAATCGAGTTTCCTGCACGCTCTCCAGACCTCACGCCGCTGGATTTCTTCTTACGGGGCACAGTAAAAGATGAGGTGTACAAACGTAAACCACGTAATCTGGACACACTTTGGAATGACATTCAGACGGTGTGCGCAGAAATCTCATTGGACACTCTGGTATTTTGTATGGAATCAGTGGTGGCTCGTACTCAGAAATGTATTGAAGCTGAAGGCCACTAGTTTGAACATTAATCACATTTGCTAGGTACATTTATTTTTCCAATTAGACTTAAATCTTTCCATTTCCAGAAATTTAACATTGTAGAACGGGAAATAAATTTTATATCAAGCTTCAAAGTGTGTATACATCTTTTTGACGCAACCTGTATATACATTTAGGAGCGTACGAACAGTCATTGTACACTCTTTTCTATTCTTCAGAACAGAGTGTATTAACAATTTTATTTTGAGATATTCAGTTCGATGCTTCATTGAGATTTGTGTTCCAACAACGTTAACATACAACGGTCGCACGTCTACTACTTGACTCTGCCTGCTCATGACTGGTCCAAAGCACTTCTGTTGTTTACAATTGTTAGTTCAAGCTGCCAACGTTCTTACTGCGCTGACATTCCTTATACGCCAGGAATAAAAGCAGTTTCGGAACTTTGCGGACGGACAGTGTATTGTATAACAAGTGTCACTGAAAAAAAAACTGACATTTTGATCCCGGTTGCAGTGACGTTCCATTGGCGTGAAACAGACTCGTCAGAAAGTCACTCTCTCTTAACTGACACAGGCTAAAGAAGCCTAGGCTCTTACAAACATTTATTTATGCCTACACATGCAAGTAGGTATTCGAAGTCGCATAGCAGAAACTGAAGCACCGATAGCTTGTTGAATAATGCCATTTTGAAAGAACAGTTGTGTATTAAATAAATTACGGTTCGTATTTCATGGAGTACTGTTAGTGGACGATTAATAATGTGTCATCCCAGTGTGCGAATGAATAAACAAAACGTGGCGTGGCGGCATTACGTAACGTTGGAAACTGTATTTTTCCACAAATGACTCGTAAATTAATGAAAGACTCGACAATCACGGCGCAACATTGTCACCTCTGTTGATTAATTACCTTCCACGTGGTCGTTCTGGACGCAGTTAGTGAACGATGAAATATTTTTAGCCTACTAAGCTAAAAAAAAAGAGCTTTGGGCAATAAATTTAGTTTCACGATCGTATTTATGTGGTTTTATCACGTGGTAATCCTCTGCTAGGACAACGCCGCTCGTGCCTTACAAATAGTTCCTAACAGTCTCAGTATTCGACGATCACAAAACAATGAATGCAGGCAGAAGCAGATGAGAAAATGAGAAAACTCCAAATAAAAAGACGAGATTCTGAGTTCTGTCATCGAGTACATCCTCAGAAAGGGATATCAAGGAATATTTACACAATGCAATAGCCGCATCGTTTGGCAGTGGACTACACCGAAATTCTGAACCCAGCCAAGGATAAAATACAAGGAGCGAAAGGTTACTTATAGAAAAAATCGGACTGCATTTATGAGACTGGAATGGACTTGAGAGACAAGCCATGGTTGAGAAGCAAATAAGACAAAGTCATAGCCTATCCCAGAAGTTCTTGAATCTGTTCACTGAGCAAACAGTAAAGGAAACAAAAGGAAGTAAACATTGAGGGGAAGAAGTAAAATCTTTGAAGTATGTGGATGACATTGTAATTCCGTCAGAGACTGCAAGAGACTAAGACGAACTGTTGCATGTAGCCGATAGTGGGCTCAAAACAGGCGATCAGAGGAACATCAACGAAAGTAAATCAAGGATAATGAAATGTAGTTGACCTGAGTCAGGCGATTCTGACAGAATTACATTAACAAATGGGTCACTAAAAGTAATAGATGAGTTTTGCTGTTGTAGTGGAAGAAAGTAAGTGATGATGCTCGAACGGAAGCAAAGCACTTCTAAAAAAGAGGATTATGTCGTCATTAAATAAATGGCAGGAAATATTTTCTGATATTTTTCGGGAGCATAACTTTGTTTTACATGTCATGCGCCTGTTACATGTTGCATGTGATGCGTCTCAAATGTTTACTTTCTCCTCTGTCCAGTTAGCCCACTGTTTCCGATTCACTGTCACAGAAAGCTGTGCTCCGAACGTACACTCTCAAAACGTCTTTCCTCACTTAAGGCTTTCGTTGCATACCAGCAGATTTTTCTTGGCAGGAAGACAGTCTTTGATTTTGTTATTCTGCTTTCTACGTCCTCATTGCTTCTTCGGTTACGAGGGTATTTTGCTTCCAATGTAGCAAAATTTCTTATCATCTTCTACTTCTTGATCATCAGTTTAGATGTTTTCTCGCTATTCTCATTTCTGCTACTTTCCATTACTGTCGTCCTCTTTCCGGTTTGCTCTCAAGCTACATTCTGCACTCATTATACTGTTGCTTCCATTTCACAGATCCTATAATTACTCTTCACTTTCAATGAGGTTGGCAATGTCACCAGAAAATCTTGCCATTGATATCATTACACAACTAATTTTAATCCTACTCTTGAACCTTTCTTCCCTTTGCATCATTACTTCTTCGATGTATACATTGAACAGAGCGGACGGAACACTGCGTCCCAGGGTTTAATATGAGGAATACTTTCTTGATCTTCCAATCTTATTATTTCCTCTTGGTTCTCATGAAATATTCTGCATTGTTCGTCTTTCCATATGGCTTACTCATTTTTTTTTCAGAAATTCTAACAACTTTTCAAATATCCGAACGCTTTTTTTTTAGTCTGAAATTCTGTCAGCATGTCTTTATTTCTTTTCATTGTTGCTTCTGTTACCAATTTCATTGTCAGAAATGCCCCTCTGGCGTCTTTACCTTTCCTAAGGCCAATCGTCATCTAACTGATCCAAAGATTTCTTTTTCCTTTCTTCTGTATGTTATTTTTGTAAGTAACTTGAATGTATGGGCTGTTAAGCTGATTGTGTGATAATTCTCGCACCTGTCGGCTCTCGCTATCTTTTTCTTCCGATAGTCCGATTGTTTACTGCCTGTCTCCCGCATTCTACACGCCAACTTGAATAGTCCTTTGATTCCCACTTCCCCCTTTGAGTTTAGAAATTCCGATGGAATGTTATCCATCCCCTCTGCCTTATTTGATCACAATTCTTCCAGAGCTCTTTTATATTCTGATTCTGACACTCGATCCTCTATTTCATTCCAGTCCCTGTTCCTTCTTCCTTAACGTCATCATACAAGTTCTTCCTCTAATTGAGGGCTTCAGTATACTCTTTCCATTTGGCCTCTCTCTCCTCTGCATTTAACTGTGGAAATCTCTTTGCACTCTTAATGTTAGCGCCCTTGCCTTTAATTTCATGGAAGGTTGTTTTTCCATATGCTGAGTCGTTCTCTGTGACATTTATTTTCCGATATTTTCACAATTTTCATGCAGACAATACGTCTTAGCTTCCGTACACTTCCTGTTTATTTCATTTCTAAGTGACCGATATCACTGTATTCTTGAATTTCCTTCAATATTTTTTTTACTTTCTTTATCCGTCTGTCAACTATGGCATCTTAGCAGTTGCCTTCCTTGTTCCTGTGTTTTTCTTTCCAACTCCTGCAGATGCCATTTTTAGAGATGTCTATTCTTGTTCAGCTGAGCTGCCTACACTGGTGTTGCTTATCACAGTATTCACATATATAGGGAGCTTCAAAGGTGTCTCGTCATTTCTCACTTCAGTAACCCTTTTGCTTTCACCGTTGCTGATTCTCTTAAGTTTTACTCTACACTTCATCATCACCACATGGTGATCTGAGTCTGTATCTGCACTGGGTACGCTTTACAATCCAATTTCTGATTTCCGAATCCTTCAGAAACGTCCTCTTGAGCAAGCTTGATTCCGTACAGGATGGAGCTACACTGATCATATATTATCTTTAACAACATTTATTGAAGCAGGATACTAAATGAAGCAGAAACAGCAGTTGCTTCCGTCAATCTAAGTGCAGCATATGATACAATTTGGAGGCATGGACTGCTTCAAAAATTATTTCAACTTGTCCTACGCAAACGGGTAACAAAACTAATTGACAACATGATAACTGGAAGGATGTTTACTGTAACTGCAGAAAAAGACACTAGCTGCCCAAAATTTATTGAATAATGGCGTGCCACTAGGAACCGTCCTTGCTCCTCTCTTGTTTAATGTTGATATATCTGATATCCCTCCAACAAAGTCGACAAGGTTTGGCTATGTAGACAACTGGGCATTAGCTACTCAACATATAACTTTTGAAAGGACTGAGGAAATCCTGCTTTCTGATCTACATATCTTAAGCCGCTATGTTCTCAAATGGAGGTTGCAACCGAATTCAAATAAAACAGAGGTTCCATGTTTTCATCAGTCCAACAGATGGCACACAGAGCCCTTGATGTCTGTTTTGAAGGAGACAAACTTCATCATAATATGCACCCAAAATACTTTGGGATCACGTCAGATAGGAAACTTTCTTTTAAGGAGCACCTCACACGAACATCTGCTTAGCAGAAAACCAGAAACAACATGTTCCATAAACTCTGCAGCTTTGGTATAATCAGGTAGCAGAGTACTGTGCGCCTGTCTGGCTTAATTGTTCGCACTTAAAAAAGATAGGCGTACGACCTAACGAGGCCATGTGTATTGTCAGTGGGTCAATACGATCTACTCCAACATACTGGCTACCTATCTTGAGCCACATTCCACCTTCCTGGTATCACACGGAAGAGCGCGCTACTGTGTGGTTACCAGAAGACTGCTGATAACACTGACATCTACATCACATTCTGCAAGCCACCTAATGGTGTGTGGCAGAGGGTACTTTCGGTACCACTGCCTGATCCCTCCAACCATGTTCCACTCGCGAATAGTGCGTGAGAAAAATGATTATCGGTAAGCCTCTGCATAGGCTCTAATTTCTCGAATTTCCTCCTCGTGGTCAGTACTCGAGATGTATGGGGGGAGGGGGGTGGGGAAGTAATATGTTGTCTGACTCCTCCTGAAAAGTGCTGTCCCAAAATTTCAGTAGTAAATCTCTCCGTGATGCCCAACGTCTCTCTTGTAGCGTGTGCCAGTGGAGTTTGTTTAGCATCTCCGTCTAACACTCTCCCGCCAGCTAAACGATCCGTGACGAAACGCGCCGCTCTTGGTTGAATAATCAATCCTATCTGATAGGGATCCCAGACTGATGAACAATACTCAAGAATCGGGCGAACAAGCACCTTATAAGCCACTTCTTTCGTGGATGAGTAACATTTTCTGAAAGAGGCTACTCGTAGACATCATGCTCAAGCTCCGTACTTGGAACAATTTGTAAGGATGTCATGTGCTAAGTTTCAGCTGCTGACCCCAAAATTCTCAAGTGTTTTCTATGGGTTCAAGATCGGAAGATTTTGGGAGCCATCTGGGTACGATACAATGCCTGAAGGTTCCTAGGACCAGAGACGTGTCTGTGCAGCCCTATGAATACGGAATTTCCGTCATTTTTACTCATATTGTCATAGACAAAGCGTGACACTCATCTCTAACCGCTATCGATTAGGAAATTTTTAAGACTATCGGCCTTAAATTGAGGTTCACAATTTGGATAACTGGGAAGTCCACGTTGATGTAGCAAGATACGGAGTTATTTCGTTCCCGGTGTGATCATGGGCTGCAGCGCTTATCTGCCAATGTGTCACGTCCACACATTTTATTTCAGATATATACTAAGGAATAAGTAATCATATTTCGTCAACATATCGAGTCATAAATTGATTAGCAGAGATTTACCAAAAGTTGAGTGACCGATAAAATATTTGCCATAATACATTTGAAACCTACCAATAGAGAAGACAGAGAAGATCCAACGGAGAGCAGCGCCTTTCGGCACGGGATCCTTTAGGCCGTGCGAGAGCGTTACACATATTCTCAACAGACTCCAATGCCAAAAGCTACAAGAGAGGTTTACTATTGAAACTTCGTGAGAATACTTTCCCGAAAGAATCGGATTGTGCATTACTTGCTCCCACATACGTGGGACACCAAAGAGAAGATTCAAAAAGTTAGAGCTAAAACAGAGACTTCTGAACAGTCATTATTCCCACGCCCAATTCCCGAATGGAACAAAGAAGGTGGGGAAGTATCCTCCGTCCTACAGCGTCAGGTGGCTTCCAGAGTAGTGATCTAGATGTAGATGTAGACCTGTGGATTTGGGATTTAGTCATTAAATAATTAAATTCAACCACCCTATCAAGACAGAAATATCTTTTAGAAGTTTAATAATAACTACACGTCATATAAAAAATATGCTTTACAATACACTTAGTACGTCGTTTCCCATGCTGATTTTCGAAAATTCCTTACAATAATCAAACACAACCAGCCTAAAAGTAGGAGCATCTTATGGTGTATCCCACGGGGCAACACTGCTATATGCGGCACTGCATTGTCAGTTGGGTTGGCTACATCGCAGGCGTTAAATGGCTGGATGAAGTCAGTCTACAGCAGCATTTCCGGCCTGTCATATAGAGGGTGACACCTTTGCCACCTTACATTGCATCACAAGTCACGTGGCCGGAGACAGAGCGTTGCCTGACGCCAGTTCAACGGCTGAGTAGTTTTTTTTTTTTTTATTTTTTTTTTTTTACATTCGTACACTCAAACACAGCCTATATATGACAATTGCTCGTGTTGGGTTCTTTGTGTCTGACGTATAACTGGATATCGTATTCTTGTGGAAACCAGGATACACTGACATTATCCGTTGTGGACACCTGCCGACACAGGTCCGTCACAGATGTAGATTGGGTAATTGGCTGTTATTATCTGATAGGGCAATTCTCTACCGACAGTTTGAGTAATATAATCATCATAGTATATTACTCCTGATTGGTTGGCACTCCAAATAAACTGTCATGTCTTGATGTGGAAGGCTGCAATTATTCATCTATATACTGTTGTTGCAGCAGCTATGGCTCCGGCGGAAGTAGGTTGTAACGTTGTTACTTTAATTTTCTATGAAAGCGGTACTGATAGACAATAAAAGCGGGTTAAAAGCTGTGAGCTGTCTGGGGAAGTTAATCTTGCATTATTGAGCAACTGTTTCACCAGGTATCCAGTCTAGCTTACCAGATTCCCAACCAGACTAACATTAATTATAATCTTTTAATAGTCATACGACAACCGGTGATACATATATAAAAGATAATTTAAATAAAAAGAAATAAATCAATTTATATTTGGAAATTTATTTTAACATTGATCATTGAAATTTCAGCATATTAAACTTGATTCCTAACTAAACTGGTGCCTTATTTAGGATTGTGAAACATCAAATATGGAGCCAGGATTGGTAGACTGCATACAACACTGCATTCATAAAACAACACACAAAGAACGGTGAAACATATGCAAGAGAAAGTTAACCACTACCAACCGATTCAATTTTCACCCAAAGAAGTTACATTCGCAGCACAATCCTGTCCGTCATGTAATTACCACACACTGGTATACTAAATTCATATTAACTCTTTGTGAAATCTTCGCGAAAAGAATAGCTGAGGGCTACTTTGATGATTACACCACATGCTTCACGTGGTCAACTTGGTTTACACAAAGAGTGTAACTCCACAATAATTTTGATAATTAAAATAAATTACATCGAAAAGCAATTTACAAAAGAAAAACCTCGAACTGGTTACTATCGTCTTACTATTAACCTGATGGGTCAAACAATTATATAAGCACGTGATAGTGGTCTCACAAAGTACACCCCACGTGGGTTGAACATAAAGAAAAGTTGCTATATGAAAAAATACTGTCAAGACGAGACGTTATAATCTCACGCACATTCGCATTTAAGACTGATGAACTTAGTTAGAGTTACTGATCAACATGTGGTTCCACTTTACTCACAAAGTAGTGACAAAGCAACTACCGTAATATATCCTGAACTTCACACGAGAATTACACTGCGCTGCAATTTAAGATAACATTAGATATTTTAGAGCTAAACGTGAAATAAAGGTGATTAAATTTTCAGTTAGGCTGAACTTAAGAAATCCATTGTCCTACGGACTTAGCAGACACGCGCTTAGCCGGAGATCTTACCACTTCAAACGCTCGCCACGGACAGACTGACTGGTCCCTTCCTGAGGGGTGGCTCACAAATGCAAACGGAATTGGCCAGAGGGGCAGCTTCCTATACCAACATGACAACGGACAGACAGGACCATACTAAGGATAGAAACCTCTTTGCTTTTAGAAAGCGTAGCTACCTGTTCCGACGTTGGTCCTACTGTTCTCTAGCAGACAGGCTTGTCTGCTACCCTCAAGCATGAAACTAGAAATACATTTGCTCATTCATCCTCTCACATAGAAGGGAAGGGGGATGACAGTATCTTATCAATTTAGAAGAGGAATTTATGCCGTAAATGACAACAGATTTAAGAAATTAAACATGAAAGGAATCCAACAGAGGCCTTTCAAGGTCAAGGAACCTCTCTGTGCCATGGTCAGAATCTGTTCAAGTAGGTCCCATTGCTTTGAGGACTGTTGTGGCCGCTGTGATGGTTCAGGCAACAGTAGGTCGTGGAACACTTCCATCAGTTCTGTTTTATGTAACAGAATTCTAGGTATAGCGATATACACAGTCAATAATAACAGTAATAATAATAATTAGGAACGGTTGAATGTTACCAACAGTTATTCCCAGAACCCAATCACGTTACAACAGTATCCGTGAGTTGCTACACAGCTCACAGACGCTTCTTGTGTGGTTACACAGTCAATAATTACAGAAATAATAATAATTAAAAACAGTTACCAAGAGTTATTCCCAGGGCCCAATCACGTTACAACACTATCCGTCCATTGCTGCACAGCTCACAGCCGCTTCTTGTGTGATGAGAGACTGGATAGACATTCGCAAAAGAGGATGCAATTGCAGCAAATGATACGTATTGTGCTGGAGGACGCTGTCATATAATTCATAGTCTGATAATGCCAGGTCATACCATTCTCTTGCATTGCTACTATTTGTTGAAGTTCTCTTCGCTCAATGCGAGCGTCTCGTCAAATGAGTACATGTTATCTGGGCGTACGTTCGAACAGCAAACTAATACTGACGACAGAATAATCAAATAACAGTAATAAAAATTGGTCGAGGGGTAGTGGCCGAGGCGTTATTGACAAGGGCCGCACAGCAGTTGGCCGACAGAGTGAGAACGTCGACACACACGTAACGCCATTGGCCACTTGTGGAATGGGCGAGAGAGAGGAGACGTGGAGGGAAATACGAGAAAGACTTGCGATTTCAGCAAAGCTGACGCCAAAAAGTGCTGACATTAGCGTATTTGGCCAGCACCTGCAGTGATTCCCTACCATGCTGACGAACACTCACTTTGGGAATAATGACCATCGTAATGAAATGAGAGAAATCAGAGCTCGTATGTCTTGATTTAAGGGTTCGTTTTTCCCACACGCTATTAAAGAGAGCGTCGGTAGAGAAATATTGTGTAGTTGGTTCTATGAGCACTCTATCATTGTAACCTCCCCACAATATTTTAAAAGACAATATTTAATAGAAATGAAGTCAAGCGTAACCTCCCTAGCAATTAAATTTAATGACAATAAAAATGAGAATCGCAATCTGACTCAAAGTATAAGCTGTCACGAAAATGATGAAAAACAATTCAGTGCTAATGAAACTTCAGTGACAATGAAAATTCAATTAAACCGAAATATCGGTCTTTGCCCCTGTGCAAAAGAAATCAGAATTAATTTCTTACCTCAGTATAACTGCATGTCAGGTTTCTGCTCTTATTGTTGGCCGCGGGTTGGAGGAACTGCATTGCAAATAATATATATATTTTTTTTTAATTTAACTGAAACTTTTCTTTAAGGGAAATGTAAGGCAATCGTTGGTTCAATTAAATGGTTTTTTTTGTAGAAAAATTGCTTTGAAATCAAAATTATTATTGGGGCGATTATTGCACAAATTAGTTACAGTTGATTTACATTATTAGCTGAGCGCATTTAAAATAATATACCTCGTCCTGTATCTTGACCAGAATGCCATGTCGACGCTCGCCGACTCCTCACTCACAACTGCACTCGACTGCTACTACCGACATACTGCACTGCTCACAGACTGCCCACTGACAGACTGCTCGCAACTGTACTGCACGACTACTACCGACCGACTGACTAGACGCAACTGAACTGAGCTACTGCTACCGACAGAGTGCACTGCACCACGACTACTGGAGTACTGCTCGCAACACTCGCGCGGTCAAGCGCAGACTAACCACGATAAAAGGCTCTCTGGTCAAAGATTTTATCATGCCTCACCATCGCTGCTACGTTACATACGTGTTTCATAACCCTCCACTGGGGGGGGGGGGGGGGGGGGGGGCAAAAATTTGGCAGCGATGGTGAGCCATTTGGACTTGCCATCGCAAGAAATTTTTATAATTTGCAGAATACTCAAATGTAGTATATAAATTAAATGTGGTGCACACGCACCAAGTACAAAATATATCAGACAAAGACAAAATGTGAGTACAAAACACAGTAGCAAATCAGAAAAATGTATATACAAATTATTTGACAGATAACAGAGTGCATACGCACTGAAAAAATTCTGTAGCATTTTCAGAACAAATAAACAGAATGGCAGAAAATCATGTTGACAAGTGACATGAGTGCACATGCACTGCAGTTGAGAACATATCAGCAAATGACGAAATGTATATACAATGAGTAACAAATGTCATAAGTGCATACGCATTGAAGTATTGAACATACAGAATGAGTACAAATCATATTGAAAAATGAGAAAAGTGCACAGGCACTGAAGTTCAGTAGAAAACATATTAACACACAACATAAGTGCACATGCACTGTAGTTCAGAACATATCATCAAAATAAAAAATGTATATACAATATAAAAGACAAGAGTGCACATATACTGTACTTCAGAACAAATCGAAAAAAATGTCTTTAGCATTTTCACAACAAATAAACATAATGGCAAAAAAAATCATGTCGACAAGTGACATAAGTGTACTCGCACTGGAGTTCAGCGAATCGAAAAAAAATGTATAACCCATGAACATAAATGATGTTAGAAAAAAATGATCTTCACTATGTGACAAGAATTAGGATAGAAAAGGGAAGGATTGCATCATGGTTGTAGCACTTTAGATTGCACACAGCTGTTCTGAAAGTCCATATCTTTCCACAGAAGTACAACACCAAGTTACACGATTTGAAGTTCTTTTCCCATCAGAATTTATCAGCGTACCAAAGACACTGAACTGTCGTAGTTATGTTCCATGTTCTCATTTTGGCAGTACACTAGCTACACCAAACAGTGGGACCATAATAACGTCTTCATCGCTCACGGTGGTGGACAGCATGTCGTGTCAACACCACGCTCTTACAAGGCACACCAACGTAGAATTGGTGCAAAAACCAAATATAGTGCTCCATGATCATGAGGATGGACAGGACAAATGGACATTGCAGTAATTCAGGGTAGTTAACTCATAAGGTGAAGGACATTAAGTCACATAATATTGAAAATTACAGTAGTAGTTTGCGGCATTCATAGCCCAGTTATTGAACATTTCTGTACCATGTCCTTAGTATTACAGAATAATTTAGTGAAATTAAATTATTGGCATCATGGGTAATCGTATTACAATAACCAGTGGCGGTCCTTGGCCAGTTACAAAGCATATTTAGTATGACAGAATAATGTTCATCAGAAGTCTTAATTGAAAAGGAGGGTCAATTATTGTCCTAGCATTAACATAATACATTGAGTGATACAAATTATTGGCACTCATTGGCCATTTACCAAAACATGAAAAGTCAACATTGCAAACAAGAGCTAATTAATGGCATAATTAATAACGTAATTCATTTAGTGACATTAATTATTGGCACTCAGTGGCCAGTAATAGAACATGAAAAATCATCATTGAAAACAGGAGCTAATTAATGGCATAATTAATAACGTAATTCATTAAGTGACACTAATTATTGGCACTCAGTGGCCAGTTATTATAACATGAAAAGTCATAATTGAAAACAGGAGCTAATTGATGACATAATTAATATATAATTCATTAAGTGACACTAATTATTGGCACTCAGTGGCCATCAAGTATCGAATAGTATAAAACATTGTTCCTCATTCAGTATTATTCAGTTCATTAAGAAGTCATTATTAAAAATCAGCTAATTACAATCATAGCATTAATAATCATGGGCATTATAAGTAGTCTCATTACAATAAACAGTGGCAGTTATTAGCCAGTTACAAAGCATTATTTTATGTATATAATTTTTTTTGTCTCATTAAGAAGTCATTACTCAAGTGACATACTATTCAGAGCTAATCAGTATTATTCAGAATTATCATAAACTAGTGACATTATGTGGGACTGGTAATACATTTTTTTTTGTTAGCAATGCATTGTGTTGGGATCGATAATTAATTGCTGAGGCATAACAATATTTGCTTTTGACCTATTGCTGCAAATGAGGATAGGTAGCGTCATTCGTCATGAGTCAGCTGTAGCACGGTTATGTAACAAGGCAGTATATGTGATCATATTTATAAATGATAGACACAAATGGGTAAAAAAAATAAAAATGCAAGTACTAGAACAGGTATAATAAGTAACAGGTTTAGTAAGTATCATGAAAAGCTTCTCCTGAAAAAAATACAAAATGGATTATTGAGCTGAAAGAAGAAACGCATACTATGCTGAAAAGTAGTGAACTTCGAATTAACAGGTAGTGAAATGTGTATAAAAATGTGTTCCATAGCTGTCCTTTCCAAAACTTTCCGTCATCCTACTATGCAATATAACACCTGCTGTCAAAGCAAACTGCAACAAATACTTAAATAACTACATAGCATAAATATAACTTCAACATTATCCTCATCTGTAAAGAAAAACTTCATTATCAATCACTTCATTATACATATTATCATAACTTCATTATTATCATCACCTATAAAGAAAAACTTCATTATTCATAACAGCATATCCTTCATCATTATTCATCAGCATTCATTATCATCTGCAAAAAAATCACTTCATTACTCATTATACAACTATTCCTTATCTCTAGCATATTTCATCACTAAAACTAAGATGTGTAGTTCTGTCTGTCAGCCTGCATCAATCGCCTTGTATCCTGAAAGAAAAAATTAGTTAAGACTGCTATTCTACGATGAGTATAGTATATTCTTGTTAATGCTTGTTAATCCTGATCCATTTACTCTTCCTCATAAAATTATTGCATCTTCTTTCGTTTATTCCGTAGGTGAAATTCCCATTTATGTTGAATTTATTTCTTACACGCATCATTTCTTTCTGAAATTGATGAACAAAGATTAATGTCTTGCATTTAAATCATATACCCACTAAATAATGACTGGTTTGTGTTGACATAATTAACCATACAGCATAACATGACAGAAAACGTAATATGCCAAAGACATTGACAGTGTTCAGAGGCAAAAATGTACACAGAATAATACAATGCAGCCGCAAAAAAAAATGTAAAACAGTCACGATGTTGAGATATCATAGGGCAAAAAAAATGTCAAAGTCAACTAGTGTGTGTTATATCTTAACTATTTCACAGTGCATATAAACAAAACTGGAATACAATCATATACACAAAAAAATGGAAAATGTGCACGGTCTGATGTGTAACGACAAGAAAAGCGACCTGCTAATCTTACCTTGCCGGGCACTTGCCAAGAAAAAATACGATAATCATCAGTAATTAGTCATGTGAACATAATTGCATTAGTAAATGGCATCATAGTGTGTTGAATCATACAGTGTCTTCATTCAATAAAGGGTTTAATATTTGACCAATGGTGGTTGCCTTTCGATTTTCTGGTTCTCAAAGTTTCGACGTGTACAACATTGGGGTGAGGGATGCTGCGAATCCGATATGGACCTGTGTATAGAAGTTCAAATTTACTGCACTTACCTTTTAATTTGCTGGATAAATAGTGTGTACGTACTAATATCTTCTGTCCAACGTGAAAGTCGCGGCGTGTACAAACCTGTTTTTGCTGTCTTCTCCGGCGCTCTGCGGCACGTTTGATGTTGTTCAGCGCAATGTCAATTATTTCGTGGTGTCTTAGTCGACGACAGGTAGGGAAGTTTACTAATTCTTTAATTTTGTTTGGTGGTTCAACGTTTTTCAGTATAACAGACGGAGATAGCATACTGGATTCATTTGGAATGGAATTAATTACATTTTGGAATGAGAGTATGTGTGTATCCCAATCAATATGTCTTTTGTGGCAGTATATTCGGCACAGCTTACCAATTTCTTTCATTAACCGTTCACAAGGGTTCGAAGAAGCATGGTACTTGGATATATAAATCGGAGAAATGTTTCTAGCTCGTAACATGCGTGTCCATATGCCACAACGAAATTATGATCCATTGTCAGAAATTACTTTCATCACATGCCCTACATGAAATAGAAAATGTTTTACAAATGCTTTCGAAACAGTTTTAGCAGTAGCTTTGCGTAACGGAGTGAAAGTAACAAATTTTGAAGTGAGCTCTACAGCGACAAAGATGTAGCAAAAACCTCTGTTAGTTCTCGGAATAGGACCAAAAATGTCTACAGCTGCCATGTGTCTTAATTTAACAGGTACAATGGGATATAAAGGAGGAATATGTGAAGTGGTGTCTGATTTAGCTTTCTGGCAGGTATTACAAGACGCTAAAACTCGTCGTATACGTTTCTCCATGTTGGTAAAATAACAGTTATGTCTCAGTATAAGAAAACATTTTCGTGCTCCGTAATGTGCGTAACTTAAATGAGTGTACCAGATTAATTTGTTAACCAGTTCGTCAGGAATGCATAATAACCAATTGTTGCTGTCAGGATGAGAGCGGCGAAACAGAATGTCATTGCGTACAGTGTAATGGTTTCTAATCGTAACATTATTCCTATCTTCCCAAAGGTGTTTAATTTCTTTCCACACGTTGTCTTTATTTTGCTCCTTTGCTATGTCCTGTAATGACGATGAAATAAAGTTTTCAAATGCAACTTGCTGAATGTACATGACACTGAAATTTCCTTTGCAGAAGTTGGTTGCTACGTCTTGCTGATTGTTACTCAGGGAACGCGATAGTGCGTCTGCTATAACATTTTGTGTGCCGGGAATGTGAACTATTGTAAAATTAAATTCCTGTAAATAAAGTTTCCATCTGCTTAATCTATCGTGTGTGAATTTAGCCGAAAGTAAAAATTGTATCGCTCTGAGGTCTGTGTAAACCATGGTATGTCTGCCATAAAGAAAGTGCCGAAATCTCGTAAAAGCCCATACAACACATAATGTTTCAAGTTCTGTAACAGAATAATTTCGTTCAGCAGGTGACAGAATGCGACTTGCAAATGCGATGTTTTTAATTACTATTGAACCATCTTCTTCAATTTCCTGGAAAATATGTACGCCTACAGCCGTGTTAGAACTGTCTGTGGCAATGGAAAAATTTCTAGTAAGATCTGGGTGCGATAAAAGTGGTGCATTGAACTGAGGATGTTTCAGGTTCATGAATTCAGAATGTGCTTGCTTATCCCAAGACCAAATACCATTTTTACCTGTTAATTGGCATAACCTGGATGTGTCTAAAGCGGAGTGATGAATAAATTTACGAAAAAAATTAATTAAGCCCAAAAAACTGCGTAATTGCTTCTTCGTCGTAGGAACAGTAATGTCACGTAGAGCTTGAAGTTTTCCGGATCAGGTGCAATGCCTTCTGCAGAAATTACGTGTCCAAGAAATTTTATAGAAGTTTTGCAAAAAGTGCGATTTACTAAGATCAACTGTAAGTCCTTTTGCATGGAAAGTTTGCAACAGTTGTTCTAAAATCACATTGTGTTCAGACCAGTTAGCTTCTGCAATAAGAATATCGTCTACATACGTCGTAATTCTGTCTTTAAGTTCTGTCGGAAGTATTGTGTTCAAACCGCGAATAAAAGCTGCAGAAGAAATAGTTAACCCGAACGGTAATTTGCAAAATTGATAACAGTCGCCAAAACAGAGAAAGGCTGTGTATTTTCTACAATTCGGAGGAAGTTGAATTTGCCAAAATCCCGATTTCAAATCTAATGTAGAATAAATAGCAGTACCATGAAATTTCTGTAAAAGTTCCTCTAAAGTCTTTGGTCGATCTGTTTCATTAATAATAATGTCATTAATGTGACGTGAATCAAGTACAAGGCGAAGTGAGCCATCTTTTTTCTTAACAATATGTAGCGGGTTTATGTACGGACTAACTGCCGGTTCTATAATTCCTTGGTCAAGCATATCCTGCAATTCTTTTTTAACTTGTTCTCTGTGGATATATGGAATGGGATAATGCTTTGCTTTAAATGTGTCGTGCTGTTTGACTTGAAATTCATACATAAAACCGGACATAGTACCAGGAATGTTGTCAAAAACTGGAGCTTGCTGTAAAAGAATTTTGTGTAAGTGCGTTCGTTCGTCGTCTGTCGTTGCACTGCTTTGTCTAACTTTATCGGAAATCATCTGCATTACGTCGTAGTCAGCTTCGTCTGGAGTATTATAGTTATGTACGTACGTATCCGTGAACAATGTGGAATTACAGTCTATGTTACGTGTTGCGGAAATGACCTCTGTGCGGTTAATTGTTTGTTCTTCCGCAGATAGTGAGTGCTGAAATTCTAAAGCAAGTTGTACGTTTTCATCCTTTAACATTAAATAAGAATTCTGAAAATCAATAACTGCGTCGTGTTGTACCAGAAAATTCGTACCTAAAATAAGGTCTGTTGTCAATTAAGGAACAATCCAAAAATTAGAGTGAAAAGTATGACCTCCAATACAAAATGATAAATGCGTCTGTAATTTAACGTCTACTCCTTTACTCGATACTGCTCCCTTCACTTTTGTTTTGCCTAAAGGTAATGTCGGATAAGTATTCTCTTTGTTACACTCGTTAAAAGTTTCTTCATTTATTACTGATATCGGTGAGCCGGAATCAATCACTGCTGAGAATTTCGATGAACCAATTTTAATTTCGATTACAGGATGTGAAATAGTTTTCTGAACAAAGGGTCTTTCCTGCAAGAGAGTGTCTCTGATATCGTCAAAAATAATTACATTTTCGTGAACAACATTCTGCGTGTCAAAGATAGTGCTTGTGTTATTGGAAGATGCGTCCTGTGCAGTATCTAGTCAGATTCTATCTGACGTGTTATTATTATTAGGAGGATTCTGTGGCATTTCTACTATTTGAACTGTTCTATTACTTCTTCCAGACGTGTTACGCTCTGGATGATACCTACTGTCGGGTTCATTCATGAGAATATGTTCTTGTTGATTACTTTGTTGCTGGTAAGACCGACTGTTATTAAACGTATGTTGGTAATTATGCTCATTGTTTTTACGTCTGTCGTGAAAGTCATTCCTATACGGTGCATTGCGATAGGAATTGAAATACTGTCTTCTCTGTACGTAGTTGTTTCCTTGCTGCCGCACGTTACTATTTCTTGTATCAGGGACTATACGTGCACGCGGCGAAACATTAAAGCCTGGTTGACCTTGTGCATTCCATTGTTGGTTAGGTATGCTAACTGGCTGGTTTTGATGTTGTTGTTGTGAAACACCTCTATTGTTACTAAAGTGTGGTTCCTGTTGCTGAAAATTTTGACGATATTGATAATTAGAATTTTGGCTGTTATTAGAGTTTTGGTAGTTGTCGTTCCTAAAGCATCTGTTATCTTTCCTATTGAAATTACGTGTCTGATCATAATTGCTGTACTTTTGTTGACCTTGGTTATTATAAGAAAAATTTTTGTTTACAAAAGAATAATCAGATTGCTGTACTTCCAAGAGCTGTAAAAGATCTCTGAATGCTGAAATGTTTTCCTTTTGCTGCCCCGTTAGAAGTGACACTCGTAATGACCGTGGCAATTTGGAAATGCATAATTGTATAAGTGCAGATTCACTGTACGGTTCACTTAGGTACTGGTTTTGTTGGACCATATGCTCAAAAAATTGCGTGACACTGGGAAAATTGGAGTCCTCATAATTTGGTAAACTAATTAGCTGATCTTTAATTCCACGCTGTGTCGTCTTCGACCAATACGCTGACAGAAAAGCATTCTGAAACTCTTCTACTGAATAGCATTGCCTCGCGATCGGTCTCATACGAGTTGCCGGTTCGCCTTCCAAAAAGCTGCAAATAAATTCAAGTTTATGCGTAACAGGCCAAGTCGGTGGAAAAGCAAAGCTAAACTGTTGTATCCAATCCAGTGGGTGAATCTGTGTTCTGTCGTTTTTAAACACTTTAAACTTTCTCACTGACAGAAAATGTTTGTAATAAAAATTATCGTCTCTGTGTGATGGAACAGGTTCAGGATTGTAAGAGAATCTATTGAACTGTGGTTATTCGGAATCTAAGTCTCGTACTCTCTGTAGATTACCCAAATTACACGCGCTGCGTGAGTCTGACAAATGTTCATAAAGTGGCGTCTGTTGTGGTATGTTATTAACTGAAATGTTTTTTATCTCTGTTACTTATTGTTGTAAACTTGACAATTTTCTACGCAACGTGTTATTAGACGAATCGATCTCATTAATTGTCTGCCGTAAATTTTGAAATTCAGGTGTTTGGTTAAATGAAATCGGTGCAGTATCGTCTGATTTATTATCATTATTACTTTCAATAGCATCAATACGACTGGCTAATTCATCATATTTTTCAGTCAGTATTTTTGCCTGATCATCGGTTTTAGAATCGGATGCATTAACCTGTTTTTGCAACTTACGTGTAGTTTCGCTCAATTTTTTAACATCAGCTTTGATGACATCGCAATCCTGTGTTAGTTCTAATTGTTCGAATCTGTTTGTGACTGTTTGAATATTTACTGTGTGTGTATCTGTTTTTGATTTAAGATCAGAAATTTCATCACGTAATTCCGCGTTCAACTGTTCTATGGTATTAATTTTGTCGGACACCGTAGTAATATTATTGTCTACATACGTCTTCGCTTTCGCGAACATTTTACGTTTGTCTTCTTGTCTTTGTGCAGTGATTGTTTCCATGACTTGACGTTTGACTTTATTTTGATCCTGAATAAATTTGCGGAAACGCGTATCACTGTTTTGTATGTGGAGATTAAAGCGATCGTCAATCTGAGTGTTCTGTTGGTCGAATTACGCGTCGATCTTTTCATCCATTGTGCGCGAAAGTTCTGCTGTCATTGCTTTAAACTCGTCGCGTAATTGTGTAGCTTTTTCAGAGCATTGTTTAGTGACTCCGTTAATTTCGTCTCTAAGTGTTTCTGTTGCGGCTGTTTGCATTTCCCTTAATTCCTGAGCAACAGACCTAATTTCTTCGCTACTTTTTTTTGAACAAGCCTCAATTTCCACGCGTAACTGTTCCTTAGTGTCATGACACTGCGCGGCAACGGCTCTAATTTGTTCACTAAGCTGTCTGGAATTGTCGTCTAATTTTTCATTTAAGTGTTGTTTGAGTTTTTCGTTATCTTGTTTGACCTGTTCACTAAGTTTGTCTTGTTTTTCGTTCTGTTGTTTGACCTGTTCACTAAGTTTGTCTTGTTTTTCGTTCTGTTGTTTGACCTGTTCACTAAGTTGTTTGAGATCTTCACTCTCTTGTTTGGAATTGTTATCTAGTTGTTTGATATCTACACTAAGTTGTTTGTAATTGTTGTCTATTTTCTCAATTTGCTGTTGTAACAATCTTGTCATAATTCGTACCAAGTCAAAATTAGCGTTTATATTCTCTGTGCTAATTAATGGCGGAACTGGAATTGTCTCGTTTTGTGTGACCATTTGGTCATTCTGTAATTTACAAAAACGTTTATCAGTCGGATGTACACTGTCAGACACTATTTCGGAATTAAATAAATCCGTCCTACTTTGGGTATCCTGTTCATTTTCATTAGAAAAATTTGTCTGTTCGTCACTTGAATTTTCCAAATCGGGTGTGTTATGCTGGGCAGCGCTCATTACAACAGAACGCCCCGCGTCATCAATTGTCGTCAAATTAACAGAGGAGACAATTGAGTTCGTTTGTTCATCAGTAGGATAATAATCATCATTAGAGGTTGGAATGCATTGATTGTCAGTGAACGCAGGATTGTCATCATTACACTGCGTGTCACAATTATTATCAGTCACGTTGTTTAAGTCGGTAAATTCATTCATAATACCTCGCGATACACTATTCATAGTCTTTCGCGGCATTTTTACAACAGTCACAAATATTCACAAAACAAATAAGCACAAATGCAAAAAGGCAACAAACAAATACAACAGAGCAACGAATTGCCGTTGACCTGTAGAAAGAAAGTCACAATATTAGTAAAAGCGTTGCGCCAAATCCTAATTATATCTAAGCAATAAGAGCAGATATCTGACTGTTTTTCAAAAGACTCTCAACGAAATTCGATCCTGGACTGGGTGTCGCCAAGTGTAACCTCCCCACATTATTTTAAAAGACAATATTTAATAGAAATGAAGTCAAGCGTAACCTCCCTAGCAATTAAATTTAATGACAATAAAAGTGAGAATCGCAATCTGACTCAAAGTATAAGCTGTCACGAAAATGATGAAAAACAATTCAGTGCTAATGAAACTTCAGTGACAATGAAAATTCAATTAAACCGAAATATCGGTCTTTGGCCCTGTGCAAAAAAAATCAGAATTAATTTCTTACCTCAGTATAACAGCATGTCAGGTTTCTGCTCTTATTGTTGGCCACGGGTTGGAGGAACTGCATTGCAAATAATATTTTTTTTTTTTTTGAAATTTAACTGAAACTTTTCTTTAAGGGAAATGTAAGGAAATCGTTGGTTCAATTAAATGGTTTTTTTTTTTTGTAAAAAAATTGCTTTGAAATCAAAATTATTATTGGGGCGATTATTGCACAAATTAGTTACAGTTGATTTACATTATTAGCTGAGCGCATTTAAAATAATATACCTCGTCCTGTATCTTGACGAGAATGCAATGTCGACGCCCGCCGACTCCTCACACACAACTGCACTCGACTGCTACTACCGACATACTGCACTGCTCACAGACTGCCCACTGACAGACTGCTCGCAACTGTACTGCACGACTACTACCGACCGAGTACTGGACGCAACTGAACTGAGATACTGCTACCGACAGAGTGCACTGCACCACGACTACTGGAGTACTGCTCGCAACACTCGCGCGGTCAAGCGCAGACTAACCACGATAAAAGGCTCTCTGGTCAAAGATTTTATCATGCCTCACCATCGCTGCTACGTTACATACGTGTTTCATCATGCAGTTAAGCTAGAACAGCAGAATAGTCATGTAGCTGTACATCAAGATGTATCTAAAATAATTCATGATTCACCACCAAATGCTGGTGATAAAAACTTCTTTTCATAATGTGTAGGCTTTGACGGGAGGCGTCTTCCTTAGTTAAAACTTCATGGCTAAGAGGCCGAGATCGATCTGTAAAACTTCTTCTTGCTGACGTTTCGTGGGCAACTGCGGCCAGCATCTTCCGAGGTGACTCAGCGGCTGGCTGCCAGGCCGTGGAGGTCCCGTTTATATTGAGCTCATAGAGGGCACCACCATAGGTAAGTCTGACTAACCTCATTATCCTCCATTGAATGTAATCGATTGTCACATCGTTGGTGCAACGTCGACCGCCATATCTTGTCTAACTTCAAGCCTTCCTCTTTTCTCTTAAAATTATTGTGGTGTTTCTGAGTATAGCTTCGCTATACATACGTGCATAATAATGCGATGTCCTAGCTAGCAAGCTAATCTCACCAAATTTTATTTAATGATCACCGTCTTCAAAAAGATGTTCCGCTACAGCTGATTTGTCGGTATGTCCCAGTCGTCAGTTCCTTTTGTGTTCGGTTAAGTGGGTATGGACACTTCTTTTCCTTGTTCCAATATAAATCTTCCCACAGCTACACGGAATTTCATACGCTCCAGGAGTTGGTACGGCGCATCGCGCGTCTTCTGCCGATCTTAAACACTCACTGAACTTCTTGGTGGGTTTAAAGATTGTTTCAGCTTGAAACCTGGCCAGAACTTCCCAACATTGCAAATAAATGGAAGAAAAACTTTCCCAGCTGACAGTTGCTGTTACTGAACGGTGTGAGACACTTTTCTTCAGGTACGAAGTGCTCGATCTGCTTCGTTGTCAGCGTATCCATTTTCTTAAAAGCCGTTCGCAAATGATGTAGTTCGTCTTGTAAATAAACTGGCCTTTTAGCTTATTTATTTTAGTTTTATTTATTTTACAACCGGTTTCGCTCCGCAGATTGGTATCAGGTACCATATTTACAATAGCTTTGCTCAGAGCCATTTGAACCTTTTTTTTTTCAAAAGTCAGTATTTAGTAACAAAGTAACTACCTATAAATTACATACGAGGGTCACTCCAAAAGAAATGCACACTATTTCTTTTAAAATCCATCTTTTATTCTACATGTTTGAAAGTTTTACAGTGTGTAGATACATCGATTAGGAACAATATTTTCATTTCTCCACATACTTTCCATCCCTCAGAACTGCCTTACCCCATCTTGGAACCAGCGCCTGTATACTCGCACGGTAAAATGCTGGACCAATCAGTTGGAGCCACTGTTTGGCAGCGTGCACAACGGAGTCATCATCTTCAAACCTTGTTCCACGACGGGAGTCTATCAGTTTCCCACAGCGATGATAGTCACATGGAGCCAGGTTAGGACTCTAAGGCGGGTGTTTCAGTGTTGCCCATCCGAGTTTTGTGATCGCTTCCATGGTTTTTTGACTGACATGTGACCGTGCATTGTCGTGCAACAGCAAAACATCCTGCTTTTGCCGATGTGGTCGAACACGACTCAGTCGAGCTTGAAGTTTCTTCAGTGTCGTCACACATGCATCAGAATTTATGGTGCTTCCACTTGGCATGATGTACACAAGCAAGAGTCCTTCGGAATCGAGAAACACCGTAGCCATAACTTTTCCAGCAGAAGGTGTGGTTTTGATTTTTTTTTTTTTTTTGAGGTGAATTTGCATGATGCCACTCCATTGATTGCCTCTTCGTCTCTGGTGAAAAATGACGGAGCCATGTTTCATCACCTGTCATAATTCTTCCAAGAAATTTATCTCCACCAATCTCGCACTGTTCCAAAAGTTTATTGCATACCGTTTTTCTTCTTTGTTTGTGAGCCAGTGTCAACATCCTGGGAACCCACCTGGCACAAACCTCTTTTAACGCCAACACTTTTAGTATTCTGCAAACACTTCCTTCCCCTATCCCAACGTAGCGTGACAATTCGTTCACTGTGATGCGTCTGTCAGCAGTCACCAATTCGTTAACTCTCTGCACATTGTCTGGAGTGTGTGCAGTACGAGGCCTGCCTCTGCGAGGTCAATCTTCAATATTGCGGCGCCCGCTTTCATCACGTAACCTGCTTGCCCACCGACTAACTGTACTGCGATCGACAGCAGCATCTCCATACACCTTTTTCAACTTCTTGTGGATGTTTCCCAGTGTCTCGTTTTTACAGCACATGGATTCTATGACAGTACGTTGCTTCTGACGAACGTCCAGTGTAGCAGCCATCTCGAAGACATGCTGTGACACCGCCACTCAAAGGAACAGGTTGAACTAAGTTTGAAAACAAACGGGAAGGATGTATCTACACACTGTAAAACTTTCACACATGCAGAATGAAGTCTGTATTTTTTCAAAAATAGTGTGCATTTCCTTTGCAGTGACTCTCGTATATTGCCCCATGTCTGGGGTTACGATATCTATCGATACTTGGAGCAACCGTTCTCTTCTTCCTACGGGTGCAGGTCCCTCCGGGGTCACGTGGTGGTTTGCCACGTCGGAAGAATCCCGCCCGGCGGACCCCAGTGCGTGCCTCTCCCGTAAGCCCTCCCGGGCCGGGAGCAAGTTGGCGCAACTTGCGAGCATCCGCCGCGTCTAACTCGCTTTAAACTCCGCCGACCTCAGCACCATCTGGCGGCGGACGTGGCAACTCTGCAGCACGGCCACTTCCGGCCGCTGCGGGACGCGCCGCGTCTCACCGCCCCCTCTCTAACCCAGTCCCTCGTTCATACCCACTCAGACGTCGCCCCCAGCTATGTGGATTGAATTAGACTGCAGCACCCCCCCCCCCTTATTGTTCTCGGCAGGCGCCGCCAGCGCATTTGGCAGCCGTTGGCCACGCGGTCTCTCACCGGGTGACAGAACGCACCACCGCACGGCCAAACGACCGACACGGACCCGCTGTCGTCCGATATCTTCCGCCGCTAAATAGAGTGATACAGGAATTCCACTATTAGTCAAAAGAGCCAGTCAGTTCTGTATTAGCAAACTTAGGACACAAGGTCAGAAAATTTAGAAAAATCTGGATACGGTAGAGTCTCGATTATCCCACCTAAACCAGCTGCGACAAGGTCGGATAAGCGGGAAATAATACAAAAAACCACAAAAATGAAACTAAAGTAGGACAAATGAGTTAAACATTTAATACAATACAAATCAAATTAGACTGAATACATATTTACTGAGTGAAAAAGTTAGTAATTGTCTCAGCACAATTAAAGGTCAATGTGTCATTACGCAAACAAATAAATGAAACCATTGCAATTCTCAATACTGATGGCATCGATGCGGTTTTTTGCCTGATTTTCCCGTTATCCATGAGGAGGCAAGATATAAATCCAGGATTGTCTTTTTGTTTTCCAGTATTGAGAACTGTAGTGGAGAGACAATCATACACACATGCACACTGACACCATACTGTACCATCAGTCACAAATATACGAGGTGCGGCTAGAAAAAAACCGGACTGATGCTGAAAAAAAACATTTATTTACAATTATTTACAATTTCATGTTATCTCCTTCAATGTACTCTCCTCCTCGGTCTCTACACCGCTCCATACGAATTTTCCACTGTTCGTAGCAATGCTGCAGATCATTTTCGGTAAGTCCATACATTACTTCCGTCGCTTTTTCTTTTACTGCTTCAACAGTCTCAAATCTAGTTCCTTTCAAAGCTGACTTGACTTTAGGGAAAAGAAAAAAGTCACAGGGGGCCAAATCAGGTGAGTAGGGTGGATGATCTAAGATGGGAATGTTGTGTTTTGCCAAAAACGTCTTCACTGACAACGCACTGTGAGCTGGGGCATTGTCTTGGTGAAGGATCCATGACTTTTTTCTCCACAAATCGTTCCGTTTTCTCCATACTCGCTCACGTAGGGTAGCCAGCACGCTAATGTAGTAATGCTGATTCACTGTTTGTCCCTCTGGTACCCAATCAATTTGCACAATCCCTTTGATGTCAAAAAAAAAAAAAAACAATAATCATTGCCTTGAATTTCGATTTTGACATTCGTGCTTTTTTTTGTCGTGGAGAACCAGGAGTTTTCGAATGCATCGATTGGCGTTTAGTTTCGGGATCGTAAGTAAAAAACCACGATTCATCGTAAGTAATAACATTTTGTAAGAAGGTGAGATCACTTTCAATGTTTTCCAGGATGTCAGAACAAATCATTCTTCGGCGTTCCTTCTGTTCAATTGTGAGACACTTTGGGACCATTTTTGAACACACTTTGTTCATGTCGAAACTTTCATGAAGAATCTGCCTAACACTTTCCTTGTCAACTCCTGTTAACTCAGACACTGCTCTGATTGTTAAACGGCGATCTTGTCGAACAAGTTTACCGATTTTTTCAATGTTTTCATCAGTTTTTGCTGAGAATGGTCTGCCAGTGCGAGTGTCATCACTGGTGTCTTCGCGGCCATCTTTAAATCGTTTAAACCACTCAAACACTTTTGTTCGCGATAAACAATCATCGCCGTACACTTGTTGTAACATTACAAACGTTTCACTTGCAGATTTTCCTAGTTTGAAAGAAAATTTGATGTTAACACGCTGTTCTTTCTGTACACTCAACATTTTCCGACGCACAGACAAAACGTCAACTACTTAAAACAGACGCCACGGCCAGACTGAGTGCAGGAGGCAGATGAAACTCGAGCAGAAGGCGGAGCGAGAGTCACGTGGCAGGCCACGCGACTTTCAGCCTTATTGCATTCGTTTTATTGTTTCACCAGTACTAGTCCGGTTTTTTTCTAGCCACACCTCGTATATTAAATGTGTTATCACTTTGTTGATATTACAAACTGACCTTCAGTACTCTTTATGTATTCCTAGCGAGGCATGTGTAGTGTAATAAATATGTAATGTACTGAATCGACTGTGAGGAAGCTAAGTGGCAAAGATGTTATCTGAGAGACCCTATGATAATTATATCGTTGACTCGCAATATTAGTCACTCTGTGGTTTACCCGTAACTAAGGGTAACTAGAGTTTTCTGTTCGCTTCTTTTGATGTTATGTGGAGAATTGTACAAGAGATACAATAAACCGTTATTATTTCATGAGAACAAAGATGAGCGTCACGACCTTTATTCGTATTTTTGGAAGTATTGCAATAGCAAAATTATTTCAGATTGAATGCGACGTGTACGGGTAGAGACGTGGACAACAGCACTCGAACCTGCAATCTCATGTATGAATAGTTGCTAAAAATATCCAGCCGTCTCTCCCAAGAGTCTTCATACGCGCAACAAACAGTAACTCTTTTAGCAGCACTATCAGAGACAATTTTATCACGTTGTTACGACCTTTTACTGCGAGTATAATACATCGACAACAAACAAAAAAATAGACAAACACATAAAAGAATCTACTACATTTGTCTTTTGTTTGCCGCTTTTTTTTTTTCTTTTTGCCGCTAAATCACGTAGTCTCTTAAGAAGTAAAACCTCGGTAGACGATGTTTCCTCCAGTTGCTCTACGTATTTTAAAGCAGTTCGTAAGGCCTTGTGTCCTTCGTTGTGAGAAATCTTGGGCGCACTTTCCTGCACTACATCCGCTCCTTCGTCTTCTTCTTTTGCGTTTATCATGTTGCCTATTTCTTCGTCTGTCACTTCAAATTCTTCTTCTCGGGCAATCCATTCATTTACGTCATCTTCTGTGGCGTCAGCACACCCCCGAACTTTTGGTAACAATACTGGCAGGGTAGTATTTTCTGGTTCGGTCTGCTGCTGTAGATTTTCATCATCTGGAGAATTTTCATGATTTTCCTGTAGCAAAATTTTCCTGTATTTTGCAATTGTATTTGCTCCAACACTCTCCCAAGACTGGGCCACGTTATAAGCTACGTCTTTCAAATTAATACGGTGCAACTGCCCTAGCATGTCTTTTCCCTCGTCCATGGCATTAATGAAAGAGGAAAGCAAGTTTCTTCGGTAGTTTCTGTTCAGTGTCTCTAAGGTCCCTTGGTCCATAGGCTGACATAAGGATGTGACACTTGGAGGCAAAAACATGGCCTTTGTATCTCGATCTTGAAGTTCATCTTCATTAGGATGACAAGTGGCATTGTCTAGGAGCAACAGTGCTTTGCGGGGCAAGTTGTTGGCTTTCAAAAGCTTTTCAGTTTGTGGCACGAACTCGTTAAAAAGCCATTCTTTAAAAATGCCTGAGCTCATCCAAGCATATTTTGTTGTTGTTGAAATATTTCACCAGTAAAGCATTTTTAGATATATTTTTAAATGCTCTCGGTTTTTTTTTCTTTTTTTTTTTGGCATTTCCAAATTTACTGTGGTGTTACTGCATGCAAGAATTGTCACTCTTTCTTTGCTACCTTCGTAGCATGGCGCTGCCTTTTCGGCCTTTGACGCTAATGTTTTTTACGGTAACGTTTTGTAATTGAGACCAGTCTCGTCGCAGTTAAAAATTTGATCGCCTGTTAAGTTTTCCTTGGCCAATACCTTGTGAAGTTTATTCCTAAACAACTGAACAGCTTCAAAATTTGCTGAAAGCTTTTTACCACAGACATATAGCTGCCGAATTCCGTATCTTTTCTTTCATCTATCGAGCCAACCTACACTAGATGTGAAATCAGGTTCACCTTCGTTTAGTTCGTTACGAAACTTTAAGGCTTTTTTCCTGCAAAATAGGTCCCGACATGGGCACACCTTTGTCTCTATGCTGAGTAAACTATAGGAACAAAGCTTCACTTACTTTTTCATAATCACATTTTTTCATGGTTTTCCGACCTTCCAAAACAGCCGAGGTTGCTCGCTGAGAACACGATTTCTCAATTTCATTGCGGTTCTTTTTCCAGTCTCAAAAAAATGGCTCTAAGCACTATGGGACTTAACATCTGTAGTCATCAGTCCCCTAGCCTTAGAACTACTTACACCTAACTAACCTAATGACGTCACACACATCCATGCCCGAGGCAGGATTCGAACCTGCGACCGTAGCAGCAGCGCGGTTCCGGACTGAAGCGCCTAGAACCGCTCAGCCACAGCGGACGGCATTTCCAGTCTCCAACTGTTGTTTTCCCGACATTATAATCTTGCGCCACTTTTAATAAAGATTCACCATTGTCTACTATTTTTAAAGCTTTAAGTTTTTCTCCCATTGAAACGACCACCTTATTCCGTTCTGAAGCCATCACCATAAATTTTTACAATAAACAAAGTGCAACACGTCCACTCCACTACATATCTAAGTTAGCAGTGAGGATTGAGGAGTAGCAGACGGCGACAATGAACTGAGTATCAACAAACAACAAGTTAGTCACTGACCTGCCGTCGGCTGGCGCACGGCCGGCGCGGCGAAAGGGTCGGATAACACAGGAGGTCGGATGACCAAAGATCAGATAATCGAGACTCTACTCTACTCAATATACAGCCATGTCTATGGTCTTCTTGTGGTTATGAAAAAGGAACTACAGTAGATACAGCTCTGCGGTTTGAAGCAAATCGTAGGTCAAGTAATAGTTTTTAATGGGAACTAGGTACTATGTGGAAATAATTCGACATGTCGTTTGTTGACACTGTCAACGTTGTAGTGTTGTAGTTATTTTATGTAAATTATGGAAGTCAAGACAGCAAACATATATCATTGTGACTACTAATTGCAGAGAGACAATTCTCAATTTGTGGTTGATAATAGAGTCAAGACCAAATAAAAATCAAGATATCTTCACAGGATTTGTCGACTTGGAAAAAGCGTTTGACAGTGAAAAATGGTGCAAGACGTTCCAAATTCTGAGAAAAATAGATGTGAGCTACAGAGAAAGACGGTTGACATGCAATACGTACAAGAACCAAAAGTGGACGACCAAGAACGAACTGCTAGGATTAAAATGGGTGTATAGACATTGTTGTTCAATCTGTACATCGAAGAAGCAATATTAGAAATGAAATGAAATGTCGTGTGGCTAGGGCCTCCCGTCGGGTAGACCGTTCGCCTGGTGCAGGTCTTTTGAGTTGACGCCACTTCGGCGACCTGCGCGTCGATGGGGATGAAATGATGATGATTAGGACAACCCAGTCCCTGAGCGGAGAAAATCTCCGACCCAGCCGGGAATCGAACCCGGGCCCTTAGGATTGACAGTCTGTCACGCTGACCACTCAGCTACCGGGGGCGGACATATTAGAAATAAAACAAAGGCTCAGGAGTGGAATTAAAACTCAAGGTGGAACGATATCTATGATTCGACTGGCTGATGACATTGATATCCAGCCTGAAAGAGAAGGAGAATTACGTGTTCTACTGAATGGAACGAACAATCTAACGCGTACAGAATATGGATAGAGCGTAAGTGGAAGAAACACGAAAATAATGAGAAGTAGCAGAAATGAGAACAGCGAGAAACTTAACATCATGATTGATGGTCACAAGTGGATGAAGTTAAGGAATTCTGCCACCTAGGCAACAAAATAACCGATGACGGACGAAGTAAGGAGGGTGTAAAAAAAAAAAAAAAAGGCACATTCCTGGCCAAGAAAAGTCTACAAGTATCAAACACAGGCGTTAATTTGACGACGAAATTTATGAGAATGTATGGTTGCAGCACAGCACTGTATGGTAGTGAAATGTGGACTGATGAACAGCCAGAAAAGAAGAGAACAGAAGGATTTGGAATGTGATGCTACAGTCGAATGTTGAAAATTAGGTGAACTGATAAGGTAAGAAGTGAGGAAGGTCTGCACAGAATCAGAGGGCGGAGGAATATGTGGAATAACTGACAAGGAGAAGAGACAGACAGGATCATAGGAGGTCTGTTAAGACATCAGGGAATGACTTCTGTGGTACCAGAGGGAGCTGCAGAGGGCAAAAAGTATAGTGGACGACAGAGATTGGAATATAGCCAACAAATAACTGAGGGCATAGGTTGCAAGTGCTCCTCTGAGATGAACAGGCTGGCACAGGAGAGGAACTCGTGGCGGGCTGCATCAAACAACTTTGAAGAGTGACGAATAAATAAAAAGTTCATCTAGACTTGAACCATCTTCAAATCATAAAAAAAAACACTCTTGGATAGTGTAATCGGCATAAGGGGTTAACACATTTTCGCAAAATTTTGAGGGACGACATTCATATAGAACGTATAGACGGAATAATTTGACATTTCGTTCACTTACAATCGGTTTTGTGAAGGTCATAAAATTACCACATCATACGGTTAAAGTTTGTTGACATTCCAGGATGAGATTTTCACTCTGCAGCGGAGTGTGCGCTGATATGAAACTTCCTGGCAGATTAAAACTGTGTGCCCGACCGAGACTCGGACTCGGGACCTTTGCCTTTCGCGGGCAAGTGCTCTACCATCTGAGCTACCGAAGCACGACTCACGCCCGGTACTCACAACTTTACTTCTGCCAGTACCTCGTCTCCTACCTTCCAAACTTTACAGAAGCTCTTCTGCGAACCTTGCAGAACTAGCACTCCTGAAAGAAAGGATATTGCGGAGAAATGGCTTAGCCACAGCCTGGGGGATGTTTCCAGAATGAGATTTTCACTCTGCAGCGGAGTGTGCGCTGATATGAAACTTCCTGGCAGATTAAAACTGTGTGCCCGACCGAGACTCGAGCTCGGGACCTTTGCCTTTCGCGGGCAAGTGCTCTACCATCTGAGCTACCGAAGCACGACTCACGCCCGGTACTCACAGCTTTACTTCTGCCAGTACCTCGTCTCCTACCTTCCAAACTTTACAGAAGCTCTCCTGCGAACCTTGCAGAACTAGTACTCCTGAAAGAAAGGAGTTAAAATCTCATCTTGGAAACATCCTCCAGGCTGTGGCTAAGCCATGTCTCCGCAATATCCTTTCTTTCAGGAGTGCTAGTTCTGCAAGGTTCGCAGGAGAGCTTCTATAAAGTTTGGAAGGTAGGAGACGAGGTACTGGCAGAAGTAAAGCTGTGAGTACGGGGCGTGAGTCGCGCTTCGGTAGCTGAGATGGTAGAGCACTTGCCCGCGAAAGGCAAAGGTCCCGAGTTCGAGTCTCGGTCGGGCACACAGTTTTAATCTGCCAGGAAGTTTGTTGACATTATCAGCCAGGAGATAAGTTGTGTTGTGAATTTTTATTTATGTTTGGGAATGAAAACCCATGAAGTCAAGATCGCAAATGAATTCTTCAGCATTTGACTGGAGTACTGATTTCGGCTGTGAGGTAACGGGCGCGTTGTGGCGCCTTGAAACTATTCTATGTTCGGAGTTGGCGTGGCTGCATGGGCCGCTCGGTAAGCTGGGGCTCGTCAGCAACTGCGTGTTGCCAAATGTTAGCTGGAGCAAGACAGGTAGCCGCAGCACGGACTCCAGGCCGACCGCAAATCTGGGAATTCCTCGCTCAGGGTGTGTCGAGGACTGTGCTCTGTGTCGATGAAGGAGATTTGTGTGCTGTGAGTGCCAAAGATGGCGGACTTTGTGGAACCATAACGGCAGACATTTCACAGTTCATGTGGGAAATAATAATAGCCAGAGTAATGATGATGTGTTAAAATGAAACATGCACATTACTGTTATTTGCACGGCAATTCTGATCGTGTAATCAGATTTTCAATATCTTCATTAGTTTAGTAGGCTTTGAAGCTGACTGTAAATTATACAAGTAACTCCCAACAACGAAATTTCAAAATCTAAACGGTAAATCCGATTTTGTTGATCGACATGTCTTTAGAAAGCTATTAGTGTAAACCTAAATTGGTATGAATTACATGGATGTAACTTGAACAGTACATGAGTTATTAGAGGTCAAAGTGGCAAATAACTATTGACCGTGTCAGACCATAAGTACTCCCCAGTTTGATGAAAAAATAGTAGCAGCATGTTCTTAAATATTTTTACTTGTCTATGTCTTTGTTTGTACCGAATATATACTATTCATGAAGAAATTGGTCAAATATTTACTGTGTATTAGAAAGCACAGAGACATTAGGCCACTGACCTACTTTTGCTTCTATTCCCTCGATATATGTTTATATGATTTTCCTTATGTATTTAATAATGTGTATTCATCTCTTCGTCTCTCTCTACGATTTTTACCCTCCACGCTGCCCTCCAATACTCAATTGGTAATCCCTCGATGTCTCAGAACATGTCCTACCAACCGAGCCCTTCTTCTAGTCAAGTTGAGCCACAAGCACCACTTCTCCCCAGCTCTATTCAATACCTCCTCATTAGTTATGTGATCTACCCATATAATCTTCAGAATTCTTCTGTAGCACCACATCTCGAAAGCTTCTATTCTCTTCTTGTCTATGCTATTTATCGTACACGTTTCACTTCCATACATGGCTACACTCCATACAAATACTTTCAGAAACGACTTCCTGAGTTTTAAATCTATACTCGATGTCATCAAATTTTACTTCTTCAGAAACGCTTTCCTTGCCATTGCTAGTCTACATTTTATATCCTCTCTACTTCGACCATAATCAGTTATTTTGCTCCCCTAATAGCAAAACTCCTTTACTACTTTAAGTGTCTCTTTTCATAATCTAATTCCCTCAGCATCACCCGACTTCATTCGACTACATTCCATTATCCTCGTTTTGCTTTTGTTGATGTTTATCTTATACCCTCCTTTCAAGACACTGTCCATTCCGTTCAACTGCTCTTCTAAGTCCTTTGCTGTCTCTGACAGAATTACAATGTCATCAGCGAACCTCAAATTTTTATTTCTTCTCCATGGATTTTAATACCTACTCTGAACTTTTCTTTTGTTTCCTTTACTGCTTGCTCCGTATACAGATTGAATAACATCTGGGATAGGCTACAACCCTGTCTCACTCCCATCCCAACCACTGCTTCTCTTTCATGCCCTTCGACTCTTATAACTGCCATCCGCTTTCTGTAGAAATCGCAAATAGCCTTTCACTCTCTGCGTTTTACCCCTGCCACCTTCACAATTTGAAAGAGAGTATTCCAATCAACATTGTCAAAAGCTTTCTCTAAGTCTACAAATGCTAGCAATGTAGGTTTCCCTTTCCTTAATCTATCTTCTAAGATAAGTCGTAGGGTCAGTATTGCCTCACGTGTTCCAACATTTTGAATCCAAACTGATCTTCCCCGAGGTCGGCTTCTATCAGTTTTTCCATTCGTCTGTAAAGAATTCGGGTTAGCTGTGACTTATTAAACTGATAGTTCGGTAATTTTCACATCTGTCAACACCTGCTTTCTTTGGGATTCGGATTATTTTATTCTTCTTGAAGTCTGAGGGTATTTCGCCTGTCTCCTACATCTTGCTCACCAGATGGTAGAGTTTTGTCAGGACTGGCTCTCCCAAGGCTGACAGTAGTTCTAATGGAATGTTGTCCACTCCGGGAGCCTTGTTTCGACTCAGGTCTTTCAGTGCTCTGTCAGACTGTTCACGCAATATCATATCTCCCATTTCATCATCTATACCCTCTTCCATTTCCATAATATTGTCCTCAAGTACATCGTCCTTGTATAGACCTACTATATACTCCTTCCACCTTTCTGGTTTCCCTCCTTTGCTTACAACTGGGTTTCCATCAAAGCTCTTGATATTCATGCAAGTGGTTCTCCTTTCTCCAAAGGTCTCTTTAATTTTCCTGTAGGCAGTATCTATCTTACCCCTAGTGAGATAAGCCTCTACATCCCTAAATTTGTCCTCTAGCCATCCCTGCTTAGCCATTTTGCACTTCCTGTCGATATCATTTTTGAGACGTTTATATTCCTTTTGGCCTGCTTCATTTACTGAATTTTGACATTTTCTCCTTTCATCAACTAAATTCAGTATTTATTCTGTTACCCAAGGGTTTCTACTAGCCCTCGTCTTTTTACCTATTTGATCCTCTGCTGCCTTCACTATTTCATCCCTCAAAGCTACCCATTCTTCCTCTACTGTGTTTCTTTCCCCCATTCCTCTCAATTGTTCCCCTATGCCCTCCCTGAAACTTCGTACAACCTCTGGTTCTTTCGGTTTATGCAGGTCCCATCTCCTTAAATTCCCACCTTTCAGAAGCATGTAGGCTTCAGCAGGTACTGGGAGATGAAGAAGCTTGCACAGGATAGAGTAGCATGGAGAGCTGCATCAAACCAGTCTCATGACTGAAGACCGTAACAACAACAATATTTAATAATGCGTGTTAGAGCGTGTTTATGGCCATAGGAATATTTATTTAATTTTAAGTTATTTAAATGTAAATCCAGTATTTTGTATGTGTTTCAATATGTTCGTGAGTGTGCGTTGGCTTGGAGACATGTCGGGAGCACTATATAGACCATCATAGCCCCCGTTACTACGATAGGCAACTACTGAAGAATGGAGTGTGGAAGTGGAGGAGGAGCATCGGGTCGCACACAGGACGGAGGGGGTACTGAACAGGACGGCGCGACAAATGCTTTCACAGGACACAAGCAGTGCTGGATGGCAAGGTGCGATGGGCGCTCTCAGGAAATACTTGGAGAGTGTTGAGCAGTTGGCGCGTGGTCACGGGAGACAGAAATATTTCGTAGTGCCGACTTGTGCACTTGTGAGATTTCAGTGGCTTCTGCAGTGAAGTCTTAGTATGTGTTTAGAAGTGAATATTTTGCGAGCTGTGTTGTTGCTCATAAATAATTAAGTGAAGAAGGAATCAATTGTTTCTCAGTTATTCAAGTTATATTTCATTTAATTGCTGGACCATCGACACCGTTGCTTTGCAGTAGTAAACAGCTTTCTTAAAGGTAGTTCTGCTATTGAACTCATCATTGTACTCTTGTGCGAACCTAACACTAGCTTCTGTGAAGTTTGGAAGGTAGAAGACGAGGTACTGTCAGAATTGAAGCTGTGAGGACGAATCGTGAGTCGGGCTTGGGTAACTCAGATGGTAGAGCACTTGCCCGCAAAAGGCAAAGGTCTCGGTCCGGCACACAGTTTTAATCTGTCAGGAAATTTCATATCAGTGCACACTCTACTGCAGAGTGAAGATCTCATTCTGGAAGTTTCAGACTTTTCCTCATGACATTTCACACAGTTTTGTATTCTACTGATAATTTCCCATAAATTTCCCTCTTCGAGAGTCCTTCAGCTTAGAGTCCCAAAATCATCCATAAGTTTCTTGGGAAGTGTCCTTTCTGTTACCAATAACCTGCAAAATCAAGTATTTGTAGGTCTATAATCAACTATGGAGAGACAAATTTATTGTTATCTAAGCTATTATAGCACAACAGATAAATACAAAAACTCTCTGTATTCTTACTGAACTATTTTTTCACACAATTATTGAAATTATTGATAAAAAGCACACAATTATTTGTAGAAAACAAAAGCTGAAACAAAAGTTGAGGGAGATAAGCAAGAGATATCTGGTGGAGTGTAATGATACTACCAAATATGTAAGCGCCAGATAGTACCAATTACTGAGCATATTTCACAACAGTCTTCGTCATATCAATACAAAATTTGTCTTTCTGTGTGTATATGTAACGCACATAATTTTTTCAGTAAGTACTCAAACATTAGCTGGCATGAACGGAGACCACATCAAAAGTTCGTACATATAGTCTAATGAAAAGCAGATGGCATCAAAGATCATGTGCTGAGGCAAGAAAGATTAATAATTAATTAATGATTTAAGATTAGCTGAAGTAGAGACAAAACGCTTGCTAGGAATATTATTTTGGACAGTACGTGCATTTTTTGTTTCCTATGTTGTGAAAAGTAGCTTCATTGGAAAAACCTTGATCAAGGTAGGCATTGCCTTTCTACTTTCGTTCCATGATGTTACTAGGTAACTGAAAATGTCTGTCACTGTCATGTGGTTGTAAAGCCGGTAGGAGTTTCACATTGTATGCATGTAAATGGAGCCACTTGAGCGAAACCACCACAGTGCTCTGAGATATAACTGATTCTCTGGAAACACGACACGTCGATTTCTGCGGACTCGGTTGAACACTGCACACACGGTATGAAAAGTGACGTTACTCGCTCTGTATGTACCGCTTTTTGCCTTGTGGTGGTAACAGCGTCAGTCTCTTTAAACGTTCCATTCCAAGCTTTGATTATATTCACATCTGGCTGAACTAACCGTAGGCACTTCCGAGCTGTCGCTGAACTGCACGTTATAAAAACACAAAACAAGCAGTATTTTCTCCTACGTCGATGGCACTGCGACAGTAGCACTCCTAAATTAGGCTGCCAGTTACAACAGAGAAAAAGAAATCAGGTGTTGTCACAGGGGATGTGTAAATGTATCCACAATAAACTTCGTGAGGTAAGCTACCATTGCCGGCCTGGGTGGCCGAGCGGTTCTAGGAGCTACAGTCTGGAACCGCGCGACCGCTACGGTCGCAGGTTCGAATCCTGCCTCGGGCATGGGTGTGTGTGATGTCCTTAGGTTAGTTAGGTTTAAGTAGTTGTAAGTTCTAGGGGGACTGATGACCTCAGAAGTTAAGTCCCATAGTGCTCAGAGCCATTTGAGCAATTAAGCTACCATTTGCAAATAAAAGTACCTAGGTGTGTGAAAGAACATCTATAAATCTCTGCAACGAACCGCATGGTCCATTCTGTAAGGAGCGCGTGCGTTACTGCAGCGTATATGCAACGCAGTGCGACTCCGATGCTGCTATATAAGCACCGACATGCAGGCAAGAAATATGGGCGGCATTCCTGTCTTTCCGACGTGTGTGCAGTAAATGGCGAAACGTGAACTATGGCGCCGATTTGGGTCCAAACAGGACCAACGCGCTCCTTTTCTTGACATTCGGAGGACAAAAACTGGTCGTCATCCAGCGCAGAATGAAGAGTATGTGTGAGGCAGCATGTCTGGCGAAAACTACCGTTGTGGATGGTGCACTAGGTTCCATGCTGGTCGAGATTAGGCAGAAGACGCCCCTTTATCGTAAATATTATAAAACAGAAATTACGCCTGATTTCTCCCCATGCGACTACCACGCCTTCAGTCTCTTAAAAAAGGCCCTGAATGGTAGACGCTTCCTGCCGGGCGAGGATGCGGTGTTGGCAGTTACGGACTTCTTTACGCAGCAGGGCACGATGTTTCACCAAATGAGTAGCTTCAAACTGATGCGTTGGTAGGATAACTGCCTTAATGCTCAGGCATTTTGCCTGACTGCCTTACCGATACCGTGCCGTTACATCACCGAAAGGAAACTCTTTGATCGCTCCATATTGCATAATTTCTTAGAAATAATTCTTTGTAGTCAGATATACATTTTACGTTCACCCTGTAGAGATAATTTGAAGCTGAGGACATTACAGTAATCTTCCAAGGCCTAAGTGAATGTAAGTAAGTAAACAGTCTGAAATAGAAAGGAACACCTCAGCCATCTGGCCCATTGTAATAGGCTCCGAGATGGAGTACCCACAATTGATAGATTACAGAATAAGCTGTTATCGCTGGTGTTTACTTCTTTTAAAATTTCCAGGCTGAGGTACGTGGTCGATATATAAAACAGTTCTTTTATGTTTCTTTCCAGAATGCGGAAGACTTTTTCCAGGGTAAAGCGGTAGCCGCATAAATGGCTGGAGAGGCTTCCAGATTTATATAGCTGTATCGAATGGGAACTCACCGTCGTTCGTCACGGACCATGTGTTTATCTCCGGATTGTGTCACCATTCGCGCTTAACAGTAATCGATCGTCATCACTGTGTTATTAAAACGATAGTCTTGTGATATGCTTGGTTGAGTTCAAATGCCTAATTGGAAAGGGTTTCCAGCCTTCGCTGACACTGGCACTTTCTCGTGCTTTGTGTTTACCTGGAGTGTGCGTAAGTGTAGTGGGTATCTGTGCAGCACAGTGTTGATATGACTGCATAAGCAGATGAAAGTAACGACCAAAGTCCGAAAACAATTTATTGGACTGTTCAATTAACCAAAACAAATTCTCCAAGTATAACACCAACACAAAACAGTGATCCGTCTTCGAATCACAGCTACATACAAGAATAAGATAGAAAACAACTGAAATAATTTCCTACTAGTCTCTGCCAGAGACTTCTCCCATATACCAAGCCTAATCCAGAGATCAGCGAGAAGATCCAAGCCGGGCTGCCGGGGCGGCAGTTATCCAAGTCTGCTGGCGGTCGATGAATTGGCGATGTGCGGCCGAGTATCTCGGAACTATTTCCCATCACGTGGTTTGACGTGTGAAAATAGTCCCAGGATCTGCAGCGACCTCTCCCTTATGCTTATGTGGGCCGGTAGTGGTCTCTAGTGGCCGCTGGTGTCTTTTCTGTGGTGTTGTTGTTGTCGTGATTGTTGCTGTGGCCGTGCATCAATATTGCCTGCCGGTTGTGTAGTGCGTCGGTGTGCCTGCGAGGCGGGCAACCCGCGGCTGCAGGCTGTCACTTTGGTTGCTGATGCTCTAGGCGCCGTGATGTCTGGTGGAGAAGACCACAGCATGTGTTATATCCCTCAATCCACAAGTCACTGTTCGGAAAGATTTTAAAGTTAATCCAGGACATTGATGCTACGACAGGTGATCAGGGACCTTAAGCACCACCCTTCCCCCATTTTGTGTAAAGGCAAAAAGAAAAGTTGGCAAAAGCATGTGGTGTATCCAATATGTAAACTTATCCAAGTTCTGGCCAAGCGTTACTTGTGCGATCTGCTGAGAAACAGTGTTTTCAACACAGGAAACCCATTTGCATTCTGTTGGTGTAATGTCGGCATCCATGAGCGGTGCACAGCTCGTGTTCATCCCACTAATTGTTTGTCATCTTCTGATACGGTAGTGCCGCCTAGTATTCTTATTCTATTTACTGGCGTCACTAACTTCCTGCCTTACTTGCCCATGAGTGGCAACAGCAGCGCGTATCGGTAAGCGCACTGTCGTACCATCTCTGGAGCGACTGATAGTATATCCGGGTAGTCGTGTGTCAGGTAGTCAGGGAGCGGGAGACGCACCAGCAGAGCAGTCGCGACAGAGCGGCAGTCGCGGACCGACCAGCAGCCCAGTCGGTCGGTTGGCGTGGAGCAGCAAGCAAGCCCCCGTTGCGCGGTGTCGGGCTGGAGCCGCTGGAGGCGTCCATGCGCATTTGGAGTGTGAGGCGCTGCTTGCGAGCGCTACGAACTTCGTAGCCCACCGATCTTGGATATGAAAGTTGAGTCCTCACTTAACTTACTATCGAGCCTCAACTGTTTACATTTCTTCATTTGATTCTGGTAATCGCTTTTGGGATATTCCCGTGAGCAACAACGTATGTTTATTTAAGTCGGCTAAGGTTCCAGCCATCTTCCTGTGAAATTTAACTTAAGTTATTCCCTGTTATGGAAGTTCACCAGCGGTATCTTCTGCCTTGTGGCTGTTGACGTTCCTGTTACCTGCCCTGGTCGTTGACGCAATTATAGGAAGTGTATCTTCCTCGTCGTGTTGTTGCTGTCCAATGTGGAGTGTAGTTCGACAGCTGATGCGTTGTTGGTCGGTGTGGGCGCCAATATTCTGTGTGGCGTGTATTGAAATCTTGTGGTCGTTTTGCTAGTTGCATGGTGTGGAACTGATTTGGTTGATTGGTCGGTCGGCTGTCTGTCGGTTGGGTTACCCCCAAGCTTCGAAGTCGTTGGACAGGCTGCCTGTCTCACATAAACGGGCGTTAGTGTTACAATCCCAGGCCGACCTTTGGAAAAGTTCTGAGCGCCGTTCCTTGTATGTTATGTAGTAATTTCCCTGTGTGGATTTTACTTATTTGGTTGTGACCTTCAGCCGAGTTTTAATGTCTCTTAAATTAATGTTCTTCTCTTGCCCTTAAGGCATAAGAGTGTTATGCCTTTGTTTAAAGATAAGGCCTTCTGCGTTTTTGATTTAAACTCTTCTTACTGCTTAACATGCGGCCTTCAGCCGAGTTTTAATGTCTCATAATTCTTGCCTTGCCCTTAAAGTATAAGATTGTTATGCTTTTGTTTTAAGATAAGGCCTTCTGCCTTGGGATTAAAACTCTTCTTATTGCTTAACATGCGGCCTCCATCAAAGTTCCATTAAAATGAAATTGCTATGGACTTCAGCCTGTTCAGATTAAATATTTAGAAAATATTATTGGGTGTAACCTTCAGAAGAATCTTGTATTTCAATTTCCCGCTTAGGCCTTGTTCTTGGATTTTCAGCTTATCTGCGACTCAGCATCTCCGCTATATGGTGAGTAGCAATTATATTCATCATGATATTGTGACATTCCATCCTGAATTTTCTGTTGTTGGATATTACAGCCTTCGGGAGTCACTCGCGTGCATTATCTGGCGCTCTTAAGCAATCTTCTATTTTCTTGGTAGGTCCAAAGATGGTTTCAGCCCCATGTTTGGCCAACACTTCCCCACGTCATCGACGATCTTCTTAGTGATAAAGACTATCTCTCTTTGGTTTGTATTATACTGAATTTGATTCTAGAGCTGAAAACCTATAGTTTGCTTGATATTCTTATTGGTCCTTGCGTGTCGGTGTGCATTCCACCTTCTATATTTGCTCACGGTCTCCTTACCTTCTTTGATTCGCTGCTTACTGATAATTTATAAGGGGATGGCGGTACGTTCATTTAACTAATTAGTTACTTTAATCTTAAGTCAAACAACGTAGTGCAATGTGTAACGCACGTGGGAGGAAGCAACCACAAAAGGTGGTAACTGAATGAGACCGCTTGCAGCACAATCTGACACAATGAGTATTCATAGGGAATTCTAATTAATTACTGACTCAATCAATTTTAATTCACGGGATGAATCTATTCAGGACTACATTACGATGTATGGGCAGGCGACAGAAATTACTGGCGTGAACACTCAGAGGATAATTCTGGTTTAAAGATGCATTTTACTACGGGAGTCCACCCAAATATCCGGCCGCTGTGTTCGAGTTGTTCTAGGCACTTCAGCCCGGAAGCGCACTGCTGCTACGGTCGCAGGTTCGAATCCTGCCTTGGGCATGTGTGTGTGATGTCCTTAGGTTAGTTACGTTTAAGTAGTTCTAAGTCTAGGGGACTGATGAGGTTAGATGTTAAGTCCCATAGTGCTTAGAGACATCCAGCCAAATATCTGCATCTACATGATTACTCTGCAATTCACATTTAAGTGCTTGGCAGAGGGTTCAACGAACCACAATCATACTATCTCTCTACCATTCCACTCCCGAACAGCGCGCGGGAAAACGAACACGTAAACATTTCTATTCGAGCTCTGAATTCTCTTATTTTATTTTTATGATCATTCCTACCTATGTAGGTTGAGCTCAACAAAATATTTTCGCATTCGGAAGAGAAAGTTGGTGACTGAAATTTCGTAAATAGATCTCGCCGCGACAAAAAACGTCTTTGCTTTAATGACTTCCATCCCAAGTCGCGTATCGTATCTGCCACACTCTCTCCCCTATTACGTGATAATACAAAACGAGCTGCCCTTTTTTGCACCCTTTCGATGTCCTCCGTCAATCCCACCTGGTAAGGGTCCCACACCGCGCAGCAATATTCCTACAGAGGACGAACGAGTGTAGTGTAAGCTGTCTCTTTAGTGGACTTGTTACATCTTCTAAGTGTCCTGCCAATGAAACGCCACCTTTGGCTCACCTTCCCCGTAATATTATCTATATGATCTTTCCAACTGAAGTTGTTCGTAATTTTAACACCCAGGTACTTAGTTGAATTGACAGCCTTGAAAATTGTACTATTTATCGAGTAATCGAATTCCAACGGATTTCTTTTGGAACCCATGTGGATCACCTCACACTTTTAGTTATTTAGCGTCATCTGCCACCTACCACACCATACAGCAATCTTTTCTAAATCGCTTTGCAATTGATACTGGTCTTCGGATGACCTTACTAGACGGTAAATTACAGCATCACCTGCGAACAACCTAAGAGAACTGCTCAGATTGTCACCCAGGCCATTTATATAGATCAAAGGTGAACAAAACACATGCATCACACTTAATGTGCTGACGGCTCTCAGCACTTGCTCCTAACCGCTCTCGTAATTTACTAAGCACGGTAAAGAGAGGAAATATGTTGCTATCGTGATGAAGGTGCTTCTCACATTAAACTTTCGTACTCATCCTGCTAGCACTCTGGTAACTGGCTACTATTTCTAATAATCAAGCATACAACGTGGCTATGGATTGTGAATCGATTTTGTGGGAACAGTTAATACGCAGTAACAAGACATCATGTGACGAGAAGTGGGGATACTTATTTATTTTATTTATTTATTGCCAAATTACAGATCTGTTACCTGATGTTTTAAAACAGGACGTACATGTTACAATTTTCGCTTTTCATCTTTTGCAGTTTTCATTTCTTTTGTTTGGTCTACATTTACAAAGAACATTACATTTCAAACTAACAATAATTTCAGGTTGAAATATAAATAAAAGTGTCGATACAACAGGCACAAATACACCACATGAAACCCTTATAAAGTTATAGTACGTCCTGCCATATTGATCACACGAACACACGTTTAGCCAGTCATGAAATTCTTCCACAACGAGCACCGTTCACTGATTGTACAGCCAACACCTTGTGGATGATTGGAAATCGAAGGCACAGTCTTGTATTCAGCGGGTTGGATCGTTTTGGGACTAATAGCAATACTGCACGCGCATCACACGCTACTTAACTAAGTTGGGAAGAATATGGTCGTTTCTCTATGCAGTGACGCTCTCGTGAGAGCATGGAGACAAAGGCCAACCAATCAAAAATAAGTAAATATTAAAAAAATTCCACATGCCAGAATACTTAAGTAACGCACACTATTCACTCGATCATAAACTTAATTCAAAATAAAGATGTGAAAATGTCTACGCTTTGTCGTAACGGTTGCGGCCGCACGATTCGCTGACACACAGTGGGTTGTGCCCTTATCACGAAGAAAGAATGTTAAATACCCTACAAAATAGCTAATGAAAATGAATAGACTTAAATAAAGAGTAACATCAAGTCAACGAACATTAAGTGCACTGAAGATACCATAGGATTAATCTTATACCACGCTCGTCAGAAATGTAACCACTGAATTTACTTGAAAAATTAGACAAAAGGTGGTCGCAACGCAACCCTCGCTAAGATTGTGCTGGAAAAGGACAGATATTTTCATTACAGTGCACCTAATTCTCTGACACTACCATTCGGCTCGGTGGAGACATGCTCACTGTCCATCCACCCGCTCAGCCACCTAGAAATCGATTGTCGAAAATGGCGGAGAACGGGCAGGAGGTTCCAACCAACCCGAATGTCCTACCACCACATGTGCATCTTTGACTGTTCACTCCAAATATTAGGTTGTGATGATGATGTTTGGTTTGATTGTTAGGCGCTCAACTGTGCGGTTATCAGCGCCCATACAAATTCCTAATCTTTGCTCGGTCCAGTCTCACAACCTACATGAATGATGATGAAATGATGAAGACAACACAAACACCCAGTCATCTCGAGGCAGGCAAAAATATTAGGTTGGCACCATAGCTCAAGTACAGCGCATGTCTTTGCACTACACATCTTCCACTGCCCGCCCCCGGTAGCTGAGTGGTCAGCGCGACAGAATGTCAATGCTAAGGGCCTGGGTTCCCTTCCCGGCTGGGTCGGAGATTTTCTCCGCTCAGGGACTGGGTTTTGCGTTCTCCTAATCATCATCATTTCATCCCCTTCGACGTGCAAGTCGCCAAAGTGGCGTCATATCGAAATACTTGCATCCGGCGAACGGTCTATCTGACTGGAGGCCCTAGTCACATCTGCTCTACTCACGGAACCATATCCAAACCGCTAATTCAGTTCATAACTGATAGCAACTTAACAGGGGTGGGAAAAAAGTGTGCATAATAGAATAAATAAATAAACGCAATCGCGTCAATCCCTTCGCCAGAGACTATCGGTACCTGTACAGAAATGCGAAGATGACCATTGTGTCATTAATAATGATGACCATAGTGTACCTTGCGACAAAGTAAGAGGGCGTAACATCCAGTTCCTTGTTAATAAAAGCGGGGGCAACCTTTAGCTAGCAGCCGATATTACACATTAATAATGGCTTTCTCCTCTTTCTCGATCCACCCGCTACTGGAGCTAGCGTTTCCTTGGAAGCCAGTCGTTAGTGAATCAGCTAATCTTGTAAGTAAACCGCCTCACAGATTTTATCATCAACCCCCCCCCCCCCCCATCCCTCCCTCCGTGGCTCACCCTTTTTTGGTTTTTGGATGATGATTAGATCGATCAATGTGTGTAGCTTTCCTGTACACCTTATGGCACAAAGTACCTTACACCTGCTTCGTTACTAATACATCGAGAAAACTAAGTTGCCCATTCCCCTCAATATTGTATACTAAATTTGTGGGTTGATGTTGTGGAGCTGCTCGAATTAGTCAACCGACTGTCGTTCACTAAGCGTACTTACTACAAAGCTATCACCCACATAACAATATGACCTAGTTGATATTTTAATGGCTGTCTGAGCTGACCACTATTAAAAAATGTCCACAAACAAATTAGCAACAACAGGTCGAATAGGTCTGCCGGTGGTCACCCTGAAAATTTTCTTGGGAAGTTCATTGTTCTAATGGAAACGGGTATTAAATAAAGCTACTCTACCTGACGGAAAAATATCTGCTGTATATGAAACAGCATGGTTCACAAGAAACATCATCCGCAAGGACACAGTATCAATGGTGCTTCTATATAGATGAATAAATTTTCTGATCCCTCGAGCCCTTGATGATGTTGCAGTTAATTCTGCCACAGTCAGAGACGAAATGGCGAGGAATCTCGACTGTAGCACAAGTACATTTCAGTAATCTATCACACAATTTAAATTATCTGAAAACATTTTCAGTATTTCTCATGAGGATATAAAAAACTACTGTCAATTTCCTTTTGAAACGATGATATCAAGCGATGTTTTTTCCCACAGGTAGTAGCAAGTATTAAGGCGGCACACTAAAATGCCGGTTACTCCATGCAGCAGGGGTTTGGAGATGTGGCTTCCACGGAGCAAACTTCGTGCGAAGCACTTGAAGGATCCAAGCTGTAAGGTTTCTATGAAAGTTTACCTACAAATGAAAATACTAATTTTTTCCCAGGAACCTCCTCTTAGCTAATGTGTGCTGTAGACACTGCATTCAACTGATAGGCAATACTGACTGTTAATCGGCCGTGTGTTACGTACGTGAACAGTATCGCAAAACGTAACTTTAAACTTAGTGGAGTACAGAAACTGAAATAATGAAAAGTAATGTAATTAAATGCCGAAAGTAGCTAACTATGTACTCAGTGGAAACCGAGTAAATGAATCGCAATACTGAAGTACATAATGAAAGTTTCGTGAGATAAAGTGCAATTCCTAAACTGAAATGTCCGCAAAAATAAAATACCGCTCTACTCGAAAGAAAAATTATCCTATGCTTTTCACTGCAACGCCTAACAGTTATGACTATGAACGGCTTGTTCATAAGACTGCAAAGTGAGACCTGACCTGAAGTAAAACTAACTTTGTGCTCAGCATGTTGTTTTATGTGTACTGAAACTGAGAACAACAGATGCGAGATCTAAAAAAATAAAATACTCACTCCAGGTTTGTGTTTTTGCTTGTCAAGATACAATCTGTGGTCAAGGGTGCCGTAAGGTGCAAAGCACACACGACAAAATATTCAAAACTTTACAGAGAATGATGCAGGAAGGTTTTGCTTTAAAGAAAGTAAGCCTTGAAAAGTTAAACTCTGATTACCGCCAGAAAAAACTGTACACCAGTTATGAATTTCTCTCAATCCAGAAATTACAGACGTTAAAACCAATTGCGTTAGTTGTTGCATGGGGGCTTAATTAAATATGATTGAAAATACTTTTAGTTTTTAGTAGCTGTATGGCCGATTACGCTGTGTCTCGTAAACGGTTGGCCCTGACTAGTATTATTACGCAATCTGACTCCATAGAATAACAACAAACAATGAAAGAAAATTTTCGTGAACACAGTTAATTAATTAAGTCCCCAGCAACTATAAAACCTACTAAACCAAAGCACAAGTATAACTGTCCTGTATGTGGAAGTATGACTCAACGCACATCTGGCACGGTTCTTCTTCAACAAGACAAGAATTTTTAAATACCAATTATACTGACGGGATAAAAGAAAATTAGAAATACTATAATTGCGCAAGAAAGCAGAATTAAACTCTAATACAAGAACACACGCCAGATGCTTTGTAGACTGAACCTGTAATGACGCATTATTTAGGACGGAGTTTATTACCTCATTTATATTGATGAAAATCACTCTAATCCTTACATTATATCTCACACCGACTCTCTACTATCACATCTCAACCAGAACTCTCCAATATCACATCTCAGCAAGCACTGCCTAATAGCACATCTCAACAAACACTCTCTGCTACAACATCTCAGCACAGACTACCCCGAGTCCTCGACAGGCACAGACTAACACGAGCTCTTAACAGGCACTGACTACTACTAGCTCTCGACAAGCACACTGTGTAGGCGGCTTAATAATACTCTTTGGCGCAATCTATGGCGCAGTGGCTCAGTGTAGCCACCTTTCATATGCCCCTCCTCCACAGGCCAGAATTTGATGGTATTTTTTGCCAGCATTGGTGGTGAAAATACCACCAAATTCGTCCACAAAAATACAGACAAAAATAAAAGATAATATTAATACCTAAATATCACATAATTAGTTAAAAGTTTGGCTTTGCACTGACCTTTCAATAACCTAATATATAAAATACAGTAGGCAATACAAATTCTTTTCATACATGTGGCTTTACATATTAGTTTGCACAATACACAAAAAATCAGTTTATACAAATGTTCACATAAAATACTTTTAATTGTTAAAAAAAACAAATAGTTGATAATTCCAGCCCAGCAATGGTCAACAGGTGCAAACACCAACAAGTGACATCATTTCAGTAGAAGCAGTTCCATCTGCGGCACCCAGTAAAGTTGAAGAGGTACACACAGCAACAAGTCACATTAGTTCAGTAGAAGCAGTCCATCAGTGGCACCCAGCAATGTTGAGTAGGTGCAGGCACCGGCAAGTGACATCATTTCCATAGAAGTAGCTTCATCTGTGCACCCAGTAATGTTGAGCAGGTGCAGACACCAACAAGTGACTTCATTTCAGTAGAAGCAGTTCCATCTGTGGCACCCAGTAAAGTTGAAGAGGTACACACAGCAACAAGTCACATTAGTTCAGTAGAAGCAGTCCATCAGTGGCACCCAGCAATGTTGAGTAGGTGCAGACACCGGCAAGTGACATTATTTCATAGAAGTAGCTTCATCTGTGCACCCAGTAATGTTGAGCAGGTGCAGACACCAACAAGTGACTTCATTTCAGTAGAAGCAGTTCCATTAGTGGCACCCAGCAATGTTGAGTAGGTGCAGACACCGGCAAATGACATCATTTCCATAGAAGTAGCTTCATCTGTGCACCCAGTAATGTTGAGTATGTGCAGACAGCAAGAAGTGACTTCATTTCCATACAAGTAGTCCATCAGTTGCACCTAGCAATGATGAGCAGGTCCAGAGAGCAGTCCATGATATTCATTATCACCGATCACACTGTTCATCAGAGTATATAAGCACAAATGAAGCATGTCCTAGTGGCACCAATCATGTAGAAGAAGTACAAGTAACAGTCCATAATATTCACTATCACTAATCAGACAGTTCAAGCATGAACAATAGTTTGAATACACATACTAATGACACTGTTCATCAGCAGAAATTAAACATGTCCTAGTGACACCAATCATGTAGAAAAAGTACAAGTCACAGTCCATAATATTCACTATCACTAATCACACAGTTCATCAGCAGAAATTAAACATGTCCTAGTGGCACCAATCATGTAGAAAAAGTACAAGTAACAGTCCATAATATTCACTATTACTAATCAGACAGTTCAGGCATGAACAATAGTTTGAATGCGCATACAAATGCTTTTACACTAAACATACAAATCATAACAAACGCTCAAATGATGTCAGATAATTGTCATATTAACTATTACAAATATTCAAATATCAGTAAACCTATAATATTTATGGGTGTCAGTGCAAGCCACAACAAACAAATAAAATAATATTTAGGAGATAGGTGGGTAGGATTAAGAAAGGAAAACACACAAAACACACTCACTCATCTTTCATCCACATTAAGTACTACTGTGTAATTGAATAGTGTTAACTGTGTAAATGTAATTCTGTCAAAATTTGATGTTCATCTTGTGTATCAAGTAGTAGTGGCAGCAATGTATAACAGTCAATAATAGTTAAGTCAACGTCATAGTCATCATGTCAAGACCAATGTTTGCCAAGCCAGATCAAAATGTACTGTTGCTGAACAACTGTCAATGAGCCAAGATATGCAAATACTTCCTGTCTTCAAAAAAAAGTATATACTGCTTAGTGATTTAACAAAGTGTGTGTATAGACTATCTTCCTTCTACTTTAGTGTTCTAGTCTGCTATCTTCATCCTCCTTGTTCCATAAGACCAACAAAAAAAAAATATGCTCCTCACTTACTTTACCTCTTATATACCAAAACTCCAATAATCATCAGCATCACATAATCTCAATATTTCAATAATACCTCTTACGTCGATACATATAAATCTTATCATCAATATCATTTACCTTACCTCTTGTCCACAAAAACTCCAATCATCATCAACTTCATACAATCTCAATAATACCTCAATAATACCTCTTCAATACGTCGACACATATAAACCTTATTGCCAATATCACTTCACTTCCATGACAACTCTTTCCTCTAGTCAGTCTCCTCGAACAAGTACAGATAAAATACTAGTGCAAACTTCAGTTCATCCTCCCATACAATCTGAAGACACATTGTCAACAGACAACCTCTGTGTAATCCGTCTGACCCAAATCTTCTGCTCATTATGAATTATAAACAAAAGAAATGCATACATGACCTCTAACAGACTTAGTTCGAATAACTCTCAGTAATTAAGTACGATTACGGAATGTGAATGATCATAATTTTTCACAGTGTGTACACCACTTCAAGAATTATGGCAGAAGGAAACATGTGGAGTATTTTTTTGTGTCAAGTGTCACTTCCTATTTCAATTGCTCACGAAGAATGCAGTGTAATAACTGTCAATAGTCTAAACCTAGTAATGGTATGTCATGTTGTTAGCTTCCTTCCTATTAGCATAAATTTATACAGCTTCCATAAAACCTCCAGCTCACGTGACTTCAACGAAGTTCCTTGTACTAATGTTGTTCGTCGAATTATAGCAGTTCATTTTCCTATCTTAAAAATATAAGGCACTGAGCGTAAACAAAACAAGCAATAGCGAGTAAATATACCAGTAGAGAACAGAATGTCAACAAGTGGATGCAGCACAATTCTTACAACGAGGCTCTGCCAAGCGAACAATCTATAATTGATCCAATAGTGTGACCTAAACTCTATGTTCGTACACTGTACATCAGCATTGCTATATACCAAATTAAAGAGTAGTTGTGACGACAAACAGAAATGTATAAATATGCAATCCATACGCATAGCAGCAAACATATGTTATCTAATATAATAAACAGGTCATTAGCATCACATCAGCATAAGCAAATAAATGTTCATATGTCATCTTAATAAGTAAACATGAAGGCGCAAGCAGATAAATGACAAAGTGTAACCTACATACATATCAGTACAACTAATCAGGTGACAATTATAAAATAAATAAGCACAGCAGGCACATAATTAAAAAATATGACATCAGTGAAAAAGCAGTGCAGCCAAGCGATGCGTAATATATACAAGTTACAACCCAGTTCATTAATAATCATTGTCAAAATCAGTTAACGTACGCAAGCACGTCGCTTCACAAGTAAATTCATAGAACATGAAAGTAGCACAAAGTATGAATCACGTAATCGCGAGCAGCAAATTACGTCTAAAGTACGTACCTAAGTGGAAATATGTTACCTGAAAAATAAACTCAATTAATAGTTACCCTTTTTAGTTTATTAGTTTCTTCTTCGAAATTACATTCTTCCCGAAAATTTCTCGATAGCAAGTCCTCTTAACGTCGGAGACACACAGAATTTACCTGAAGTTCTTAAATATTTTTAGAACCGTATCCTGAAAAATACTGAATGTTAATAATTCATCAAGTCACTATAGCTTTATACTGAATTTAGTCGGAGAAATTAACTGTGTATTTGTTTACGGCTGTCAGTGCATTCGCACTGAGCGCTCGATCAGCTGTAGGCGCGTGACGTAGGAAGCAATTGTTCGCGGTCAACGACTGCCTTGTGCGGCGCGCAGACTTGACTGTTGCTTTGAGTATATGCCGCCGCCAAAACACAGCGCGGTATCGTTGTATTCTCCGCATGTTTACATGTAGCTGTTAGTTTCTCACAAGTATGTCATTCCACAAAAATGTTTTAAAAGTATATCATTCCACAAAATTTTTTACGTTAGATATATGATGTATTCCTTTAGAGCGTCGAGATTTAAGAGTTTCTACTTCGACAGTGTTATCATGAATAATTTTACGAATTCTATATGGACCGTTATAAAGCAGAAAAAAATTGCGACACAAGCCTTTTCCTTTGGGAGACAAACGATGAGACTTAATTAACACCTTCTGACCAACTGACAAGATTTTTAAACGACCAGGACGTTTAACTGATCTCTCTCTTCTAGCAGCCGCAGATGCAATATTTCGTAGAGCCAGGTTGACAACTTCAGAATGCCGCAGTTTCCGTGAAGGCGGAAAAGGAACGATTTCAGAAATGCGATTTGTCGGTGCTTTATTTTTTAATACCAGTATAGGCGGTAAAGAAGTTGAATCATTAGAGAGTTCATTCAGAATGTTTTGAAAAATATGAAGATACTGATCCCAAGTTCTGTGATTCTGATGACAACAAAGACGACACAATTTATTGATTTCCTTCATCCATCTCTCTGAAGCGTTAGATTGGGGGTGAAAAAGTGAAATGAAAATTGGTTTAATTTTACGACGCTGTAGAGTACGAAGCCAAATTTTAGAACGAAACTGTGATCCATTATCTGATATAACCTTATCAACATGACCAACTTCTTTAAGAAAATGTTTGATGAAAGCGTTAGATACTGAACGAGCTGTTGCTTTGCGTAAAGGTGTAAAACACACATATTTTGACGTCAACTCCACTGCTACGAAAATGTACGCAAAACCATTAGTAGAACGAACCACTGGACCGAACAAATCGACTGCTGCCATCTCCTTCAATTTCGCTGGAATGATAGGAAACAACGGTGCTCTGTGAGAAACTGTTGGCGGCTTAGCGTTTTGACATAATTTGCATTTGGCCAGAACAGATCGAATACGTTTTTCCATATTACTGAAATAACAATTTTCCCGTAATTTATGAAAGCATTTTCTGGGACCAAAGTGTGCATAACTGAAATGCGTATACCAAATCAGCTTATTAACCCACTCATCAGGAATACAAACTAACCAAACAGAGTTGTCGACCGATTTTCGTTTAAAAAGAATGTCATTGCGAACTGAATAGCATCTAGTTTCTCTGGATCAGGAAGAATACCTTCTGTAGCAATAATGTGACCGAGAAATTTCACCTGAGAACGACCAAATTCAGATTTTTCCAAGTTCTCTGTAATACCAACTCGTGCAAAGATACGTAATAATGAATCCAAAATTTTGTTGTGCTCACTCCACGAATGTTTAGCAATAAGAATATCGTCCACATATGAAGTAATATTATCACGAAGATAAACAAGTAAAATTTCATTTAAACTACAAATGAATGCTGCAGAAAATATAGTAAGTCCAAACGGTAGATTCCAAAGTCACTTTTGGGTAAAACAGTCATATCCGGTTATTGTTTACTTACTCTCTAGATAGATTGATAGTCGAAGAGTTGTTTTGACAAATGCAAAGAATAGTAAAATAGTAGGCAGCGGTACAGAAAACTAAAAGAGAAATAGCACCACTACAGCTCGGGGCCCTATGCTCGCTACGGCACATATTCACTTAGAGTAGTGAATCCCCTGAGGACTTTAACAGCCGCACATAATTTCCAGTTTGTGACCTAATGGCAAATTTGGCGGAAGTGCGCACGTAAATTGATCCAACCATGCACATGGATGTATGTCATTCTTAGAATTGCGGAAGATCTTAAATTTCCGGACAGTCAAAAAGTGTTTATAGTCAAAGTTTTCGCCTCGTGGCAACAAAAACCTACCGCGTCTGTCCCAGTACGAATGTCGATTATTGTCAAGTTCGCGCGCCTGGCGCTCTCTTGTCGCATTCCGTAAATGAAACAAATTATTTTCTTCAAACCCCTCTGGTATCTGTGATTCTAAACTTCTTCTACTGTCTTTTCCTACAATTTCGCCTTCAATTTGTTTGACTTGCTTTTTTAATGCCTCAAATTCCCTATTCACGCGTTCATTAAATTTTCCTTGATTTTCAACATGCTTATTTATGTTCTGGTACTCTTCGGTTTCTGCAAATGGTAATGGAGCTGTATCATCCGAATCTCTGTCCCCATGTAAACTAAGATTTGTCAATTTGTCTGAAATCTCCTCAGCTCTTTCCGATAAATCACCTATTTGTTCTTTCTGTTTATTCACGTCTTCCGTAAGTGTCGCGACTCGGGTTTTAGTATTAACACATTTGGTAGTTAACTGTTCATATTGTTGTGTTAAGTTATTTATTCTGTCATTTGGTACGGATTCCTCGATTCTCTCAAATATTTCTTTCTTATCGTGTGCGCGTTGTAAATTTAACTCTGAAAATTTCTGTACTATCACGCGATCTCTTTCCTCCGGTTCTCTATCCTGTTCCCTTTGTCTAATCTCTACTGCAACTAATCTATTATTATGAGAATTCAAAATCGGTTGTACTTCTTCTCTGATTTCTTTCTTTAACTCATCTTTCATATTTTTGAAACATGTCCCTATTCGTGAGTCTAACCGTGTTTCCAAAGTTCCCATCTCTGTTTTTAATTCAGATCCAAACCGTGTTTCCATTGGTCCCATATCAGTTTTTAATTCAGATCGTAAAGTTCCCATCTCTGTTTTACATTCAGATCGTATCTGTAATCCCACTGTTTTTAATTCAGATCTTAACTGCTCCATTGTTCCCATTTGTAAGTCTAACCGTGTTGTCACTGTTTTTAATTCAGATCCCAAAGTTAATATTACACCCATCAACTGCTCCATATTAACTTGTTCGAAATTCTTTTCGCCCCTAACATTTCCCGCAAAACCAGTTTCCTTCATCATAGCTGTAAAACTATCTGTGTTCGATACTATTCCAGAATCTTCTATCGTTAATCTCGTATTCTGTGAATTTTCTGATTGAGAAAAATTTTGAAATGGTTCCGGACTATTTTCCCGACTTATTACATTGTTTTCAACGCCATTATTCATCATACTGTTGACCTGCGTTGGCGAGTTCGCCATGTCAACAATTTCGTCATTCTCACTATTCATCATTTTCGCCTTTTTCATTGATCGCGTAATCATTTACAAAACATACAAAAAATTCGTCACTGTACGAAAATTACACACAATGCCTCCTTATCTCCAACAATACCATTTACATGCAATGTCTCCCTCAAACACGATCAATCGAACAATTGAAATAATTGCACTAAATTGTCAAACCCGTCGACAAGACAACAATTTAAAATTTGAAAAATACCATTAGAAGAATAACAATTACCAAATCTACACATGCAATACAGACTACAATTACTAAACTCAAATTACTACAACAATACTACTGTCTACTATTTTCACAATCAGAAGAATTCCAAGGGACGATCCGAAGCAGCGGTCGCCACGTGCATGGGGGCTTAATTAAATATGATTGAAAATACTTTTAGTTTTTAGTAGCTGTATGGCCGATTACGCTGTGTCTCGTAAACGGTTGGCCCTGACTAGTATTATTACGCAATCTGACTGCGTAGAATAACAACAAACAATGAAAGAAAATTTTCGTAATCACAGTTAATTAATTAAGTCCCCAGCAACTATAAAACCTACTAAACCAATGCACAAGTATAACTGTCCTGTATGTGGAAGTATGACTCAACGCACATCTGGCACGGTTCTTCTTCAACAAGACAAGAATTTTTAAATACCAATTATACTGACGGGATAAAAGAAAATTAGAAATACTATAATTGCGCAAGAAAGCAGAATTAAACTCTAATTCAAGAACACACGCCAGATGCTTTGTAGACTGAACCTGTAATGACGCATTATTTAGGACACTGAAATAAAAAGAAACGGAGTTTATTACCTCATTTATATTGATGAAAATCACTCTAATCCTTACATTATATCTCACACCGACTCTCTACTATCACATCTCAACCAGAACTCTCCCATATCACATCTCAGCAAGCACTGCCTAATAGCACATCTCAACAAACACTCTCTGCTACAACATCTCAGCACAGACTACCCCGAGTCCTCGACAGGCACAGACTACTACGAGTTCTTAACAGGCACTGACTACTACGAGCTCTCGACAAGCACACTGTGTAGGCGGCTTAATAATACTCTTTGGCCCAATCTCTGGCGCAGTGGCTCAGTGTAGCCACCTTTCATTGTGACATAATAAAAATAAAAAGATCAAATTGAGAATAATTATGAATGTTGTTAGTCAGCTAAGGAATAAAGATTTCCTTCAGTTAATGGTTTTACAAACACTTCAGTCTTGCGAACGCATTGGTGACCTTTAAAAATTCCTCTAAAGGCTTTTCTCCATCAATAGAATCAATAACATATGTTTACAAACAAGTCTTCATCGCCATTATAAAGTATTCCAAATAATTTCTTTCAGACTCATAAAATGATCCAGAGTGATCAAAACATGTATTCTACTTAAAATTGTGCAACTGAAACGGAACAGTCAATGAGAATTATCAATAAAGGGGCGTTCAAAAACAAACGAGCCAGAGGCATAGTTACAGACACCAGTATCTGTATGTTAGAAGTATTGACCCTGGCTGTTGAGACAATTGTCCCACTGTGACACAAGGCGGCGAATGGCTGTCGCATAAAATTCCCGTGGCTGCGATGTTAACCAGTTCCACACGTACAGGTGGACGCCGTCGTCCGAGGTGAATCGTTTGCTCCTCAGATTGTTTTTAAGGGGACCAAAAGTGGAGTACTCACAAGGAGAGAGGACTGGACTGTATGGAAGGTGCCCGAGAACCTCCCATCCGAATTTCTGCAGGAGTGCCGAGACTGTGTTGGTCGTGTGAGGAGGCTTTGCATTGCCGTGGAGCAGAATGATCCCACGGGTGAGACTGCCTGGTCGTTTTGATTTCATCGCTTTGCGAAGGGTGGTCAAGGCTTGCGAGTAGCACCAGGCATTCACTGTTCTCCCGTGCTGCAGGAAGTGAATCAGAAGGGGGCCATCTTAGCCAAAGAAGAACTTCAGCATAGGAACAAACGATACACCTCGGACGACGACGTCTAGCTGTACGCGTGGAACTGGGTAACATCGCAGCGCCGGGAATTTTATGAGACAGTCATTCACCGCCTTATGTCACAGTGGGACAAGTGTCACAACAGCCAGGGTCAATACTTCTAACATGCAGGTACTGGTTTATGTAATTATGCCTCTGGCTCATTTCTTTTCGAACGCCCCTTACATTTATGCAATGTCCGTGTAATTATCAGTGCTCTTATTGACTGACCCTTCCTTCTGGTATTTGCTTTCTGAATCTCGGTGATGTTAATCGTCAGCCGCAGCCCCACTGCTGCTTTCGTCGCATGCTATCCTAGGGCCTCCCGTCGGATAGACCGTTCGCCGGGTGCAAGTCTTTCCATTTGACACCACTTCGGCGACTTGCACGTGGATGGGGATGAAATGATGTATCTGTCCAAACCTCCAAAAGGCGACCAACTTACGACCTGCAGGTCTCGGAAGGCCCTAAGGCAGGCTGTTCCAGCTCGTGGGCTCCGTTGTGGGCCGCGGAGCGCTCCCTACTCCAGGGAGCAGTGTCGCTCGCTGTGACCAGTCAAGTGGGCCGGCACGCCGGCACGTGGCACGGCTGGCTGAGGCAGGCGGCAGGGCAAGCGTTTTGACGTGCCAGCTGCGTCTTACAAGATCGACAACCTCACACTCATAGCTGCTAAGACGTGGTGACGTGCTACACCAGGAAGTACGATCTTCAGGAAATAAACAAGAAACAAATGTTTTACAAGAAATTGCATACTAAATTTATTGGGCCTCTGTAGTTCGAAATTTTCTTTTCATTGCAAGATCCGAAATGTCAGGCGTCAAAGTGTTCGCAGCGTTAATGCGGAGGATGGCCTTCATTGTTGCATCCTGAAGAAGCGATCGTTCCTTACTTTACAACTATTTTCATTGCTCAGAAAAGCTGCTCACATCAAAACCTAGATCCAAACATGCACATGATCTGAGCGGCATTGGTCTGAAGTCTGGGAAATGTTTTTTCTGTAATGAACACTACCATCGTGACAAATACAACGTGTTGTAGTACCTCTCTTTCAACAAAGTTGAATTTTGCAAATCAATAATCTCCAATTGAAGTGACGATGACAAGTCATCGGTGGAAACTGAAAAAGGAGTGCTGAACACTTTAAGTTCCATTTCCAAACTAGTGAGGTCTCGGAATCGTGTTTCAAACGACGTGATGAGCTGCTTTAAGTTTGCTTGGTAATCGCCGAAAGTAGTACCTTCAGGTAGTTTTAAAGAAGCTAGATGATCGAAGAACATTAGATGTCCATTACTCATCTGCCTCTCAAATAAACGTAACTTTTCCATGAACACTTTGATCTGGTCGTGCATGTCAACGATTAGCTGCCCTTTGCTCTGCAATGACAGATTTAAATTATTCAGATGCATAGTTATGTCAGCTAGGAACGCCAGGTCTGATATCCATTTTATATCTTTCAGACAACGCATTTCTTCCCCTTTCATTTCGAGAAAAGGGGTATTTCCTCACTAATGGCAAAGAAAACATCAAGAACTTTTCCCCGACTCAGCCAACGAACTGTACTGTGGTAAGACATATCCCCATACTCTGCTTTCACATCTTTCAGGAATCCTTTGACGACGCACAAAATTCACACACCTCACGACATCTTTCATTACGCCACCTAGCTCTACTGTTTCAGCACAAAGTGCCTCTTGGTGCATTACAGAACACGAACTATGTTGCATGTTTTGATACCCTCCGTATTACGAATCCGTTTTTAAACATACGTCTACTGGTATGTCGTTCTTAAGCCTGGCTACCAGTTCTTTGCGTGCAATGCCTTCTACCTGACTGTATTTAATTCTGTATATTGTACCTCTTCGCAGAATTAAATACTTTATGACATACAAAACACTGCGGTCGACCATCCCTCTCAATGAATAGAAAGGTATCCTCCAATAGAGGTACAGAGCTCCCGCGGCTAGTCATAGCTGTCATTGAGCACGAATTATTATGGCTGCATGCGGCCAGTGGGCAGTGAGTTCGCTTTCCCCCTCCACACGGGCTCCGAGCTGCCGCAGTGAGCGCTCCGGAGCGCTCCGGCTCCCTGGAGCTCGGTTGGAACAGCCTGCCCTAAGGTCCTCACCGACCGCCGTGTCATCTTCAGTCTAGAGGCGTCACTGGATGCGGATATGGAGCGGCATGTGGTCAGCGCATCGCTCTCCCGCCGTTGTCAGTTTTCAGGACCGGAGCCTCTACTTCCAGTCAAGTAGCTCCTCAGTTTGCCTCATAAGGGCTGAGTGCACCCCACTTGCCAACAGCGCTCGACTGACTGGACGGTTACCCATCCAAGTCTTAGGCAGCCCCGACAACGCTTAGCTTCGGTGATCTGACGGGAACCGGCGTAACCACTGCGACAAGGCCACCGGCAAACTTCTTTGTAGGCGGATAATTAACACGAAAGTGGGTTATTTCGTTTCTTTCATTGCTCATTCCGAAAGTCGAGAGAGAAAAGTTGCGTGCCACAGAATGCATAGATTCTCTCTCGCAGCCCAAAATTAGTTAGGTAACATTATTTAGTTTAGGTATAAACGAAATTTCATGATAGTAGGTTTAACAAAGTTCTACTGAATAAGCATCGTTCTTCATTCACAAGAAATGATTGTAGTTCTCGGTTGTTGTAGTATGCTTTTATATCGTAGAAAAGGAAGAGATGTCAAACTAATTATTGTTTTAGCTGAATAATGAAACACTGTAAGTTGTGCGACTGGTAATGCAGCAGTTTCGTGAGGAATTTCCCAAACTGTGGGTAATCTCACTTACATTCGTAAATCGTCGGGATTGGCGGTATGTGGGGAGAATACGAGGATTTTACTACTTATTACCATATCGAGGCTGTTACATCGATAATTTGATGGTTGGTGCGTTTCTTGCTGGTGTTGATTCTAATGAGTTTCAATACGTGAAGCTCAGAATGAGTTTCATTGAGAAGATTTCCAGTAATGTCATATATATATGTATATATAGGGCAGATAAAAACTCCTTTATATACAGATATTACTTAACCGAGACTGAACATAACAATGGATGAGCACATGTGAGAAAAAGCGCATAACACCCTTTTGTGGCATTTCGAAGTACTTGAATTTCTGTTTCTTCTTATAAAAACTTACATTTATGAAGAATAAAGCAATATGTATTATAAACATGAAATACTGTAATCAATATAAGAACGTAGGCTTCCGCGGCCGGTGTCATAGTGATTAAAATTCTTCTGGGTAATATGCCGCGTCATTGCTAAAGACTAACTACAATAATAAACTAAAACTGACGTTTCGGCCGAATTGCAGCGGCCTTCCTCAGGGCACGACAAAGACTGAAGCATGCCGCTGCAATTCGGCGGAAACGTCGGTTTTAGTTTATTATTGTAGTTGGTCTTTAGCAATGACGCGGCATAATACCCAGAAGAATTTTAATCACTATTGTAATCAATAGGTTACTGAAGACGAGTATCAGGAAAACATAAATATCCTAATATTGTGGGGAATCGGGAAATTTTTCTCCCCAAGGTTGGGGAATTTCTCCTAGATTTTTGGGGAATCTGGAACATTGATATTGGCTACACTGGTGATCAGAGATCACTATTTCTTCACAAATCCACGTACCTATACGCACCTTTCGTAACATTATGTTACAGTAGGTGCAATGATACTGGCCGATGAGATGATTACCTATTTTAATGTAAGTCAGACTGTAAAATTAAACAAAGCTGATCTTGTAAAGAAAATCAATTTTTCAAATATTATTAATTCTTTTAATTTAAGATGTTTCATATGGTATTTATGAAAAGAATCTTAGATAATCTACACCCGAGAAATTCCCGTACATATTTAACTAAGCAAGTTATTACCATTGGTTCAACGACTGCACCTTTTTAAGTGCATGAACTTGAACTTTGGGTGCAGAGTTGCTGAAATTGCCAGAATGTTCTAAGTTGTCGAAACTTCATCCCTTTTGTGTATTTATTCAGTTTCTAATTATCTTTTACAGGTCTCATATTTTCGACTGCGTGCCGAAGACAACTAACAGGATCACTTTGCCTAATATAACGTAAGTGCCTCCTGAAATTTCTTTTGTTAATTTTTTGAATGGTCGTAGTAGTTCCGCCGTTTAATTGACACAGTGTGACCAGCTGCTAGAAACCACCGAGGAAGCCTCAGGTCTAGTTTAACTCCAGGAATTGTTCTGACATACAGAAGAACGAATTTCATCGTGTGCTGACATCAGGCACTTTTTTTTAAATTTTGTTCTCTTAAAGTCTCATCACTTGTTGTCTTTCCGTAACTCGTTACTTGCTCTGACGTTGCCTTAAATACTTTTGACAATATCTCGCACCTTACTTATCAATTCAGTGCAGTGTTTTGCATCGTCAGTGAATTAGATTATGGGCAGTACAGGGGATAATCTTTCCAAACTTGTCCCTACTGATCTTCGTAACAATGCCGTCAATGTCTGTGATTACAGCTGATACTTTTTCGGTTGAACTGTTCCGCCCGGAGAAAATAACTGTCAGCTTTGCAGTGATGCACAGCGATGTGTGGTGTTCTGTCAGTTCTAGAACATTCCGCAGAGAAGTTGAGTCTTGTCTACAAAGGGAACAGTAATGACCACAAATGATTCATTTTCTATTGTTCCTGTCAAAATATCGTACTTAATGCCATAGTTTTCTGCATTATATCATACTTATCGTCAACCCTGGTTTATATCGTTTCTCGACTCGCTACCTTGTACAATGAGCAGTGGGACAATGGGAATCACTTGTGTTATACCCAGTTATTGCAGTGCATTACTCAATGGATACTATTTGACTTAAATGATAATCTTGTAATCATCATTTTGGCTTTTCTTTAAAAGTACAAACTCACGAGGACAGCAATACATGTGGCACTGTACGAATTACCAGACTCGACGCGTCGAAGCCGGAACATCCACGAGCGGATTTTTGGACTGTTGTCCGCGATCAATCGACGATGTATCGATATTCAAAACATCGATGCTAACCTCGATATTATGAACGAAACCTCATTGTTTTCAAACCATGGATTTACCGTTCGCATCCATACCTCTGCCTAATTAACTTCTCCCCCAATGAAATTGAAGTGAAATTATTATGACTGGACAATACCGAGTTATTTGGATCGAAACATTTTTGGCGGGAGATGTCGCTTCTGCAATATTTTAATGCAATTATCTCTCTCTCTTCTAGGTATAAGGTTAGTTCCTAAATTAATCCTCAAGTCTGTAAAACAAAATGATTACAAATTACAGTTCAAAATCATACTCTGTCTGCCTCTCAATGTCTAAGTCAGCACCTGGAATAAAATTTCTGTGGTTCTGCACAATTCCAGTTATTGGCGACTGAAAGTTCTTAAAATTGAGGCACATTCGTACGCTGTCTTGGCTGCTATGACGTACTCACTCTGCAGCAATGGACCCAGTGTCCAAGTTTGTATCAATTTCGATAAAGCACAGAATTTAATCTCTTAAAATAGAGCATAAAAGACCGTGGTGCAGGCTCTATTTATTTACAGAACGACACATAAAATAGTTTTCAAAGCCACAGACCAGGGAAATGTTAAAGTAACCAACAAATTAAATTTACCGTTTGCATTCATGAAAGTACATTTTTCCATAAATGATCTTCAAAGCTACATTCTCTTGTATGAGCTGCAATATTATGATAATTAATCAAATTACATTCAGTAGTGAAAATGGCATCTTACAATAATGCCTCTAATTACAGTTCAGGTTCGATCTTGCTGTCTGTAATTCTAAATCAGAAGTGAGTCAGTTCATTTTACACGCAATTTTCCACTTAATAAGAACCATAGAGTTTTTATGTCACGAGTCAGACATAATGTCTCTCTCGCAGTAGGAATGAGTCTTTGAGAGATACAAATTACTTGCTCTGCCTACACGTACCAGGTGCACTCATCGTGTACCAATTATTTAAGTGTTAACGTGTCATTACAACTGGAAGTTCATCAAGTCGTTGAAAAAGGAACATTTGATGATGATATAGATTACTGCAACCTTACGTCACTGTGGCTGGAGAAATGAATGGTAAGCGTGGTTAAAAAAGGAACATGTGATGATATACATTACTGTAACCTTACGTCACTGTGGCTGGAGAAATGAATGGTAAGCGTGAGAGGGCCATGACTGTGTCAGCTGGAGAGGGCCATGACTGTGTCAGCTGGATGTCAGACATGAATGCATAGGTGCCATACGCTACCAATTAGGATGGGCTGGGCGGCAACGGCTATCTTACCTTTGTAGGAGGATCTACAGGAAACTAATGACCTCGAATTTTTTATGTGTAAACATTGAAAGCTTTTTGAATAAAGGAAACGTTATTATGTATGGAGCATCTTCCGCTCTCGTTAAGACACGCTGTAATTATTTAGTACTAATCTTGATCAAATGAGCGGGAAGTAGGAGGTTAGCCGCAGATAAAGAGATCGAGGCTGTAATGAACTGTGATTTTAATCACGAGGTGCAATGTCCTCCCTAAATCTGCATCTAACGCTAGCAAGGAGTTGATAACTGCAGTCCTGTTTGGCTCCTATTGTTTCAGAAGAGAGCATACGAAAGGCATCCAGATCTGTTAAAAGCCTTAGCATAGGCGTCGTTTACGATTTTCCGTCAATCATGTTAACCATTACCTGTTAGACGATACAGGTACTCACTGGAGATAGATAACATTACTGTAATAGCCGTTTATATTACCAAAGAAAACCACCATAAGCATTTTGTGTTTACAATATGTACAAAAGTGTAAAATAGTACCGGTAGGTAATGAAATTTATGCTACCATAAGCAACTTTGTTTAAAGATTCTAACAGAAACTTACTGCCTCACGTGGACAGTACAAAACTAAGGACTTAATACTTCGAACACCGGCCATCTGCGTGAATGAACAATGAAGATAAAATATCAGCAATTTTAACAAATGCAAAGCCATGTGCCGAAATCACTTATCCGTTACACTGACATTTGACTCAAGAATGCGGACATAGCTACAGCCTAGGGACTGTCACCACCACAAACTGTATTTACACATAGTCAACAGTCACTTCCTACAGGACGCGGACATTTCGTGTAATTAGTATGGGATAATAACCCGTCGCCACGCAGCTGCTGTTTCGAATACCCGCAGCTGTGTCCGAAATGCGTTAGTACTTCGAAAGTGCTAAATTAACTCAGAAATTAACATTTTCAAGGGACCGTTCACACATACGTGACAGCCTCTAAGGCAGTACAGTAGAGACTTTATGTAAAGAGCGCGCCGGCACCGAAGCAGGCTTTCGTCTGTCCACTAGACATGTGCTTGTGCCCCATGAATCACAATAGTCATAATTTTTCATATGAATGAATCAAACAGAGAAACTATCTAAATAGAATCTGTGGTCCGTTGCCTTCTTTAATATTTTATTGCAGTAAATATTACTTAAGTTGAAGGGTTTAGAAACTACAGGAATTATCTTATCATGTTCGCGACATGTCGAGTTACGGAACGGCAGATCAGTACGATGATTCCCCTCCGACACAGCTGTTTCATGAGGCTTTTTATCTCACAGAACGTCTACCTAGTGTAGGACTGTTGTATAACGTTATATGTACTCCCTTATTTACCGCGCTTATGCCGTCTCCGGACAGTTCGCCGGATAGTTACGTTTTTTAAGGGAACAGGAAGTGTTCAGCCACATGTGAAACGTCAACCACGACCTGCAACAAATGATGATGCCCAAGTAGGTGTTTCAGCTGCTGTCGCGGCTAATCCGCACATCAGTAACAGACAAATTACGCGAGAATGGGGAATCTCAGATTCAACATCGATAGCACCCGTACCATGTTTCTATGCACCAGGGATGGCATGGCGACGACTTTAAACGTCGTGTACGGTTCTGCCACTGGCCACAAGAGAAATTACGGGACGATGACAGACTTTTTGCACGCGTTCTATTTAGCGATGAAGCGTGATTCACCAACAGCGGTAACGAAAACCGGCCTAATATGCACTATGGGCAACGGTAAATCCACGATGGCTTCGACAAGTGCAACATCAGCGACCTTGGCGGGTTAATGTATGGTGCGGCATTATGGGAGGAAGGATAATTGGCGGCGTTTTATCGATGGCAATCTAAATGGTGCAATGTATGCTGATTTCCTACGTAATGTTGTACCGACGTTGCTACAAGATGTATCACATTGGAACAACCGAAATAAAATGTTCAAACGTACCTAAGTTCTGTATTTTAATTTAAAAAACCTACCTCTTACCAACTGTTCGTCTAAAATTGTGAGCCATATGTGTGTGACAATTACTGCGCCATCTATCACAAAGCGGAAAAAGTGGTCCAACTAAAACATTCATATTTCTTTACATACTAGACGAATATGTAATAAAAAAATTGGGGTTCCTATTCTAAAAAACGCAGTTAATATCCGTTTGACCTATGGCAGCGCCATCTAGCGGGCCGACCATAGCGCCATCTGGTTTCCATCTTCAAGCTAGACCAGTTCCGTTCTTTGTAGTTTTTTCGTTTGACGCTTATTTCGTAAGATATTCGGCCCGGTCACGATCAATGGACCACCCAGCATATAGAAACGCTGGGCGTAGTCTATTGACGATATACCGGTCTTCTTACCTCTTACCCGGTACTTAACGCGTTGTCACTTGGGATGACTTAAAAGTCTAGTGTCCTTATTCACCTGGCTAAAATAAACTTTCATGATAATTAACTTTTCTTTATCAGAATGGGCCTCTGACGTATAACCATCTGTCTAAAACTAGTTAAGAGACTAAACATTGGGTCACTGGTTGTGAAGAAAGTAAACTCATAGTCAAATACCAGGCTACAGAAGCTTCACCGACAAATTGACCCAGGGCCTCCTATTTCAGATGTCCAAGTGAGTAATCGTCCAGTCTCATATTATATGCTTTCACTTGACTCACCAGATATTATAAAACTGGATGTATGTATGTGTTCCACATCTTCTCCTAAAACACTGGACCGACGTCAACTAAATGTGGTACATATATCCCTTGCTGTCAGACAACAATCGCTGAGGGGGTAAGGACAAAAATGGTTCAGATGGCTCTGATCTCTATGGGACTTAACTGCTGAGGTCATTAGTCCCCTAGAATTTAGAACTACTTAAACCTAACTAACATAAGGACATCACACACATCCATGCCCGAGGCAGGATTCGAACCTGCGACCGTAGCGATCACGCGGTTCCAGACTGCAGCGCCTAGAACCGCTCGGCCACTCCGGCCGGCCGGGTAAGGGCACCTCCGCATCATGGTTCAGGAGATATAAGCAGTAGGATGTGTGAAAGACTGCCGCATCATGCATAATGTTTAAATTTATTACTTCTCTGATAGTATCTCTACTCGCAACAAATTCCGCAGACACTAACCACATGTACCCTTAAATACACCTACAAAATCATGGTACGACACATATGACGCCATAAATACTGAGATGCGTGAAACAATGCAGCATCACGCAAGTTTTATGACATATATTGTTTACTACTGAGACATACCTACAGTCGAGTCAACTTAAGGGAATCCCTGACACCTGCTGAATATAAAAAGTCTATCTAGAGTGCGCTAGAGTACAGAAACGTCTTCCACCTAGCGAGAGTAACACGAACGGTCTGATGAAATAAGGGGGCAAAACATGTGTCATTACTTCTGTAGTGGCTATGAAGTTCTGTACTTGCTAACGGCTATGTCACTATAGTTTATACCCTCTGCAGCCCTCTGAAGTGTCATGGAAGCAATTTCTTGATGACGTAAGACATGTCCTATCATTCCATTTCTTCCTCTTGTCAACGATTTCGATATGTTCTTCTCTTCCCGGATTCTGTGTGCTGGTAGAACCTCCCCGTTTCTTGACTTATCACTCAATTTAATTTTCAACACCTTCTTGCAGTATCACATCTCAGACCCGTCGACTCTCTTTTTTTTCGGTTTCCCCACAGTTCACGATTCAGTAACACACAATACTGTGCTCCAGACGCACGTTCTCAGAAATGTTTTCTTCAAATTAAGGCTGCTGTTTGAAACTAACGCTGCTTCGCCGTCCCCGGTTTTGGTGTTAAGTTTATCGCGAACTGGAAATCTGCGACTACTCATTACTTTCGACCTCTTTCCGTTTACTAACGTCCTACAGTTTCTGCCAATAAGACAGTTCCATTAAAGGGATCTAGTGACGTTATCACCAAAAGTTATTACTAATCTCCTTTCAACATACTAGTCCCACTCATGTTCATAAAATTCACTACGTTAAGAAAAAAAGTCAGAGTAGGCCCTCAATTATAGTAGATTAAATGGTTCTCCTGTAAGATATTTAGAGAATAATTTGCGGAGAACTCGGGAAGTAATTGAGCCGGTACGGCTAGCTATTTAATTTTTTTTTTAATCATCCTCTTTCTCAGTAATCGTCACGATATTGTTTGGTGAGGTGCTGTATAGTAGAAGTGTTCAGTAGTACCGCATTTACTCCCTAGCCCGCTTTAAGATTAGCGAGCCGCCCGCATATCGACGTAAACGATTCGTACATCGTGGAAAATCTTTTCTGTGCCGCATGTGATCCTGAAGGACAGTAAGGTGGACAACAGCACATGACCATGACGAAATCGAAAGATATGTATTGTATATTATTTTTTAACGGACGTAACCACTGAGCCTGAGAGTTGGTTTATGTGTTTTCTTTATTTATTTTGAGAGGAAAAGATGTACAGACCTGTTTCAATATGACATCTATGCTTAATTGTTTGTTGTAATTCGTTGGGTGTCGTATGCATCACATGGGAGGTTTATGGTGTAAAGTGTTTAAAAGAAAGTAAAATCTTTTGTGATACGATACGATAAGATGTTTGAGTGTACGTTGATAGATTTTATTGCATGCCATGTGGCGTTATAATCTTTTATTTAACCTTGCATTATGCAATTTGTACTGTTTTTTCCTTTGCTTAAAAAGGAATTTTGAGTTTTAAGCGTTGTAAATAGATTCTGAGAGCAGTTCTTTGATCTGTTATTATTCAAGAGACTGTTGGTTGAATAATGCTTCAGGAACTTCCATTAAGAAATTATAATGAGGATCTTGTTGTTCATTATAACGAATGTTCACTTACTATTTCAAAATAAATTTAATAAAGTTGTAAAATTTTAAAGGTTAAAAAAAAACTTTTTTAGAGAAACGTATTCAAGGTATTGGCCTTCGGGAGTTGTCTGATAGTTTCCCCGGTATCTATCCCAGATAACGCCTGCAGGGCCATGTCAGTAACTTAAGAGGCGACTTCTAACAATAGGCTCTGAGCACAATGGGACTTAACATCTGAGGTCAGCAGTCCCCTAGAACTTACAACTACTTAAACCTAACTAACCTAAGGACATCACACACATCAATGTCCGAGGAAGGATTCGAACCTGCGACCGCAGCGGTCGCGAGGTTCCAGACTGAAGCGCCTAGAACCGCTTGGCCACACCGGCCGGCTCTAACAATAGGTAACACATTATCATGGCAGGTCAAACAACTTTGATGCAGTGTTGCACTACACTTCAAAGTGACACAGGTACATGACACTACTTTTCTCCATATTCATCATTCTCTGTAAACAGCGGACAGAACGAGCTACCGATCGTTCAGGTCTTCGACGATAGAACCATTTCAGAATCACTGGAAAATTTTATCCCCATGTTACGGTCTTTCGGCTCCCCGAAATCACGGAAACTGAGTTATTCTATAGTCATCAACTACCTTCGATGCGGCCATCATCAAATTGATTGCAACATTACACTACAGCTGGAAGTCACACAGCGTTTGGTCCATACACCGCCGGAATGTCACTGTGAATCTGTGTGAAATTTAGACGTTTCGCCCACAAGATTACCACTGGCCGCATACTTCACCCTTGAAGTTTCCGCGCCGCTTCGTGTGATAGACCAGGATAAAAATGTTTTTACTCTAATTCTTTAGTATCTTAAGATGTTCCTTACAGAGTGTATCTTTATGATTCATTCATATCAAGTGTGCTATAAATGTTAAAATATGTTAAAACTGCGATTTCCTGCATGGAGGTCGGTTAGTATCATAGAGGAAAGCAGTATCAGCTAGAATACTATTCCCAACAACATATCTCTTTCTAAATGATGCGTTGTGGTAAACAATCCGAAAGCGCTTACTTGTCTCGCGTCTGCGTAACTTGTAATTTCTACATTTACATCCTTACTCCGCAAGCCACCTGACGGTGTGTGGCGGAGGGTACTTTGAGTACCTCTATCGGTTCTCCCTTCTACTGTAGTCTCGTATTGTTCATGGAAAGAAAGATTGCTATTTATACGAAGTAAAAAGTGCGTGCTGGAAAATGACAGAAAACATATTTGTAGGCTTAGGAAAGGTTCGAGAAGTAATCCCAGATGTGCAAAAAAACGGTTCGATTTGTAAGCGGAAGCCATTTAATCCATATAATTTCGTCAAAATTAATTTTGACATCGACAAAAAAACGTTCAGCTCTGCTGATTAAATGTTTATCCAAATTTCAATATTTTTTTTAAAAAAGTTGAAACTTTAAACGCGTCAAAATAACATTTCTCGTGTTGACGGAAGCTATAACCCACTAAATATACACGCAATTACAGTAGACCATTTTGTAACTTGTGAGTCGTCGTTTATTATACTATAGTGCGTAGGATTTTTGCGATGTACCTTATTTATATTTATGGTACACGTTTTTATAAGACGTTTTCCTCGAAAACATTAACTTTCGCCATTTTGTTAAAATCTATTTTTTACGTATTACTGCGTACCTCTTTAACCACTATCATTTTCAAAGCAGTTTTTGCCATTTTGTTCTAGGTTGAAAACTGTGGCGTTCAGAGGTCCCACCAACTGCCCATGTACTCCGGGAATGCCATTCGTTGATGTCGTTTATTGTCTTCTGGATGTCAGGATTCTTTTTTACATAAAAAATACGTAATAGATTCTTAATAGTGCTCAACAAAAGTCTAAAGTCCGATTTTCTAATTTTTGGTTATTTTTCGAAAATATTCATTCGAGATAGCCTACAATAAATGTAAACATTAATTAGTTTAATTTTTTTTATTTTTCGATAAAATCATGACTACCGTTTCCAGTGGCACCCTCACCCTGGTGTACCTCCCCCCCTACCACCCCCCCCCCCCCACCTCAATCGTAAACTGTGCTGCGCCTCTTACACGAACCGCAGCAGATCTGCGTCAATAGGAAACAAAGAACAAGTACGCGGCATGTTTTTTAAGTAAGTACCGTTTTGAAATTAAAAAAAGAGATGCTAAGATATCTCAATAATTTAATTTTTACATGAAACCCTGTACCTTAATCTACGCACTGACGCCATTACAGTCTGATTCTTCCTTGTTTACGTTGTGTACTGAGTGTTTAAGATTCCTCCGATAATCGTGAGTCCCACCGACTGTGAAGTACGGGCTGTTATAAGATTTCTTAGCGCTAAGGGCCTAAAAGCAGTTTACGGAGAAAAGATTATGAGTGATGGAATGGCAAGAAAGTGGGTGAGAGCATTTAAAGATGGCCGCACAAATGTGCATGATGAACAACGGAGTGGGCGTCCTTCGGTCGTTAATGAAAGTTTTGTGCAGGAAGTGGACAATAAGGTGAGAGAAAACAGATACTCTACGATTTCCTCCGTGCGGGATGACTTTCCTAATGTTTGTCGTAGTGTTCTGTATGGTATTGTGACCGAACACTCGAATTACCGAAAATTGTGCGCACGTTGGGTACCGAAAATGTTGACGGAAGTGCACAAAACCAAACTTTAGACAGTGCATTGACTTTCCTTGAGCGGTGCTACAACGACGGAGATGATTTCTTAAGTCAGATTGTTACGGGCGATGAAACATGGGTGGCCTACGTCACACCAGAATCAAAGCAACAGTCCATGGAAGTTGAGCAAGGGCATCGTTTTGCTACAAGACAATGCCCGTCCGCATGTAGCGAATCAGACCAAAGATCTAATCACATCTTTTCGATGGAAAACTCTAGATCATCCTATGTACAGCCCTGATCTTGCGCCCAGTGGCTACCATCTGTTCCTGCACTTGAAGAAACACCTGGGTGGTGAGCGTCTCCAAGACGATGACGAAGTCAAAACAGTGGTGATGTAGTGGTTAATAAGTCAGGCGGCGACTTCTATGAGGAGGGTATTCAAAAACTGGTACAACATTATGTCAAGTGCCTCAATATTGACGGAAATTATGTAGAAAAGTAGATTAAGGTACAGGCTTTCATGTAAAAATAAACTTATTGAGATATCTTAGCACGTCTTTTTTTAATTTCAAAACGGTACTTACTTAAAAAACAGGCCTCGTACTATAGACTGACAATGTACCACTGTTGTTACGCAGTCCTAGATACAAGATTTCGCACTCTTTTTTTCAGTTGTTTAAGTTTAAAATACGAACAGAGTGAAGTGGTGTCAGCACAAGCTATCCACGCGTTAAAGATCGTGATACTTTCGTCTAATTATATAACGTACTTTATAAAAATCAGAGGCAAGCTCAAATGGATATACGCTGATTAATGCGCCTTGAAACCAAGCGTGAAATTTATAGTAAACGGGAAGGAAGTTTCGAGAGCGGATGATCTATAAGGGGATAATATATCGCCGAGCGTGGGTGCTTTGGCACGACGATAAGCGATACAGAGGGAGCCTTGTCAGGGGTGAGGGGGTGGAAGAGAGTGGTCTTTGTGCCTTGCGAAATAAAGAAGGCTGTGCTGGCTAGGGAAGAGGGGTAGTCTGGTGGAAGCGATGTGGGTGCAGAAAAGGCTTAAATGGCTGCCACCGCCTTTAATTAAAACGGACAGGAACTTGCCTCGTACTCACTGATCGCCAGTCTTCACCCGATTGGCGTCGGGTGACTGGAGTGGGCGAGGGGCGGTTTGGAGCTGCAGATAGCGGGATGTGGTGCAGTAGGATGGAGAAGAGGGAGGGAGGATGGGATTACGGGTTGGTGGGGTGTGCGAGCGGTCGGCTGAGCTGCAGCGGGCGATTTCCGCGCTTTAAATTGGTCCGCGTATCGAGGCATGCGGGACGTTGCGGAGCCGACAATTTGCGGAGCTCGGCTTTAATCTGCGGATCGAAGCGGCTCCGGCAGACCGCCTTTTGACACCCGTCACATTAATTAGCGCGTGGCTAATGGCCGCCCTGCACAGAGGGGTGGGATGGTTGGGGGGGGGGGGAGGGTGGTTGTGGAGTTACGGGGGTTGTGGAGGTGGGGGGTTTAAGGACCCAGCCGCTAAGAGGCTTCTGCCTGCTCTCTGGCCGCGGCGATGCAATAGCGGCGCCACGGCTGGCGTGTGTTGTTTCTGTAATATGTCCTTCCAAATCCGGTCTGATCTCGCGACGGGGATTTCTTTTGGAGCTGAACTGTCGCTTGTCTGCCGGTTTTTCAGAAGCGTGATCGCGAGCAATCAGAAGTCTTTCAATTAGTACACACGTCGTTTCAGGGCATGATTTCAGTGGAAATTAATGAACTACCCACTGTGTTTTGAAAACAACAACAGATCTACTTCTACATCTACCTGACGGTGTGTGGCGGAGGGTGCCTTGAGTACCTCTATCGGTTCTCCCTTCTATTCCAGTCTCGTAGTGTTCGTGGAAAGAAGGATTGTCGGTATGCCTCTGTGTGGGCTCTAATCTCTCTGATTTTATCCTCATGGTCTCTTCGCGACATATACGTAGGAGGGAGCAATATACTGCTTGACTTTTCGGTGAAGGTATGTTCTCGAAACTCCAACGAAAGCTCGTACCGAGCTACTGAGCCGCTCTCCTGCGGAGTCTTCCACTGGAATTTATCTATCATCTCCGTAACCCTTCCGCTATTACTAAATGATCCTGTAACGAAGCGCGCTGCTCTCCGTTATATCTTCTCTCTCTCTTCTATCAACCCTATCGTACGGATCCCACACTGGTGAGCAGTATTCAAGCAGTGGGCGAACAAGTGTACTGTAACCTACTTCCTTTGTTTTCGGATTGCATTTCCTTAGCATTCTTCCAGTGGATCTCAGTCTGGCATCTGCTCTACCAAAGATCAACTTTATGTGATCATTCCATTTTAAATCACTCCTAATGCGTACTCCCAGATAATTTATGGAATTAACTACTTCCAGATGCTGACCTGCTATATTGTAGCTAAATGATAAGAGATCTTTCTTTTTATGTATTCGCAGCACATTACACTTGTCTACATTGAGATTCAATTGCCATTCCCTGCACCATGCGTAAATTCGCTGCAGATCCTCCTGCATATCAGTACAATTTTCCATTGTTACAACCTCTCGATATACCACAGCATCATCCGCAAAAAGCCTCCGTGAACTTCCGATGTTACCCACAATGTCATTTATGTATATTGTGAACAGCAACGGTCCTACGACACTCCCTTGCGGAGCACCTGAAATCGCTCTTACTTCGGAAGACTTCTCTCCATTGAAAATGACATACTGCGTTCTGTTATCTAGGAACTCGTCAATCCAATCACACAATTGGTCTGATAGTCCATATGCTCTTACTTTGTTCATTAAACAACTGTGGGGAACTGTATCGAACGCCTAGCAGAAGTCAAGAAATACGGCAGCTGTCTGGGAACACGTTTCTGTGGCCCTCTGAGTCTCGTGGACGAATAACGCGAGCTGCATATCACGTACGATGTAATGACATATATTGCTGAACTACAGCAGCGGTTTGTGTGTGTGTGTGTGTGCGTGTGTGTGTGTGTTTGTGTGTGTTAGAAAATTGGTACTGACACTTGCTACATGTAACCGCCTACTAAATGCATGTGCAAACAGTGTTAAGAGTTTTATTATACAGAGTTTTATGCAACTCGCAACGCGTTCTTAGGCCACAGGCGAGATTTCGTATTCTCTCTCCCCCTACTATTGCTCCCATAGAGAAAAATGAACACGACTTTTTTAAGGAGGTTTTAATTTAGTTAAATTAAGTACTGGGATACATTGTCTCTGGAGTCCACGGTTTTCGAGTTCTTCCAGAAAGATGTGGGTTTAAAACTCAACTTCACCCCCACACTCACCCTTGTCAATGGGGATTACTACACTACTGGCCATTAAAAATGCTATACCACGAAGATGCGGTGCTACAGTCGCGAAATTTAACCGACAGGAAGAACATGCTGTGATATGCAAATGATTGGCTTTCCAGGGCATTTACACATGGTTGGCGCTGGTGGTGACACCTACAACGTGCTGACATAAGGAAACTTTCCAACCGGTTTCTCATCAACAAACAGCAGTTGACCGGCGTTGCCTGGTGAAACGTTGTTGTGATGCCTCGTGCAAGGAGGAGAAATGCGTACCATCACGTTTCCGACTTTGATAAAGGTCGGATTGTAACCTATCGCGATTGCGGTTTATCGTATCGCGACATTGCTGCTCGCGTTGGTCGAGATCCAACGACTATTAGCAGAATATGGAATCGGTGGGATCCCAACGACCTCATATCCCTAGCAGTCGAGATGACAGGCATCTTATCCGCACGGCTGTAACGGATCGTGCAGCCATGTCTCGATCCCTGAGTCAACAGATGGGGACGTTCTCAAGACAAAAGCAATCTGGACGAACAGTTCGACGACATTTGCAGCAGCATGGAGTATCGGCTCGGAGACAATGGTTGTGGTTACAGTTGACGCTGAATCACGGACAGGAGGGCCTGCGATGGTGTACTCAACGATGAACCTGTGTGCACGAATGGCAAAACGTCTTTTTTTTTATGAATCCAGGTTCTGTTTACAGCAGCATGATAGTCGCATCCGTGTTTGACGACATCGCTGTGAACGCACATGGAAAGCGTGTATTTGTCATCGCCATAATGGCGTATCACCCGGCGTGATGGTACGGGTTTCAATTGGTTAAACGTCTCGGTCACTTCTTGTTCGCACTGACGGCACTTTGAACAGTGGACGTTACATTTCTGATGTGTTACGACCCGTGGCTCTACCCTTCATTCGATAGCTGCGAAACCCTACATTTCAGCAGGATAATGCACGACCGCATGTTGCAGGTCCTGTACGGGCCTTTCTGGATACAGAAAATGTTCGACTGCTGCCCTGGCCAGCACATTCCCCATATCTCTCACCAATTGAAAACATCTGGTCAATGGTGGCCGAGCAACTGACTCGTCACAATACGCCAGTCACTACTCTTGATGAACTGTGGTATCGTGTTGAAGCTGCATGGGTCCACTACTCGTGGTCGTGCGGTAGCGTTCTCGCTTCCCACGCCCGGGTTCCCGGGTTCGATTCCCGGCGGGGTCAGGGATTTTCTCTGCCTCGTGATGACTGCGTGTTGTGTGAAGTCCTTAGGTTAGTTAGGCTCAAAGTAGTTCTGTGTTCTAGGGGACTGATGACCATAGATGTTAAGTCCCATAACGCTCAGAGCCATTTGAACCATTTTTTTTTTTTGAAGCTGCATGGGCAGCTGTACCTGTACACGCCATCCAAGCTCTGTTTGACTACATGCCCAGGCGTATCAAGGCCGTTATTACGGCCAGAGGTGGTTGTTGTGGGTACTGATTTCTCAGGATCTATGCACCCAAATTGCGTGAAAATGTAGTGACATGTGAGTTTTAGTATAATATATTTGTCCAATGAATACCCGTTTATTATACGCATTTCTCCTTGGTGTAGCAATTTTAAAGCCAGTAATGTGGTATGTTTTTCGTGACACTCTCTCTTACCACTGTACAAAAGTTTCCACCAACACGAACTATTTCTCATATTTCACCTTCTTTCGTCTCTGTTGATTGGGTTACTACGCCACCAGCATTTCGGGCTACTTCGATAACTTCCTTAATTGAAACGCGCCCGTGATTATAATGGAACAAAACGGCAAACATAAACGTTATGCTAAGCTTAACCCTTACAAAGAGAATAGTTTCGTAGTCAGACTACGCGACGAATAGAAGCATGTAATTATTCATTTTATGCTGCCTATATTCATAAATGCGTTACGTAAAATTTACGCAAACGCCAATCTTACTATTTGTAAGAGCTCGACTAAGCTGGTGGCGTAATACGGGCAGTCAGTGCTGACCAAAAGTAGATTGAATGCAGAAAATAATTTGACCAGTAGCGAATTTTTGTACATGGATAGGAGTAAAATGGAAATCCTGACCGGTGGTGGCCGAATGTAAGAGTAGGCGTGTGTATGAAGGTCACTTTTGTACGTCTTTCTCGAAACACCGAAAACTACGACTTCCAGCGAAAGCGTATCGCATTAGAAACTTTAACCAGATTAAATTTTCTAAAGAAATCTCGTGTTCACTTCTTCTGTCCGACTAATACTATGCGCACAGCGAGCGAGATGGTCTATGAACGCCAAATTCAACATTGTCGGTTGCATAAAGCAATATTAGTGGGGGCAGATGAATCTCCCTTTATGTTGAAATGTATATTTGCTATGTGACTAAAGCAACTATATTATTCTCTTTTAATGTAACGGCTTATGACGGGGAGAATGTGTGACACCATACTAGACAAGCCGTGGTAAACTCGTTAGGCGCCAAAGGTCATCGTCCTTCACAGCAGCGATCTCATATTTCTGTTGATTTTCCGGGAGATTTTGATCGTAATATTTGAAACCTCACGTACTTAAAATGTTTTTAACTTCACTCCAGTTTTTATCAGATTCGTTTGTTCTTTGACATGTACGCTAAGAACACCAAACGATTGTTTTAATGCAGAAAAGCACTCCGTCTTCAGGCCACAAGTGGCCCATCGGGACCATCAGACCGCCGTGTCATCCTCAGCTGAGGATGCGGATTGGAGGGGCGTGTGGTAGGCACAGCACTCTCCCCGTCGTTATTATGGTTTTCTTTGATCAGAGACGCTACTATTCGGTCGACTAGGTCCTCAATTGTCATCACGAAGCTGAGTGCACCCCGGAAAATGCCAACAGCGCGCGACGGCCCGGATGGTCACCCATCCGAATGCCGGCCACGCCCGTCAATTCTTAACTTCGGTGATCTGATGGGAACCGTTGAATCAGCTGCGGCAAGGCCGTTGCCCTAATGCTGGAAAGCTAAACCAGAATTTGCATATGAACGAAAATTAATTTTATCAGGAGAGCTTACTTTAATTTCTATTACCCGTTGTGGGCTGGAACTTTTGAGTCATACGACAAAAGGTTAGTAAATCACACAACTTTCAGAGAGCAAAATATCGTTAATCATTTTTAAACAATTTAGAGAATTTCTGTGTCGCGGCGGTTAAATAATTACTATGTGCGACATACATAGATTCTAAGTTTATGGCAATTGTTATGATTCAAATGGCTCTGAGCACTATGGGACTCAATTTCTGAGCTCATCAGTCCCCTAGAACGTAGAACTACTTAAACCTAACTAACCTAAGGACAACACACAGATCCATGCAGTAGGCAGGGTTCGAACCTGCGACCGTAGCGGTCTTTCGGTTCCAGACTGTTGCGCCTAGAACCGCACGGCCACCACTGGCGGCTGCAGCTGTTATCTCTGCTCTACACATGTTATAATCTTTTCCTTCACCCGATATAAGGAGCCGGACCAGGAAACGTGTCTGTGTGTGTGTGTGTGTGTGTGTGTGTTTCTCTTCTGCTTATTTCACCCAGTGTTCTATATCGTAGCGAAAATGTAAACTCAGCTATTCGCTGGCTCGGTCCGACACACAGTTTTAATCTGCCAGGAAGTTTCACTTCTTTAATAGCTCCGAATTTGCCAGATCTTTGTAAATAAGTTTGATTGCCTCCATTACTGCCAAAGGAAGAGAACGTTTATGTGTAAATTCATGCAGGGCGCCAGAAAATTCAGCTTGCCTATATTGACATCTAGTGTTTGGTGGAGGTGGACTCAAAGCATGACATGGCTTGTCATCGGTTGACATTCGATGAAAGAATGTGCTCCTCGTAGCTCTTTTCATCTCTCTTTTTATCTCTAAGTTGTCACAGTTATCTCTAATGTCTTTCCCGTAATATTCCTGTGATCATCAATCACTTTGTCCATTAGTCTTCCAGCACATTTTATTTTCTTGCTATCAGACAGTTTTGCGTTATCCAGCTTGTGTTTTTAGGTTACGCAAACGTGTTCGCATCCTCTTCTTGACATTTCCTGCACGAAATTAAGCAATCAACAGCCTTCTAGAATCTAGACTGCGTAGTTCCCAAGACATGACTGCTCAACTGTGGCAGTATGTGCGTAACCGCGAAATTTGACAGTCACACGTCAACATTCAAAATATTATATGAAGGTCTAACAATTGTCTGATTTTAATGTATTATACACCAAAATGTTCAGGAAAGTCCAAAGTACATTTGAAGTAGAAAACATAAAATGTCAAACTTCAACGAATTTCACGTACAGTGCACTTAAGGTATACCGTGCATGGCGAAAGGGCTCTCTCCAAAACCGGCGATGCGTCAACCACGTGCACCACTGGCCATAAATGACACGGGCGAACGACAGCTGCGGAGATGCATACAGCTGAATGGACGTGCAACTTATGAGCAGTTTGTAACACAACAACACAGTGCCCACATATAAATTTTTCCTGCTTTATCAACTAGGTTCATTTAAATGACGTGAATAAATGTGTGTATTATTGTGATGTACAATGTACATGTTTTAATAATTTCGTGTGTACAAAATAAGAAGTGAAAGAGAATGTAAAGAATTGTAGTAGACGTACTGGCGAAGTCAGGGAATATCGCTGTGTTATTGTCGTACTGTCGCTGGGCGCAAGAGCTCGGCGCAATCGGGTAGTGTTTGTCAGGTGATAAAGAGAGGCGGTTAGTAACGAGCGGGCGGGTCGGACGGAAAGGAGGAATTCTGCTGCGAGAGGACGCAAGACTCGTTTCACCGTATACGGTGTGGTCAGGCGTAATGTGGGGAAGTAATTGGGCACAGTGCAAAGGATCAGGATTTACTGGTGTTTAAGAAGAGGGCTAGGGGGCCCAAAGTGAGCTGTGGAGAAGAGCCTGTGTCCGCACATTGTCGTGGTGTAATGGACCTCGCCGCACCGACCACACCGCTATCAAGTAAGACCCGAGAAGTTTATCATTTAGAATTGTAAAGGGCTTGCCAGTGCTAGTTGCGAATCGTGCAACAACAAATACATTAGCAACTTATGTGTGTTAAGGTGTGTAATCCTCAGTAACAGCTACCTGGCAAGATCCTGTCCTTATCCGTAACTAACCGAGTGTCTTATTAATGAAATGAAAATAAACGATAAGAACAGTCAAGTTTATAGAATTGATCAATAGTTTAAATGAAAGCGAACAAATGAGCTGAAATTGTTTTGGACTTGCTAGTGAAGTACTGATTATTCTCGAATAAGATGATAAAGCGGTATAGTTAACAATAATTCACGTTCAGACAATTTTGTATAAAAAGTAATTTACGTAGCAGGAAGTTAGTTTCTTGGGCTCGCTAAATAAGTGCTGATTATTGACAAATAATTCGACAAACGAGTATAGTTAATATTTCATGTTCAAACAATATTGTATGAGAAGTACTTTACGCAACAAGAAGTCAAAGTAGCGAACTCCGCAATCATTTTAAAAACCACACTTCACTGTAGTACAGTCAAATTAAATAGTAAAATTATTCAGATTGAAAAGTTTGCCCATTCAAAAACAGTTAAATAACAGTTAGCTTGATAGTGAGAAACCAAGTACAGTTGTTACGTAACTGGTAGTGTAAAGAACTACTAATTAATTTCATGACATAGATGCCAGTCTGCATTTGTCCATGACTGGGCGATCATTGTGTTTTGATAATGAGCGCGAGTCAGTGCCTTTGCAACAGTCCACGCCTGCCAACATGCTACAATAGTAACGTAGTTTAATTTCAAAGTCAAGAGTTTTGATTTCGCTCGCACCAAGTGAACTGGCGACCGTTAATTTACATTAGTTTCCAAACCGAGTCAAAGTTAATTCATCATTTCTGACTAAAATTTCACTAGCTAGTTTCCGTGTTATTTTGTGTATTTATTATTTCTGCCGATCGTTATTCCTCGAAGAAAACTGCATAATAACGATCAAGTAGTGACAGCACCTGACTTCTTCTGTGTAATCCTTCGGATTCGGTGCCTTATTTGAAATTAAAGGGGGAAGATGTCCAACGGGCCGACTTGGAGCAGGAGAGGCACCACTGAACATTATAATTTCCACTGTCTATACTTTTACAAATAAATTCATAAAACTTTGTCAGCATGACCAGGAAGGATTCAGAATTCACGCTCTTAAAAGTGGAAGTTCGGAAACATACGAAATAAATTTTTTTTAGATGTGAAATTTCTTTATTTTTTTCACTTACTAATGGCAGCATTTGTTGCTCTAGGTACACTTTTCTTCATAAGTAAGAGAGATTCTTGGATGAATTTTGCACCATACTTAAAGGTGTATGAAACTCTAGAATTTTTCAGATCTATTAAAAACTGTGGTAAAAATTGAGGTAATTAACTATAAAATTTGTGTTTTTTATAAACATGAAGTTTAAAATATAACAGTTCATTCGTTTTTTCATAAATTAAACAAGTTATAGAGTTTCATATATCTGTGAGTATGGTATGTATGCTGTGCTAAATTCATTGAAGAACCTCTCTAACTTATGAAGAAAAGTGTACCCATAGCAACAAATGCAGCCATTGGTAAGTGAAAAAATGATGAAATTTCGCACGTAAAAAATTTATTTTGTTATGTTTTCGAACTGCAATGGGTGTGAATCCTGAATCCTTCTTGGTGATGTTGACAAAGTTTGATGAATTTATTTGTAAAAGTATAGACACTAGATACTAAAATGTCCTGTGATGCCTCTCCTGCTCCAAGTCGGCCCGTTTGACGTCCTACCCTCCTTAATATCAAACCATTAACAATACTGTAATTCTTTAATTAGTCTACCGCCCCGAGAGGAAGGGGGGGGGGAGTGTTATAAGGTGACCACCCATATTAACCAAGGCGCTACCAACACCATATCCTCAACGGCCATTCAGCGAACTTTGCTGCGTACGTACCTCTGCAGCAAGCGCATTGTTCACTCGTCCGTGCTGACTGGTTTTTCATTAGCAACGAAGACAGTAATTTACACACCAGTACCGCAGCTTGACGTCCACCTAGTCGCAACGGACTGTCTCTTCAGATGAACCACGTTTCATGCTACATCGGACAGATACACATTGTGAAAAGTCTGAAAGCAGGTGCCCTACAACGTCGTAAGGGGATGTTTTCGTGGCATTCCGTGTGTGATCTCGTCACTCTGGGAGGCAGAATGGATCAATATAAACATAAGTCTATTCTCGGGAACAATGTCCGACTCTGCATATAATTTTCCTCAACACGACGGTACTTACCAGCAACACACTGCAACGTCTCACACCACTCGCAGTGTACGCGCGTGGTTTGTAGAGTACCGGACGAGTGAACCGTACTCCCAGCGCCACAAAACTCCCCTGATTTAAACCCAATCGAGGACCTGGAGGACTACCTCACTCGGGCTGTTCGCGCCATAGATAGTTAACCGAGATACCCATAGCAGCTGGAGTTTGCATGGCTCCATATCCCTAATGTTTCCTTCGAGAACATCACTGACGGTCTTCCTGCACGTCTCTCAGAGATTCGCAATGGAAACTGGGGTTACTATAGCTTTTGACAGGTGAAATATTTTTTTTGTATTGATATTTCCTTAACACGAAGGTTGTTTCTTAAACATAACAAAAGCACAGATAATGTAACATACTAGCACACAAGTGACAACAAAGTCTCTTCAAAGAGTTCCTCAATGTTTTCTGATCTACTTACATCCTCTCCTTCTACACCAAGTCTTGTCGTTGTGAACAGTATATTTTGGAACCAGACAGTCGCAGCTCGAACTCTTTTCGTTCGTCCTTCACTTTTCCAGCCACGTACAAGTTTACGTATTCTTGTTTTCTCCACCCATCTTACATTCTACCAACACTGTTCCTCACACTTTCTTTTACTGAAATTGTTACTGATGTTCTCCACAAGTCCATCCCTAATTCAGCAATCTGTCGGACCTGGTGGTGTGACGGTAAGGTGCAACGCTGGAAACCGAAAGGACATGGGATCGAATCCAGGCCTGACTACGAATTTTTCAGTCTGCCTTTCACGTATAGGCAGATTAGGGACACGGAAGTCGCCGAAGTTGCTTCTAAGTGACAGACTTGCTCTTCCTCCGAAATTTTTATAGTATCTTGATCTTATTCATACATTATTATTAGTTGGCAGCGTCTCTGCTAATACAAGATGATACTCTTTTACATCGAATACGATTCTTTTATTTCTGTTCGCAACACTCCACACCAATAGGTGCCGGCCGGAGTGGCCGAGTGGTTCTAGGCGCTACAGTCTGGAACCGCGCGACCGCTACGGCCGCAGGTTCAGGCGCTACAGTCTGAAATCGCGCGACCGCTACGGTCGCAGGTTCGAATCCTGCCTAAGGCATGGATGTGTGTGATGTCCTTAGGTTAGTTAGGTTTAAGTAGTTCTAAGTTCTAGGCGAACTGATGACCTCATAAGTTAAGCCCCATAGTGCTCAGAGCCATTTGAACCAATAGGTCTGAGTTGGATGCATCAGATAGATTCCGGCGGATGCTAATTATTCTTATATTAATTAAACCATGTGTTTTCCCGCTTTTATACAAAACAGAATCCACGTGCAAAAATTATTGATATTTTTTAATCTGCCACTATCTGTGCAAAGTTCATGCTAATGAATGTTGAGATACTCTGTTATTAGCTAATCTTCAGATCCAAGATTCGTAGTCTGTTACTGTGTGATTACGCATGTAGTTTCCACCGTCTCCGTTTTATGCTGCCACGATTCAGCAAACGGTAAATGATTGGTCATATGTTCAGCAGATTTCTGATACTCTTACTTTTACCAGGACTTATCGTAAGAGGAACTTCTATATAAATTTTATATAATGGTGGTGACATGGGGCACCCTTGTAAGGGATTCTTTTGTGAAAGTGTACAGCCTATTTTAGCTTTTCATGTGATACTTGTATATGTTCTTAATGTCATTTAAAGTATTGGGTCCTTTTTATTGACAAACATAATGCTGTCCTAAGTACATTCCTTGAAACAGAATCATATGCTTCTCCCTGTCGTATTCATGAAATGCATTTGGCATCAAACATATAATTACGGCCGAAAGGGAGACCTAGCAAGCAACGTAGCTACTGTTACGAGGTTACTTTTTTGCTCGCAGCTATAATGCAGCATCGTCACAGGACAAAATAACTTCAGGCAAAGTTAGTAAAAATGGTTGGCATCACAGATTAGCAACTAATGTAGGTTTTCAATGTAACCTCTAAAGACCTGAAACCAAACTTACAGAGGAAGTATCGGAAAATCGGTAATATTTCACTTCTCAGCATCACTAACAGCCAATAATTTGCAAAAAAAGAAAAAGGGCACATGACCCACAGGTCATGTATCAAATGTGATAGAGCTGGCGTCTAAGGGACTGTAGACCATGCATCAAATGCGATACATCATGTATCTATGAAGCTAAAATTGTCAAATATATTAAATATTTGTTGCGTTACTTGAAATTTTAAGGTGCGTTCAGAAACATTGATTAACAGAAATCAGAGCTTGTATATAGTATTTATTTTTTCTTAGAAAGCGTTTTAAGAAGCTAAAAAGTATAGTTTGTCAAAATGTCAAAGATACTATCATTTCAGAGAATAAATTTGGCAAAGCAGTGGTCATTAAATATTTTTACACAATACGTATGTGATGACGTATTTACGAAGATTACTGAACCTAAGATTTTTGCTTCCATGCTTTAAGCTGTTTCATACTATGTGGAATGATATGAAGCAACTACTTTATGAAGTGAAACACAGGAACTGATTACAAGTATGGCATTTTACGAACTTCTTGACTGGAACAACCTTGCATTTTAGATCTAGAACTACATTTCTTTCTCCCAGCCTAAATTCAGGCAAATCGAATGCATCTCTAGATCTATTGCATGTTGGTTGGATGGTTTTTATTGGTTTATGCTTCTATGCTTAATATCTTTCCTTTCTTACGAAATATTTGAGGCGATGTGCTTCAGTAGCGACTCCAGAATTTCTGAATCCGTCAAACCTAATGACCATGTACACGTTAACCATACAAACACTGTTAAATTCTTAAATATTCGATCTACAGCTTGCGAAAGTATTCTTTCTGTCATTTACAGCAATTAAAATGTAGCACACAAACTACATTCATGTACATCATTCACACATATGTAAACATAACTGGCTTGATATTGTTCAAAATGTAGTCATACAATCTGACTGTATCATATTCGATACAGTACATTTACACATTTCCTAAACTTGCAAATAATTGCAAGTTAAGTACTTAGACTTACCTGCTTATAATTATCACAGTTATCCTTCATAAGTTATAGTATGTCTGAGTCTTATCTTGTCTTTCAAGTGGCATCTTTGTTTGCGCACACACTCTGTGCTTTTTGGAAGTGCTGCACCTTCTTGCACCTGTGAGAAACTTGAAGGAATAAAGAGCATGAAGAGCAGACATACTGTTGCCAGCTAAAAATATTAATTCTGATTATGAAAAAGAAAACAAAATCACCCGAGTGTATGATATTTGATACATGGGGATGCTAGAGGATAAAGATAAATAACAATGTCATCAAATATTTTTCAGTATAAAAATATATAATACCCTTGAATATTTTGAAGTGTAGCTGTAATGAAGTGAACTGATTTTCTACATATAACCTCGTGTGTATCTGTGTCCTCATAAAGAAAAATGGTGTAATTACAGAAACACTGTGTGATAAAATGAGTCATAACAGTAAGTGAAATTGTATAGCGGTGTTCCACTTAAAGGCAACCAAGTAAATTGGAAAATCTAAAGCCACACTTGTGATCAGTTCCTGTGTTTCACTTCAGAAAGGAATTGCTTCAAATCATTCCACATAGTATGAAACAGCTTAAAGCATGGAAGCAAAAATTTTAAGTTCGGTAATCTTCATAAATACGGCATCATATGGTTTACAAAATTTATTTTCTGAAATGATTTTATCTTTGGCATTTTCACAAACTGTACTTTTTAGTTTCTTAAAACGCTTTCTAAAAATAAATAAACAGTATATAAAAGTTCTACTTTCTGTTAATTAATCTTTCTGAAGGCAAAACACCTTAAAATCCCAAGAACCAGCTATAAATATTTAATACATTTGACTGTTTTAACTTCATAGAGACCTGATGTATTGTATTTGATACATGGGCTAAAGTCACTTAGATACCAGCTGTATCACATTTGACACATGGCCTGTGGGTCATGTGTAGAATATTTTTACTCTTTTCTTTTTTTCGCAAATTGTTTGCTCTCAGTGATGCTGCTAAGAGTTGAAATATTATCAATTTGCCGATACTCCGTCTATAAGTTTGGTTTCATGTCTGTAGAGGTTACATTGAAAACTTACATTAGTTGCTAATCAGTGATGCCAACAAATTTTTAATAACTTTGTCTGAAGTTATTTTGTCCTGTGACGATGCTGCGTTGTAACTACGAGGAAGAAAGTAACCTCATAACAGCAACTGCTTTGCTTGCTGGGGTTCCTTTTTTTGCCATAATTATACGTTTGATGCCAAGTGCATTTCATGAATACAACAGGGTGAAGCCTATAATACTGTTTCAAGAAATCTCCTTAGGACAGCATTATATTTGGCAGTAAAAAATACCCCTTGATTTAAATAGTATTGGGAACATATACAAGTAACACATGAAAAGCTAAAATTGGTAGTACACTTTCACAGAAGAATATAATATGCAAGGATCCCTTAAAAGAAAACAAAAGAAACTGCCATTTGCAATTCAGTATTGTGCAATTAAATGTACAGCTCTGGAGTGCCAGGTTACACCAATACGCGACTCGAAATTTCAACACATAAAACTAACAGAATAAAATAAAATACATAAAATAACGAGCCGAATTTCGAAAGATAAATAAATAAATAGAAATGTTTCTATAAAAGGCCCTGTACGTTTATGTGCACAAACGGACAAAAAAAAATTGGAAACATTAGATACTGCATACGAAAATTTAAACTGCTCTGTAAAAATGAGACTGACTGCGTAAGAAATGAAATCGAACTGATATTCACGTAAAACGAACCTGGTAATAACTGTGAAATGCTATGTACGACTGTGAATGATTTAACTACGCCTTGACAGTAAATTTAAACTGGCCGTAACGAATTTATGTGGCTTACCTGTAGCAACGGAAACTCTGTACTGCAGGAAGTAATGGACATAAAATATACAGCGCAGCAGCAAACCATCTGCATACGAGAACATCATCCGGCCGAAGTGGCCGTGCGGTTAAAGGCGCTGCAGTCTGGAACCGCAAGACCACTACGGTCGCAGGTTCGAATCCTGCCTCGGGCATGGATGTTTGTGATGTCCTTAGGTTAGTTAGGTTTAAGTAGTTCTAAGTTCTAGGGGACTAATGACCTCAGCAGTTGAGTCCCATAGTGCTCAGAGCCATTTGAACCATTTTGAACGAGAACATCCTCGCGCAGTTCAACGCTAGGACGTGCTGCCACGTCCTAAGCACGTTAAGCGTCAGCTTTGCGTCAGCTGTGTTCCACTCAGTACAATGACGCGACACGCACACTTAAAACGTCCTAATTTTCGCAAGAAAACAGTCGACTATATTGCATTAACTAAATGATATAAAAGTCTAGCATTCGAAATCGATATCGGATATCCGGTACCTTAACAAATGAAATAATCTTCACGAAACTTGTTTCTTACTGCAAATATGACCCTGACACGAAATTAATTTTTGAAATATTATAGGAGAGGTAAATCTATAATTTCTGAGTGCAAGCCATGTGAACAGATAACGTCTGAGCAATGAAACTAAGTGGAACCAATAAAGGAAAATCCCATTAGGAGTCTTAGTTTTCCAAAAATACCCTAACTTACGTGCAGGCAAGCATTGCAGGAACAACACAAAAATACGCAGAATGGTGCGATGGTGAATCAGAAGGGTACTTCGCGTTCTCATTCAGACGGGTTGACAGTACTGACAGCAGGAGGTAATAAAGGTAACTGTAACGTCAGTCAGATCAGTTTGAAATAAGGATGACCTGTGGCTCTGTTTCTGTCGCTGTGAAGGAACTCTCGGCTGAGAGTGGCAAAAGATGGTGCAGGTAAACTGCATGTCGACGATTGTCTCACACGTTCGCAACTTCCCGTACTTTTTTTTCGTATGTTGTTCATTTGTAACACTTTGTAAATACACTCGAACAAAAGAAAAAAAAAACAATGATTTAAGAAAGGATCCATAGGTATGATTCCCAGATGGTTCATTCAAGTGAAAGACCTTCGTAAATTGAGCAAGTCAATAACTCGTTGATCCACTTCTCACCTTTATGCAAGCATGTATTTGGCTTGCAACTGACAGATGTTCTCTCGAGGCATATTGTGCCAGATTCTGACCAGCTGGTGAGCTAGAGCGTCAAAATCCCAGGAATTTTATTAAAGATGAAATTCCTCCAGCTGTACTTAAGATTTCTTATTTACTTCGCTACTACTTTCGGCGTTGCGTCAAGGCCATCTTCAGGCCCGTACACTTTGCTGAAATCAGTTGTGTATGGCCCAGTCTAGAATTCCGCGGTGAGATCAACATGTGCTCCACGTGGATAGCGCGCAGTAACAACTTACCAGTAACTAGCCTTCTTTTATGGTTCTTCAACGAAGTGTTAGCTATGATTAAGTTACGCTCTGTGCAACATTCTACCAGGCGGCTTCCTCTTTCATTCCTTACCTCCATTCCATATTCACCTACTACGTTTCCTTCTCTTCCTTTTCCTAATATCGAATTCCAGTCACCCATGACTATTAAATTTTCGTCTCCCTCACTATCTGAATAATTTCTTTTCTCCTCATATAATTCATCAGCTTCTTCGTCATCTGCGGAGCTAGTTGGAATATAAGCTTTTACAACTGTGGCAGGCGTGGGCTTTGTATCTACACTCCTGGAAATTGAAATAAGAACACCGTGAATTCATTGTCCCAGGAAGGGGAAACTTTATTGACACATTCCTGGGGTCAGATACTTCACATGATCACACTGACAGAACCACAGGCACATAGACACAGGCAACAGAGCATGCACAATGTCGGCACTAGTACAGTGTATATCCACCTTTCGCAGCAATGCAGGCTGCTATTCTCCCATGGAGACGATCGTAGAGATGCTGGACGTAGTCCTGTGGAACGGCTTGCCATGCCATTTCCACCTGGCGCCTCAGTTGGACCAGCGTTCGTGCTGGACGTGCAGACCGCGTGAGACGACGCTTCATCCAGTCCCAAACATGCTCAGTGCGGGACAGATCCGGAGATCTTGCTGGCCAGGGTAGTTGACTTACACCTTCTAGAGCACGTTGGGTGGCACGGGATACATGCGGACGTGCATTGTCCTGTTGGAACAGCAAGTTCCCTTGCCGGTCTAGGAATGGTAGAACGATGGGTTCGATGACGGTTTGGATGTACCGTGCACTATTCAGTGTCCCCTCGACGATCACCAGTGGTGTACGGCCAGTGTAGGAGATCACTCCCCACACCATGATGCCGGGTGTTGGCCCTGTGTGCCTCGGTCGTATGCAGTCCTGATTGTGGCGCTCACCTGCACGGCGCCAAACACGCATACGACCATCATTGGCACCAAGGCAGAAGCGACTCTCATCGCTGAAGACGACACGTCTCCATTCGTCCCTGTCGCGACACCACTGGAGGCGGGCTGCACGATGTTGGGGCGTGAGCGGGAGACGGCCTAACGGTGTGCGGGACCGTAGCCCAGCTTCATGGAGACGGTTGCGAATGGTCCTCGCCGATACCCCAGGAGCAACAGTGTCCCTAATTTGCTGGGAAGTGGCGTTGCGGTCCCCTACGGCACTGCGTAGGATCCTACGGTCTTGGCGTGCATCCGTGCGTCACTGCGGTCCGGTCCCAGGTCGACGGGCACGTGCACCTTCCGCCGACCACTGGCGACAACATCGATGTACTGTGGAGACCTCACGCCCCACGTGTTGAGCAATTCGGCGGTACGTCCACCCGGCCTCCCGCGTGCCCACTATACGCCCTCGCTCAAAGTCCGTCAACTGCACATACGATTCACGTCCACGCTGTCGCGGCATGCTACCAGTGTTAAAGACTGCGATGGAGCTCCGTATGCCACGGCAAACTGGCTGACACTGACGGCGGCGGTGCACAAATGCTGCGCAGCTAGCGCCATTCGACGGCCAACACCGCGGTTCCTGGTGTGTCCGCTGTGCCGTGCGTGTGATCATTGCTTGTACAGCCCTCTCGCAGTGTCCGGAGCAAGTATGGTGGGTCTGACACACCGTTGTCAATGTGTTCTTTTTACCATTTCCAGGAGTGTATTTTGGCCACAATCATGCGTTCACTAGACTGTTTGTAGTAGCTTACCCGCATTCGTATTTTTTATTCATTATGAAACCTACTCCTGAATTACCCCTATCTGATTATGTATTTATAAGCCTGTATTCACTTGACCAGAAGTCTTCTTCCTCCTGCCACCGAACTTCCCTAATTCCCACTATATCTAACTTTAACCTATCCATTTCCCTTTTAAAATTTTCTAACCTACCTGCCCGATTAAGGGATCTGACATTCCACGCTCCGACCCGTAGAATGCCAGTTTTATTTCTCCAGATAACAATGTCCTCCTGAGTAGTCCCCGCCCGGAGGTCAGAATGGATGACTATTTTACGTCCGGAATATTTTACCCAAGAGGTTGCCATCATCATTTAACCGTACAGTAAGGCTGCATGCCCTCGGGAAAAATTACAGCTGTAGTTTCCCCTTGCTTTCAGCCGTTCGCAGTACCAGCACAGCAAGGCCGTTTTGGTTAGTGTTACAATGCCAGATCAATCATCCTGACTGTTGCCTCTGCAACCACTGAAAAGGCAGCTGCCCCTCTTCAGGAACCACACGTTTGTCTGGCCTCTCAACAGATACCCCTCCTTTGTGGTTGCACCTACGGTACGGCTATCTGTATCGTTGAGGCGCGCAAACCTCCCCAGCAACGGCAAGGTCCATGGTTCATGGGAGGAATACATAACTCAAATTACGTGAAGATACAGTAGTCGCATTAGCTAACATGTAAAACTCTACGGTAGAGGTAACTGTATTTTGGAAGACTTTATGTCTTCGGTAATGCTGGCGCTGCCAATGCTAGTTCACCAATAAAATATATAAAAACACACACATGTTCAGAAAATGACAGTAAACTAACTGTAGAAACTTCATTTCGTAAGTCGTTTACATTAGTATATTCTGCAGAAATGAGTATCGTTTCAAACATGTCGGCCTGCCGGTTCAAAGTCAACGTAGATATCGCGACGCAACACCACTTACCGCAAAAGGTGCCTGCGGCTCTCGTTGTTGCTGTAAACCGAGGGTAATGGATGATTGTGACTCGAGCAGACATGCAGAGAGCCTGGCAGACATATGCGCGAACCGAACCTTCAAAGCCGGCCGGAGTGGCCGAGCGGTTCTAGGCGCTACAGTCTGGAACCGCGCGACCGCTGCGGTCGCAGGTTCGAATCCTGCCTCGGGCATGGATGTGTGTGATGTCCTTAGGTTAGTTAGGTTTAAGTAGTTCTAAGTTCTGGGGGACTGATGACGTCAGCAGTTAAGTCCCATAGTGCTCAGAGCCATTTGAACCCTAATCCGAGCTTGTGTTCAATCTATAATGACATCTTTGTGGACGGTACTCTCCTTCTTTGCCTTCCAGCTTCTGCGACTGGCCTTTTTAGATTTGTCCATTCCTCTTCAACTGAACCACCTACTGAGTTATTCGTTACGGCATTATCTATTATCTCATAGAACTCCAAGCGTTCTTCCATGTCCCACTACTCTACGCATTGATTCCTAAATGGACTCTTAAGCTATAGCCCACTTTTCTACCATGCACACATCCTCAAATAACCTTTTCTTCTACTGCATCACCTGTAACCACATTACAGTCCCAGTAACTTTAGAATTTCGTATCCTTATACGTACTCAATTACCCGCACAATATCGTCATATACATTATCTCCTCGTCTTCTGCCTGCGACTTCGGCACGTATGCGTGAACTATTGTTGCCGCTGTTGGTTAGCTGTCGATTCCGATGAGAACAACCCTATGACTGAACTGCTTACGCTGAGTGACTTTCTGCCCTACCTTTCGATTCATAGCTAATCCTACCCCCGTTATACCAGTTTCTGTTGCTGCCTGACCAGAAATTCTTGTCTTCTTTTCATTTCACTTCACTGACCCTCACTATATCCTAATGGAGATATAGTATTCCCCTTTACAGGTTTTCTAGATTCCCTACCATGTTCGAATTTCTGACATTCCACGCCCCTATTTGTAAAACTTTACCCTTCCGCTCGTTATTCTGTCTTCTTCTCATGGTCACCTCCCACTTGGCAGTCCCCTCCCGGAGAGCTGAATGGAAACTAGTGCAGAACTTTTTGCCAACGGAGTGATAATCGGGACTTTTTTGAATTACAGGCCACATGTCCTGTGGATACTCATTATGCCTCTGTAACGTGGTGGTTTTCATTGTGTGGTGCATCCTCAAGGCGTTGATCATTGCTGATTAGATTATTCCGCCTTTCAAGGGACGTTTTTCACTCCAGTCGCAAAACAGTGCCTCTGTCAGCTCCTCCGTCCTCTATGACAATACTGTCAGCAGAACTTGGGTGACTTCTCGTGACGGATGTGTTTGATCGCCATTGATGATCGTTTTCGTTCGAAATTTAACCATTTGCGAGGTTCGAACCCGTCATCGAAAACGTTTTGACTGATTTGAGAGACGCTGTCCCTAAACGACGGGTATAGGCTTTGTACTTCATCTTCTTTGTACAAGCACTTCGTTCTCGATATTCGATTCCTATTATTCGCTCAGAGCCATTTGAACCGAACCTTCAAATCAGTGAGTTTGAAAGAGAGCGCATTATTGGCATCAGGGTGTGTGATGCTTCCATCCGGGAAACTACTGCTCGTGTGGATCGAAGTGTTTTGGCAGTGTAACGAGTGTGTGCAGGAAGGTTCAGGTAAGGCCGTAGAAAACGTCGAGATGGTTCAAATCGCCCCACCCTGATCATCCCCGTAGAAGATCGACACCTCATCCGAATGGCGTTGCAGGACAAATCTGCGTCCTCTTCGGCTCTGGCGCAGTAGTGAAACAGTGTGACAGATGGTACTCTATCAAGCTGAGAGTCCGCTGCTGTGCGCGTGTTGCACGTCTCCGTCTGCCGTTGTCGAATGTGCAGAAACACGCTAGACGTCATTGGTGTATGGAAACGAGGTCACTAGGGACATCAGATAGTGTTTTGTACGAAACCAGGTTGTGTTTGGTTGAAAATGATGGTCGCCATTTTAGTTCACCACAGACAGGGGGAGAGGCATCAGAGTGGCTGTATTCGTACAACAAATAGAGCGCCAGCTCAAGGTCTTAAAGATCTTATGGTGTGGGGTGCTACGGGGTACAGCCACAAATCACAGTTGCTACGTGTCCAGGGTTCTGCGACCACTGTGACTTACATGAATGACAACCTGCGACCCGCGGCCGTACCCTTTCTGCACAACACCCCAGACGCCATTTTTCAGCAAGACAATGAACGACCACATATTGCTGCGTGGAAACGTGGCGTCTTGGTGTAACAGGCTGTCTGCCTTTTGCCCTGGCCCGCCAGATCAGAATACTTGCCGCCAATCCAAAATGTGTAGAATGTGGCGGAACGAGTAGAGCTGTGACCCAATGCCAGCCACCACAGAACCAGGTTAATGCAGAATGGATGGCTATACCACAGACCACCATTAAAGCCTTAAATGCGTTGTTGTCATCACGCATGGAAAAAGTTATCAGGGCCCATGGCGGACCCTGCGCCTACTAGGCAATACAACACGTGCTGAACTGAAGTAACTAAAATGCTAATCATTTCTGCAGAACGTACTAATGTACATGTCCTGTGAAAGTGAACGTCCTGTCTCTTGTCTTCAACGTTTTCTGTTCCTTCTGATCTGGCCAGCTTACATCGGTATGTATATATGAACAAAAATGACTATTTCCAATAGTTACCCAAGTATTTTGCCGTCTCTGACACTTTTACAACATCGCCGGCAAATTTTAACGTGTGTGTTATGGATTATTAGCAACTCCCGTAGCCCAGATTCTTTCACGAAGCGGTTTCTCTTGTCAATGTTTACAACGTGATATCTCCAGCACTATGTGTCATACGGTGATACACTCTTTCAGGTGCATTCGGTGATAATGAGGTTTCTTTTATTTTTTTATTTAGTCATCTTCTTCAGACGTGTTCGATATGCCTCGCCACGAATCCCTCACCTCAACGTAGTCAAGTAAAAGAGATGCATTATCAGCAAAAAGAATAATTTTGTTTTCAGCTTTACCTTTTGTACACAGTGGAAAGTCATTAATAAAAATACAAATGAGCAAGAGGCCCAATACATAATCCTGTTGCACCCCTGTACTTACTGTTCCCATCAGATGAAGCTGTTGGACACTCTATTTTTACATGTAATCCAATGTTTTTTTTCGTAGGAGAACTGCTGTAAAGTTTGGAAGGTAGGAGACGAGGTACTGGCTGAAGTAAAGCTGTGAGGACGGGGCGTGAGTAGTGCTTGGGCGCAGCGGAGTGTGCGCTGATATGAAACTTCCTGGCAGATTAAAACTGTGTGCCAGACCGAGACTCGAACTCGGGACCTTTGCCTTTCGCGGGCAAGTGCTCTACCAACTGAGCTACCCAAGCACGACACAAGCCCCGTCCTCACAGCTTTACTTCTGCCAGGACCTCGTCTCCTACATTCCAAATTTTACAGAAGCTCTCCTGCGAACCTTGCAGAACTAGCACACCTGAAAGAAAGCATATTGCGGAGACATGGCGTAGCCACAGCCTGGGCGATGTTTTCGGAATGAGATTTTCACTCTGCAGCGGAGTGTGCACTGATATGAAACTTCCTGGCAGATTAAAACTGTGTGCCGGACCGAGACTCGAACTCGGGACCTTTGCCTTTCGCGGGCAACTGCTCTACCAACTGAGGTACCCAAGCACGACTCAGGCCCCGTCCTCACAGCTTTACTTCTGCCAGTACCTCGTCTCCTACCTTCCAAATTTTACAGAAGCTCTCCTGCGAACCTTGCAGAACTAGCTCTCCTGAAAGAAAGGATATTGCGGAGACATGGCGTAACTACAGCCTGGGGGATGTTTTGAGAATGAGATTTTCACTCTGCAGCGGAGTGTGCGCTGATATAAAAACTTCCTGGCAGATTAAAACTGTGTGCTGGACCGAGGCTCGAACTCGGGACCGTTGCCTTTCGCGGGCAAGTGCTCTACCAACTGAGCTACCCAAGCACGACTCGCGCCCCGTCCTCACAGCTTTACTTCTGCCAGGACCTCGTCTCCTACCTTCCAAACTTTACAGAAGCTCTCCTGCGAACCTTGCAGAACTTGCACTCCTGAAAGAAAGGATATTGCGGACACATGGCGTAGCCACAGCCTGGGGGATGTTTTCGGAATGAGATTTTCACTCTGCAGCGGAGTGTGCGCTGATATGAAACTTCCTGGCAGATTAATTGATTTTCGCGGGCAAGTGCTCTACCAACTGAGCTACCCAAGCACGACTCGCGCCCCGTCCTCACAGCTTTACTTCTGCCAGGACCTCGTCTCCTACCTTCCAAACTTTACAGAAGCTCTCCTGCGAACCTTGCAGAACTTGCACTCCTGAAAGAAAGGATATTGCGGACACATGGCGTAGCCACAGCCTGGGGGATGTTTTCGGAATGAGATTTTCACTCTGCAGCGGAGTGTGCGCTGATATAAAACTTCCTGGCAGATTAATTGCCTTTCGCGGGCATGTGCTCTACCAACTGAGCTACCCAAGCACGACTCGCGCCCCGACCTCACAGCTTTACTTCTGCCAGGACCTCGTCTCCTACCTTACAAACTTTACAGAAGCTCTCCTGCGAACCTTGCAGAGCTAGCACTCCTGAAAGAAAGGATATTGTGGAGACATGGCGTAGCCACAGCCTGGGGGATGTTTTCGGAATGAGATTTTCACTCTGCAGCGGAGTGTGCGCTGATATAAAACTTCCTGGCAGATTAATTGCCTTTCGCGGGCATGTGCTCTACCAACTGAGCTACCCCAGCACGACTCGCGCCCCGACCTCACAGCTTTACTTCTGCCAGGACCTCGTCTCCTACCTTACAAACTTTACAGAAGCTCTCCTGCGAACCTTGCAGAGCTAGCACTCCTGAAAGAAAGGATATTGCGGAGACATGGCGTAGCCACAGCCTGGGGGATGTTTTCGGAATGAGATTTTCACTCTGCAGCGGAGTGTGCGCTGATATAAAACTTCCTGGCAGATTAATTGCCTTTCGCGGGCATGTGCTCTACCAACTGAGCTACCCAAGCACGACTCGCGCCCCGACCTCACAGCTTTACTTCTGCCAGGACCTCGTCTCCTACCTTACAAACTTTACAGAAGCTCTCCTGCGAACCTTGCAGAGCTAGCACTCCTGAAAGAAAGGATATTGCGGACACATGGCGTAGCCACAGCCTGGGGGATGTTTTCGGAATGAGATTTTCACTCTGCAGCGGAGTGTGCGCTGATATAAAACTTCCTAGCAGATTAATTGCCTTTCGCGGGCATGTGCTCTACCAACTGAGCTACCCCAGCACGACTCGCGCCCCGACCTCACAGCTTTACTTCTGCCAGGACCTCGTCTCCTACCTTACAAACTTTACAGAAGCTCTCCTGCGAACCTTGCAGAGCTAGCACTCCTGAAAGAAAGGATATTGCGGAGACATGGCGCAGCCACAGCCTGGGGGGTGTTTTCGGAATGAGATTTTCACTCTGCAGCGGAGTGTGCGCTGATATAAAACTTCCTGGCAGATTAATTGCCTTTCGCGGGCATGTGCTCTACCAACTGAGCTACCCAAGCACGACTCGCGCCCCGTCCTCACAGCTTTACTTCTGCCAGGACCTCGTCTCCTACCTTCCAAACTTTACAGAAGCTCTCTTGCGAACCTTGCAGAACTTGCACTCCTGAAAGAAAGGATATTGCGGACACATGGCGTAGCCACAGCCTGGGGGATGTTTTCGGAATGAGATTTTCACTCTGCAGCGGAGTGTGCGCTGATACGAAACAACCTGGCAGATTAATTGCTTTTCGCGGGCAAGTGCTCTACCAACTGAGCTACCCAAGCACGACTCGCGCCCCGACCTCACAGCTTTACTTCTGCCAGGACCTCGTCTCCTACCTTCCAAACTTTACAGAAGCTCTCCTGCGAACCTTGCAGAACTAGCACTCCTGAAAGAAAGGATTTGCGGAGACATGGCGTAGCCACAGCCTGGGGGATGTTTTCGGAATGAGATTTTCACTCTGCAGCGGAGTGTGCGCTGATATAAAACTTCCTGGCAGATTAATTGCTTTTCGCGGGCAAGTGCTCTACCAACTGAGCTACCCAAGCACGACTCGCGCCCCGACCTCACAGCTTTACTTCTGCCAGGACCTCGTCTCCTACCTTACAAACTTTACAGAAGCTCTCCTGCGAACCTTGCAGAGCTAGCACTCCTGAAAGAAAGGATATTGCGGAGACATGGCGTAGCCACAGCCTGGGGGATGTTTTCGGAATGAGATTTTCACTCTGCAGCGGAGTGTGCGCTGATATAAAACTTCCTGGCAGATTAATTGCTTTTCGCGGGCAAGTGCTCTACCAACTGAGCTACCCAAGCACGACTCGCGCCCCGACCTCACAGCTTTACTTCTGCCAGGACCTCGTCTCCTACCTTACAAACTTTACAGAAGCTCTCCTGCGAACCTTGCAGAGCTAGCACTCCTGAAAGAAAGGATATTGCGGAGACATGGCGTAGCCACAGCCTGGGGGATGTTTTCGGAATGAGATTTTCACTCTGCAGCGGAGTGTGCGCTGATATAAAACTTCCTGGCAGATTAATTGCCTTTCGCGGGCATGTGCTCTACCAACTGAGCTACCCAAGCACGACTCGCGCCCCGACCTCACAGCTTTACTTCTGCCAGGACCTCGTCTCCTACCTTCCAAACTTTACAGAAGCTCTCCTGCGAACCTTGCAGAGCTAGCACTCCTGAAAGAAAGGATATTGCGGAGACATGGCGTAGCCACAGCCTGGGGGATGTTTTCGGAATGAGATTTTCACTCTGCAGCGGAGTGTGCACTGATATGAAACTTCCTGGCAGATTAAAACTGTGTGCCGGACCGAGACTCGAACTCGGGACCTTTGCCTTTCGCGGGCAACTGCTCTACCAACTGAGGTACCCAAGCACGACTCAGGCCCCGTCCTCACAGCTTTACTTCTGCCAGTACCTCGTCTCCTACCTTCCAAATTTTACAGAAGCTCTCCTGCGAACCTTGCAGAACTAGCTCTCCTGAAAGAAAGGATATTGCGGAGACATGGCGTAACTACAGCCTGGGGGATGTTTTGAGAATGAGATTTTCACTCTGCAGCGGAGTGTGCGCTGATATAAAAACTTCCTGGCAGATTAAAACTGTGTGCTGGACCGAGGCTCGAACTCGGGACCGTTGCCTTTCGCGGGCAAGTGCTCTACCAACTGAGCTACCCAAGCACGACTCGCGCCCCGTCCTCACAGCTTTACTTCTGCCAGGACCTCGTCTCCTACCTTCCAAACTTTACAGAAGCTCTCCTGCGAACCTTGCAGAACTTGCACTCCTGAAAGAAAGGATATTGCGGACACATGGCGTAGCCACAGCCTGGGGGATGTTTTCGGAATGAGATTTTCACTCTGCAGCGGAGTGTGCGCTGATATGAAACTTCCTGGCAGATTAATTGATTTTCGCGGGCAAGTGCTCTACCAACTGAGCTACCCAAGCACGACTCGCGCCCCGTCCTCACAGCTTTACTTCTGCCAGGACCTCGTCTCCTACCTTCCAAACTTTACAGAAGCTCTCCTGCGAACCTTGCAGAACTTGCACTCCTGAAAGAAAGGATATTGCGGACACATGGCGTAGCCACAGCCTGGGGGATGTTTTCGGAATGAGATTTTCACTCTGCAGCGGAGTGTGCGCTGATATAAAACTTCCTGGCAGATTAATTGCCTTTCGCGGGCATGTGCTCTACCAACTGAGCTACCCAAGCACGACTCGCGCCCCGACCTCACAGCTTTACTTCTGCCAGGACCTCGTCTCCTACCTTACAAACTTTACAGAAGCTCTCCTGCGAACCTTGCAGAGCTAGCACTCCTGAAAGAAAGGATATTGTGGAGACATGGCGTAGCCACAGCCTGGGGGATGTTTTCGGAATGAGATTTTCACTCTGCAGCGGAGTGTGCGCTGATATAAAACTTCCTGGCAGATTAATTGCCTTTCGCGGGCATGTGCTCTACCAACTGAGCTACCCCAGCACGACTCGCGCCCCGACCTCACAGCTTTACTTCTGCCAGGACCTCGTCTCCTACCTTACAAACTTTACAGAAGCTCTCCTGCGAACCTTGCAGAGCTAGCACTCCTGAAAGAAAGGATATTGCGGAGACATGGCGTAGCCACAGCCTGGGGGATGTTTTCGGAATGAGATTTTCACTCTGCAGCGGAGTGTGCGCTGATATAAAACTTCCTGGCAGATTAATTGCCTTTCGCGGGCATGTGCTCTACCAACTGAGCTACCCAAGCACGACTCGCGCCCCGACCTCACAGCTTTACTTCTGCCAGGACCTCGTCTCCTACCTTACAAACTTTACAGAAGCTCTCCTGCGAACCTTGCAGAGCTAGCACTCCTGAAAGAAAGGATATTGCGGACACATGGCGTAGCCACAGCCTGGGGGATGTTTTCGGAATGAGATTTTCACTCTGCAGCGGAGTGTGCGCTGATATAAAACTTCCTAGCAGATTAATTGCCTTTCGCGGGCATGTGCTCTACCAACTGAGCTACCCCAGCACGACTCGCGCCCCGACCTCACAGCTTTACTTCTGCCAGGACCTCGTCTCCTACCTTACAAACTTTACAGAAGCTCTCCTGCGAACCTTGCAGAGCTAGCACTCCTGAAAGAAAGGATATTGCGGAGACATGGCGCAGCCACAGCCTGGGGGGTGTTTTCGGAATGAGATTTTCACTCTGCAGCGGAGTGTGCGCTGATATAAAACTTCCTGGCAGATTAATTGCCTTTCGCGGGCATGTGCTCTACCAACTGAGCTACCCAAGCACGACTCGCGCCCCGTCCTCACAGCTTTACTTCTGCCAGGACCTCGTCTCCTACCTTCCAAACTTTACAGAAGCTCTCTTGCGAACCTTGCAGAACTTGCACTCCTGAAAGAAAGGATATTGCGGACACATGGCGTAGCCACAGCCTGGGGGATGTTTTCGGAATGAGATTTTCACTCTGCAGCGGAGTGTGCGCTGATACGAAACAACCTGGCAGATTAATTGCTTTTCGCGGGCAAGTGCTCTACCAACTGAGCTACCCAAGCACGACTCGCGCCCCGACCTCACAGCTTTACTTCTGCCAGGACCTCGTCTCCTACCTTCCAAACTTTACAGAAGCTCTCCTGCGAACCTTGCAGAACTAGCACTCCTGAAAGAAAGGATTTGCGGAGACATGGCGTAGCCACAGCCTGGGGGATGTTTTCGGAATGAGATTTTCACTCTGCAGCGGAGTGTGCGCTGATATAAAACTTCCTGGCAGATTAATTGCTTTTCGCGGGCAAGTGCTCTACCAACTGAGCTACCCAAGCACGACTCGCGCCCCGACCTCACAGCTTTACTTCTGCCAGGACCTCGTCTCCTACCTTACAAACTTTACAGAAGCTCTCCTGCGAACCTTGCAGAGCTAGCACTCCTGAAAGAAAGGATATTGCGGAGACATGGCGTAGCCACAGCCTGGGGGATGTTTTCGGAATGAGATTTTCACTCTGCAGCGGAGTGTGCGCTGATATAAAACTTCCTGGCAGATTAATTGCTTTTCGCGGGCAAGTGCTCTACCAACTGAGCTACCCAAGCACGACTCGCGCCCCGACCTCACAGCTTTACTTCTGCCAGGACCTCGTCTCCTACCTTACAAACTTTACAGAAGCTCTCCTGCGAACCTTGCAGAGCTAGCACTCCTGAAAGAAAGGATATTGCGGAGACATGGCGTAGCCACAGCCTGGGGGATGTTTTCGGAATGAGATTTTCACTCTGCAGCGGAGTGTGCGCTGATATAAAACTTCCTGGCAGATTAATTGCCTTTCGCGGGCATGTGCTCTACCAACTGAGCTACCCAAGCACGACTCGCGCCCCGACCTCACAGCTTTACTTCTGCCAGGACCTCGTCTCCTACCTTCCAAACTTTACAGAAGCTCTCCTGCGAACCTTGCAGAGCTAGCACTCCTGAAAGAAAGGATATTGCGGAGACATGGCGTAGCCACAGCCTGGGGGATGTTTTCGGAATGAGATTTTCACTCTGCAGCGGAGTGTGCGCTGATATAAAACTTCCTGGCAGATTAATTGCCTTTCGCGGGCATGTGCTCTACCAACTGAGCTACCCAAGCACGACTCGCGCCCCGACCTCACAGCTTTACTTCTGCCAGGACCTCGTCTCCTACCTTCAGAACTTTACAGAAGCTCTCCTGCGAACCTTGCAGAACTAGCACTCCTGAAAGAAAGGATATTGCGGACACATGGCGTAGCCACAGCCTGGGGGATGTTTTCGGAATGAGATTTTCACTCTGCAGCGGAGTGTGCGCTGATATAAAACTTCCTGGCAGATTAATTGCTTTTCGCGGGCAAGTGCTCTACCAACTGAGCTACCCAAGCACGACTCGCGCCCCGACCTCACAGCTTTACTTCTGCCAGGACCTCGTCTCCTACCTTCCAAACTTTACAGAAGCTCTCCTGCGAACCTTGCAGAACTAGCACTCCTGAAAGAAAGGATATTGCGGACACATGGCGTAGCCACAGCCTGGGGGATGTTTTCGGAATGAGATTTTCACTCTGCAGCGGAGTGTGCGCTGATATAAAACTTCCTGGCAGATTAATTGCTTTTCGCGGGCAAGTGCTCTACCAACTGAGCTACCCAAGCACGACTCGCGCCCCGACCTCACAGCTTTACTTCTGCCAGGACCTCGTCTCCAACCTTCCAAACTTTACAGAAGCTCTCCTGCGAACCTTGCAGAACTAGCACTCCTGAAAGAAAGGATATTGCGGACACATGGCGTAGCCACAGCCTGGGGGATGTTTTCGGAATGAGATTTTCACTCTGCAGCGGAGTGTGCGCTGATATAAAACTTCCTGGCAGATTAATTGCTTTTCGCGGGCAAGTGCTCTACCAACTGAGCTACCCAAGCACGACTCGCGACCCGACCTCACAGCTTTACTTCTGCCAGGACCTCGTCTCCTACCTTCCAAACTTTACAGAAGCTCTCCTGCGAACCTTGCAGAACTAGCACTCCTGAAAGAAAGGATATTGCGGACACATGGCGTAGCCACAGCCTGGGGGATGTTTTCGGAATGAGATTTTCACTCTGCAGCGGAGTGTGCGCTGATATAAAACTTCCTGGCAGATTAATTGCTTTTCGCGGGCAAGTGCTCTACCAACTGAGCTACCCAAGCACGACTCGCGCCCCGACCTCACAGCTTTACTTCTGCCAGGACCTCGTCTCCTACCTTCCAAACTTTACAGAAGCTCTCCTGCGAACCTTGCAGAACTAGCACTCCTGAAAGAAAGGATATTGCGGAGACATTTCGTAGCCACAGCCTGGGGGATGTTTTCGGAATGAGATTTTCACTCTGCAGCGGAGTGTGCGCTGATATAAAACTTCCTGGCAGATTAATTGCCTTTCGCGGGCATGTGCTCTACCAACTGAGCTACCCAAGCACGACTCGCGCCCCGACCTCACAGCTTTACTTCTGCCAGGACCTCGTCTCCTACCTTACAAACTTTACAGAAGCTCTCCTGCGAACCTTGCAGAGCTAGCACTCCTGAAAGAAAGGATATTGCGGAGACATGGCGTAGCCACAGCCTGGGGGATGTTTTCGGAATGAGATTTTCACTCTGCAGCGGAGTGTGCGCTGATATAAAACTTCCTGGCAGATTAATTGCCTTTCGCAGGCATGTGCTCTACCAACTGAGCTACCCAAGCACGACTAGCGCCCCGTCCTCACAGCTTTACTTCTGCCAGGACCTCGTCTCCTACCTTACAAACTTTACAGAAGCTCTCCTGCGAACCTTGCAGAGCTAGCACTCCTGAAAGAAAGGATATTGCGGAGACATGGCGTAGCCACAGCCTGGGGGATGTTTTCGGAATGAGATTTTCACTCTGCAGCGGAGTGTGCGCTGATATAAAACTTCCTGGCAGATTAATTGCCTTTCGCGGGCATGTGCTCTACCAACTGAGCTACCCAAGCACGACTCGCGCCCCGACCTCACAGCTTTACTTCTGCCAGGACCTCGTCTCCTACCTTACAAACTTTACAGAAGCTCTCCTGCGAACCTTGCAGAGCTAGCACTCCTGAAAGAAAGGATAATGCGGAGACATGGCGTAGCCACAGCCTGGGGGATGTTTTCGGAATGAGATTTTCACTCTGCAGCGGAGTGTGCGCTGATATAAAACTTCCTGGAAGATTAATTGCCTTTCGCGGGCATGTGCTCTACCAACTGAGCTACCCAAGCACGACTAGCGCCCCGTCCTCACAGCTTTACTTCTGCCAGGACCTCGTCTCCTACCTTCCAAACTTTACAGAAGCTCTCCTGCGAACCTTGCAGAACTTGCACTCCTGAAAGAAAGGATATTGCGGACACATGGCGTAGCCACAGCCTGGGGGATGTTTTCGGAATGAGATTTTCACTCTGCAGCGGAGTGTGCGCTGATATAAAACTTCCTGGCAGATTAATTGCTTTTCGCGGGCAAGTGCTCTACCAACTGAGCTACCCAAGCACGACTCGCGCCCAGACCTCACAGCTTTACTTCTGCCAGGACCTCGTCTCCTACCTTCCAAACTTTACAGAAGCTCTCCTGCGAACCTTGCAGAACTTGCACTCCTGAAAGAAAGGATATTGCGGACACATGGCGTAGCCACAGCCTGGGGGATGTTTTCGGAATGAGATTTTCACTCTGCAGCGGAGTGTGCGCTGATATAAAACTTCCTGGCAGATTAATTGCTTTTGGCGGGCAAGTGCTCTACCAACTGAGCTACCCAAGCACGACTCGCGCCCCGACCTCACAGCTTTACTTCTGCCAGGACCTCGTCTCCTACCTTCCAAACTTTACAGAAGCTCTCCTGCGAACCTTGCAGAACTTGCACTCCTGAAAGAAAGGATATTGCGGACACATGGCGTAGCCACGGCCTGGGGGATGTTTTCGGAATGAGATTTTCACTCTGCAGCGGAGTGTGCGCTGATATAAAACTTCCTGGCAGATTAATTGCTTTTCGCGGGCAAGTGCTCTACCAACTGAGCTACCCAAGCACGACTCGCGCCCCGACCTCACAGCTTTACTTCTGCCAGGACCTCGTCTCCTACCTTCCAAACTTTACAGAAGCTCTCCTGCGAACCTTGAAGAACTAGCACTCCTGAAAGAAAGGATATTGCGGAGACATGGCGTAGCCACAGCCTGGGGGATGTTTTCGGAATGAGATTTTCACTCTGCAGCGGAGTGTGCGCTGATATAAAACTTCCTGGCAGATTAATTGCCTTTCGCGGGCATGTGCTCTACCAACTGAGCTACCCAAATACGACTCGCGCCCCGACCTCACAGCTTTACTTCTGCCAGGACCTCGTCTCCTACCTTACAAACTTTACAGAAGCTCTCCTGCGGACCTTGCAGAGCTAGCACTCCTGAAAGAAAGGATATTGCGGAGACATGGCGTAGCCACAGCCTGGGGGATGTTTTCGGAATGAGATTTTCACTCTGCAGCGGAGTGTGCGCTGATATAAAACTTCCTGGAAGATTAATTGCCTTTCGCAGGCATGTGCTCTACCAACTGAGCTACCCAAGCACGACTAGCGCCCCGTCCTCACAGCTTTACTTCTGCCAGGACCTCGTCTCCTACCTTACAAACTTTACAGAAGCTCTCCTGCGAACCTTGCAGAGCTAGCACTCCTGAAAGAAAGGATATTGCGGAGACATGGCGTAGCCACAGCCTGGGGGATGTTTTCGGAATGAGATTTTCACTCTGCAGCGGAGTGTGCGCTGATATAAAACTTCCTGGCAGATTAATTGCCTTTCGCGGGCATGTGCTCTACCAACTGAGCTACCCAAGCACGACTCGCGCCCCGACCTCACAGCTTTACTTCTGCCAGGACCTCGTCTCCTACCTTACAAACTTTACAGAAGCTCTCCTGCGAACCTTGCAGAGCTAGCACTCCTGAAAGAAAGGATATTGCGGAGACATGGCGTAGCCACAGCCTGGGGGATGTTTTCGGAATGAGATTTTCACTCTGCAGCGGAGTGTGCGCTGATATAAAACTTCCTGGCAGATTAATTGCCTTTCGCAGGCATGTGCTCTACCAACTGAGCTACCCAAGCACGACTAGCGCCCCGTCCTCACAGCTTTACTTCTGCCAGGACCTCGTCTCCTACCTTCCAAACTTTACAGAAGCTCTCCTGCGAACCTTGCAGAACTTGCACTCCTGAAAGAAAGGATATTGCGGACACATGGCGTAGCCACAGCCTGGGGGATGTTTTCGGAATGAGATTTTCACTCTGCAGCGGAGTGTGCGCTGATATAAAACTTCCTGGAAGATTAATTGCCTTTCGCGGGCATGTGCTCTACCAACTGAGCTACCCAAGCACGACTCGCGCCCCGTCCTCACAGCTTTACTTCTGCCAGGACCTCGTCTCCTACCTTCCAAACTTTACAGAAGCTCTCCTGCGAACCTTGCAGAACTTGCACTCCTGAAAGAAAGGATATTGCGGACACATGGCGTAGCCACAGCCTGGGGGATGTTTTCGGAATGAGATTTTCACTCTGCAGCGGAGTGTGCGCTGATATAAAACTTCCTGGAAGATTAATTCCCTTTCGCGGGCATGTGCTCTACCAACTGAGCTACCCAAGCACGACTCGCGCCCCGACCTCACAGCTTTACTTCTGCCAGGACCTCGTCTCCTACCTTACAAACTTTACAGAAGCTCTCCTGCGAACCTTGCAGAGCTAGCACTCCTGAAAGAAAGGATATTGCGGAGACATGGCGTAGCCACAGCCTGGGGGATGTTTTCGGAATGAGATTTTCACTCTGCAGCGGAGTGTGCGCTGATATAAAACTTCCTGGCAGATTAATTGCCTTTCGCAGGCATGTGCTCTACCAACTGAGCTACCCAAGCACGACTAGCGCCCCGTCCTCACAGCTTTACTTCTGCCAGGACCTCGTCTCCTACCTTACAAACTTTACAGAAGCTCTCCTGCGAACCTTGCAGAGCTAGCACTCCTGAAAGAAAGGATATTGCGGAGACATGGCGTAGCCACAGCCTGGGGGATGTTTTCGGAATGAGATTTTCACTCTGCAGCGGAGTGTGCGCTGATATAAAACTTCCTGGCAGATTAATTGCCTTTCGCAGGCAAGTGCTCTACCAACTGAGCTACCCAAGCACGACTAGCGCCCCGTCCTCACAGCTTTACTTCTGCCAGGACCTCGTCTCCTACCTTACAAACTTTACAGAAGCTCTCCTGCGAACCTTGCAGAACTTGCACTCCTGAAAGAAAGGATATTGCTGACACATGGCGTAGCCACAGCCTGGGGGATGTTTTCGGAATGAGATTTTCAATTTGCAGCGGAGTGTGCGCTGATATAAAACTTCCTGGCAGATTAATTGCCTTTCGCGGGCATGTGCTCTAGCAACTGAGCTACCCAAGCACGACTAGCACCCCGTCCTCACAGCTTTACTTCTGCCAGGACCTCGTCTCCTACCTTACAAACTTTACAGAAGCTCTCCTGCGAACCTTGCAGAGCTAGCACTCCTGAAAGAAAGGATAATGCGGAGACATGGCGTAGCCACAGCCTGGGGGATGTTTTCGGAATGAGATTTTCACTCTGCAGCGGAGTGTGCGCTGATATAAAACTTCCTGGAAGATTAATTGCCTTTCGCGGGCATGTGCTCTACCAACTGAGCTACCCAAGCACGACTAGCGCCCCGTCCTCACAGCTTTACTTCTGCCAGGACCTCGTCTCCTACCTTACAAACTTTACAGAAGCTCTCCTGCGAACCTTGCAGAGCTAGCACTCCTGAAAGAAAGGATAATGCGGAGACATGGCGTAGCCACAGCCTGGGGGATGTTTTCGGAATGAGATTTTCACTCTGCAGCGGAGTGTGCGCTGATATAAAACTTCCTGGAAGATTAATTGCCTTTCGCGGGCATGTGCTCTACCAACTGAGCTACCCAAGCACGACTAGCGCCCCGTCCTCACAGCTTTACTTCTGCCAGGACCTCGTCTCCTACCTTCCAAACTTTACAGAAGCTCTCCTGCGAACCTTGCAGAACTTGCACTCCTGAAAGAAAGGATATTGCGGACACATGGCGTAGCCACAGCCTGGGGGATGTTTTCGGAATGAGATTTTCACTCTGCAGCGGAGTGTGCACTGATATAAAACTTCCTGGCAGATTAATTGCTTTTCGCGGGCAAGTGCTCTACCAACTGAGCTACCCAAGCACGACTCGCGCCCCGACCTCACAGCTTTACTTCTGCCAGGACCTCGTCTCCTACCTTCAGAACTTTACAGAAGCTCTCCTGCGAACCTTGCAGAACTAGCACTCCTGAAAGAAAGGATATTGCGGAGACATGGCGTAGCCACAGCCTGGGGGATGTTTTCGGAATGAGATTTGCACTCTGCAGCGGAGTGTGCGCTGATATAAAACTTCCTGGCAGATTAATTGCCTTTCGCGGGCATGTGCTCTACCAACTGAGCTACCCAAGCACGACTCGCGCCCCGACCTCACAGCTTTACTTCTGCCAGGACCTCGTCTCCTACCTTCAGAACTTTACAGAAGCTCTCCTGCGAACCTTGCAGAGCTAGCACTCCTGAAAGAAAGGATATTGCGGAGACATGGCGTAGCCACAGCCTGGGGGATGTTTTCGGAATGAGATTTTCACTCTGCTGCGAAGTGTGCGCTGATATAAAACTTCCTGGCAGATTAATTGCCTTTCGCAGGCATGTGCTCTACCAACTGAGCAACCAAAGCACGACTAGCGCCCCGTCCTCACAGCTTTACTTCTGCCAGGACCTCGTCTCCTACCTTCCAAACTTTACAGAAGCTCTCCTGCGAACCTTGCAGAACTTGCACTCCTGAAAGAAAGGATATTGCGGACACATGGCGTAGCCACAGCCTGGGGGATGTTTTCGGAATGAGATTTTCACTCTGCAGCGGAGTGTGCGCTGATATAAAACTTCCTGGCAGATTAATTGCCTTTCGCGGGCATGTGCTCTACCAACTGAGCTACCCAAGCACGACTAGCGCCCCGTCCTCACAGCTTTACTTCTGCCAGGACCTCGTCTCCTACCTTACAAACTTTACAGAAGCTCTCCTGCGAACCTTGCAGAGCTAGCACTCCTGAAAGAAAGGATAATGCGGAGACATGGCGTAGCCACAGCCTGGGGGATGTTTTCGGAATGAGATTTTCACTCTGCAGCGGAGTGTGCGCTGATATAAAACTTCCTGGAAGATTAATTGCCTTTCGCGGGCATGTGCTCTACCAACTGAGCTACCCAAGCACGACTAGCGCCCCGTCCTCACAGCTTTACTTCTGCCAGGACCTCGTCTCCTACCTTACAAATTTTACAGAAGCTCTCCTGCGAACCTTGCAGAGCTAGCACTCCTGAAAGAAAGGATAATGCGGAGACATGGCGTAGCCACAGCCTGGGGGATGTTTTCGGAATGAGATTTTCACTCTGCAGCGGAGTGTGCGCTGATATAAAACTTCCTGGAAGATTAATTGCCTTTCGCGGGCATGTGCTCTACCAACTGAGCTACCCAAGCACGACTAGCGCCCCGTCCTCACAGCTTTACTTCTGCCAGGACCTCGTCTCCTACCTTCCAAACTTTACAGAAGCTCTCCTGCGAACCTTGCAGAACTTGCACTCCTGAAAGAAAGGATATTGCGGACACATGGCGTAGCCACAGCCTGGGGGAAGTTTTCGGAATGAGATTTTCACTCTGCAGCGGAGTGTGCGCTGATATAAAACTTCCTGGCAGATTAATTGCTTTTCGCGGGCAAGTGCTCTACCAACTGAGCTACCCAAGCACGACTCGCGCCCCGACCTCACAGCTTTACTTCTGCCAGGACCTCGTCTCCTACCTTCAGAACTTTACAGAAGCTCTCCTGCGAACCTTGCAGAACTAGCACTCCTGAAAGAAAGGATATTGCGGAGACATGGCGTAGCCACAGCCTGGGGGATGTTTTCGGAATGAGATTTTCACTCTGCAGCGGAGTGTGCGCTGATATAAAACTTCCTGGCAGATTAATTGCTTTTCGCGGGCAAGTGCTCTACCAACTGAGCTACCCAAACACGACTCGCGCCCCGACCTCACAGCTTTACTTCTGCCAGGACCTCGTCTCCTACCTTCAGAACTTTACAGAAGCTCTCCTGCGAACCTTGCAGAGCTAGCACTCCTGAAAGAAAGGATACTGCGGAGACATGGCGTAGCCACAGCCTGGGGGATGTTTTCGGAATGAGATTTTCACTCTGCAGCGGAGTGTGCGCTGATATAAAACTTCCTGGCAGATTAATTGCCTTTCGCAGGCATGTGCTCTACCAACTGAGCTACCCAAGCACGACTAGCGCCCCGTCCTCACAGCTTTACTTCTGCCAGGACCTCGTCTCCTACCTTCCAAACTTTACAGAAGCTCTCCTGCGAACCTAGCAGAACTTGCACTCCTGAAAGAAAGGATATTGCGGACACATGGCGTAGCCACAGCCTGGGGATGTTTTCGGAATGAGATTTTCACTCTGCAGCGGAGTGTGCGCTGATATAAAACTTCCTGGAAGATTAATTGCCTTTCGCGGGCATGTGCTCTACCAACTGAGCTACCCAAGCACGACTCGCGCCCCGTCCTCACAGCTTTACTTCTGCCAGGACCTCGTCTCCTACCTTCCAAACTTTACAGAAGCTCTCCTGCGAACCTTGCAGAACTTGCACTCCTGAAAGAAAGGATATTGCGGACACATGGCGTAGCCACAGCCTGGGGGATGTTTTCGGAATGAGATTTTCACTCTGCAGCGGAGTGTGCGCTGATATAAAACTTCCTGGAAGATTAATTGCCTTTCGCGGGCATGTGCTCTACCAACTGAGCTACCCAAGCACGACTCGCGCCCCGACCTCACAGCTTTACTTCTGCCAGGACCTCGTCTCCTACCTTACAAACTTTACAGAAGCTCTCCTGCGAACCTTGCAGAGCTAGCACTCCTGAAAGAAAGGATATTGCGGAGACATGGCGTAGCCACAGCCTGGGGGATGTTTTCGGAATGAGATGTTCACTCTGCAGCGGAGTGTGCGCTGATATAAAACTTCCTGGCAGATTAATTGCCTTTCGCAGGCATGTGCTCTACCAACTGAGCTACCCAAGCACGACTAGCGCCCCGTCCTCACAGCTTTACTTCTGCCAGGACCTCGTCTCCTACCTTACAAACTTTACAGAAGCTCTCCTGCGAACCTTGCAGAGCTAGCACTCCTGAAAGAAAGGATATTGCGGAGACATGGCGTAGCCACAGCCTGGGGGATGTTTTCGGAATGAGATTTTCACTCTGCAGCGGAGTGTGCGCTGATATAAAACTTCCTGGCAGATTAATTGCCTTTCGCAGGCAAGTGCTCTACCAACTGAGCTACCCAAGCACGACTAGCGCCCCGTCCTCACAGCTTTACTTCTGCCAGGACCTCGTCTCCTACCTTACAAACTTTACAGAAGCTCTCCTGCGAACCTTGCAGAACTTGCACTCCTGAAAGAAAGGATATTGCGGACACATGGCGTAGCCACAGCCTGGGGGATGTTTTCGGAATGAGATTTTCACTCTGCAGCGGAGTGTGCGCTGATATAAAACTTCCTGGCAGATTAATTGCCTTTCGCGGGCATGTGCTCTACCAACTGAGCTACCCAAGCACGACTAGCGCCCCGTCCTCACAGCTTTACTTCTGCCAGGACCTCGTCTCCTACCTTACAAACTTTACAGAAGCTCTCCTGCGAACCTTGCAGAGCTAGCACTCCTGAAAGAAAGGATAATGCGGAGACATGGCGTAGCCACAGCCTGGGGGATGTTTTCGGAATGAGATTTTCACTCTGCAGCGGAGTGTGCGCTGATATAAAACTTCCTGGCAGATTAATTGCCTTTCGCGGGCAAGTGCTCTACCAACTGAGCTACCCAAGCACGACTCGCGCCCCGACCTCACAGCTTTACTTCTGCCAGGACCTCGTCTCCTACCTTCCAAACTTTACAGAAGCTCTCCTGCGAACCTTGCAGAACTAGCACTCCTGAAAGAAAGGATATTGCGGAGACATTTCGTAGCCACAGCCTGGGGGATGTTTTCGGAATGAGATTTTCACTCTGCAGCGGAGTGTGCGCTGATATAAAACTTCCTGGCAGATTAATTGCCTTTCGCGGGCATGTGCTCTACCAACTGAGCTACCCAAGCACGACTCGCGCCCCGACCTCACAGCTTTACTTCTGCCAGGACCTCGTCTCCTACCTTACAAACTTTACAGAAGCTCTCCTGCGAACCTTGCAGAGCTAGCACTCCTGAAAGAAAGGATATTGCGGAGACATGGCGTAGCCACAGCCTGGGGGATGTTTTCGGAATGAGATTTTCACTCTGCAGCGGAGTGTGCGCTGATATAAAACTTCCTGGCAGATTAATTGCCTTTCGCAGGCATGTGCTCTACCAACTGAGCTACCCAAGCACGACTAGCGCCCCGTCCTCACAGCTTTACTTCTGCCAGGACCTCGTCTCCTACCTTACAAACTTTACAGAAGCTCTCCTGCGAACCTTGCAGAGCTAGCACTCCTGAAAGAAAGGATATTGCGGAGACATGGCGTAGCCACAGCCTGGGGGATGTTTTCGGAATGAGATTTTCACTCTGCAGCGGAGTGTGCGCTGATATAAAACTTCCTGGCAGATTAATTGCCTTTCGCGGGCATGTGCTCTACCAACTGAGCTACCCAAGCACGACTCGCGCCCCGACCTCACAGCTTTACTTCTGCCAGGACCTCGTCTCCTACCTTACAAACTTTACAGAAGCTCTCCTGCGAACCTTGCAGAGCTAGCACTCCTGAAAGAAAGGATAATGCGGAGACATGGCGTAGCCACAGCCTGGGGGATGTTTTCGGAATGAGATTTTCACTCTGCAGCGGAGTGTGCGCTGATATAAAACTTCCTGGAAGATTAATTGCCTTTCGCGGGCATGTGCTCTACCAACTGAGCTACCCAAGCACGACTAGCGCCCCGTCCTCACAGCTTTACTTCTGCCAGGACCTCGTCTCCTACCTTCCAAACTTTACAGAAGCTCTCCTGCGAACCTTGCAGAACTTGCACTCCTGAAAGAAAGGATATTGCGGACACATGGCGTAGCCACAGCCTGGGGGATGTTTTCGGAATGAGATTTTCACTCTGCAGCGGAGTGTGCGCTGATATAAAACTTCCTGGCAGATTAATTGCTTTTCGCGGGCAAGTGCTCTACCAACTGAGCTACCCAAGCACGACTCGCGCCCAGACCTCACAGCTTTACTTCTGCCAGGACCTCGTCTCCTACCTTCCAAACTTTACAGAAGCTCTCCTGCGAACCTTGCAGAACTTGCACTCCTGAAAGAAAGGATATTGCGGACACATGGCGTAGCCACAGCCTGGGGGATGTTTTCGGAATGAGATTTTCACTCTGCAGCGGAGTGTGCGCTGATATAAAACTTCCTGGCAGATTAATTGCTTTTGGCGGGCAAGTGCTCTACCAACTGAGCTACCCAAGCACGACTCGCGCCCCGACCTCACAGCTTTACTTCTGCCAGGACCTCGTCTCCTACCTTCCAAACTTTACAGAAGCTCTCCTGCGAACCTTGCAGAACTTGCACTCCTGAAAGAAAGGATATTGCGGACACATGGCGTAGCCACAGCCTGGGGGATGTTTTCGGAATGAGATTTTCACTCTGCAGCGGAGTGTGCGCTGATATAAAACTTCCTGGCAGATTAATTGCTTTTCGCGGGCAAGTGCTCTACCAACTGAGCTACCCAAGCACGACTCGCGCCCCGACCTCACAGCTTTACTTCTGCCAGGACCTCGTCTCCTACCTTCCAAACTTTACAGAAGCTCTCCTGCGAACCTTGAAGAACTAGCACTCCTGAAAGAAAGGATATTGCGGAGACATGGCGTAGCCACAGCCTGGGGGATGTTTTCGGAATGAGATTTTCACTCTGCAGCGGAGTGTGCGCTGATATAAAACTTCCTGGCAGATTAATTGCCTTTCGCGGGCATGTGCTCTACCAACTGAGCTACCCAAATACGACTCGCGCCCCGACCTCACAGCTTTACTTCTGCCAGGACCTCGTCTCCTACCTTACAAACTTTACAGAAGCTCTCCTGCGGACCTTGCAGAGCTAGCACTCCTGAAAGAAAGGATATTGCGGAGACATGGCGTAGCCACAGCCTGGGGGATGTTTTCGGAATGAGATTTTCACTCTGCAGCGGAGTGTGCGCTGATATAAAACTTCCTGGAAGATTAATTGCCTTTCGCAGGCATGTGCTCTACCAACTGAGCTACCCAAGCACGACTAGCGCCCCGTCCTCACAGCTTTACTTCTGCCAGGACCTCGTCTCCTACCTTACAAACTTTACAGAAGCTCTCCTGCGAACCTTGCAGAGCTAGCACTCCTGAAAGAAAGGATATTGCGGAGACATGGCGTAGCCACAGCCTGGGGGATGTTTTCGGAATGAGATTTTCACTCTGCAGCGGAGTGTGCGCTGATATAAAACTTCCTGGCAGATTAATTGCCTTTCGCGGGCATGTGCTCTACCAACTGAGCTACCCAAGCACGACTCGCGCCCCGACCTCACAGCTTTACTTCTGCCAGGACCTCGTCTCCTACCTTACAAACTTTACAGAAGCTCTCCTGCGAACCTTGCAGAGCTAGCACTCCTGAAAGAAAGGATAATGCGGAGACATGGCGTAGCCACAGCCTGGGGGATGTTTTCGGAATGAGATTTTCACTCTGCAGCGGAGTGTGCGCTGATATAAAACTTCCTGGAAGATTAATTGCCTTTCGCGGGCATGTGCTCTACCAACTGAGCTACCCAAGCACGACTAGCGCCCCGTCCTCACAGCTTTACTTCTGCCAGGACCTCGTCTCCTACCTTCCAAACTTTACAGAAGCTCTCCTGCGAACCTTGCAGAACTTGCACTCCTGAAAGAAAGGATATTGCGGACACATGGCGTAGCCACAGCCTGGGGGAAGTTTTCGGAATGAGATTTTCACTCTGCAGCGGAGTGTGCGCTGATATAAAACTTCCTGGCAGATTAATTGCTTTTCGCGGGCAAGTGCTCTACCAACTGAGCTACCCAAGCACGACTCGCGCCCCGACCTCACAGCTTTACTTCTGCCAGGACCTCGTCTCCTACCTTCAGAACTTTACAGAAGCTCTCCTGCGAACCTTGCAGAGCTAGCACTCCTGAAAGAAAGGATATTGCGGAGACATGGCGTAGCCACAGCCTGGGGGATGTTTTCGGAATGAGATTTTCACTCTGCAGCGGAGTGTGCGCTGATATAAAACTTCCTGGCAGATTAATTGCCTTTCGCAGGCATGTGCTCTACCAACTGAGCTACCCAAGCACGACTAGCGCCCCGTCCTCACAGCTTTACTTCTGCCAGGACCTCGTCTCCTACCTTCCAAACTTTACAGAAGCTCTCCTGCGAACCTTGCAGAACTTGCACTCCTGAAAGAAAGGATATTGCGGACACATGGCGTAGCCACAGCCTGGGGGATGTTTTCGGAATGAGATTTTCACTCTGCAGCGGAGTGTGCGCTGATATAAAACTTCCTGGAAGATTAATTGCCTTTCGCGGGCATGTGCTCTACCAACTGAGCTACCCAAGCACGACTCGCGCCCCGTCCTCACAGCTTTACTTCTGCCAGGACCTCGTCTCCTACCTTCCAAACTTTACAGAAGCTCTCCTGCGAACCTTGCAGAACTTGCACTCCTGAAAGAAAGGATATTGCGGACACATGGCGTAGCCACAGCCTGGGGGATGTTTTCGGAATGAGATTTTCACTCTGCAGCGGAGTGTGCGCTGATATAAAACTTCCTGGAAGATTAATTCCCTTTCGCGGGCATGTGCTCTACCAACTGAGCTACCCAAGCACGACTCGCGCCCCGACCTCACAGCTTTACTTCTGCCAGGACCTCGTCTCCTACCTTACAAACTTTACAGAAGCTCTCCTGCGAACCTTGCAGAGCTAGCACTCCTGAAAGAAAGGATATTGCGGAGACATGGCGTAGCCACAGCCTGGGGGATGTTTTCGGAATGAGATTTTCACTCTGCAGCGGAGTGTGCGCTGATATAAAACTTCCTGGCAGATTAATTGCCTTTCGCAGGCATGTGCTCTACCAACTGAGCTACCCAAGCACGACTAGCGCCCCGTCCTCACAGCTTTACTTCTGCCAGGACCTCGTCTCCTACCTTACAAACTTTACAGAAGCTCTCCTGCGAACCTTGCAGAGCTAGCACTCCTGAAAGAAAGGATATTGCGGAGACATGGCGTAGCCACAGCCTGGGGGATGTTTTCGGAATGAGATTTTCACTCTGCAGCGGAGTGTGCGCTGATATAAAACTTCCTGGCAGATTAATTGCCTTTCGCAGGCAAGTGCTCTACCAACTGAGCTACCCAAGCACGACTAGCGCCCCGTCCTCACAGCTTTACTTCTGCCAGGACCTCGTCTCCTACCTTACAAACTTTACAGAAGCTCTCCTGCGAACCTTGCAGAACTTGCACTCCTGAAAGAAAGGATATTGCTGACACATGGCGTAGCCACAGCCTGGGGGATGTTTTCGGAATGAGATTTTCAATTTGCAGCGGAGTGTGCGCTGATATAAAACTTCCTGGCAGATTAATTGCCTTTCGCGGGCATGTGCTCTAGCAACTGAGCTACCCAAGCACGACTAGCACCCCGTCCTCACAGCTTTACTTCTGCCAGGACCTCGTCTCCTACCTTACAAACTTTACAGAAGCTCTCCTGCGAACCTTGCAGAGCTAGCACTCCTGAAAGAAAGGATAATGCGGAGACATGGCGTAGCCACAGCCTGGGGGATGTTTTCGGAATGAGATTTTCACTCTGCAGCGGAGTGTGCGCTGATATAAAACTTCCTGGAAGATTAATTGCCTTTCGCGGGCATGTGCTCTACCAACTGAGCTACCCAAGCACGACTAGCGCCCCGTCCTCACAGCTTTACTTCTGCCAGGACCTCGTCTCCTACCTTACAAACTTTACAGAAGCTCTCCTGCGAACCTTGCAGAGCTAGCACTCCTGAAAGAAAGGATAATGCGGAGACATGGCGTAGCCACAGCCTGGGGGATGTTTTCGGAATGAGATTTTCACTCTGCAGCGGAGTGTGCGCTGATATAAAACTTCCTGGAAGATTAATTGCCTTTCGCGGGCATGTGCTCTACCAACTGAGCTACCCAAGCACGACTAGCGCCCCGTCCTCACAGCTTTACTTCTGCCAGGACCTCGTCTCCTACCTTCCAAACTTTACAGAAGCTCTCCTGCGAACCTTGCAGAACTTGCACTCCTGAAAGAAAGGATATTGCGGACACATGGCGTAGCCACAGCCTGGGGGATGTTTTCGGAATGAGATTTTCACTCTGCAGCGGAGTGTGCACTGATATAAAACTTCCTGGCAGATTAATTGCTTTTCGCGGGCAAGTGCTCTACCAACTGAGCTACCCAAGCACGACTCGCGCCCCGACCTCACAGCTTTACTTCTGCCAGGACCTCGTCTCCTACCTTCAGAACTTTACAGAAGCTCTCCTGCGAACCTTGCAGAACTAGCACTCCTGAAAGAAAGGATATTGCGGAGACATGGCGTAGCCACAGCCTGGGGGATGTTTTCGGAATGAGATTTGCACTCTGCAGCGGAGTGTGCGCTGATATAAAACTTCCTGGCAGATTAATTGCCTTTCGCGGGCATGTGCTCTACCAACTGAGCTACCCAAGCACGACTCGCGCCCCGACCTCACAGCTTTACTTCTGCCAGGACCTCGTCTCCTACCTTCAGAACTTTACAGAAGCTCTCCTGCGAACCTTGCAGAGCTAGCACTCCTGAAAGAAAGGATATTGCGGAGACATGGCGTAGCCACAGCCTGGGGGATGTTTTCGGAATGAGATTTTCACTCTGCTGCGAAGTGTGCGCTGATATAAAACTTCCTGGCAGATTAATTGCCTTTCGCAGGCATGTGCTCTACCAACTGAGCTACCAAAGCACGACTAGCGCCCCGTCCTCACAGCTTTACTTCTGCCAGGACCTCGTCTCCTACCTTCCAAACTTTACAGAAGCTCTCCTGCGAACCTTGCAGAACTTGCACTCCTGAAAGAAAGGATATTGCGGACACATGGCGTAGCCACAGCCTGGGGGATGTTTTCGGAATGAGATTTTCACTCTGCAGCGGAGTGTGCGCTGATATAAAACTTCCTGGCAGATTAATTGCCTTTCGCGGGCATGTGCTCTACCAACTGAGCTACCCAAGCACGACTAGCGCCCCGTCCTCACAGCTTTACTTCTGCCAGGACCTCGTCTCCTACCTTACAAACTTTACAGAAGCTCTCCTGCGAACCTTGCAGAGCTAGCACTCCTGAAAGAAAGGATAATGCGGAGACATGGCGTAGCCACAGCCTGGGGGATGTTTTCGGAATGAGATTTTCACTCTGCAGCGGAGTGTGCGCTGATATAAAACTTCCTGGAAGATTAATTGCCTTTCGCGGGCATGTGCTCTACCAACTGAGCTACCCAAGCACGACTAGCGCCCCGTCCTCACAGCTTTACTTCTGCCAGGACCTCGTCTCCTACCTTACAAATTTTACAGAAGCTCTCCTGCGAACCTTGCAGAGCTAGCACTCCTGAAAGAAAGGATAATGCGGAGACATGGCGTAGCCACAGCCTGGGGGATGTTTTCGGAATGAGATTTTCACTCTGCAGCGGAGTGTGCGCTGATATAAAACTTCCTGGAAGATTAATTGCCTTTCGCGGGCATGTGCTCTACCAACTGAGCTACCCAAGCACGACTAGCGCCCCGTCCTCACAGCTTTACTTCTGCCAGGACCTCGTCTCCTACCTTCCAAACTTTACAGAAGCTCTCCTGCGAACCTTGCAGAACTTGCACTCCTGAAAGAAAGGATATTGCGGACACATGGCGTAGCCACAGCCTGGGGGAAGTTTTCGGAATGAGATTTTCACTCTGCAGCGGAGTGTGCGCTGATATAAAACTTCCTGGCAGATTAATTGCTTTTCGCGGGCAAGTGCTCTACCAACTGAGCTACCCAAGCACGACTCGCGCCCCGACCTCACAGCTTTACTTCTGCCAGGACCTCGTCTCCTACCTTCAGAACTTTACAGAAGCTCTCCTGCGAACCTTGCAGAACTAGCACTCCTGAAAGAAAGGATATTGCGGAGACATGGCGTAGCCACAGCCTGGGGGATGTTTTCGGAATGAGATTTTCACTCTGCAGCGGAGTGTGCGCTGATATAAAACTTCCTGGCAGATTAATTGCTTTTCGCGGGCAAGTGCTCTACCAACTGAGCTACCCAAACACGACTCGCGCCCCGACCTCACAGCTTTACTTCTGCCAGGACCTCGTCTCCTACCTTCAGAACTTTACAGAAGCTCTCCTGCGAACCTTGCAGAGCTAGCACTCCTGAAAGAAAGGATACTGCGGAGACATGGCGTAGCCACAGCCTGGGGGATGTTTTCGGAATGAGATTTTCACTCTGCAGCGGAGTGTGCGCTGATATAAAACTTCCTGGCAGATTAATTGCCTTTCGCAGGCATGTGCTCTACCAACTGAGCTACCCAAGCACGACTAGCGCCCCGTCCTCACAGCTTTACTTCTGCCAGGACCTCGTCTCCTACCTTCCAAACTTTACAGAAGCTCTCCTGCGAACCTAGCAGAACTTGCACTCCTGAAAGAAAGGATATTGCGGACACATGGCGTAGCCACAGCCTGGGGATGTTTTCGGAATGAGATTTTCACTCTGCAGCGGAGTGTGCGCTGATATAAAACTTCCTGGAAGATTAATTGCCTTTCGCGGGCATGTGCTCTACCAACTGAGCTACCCAAGCACGACTCGCGCCCCGTCCTCACAGCTTTACTTCTGCCAGGACCTCGTCTCCTACCTTCCAAACTTTACAGAAGCTCTCCTGCGAACCTTGCAGAACTTGCACTCCTGAAAGAAAGGATATTGCGGACACATGGCGTAGCCACAGCCTGGGGGATGTTTTCGGAATGAGATTTTCACTCTGCAGCGGAGTGTGCGCTGATATAAAACTTCCTGGAAGATTAATTGCCTTTCGCGGGCATGTGCTCTACCAACTGAGCTACCCAAGCACGACTCGCGCCCCGACCTCACAGCTTTACTTCTGCCAGGACCTCGTCTCCTACCTTACAAACTTTACAGAAGCTCTCCTGCGAACCTTGCAGAGCTAGCACTCCTGAAAGAAAGGATATTGCGGAGACATGGCGTAGCCACAGCCTGGGGGATGTTTTCGGAATGAGATGTTCACTCTGCAGCGGAGTGTGCGCTGATATAAAACTTCCTGGCAGATTAATTGCCTTTCGCAGGCATGTGCTCTACCAACTGAGCTACCCAAGCACGACTAGCGCCCCGTCCTCACAGCTTTACTTCTGCCAGGACCTCGTCTCCTACCTTACAAACTTTACAGAAGCTCTCCTGCGAACCTTGCAGAGCTAGCACTCCTGAAAGAAAGGATATTGCGGAGACATGGCGTAGCCACAGCCTGGGGGATGTTTTCGGAATGAGATTTTCACTCTGCAGCGGAGTGTGCGCTGATATAAAACTTCCTGGCAGATTAATTGCCTTTCGCAGGCAAGTGCTCTACCAACTGAGCTACCCAAGCACGACTAGCGCCCCGTCCTCACAGCTTTACTTCTGCCAGGACCTCGTCTCCTACCTTACAAACTTTACAGAAGCTCTCCTGCGAACCTTGCAGAACTTGCACTCCTGAAAGAAAGGATATTGCGGACACATGGCGTAGCCACAGCCTGGGGGATGTTTTCGGAATGAGATTTTCACTCTGCAGCGGAGTGTGCGCTGATATAAAACTTCCTGGCAGATTAATTGCCTTTCGCGGGCATGTGCTCTACCAACTGAGCTACCCAAGCACGACTAGCGCCCCGTCCTCACAGCTTTACTTCTGCCAGGACCTCGTCTCCTACCTTACAAACTTTACAGAAGCTCTCCTGCGAACCTTGCAGAGCTAGCACTCCTGAAAGAAAGGATAATGCGGAGACATGGCGTAGCCACAGCCTGGGGGATGTTTTCGGAATGAGATTTTCACTCTGCAGCGGAGTGTGCGCTGATATAAAACTTCCTGGCAGATTAATTGCCTTTCGCGGGCAAGTGCTCTACCAACTGAGCTACCCAAGCACGACTCGCGCCCCGACCTCACAGCTTTACTTCTGCCAGGACCTCGTCTCCTACCTTACAAACTTTACAGAAGCTCTCCTGCGAACCTTGCAGAGCTAGCACTCCTGAAAGAAAGGATAATGCGGAGACATGGCGTAGCCACAGCCTGGGGGATGTTTTCGGAATGAGATTTTCACTCTGCAGCGGAGTGTGCGCTGATATAAAACTTCCTGGAAGATTAATTGCCTTTCGCGGGCATGTGCTCTACCAACTGAGCTACCCAAGCACGACTAGCGCCCGGTCCTCACAGCTTTACTTCTGCCAGGACCTCGTCTCCTACCTTCCAAACTTTACAGAAGCTCTCCTGCGAACCTTGCAGAACTTGCACTCCTGAAAGAAAGGATATTGCGGACACATGGCGTAGCCACAGCCTGGGGGATGTTTTCGGAATGAGATTTTCACTCTGCAGCGGAGTGTGCGCTGATATAAAACTTCCTGGCAGATTAATTGCTTTTCGCGGGCAAGTGCTCTACCAACTGAGCTACCCAAGCACGACTCGCGCCCCGACCTCACAGCTTTACTTCTGCCAGGACCTCGTCTCCTACCTTACAAACTTTACAGAAGCTCTCCTGCGAACCTTGCAGAGATAGCACTCCTGAAAGAAAGGATATTGCGGAGACATGGCGTAGCCACAGCCTGGGGGATGTTTTCGGAATGAGATTTTCACTCTGCAGCGGAGTGTGCGCTGATATAAAACTTCCTGGCAGATTAATTGCCTTTCGCGGGCAAGTGCTCTACCAACTGAGCTACCCAAGCACGACTCGCGCCCCGACCTCACAGCTTTACTTCTGCCAGGACCTCGTCTCCTACCTTACAAACTTTACAGAAGCTCTCCTGCGAACCTTGCAGAGCTAGCACTCCTGAAAGAAAGGATATTGCGGAGACATGGCGTAGCCACAGCCTGGGGGATGTTTTCGGAATGAGATTTTCACTCTGCAGCGGAGTGTGCGCTGATATAAAACTTCCTGGCAGATTAATTGCCTTTCGCGGGCATGTGCTCTACCAACTGAGCTACCCAAGCACGACTCGCGCCCCGACCTCACAGCTTTACTTCTGCCAGGACCTCGTCTCCTACCTTCCAAACTTTACAGAAGCTCTCCTGCGAACCTTGCAGAACTTGCACTCCTGAAAGAAAGGATATTGCGGACACATGGCGCAGCCACAGCCTGGGGGATGTTTTCGGAATGAGATTTTCACTCTGCAGCGGAGTGTGCGCTGATATAAAACTTCCTGGCAGATTAATTGCCTTTCGCGGGCAAGTGCTCTACCAACTGAGCTACCCAAGCACGACTCGCGCCCCGACCTCACAGCTTTACTTCTGCCAGGACCTCGTCTCCTACCTTACAAACTTTACAGAAGCTCTCCTGCGAACCTTGCAGAGCTAGCACTCCTGAAAGAAAGGATATTGCGGAGACATGGCGTAGCCACAGCCTGGGGGATGTTTTCGGAATGAGATTTTCACTCTGCAGCGGAGTGTGCGCTGATATAAAACTTCCTGGCAGATTAATTGCCTTTCGCGGGCATGTGCTCTACCAACTGAGCTACCCAAGCACGACTCGCGCCCCGTCCTCACAGCTTTACTTCTGCCAGGACCTCGTCTCCTACCTTACAAACTTTACAGAAGCTCTCCTGCGAACCTTGCAGAGCTAGCACTCCTGAAAGAAAGGATATTGCGGAGACATGGCGTAGCCACAGCCTGGGGGATGTTTTCGGAATGAGATTTTCACTCTGCAGCGGAGTGTGCGCTGATATAAAACTTCCTGGCAGATTAATTGCCTTTCGTGGGCAAGTGCTCTACCAACTGAGCTACCCAAGCACGACTCGCGCCCCGACCTCACAGCTTTACTTCTGCCAGGACCTCGTCTCCTACCTTACAAACTTTACAGAAGCTCTCCTGCGAACCTTGCAGAGCTAGCACTCCTGAAAGAAAGGATATTGCGGAGACATGGCGTAGCCACAGCCTGGGGGATGTTTTCGGAATGAGATTTTCACTCTGCAGCGGAGTGTGCGCTGATATAAAACTTCCTGGCAGACTAATTGCTTTTCGCGGGCATGTGCTCTACCAACTGAGCTACCCAAGCACGACTCGCGCCCCGACCTCACAGCTTTACTTCTGCCAGGACCTCGTCTCCTACCTTCCAAACTTTACAGAAGCTCTCCTGCGAACCTTGCAGAACTTGCACTCCTGAAAGAAAGGATATTGCGGACACATGGCGTAGCCACAGCCTGGGGGATGTTTTCGGAATGAGATTTTCACTCTGCAGCGGAGTGTGCGCTGATATAAAACTTCCTGGCAGATTAATTGCCTTTCGCGGGCATGTGCTCTACCAACTGAGCTACCCAAGCACGACTCGCGCCCCGACCTCACAGCTTTACTTCTGCCAGGACCTCGTCTCCTACCTTCCAAACTTTACAGAAGCTCTCCTGCGAACCTTGCAGAACTTGCACTCCTGAAAGAAAGGATATTGCGGACACATGGCGTAGCCACAGCCTGGGGGATGTTTTCGGAATGAGATTTTCACTCTGCAGCGGAGTGTGCGCTGATATAAAACTTCCTGGCAGATTAATTGCCTTTCACGGGCAAGTGCTCTACCAACTGAGCTACCCAAGCACGACTCGCGCCCCGACCTCACAGCTTTACTTCTGCCAGGACCTCGTCTCCTACCTTACAAACTTTACAGAAGCTCTCCTGCGAACCTTGCAGAGCTAGCACTCCTGAAAGAAAGGATATTGCGGAGACATGGCGTAGCCACAGCCTGGGGGATGTTTTCGGAATGAGATTTTCACTCTGCAGCGGAGTGTGCGCTGATATAAAACTTCCTGGCAGATTAATTGCCTTTCGCGGGCAAGTGCTCTACCAACTGAGCTACCCAAGCACGACTCGCGCCCCGACCTCACAGCTTTACTTCTGCCAGGACCTCGTCTCCTACCTTACAAACTTTACAGAAGCTCTCCTGCGAACCTTGCAGAGCTAGCACTCCTGAAAGAAAGGATATTGCGGAGACATGGCGTAGCCACAGCCTGGGGGATGTTTTCGGAATGAGATTTTCACTCTGCAGCGGAGTGTGCGCTGATATAAAACTTCCTGGCAGATTAATTGCCTTTCGCGGGCAAGTGCTCTACCAACTGAGCTACCCAAGCACGACTCGCGCCCCGACCTCACAGCTTTACTTCTGCCAGGACCTCGTCTCCTACCTTACAAACTTTACAGAAGCTCTCCTGCGAACCTTGCAGAGCTAGCACTCCTGAAAGAAAGGATATTGCGGAGACATGGCGTAGCCACAGCCTGGGGGATGTTTTCGGAATGAGATTTTCACTCTGCAGCGGAGTGTGCGCTGATATAAAACTTCCTGGCAGATTAATTGCCTTTCGCGGGCATGTGCTCTACCAACTGAGCTACCCAAGCACGACTCGCGCCCCGACCTCACAGCTTTACTTCTGCCAGGACCTCGTCTCCTACCTTCCAAACTTTACAGAAGCTCTCCTGCGAACCTTGCAGAGCTAGCACTCCTGAAAGAAAGGATATTGCGGAGACATGGCGTAGCCACAGCCTGGGGGATGTTTTCGGAATGAGATTTTCACTCTGCCGCGGAGTGTGCGCTGATATAAAACTTCCTGGCAGATTAATTGCCTTTCGCGGGCAAGTGCTCTACCAACTGAGCTACCCAAGCACGACTCGCGCCCCGACCTCACAGCTTTACTTCTGCCAGGACCTCGTCTCCTACCTTCCAAACTTTACAGAAGCTCTCCTGCGAACCTTGCAGAGCTAGCACTCCTGAAAGAAAGGATATTGCGGAGACATGGCGTAGCCACAGCCTGGGGGATGTTTTCGGAATGAGATTTTCACTCTGCAGCGGAGTGTGCGCTGATATAAAACATCCTGGCAGATTAATTGCCTTTCGCGGGCAAGTGCTCTACCAACTGAGCTACCCAAGCACGACTCGCGCCCCGACCTCACAGCTTTACTTCTGCCAGGACCTCGTCTCCTACCTTACAAACTTTACAGAAGCTCTCCTGCGAACCTTGCAGAGCTAGCACTCCTGAAAGAAAGGATATTGCGGAGACATGGCGTAGCCACAGCCTGGGGGATGTTTTCGGAATGAGATTTTCACTCTGCAGCGGAGTGTGCGCTGATATAAAACTTCCTGGCAGATTAATTGCCTTTCGCGGGCATGTGCTCTACCAACTGAGCTACCCAAGCACGACTCGCGCCCCGTCCACACAGCTTTACTTCTGCCAGGACCTCGTCTCCTACCTTCCAAACTTTACAGAAGCTCTCCTGCGAACCTTGCAGAACTTGCACTCCTGAAAGAAAGGATATTGCGGACACATGGCGTAGCCACAGCCTGGGGGATGTTTTCGGAATGAGATTTTCACTCTGCAGCGGAGTGTGCGCTGATATAAAACTTCCTGGCAGATTAATTGCCTTTCGCGGGCAAGTGCTCTACCAACTGAGCTACCCAAGCACGACTCGCGCCCCGACCTCACAGCTTTACTTCTGCCAGGACCTCGTCTCCTACCTTACAAACTTTACAGAAGCTCTCCTGCGAACCTTGCAGAACTAGCACTCCTGAAAGAAAGGATATTGCGGAGACATGGCGTAGCCACAGCCTGGGGGATGTTTTCGGAATGAGATTTTCACTCTGCAGCGGAGTGTGCGCTGATATAAAACTTCCTGGCAGATTAATTGCCTTTCGCGGGCATGTGCTCTACCAACTGAGCTACCCAAGCACGACTCGCGCCCCGTCCACACAGCTTTACTTCTGCCAGGACCTCGTCTCCTACCTTCCAAACTTTACAGAAGCTCTCCTGCGAACCTTGCAGAACTTGCACTCCTGAAAGAAAGGATATTGCGGACACATGGCGTAGCCACAGCCTGGGGGATGTTTTCGGAATGAGATTTTCACTCTGCAGCGGAGTGTGCGCTGATATAAAACTTCCTGGCAGATTAATTGCCTTTCGCGGGCAAGTGCTCTACCAACTGAGCTACCCAAGCACGACTCGCGCCCCGACCTCACAGCTTTACTTCTGCCAGGACCTCGTCTCCTACCTTACAAACTTTACAGAAGCTCTCCTGCGAACCTTGCAGAACTAGCACTCCTGAAAGAAAGGATATTGCGGAGACATGGCGTAGCCACAGCCTGGGGGATGTTTTCGGAATGAGATTTTCACTCTGCAGCGAAGTGTGCGCTGATATAAAACTTCCTGGCAGATTAATTGCCTTTCGCGGGCATGTGCTCTACCAACTGAGCTACCCAAGCACGACTCGCGCCCCGTCCACACAGCTTTACTTCTGCCAGGACCTCGTCTCCTACCTTCCAAACTTTACAGAAGCTCTCCTGCGAACCTTGCAGAACTTGCACTCCTGAAAGAAGGGATATTGCGGACACATGGCGTAGCCACAGCCTGGGGGATGTTTTCGGAATGAGATTTTCACTCTGCAGCGGAGTGTGCGCTGATATAAAACTTCCTGGCAGATTAATTGCCTTTCGCGGGCATGTGCTCTACCAACTGAGCTACCCAAGCACGACTCGCGCCCCGACCTCACAGCTTTACTTCTGCCAGGACCTCGTCTCCTACCTTACAAACTTTACAGAAGCTCTCCTGCGAACCTTGCAGAGCTAGCACTCCTGAAAGAAAGGATATTGCGGAGACATGGCGTAGCCACAGCCTGGGGGATGTTTTCGGAATGAGATTTTCACTCTGCAGCGGAGTGTGCGCTGATGTAAAACTTCCTGGCAGATTAATTGCCTTTCGCGGGCATGTGCTCTACCAACTGAGCTACCCAAGCACGACTCGCGCCCCGACCTCACAGCTTTACTTCTGCCAGGACCTCGTCTCCTACCTTCCAAACTTTACAGAAGCTCTCCTGCGAACCTTGCAGAACTTGCACTCCTGAAAGAAAGGATATTGCGAACACATGGCGTAGCCACAGCCTGGGGGATGTTTTCGGAATGAGATTTTCACTCTGCAGCGGAGTGTGTGCTGATGTAAAACTTCCTGGCAGATTAATTGCCTTTCGCGGGCATGTGCTCTACCAACTGAGCTACCCAAGCACGACTCGCGCCCCGTCCTCACAGCTTTACTTCTGCCAGGACCTCGTCTCCTACCTTCCAAACTTTACAGAAGCTCTCCTGCGAACCTTGCAGAACTTGCACTCCTGAAAGAAAGGATATTGCGGACACATGGCGTAGCCACAGCCTGGGGGATGTTTTCGGAATGAGATTTTCACTCTGCAGCGGAGTGTGCGCTGATACGAAACTTCCTGGCAGATTAATTGCTTTTCGCGGGCAAGTGCTCTACCAACTGTGCTACCCAAGCACGACTCGCGCCCCGACCTCACAGCTTTACTTCTGCCAGGACCTCGTCTCCTACCATACAAACTTTACAGAAGCTCTCCTGCGAACCTTGCAGAGCTAGCACTCCTGAAAGAAAGGATATTGCGGAGACATGGCGTAGCCACAGCCTGGGGGATGTTTTCGGAATGAGATTTTCACTCTGCAGCGGAGTGTGCGCTGATATAAAACTTCCTGGCAGATTAATTGCCTTTCGCGGGCATGTGCTCTACCAACTGAGCTACCCAAGCACAACTCGCGCCCCGACCTCACAGCTTTACTTCTGCCAGGACCTCGTCTCCTACCTTACAAACTTTACAGAAGCTCTCCTGCGAACCTTGCAGAGCTAGCACTCCTGAAAGAAAGGATATTGCGGAGACATGGCGTAGCCACAGCCTGGGGGATGTTTTCGGAATGAGATTTTCACTCTGCAGCGGAGTGTGCGCTGATATAAAACTTCCTGGCAGATTAATTGCCTTTCGCGGGCAAGTGCTCTACCAACTGAGCTACCCAAGCACGACTCGCGCCCCGTCCTCACAGCTTTACTTCTGCCAGGACCTCGTCTCCTACCTTACAAACTTTACAGAAGCTCTCCTGCGAACCTTGCAGAGCTAGCACTCCTGAAAGAAAGGATATTGCGGAGACATGGCGTAGCCACAGCCTGGGGGATGTTTTCGGAATGAGATTTTCACTCTGCAGCGGAGTGTGCGCTGATATAAAACTTCCTGGCAGATTAATTGCCTTTCGCGGGCAAGTGCTCTACCAACTGAGCTACCCAAACACGACTCGCGCCCCGACCTCACAGCTTTACTTCTGCCAGGACCTCGTCTCCTACCTTACAAACTTTACAGAAGCTCTCCTGCGAACCTTGCAGAGCTAGCACTCCTGAAAGAAAGGATATTGCGGAGACATGGCGTAGCCACAGCCTGGGGGATGTTTTCGGAATGAGATTTTCACTCTGCAGCGGAGTGTGCGCTGATGTAAAACTTCCTGGCAGATTAATTGCCTTTCGCGGGCATGTGCTCTACCAACTGAGCTACCCAAGCATGACTCGCGCCCCGTCCTCACAGCTTTACTTCTGCCAGGACCTCGTCTCCTACCTTCCAAACTTTACAGAAGCTCTCCTGCGAACCTTGCAGAACTTGCACTCCTGAAAGAAAGGATATTGCGGACACATGGCGTAGCCACAGCCTGGGGGATGTTTTCGGAATGAGATTTTCATTCTGCAGCGGAGTGTGCGCTGATACGAAACTTCCTGGCAGATTAATTGCTTTTCGCGGGCAAGTGCTCTACCAACTGTGCTACCCAAGCACGACTCGCGCCCCGACCTCACAGCTTTACTTCTGCCAGGACCTCGTCTCCTACCATACAAACTTTACAGAAGCTCTCCTGCGAACCTTGCAGAGCTAGCACTCCTGAAAGAAAGGATATTGCGGAGACATGGCGTAGCCACAGCCTGGGGGATGTTTTCGGAATGAGATTTTCACTCTGCAGCGGAGTGTGCGCTGATATAAAACTTCCTGGCAGATTAATTGCCTTTCGCGGGCATGTGCTCTACCAACTGAGCTACCCAAGCACGACTCGCGCCCCGACCTCACAGCTTTACTTCTGCCAGGACCTCGTCTCCTACCTTACAAACTTTACAGAAGCTCTCCTGCGAACCTTGCAGAGCTAGCACTCCTGAAAGAAAGGATATTGCGGAGACATGGCGTAGCCACAGCCTGGGGGATGTTTTCGGAATGAGATTTTCACTCTGCAGCGGAGTGTGCGCTGATATAAAACTTCCTGGCAGATTAATTGCCTTTCGCGGGCAAGTGCTCTACCAACTGAGCTACCCAAGCACGACTCGCGCCCCGTCCTCACAGCTTTACTTCTGCCAGGACCTCGTCTCCTACCTTACAAACTTTACAGAAGCTCTCCTGCGAACCTTGCAGAGCTAGCACTCCTGAAAGAAAGGATATTGCGGAGACATGGCGTAGCCACAGCCTGGGGGATGTTTTCGGAATGAGATTTTCACTCTGCAGCGGAGTGTGCGCTGATACGAAACTTCCTGGCAGATTAATTGCTTTTCGCGGGCAAGTGCTCTACCAACTGAGCTACCCAAGCACGACTCGCGCCCCGACCTCACAGCTTTACTTCTGCCAGGACCTCGTCTCCTACCTTCCAAACTTTACAGAAGCTCTCCTGCGAACCTTGCAGAGCTAGCACTCCTGAAAGAAAGGATATTGCGGACACATGGCGTAGCCACAGCCTGGGGGATGTTTTCGGAATGAGATTTTCACTCTGCAGCGGAGTGTGCGCTGATATAAAACTTCCTGGCAGATTAATTGCCTTTCGCGGGCATGTGCTCTACCAACTGAGCTACCCAAGCACGACTCGCGCCCCGACCTCACAGCTTTACTTCTGCCAGGACCTCGTCTCCTACCTTACAAACTTTACAGAAGCTCTCCTGCGAACCTTGCAGAGCTAGCACTCCTGAAAGAAAGGATATTGCGGAGACATGGCGTAGCCACAGCCTGGGGGATGTTTTCGGAATGAGATTTTCACTCTGCAGCGCAGTGTGCGCTGATATAAAACTTCCTGGCAGATTAATTGCCTTTCGCGGGCATGTGCTCTACCAACTGAGCTACCCAAGCACGACTCGCGCCCCGACCTCACAGCTTTACTTCTGCCAGGACCTCGTCTCCTACCTTACAAACTTTACAGAAGCTCTCCTGCGAACCTTGCAGAGCCAGCACTCCTGAGAGAAAGGATAATGCGGAGACATGGCGTAGCCACAGCCTGGGGGATGTTTTCGGAATGAGATTTTCACTCTGCAGCGGAGTGTGCGCTGATATAAAACTTCCTGGCAGATTAATTGCCTTTCGCGGGCATGTGCTCTACCAACTGAGCTACCCAAGCACGACTCGCGCCCCGACCTCACAGCTTTACTTCTGCCAGGACCTCGTCTCCTACCTTACAAATTTTACAGAAGCTCTCCTGCGAACCTTGCAGAGCTAGCACTCCTGAAAGAAAGGATATTGCGGAGACATGGCGTAGCCACAGCCTGGGGGATGTTTTCGGAATGAGATTTTCACTCTGCAGCGGAGTGTGCGCTGATATAAAACTTCCTGGCAGATTAATTGCCTTTCGCGGGCATGTGCTCTACCAACTGAGCTACCCAAGCACGACTCGCGCCCCGACCTCACAGCTTTACTTCTGCCAGGACCTCGTCTCCTACCTTACAAACTTTACAGAAGCTCTCCTGCGAACCTTGCAGAGCCAGCACTCCTGAAAGAAAGGATATTGCGGAGACATGGCGTAGCCACAGCCTGGGGGATGTTTTCGGAATGAGATTTTCACTCTGCAGCGGAGTGTGCGCTGATATAAAACTTCCTGGCAGATTAATTGCCTTTCGCGGGCAAGTGCTCTACCAACTGAGCTACCCAAGCACGACTCGCGCCCCGTCCTCACAGCTTTACTTCTGCCAGGACCTCGTCTCCTACCTTACAAACTTTACAGAAGCTCTCCTGCGAACCTTGCAGAGCTAGCACTCCTGAAAGAAAGGATATTGCGGAGACATGGCGTAGCCACAGCCTGGGGGATGTTTTCGGAATGAGATTTTCACTCTGCAGCGGAGTGTGCGCTGATACGAAACTTCCTGGCAGATTAATTGCTTTTCGCGGGCAAGTGCTCTACCAACTGAGCTACCCAAGCACGACTCGCGCCCCGACCTCACAGCTTTACTTCTGCCAGGACCTCGTCTCCTACCTTCCAAACTTTACAGAAGCTCTCCTGCGAACCTTGCAGAGCTAGCACTCCTGAAAGAAAGGATATTGCGGACACATGGCGTAGCCACAGCCTGGGGGATGTTTTCGGAATGAGATTTTCACTCTGCAGCGGAGTGTGCGCTGATATAAAACTTCCTGGCAGATTAATTGCCTTTCGCGGGCATGTGCTCTACCAACTGAGCTACCCAAGCACGACTCGCGCCCCGACCTCACAGCTTTACTTCTGCCAGGACCTCGTCTCCTACCTTACAAACTTTACAGAAGCTCTCCTGCGAACCTTGCAGAGCTAGCACTCCTGAAAGAAAGGATATTGCGGAGACATGGCGTAGCCACAGCCTGGGGGATGTTTTCGGAATGAGATTTTCACTCTGCAGCGCAGTGTGCGCTGATATAAAACTTCCTGGCAGATTAATTGCCTTTCGCGGGCATGTGCTCTACCAACTGAGCTACCCAAGCACGACTCGCGCCCCGACCTCACAGCTTTACTTCTGCCAGGACCTCGTCTCCTACCTTACAAACTTTACAGAAGCTCTCCTGCGAACCTTGCAGAGCCAGCACTCCTGAAAGAATGGATAATGCGGAGACATGGCGTAGCCACAGCCTGGGGGATGTTTTCGGAATGAGATTTTCACTCTGCAGCGGAGTGTGCGCTGATATAAAACTTCCTGGCAGATTAATTGCCTTTCGCGGGCATGTGCTCTACCAACTGAGCTACCCAAGCACGACTCGCGCCCCGACCTCACAGCTTTACTTCTGCCAGGACCTCGTCTCCTACCTTACAAATTTTACAGAAGCTCTCCTGCGAACCTTGCAGAGCTAGCACTCCTGAAAGAAAGGATATTGCGGAGACATGGCGTAGCCACAGCCTGGGGGATGTTTTCGGAATGAGATTTTCACTCTGCAGCGGAGTGTGCGCTGATATAAAACTTCCTGGCAGATTAATTGCCTTTCGCGGGCATGTGCTCTAAAAACTGAGCTACCCAAGCACGACTCGCGCCCCGACCTCACAGCTTTACTTCTGCCAGGACCTCGTCTCCTACCTTACAAACTTTACAGAAGCTCTCCTGCGAACCTTGCAGAGCCAGCACTCCTGAAAGAAAGGATATTGCGGAGACATGGCGTAGCCACAGCCTGGGGGATGTTTTCGGAATGAGATTTTCACTCTGCAGCGGAGTGTGCGCTGATATAAAACTTCCTGGCAGATTAATTGCCTTTCGCGGGCATGTGCTCTACCAACTGAGCTACCCAAGCACGACTCGCGCCCCGACCTCACAGCTTTACTTCTGCCAGGACCTCGTCTCCTACCTTACAAATTTTACAGAAGCTCTCCTGCGAACCTTGCAGAGCTAGCACTCCTGAAAGAAAGGATATTGCGGAGACATGGCGTAGCCACAGCCTGGGGGATGCTTTCGGAATGAGATTTTCACTCTGCAGCGGAGTGTGCGCTGATATAAAACTTCCTGGCAGATTAATTGCCTTTCGCGGGCAAGTGCTCTACCAACTGAGCTACCCAAGCACGACTCAAGCCCCAACCTCACAGCTTTACTTCTGCCAGGACCTCATCTCCTACCTTACAAACTTTACAGAAGCTCTCCTGCGAACCTTGCAGAGCTAGCACTCCTGAAAGAAAGGATATTGCGGAGACATGGCGTAGCCACAGCTTGGGGGATGTTTTCGGAATGAGATTTTCACTCTGCAGCGGAGTGTGCGCTGATATAAAACTTCCTGGCAGATAAATTGCCTTTCGCGGGCAAGTGCTCTACCAACTGAGCTACCCAAGCACGACTCGCGCCCCGACCTCACAGCTTTACTTCTGCCAGGACCTCGTCTCCTACCTCACAAACTTTACAGAAGCTCTCCTGCGAACCTTGCAGAGCTAGCACTCCTGAAAGAAAGGATATTGCGGAGACATGGCGTAGCCACAGCCTGGGGGATGTTTTCGGAATGAGATTTTCACTCTGCAGCGGAGTGTGCGCTGATATAAAACTTCCTGGCAGATTAATTGCCTTTCGCGGGCAAGTGCTCTACCAACTGAGCTACCCAAGCACGACTCGCGCCCCGTCCTCACAGCTTTACTTCTGCCAGGACCTCGTCTCCTACCTTACAAACTTTACAGAAGCTCTCCTGCGAACCTTGCAGAGCTAGCACTCCTGAAAGAAAGGATATTGCGGAGACATGGCGTAGCCACAGCCTGGGGGATGTTTTCGGAATGAGATTTTCACTCTGCAGCGGAGTGTGCGCTGATACGAAACTTCCTGGCAGATTAATTGCTTTTCGCGGGCAAGTGCTCTACCAACTGAGCTACCCAAGCACGACTCGCGCCCCGACCTCACAGCTTTACTTCTGCCAGGACCTCGTCTCCTACCTTCCAAACTTTACAGAAGCTCTCCTGCGAACCTTGCAGAGCTAGCACTCCTGAAAGAAAGGATATTGCGGACACATGGCGTAGCCACAGCCTGGGGGATGTTTTCGGAATGAGATTTTCACTCTGCAGCGGAGTGTGCGCTGATATAAAACTTCCTGGCAGATTAATTGCCTTTCGCGGGCATGTGCTCTACCAACTGAGCTACCCAAGCACGACTCGCGCCCCGACCTCACAGCTTTACTTCTGCCAGGACCTCGTCTCCTACCTTACAAACTTTACAGAAGCTCTCCTGCGAACCTTGCAGAGCTAGCACTCCTGAAAGAAAGGATATTGCGGAGACATGGCGTAGCCACAGCCTGGGGGATGTTTTCGGAATGAGATTTTCACTCTGCAGCGCAGTGTGCGCTGATATAAAACTTCCTGGCAGATTAATTGCCTTTCGCGGGCATGTGCTCTACCAACTGAGCTACCCAAGCACGACTCGCGCCCCGACCTCACAGCTTTACTTCTGCCAGGACCTCGTCTCCTACCTTACAAACTTTACAGAAGCTCTCCTGCGAACCTTGCAGAGCCAGCACTCCTGAAAGAATGGATAATGCGGAGACATGGCGTAGCCACAGCCTGGGGGATGTTTTCGGAATGAGATTTTCACTCTGCAGCGGAGTGTGCGCTGATATAAAACTTCCTGGCAGATTAATTGCCTTTCGCGGGCATGTGCTCTACCAACTGAGCTACCCAAGCACGACTCGCGCCCCGACCTCACAGCTTTACTTCTGCCAGGACCTCGTCTCCTACCTTACAAATTTTACAGAAGCTCTCCTGCGAACCTTGCAGAGCTAGCACTCCTGAAAGAAAGGATATTGCGGAGACATGGCGTAGCCACAGCCTGGGGGATGTTTTCGGAATGAGATTTTCACTCTGCAGCGGAGTGTGCGCTGATATAAAACTTCCTGGCAGATTAATTGCCTTTCGCGGGCATGTGCTCTAAAAACTGAGCTACCCAAGCACGACTCGCGCCCCGACCTCACAGCTTTACTTCTGCCAGGACCTCGTCTCCTACCTTACAAACTTTACAGAAGCTCTCCTGCGAACCTTGCAGAGCCAGCACTCCTGAAAGAAAGGATATTGCGGAGACATGGCGTAGCCACAGCCTGGGGGATGTTTTCGGAATGAGATTTTCACTCTGCAGCGGAGTGTGCGCTGATATAAAACTTCCTGGCAGATTAATTGCCTTTCGCGGGCATGTGCTCTACCAACTGAGCTACCCAAGCACGACTCGCGCCCCGACCTCACAGCTTTACTTCTGCCAGGACCTCGTCTCCTACCTTACAAATTTTACAGAAGCTCTCCTGCGAACCTTGCAGAGCTAGCACTCCTGAAAGAAAGGATATTGCGGAGACATGGCGTAGCCACAGCCTGGGGGATGCTTTCGGAATGAGATTTTCACTCTGCAGCGGAGTGTGCGCTGATATAAAACTTCCTGGCAGATTAATTGCCTTTCGCGGGCAAGTGCTCTACCAACTGAGCTACCCAAGCACGACTCGCGCCCCAACCTCACAGCTTTACTTCTGCCAGGACCTCATCTCCTACCTTACAAACTTTACAGAAGCTCTCCTGCGAACCTTGCAGAGCTAGCACTCCTGAAAGAAAGGATATTGCGGAGACATGGCGTAGCCACAGCTTGGGGGATGTTTTCGGAATGAGATTTTCACTCTGCAGCGGAGTGTGCGCTGATATAAAACTTCCTGGCAGATAAATTGCCTTTCGCGGGCAAGTGCTCTACCAACTGAGCTACCCAAGCACGACTCGCGCCCCGACCTCACAGCTTTACTTCTGCCAGGACCTCGTCTCCTACCTCACAAACTTTACAGAAGCTCTCCTGCGAACCTTGCAGAGCTAGCACTCCTGAAAGAAAGGATATTGCGGAGACATGGCGTAGCCACAGCCTGGGGGATGTTTTCGGAATGAGATTTTCACTCTGCAGCGGAGTGTGCGCTGATATAAAACTTCCTGGCAGATTAATTGCCTTTCGCGGGCAAGTGCTCTACCAACTGAGCTACCCAAGCACGACTCGCGCCCCGTCCTCACAGCTTTACTTCTGCCAGGACCTCGTCTCCTACCTTACAAACTTTACAGAAGCTCTCCTGCGAACCTTGCAGAGCTAGCACTCCTGAAAGAAAGGATATTGCGGAGACATGGCGTAGCCACAGCCTGGGGGATGTTTTCGGAATGAGATTTTCACTCTGCAGCGGAGTGTGCGCTGATATAAAACTTCCTGGCAGATTAATTGCCTTTCGCGGGCAAGTGCTCTACCAACTGAGCTACCCAAGCACGACTCGCGCCCCGACCTCACAGCTTTACTTCTGCCAGGACCTCGTCTCCTACCTTACAAACTTTACAGAAGCTCTCCTGCGAACCTTGCAGAGCTAGCACTCCTGAAAGAAAGGATATTGCGGAGACATGGCGTAGCCACAGCCTGGGGGATGTTTTCGGAATGAGATTTTCACTCTGCAGCGGAGTGTGCGCTGATATAAAACTTCCTGGCAGATTAATTGCCTTTCGCGGGCAAGTGCTCTACCAACTGAGCTACCCAAGCACGACTCGCGCCCCGACCTCACAGCTTTACTTCTGCCAGGACCTCATCTCCTACCTTACAAACTTTACAGAAGCTCTCCTGCGAACCTTGCAGAGCTAGCACTCCTGAAAGAAAGGATATTGCGGAGACATGGCGTAGCCACAGCCTGAAGGATGTTTTCGGAATGAGATTTTCACTCTGCAGCGGAGTGTGCGCTGATATAAAACTTCCTGGCAGATAAATTGCCTTTCGCGGGCAAGTGCTCTACCAACTGAGCTACCCAAGCACGACTCGCGCCCCGACCTCACAGCTTTACTTCTGCCAGGACCTCGTCTCCTACCTTACAAACTTTACAGAAGCTCTCTTGCGAACCTTGCAGAGCTAGCACTCCTGAAAGAAAGGATATTGCGGAGACATGGCGTAGCCACAGCCTGGGGGATGTTTTCGGAATGAGATTTTCACTCTGCAGCGGAGTGTGCGCTGATATAAAACTTCCTGGCAGATTAATTGCCTTTCGCGGGCAAGTGCTCTACCAACTGAGCTACCCAAGCACGACTCGCGCCCCGTCCTCACAGCTTTACTTCTGCCAGGACCTCGTCTCCTACCTTACAAACTTTACAGAAGCTCTCCTGCGAACCTTGCAGAGCTAGCACTCCTGAAAGAAAGGAAATTGCGGAGACATGGCGTAGCCACAGCCTGGGGGATGTTTTCGGAATGAGATTTTCACTCTGCAGCGGAGTGTGCGCTGATATAAAACTTCCTGGCAGATTAATTGCCTTTCGCGGGCAAGTGCTCTACCAACTGAGCTACCCAAGCACGACTCGCGCCCCGACCTCACAGCTTTACTTCTGCCAGGACCTCGTCTCCTACCTTACAAACTTTACAGAAGCTCTCCTGCGAACCTTGCAGAGCTAGCACTCCTGAAAGAAAGGATATTGCGGAGACATGGCGTAGCCACAGCCTGGGGGATGTTTTCGGAATGAGATTTTCACTCTGCAGCGGAGTGTGCGCTGATATAAAACTTCCTGGCAGATTAATTGCCTTTCGCAGGCAAGTGCTCTACCAACTGAGCTACCCAAGCACGACTCGCGCCCCGACCTCACAGCTTTACTTCTGCCAGGACCTCGTCTCCTACCTTACAAACTTTACAGAAGCTCTCCTGCGAACCTTGCAGAGCTAGCACTCCTGAAAGAAAGGATATTGCGGAGACATGGCGTAGCCACAGCCTGGGGTATGTTTTCGGAATGAGATTTTCACTCTGCAGCGGAGTGTGCGCTGATATAAAACTTCCTGGCAGATTAATTGCCTTTCGCGGGCAAGTGCTCTACCAACTGAGCTACCCAAGCACGACTCGCGCCCCGTCCTCACAGCTTTACTTCTGCCAGGACCTCGTCTCCTACCTTACAAACTTTACAGAAGCTCTCCTGCGAACCTTGCAGAGCTAGCACTCCTGAAAGAAAGGATATTGCGGAGACATGGCGTAGCCACAGCCTGGGGGATGTTTTCGGAATGAGATTTTCACTCTGCAGCGGAGTGTGCGCTGATATAAAACTTCCTGGCAGATTAATTGCCTTTCGCGGGCAAGTGCTCTACCAACTGAGCTACCCAAGCACGACTCGCGCCCCGACCTCACAGCTTTACTTCTGCCAGGACCTCGTCTCCTACCTTACAAACTTTACAGAAGCTCTCCTGCGAACCTTGCAGAGCTAGCACTCCTGAAAGAAAGGATATTGCGGAGACATGGCGTAGCCACAGCCTGGGGGATGTTTTCGGAATGAGATTTTCACTCTGCAGCGGAGTGTGCGCTGATATAAAACTTCCTGGCAGATTAATTGCCTTTCGCGGGCAAGTGCTCTACCAACTGAGCTACCCAAGCACGACTCGCGCCCCGACCTCACAGCTTTACTTCTGCCAGGACCTCGTCTCCTACCTTACAAACTTTACAGAAGCTCTCCTGCGAACCTTGCAGAGCTAGCACTCCTGAAAGAAAGGATATTGCGGAGACATGGCGTAGCCACAGCCTGGGGGATGTTTTCGGAATGAGATTTTCACTCTGCAGCGGAGTGTGCGCTGATATAAAACTTCCTGGCAGATTAATTGCCTTTCGCGGGCAAGTGCTCTACCAACTGAGCTACCCAAACACGACTCGCGCCCCGACCTCACAGCTTTACTTCTGCCAGGACCTCGTCTCCTACCTTACAAACTTTACAGAAGCTCTCCTGCGAACCTTGCAGAGCTAGCACTCCTGAAAGAAAGGATATTGCGGAGACATGGCGTAGCCACAGCCTGGGGGATGTTTTCGGAATGAGATTTTCACTCTGCAGCGGAGTGTGCGCTGATATAAAACTTCCTGGCAGATTAATTACCTTTCGCGGGCAAGTGCTCTACCAACTGAGCTACCCAAGCACGACTCGCGCCCCATCCTCACAGCTTTACTTCTGCCAGGACCTCGTCTCCTACCTTACAAACTTTACAGAAGCTCTCCTGCGAACCTTGCAGAGCTAGCACTCCTGAAAGAAAGGATATTGCGGAGACATGGCGTAGCCACAGCCTGGGGGATGTTTTCGGAATGAGATTTTCACTCTGCAGCAGAGTGTGCGCTGATATAAAACTTCCTGGCAGATTAATTGCCTTTCGCGGGCAAGTGCTCTACCAACTGAGCTACCCAAGCACGACTCGCGCCCCATCCTCACAGCTTTACTTCTGCCAGGACCTCGTCTCCTACCTTACAAACTTTACAGAAGCTCTCCTGCGAACCTTGCAGAGCTAGCACTCCTGAAAGAAAGGATATTGCGGAGACATGGCGTAGCCACAGCCTGGGGGATGTTTTCGGAATGAGATTTTCACTCTGCAGCGGAGTGTGCGCTGATATAAAACTTCCTGGCAGATTAATTGCCTTTTGCGGGCAAGTGCTCTACCAACTGAGCTACCCAAGCACGACTCGCGCCCCGACCTCACAGCTTTACTTCTGCCAGGACCTCGTCTCCTACCTTACAAACTTTACAGAAGCTCTCCTGCGAACCTTGCAGAGCTAGCACTCCTGAAAGAAAGGATATTGCGGAGACATGGCGTAGCCACAGCCTGGGGGATGTTTTCGGAATGAGATTTTCACTCTGCAGCGGAGTGTGCGCTGATATAAAACTTCCTGGCAGATTAATTGCCTTTCGCGGGCATGTGCTCTACCAACTGAGCTACCCAAGCACGACTCGCGCCCCGACCTCACAGCTTTACTTCTGCCAGGACCTCGTCTCCTACCTTACAAACTTTACAGAAGCTCTCCTGCGAACCTTGCAGAGCTAGCACTCCTGAAAGAAAGGATATTGCGGAGACATGGCGTAGCCACAGCCTGGGGGATGTTTTCGGAATGAGATTTTCACTCTGCAGCGGAGTGTGCGCTGATATAAAACTTCCTGGCAGATTAATTGCCTTTCGCGGGCATGTGCTCTACCAACTGAGCTACCCAAGCACGACTCGCGCCCCGACCTCACAGCTTTACTTCTGCCAGGACCTCATCTCCTACCTTACAAACTTTACAGAAGCTCTCCTGCGAACCTTGCAGAGCTAGCACTCCTGAAAGAAAGGATATTGCGGAGACATGGCGTAGCCACAGCCTGGGGGATGTTTTCGGAATGAGATTTTCACTCTGCAGCGGAGTGTGCGCTGATATAAAACTTCCTGGCAGATTAATTGCCTTTCGCGGGCAAGTGATCTACCAACTGAGCTACCCAAGCACGACTCGCGCCCCGTCCTCACAGCTTTACTTCTGCCAGTACCTCATCTCCTACCTTACAAACTTTACAGAAGCTCTCCTGCGAACCTTGCAGAACTAGCACTCCTGAAAGAAAGGATATTGCGGAGACATGGCGTAGCCACAGCCTGGGGGATGTTTTCGGAATGAGATTTTCACTCTGCAGCGGAGTGTGCGCTGATATAAAACTTCCTGGCAGATTAATTGCCTTTCGCGGGCATGTGCTCTACCATCTGAGCTACCCAAGCACGACTCGCGCCCCGACCTCACAGCTTTACTTCTGCCAGGACCTCGTCTCCTACCTTACAAACTTTACAGAAGCTCTCCTGCGAACCTTGCAGAGCTAGCACTCCTGAAAGAAAGGATATTGCGGAGACATGGCGTAGCCACAGCCTGGGGGATGTTTTCGGAATGAGATTTTCACTCTGCAGCGGAGTGTGCGCTGATATAAAACTTCCTGGCAGATTAATTGCCTTTCGCGGGCATGTGCTCTACCAACTGAGCTACCCAAGCACGACTCGCGCCCCGACCTCACAGCTTTACTTCTGCCAGGACCTCGTCTCCTACCTTACAAACTTTACAGAAGCTCTCCTGCGAACCTTGCAGAGCTAGCACTCCTGAAAGAAAGGATATTGCGGAGACATGGCGTAGCAGCAGCCTGGGGGATGTTTTCGGAATGAGATTTTCACTCTGCAGCGGAGTGTGCGCTGATGTAAAACTTCCTGGCAGATTAATTGCCTTTCGCGGGCATGTGCTCTACCAACTGAGCTACCCAAGCACGACTCGCGCCCCGACCTCACAGCTTTACTTCTGCCAGGACCTCGTCTCCTACCTTACAAACTTTACAGAAGCTCTCCTGCGAACCTTGCAGAGCTAGCACTCCTGAAAGAAAGGATATTGCGGAGACATGGCGTAGCCACAGCCTGGGGGATGTTTTCGGAATGAGATTTTCACTCTGCAGCGGAGTGTGCGCTGATATAAAACTTCCTGGCAGATTAATTGCCTTTCGCGGGCAAGTGCTCTACCAACTGAGCTACCCAAGCACGACTCGCGCCCCGTCCTCACAGATTTACTTCTGCCAGTACCTCATCTCCTACCTTACAAACTTTACAGAAGCTCTCCTGCGAACCTTGCAGAACTAGCACTCCTGAAAGAAAGGATATTGCGGAGACATGGCGTAGCCACAGCCTGGGCGAAGTTTTCGGAATGAGATTTTTACTCTGCAGCGGAGTGTGCGCTGATATGAAACTTCCTGGCAGATTAATTGCCTTTCGCGGGCATGTGCTCTACCAACTGAGCTAGCCAAGCACAACTCGCGCCCCGTCCTCACAGCTTTAATTCTGCCAGGACCTCGTCTCCTACCTTACAAACTTTACAGAAGCTCTCCTGCGAACCTTGCAGAGCTAGCACTCCTAAAAGAAAGGATATTGCGGAGACATGGCGTAGCCACAGCCTGGGGGATGTTTTCGGAATGAGATTTTCACTCTGCAGCGGAGTGTGCGCTGATATAAAACTTCCTGGCAGATTAATTGCCTTTCGCGGGCAATTGCTCTACCAACTGAGCTACCCAAGCACGACTCGCGCCCCGTCCTCACAGCTTTACTTCTGCCAGTACCTTGTCTCCTACCTTACAAACTTTACAGAAGCTCTCCTGCGAACCTTGCAGAACTAGCACTCCCGAAAGAAAGGATATTGCGGAGACATGGCGTAGCCACAGCCTGGGGGATGTTTTCGGAATGAGATTTTCACTCTGCAGCGGAGTGTGCGCTGATAAAAAACTTCCTGGCAGATTAATTGCCTTTCGCGGGCAAGTGCTCCACCAACTGAGCTACCCAAGCACGACTCGCGCCCCGTCTTCACAGCTTTACTTCTGCCAGTACCTCGTCTCCTACCTTACAAACTTTACAGAAGCTCTCCTGCGAACCTTGCAGAACTAGCACTCCTGAAAGAAAGGATATTGCGGAGACATGGCGTAGCCACAGCCTGCGGGATGTTTTCGGAATGAGATTTTCACTCTGCAGCGGAGTGTGCGCTGATATAAAACTTCCTGGCAGATTAATTGCCTTTCGCGGGCAAGTGCTCTACCAACTGAGCTACCCAAGGACGACTCGCGGCCCGTCGTCACAGCTTTACTTCTGCCAGTACCTCGTCTCCTACCTTACAAACTTTACAGAAGCTCTCCTGCGAACCTTGCAGAACTAGCACTCCTGAAAGAAAGGATATTGCGGAGACATGGCGTAGCCACAGCCTGGGGTATGTTATCGGAATGAGATTTTCACTCTACAGCGGAGTGTGCGCTGATATAAAACTTCCTGGCAGATTAATTGCCTTTCGCGGGCAAGTGCTCTACCAACTGAGCTACCCAAGCACGACTCACGCCCCGTCCTCACAGCTTTACTTCTGCCAGGACCTCGTCTCCTACCTTACAAACTTTACAGAAGCTCTCCTGCGAACCTTGCAGAGCTAGCACTCCTGAAAGAAAGGATATTGCGGAGACATGGCGTAGCCACAGCCTGGGGGATGTTTTCGGAATGAGAGTTTCACTCTGCAGCGGAGTGTGCGCTGATATGAAACTTCCTGGCAGATTAATTGCCTTTCGCGGGCATGTGCTCTACCAACTGAGCTACCCAAGCACGACTCGCGCCCCGTCCTCACAGCTTTACTTCTGCCAGGACCTCGTCTCCTACCTTACAAACTTTACAGAAGCTCTCCTGCGAACCTTGCAGAGCTAGCACTCCTGGTAGAAAGGATATTACGGAGACATGGCGTAGCCACAGCCTGGGGTATGTTTTCGGAATGAGATTTTCACTCTGCAGCGGAGTGTGCGCTGATATAAAACTTCCTGGCAGATTAATTGCCTTTCGCGGGCAAGTGCTCTACCAACTGAGCTACCCAAGCACGACTCGCGCCCCGTCCTCACAGCTTTACTTCTGCCAGGACCTCGTCTCCTACCTTACAAACTTTACAGAAGCTCTCCTGCGAACCTTGCAGAGCTAGCACTCCTGGTAGAAAGGATATTGCGGATACATGGCGTAGCCACAGCCTGGGGTATGTTTTCTGAATGAGATTTTCACTCTACAGCGGAGTGTGCGCTGATATAAAACTTCCTGGCAGATTAATTGCCTTTCGCGGGCATGTGCTCTACCAACTGAGCTACCCAAGCACGACTCGCGCCCCGTCCTCACAGCTTTACTTCTGCCAGGACCTCGTCTCCTACCTTACAAACTTTACAGAAGCTCTCCTGCGAACCTTGCAGAGCTAGCACTCCTGGTAGAAAGGATATTGCGGAGACATGGCGTAGCCACAGCCTAGGGTATGTTTTCGGAATGAGATTTTCACTCTACAGCGGAGTGTGCGCTGATATAAAACTTCCTGGCAGATAAATTGCCTTTCGCGGGCAAGTGCTCTACCAACTGAGCTACCCAAGCACGACTCACACCCCGTCCTCACAGCTTTACTTCTGCCAGGACCTCGTCTCCTACCTTACAAACTTTACAGAAGCTCTCCTGCGAACCTTGCAGAGCTAGCACTCCTGAAAGAAAGGATATTGCGGAGACATTGCGTAGCCACAGCCTGGGGGATGTTTTCGGAATGAGATTTTCACTCTGCAGTGGAGTGTGCGCTGATATAAAACTTCCTGGCAGATTAATTGCCTTTTGCGGGCATGTGCTCTACCAACTGAGCTACCCAAGCACGACTCACGCCCCGTCCTCACAGCTTTACTTCTGCCAGGACCTCGTCTCCTACCTTACAAACTTTACAGAAGCTCTCCTGCGAACCTTGCAGAGCTAGCACTCCTGAAAGAAAGGATATTGCGGAGACATGGCGTAGCCACAGCCTGGGGGATGTTTTCGGAATGAGATTTTCACTCTGCAGTGGAGTGTGCGCTGATATAAAACTTCCTGGCAGATTAATTGCCTTTCGCGGGCATGTGCTCTACCAACTGAGCTACCCAAGCACGACTCGCGCCCCGTCCTCACAGCCTTACGTCTGCCAGGACCTCGTCTCCTACCTTACAAACTTTACAGAAGCTCTCCTGCGAACCTTGCAGAACTAGCACTCCTGAAAGAAAGGATATTGCGGAGACATGGCGTAGCCACAGCCTGGGGGATGTTTTCGGAATGAGAGTTTCACTCTGCAGCGGAGTGTGCGCTGATATGAAACTTCCTGGCAGATTAATTGCCTTTCGCGGGCAAGTGCTCTACCAACTGAGCTACCCAAGCACGACTCACGCCCCGTCCTCACAGCTTTACTTCTGCCAGTACCTCGTCTCCTACCTTCCAAACGTTACAGAAGCTCTCCTGCGAACCTTGCAGAACTAGCACTCCTGAAAGAAAGGATATTGCGGAGACATGGCGTAGCCACAGCCTGGGGGATGTTTTCGGAATGAGATTTTTACTCTGCAGCGGAGTGTGCGCTGATATGAAACTTCCTGGCAGGTTAATTCCTTTTCGCGGGCAAGTGCTCTACCAACTGAGCTACCCAAGCACGACTCGCACCCCGACCTCACAGCTTTACTTCTGCCAGGACCTCGTCTCCTACCTTACAAACTTTACAGAAGCTCTCTTGCGAACCTTGCAGAACTAGCGCTCCTGAAAGAAAGGATATTGCGGAGACATGGCGTAGCCACAGCCTGGGGGATGTTTTCGGAATGAGATTTTCACTCTGCAGCGGAGTGTGCGCTGATATGAAACTTCCTGGCAGATTAATTGCCTTTCGCGGGCAAGTGCTCTACCAACTGAGCTACCCAAGCACGACTCGCGCCCCGTCCTCACAGCTTTACTTCTGCCAGGACCTCTCCTGCTACCCTACAAACTTTGCAGAAGCTCTCCTGCGAACCTTGCAGAACTAGCACTCCTGAAAGAAAGGATATTGCGGAGACATGGCGTAGCCACAGCCTGGGGGATGTTTCCGGAATGAGATTTTCACTCTGCAGCGGAGTGTGCGCTGATATGAAACTTCCTGGCAGGTTAATTCCTTTTCGCGGGCAAGTGCTCTACCAACTGAGCTACCCAAGCACGACTCGCGCCCCGCCCTCACAGCTTAACTTCTGCCAGTACCTCATCTCCACCTTACAAACTTTACAGAAGCTCTCTTGCGAACCTTGCAGAACTAGCACTCCTGAAAGAAAGGATATTGCGGAGACATGGCGTAGCCACAGCCTGGGGGATGTTTTCGGAATGGGATTTTCACTCTGCAGCGGAGTGTGCGCTGATATGAAACTTCCTGGCAGATTAATTGCCTTTCACGGGCAAGTGCTCTACCAGCTGAGCTACCCAAGCACGACTCGCGCCCCGTCCTCACAGCTTTACTTCTGCCAGGACCTCGTCTCCTACCTTACAAACTTTACAGAAGCTCTCCTGCGAACCTTGCAGAACTAGCACTCCTGAAAGAAAGGATATTGCGGAGACATGGCGTAGCCACAGCCTGGGGGATGTTTTCGGAATGGGATTTTCACTCTGCAGCGGAGTGTGCGCTGATATGAAACTTCCTGGCAGATTAATTGCCTTTCACGGGCAAGTGCTCTACCAGCTGAGCTACCCAAGCACGACTCGCGCCCCGTCCTCACAGCTTTACTTCTGCCAGGACCTCGTCTCCTACCTTACAAACTTTACAGAAGCTCTCCTGCGAACCTTGCAGAACTAGCACTCCTGAAAGAAAGGATATTGCGGAGACATGGCGTAGCCACAGCCTGGGGGATGTTTTCGGAATGAGATTTTCAATTTGCAGCGGAGTGTGCGCTGATATGAAACTTCCTGGCAGATTAATTGCCTTCCGCGGGCAAGTGCTCTACCAACTGAGCTACCCAAGCACGACTCGCGCCCCGTCCTCACAGCTTTATTTCTGCCAGTACCTCATCTCCTACCTTACAAACTTTACAGAAGCTCTCTTGCGAACCTTGCAGAACTAGCACTCCTGAAAGAAAGGATGTTGCGGAGACATGGCGTAGCCACAGCCTGGGGGTTGTTTTCGGAATGAGATTTTCAATTTGCAGCGGAGTGTGCGCTGATATGAAACTTCCTGGCAGATTAATTGCCTTTCGCGGGCAAGTGCCCTACCAACTGAGCTACCCATGCACGACTTGCGCCCCGTCCTCACACCTTTACTTCTGCCAGGACCTCGTCTCCTACCTTGCAAACTTTACAGAAGCTCTCCTGCAAACCTTGCAGAACTAGCACTCCTGAAAGAAAGGATATTGCGGAGACATGGCGTAGCCACAGCCTGGGGGATGTTTTCGGAATGAGATTTTCACTCTGCAGCGGAGTGTGCGCTGATATGAAACTTCCTGGCAGATTAATTGCCTTTCGCGGGCAAGTGCCCTACCAACTGAGCTACCCATGCACGACTTGCGCCCCGTCCTCACACCTTTACTTCTGCCAGGACCTCGTCTCCTACCTTACAAACTTTACAGAAGCTCTCTTGCGAACCTTGCAGAACTAGCACTCCTGAAAGAAAGGATGTTGCGGAGACATGGCGTAGCCACAGCCTGGGGGATGTTTTCGGAATGAGATTTTCAATTTGCAGCGGAGTGTGCGCTGATATGAAACTTCCTGGCAGATTAATTGCCTTTCGCGGGCAAGTGCTCTACCAACTGAGCTACCCATGCACGACTTGCGCCCCGTCCTCACACCTTTACTTCTGCCAGGACCTCGTCTCCTACCTTACAAACTTTACAGAAGCTCTCCTGCAAACCTTGCAGAACTAGCACTCCTGAAAGAAAGGATATTGCGGAGACATGGCGTAGCCACAGCCTGGGGGATGTTTTCGGAATGAGATTTTCACTCTGCAGCGGAGTGTGCGCTGATATGAAACTTCCTGGCAGATTAATTGCCTTTCGCGGGCAAGTGCCCTACCAACTGAGCTACCCATGCACGACTTGCGCCCCGTCCTCACACCTTTACTTCTGCCAGGACCTCGTCTCCTACCTTACAAACTTTACAGAAGCTCTCCTGCGAACCTTGCAGAACTAGCACTCCTGAAAGAAAGGATATTGCGGAGACATGGCGTAGCCACAGCCTGGGGGATGTTTTCGGAATGAGATTTTCACTCTGCAGCGGAGTGTGCGCTGATATGAAACTTCCTGGCAGATTAATTGCCTTTCGCGGGCAAGTGCCCTACCAACTGAGCTACCCATGCACGACTTGCGCCCCGTCCTCACAGCTTTACTTCTGCCAGGACCTCGTCTCCTACCTTACAAACTTTACAGAAGCTCTCCTGCGAACCTTGCAGAACTAGCACTCCTGAAAGAAAGGATATTGCGGAGACATGGCGTAGCCACAGCCTGGGGGATGTTTTCGGAATGAGATTTTCAATTTGCAGCGGAGTGTGCGCTGATATGAAACTTCCTGGCAGATTAATTGCCTTTCGCGGGCAAGTGCTCTACCAACTGAGCTACCCAAGCACGACTCGCGCCCCGTCCTCACAGCTTTACTTCTGCCAGTACCTCATCTCCTACCTTACAAACTTTACAGAAGCTCTCTTGCGAACCTTGCAGAACTAGCACTCCTGAAAGAAAGGACGTTGCGGAGACATGGCGTAGCCACAGCCTGGGGGATGTTTTCGGAATGAGATTTTCAATTTGCAGCGGAGTGTGCGCTGATATGAAACTTCCTGGCAGATTAATTGCCTTTCGCGGGCAAGTGCTCTACCAACTGAGCTACCCATGCACGACTTGCGCCCCATCCTCACACCTTTACTTCTGCCAGGACCTCGTCTCCTACCTTACAAACTTTACAGAAGCTCTCCTGCAAACCTTGCAGAACTAGCACTCCTGAAAGAAAGGATATTGCGGAGACATGGCGTAGCCACAGCCTGGGGGATGTTTTCGGAATGAGATTTTCAATTTGCAGCGGAGTGTGCGCTGATATGAAACTTCCTGGCAGATTAATTGCCTTTCGCGGGCAAGTGCCCTACCAACTGAGCTACCCAAGCACGACTCGCGCCCCGTCCTCACAGCTTTACTTCTGCCAGGACCTCGTCTCCTACCTTACAAACTTTACAGAAGCTCTCCTGCAAACCTTGCAGAACTAGCACTCCTGAAAGAAAGGATGTTGCGGAGACATGGCGTAGCCACAGCCTGGGGGATGTTTTCGGAATGAGATTTTCAATTTGCAGCGGAGTGTGCGCTGATATGAAACTTCCTGGCAGATTAATTGCCTTTCGCGGGCAAGTGCTCTACCAACTGAGCTACCCATGCACGACTCGCGCCCCGTCCTCACAGCTTTACTTCTGCCAGGACCTCGTCTCCTACCTTACAAACTTTACAGAAGCTCTCCTGCAAACCTTGCAGAACTAGCACTCCTGAAAGAAAGGATGTTGCGGAGACATGGCGTAGCCACAGCCTGGGGGATGTTTTCGGAATGAGATTTTCAATTTGCCGCGGAGTGTGCGCTGATATGAAACTTCCTGGCAGATTAATTGCCTTTCGCGGGCAAGTGCTCTACCAACTGAGCTACCCAAGCTCGACTCGCGCCCCGTCCTCACAGCTTTACTTCTGCCAGGACCTCGTCTCCTACCTTACAAACTTTACAGAAGCTCTCTTGCGAACCTTGCAGAACTAGCACTCCTGAAAGAAAGGATGTTGCGGAGACATGGCGTAGCCACAGCCTGGGGGATGTTTTCGGAATGAGATTTTCAATTTGCAGCGGAGTGTGCGCTGATATGAAACTTCCTGGCAGATTAATTGCCTTTCGCGGGCAAGTGCCCTACCAACTGGGCTACCCATGCACGACTTGCGCCCCGTCCTCACACCTTTACTTCTGCCAGGACCTCGTCTCCTACCTTACAAACTTTACAGAAGCTCTCCTGCAAACCTTGCAGAACTAGCACTCCTGAAAGAAAGGATATTGCGGAGACATGGCGTAGCCACAGCCTGGGCTATGTTTTCGGAATGAGAATTTCACTCTGCAGCGGAGTGTGCGCTGATATGAAACTTCCTGGCAGATTAATTGCCTTTCGCGGGCAAGTGCCCTACCAACTGAGCTACCCATGCACGACTTGCCCCCCCTCCTCACACCTTTACTTCTGCCAGGACCTCGTCTCCTACCTTACAAACTTTACAGAAGCTCTCTTGCGAACCTTGCAGATCTAGCACTCCTGAAAGAAAGGATGTTGCGGAGACATGGCGTAGCCACAGCCTGGGGGATGTTTTCGGAATGAGATTTTCCATTTGCAGCGGAGTGTGCGCTGATATGAAACTTCCTGGCAGATTAATTGCCTTTCGCGGGCAAGTGCTCCACCAACTGAGCTACCCATGCACGACTTGCGCCCCGTCCTCACACCTTTACTTCTGCCAGGACCTCGTCTCCTACCTTACAAACTTTACAGAAGCTCTCCTGCAAACCTTGCAGAACTAGCACTCCTGAAAGAAAGGATATTGCGGAGACATGGCGTAGCCACAGCCTGGGGGATGTTTTCGGAATGAGATTTTCAATTTGCAGCGGAGTGTGCGCTGATATGAAACTTCCTGGCAGATTAATTGCCTTTCGCGGGCAAGTGCCCTACCAACTGAGCTACCCATGCACGACTTGCGCCCCGTCCTCACACCTTTACTTCTGCCAGGACCTCGTCTCCTACCTTACAAACTTTACAGAAGCTCTCCTGCAAACCTTGCAGAACTAGCACTCCTGAAAGAAAGGATATTGCGGAGACATGGCGTAGCCACAGCCTGGGGGATGTTTTCGGAATGAGATTTTCACTCTGCAGCGGAGTGTGCGCTGATATGAAACTTCCTGGCAGATTAATTGCCTTTCGCGGGCAAGTGCCCTACCAACTGAGCTACCCATGCACGACTTGCGCCCCGTCCTCACACCTTTACTTCCGGCAGGACCTCGTCTCCTACCTTACAAACTTTACAGAAGCTCTCTTGCGAACCTTGCAGAACTAGCACTCCTGAAAGAAAGGATGTTGCGGAGACATGGCGTAGCCACAGCCTGGGTGATGTTTTCGGAATGAGATTTTCAATTTGCAGCGGAGTGTGCGCTGATATGAAACTTCCTGGCAGATTAATTGCCTTTCGCGGGCAAGTGCTCTACCAACTGAGCTACCCAAGCACGACTCGCGCCCCGTCCTCACAGCTTTACTTCTGCCAGTACCTCATCTCCTACCTTACAAACTTTACAGAAGCTCTCTTGCGAACCTTGCAGAACTAGCACTCCTGAAAGAAAGGATGTTGCGGAGACATGGCGTAGCCACAGCCTGGGGGATGTTTTCGGAATGAGATTTTCAATTTGCAGCGGAGTGTGCGCTGATATGAAACTTCCTGGCAGATTAATTGCCTTTCGCGGGCAAGTGCTCTACCAACTGAGCTACCCATGCACGACTTGCGCCCCGTCCTCACACCTTTACTTCTGCCAGGACCTCGTCTCCTACCTTACAAACTTTACAGAAGCTCTCCTGCAAACCTTGCAGAACTAGCACTCCTGAAAGAAAGGATATTGCGGAGACATGGCGTAGCCACAGCCTGGGGGATGTTTTCGGAATGAGATTTTCAATTTGCAGCGGAGTGTGCGCTGATATGAAACTTCCTGGCAGATTAATTGCCTTTCGCGGGCAAGTGCTCTACCAACTGAGCTACCCATGCACGACTTGCGCCCCGTCCTCACAGCTTTACTTCTGCCAGGACCTCGTCTCCTACCTTACAAACTTTACAGAAGCTCTCCTGCGAACCTTGCAGAACTAGCACTCCTGAAAGAAAGGATGTTGCGGAGACATGGCGTAGCCACAGCCTGGGGGATGTTTTCGGAATGAGATTTTCAATTTGCAGCGGAGTGTGCGCTGATATGAAACTTCCTGGCAGATTAATTGCCTTTCGCGGGCAAGTGCCCTACCAACTGAGCTACCCATGCACGACTCGCGCCCCGTCCTCACAGCTTTACTTCTGCCAGGACCTCGTCTCCTACCTTACAAACTTTACAGAAGCTCTCCTGCAAACCTTGCAGAGCTAGCACTCCTGTAAGAAAGGATATTGCGGAGACATTGCGTAGCCACAGCCTGGGGGATGTTTTCGGAATGAGATTTTCACTCTGCAGTGGAGTGTGCGCTGATATAAAACTTCCTGGCAGATTAATTGCCTTTCGCGGGCATGTGCTCTACCAACTGAGCTACCCAAGCACGACTCACGCCCCGTCCTCACAGCTTTACTTCTGCCAGGACCTCGTCTCCTACCTTACAAACTTTACAGAAGCTCTCCTGCGAACCTTGCAGAGCTAGCACTCCTGAAAGAAAGGATATTGCGGAGACATGGCGTAGCCACAGCCTGGGGGATGTTTTCGGAATGAGATTTTCACTCTGCAGTGGAGTGTGCGCTGATATAAAACTTCCTGGCAGATTAATTGCCTTTCGCGGGCATGTGCTCTACCAACTGAGCTACCCAAGCACGACTCGCGCCCCGTCCTCACAGCCTTACGTCTGCCAGGACCTCGTCAACTACCTTACAAACTTTACAGAAGCTCTCCTGCGAACCTTGCAGAACTAGCACTCCTGAAAGAAAGGATATTGCGGAGACATGGCGTAGCCACAGCCTGGGGGATGTTTTCGGAATGAGAGTTTCACTCTGCAGCGGAGTGTGCGCTGATATGAAACTTCCTGGCAGATTAATTGCCTTTCGCGGGCAAGTGCTCTACCAACTTAGCTACCCAAGCACGACTCACGCCCCGTCCTCACAGCTTTACTTCTGCCAGTACCTCGTCTCCTACCTTCCAAACGTTACAGAAGCTCTCCTGCGAACCTTGCAGAACTAGCACTCCTGAAAGAAAGGATATTGCGGAGACATGGCGTAGCCACAGCCTGGGGATGTTTTCGGAATGAGATTTTTACTCTGCAGCGGAGTGTGCGCTGATATGAAACTTCCTGGCAGGTTAATTCCTTTTCGCGGGCAAGTGCTCTACCAACTGAGCTACCCAAGCACGACTCGCGCCCCGACCTCACAGCTTTACTTCTGCCAGGACCTCGTCTCCTACCTTACAAACTTTACAGAAGCTCTCTTGCGAACCTTGCAGAACTAGCGCTCCTGAAAGAAAGGATATTGCGGAGACATGGCGTAGCCACAGCCTGGGGGATGTTTTCGGAATGAGATTTTCACTCTGCAGCGGAGTGTGCGCTGATATGAAACTTCCTGGCAGATTAATTGCCTTTCGCAGGCAAGTGCTCTACCAACTGAGCTACCCAAGCACGACTCGCGCCCCGTCCTCACAGCTTTACTTCTGCCAGGACCTCTCCTCCTACCCTACAAACTTTGCAGAAGCTCTCCTGCGAACCTTGCAGAACTAGCACTCCTGAAAGAAAGGATATTGCGGAGACATGGCGTAGCCACAGCCTGGGGGATGTTTCCGGAATGAGATTTTCACTCTGCAGCGGAGTGTGCGCTGATATGAAACTTCCTGGCAGGTTAATTCCTTTTCGCGGGCAAGTGCTCTACCAACTGAGCTACCCAAGCACGACTCGCGCCCCGCCCTCACAGCTTTACTTCTGCCAGTACCTCATCTCCTACCTTACAAACTTTACAGAAGCTCTCTTGCGAACCTTGCAGAACTAGCACTCCTGAAAGAAAGGATATTGCGGAGACATGGCGTAGCCACAGCCTGGGGGATGTTTTCGGAATGGGATTTTCACTCTGCAGCGGAGTGTGCGCTGATATGAAACTTCCTGGCAGATTAATTGCCTTTCACGGGCAAGTGCTGTACCAGCTGAGCTACCCAAGCACGACTCGCGCCCCGTCCTCACAGCTTTACTTCTGCCAGGACCTCGTCTCCTACCTTACAAACTTTACAGAAGCTCTCCTGCGAACCTTGCAGAACTAGCACTCCTGAAAGAAAGGATATTGCGGAGACATGGCGTAGCCACAGCCTGGGGGATGTTTTCGGAATGGGATTTTCACTCTGCAGCGGAGTGTGCGCTGATATGAAACTTCCTGGCAGATTAATTGCCTTTCACGGGCAAGTGCTCTACCAGCTGAGCTACCCAAGCACGACTCGCGCCCCGTCCTCACAGCTTTACTTCTGCCAGGACCTCGTCTCCTACCTTACAAACTTTACAGAAGCTCTCCTGCGAACCTTGCAGAACTAGCACTCCTGAAAGAAAGGATATTGCGGAGACATGGCGTAGCCACAGATTGGGGGATGTTTTCGGAATGGGATTTTCACTCTGCAGCGGAGTGTGCGCTGATATGAAACTTCCTGGCAGATTAATTGCCTTTCACGGGCAAGTGCTGTACCAGCTGAGCTACCCAAGCACGACTCGCGCCCCGTCCTCACAGCTTTACTTCTGCCAGGACCTCGTCTCCTACCTTACAAACTTTACAGAAGCTCTCCTGCGAACCTTGCAGAACTAGCACTCCTGAAAGAAAGGATATTGCGGAGACATGGCGTAGCCACAGCCTGGGGGATGTTTTCGGAATGGGATTTTCACTCTGCAGCGGAGTGTGCGCTGATATGAAACTTCCTGGCAGATTAATTGCCTTTCACGGGCAAGTGCTCTACCAGCTGAGCTACCCAAGCACGACTCGCGCCCCGTCCTCACAGCTTTACTTCTGCCAGGACCTCGTCTCCTACCTTACAAACTTTACAGAAGCTCTCCTGCGAACCTTGCAGAACTAGCACTCCTGAAAGAAAGGATATTGCGGAGACATGGCGTAGCCACAGATTGGGGGATGTTTTCGGAATGGGATTTTCACTCTGCAGCGGAGTGTGCGCTGATATGAAACTTCCTGGCAGATTAATTGCCTTTCACGGGCAAGTGCTGTACCAGCTGAGCTACCCAAGCACGACTCGCGCCCCGTCCTCACAGCTTTACTTCTGCCAGGACCTCGTCTCCTACCTTACAAACTTTACAGAAGCTCTCCTGCGAACCTTGCAGAACTAGCACTCCTGAAAGAAAGGATATTGCGGAGACATGGCGTAGCCACAGATTGGGGGATGTTTTCGGAATGGGATTTTCACTCTGCAGCGGAGTGTGCGCTGATATGAAACTTCCTGGCAGATTAATTGCCTTTCACGGGCAAGTGCTGTACCAGCTGAGCTACCCAAGCACGACTCGCGCCCCGTCCTCACAGCTTTACTTCTGCCAGGACCTCGTCTCCTACCTTACAAACTTTACAGAAGCTCTCCTGCGAACCTTGCAGAACTAGCACTCCTGAAAGAAAGGATATTGCGGAGACATGGCGTAGCCACAGCCTGGGGGATGTTTTCGGAATGGGATTTTCACTCTGCAGCGGAGTGTGCGCTGATATGAAACTTCCTGGCAGATTAATTGCCTTTCACGGGCAAGTGCTGTACCAGCTGAGCTACCCAAGCACGACTCGCGCCCCGTCCTCACAGCTTTACTTCTGCCAGGACCTCGTCTCCTACCTTACAAACTTTACAGAAGCTCTCCTGCGAACCTTGCAGAACTAGCACTCCTGAAAGAAAGGATATTGCGGAGACATGGCGTAGCCACAGCCTGGGGGATGTTTTCGGAATGGGATTTTCACTCTGCAGCGGAGTGTGCGCTGATATGAAACTTCCTGGCAGATTAATTGCCTTTCACGGGCAAGTGCTCTACCAGCTGAGCTACCCAAGCACGACTCGCGCCCCGTACTCACAGCTTTACTTCTGCCAGGACCTCGTCTCCTACCTTACAAACTTTACAGAAGCTCTCCTGCGAACCTTGCAGAACTAGCACTCCTGAAAGAAAGGATATTGCGGAGACATGGCGTAGCCACAGATTGGGGGATATTTTCGGAATGGGATTTTCACTCTGCAGCGGAGTGTGCGCTGATATGAAACTTCCTGGCAGATTAATTGCCTTTCACGGGCAAGTGCTGTACCAGCTGAGCTACCCAAGCACGACTCGCGCCCCGTCCTCACAGCTTTACTTCTGCCAGGACCTCGTCTCCTACCTTACAAACTTTACAGAAGCTCTCCTGCGAACCTTGCAGAACTAGCACTCCTGAAAGAAAGGATATTGCGGAGACATGGCGTAGCCACAGATTGGGGGATGTTTTCGGAATGGGATTTTCACTCTGCAGCGGAGTGTGCGCTGATATGAAACTTCCTGGCAGATTAATTGCCTTTCACGGGCAAGTGCTGTACCGGCTGAGCTACCCAAGCACGACTCGCGCCCCGTCCTCACAGCTTTACTTCTGCCAGGACCTCGTCTCCTACCTTACAAACTTTACAGAAGCTCTCCTGCGAACCTTGCAGAACTAGCACTCCTGAAAGAAAGGATATTGCGGAGACATGGCGTAGCCACAGCCTGGGGGATGTTTTCGGAATGGGATTTTCACTCTGCAGCGGAGTGTGCGCTGATATGAAACTTCCTGGCAGATTAATTGCCTTTCACGGGCAAGTGCTCTACCAGCTGAGCTACCCAAGCACGACTCGCGCCCCGTCCTCACAGCTTTACTTCTGCCAGGACCTCGTCTCCTACCTTACAAACTTTACAGAAGCTCTCCTGCGAACCTTGCAGAACTAGCACTCCTGAAAGAAAGGATATTGCGGAGACATGGCGTAGCCACAGATTGGGGGATGTTTTCGGAATGGGATTTTCACTCTGCAGCGGAATGTGCGCTGATATGAAACTTCCTGGCAGATTAATTGCCTTTCACGGGCAAGTGCTGTACCAGCTGAGCTACCCAAGCACGACTCGCGCCCCGTCCTCACAGCTTTACTTCTGCCAGGACCTCGTCTCCTACCTTACAAACTTTACAGAAGCTCTCCTGCGAACCTTGCAGAACTAGCACTCCTGAAAGAAAGGATATTGCGGAGACATGGCGTAGCCACAGCCTGGGGGATGTTTTCGGAATGGGATTTTCACTCTGCAGCGGAGTGTGCGCTGATATGAAACTTCCTGGCAGATTAATTGCCTTTCACGGGCAAGTGCTCTACCAGCTGAGCTACCCAAGCACGACTCGCGCCCCGTCCTCACAGCTTTACCTCTGCCAGGACCTCGTCTCCTACCTTACAAACTTTACAGAAGCACTCCTGCGAACCTTGCAGAACTAGCACTCCTGAAAGAAAGGATATTGCGGAGACATGGCGTAGCCACAGCCTGGGGGATGTTTTCGGAATGGGATTTTCACTCTGCAGCGGAGTGTGCGCTGATATGAAACTTCCTGGCAGATTAATTGCCTTTCACGGGCAAGTGCTGTACCAGCTGAGCTACCCAAGCACGACTCGCGCCCCGTCCTCACAGCTTTACTTCTGCCAGGACCTCGTCTCCTACCTTACAAACTTTACAGAAGCTCTCCTGCGAACCTTGCAGAACTAGCACTCCTGAAAGAAAGGATATTGCGGAGACATGGCGTAGCCACAGATTGGGGGATGTTTTCGGAATGAGATTTTCAATTTGCAGCGGAGTGTGCGCTGATATGAAACTTCCTGGCAGATTAATTGCCTTTCGCGGGCAAGTGCTCTACCAACTGAGCTACCCAAGCACGACTCGCGCCCCGTCCTCACAGCTTTATTTCTGCCAGTACCTCATCTCCTACCTTACAAACTTTACAGAAGCTCTCTTGCGAACCTTGCAGAACTAGCACTCCTGAAAGAAAGGATGTTGCGGAGACATGGCGTAGCCACAGCCTGGGGGTTGTTTTCGGAATGAGATTTTCAATTTGCAGCGGAGTGTGCGCTGATATGAAACTTCCTGGCAGATTAATTGCCTTTCGCGGGCAAGTGCCCTACCAACTGAGCTACCCATGCACGACTTGCGCCCCGTCCTCACACCTTTACTTCTGCCAGGACCTCGTCTCCTACCTTGCAAACTTTACAGAAGCTCTCCTGCAAACCTTGCAGAACTAGCACTCCTGAAAGAAAGGATATTGCGGAGACATGGCGTAGCCACAGCCTGGGGGATGTTTTCGGAATGAGATTTTCACTCTGCAGCGGAGTGTGCGCTGATATGAAACTTCCTGGCAGATTAATTGCCTTTCGCGGGCAAGTGCCCTACCAACTGAGCTACCCATGCACGACTTGCGCCCCGTCCTCACACCTTTACTTCTGCCAGGACCTCGTCTCCTACCTTACAAACTTTACAGAAGCTCTCTTGCGAACCTTGCAGAACTAGCACTCCTGAAAGAAAGGATGTTGCGGAGACATGGCGTAGCCACAGCCTGGGGGATGTTTTCGGAATGAGATTTTCAATTTGCAGCGGAGTGTGCGCTGATATGAAACTTCCTGGCAGATTAATTGCCTTTCGCGGGCAAGTGCTCTACCAACTGAGCTACCCATGCACGACTTGCGCCCCGTCCTCACACCTTTACTTCTGCCAGGACCTCGTCTCCTACCTTACAAACTTTACAGGAGCTCTCCTGCAAACCTTGCAGAACTAGCACTCCTGAAAGAAAGGATATTGCGGAGACATGGCGTAGCCACAGCCTGGGGGATGTTTTCGGAATGAGATTTTCACTCTGCAGCGGAGTGTGCGCTGATATGAAACTTCCTGGCAGATTAATTGCCTTTCGCGGGCAAGTGCCCTACCAACTGAGCTACCCATGCACGACTTGCGCCCCGTCCTCACACCTTTACTTCTGCCAGGACCTCGTCTCCTACCTTACAAACTTTACAGAAGCTCTCCTGCGAACCTTGCAGAACTAGCACTCCTGAAAGAAAGGATATTGCGGAGACATGGCGTAGCCACAGCCTGGGGGATGTTTTCGGAATGAGATTTTCACTCTGCAGCGGAGTGTGCGCTGATATGAAACTTCCTGGCAGATTAATTGCCTTTCGCGGGCAAGTGCCCTACCAACTGAGCTACCCATGCACGACTTGCGCCCCGTCCTCACAGCTTTACTTCTGCCAGGACCTCGTCTCCTACCTTACAAACTTTACAGAAGCTCTCCTGCGAACCTTGCAGAACTAGCACTCCTGAAAGAAAGGATATTGCGGAGACATGGCGTAGCCACAGCCTGGGGGATGTTTTCGGAATGAGATTTTCAATTTGCAGCGGAGTGTGCGCTGATATGAAACTTCCTGGCGGATTAATTGCCTTTCGCGGGCAAGTGCTCTACCAACTGAGCTACCCAAGCACGACTCGCGCCCCGTCCTCACAGCTTTACTTCTGCCAGTACCTCATCTCCTACCTTACAAACTTTACAGAAGCTCTCTTGCGAACCTTGCAGAACTAGCACTCCTGAAAGAAAGGACGTTGCGGAGACATGGCGTAGCCACAGCCTGGGGGATGTTTTCGGAATGAGATTTTCAATTTGCAGCGGAGTGTGCGCTGATATGAAACTTCCTGGCAGATTAATTGCCTTTCGCGGGCAAGTGCTCTACCAACTGAGCTACCCATGCACGACTTGCGCCCCATCCTCACACCTTTACTTCTGCCAGGACCTCGTCTCCTACCTTACAAACTTTACAGAAGCTCTCCTGCAAACCTTGCAGAACTAGCACTCCTGAAAGAAAGGATATTGCGGAGACATGGCGTAGCCACAGCCTGGGGGATGTTTTCGGAATGAGATTTTCAATTTGCAGCGGAGTGTGCGCTGATATGAAACTTCCTGGCAGATTAATTGCCTTTCGCGGGCAAGTGCCCTACCAACTGAGCTACCCAAGCACGACTCGCGCCCCGTCCTCACAGCTTTACTTCTGCCAGGACCTCGTCTCCTACCTTACAAACTTTACAGAAGCTCTCCTGCAAACCTTGCAGAACTAGCACTCCTGAAAGAAAGGATGTTGCGGAGACATGGCGTAGCCACAGCCTGGGGGATGTTTTCGGAATGAGATTTTCAATTTGCAGCGGAGTGTGCGCTGATATGAAACTTCCTGGCAGATTAATTGCCTTTCGCGGGCAAGTGCTCTACCAACTGAGCTACCCATGCACGACTCGCGCCCCGTCCTCACAGCTTTACTTCTGCCAGGACCTCGTCTCCTACCTTACAAACTTTACAGAAGCTCTCCTGCAAACCTTGCAGAACTAGCACTCCTGAAAGAAAGGATGTTGCGGAGACATGGCGTAGCCACAGCCTGGGGGATGTTTTCGGAATGAGATTTTCAATTTGCCGCGGAGTGTGCACTGATATGAAACTTCCTGGCAGATTAATTGCCTTTCGCGGGCAAGTGCTCTATCAACTGAGCTACCCAAGCACGACTCGCGCCCCGTCCTCACAGCTTTACTTCAGCCAGGACCTCGTCTCCTACCTTACAAACTTTACAGAAGCTCTCTTGCGAACCTTGCAGAACTAGCACTCCTGAAAGAAAGGATGTTGCGGAGACATGGCGTAGCCACAGCCTGGGGGATGTTTTCGGAATGAGATTTTCAATTTGCAGCGGAGTGTGCGCTGATATGAAACTTCCTGGCAGATTAATTGCCTTTCGCGGGCAAGTGCCCTACCAACTGGGCTACCCATGCACGACTTGCGCGCCGTCCTCACACCTTTACTTCTGCCAGGACCTCGTCTCCTACCTTACAAACTTTACAGAAGCTCTCCTGCAAACCTTGCAGAACTAGCACTCCTGAAAGAAAGGATATTGCGGAGACATGGCGTAGCCACAGCCTGGGCTATGTTTTCGGAATGAGAATTTCACTCTGCAGCGGAGTGTGCGCTGATATGAAACTTCCTGGCAGATTAATTGCCTTTCGCGGGCAAGTGCCCTACCAACTGAGCTACCCATGCACGACTTGCCCCCCCTCCTCACACCTTTACTTCTGCCAGGACCTCGTCTCCTACCTTACAAACTTTACAGAAGCTCTCTTGCGAACCTTGCAGAACTAGCACTCCTGAAAGAAAGGATGTTGCGGAGACATGGCGTAGCCACAGCCTGGGGGATGTTTTCGGAATGAGATTTTCAATTTGCAGCGGAGTGTGCGCTGATATGAAACTTCCTGGCAGATTAATTGCCTTTCGCGGGCAAGTGCTCCACCAACTGAGCTACCCATGCACGACTTGCGCCCCGTCCTCACACCTTTACTTCTGCCAGGACCTCGTCTCCTACCTTACAAACTTTACAGAAGCTCTCCTGCAAACCTTGCAGAACTAGCACTCCTGAAAGAAAGGATATTGCGGAGACATGGCGTAGCCACAGCCTGGGGGATGTTTTCGGAATGAGATTTTCAATTTGCAGCGGAGTGTGCGCTGATATGAAACTTCCTGGCAGATTAATTGCCTTTCGCGGGCAAGTGCCCTACCAACTGAGCTACCCATGCACGACTTGCGCCCCGTCCTCACACCTTTACTTCTGCCAGGACCTCGTCTCCTACCTTACAAACTTTACAGAAGCTCTCCTGCAAACCTTGCAGAACTAGCACTCCTGAAAGAAAGGATATTGCGGAGACATGGCGTAGCCACAGCCTGGGGGATGTTTTCGGAATGAGATTTTCACTCTGCAGCGGAGTGTGCGCTGATATGAAACTTCCTGGCAGATTAATTGCCTTTCGCGGGCAAGTGCCCTACCAACTGAGCTACCCATGCACGACTTGCGCCCCGTCCTCACACCTTTACTTCCGGCAGGACCTCGTCTCCTACCTTACAAACTTTACAGAAGCTCTCTTGCGAACCTTGCAGAACTAGCACTCCTGAAAGAAAGGATGTTGCGGAGACATGGCGTAGCCACAGCCTGGGTGATGTTTTCGGAATGAGATTTTCAATTTGCAGCGGAGTGTGCGCTGATATGAAACTTCCTGGCAGATTAATTGCCTTTCGCGGGCAAGTGCTCTACCAACTGAGCTACCCAAGCACGACTCGCGCCCCGTCCTCACAGCTTTACTTCTGCCAGTACCTCATCTCCTACCTTACAAACTTTACAGAAGCTCTCTTGCGAACCTTGCAGAACTAGCACTCCTGAAAGAAAGGATGTTGCGGAGACATGGCGTAGCCACAGCCTGGGGGATGTTTTCGGAATGAGATTTTCAATTTGCAGCGGAGTGTGCGCTGATATGAAACTTCCTGGCAGATTAATTGCCTTTCGCGGGCAAGTGCTCTACCAACTGAGCTACCCATGCACGACTTGCGCCCCGTCCTCACACCTTTACTTCTGCCAGGACCTCGTCTCCTACCTTACAAACTTTACAGAAGCTCTCCTGCAAACCTTGCAGAACTAGCACTCCTGAAAGAAAGGATATTGCGGAGACATGGCGTAGCCACAGCCTGGGGGATGTTTTCGGAATGAGATTTTCAATTTGCAGCGGAGTGTGCGCTGATATGAAACTTCCTGGCAGATTAATTGCCTTTCGCGGGCAAGTGCTCTACCAACTGAGCTACCCATGCACGACTTGCGCCCCGTCCTCACAGCTTTACTTCTGCCAGGACCTCGTCTCCTACCTTACAAACTTTACAGAAGCTCTCCTGCGAACCTTGCAGAACTAGCACTCCTGAAAGAAAGGATGTTGCGGAGACATGGCGTAGCCACAGCCTGGGGGATGTTTTCGGAATGAGATTTTCAATTTGCAGCGGAGTGTGCGCTGATATGAAACTTCCTGGCAGATTAATTGCCTTTCGCGGGCAAGTGCCCTACCAACTGAGCTACCCATGCACGACTCGCGCCCCGTCCTCACAGCTTTACTTCTGCCAGGACCTCGTCTCCTACCTTACAAACTTTACAGAAGCTCTCCTGCGAACCTTGCAGAACTAGCACTCCTGAAAGAAAGGATGTTGCGGAGACATGGCGTAGCCACAGCCTGGGGGATGTTTTCGGAATGAGATTTTCAATTTGCAGCGGAGTGTGCGCAGATATGAAACTTCCTGGCAGATTAATTGCCTTTCGCGGGCAAGTGCTCTACCAACTGAGCTACCCAAGCACGACTCGCGCCCCGTCCTCACAGCTTTACTTCTGCCAGGACCTCGTCTCCTACCTTACAAACTTTACAGAAGCTCTCTTGCGAACCTTGCAGAACTAGCACTCCTGAAAGAAAGGATGTTGCGGAGACATGGCGTAGCCACAGCCTGGGGGATGTTTTCGGAATGAGATTTTCAATTTGCAGCGGAGTGTGCGCTGATATGAAACTTCCTGGCAGATTAATTGCCTTTCGCGGGCAAGTGCCCTACCAACTGAGCTACCCATGCACGACTTGCGCCCCGTCCTCACACCTTTACTTCTGCCAGGACCTCGTCTCCTACCTTACAAACTTTACAGAAGCTCTCCTGCAAACCTTGCAGAACTAGCACTCCTGAAAGAAAGGATATTGCGGAGACATGGCGTAGCCACAGCCTGGGGGATGTTTTCGGAATGAGATTTTCACTCTGCAGCGGAGTGTGCGCTGATATGAAACTTCCTGGCAGATTAATTGCCTTTCGCGGGCAAGTGCTCTACCAACTGAGCTACCCATGCACGACTTGCGCCCCGTCCTCACACCTTTACTTCTGCCAGGACCTCGTCTCCTACCTTACAAACTTTACAGAAGCTCTCTTGCGAACCTTGCAGAACTAGCACTCCTGAAAGAAAGGATGTTGCGGAGACATGGCGTAGCCACAGCCTGGGGGATGTTTTCGGAATGAGATTTTCAATTTGCAGCGGAGTGTGCGCTGATATGAAACTTCCTGGCAGATTAATTGCCTTTCGCGGGCAAGTGCTCTACCAACTGAGCTACCCATGCACGACTTGCGCCCCGTCCTCACACCTTTACTTCTGCCAGGACCTCGTCTCCTACCTTACAAACTTTACAGAAGCTCTCTTGCGAACCTTGCAGAACTAGCACTCCTGAAAGAAAGGATGTTGCGGAGACATGGCGTAGCCACAGCCTGGGGGATGTTTTCGGAATGAGATTTTCAATTTGCAGCGGAGTGTGCGCTGATATGAAATTTCCTGGAAGATTAATTGCCTTTCGCGGGCAAGTGCTCTACCAACTGAGCTACCCATGCACGACTTGCGCCCCGTCCTCACACCTTTACTTCTGCCAGGACCTCGTCTCCTACCTTACAAACTTTACAGAAGCTCTCCTGCAAACCTTGCAGAACTAGCACTCCTGAAAGAAAGGATATTGCGGAGACAAGGCGTAGCCACAGCCTGGGGGATGTTTTCGGAATGAGATTTTCACTCTGCAGCGGAGTGTGCGCTGATATGAAACTTCCTGGCAGATTAATTGCCTTTCGCGGGCAAGTGCTCTACCAACTGAGCTACCCATGCACGACTTGCGCCCCGTCCTCACACCTTTACTTCTGCCAGGACCTCGTCTCCTACCTTACAAACTTTACAGAAGCTCTCTTGCGAACCTTGCAGAACTAGCACTCCTGAAAGAAAGGATGTTGCGGAGACATGGCGTAGCCACAGCCTGGGGGATGTTTTCGGAATGAGATTTTCAATTTGCAGCGGAGTGAGCTCTGATATGAAACTTCCTGGCAGATTAATTGCCTTTCGCGGGCAAGTGCTCTACCAACTGAGCTACCCATGCACGACTTGCGCCCCGTCCTCACACCTTTACTTTTGCCAGGACCTCGTCTTCTACCTTACAAACTTTACAGAAGCTCTCTTGCGAACCTTGCAGAACTAGCACTCCTGAAAGAAAGGATGTTGCGGAGACATGGCGTAGCCACAGCCTGGGGGATGTTTTCGGAATGAGATTTTCAATTTGCAGCGGAGTGTGCGCTGATATGAAACTTCCTGGCAGATTAATTGCCTTTCGCGGGCAAGTGCTCTACCAACTGAGCTACCCATGCACGACTTGCGCCCCGTCCTCACACCTTTACTTCTGCCAGGACCTCGTCTCCTACCTTACAAACTTTACAGAAGCTCTCCTGCAAACCTTGCAGAACTAGCACTCCTGAAAGAAAGGATATTGCGGAGACATGGCGTAGCCACAGCCTGGGGGATGTTTTCGGAATGAGATTTTCACTCTGCAGCGGAGTGTGCGCTGATATGAAACTTCCTGGCAGATTAATTGCCTTTCGCGGGCAAGTGCCCTACCAACTGAGCTACCCATGCACGACTTGCGCCCCGTCCTCACACCTTTACTTCTGCCAGGACCTCGTCTCCTTCCTTACAAACTTTACAGAAGCTCTCCTGTGAACCTTGCAGAACTAGCACTCCTGAAAGAAAGGATATTGCGGAGACATGGCGTAGCCACAGCCTGGGGGATGTTTTCGGAATGAGATTTTCACTCTGCAGCGGAGTGTGCGCTGATATGAAACTTCCTGGCAGATTAATTGCCTTTCGCGGGCAAGTGCCCTACCAACTGAGCTACCCATGCACGACTTGCGCCCCGTCCTCACAGCTTTACTTCTGCCAGGACCTCGTCTCCTACCTTACAAACTTTACAGAAGCTCTCCTGCGAACCTTGCAGAACTAGCACTCCTGAAAGAAAGGATATTGCGGAGACATGGCGTAGCCACAGCCTGGGGGATGTTTTCGGAATGAGATTTTCAATTTGCAGCGGAGTGTGCGCTGATATGAAACTTCCTGGCAGATTAATTGCCTTTCGCGGGCAAGTGCTCTACCAACTGAGCTACCCAAGCACGACTCGCGCCCCGTCCTCACAGCTTTACTTCTGCCAGGACCTCGTCTCCTACCTTACAAACTTTACAGAAGCTCTCCTGCAAACCTTGCAGAACTAGCACTCCTGAAAGAAAGGATATTGCGGAGACATGGCGTAGCCACAGCCTGGGGGATGTTTTCGGAATGAGATTTTCACTCTGCAGCGGAGTGTGCGCTGATATGAAACTTCCTGGCAGATTAGTTGCCTTTCGCGGGCAAGTGCTCTACCAACTGAGCTACCCAAGCACGACTCGCGCCCCGTCCTCACAGCTTTACTTCTGCCAGTACCTCATCTCCTACCTTACAAACTTTACAGAAGCTCTCTTGCGAACCTTGCAGAACTAGCACTCCTGAAAGAAAGGATGTTGCGGAGACATGGCGTAGCCACAGCCTGGGGGATGTTTTCGGAATGAGATTTTCAATTTGCAGCGGAGTGTGCGCTGATATGAAACTTCCTGGCAGATTAATTGCCTTTCGCGCGCAAGTGCTCTACCAACTGAGCTACCCAAGCACGACTCGCGCCCCGTCCTCACAGCTTTACTTCTGCCAGGACCTCGTCTCCTACCTTACAAACTTTACAGAAGCTCTCCTGCAAACCTTGCAGAACTAGCACTCCTGACAGAAAGGATATTGCGGAGACATGGCGTAGCCACAGCCTGGGGGATGTTTTCGGAATGAGATTTTCACTCTGCAGCGGAGTGTGCGCTGATATGAAACTTCCTGGCAGATTAATTGCCTTTCGCGGGCAAGTGCCCTACCAACTGAGCTACCCATGCACGACTTGCGCCCCGTCCTCACACCTTTACTTCTGCCAGGACCTCGTCTCCTACCTTACAAACTTTACAGAAGCTCTCCTGCGAACCTTGCAGAACTAGCACTCCTGAAAGAAAGGATATTGCGGAGACATGGCGTAGCCACAGCCTGGGGGATGTTTTCGGAATGAGATTTTCACTCTGCAGCGGAGTGTGCGCTGATATGAAACTTCCTGGCAGGTTAATTGCTTTTCGCGGGCAAGTGCTCTACCAACTGAGCTACCCAAGCACGACTCACGCCCGGTACTCACAGCTTTACTTCTGCCAGTACCTCGTCTCCTACCTTCCAAACTTTACAGAAGCTCTTCTGCGAACCTTGCAGAACTAGCACTCCTGAGAGAAAGGATACTGCCGAAACATGGCCTAGCCGCAGCCTGGGGGATGGTTCCAGAATGTGATTTTCACTCTGCAGCGGATTGTGCGCTGATATGAAACTTCCTGGCAGATTAAAACTGTGTGCCGGACCGAGACTCGAACACATGACCATTGCCTTTCGCGGGCAAGTGCTCTTTCACCTGAGTCGTGCTTGGGTAGCTCAAGTGGTAGAGCACTTGCCCGCGAAAGGCAAAGGTCCCGGGTTCGAGTCTCGGTCCGGCACACAGTTTTAATTTGTCAGGAAATTTCACATTTCAGAAGCTTTGTCTGACTTCTTTTACGGTTTTCACTCAGTCCACGTTTCACTACCATGGAATGCTGTGCTCCAGACGTATATTCTCAGTAATGCCTTCCTCAGACTAAGGCCTATGTTCCATAGCAGCAGACATCTCTTGATCAGGAGTCCCTTTTTCGCCATTGCCAGTCTCCTTTTTGTGTTCTCCTCGTTTCGTGTGTCATGGGCTTCTTTGCTTCCTAGGCCGCAGAATTTCTTAACGTTGTCTGCTTTGTGATCCCAAATTCTGATATTAACTTTCTCCCTATGGTCACTTCTGCTGCTTCTCACACACAAACCTCCAGATGTCAGACACTCAGATCGGTGCCAAACGTTATAAGTCAATAGAGTATCAACCAAAACTCAGATTTAGTTCGTGCAATGTGTTGCCATCCAGTAGAACATGCGTGAACGGTAATTAAAAATAACATTAGAGCTACGCAGCACAGGAAAACCGTATCTGCGAGTACTTCTTCGTCGATCTAGAGTGGATGAGCTAGTATACAGTGAGGTCCTTGTACCAACGATTCCGCTTTCAAACCCCCCTGATGACAATTTTTTAAACTGTTTACACGTGGAACTGTTTTATGTAATTTGTTTCACACAGTCCTTCATATGAAACCACAAGTGTGAGGTCTTTGTTCCTGGATGAATGATACTGTGTGTTTGTGTGTGTGTGTGTGTGTGTGTGTGTGTGTGTTAGTGCGTGCGTGTGCGTGTCTGGTCGCGTTCGCATTGATTTTTTTAATGTTATGTACTTATTATTGATATTATTATTTCTTTTGTTATTACTAAGTTTTATTATGTGTGTTATTATTATAATTATTATTATTACCACTACTCCCGGACGACTGAAACAGTTTTTTCGCTATCTTTCTGTTCTGATTATATATTCTGTGAAACTACTAATGTGCTTTATAGGTTGACTACTTTCAAAGAAGCGAAGCGAAAGTAGACTGCCAAGAGAACATTGTTGCAAGCTCCAAACAGGCCTTTGACATGTCTGAACATGCTGTTTCATTAAGCACTTCCACGCATAATACAGCAAAAAAATTATTATAATTGGTGTTGCTACCCACGACTCTTGGTACAAGGATTGAACGCTCTACTAACTTCCCCACGGAAGTTATTATCAACAAGTACTCGAAGTTATACTACCTACGCTCCGTTGTTCAGATATTATTTTTAATTGACGTTTACGCCCGTTCAGCTGGACAACAGCACGTATTACGAACTAAAGCGGTGTTTCGGTTGACACTCTATCCACATATAGCGTTTGGTTCCGATCTGAGTGTCTGACATCTGGAGGTTTGAGTGGCAGTATTTTCGACTTTCTTACATTTACTAGCCGGCCGTTGTGGCTGAGCTGTTCTAGGCGCTTCAGTCTGGAACCGCGCGACCGCTACGGTCGCAGGTTCGAATTCTGCCTCTGGCATGGCTGTGTTTGATGTCCTTAAGTTAGTTAGGTTTAAGTACTTCTAAGTTCTAGGGGACTGATGACCTCAGATGTTAAGTCCCATAGTGCTCAGAGTCATTTGAACCATTTTCTTTTACATGTACTCTCCATTCATATGTAGTAGAAAATGGCTCTGAGCACTATGGGACTTAACATCTGCGGTCATCAGTCCCCTAGGACTTAGAACTACTTAAACCTAACTAACCTAAGGACATCACACACATCCATGCCCGAGGCAGGATTCGAACCTGCGACCGTAGCAGTCGCGCGGTTCCGGACTGAGCGCCTAGAGCCGCTAGACCACCGCGGCCGGCATATGTAGTAGACTGTCATTCCTTTCATCACATCCGATAGTTTTTCTTCACTTTGCCTGAAGATGACAATGTCACGAAATCTTACCATTGTTAGTCTTTCTCCTTGAATTTCAATCCCAATCGCTAATCCTTCTCTTATTTCCGTCCTTGCTTCTTCGATGTGAAGACTGAACAAGAGTGGTCGAAGACTACATCCTGTCCTGCACCCTCTTCAACCCGAACACTTGTTACTTGGTCTCCCCTCTTATTGTTACCTCTTGGTTCTTGTACATATCATATATTACACGTCTTTCCCATACCTTACCCCCTACTTTTCTCCGAATTTGTAACATCTTGCACCATTTTATAAAGTCATCGGCTTTTTCCAGGTCGGCAGAATCCATGAACGTGTTCTGATTTTTCTTTAGTCTTGCTCCTACTATCAATCGCAACTCCAGAACTGCCTCTGTGGTCCTTTTACCGTCCCTAAAGCCAAACTGAACGCCATGTAAGATATCCTCAGTTTTCTTGTACATTCCTCGGGAAACTCTTCTTGTCAGCAGATTGGATGCAAGGTCTTTTGAGCTAATGTCCGACAACTCTCGCATTCGTCAGCTATTGCTACCTCCAGATTTGTGTGGCTGGCATTTTTCCGCAAGTCTGATGGTATGTCGCCAGTCTCATACGTTCTACACACCAGAGCCAGTAGTCGTTTTATTGCCACTCCCCCTAATGATTTTAGAAATTCCGATGGAATGTTATCTATCCCCTCTGCATTATTTTACGTTAAGCCGTAAAATCCTCTCTTAAATTCTGATAATAATACGGAATCCCATATCTGTAACCTGTTGACTGCTGTTTCTTCCTCTGTTACGTCCTCAGACAAACCCTCCCTCACATAGAGGCCTTCAGTATTCATTCTACCTATCAGCCCTCTTCTCTCTATTTAACAATGGATTTATAATTGTGCTGTTAATGTTATCCCACTTGCTTTCAGTTACCTAGAAAGTTTTTTTAAGTTTCCTGTATGCTGAGTCAGTCTTTCAGACAGTCACTTCTTTTTCGATTTCTTCATATTTTTCATTCTACTATTTGGCCTTGGTGTCACTGCACTTCGTATTCATTTCATTCGTATGTAACTTGGATTTCTGCATTCCTAAATTTCCCTGTAGACTTTTTTTTTTCTTTCGTGAATATACTGAAGTTTTTTTACTGTTACCCACGGTTTCTTCGCATTTACCTTCCTTGTAGGAATGTTTCTATCCCCGCCGAGCTAGAAAGCCCACTGGTTTTCTCACTGGACTCGCATTCGGGAGTACGGAGGTTTAGACCCGCTTATGGCCATCCAGATTGAGGTTTCCCATGATTTCCCTAAATAGCAAAGGGGAATTACCGAGATGATATCTTCGATAGGGCATCACCGATTTCTTTCTCCATCCTTCCCTAATCCGAGCCGGCCTTAGTGGTCGAGCGGTTTCTAGGCGCAATAGTCTGGAACCGCGCGACCGCTACGGTCGCAGGTTTGAATCCTGCCTTGGCCATGGATGTGTGTGAAGTCGTTAGGTTAGTTAGGTTTCAGTAGTTCTAAGTTCTAGGGGACTGATGACCTCAGCAGTTAAGTCCCATAGTGCTCAGAGCCATTTGAACCCTAATCCGAGCTTGTGTTCAATCTATAATGACATCGTTGTAGACGGTACTCTCCTTCTTTGCTTTCCAGCTTCTGCGACTGGCCTTTTTAGATTTGTCCATTCCTCTTCAACTGAACCACCTACTGAGTTATTCGTTACGGCATTATCTACTATCTCATAGAACTCCAAGCGTTCTTCCATGTCCCACTACTCTACGCATTGATTCCTAAATGGACTCTTAAGCTTTAGCCTACTTTTCTACCATGCACACATCCTCAAATAACCTTTTCTTCTACTGCATCACCTACATCCACATTACAGTCCCAGTAACTTTAGAATTTAATATCCGTATACGTACTGAAGTACCCGCACAATATCCTCATATACATTATCTCTTCGTCTTTTGCCTGCGACTTCGGCACGTATGCGTGAACTATTGTTGCCGCTGTTGGTTAGCTGTCGATTCCGATGAGATCAACCCTATGACTGAGCTGCTTACGCTGAGTGACTTTCTGCCCTGAATTTCGATTCATAGCTAATCCTACCCCCGTTATACCAGTTTCTGTTGCTGTCTGACCAGAAATTCTTGTCTTCTTTTCATTTCACTTCACTGACCCTCACTATATCCTAATGGAGATATAGTATTCCCCTTTACAGGTTTTCTAGATTCCCTACCATGTTCGAATTTCTGACATTCCACGCTCCTATTTGTAAAACTTTACCCTTCCGCTCGTTATTCTGTCTTCTTCTCATGGTCACCTCCCACTTGGCAGTCCCCTCCCGGAGATCCGGATGGAAACTTGTGCAGAACTTTTTGCCAACGGAGTGATAATCGGGACACTTTTTGAATTACAGGCCACATGTCCTGTGGATAATCATTATGCCTCTTTAACGTGGTGGTTTTCATTGTGTGGTGCATCCTCAAGGCGTTGATAATTGCTGATTAGATTATTCCGCCTTTCAAGGGAAGTTTATCACCCCAGTCGCAAAACAGTGCCTCTGTCAGCTCCTCCGTCCTCTATGACAATACTGTCGGCAGAACTTGGGTGACTTCTCGTGACGGATGTGTTTGATCGCCATTGATGATCGTTCTCATTCGAAATTTAAACATTTGCGAGGTTCGAACCCAGCATCGAAACCGTTTTGACTGATTTGAGAGACGCTGTCCCTAGACGACGGGTATAGGCTTTGTACTTCATCTTCTTTGTACAAGCACTTCGTTCTCGATATTCGATTCCTATTATTCGCTATTGGATCTTGCACATATTGCAAGATTTCCATCTAGCCCTACGATCTTGCACATATTGCAAGATTTCCATCTAGCCCTACGGCTTTTTCTCAGAATTTCAATCACCTTTCGCCATTTTTCAGTTCTGAACACTTTTTCCATCAGCCAATACGATGAATGTGTCTTCATTCTCGTTGATGCTGTCTGCAAAATGACTTGCGTTTACAGTTATTATGAAGGCGTCCAATACATAATAGAATACGTATTTTCAATATTTCGCAGACCTGTCAGCAACTGTATAGATATTAATTTTAAGTTTAATAATCAACAGCCTCAGTAGCACCGTTTGCCTAGAATTTACGTAGGTTTCAGTCGGGATAACGCAACCTCCTTCAGAAAAACAGTAACTAAGGCTGCAAATCCATAAATTATCGCCAAACTGTAAAAACTTATCTGCAATTGCCTCGGACCTATTTCGCGACCGCGATTAGTCAAGCCACGAGTGCTGAACTGGAACTGGCCGTAGCGTCATGAGGCCCGCCTAGGCGGACACAATACCTTGCGCCTGCGCATAAATTGTGTGATAGTTACTTGTTGGGACAAGACGCGAGCTTAACTCCTGACCCTGAATTTACTAGTAAAGTGAAATAAAAGGTATATCTTAGGAAAAGGGCGTATATGTTATGCTGTGCAGAAGGTACTTAGATCGACTGTCTTAACATTTATGAAGTATTCATTAGTCATGATATGAGGAAGATATCATGTGCTTACAAGGTATGGCCTGTCTAGGAAAATTTTGTGCTTAAGCCATATGTTAATGACCTAAGAAGAACTTAGGGGTGGGAAGGATAATATAAAGACAACATCGTCATTATTATGACTAGGTCTAGAAATTTTTAAGACTTAATTGTTAAGCACTTGCTTAGCTATGGTTACAACGCATGGACATCCTATTGACTTAGCACACAGATGGTCATGATTGAATTTATGAACAAGTCTATATCTAATCTGTAACATCCGGCAATACGGGACATACAAAATAGATTAGTATATTTGACCTGAAATGGTCTAGAATCAAGTCAAAAACTAATGCACGTGCCTGCTAGCGGGCAACCCATTGCTAACACGCATGGCTGGCAGTATGAATTATCATTGAAAGAAAAATAGTTATAATTCAGAACAATGTGCCGGAGATTCCTGAGCTCGTCAATTTCAACATCTGGTAACTTCTTATGGAAACGTAAGTTGCACTGTAAAATAGTTAAAGACTGATCTACAGGTATATTGGTGTAGAGGCGGGCCTCATGACGCTACCGTCAGTTCCATCAGTTCCAGTTCAGCACTCGTGGCTGCGACATTGCGGTTGCGAAGTGGGGCCGAGGGAGTGCCAGATAAGTTTTATGGTCTGACGATAATTTATGGATTTGTAGTTTTAGTTTGACGATGTCCACCACGGACAAACGGTAGTTACTGTTATTCTGAAGAAGGTTGGGTTATCCCGACATAAACCTAGGTAAATTCCAGGTAAACAGTGCAACTGAGGCTGTTAATTATTAAAATTCAAATTAATAATGGAATACGTCTTTCTCTACAAGCAGATTAGTTTCATTCAGGATCCCCGCACTCCATAATTTTCGCCACTCTTCTGCTATGAAGGCTTATTCTTGAACGTAACCTCCTTACGCCAACTTAGTGAAAGGGACTGTATGTCCTCACGGCACCATTCTACCTGTCAGTGCCGGAGCCAGTGTCTTGCTGCATCAAAAACCTCTCTCGTTACGCGCAAGCAGAACCGCACTGATGGTCCTTCGTTGCTCCTTATTGTCCTCTGTTAGGCGGCGAGGAAATCAGCGTTCGCACATCCTTTAGCACTGTAAGTTGTGGAAGACTGTGTCGACACTTCCAAGAGAGAAGTCCAGTTATGGAGCGAAGTGTTTGATTGTGATCCGTCGATCACTTCGAGTGAGAGTGTCCGCACGTTCGAACATGGCAGGACTAACAACTGTTTTCGTGTGGCTGCCACTCCGCATTTTCGAACATTGCAGCAGTCACAGCTGTGTTCGGGTGACTGCCACATGTGAGATCCGACAGCTGGAGCGATCTTGTTGCCATGATGACGTCGCCTCGCCCAACGACACGCCGTGCTTTTGTTCACTGCCATGGCTCCGAAGACATTCTGCAAGTGCCTATGAATGCCTGCGATGCTCTGATTTTCCACCAAAACAAACACAATGACAACTCTCACTTTTGGAGCTCACCTTTGTTACACACGCCGTTTCGAAGGGTGCAAATAGTGCCGACACCTGTTAAAAGCAGTTGCGAGGTTTGAACCTGGGACCGAACACGTTTTTATTACTTTTCAAAGACGCTACCTCCAGACCACGGGTTTAGCTCTTACATTAGACCCGTTTTATGCCTGTACTTCGTTCTCGATACTCGATTCTTATTATTCGCTGTCGGTTCTCACACATATTGCATGTTTCCTGTCTTCCCTATACCTGAAGTGGGAGTATTCCACGATGTCCCACAACAAATTCCGCATTTTGTCAAGCGATATTGGTAGAGAAAAATGTGTTACATTACTTATTGAACGTCCCTCATATTAATGTCGCGTTCAAGAAATGTATTCCTGGCGGATGTAAAACGGAGTATTCCCTGGCTGGCGGCTGCGCCACTGCTGTGGCGAAGGCGGAATAGTATGCAGTGTCTAACTTGGAATATCAACCAGGAAGTACAGCGAAGTTTTCACGTAGTATGAGCACACCACCTAATTAATTACCGTACACCACCCGAGCTGTATGACAAAAGCACTGAAGCAGCAAATTGACCTCATGGATAAGGGAGAATAATGTCATTTTGTTGACCATGCACAGTGAAGTAACAACCCGTAAGTCACATGCAAGGGTTTCTTATCGGTACACAGACGCTCCTGAAACAACCAAACTGAATTGACCTGAAGAGAAGAGTTGTGACACTGGCGTGGCGAATAGTGGTAACGGGTGCTAAAAACTGCGCCCCATCCGATCATGATTCCACACATTAAAGTGATTGAATAGACCAACTAGTAAAAATACTATGACTGTCAAAGCCCAGTTCTCAGTTCGGAGCTAACAATTTTAAGGTGGAACGTCCATGTCCATATTTGTTTATATTGGGGGACCTGGACTATTCGGTGCAGGATATCGAATCAGAACATGTTTCAACTGTCTAAATTTTGCAATTATTATTTCTTCGATCACCGAGTTTCGGTGATGTATTATGTCATCATCAGGCACCTTTGTACAGACAACAATGGTAATAGTGTGAAATACATAATCAAAACAGGCAAGGGAGAAATCACTCTTGCACGTCATGTGCAAACATTGCTGTATTCCTAATTACGTGAAATGAGAATTCAAATAAAGTTATGTCTACCATCCTTATTCGTAATCGTACACGTCACACTTGTACCGAACAAGAAATAAGTGAACAGAAAAACTCAATACTATGAAAATACATATTGTCAATAAAACCGTACTCGTCATACTTGTAACACAGAAAGGAAAGAAGAAAAAAAAGTGGAAAAATATAAAGTCTCGTGCCGTAGACGTGTAACTACACAAGACACTGTTTCACTGGTCTCCAACTGTTAGTTTTTGGAAAACAACCTACGACCAGTTTAGAAACAGAAGTGATGACACTTTCTACAGGACATGACCATCAATTTGCAGGACAATGCTCAAGCACATACAGTGCAAGCTATTTGTTTGAATGTTGGGGCTCCTAAGTGCTGTACCATGTACTGCACTACCCTAACTTAAGCCCTCGTAAGTTCAACTCGATTTCTAAACTGAAGGAAACACTTCACTGCATTCGCTTGAGAACTGCTACAAATTCGTCGGGCAATAGACAGCGCCGCTCTAACTGTTAACAGAACTGGCACTGCTAAGCCTATCCTACGACTTCAAAAATGGTTCAAATGGCTCTGAGCACTAAAGGACTTAACTTCTGAACTTAGAACTACTTAAACCTAACTACCCTAAGGAAATCACACACATCCATGCCCGAGGCAGGATTCGAACCTGCGACCGTAGCAGTCACGCGACTCCAGACTGTAGCGCCTGGAACCGCTCGGCCACTCCGACCGGCCCTACGACTTCAACATACAAAATGCTGAATACTACATCGAAGGTCGGTGAAAATTTGAAACATGTATCTATTTTGTACGAGCTGTAAATAAATAGTTGCCGTTAATCGTATAATCTCAGTAACTTGCCTCCTTTTACTGACGTTGCCTTAAGACATAAACTCAGTTTCTAGGTTTAATACTCGAGAAACCAACGGTAACGACCACATGCTCTGCAAACAATTTCAAGTTCTGTGGCCTTACAGATTCCTCCAAACTAAATACACTCCTGGAAATGGAAAAAAGAACACATTGACACCGGTGTGTCAGACCCACCATACTTGCTCCGGACACTGCGAGAGGGCTGTACAAGCAATGATCACACGCACGGCACAGCGGACACACCAGGAACCGCGGTGTTGGCCGTCGAATGGCGCTAGCTGCGCAGCATTTGTGCACCGCCGCCGTCAGTGTCAGCCAGTTTGCCGTGGCATACGGAGCTCCATCGCAGTATTTAACACTGGTAGCATGCCGCGACAGCGTGGACGTGAACCGTATGTGCAGTTGACGGACTTTGAGCGAGGGCGTATAGTGAGCATGCGGGAGGCCGGGTGGACGTACCGCCGAATTGCTCAACACGTGGGGCGTGAGGTCTCCACAGTACATCGATGTTGTCGCCAGTGGTCGGCGGAAGGTGCACGTGCCCGTCGACCTGGGACCGGACCACAGCGACACACGGATGCACACCAAGACCGTAGGATCCTACGCAGTGCCGTAGGGGACCGCACCGCCACTTCCCAGCAAATTAGGGACACTGTTGCTCCTGGGGTATCGGCGAGGACCATTCGCAACCGTCTCCATGAAGCTGGGCTACGGTCCCGCACACCGTTAGGCCGTCTTCCGCTCACGCCCCAACATCGTGCAGCCCGCCTCCAGTGGTGTCGCGACAGGCGTGAATGGAGGGACGAATGGAGACGTGTCGTCTTCAGCGATGAGAGTCGCTTCTGCCTTGGTGCCAATGATGGTCGTATGCGTGTTTGGCGCCGTGCAGGTGAGCGCCACAATCAGGACTGCATACGACCGAGGCACACAGGGCCAACACCCGGCATCATGGTGTGGGGAGCGATCTCCTACACTGGCCGTACACCACTGGTGATCGTCGAGGGGACACTGAATAGTGCACGGTACATCCAAACCGTCATCGAACCCATCGTTCTACCATTCCTAGACCGGCAAGGAAACTTGCTGTTCCAACAGGACAATGCACGTCCGCATGTATCCCGTGCCACCCAACGTGCTCTAGAAGGTGTAAGTCACCTACCCTGGCCAGCAAGAACTCCGGATCTGTCCCCCATTGAGCATGTTTGGGACTGGATGAAGCGTCGTCTCACGCGGTCTGCACGTCCAGCACGAACGCTGGTCCAACTGAGGCGCCAGGTGGAAATGGCATGGCAAGCTGTTCCGCAGGACTACATCCAGCATCTCTACGATCGTCTCCATGGGAGAATAGCAGCCTGCATTGCTGCGAAAGGTGGATATACACTATACTAGTGCCGACATTGTGCATGCTCTGTTGCCTGTGTCTATGTGCCTGTGGCTCTGTCAGTGTGATCATGTGATGTATCTGACCCCAGGAATGTGTCAATAAAGTTTCCCCTTCCCGGGACAATGAATTCACGGTGTTCGTATTTCAATTTCTAGGAGTGTATATAGCACTTGGGGGTCGTTGGGATATCTGAAAGATCTAGTCTGTGGGGGACGTATCTGGTTTCTTATTGATCTGAAGGATAACATGCAATGACAGATCATTCTGAATATATTGGACATACTGTGAGCAACTGTCGAACATGCCGTGTTGCTGATACAGCATGTTGTTGAGTCGAGAGACTACTTTGAACATGTATAGTAATCTGTTACCCACCCCCACTGTACACAGAACAGGACAGAACACTATCGCAGAAACCAGCGGTAACGACCGCACAATCTCTGAACCTGTGTTGTAATCTTTGACCTATCCCCCACTGTACACAGAACAGTTCAGAACGCTGTTGCAGACACAACGAAAAAAGTATGCAAATTTGAACGAGCCCAAAACCCCAAGATGGGCGGTCATTTATTAGAGATGCTCTATATTATGCGCGGACTTCAGTGCGAGATGCTTATAGTAGTTTCCACAACGAAACTTTGTCTCAGAACCTGGTAAAAAAAAAATTCAAAGAAATTCAGGTCATATGTAAAGTATGCTAGCGGCAAGACACAATAAATGCCTTCTCTGTGCGATAGCAATGGCAATACTATCGATGACAGTGCTGCTGAGGCAGAGCCTCTAAACAGTGTTCCGAAATTCCTTCGCCAAGTGAGACGAAATAAATATTCCAGAATTCAAGAACAGCTTCCAACATAAGTAAATTGAAAGTAGATATCCTCGGAGTAGAGAAGCAATTTAAATCACTTAATAAAAGCAAGCCTTCGGGTCCCAATCGTAAACCAATTATTTTCCATTCACAGTATGCCGATGCAATAGCTCCAAACTTAGCAATCATATACAACCGCTCACAAGTCTAAAGATCCGTACCCAAAGATTAGAATGTTGCACTGGTCACACCAATATTCAAGAAAGGCAACTACAGACCCATATCATTAACGTCGATATGCATCAGGATTTTTGAACATACATTGTGTTCGAACATTATGAATTACCTCAAAGAGAACGGTGCATTGACACACAGTCAACACGGATTACAAAACATCATTTTTGCGAAACACAAGTAGCTCTTTATTCACGTGAAGTGCTAAGTGCTATGGACAAAGGATTTTAAATTGGTTGCGTATATCTGGATATCAAGAAGACTTTAGACACCATACTTCACAAGAGGCTTGTAATCAAACTGCGCGTCTGCGGAATATTGTCTCAGTTACGCGACTGGATTCGAGACTTCATGTCAGAGAGGTCACAGTTCGTATTAAACGACGGAAAGTCATCGTGTAAAACAGAAGTGATTTCTGGCGTTCCCTGAAGTAGTGTTATAGGCCCTGATGCTCCCTATGAATATGAACGATTTAGGACACAATCCTAGAAGCCGTGTTGCATTGTTTGCAGATGATGCTGTCGTTTATCATCTTATAAAGCTATCAGAAGATCAAAAGCAATTGCAAAACGATTTAGATATCTGTATGGTGCGAAAATTGGCATTTGACCCTAAATAATGAAACGTTAGAGGGCATCCGCACGAATGGAAGAAAGAATTCGTTTAACATTGGTTACACAACAAACCAGTCAAATCTACAGGACAAAATTCAACAAAACGCCAAGGAATTATAATTACAACTTAAGTTGGAAAGAACACACAGAACATATTGTGGAGAAGGCGAACCAAAGGCTGTATTTTGTAGGAATAACGCTTGGAAGATGCAACAGATTTACTAAAGAAACTGGCTACGTTAGGCTTGTCCGTCCTCTTTTGAAATAGTGCTGCGTGGTGTGGGATAGTTACTACACAGGACTAACGGAGTATTTCGCAGTATTTGGAGAACGTTCAAAGAAGGGCGTTATGTTTTGTTTTAGCAAGAACGAGGAGAGAGAGTGCCACAGCCATAATACAAAATCTTGTCACGAAATATCAATCACCATCTTTCTCCTCCTAATGCGAAAATATTTTGTCGACGTCGACCTTCACAGAGGGAAACAACCATCACAATAGAAAAAATTATTGGTGTTCAGTTTTACTGATCTCTGTTCGAAAATGGAATAACTGAGAATTATAGTGAAGTGGGTTCGACGTAACCTCTGCTAGGCACTTAAGTGTGACGTGCAGAATAGCCACGTGGATGCAAACGTGGATGTAATAAACATCCCAAAATCACCGTTGTCATGTGTTTGGTCGTTCCTCCCCTTTTACTGGACCCATACCACAGTCTGTCTGCCTACAGCGTCATATTTTCAACTGGTGGCTGAGGATGAAACTTATTTTTCCAGCATACTCCGCAAACGCTCCGATTCATGAGCATACCTACGATGTTTCAAGATCCTGTGCCATATACAGCTCACACTGCAGGACTCAGAACACAGTCAGATTAATTATAATCACACAGTACCTCTTCAGGAGTCTTTTATGACACTATTTTAATTGATTGAAACTGTGTGCTGGACCGAGAGTCGAACTCGGGACCTTTGCCTTTCGCAAGCAAGTGCTCTAACCAACTGTGCTACCCAAGTGCTACTCACGACCCGTCCTCACAGCTTCAATTCTGCCAGTACCTCGTCTCCTACCTTCCGAACTTCACAGAAACTCTCCTGCGATCCTTGCAGAACTAGCACTCCGGAAAGAAAGGATATTGCGGAGACATGTCTTAGCCATAGCCTGGGGGATGTTTCCAGAATGAGTGCATCGGAGTGTGCGCTGATATGAAACTTCCTGAAGCTATGCGGACGGACCGTCAGTCGTGCTGGAGTAGCTCAGTTGGTTAGGTCCCGAGTGCGAGTCTCGGTCCGGCACACAGTTTTAATCTGCCAGGAAGTTTCATATCAGCGCACACTTCACTGCAGAGTGAAAATCTCATTCCGGAACCATTTTACACTACTGGCCATTAAAATTGCTACACCACAAAGATGACGTGCTACAGATGCGAAATTTAACCGACAGGAAGAAGATGCTGTGATATGTAAATGATTAGCTTTTCAGGGCATTCATACAAGGTTGGCGCCGGTGGCGACACCTACAACGTGCTGACATGAAGAAAGTTTCCAAACCATTTCTCATACACAAACAGCAGTTGACCGGCGTTGCCTGGTGAAACGTTGTTGTGATGCCTCGTGTACGGAGGAGAAAATGCGTACCATCACGTTTCCTACTTTGATAGAGTTCAGATTGTAGCCTATCCCGATTGTGGTTTATCGTATCGCTACATTGCTTCTCGCGTTGATCGAGATCCATTGACTGTTAGCAGAAAATGGAATCGATGGGTTCAGGAAGGTAATACGGGACGCCGTGCTGGAGCCCAACGGCGTCGTATCACTAGCAGTCGAGATGACAGGCATCTTATCCGCATGACTGTAACGGATCGTGCAGCCACGTCCCGATCCCTGAGTCATAAGATGGGGACGTTTGCAGGACAACAACTATCTGCACGAACAGTTCGACGACATTTGCAGCAGCATGGAATATCAGCTCGGAGACCTTGGCTGCGGTTACCCTTGACGCTGCATCACAGACAGGAGCGCCTGCGATGGTGTACTCAACGACGAACCTGGGTGCACGAATGGCAAAACGTGATTTTTTCGGATGAATCCAGGTTCCGTTTACAGCATCATGATGGTCGCATCCGTGTTTGGCGACATCGCGGTGACCACACATTGGAAGCATGTATTCGTCATCGCCGTACTGATGTATCACCCAGCGTGGTGGTATGGAGTGCCATTGGTTACGTGGCTCGGTCTGCTCTTTTACGCATTGACAGCTCTTTGAACAGTGGACGTTACATTTCAGATGTGTTAAGACCCATGGCTCTATCCTTCATTCGATCCCTGCGAAACCCTAGATTTCAGCAGGATAATGCACGACCGCATATTGCAGGTTCTGTAGGACCTTTCTGGATACAGAAAATGATCGACTGCTGCCCTGGCCAGCACATTCTCGAGATCTCTCACCAAATGAAAACGTCTGGTCAATGGTGGCCGAGCAACTGGCTCGTCACAATACGCGAGTCACTACTTTTGATGAACTATGGTATCGTGTTGAAGCTGCATGTCCAGCTTACCTGTACAGGCCATCCAAGCTGTGTTTGACTTAATGCCAAGGCGTATCAAGGCCGTTATTACGGCCAGAGGTGGTTGTTCTGGGTACTGATTTCTCAGGGTCGATGCACCCAAATGGCGTGAAAATGTAATCACATGTCACTTCTAATATAAAATATTTGTCCAATGAATTTCTGCTTGGTGTAGCAATTTTAGTGGCCAGTAGTGTAATTAATTCTGTCAATAATTATATGAAAGAAAAATCAGGTGTTTATTGCCCCTGGAAGCTGTTAATTAGGTAATCTGCAGTTTGGATGGGTTGACCGGATTTTAAGAATATACAAGAATATGTGTTTGAAGGTAGAAAAAAGAATTGTCTGAGTGGACGTTAATGCGACGCCTGGTAGCTTGTTCAAAGGCGTACTTGATAAGTATTTGGACGGAAGTGTCGGGAGCTGTGAGATGAAGACGCCTGTCTGTGGCGGCTGGGGCGAACTGGCAGCCTACTTGCGATGCGCCCCTGGACCGCTGCCTGGAGCTGGAGGGAGCCTGGGCGCTGGAATTCGCCAATACTCGCTGCCCCGTCAGCGGCCGCCCTGAAGAGGCAATATACATGCGTGGTCTGCGTCCGCTCCGTGCTGTCCCTTGCTGTCTCCATGCTGTCTCCGCGCTGTCCCTGGGCTGTTCCTGTGATGTCCCTCCATCCAGATGCTGGAACGGGAGACCGCCCACCCAGTGGAACCACGCCCGCTACTCGTCCTCTGGTAATGGTCGCTGCAGTAACTGAATTAGCGCCGGGGCGGAATTCTAGCGGCGTCGTTATCGCGCTGTCTGTATCCAGTGTAATTTTGTCATGTGACAGTACTCTAGGGCACCTCCTATAGTGTATGCTGTCGAGACAAACTTAGCTTCCATAATATGAAACGTTTGCTGATGTATAGGAATTCTTTGCCGAGCCTTATAGCACGCACTACATGAAAAATCTACATCTACATCTACATGGCTACACTGCAAATCACATTTAAGTACCTGGCCGAGAGTTTATCGAACCACCTTCACAATTCTGTTTTATTCCAATCTCGTATAGCACGCGGAAAGAATGAATACCTATATCTTCCCGTACGAGCTTTGATTTCCCTTATTTTATTGTGGTGATCGTTTCTTCCTATGTAGGTTGGTGTCAACAAAATATTTTCACATTCGGAGGAGAAAGTTGGTGATTAGAATATCGTGAGAAGATTCCGTCGCAACGAAAAAAGCCTTTCTTTTAATCATTTCCAGTCCAAATCCTGCATCATTTCTGTGAAACTCTCTCCCATATTTCGCGATAATACAAAACGTGCGGCCTTTCTTTGAACTTTTTCGATGTACTCCGTCAGTCCTATCTGGTAAGGATCCCACACCGCGCAGTAGTATTCTAAAAGAGGACGGACAAGCGTAGTATAGGCAGCCTCCTTAGTAGGTCTGTTACATTTTCTAAGTGTCCTGCCAATGAAACGCAGACCTTTCATAGCCTTCCCCACAACATTTTCTATGTGTTCCTTCCAATTTAAGTTGTTCGTAATTGATATTCGTAGGTCTTTAGTTGAATTTACGGCTTTTAACTTAGACAGATTTATCGTGTAACCGAAGTTCAACGAGTTCCTCTTAGCACTCATGTGGATGACCTCATACTTTTCGTTATTTAGATATTTCAGATAATTTTTCTAAATCGTTTTGCAGTTTGTTTTGATCTTCTGATGACTTTGTTACACGATAAACGACAACGTCATCTGCAAATAACCGAAGACGGCTGCTCAGATTGTATCCCAAATCGTTTAAATAGACAAGGAACAGCAAAGGGCCTATAACACTACCTTGGGGAATGCCTGAAATTACTTATGTTTTACTCGATGACTTTCCGTCAGTTACTACGAACGAATGATTATCGTCGGAGTGACAATTCATCTGCAGAGATGAAAGCGGTTTCCCTAGTTACACTTCATGCAGTCGTTGTTAATCGTTACTGCCACATTCTAAAATCACTCTTCATGTAATTAAATTGAGGACAGAAAGCAAATATAAATCAAGATTGGCGATCTTCCTGAAATTTAGCTATTGTTCTCGGATTTTAAGAACAGAAACCTTTTATACCGATGATTCACATTGTCCTCCCGTACAAAGACCTGCTTCATTAACGTTGATTTGAGAACCGTAAAATACAAAACGTTTCAGTGAATGCAATGTCCAGCTTGATAAACCCGATACGAATCACATAATAACACGTAATCAGAACGGAATACACCTCAGATTGACTGTAAGCACAAGAGCTACTCCCATTCCAACGCGACAACTCTCACACTCAATTGACAATAGTACAGAAAAAATGAAAAGCACCGCATTGACGTCCATAATGTGTATCCAAAGAACATGTGGCCTAAAATTGAGAATTTATTATCATGATGTTTCTAGTGGCACATAATTCCGGATTAAACCCACTTTCTGATCTTCAGGATCCGACTCCCACGTGGCACGTAACCATCAGAAATAAAGATTGCATAACCAGCGAAAGATTAACCTATTACCACGTGGAGTGTCGAATTTCAGAACTCTGAACGTGGTAGGGAATCTAGGAAACCTGAAAAGGGTATGCATAGACTCGGACTAGATAGAGTGGCGATCAGTGAAGTAAAATGGAAAAAAATTACTTCTGGTAACACAATCACAGGATAATACCAACAAAACCAGAAAATAGTATAACAGTAGTAGTATTCGAAGGCACAGCAAAGTAGGGCAGGGAACCAGTTACTGCTAACACTTCAGTGACAGAGTTGTTCTCGTCATATTCGAGCACAAACCAGTTTCAAGAACGGTAGTGCAGTAATAGAGGCTGACGTCAGAAACAGAAGGCAAAGAGGTAAAGAAAGTATATTTATATACTGACTTGGTAATCCAGGATGTAAAGGTAGAAAAAAAATTTAATAGTCTTGTAAGGTTGGAAAGCGGGTTCAGGGTAAGAAATAGATGTATTTACGCGAAATATAGGAATAGTTGTAGGTATGAGACAAGAGAAACACTAATGCAGTTCTGCAACAAATTTCCGTTAGTAATAGCAAGTACACGGATCAAAAACCTCAAGAGGTGTATGTTGGCCAGGAAAAAGCCTGCAGGTACGAAAAGATTCCAGAAGGATTACATCATGGTCAGGCAGATACTACATTGTAAGGCGTACCCAGGAAGAGATATAGACCTAGATATTAAATTAGTAATGATAAAGAGTAAGCTGATGTTTACGAGAGCAGCCCAGGAAAATCGATGCAAAATAAGGAGTGATGAGATACGCTTGATGTTCTGTGAGGCCATGCAGTTCGGTTGAGGGTGTATTTCCTAATGTTTTTATTGTTTTGGACATGATGATGTGTTTTGTTCAGAGGTTGTAAAAATTACGACTTCTACATGTTTAAATGGTGTGTAATACGAGGGTGATTCAAATGAAAACCTTAAGTTTGTAATAACAAATCGAAATTTCGTGCCGTTATCCTGTAAGTTGGTAAGCGTGCTACAAACAGCGTGCAGATGGCCTGTAGGTGGCAGCATAGTGCAGATGCGCGCATACCGTCGCAGTGTCAGTATAAAGATGGCCGCCGCATTGCGACTTGCACTAGGGAACAGCAGCGCTCTGTTATTCGGTTTTTTTTGTAGTGAAGGTGTGAAACCTAATGAAATTCATCGACGAATGAAGGTTCAGTACGGTGATGTATGTTTGTCACAGCAGCAAGTCTACGAATGGGGTAGAAAGTTCGCAAATGGTGTGACTTCAGTGGAAGATGCTCCTCGTTCAGGTCAGGCACAACGAGTTGTGACTCCACAGAACATTGTAGCAGTTGAAGCCATGGTGAAGGAAAACCGACGATTGACACTGAATGACATTGCAGCATGTCTACAGATTAGTCATGTGTCAGCACACCACACTGTGCATGATGTGCTCCATTTTCACAAAGTGTCTGCAAGACGGGTGGCAGGGCAGCTGACTCCTGAAATGAGAGAACGACGTGTTGATGCTTGTGAATAACTTCTTCGGCGCTTTGATCGAGAAGGAGATGGCTTCCTTGCAAGAATCGCTACTGGGGAAGAAATCTGGGTTTACTTCCACAAACCGGAAACTAAGAGAGCGAGCAAGGAATGGCGCCATTCCTCATCACCAAAACCTAAGCAGTTTCGAACAGAACCGTCAGCAGGGAAGGTTATGCTGACTCTCTTTTGGGACGAAAAAGGCGTCATTTTGGAGCACTACACGCCTAGAAGGACCACTATCACCAGTGCATCACACGCAGATCTCCTAAAAACGTCTGCGGCCTGCAATCAAATCAAATTTACGTGGATTGCTGTCAGCAGGTGTCCTTTTGCAACATGACAATACAAGGTCCCACACTGACCGTACAACAGTTGCAACAATCACAGCCACTCTTTACACTTTATGACCGGTTTCGGCTTATCGCCATTTTCAAATCGTTAAAATATTCTGACATAAATCATCGTCAATTATACATCTGAGTGCACGGTACGTACACTCAGATGTATAATTGCCGATGATTTGTGTCAGAATATTTTAACGATTTGAAAATGGCGATAAGCCAAAACTGGTCATAAAGTGTGAAGAAATTGTGATCAAGGCGGACTTGTGAAAACAAACAAAGCATCTACATTACATCTAAAATTTTGACGGCCTTCTTTTGAGAAACGGTGTGTGTCTACAGATAAACCCAGACAGGTGTTCGCTTTTTTTGGCTCTCTTCCATTGACCGAAGTTTCTGGAAAATAGGGTTATGAAATTTGTCGTGTTCTCCTCGTGGGAATTGAACATTTTCTGTACTTCGAGACCAGAATACAATGCAGTTCGTTTATTTTACGATCTGTCGAGCTATGTTGAAACAGTGATGCTGAAATGTGCGTGTGGCTACGACCTCCCGTCGAGCAGACTGGCTGCGTCGTGGAAGTCTGCACAGTTGATGCTGCTTCGGCGGCTTGTGTTTCAGTTAGCATGAAATGACGACGAAAAAAAAAAAAAAAACCCACTCTGTACCCGAGCGGAGGAAATCTCCCACGCCTTCGGGAATCGAACCAGGACCCCTCACATGACTTTTTTTTGTCTCGTCCGGGATGTGAAACTGCAAACTCCTGCCCTAAACTGGAACTCATACCCATTTTTCAAATCTTTTTAATTAATAACGGTCGCTGTGGGTTTAGGGGCCAGAGCGAGTAGCGGGTGAATCTCGAGATCTGGCCTCGGTGTCTCCCGCAACCCTAACTAAAGTGACTGACTTTGGGATCGCAGGACGGGTAAATACGTAGAAATTAGATTTTTTGATTTTGTTTGTTTTTAATTCGTCGATTTATTTATTCATTAATTTTTGTATTGTGGGTACGCCTTCCCCGAAAGATTTAGAAGTTCCCCAGACTATGGTTCTGCATGTTAGGAGTCTTCAGTTCTTGGACGGGTGTCGTCTCCTATCCGGGAGATTCCAGCTGCGTGGCGGATCGTGGAAAGCATCGCCTAGTTAAGTTGAAAAGAACTGTCGGTACTTCGGGTTGAGTGCACTTCTTGCAGGTAATTACAGAAGTCAAAGACCTCGTTGGGCGCGGCGCGGTGTAGCCGCGCTGTCTATGGCGAATTCCCACGATTTGCGCTGCGCAACCCATTGGAGGTTCGAGTCCTCCCTCTGGCATAGGTGTGTGTGTTGTCCTTAGCGTACGCTACTTTATGTTAGATTAAGTAGTGTGTAAACGTAGGGACCGATGACCTCAGCAGTTTCGTCTCATAGGAACTTTCCACAACTTTCCAGATTACCTCTTTGGTATCATTCCTACATAGGTAATGAACCTTGTATCCTTTGATTCACATGACTGCGTTGGATTTCGTACGAAGATAGTATATATCACGAGAGAAGGGAGAACTTGTGGAGCAATAAGCGCCTCCGTAACTCGGAGCAAGTAGACCAGGATCTGTCGAACCAGGTGCCAGATGCCATCAGCGTCTCCATAGCAAACAAAATGTGCAACCGTGTCACGGGTTCCGCAAAGGATGCAATTGCGTGAGTCTGCCTCGTTGCACCTGTGAAGTCCTTATTGCGTCACTTAATTGCACTTAACTGACCGTTATATACCACGTATTCATGAGGCTCATCCTTATAGTTCTTATAGTTCTCATCGGAAGTGTGCTCGCACCGCTTCGTCATATTACGAGTTGCCGATGTGACGAGGCAAACTTAGCTAAATTCGTCGTAAAAGTGGTTTAGGTGGTTTAACGAAAGGGGGGTGGGGGGTGCGGGGAGGGAACGTTTCGTGTCGTCCCCGCGGATGCGAGAGAAAGTGGCCTAGATGATTTCAGGAGCGGGCCCGTCGGGATTTGTGAGCAATTCCTCCAGAGCGCACTCAGTCTCACTGGCCACTCGGCTGAAAGGGTATACCTTGCAACAACGGCCGAGCTTTTACTGGCGATGGCCTGACAGAGTACAGTTTGAAACATTAAAGCGCTCTTCCTGTCGCCTTTCGTCCGGGGTAGCACACCTGAAGAGAAGCGGTTGAGACTCTTCTTCTTTTTATTTAATTTGGCCGTACTGGCCCACCAACTTTCAGTTAAATGTTGACACGGAAACAAGTTGTGTAGCATTTATGTTGCATTCAGACGACTCGAAATCACGAGAGCGTTTCATTTCCCATATGAACTTGCCATTTATAATGTTGCATCTTTGCTCCCGTTTTCAGTTGCCTCAGAACATATGGTGATCGGTATCAATCTCGAGTCTAACATTCCGTAAATTTTAGTTATTTATAGGTTCTATGACTGGCAAAGCATTTTCTACACAATTTGTAACATTATTTTCACGAAATTGTATGCCATGATGTTCGAAAACAATGTTAAATTATCTTATTTGGTGTTTGCTCTTAAATATAATAGTTAATTCTGTATAACAGATGTTATCATTTATTGCACTGTATTTTCTATACATTTAATAATCACCTATTCATTATCTGACGCCTTTTTTCCGTTCGCAGATTCTACCATGAGAATACAGATAATTTTAAAATCGGAGCAACCACAGAAAGAATATACATGATTGCATGACACTTTATACAGTCAACAGTTATATGAAGTACAAGTTTCAAAATTATTAAAATGAAACTGAATGACATGTCCATTGATCCGCTGTAGCTGTATTTGTTCAGGTCACTTACAAACCCACACAGCAAGTTTCGCAACTTTTGAGTCGCATCTTCTGATGCAAATGTATGTACAAAATAATTTTTGTAGTTAATGTAGTTATATGAGATGTCCTAAAATAGTGAATGACTAGACAAAAACATGGAAGAAAATATTACGCATCAAGCTAGGGAACTGTTCAGTGTCACATACCCTCATAAGAACGGGCTATGTATACTTAATGAGTGCAACTTGTAAGTTAATACTAAAAGAAACTACTTACCAATGCTACATCATAGGATACAGAACGCCGCAGTGTAGCAATCTGCGAGACTAGGTAAAGATTTCACCACTCCTAAATTCATAAAAGACCATCCTCGAACAAGTTTAAAACAACGAACTTCCTCTTTTTATCTAGTATCTCCAATTTGTTTTGGAAATCTGAAATAGAATGCTGGTTATCATGTAAGTGAGATGTTAGCGCGTTCAGACTCGCTTCATAGCGATTTCCAAAACCTTTACCCGTTTGCCCAATGTACTTATGAGAACAGTCGTTACATGAAATTGAATAAACCCCTGTGTTCTTATATGGGTTGCTGATTCACTGTTCCTTATGTCTATACTTAGAAACTACATTCTACGGGATAAAATCACGATTGACATACTCCTTTTCCAGATGTTTCTGTACTCTTTCTGAAAAGGGCTCGTTGTAGCGGACGCGGCGGTAGTTTTTTTTACTGCCAAACAGGTGATAAAACTGTAGAAAACGTAGAGTGGTTATTGGCAGATCTTGTCTTGTTCAGTACTTCATTATTAGTGTTGTGAACAAAATTGTAATCCTTACCATTAGCTAGTACAATACTTAGTATAACCTGGTACTCCCGGTAGAAAGAATGGGGCTAGATGGAGGCGGTAAAGAAGCAACCGAAAAGCGGAATTTTGTATTTCATGGGAGAACGATGGAGCACGGTGTCACTGACTGGCGGTTTCCGATAAATAGCCGCGCGGAGTGGCCGCACGGTTTTGAAGCGCCACGTTACTGATTACGCGGACCCTCCCACCGGAGGTTAGAGACCTCCTTCGGACTAGGGTGGGTGTGTTGTTCTTATTATAAGTTAGTTTAAGTAGTGTGTAAGTCTAGGGGCCGACGACTTCAGCAGTTTGGTCCGTTACGAATTCACACACATTTGAACACTTTTTTACCGTCGTAAACAAGAGTACCCATCAGGTTAACCGAGAGCGCTAATGCACTCCTTCCTGAACTCGGGTAGGCGCGTAGACCCCAGATCGAATCCGCCCGGCGGAATAACTACGTGGGTGGTGTGCCAGCCAGTTTGTTTTTAGGCTGTTTTCTACTCCGCAATTGGTGGATACCGGGCTGGTCCCACATCTCGCCTCAGTTACACGACTCACAGACTTCTAAGCACGTTCCCACTCTTCCATGGATTACATTAGACGCAGACATCTGGGGTGCACTAATTCCGTCATGGGGGATACGGAGTGGCGGCAGGAAGGGTATCTGGCCACCCCTTAACATTAACATTGCCAAATACGAACCTAACAGTGCCGATCCAGCGCACCCGCGGGATAAAGGCCCAAACAAAAGCAAATATCATAAACAAGAGTATTGTTCCTTAATGAGATTGAGATCAAGGTAAGCGAGTGTGCCATTAGCACTGTGTTGGATTGCAAATTAAATACCGGAATTTCTACACCGGAAGATTTGTGCTTTATACAAAATCGTCTTCAATCTTCGACAGAAAAATGTTTGCTAGGCAGTAAGAGAAAGGAGAACGCACTGCTAGTCTCTCCTTTTGAATGAGAAAAAGAGTCGCCAAACTTGAAGTATTTATAATTAAGAACAATTCCTAACAGCCGACCGTTGTGGTCGAGCGGTTCTAGGCGCTTCAGTCCGGAAGCGCGCTGCTGCTACGGTCGCAGGTTCGAATCCTGCCTCGGGCAAGGTTGTGTGTTATGTCCTTAGGTTGGTTCGGTTTAAGTAGTTCTAACTCTAGGGGACTGATGACCTCAGATGTTGAGTCCCGTAGTTCTCAGAGCCATTTGAACAATTCCTAACAACTTCAGCATCTCGTTAATTTCGTCGGGTGGACGAGAAGTATAGGTACGCAAGTTCTCGGCAATAATATTCTGGTCTTGGTCCGTAGGTACGCTGATAAACTAACAATACACGTTGTACCTTTATCAGCCCTTACTGTGATCGCTCTCTGATAATCTAGTTTTATATAGATGGTGCGATGGGCTGCGTTTGCCAAGGTTGACTTCGAATACCCGTGCAGACCAATCCCTTGCTGTTGAAACTTTCCCAGTATTAACTTATTAATTTTAATGGCCGTTTTATTTCTTGGAGCAGCAGAGGGTGCCTAAGGAGTGTGTAGCGCCATAAACAACTTGTTGGAATAACGGCTTAGAAAGGGGCTGCAGTCATGGACTGTGGGGCTGGTCCCGGCGGAGATTCGAGTCCTCCCTCGGGCATTGGTGTGTGTGTTTGTCCTTAGGGTAATTTAGGTTAAGTAGTGTGTACGCTTAGGCACTGATGACCTTACCAGTTAAGTCCCATAAGATTGCACACACATTTAACTGCTTAGTAGTGTTGTGTCATGAGCCTTTCTCAAGTAGGCGTGTTTCACTGTTGTTGTTGTTGTTGTTGTTGTTGTGGTCTTCAGTCCTGAGACTGGCTTGATGCTCCATGCTCCATGCTACTCTATCCTGTGCAAGCTTTTTCATCTCCCAGTACCTACTGCAACCTACATCCTTCTGAATCTGCTTAGTGTATTCATCTCTTGGTCTCCCTCTACGATTTTTACCCTCCACTCTGCCCTCCAATACTAAATTGGTGATCCCTGGATGCCTCAGAACATGTCCTACCAACCGATCCCTTCTTCTGGTCAAGTTGTTCCACAAACTTCTCTCCTCCCCAATCCTATTCAATACTTCCGCATTAGTTATGTGATCTACCCATCTAATCTTCAGCATTCTTCTGTAGCACCAAATTTCGAAAGCTTCTATTCTCTTCTTGTCCAAACTATTTATCGTCCATGTTTCACTTCCATACATGGCTACACTCCATACAAATACTTTCAGAAATGACTTCCTGACACTTAAATCTATACTCGATGTTAACAAATTTCTCTTCTTCAGAAACGCTTTCCTTGCCATTGCCAGTCTACATTTTATATCCTCTGTACTTCGACCATCATCAGTTATTTTGCTCCCCAAATAGCAAAACTCCCTTACTACTTTAAGTGTCTCATTTCCTAATCTAATTCCCTCAGCATCACCCGACTTAATTCGACTACATTCCATTATCCTTGTTTTGCTTTTGTTGATGTTCATCATATATCCTCGTTTCAAGACACTGTCCATTCCATTCAACTGCTCATCCAAGTCCTTTGCTGTTTCTGACAGAATTACAATGTCATCGCCGAACCTCAAAGTTTTTATTTCTTCTCCATGAATTTTAATACCTACTCCGAACTTTTCTTTTGTTTCCTTAACTGCTAGCTCAATATACAGATTGAACAACATCGGGGAGAGGCTACAACCCTGTCTTACTTTCATCCCTACCGCTGCTTCCCTTTCATGTCCCTCGACTCTTATAACTGCCATCTGGTTTCTGTAAAAATTGTAAATAGCCTTTCGCTCCCTGTATTTTACCCCTGCCACCTTTAGAATTGGAAAGAGAGTATTCCAGTCAACATTGTCAAAAGGTTTCTCTAAGTCTACAAATGCTAGAAACGTAGGTTTGCCTTTCCTTAATCTTTCTTCTAAGATAAATCGTAAGGTCAGTATTGCCTCACGTGTTCCATTGTTTCTACGGAATCCAAACTGATCTTCCCCGAGGTTGGCTTCTACCAGTTTTTCCATTCGTCTGTAAAGAATTCGTGTTAGTATTTTGCAGCTGTGACTTATTAAACTGATAGTTCAATAATTTTCACATCTGTCAACACCTGCTTTCTTTGGGATTGGAATTATTATATTCTTCTTGAAGTCTGAGGGCATTTCGCCTGTTTCATACATCTTGCTCACCAGATGGTAGAGTTTTGTCAGGACTGGCTCTCCCAAGGCCGTCAGTAGTTCCAATGGAATGTTGTCTACTCCGGGGGCCTTGTTTCGACTCAGGTCTTTCAGTGCTCTGTCAAACTCTTCACGCAGTATCATATCTCCCATTTCATCTTCATTTACATCCTCTTCCATTTCCATAATATTGTCCTCAAATACATCGCCCTTGTATAGACCCTCTATATACTCCTTCCACCTTTCTGCTTTCCCTTCTTTGCTTAGAACTGGGTTTCCATCTGAGCTCTTGACATTCATACTAGTCGTTCTCTTATCTCCAAAGGTCTCTTTAATTTTCCTGTAGGCAGTATCTATCTTACCCCTAGTGAGATAGGCCTCTACGTCCTTACATTTGTCCTCTAGCCATTCCTGCTTAGCCGTTTTGCACTTCCTGTCGATCTCATTTTTGAGACGTTTGTATTACTTTTTGCCTGCTTCATTTACTGCATTTTTATATTTTCTCCTTTCATCAATTAAATTCAATATTTCTTCTGTCACCCAAGGATTTCTACTAGCCCTCGTCTTTTTACCAACTTGATCCTCTGCTGCCTTCGCTACTTCATCCCTTAAAGCTACCCATTCTTCTTCTACTGTATTTCTTTCCCCCATTCCTGTCAATTGTTCCCTTATGCTCTCCCTGAAACTCTGTACAACCTCTGGTTCTTTCAGTTTATCCAGGTCCCATCTCCTTAAATTCCCACCTTTTTGCAGTTTTCATCTACAGGTCATAACCAATAGATTGTGGTCAGAGTCCACATCTGCCCCTGGAAATGTCTTGCAATTTAAAACCTGCTTCCTAAATCTCTGTCTTACCATTATATAATCTATCTGATACCTTTTAGTATCTCCAGGGTTCTTCCATGTATACAACTTTCTTTCATGATTCTTAAACCAAGTGTTAGCTATGATTATGTTGTGCTCTGCGCAAAATTCTACCAGGCGGCTTCCTCTTTCATTTCTTAGCCCCAATCCATATTCACCTACTATGTTTCCTTCTCTCCCTTTTCCTACACCCGAATTCCAGTCACCCATCACTATTAAATTTTCGTCTCCCTTTACAATCTGAATAATTTCTTTTATTTCATCATACATTTCTTCAATTTCTTCGTCATCTGCAGAGCTAGTTGGCATATAAACTTGTACTACTGTGGCAGGCGTGGGCTTTGTATCTATCTTGGGCATAATCATGCGTTCACTATGCTGTTTGTAGTAGCAAACCCGCATTCCTATTTTCCTATTCATTATTAAATCTACTCCTGCATTACCCCTATTTGATTTTGTGTTTATAACCCTGTAGTCACCTGACCAGAAGTCTTGTTCCTCCTGCCACCGAACATCACTAATTCCCACTATATCTAACTTCAACCTATCCATTTCCCTTTTTAAATTTTCTAACCTACCTGCCCGATTAAGGGATCTGACATTCCACGCTCCGATCCGTAAAACGCCAGTTTTCTTTCTCCTTTTCACTGGTATTGGTCCTAATGTCAGTTAGGTTGCAAACCAGTGAGGAAAATTCAAACGATCTTTGAGGATTACTAGGAGGGTGAGGCCCCCTACTTTTATAACGTATCTTTCGTAGTTCCACCTACCCCTCAATCTCTATTCACATGCTCACGTGCTCCATCAAAGATCTTCATGCTAATCTCACTTGCCTACTGCAGCTGTACTATATAAAATACCTTACTGTTTCTGTCTTTTTTCACATATAACTCTCGGATTTCTACACGTAAGCATAAAGTCATAATGCACTTGTGTGACCATGCAGAAATATGAGCACGATTATTCAGTCATTCCACCATGTAATTTGGAAAAATTTGACCCGCAAAACATGATCTTTTGAATCAGATTTTCATAACAATTCTTATTAACATATTACTAAAATTTAAAGACTTATAAAATGATCTTCTAACCATGCTTGGCAAATCGCTACCGACAGTTTTAAGACTGAGGCAAAAACAGCTTAAATAGTTATACATGATCACTTGATACTACCTACATTGAACAATTTCTTTTTTCAATACAGGTGTTAAAACCATTGAAACGAAACTGAATGAAATGTCCAATGGTCCGCTGTAGCTGTATTTCTTCAGATCACTTATAACCGGTCACTAAAGCGGTTTCGCATCTGCTGGTGCAAATATATGTTCAAAATAGTTTTCAAAATCAATAAAATTATCTGAGATGTCGCAAAATAATGAAACACTAAACATGAACATGGAGGAAAATATTACGCAACAAGCTAGGAAACGGGTGTTGATCACATACGCCCCTCAAGAACGGCCTTATATATACTTAATAAATGGAACTTGTAAGATCATACCGCCAGCCGTTGTGGCTGAGAGGTTCTTGGCGCTTCAGTCCGGGACCGCGCGACTGCTACGGTTGCAGGTTAGAATCCTGCCTCGGGCATGGATGTGTGCGATGTCCTTAGGTTAGTTAGGTTTAAGTAGTTCTAAGTTATAGGGGACTGATGACCTCAGATGTTGAGTCCCATAGTGCTCAGAGCCATTTGAACCATTTTGTAAGTTCATGCCAAAAGCAAGTACTTACAAATGCTATGTCATAGGTTAGAGATTGACGATGTGTAACAATTTGCGTGCCTAGGAAGAAATTTCAGCACTCATAGATTGATAAAAAGAGCATCGTCACTTACGAGAGTAATCTCCCAAACGAAAGAATAGAATTAGGAATCACAGCTGATACCTAATTAATAAACATTGAAACAGTACCTCAAATGAAATATTTAAGGGGTCATCCCCATGTGACGTGAATCAAATGCCAAAAACCAGATTGACCTGTGTGAGGTCTCTAACTGTACACATTCCGACTAAAATATGCTCTCGTCGGCCTGTAAGGCAATAAAATGTCGATCCTTGATATTCAGGGAAGTACTGGGGTCTGTAGTGACGAAAGATGATACCCTCATGTGTATCCGCCACCAACACAGTAGCTGACGACATAAGATTCGAACGTCCCGTGTGTTCATATACTGAAACTGTGACGGGAACTGAGCCCACACGGGTAAAAGTTAATGTCACCACGCAAACTGTTAGACTTCGTTCTCTGTAACAAAAGTTACGGTACCGAAGTAGGGAACCTTTCGTCCTGGTGTTGTTCACAACGCGATTTTTGGCCTCCGGTTTGCTGCCTAACCGACTTTAGGTCCAATACCAGTAAAACACGCCTACTGGAGAAAGGATCATCACACAATAGTTTTCATCACTGACTCTACTGCATTCTTCAGTCACTACAGGATCCAGTACTTCTCTGATACCCATCTATGAGGGGCAGTTTGTTGCTTCACATAGGTTGCCAAGAGCATATTTTACTCTACACGTGTACAGTTCGACACGCAACGCAGGGCAATCTCGTTTTCAGCAATTGATCCTCGTCACATTGGGATGGTTCCCATATATTTTTCATTTGAGCCACTGTTTCAATGTTTATTAATTACAGATCTGCTCTGATTCCAAATTCTGTTCTTTCCTTTTATACATGATTTTCATCACTGTCGATGGTCTGTATACCGTTTGACGATTGTTTTTTGTCAATTTAAGAGTACTCACAACTTTACCTAGCCATTCAAATCGGCACTCTACGGCACTATGTAACTGATGACGCAACATTTGTATGTTCTACTTTCTTTTCGTATGAACTTTTAAGTAGCATTTACTAAGTAGGTACAAGCCCTTTCTTGTGGAGCGTATGTGGTCCACACGCGTTTCCTAGCTTGTTGCGTAACATTTGCTTCCAGGTTTATGTCTAGTCATTCAGTATTTTAAGACATCTCAAATGACTTCATTAATTTGAAAAACTATTTTGTACAGATATTTGCACAAGAAGATGCAACTCAAAAGTTGCAAAATCGGTCGTGTAGGTTTATAAGTGATTTGAAGTAATATAGCTACAGCGAACCATTGTACATTCAATTCAGTTTTAACACCTGTATTTTAAAAAGACTGTCAGCTGCATGGAGTGTCCAGCAATCATGTATCTACCATTAGTGCCTTACTTCCATATGTGAATACTTAATACTTGCAGTATGGTATCCGTAATTTTAGGTTGCTATGTGTACTTATAGAGCGACTTACAGTGGCGCTAAATTCCACATAATAGTCGTGCCTTTTTTCAAAATGAATAAGCCTGAAGAAAATAATATTACAACATGCGACAATTCCCAAGCGTGGGTTTCTGCGGTTACAACCACGTAAACGAAGCAGAATCTGAAATGCTATACTACTAATCACAGGATATTTATGCAAGTTCGTTCATTCACTCTCTCACAGATTTATCGTACTTCATCGTAGTTACCTTGCAATGCATCCTATGACAAAACAGAACATCAGAATGGAGAAATAGCGGCTCTCCTGAAGTTCTCTAGGAAAATTTAACTTCACTGACATGAAAGTGATTTAGTAATGGAAAAGTATGCTTGGCACCTGCATAGTTCTTCAAACAGAAGTGGCACTGAAAGAACCATCGACTGAATGAGAGACATAAAGAATATTTATTGAGTGTAGCAGTCATGTTTCGGAAAAATAGTATTCGCCCCATATCATTATGACGTATCTGCTATGTCAGACAGTGCGACAGTGTGGAGCACATATATATATTGTAACTACAATTTTTGAGGTTTATGTACTAAAAATCTCACAGTACATAACTTTTTACCGATGACTGCGAATTATTTTAGCATACTTTACTCGATTTTATCTTGCAGTTTCGAATTGTAAACATGATTGTGACAAAGCTTCTCACTTTATAAACGGATGTAGATGGTATTGCCTGTTCTGTGGTACTTACCCTTACGACAATTGCAGAGACATCAATTTCGTCTGCTCTTTGTATTATTGATATAGGACTGTAGGCTTCTTCATACTTTGATATCTGAAGATTGAAATTTAACTGGTCGAAAATGGTAATCAGTGCATCCTTTCATGTGAGCCTGGTAAACAAAAGGTTTGCCATAAGAAGATTGCAACCTTACATTGAATGGTGGGCTTTTGCAACACTGAGAAAATCAGTTAATTATAATATTTATTTGATTTCTTCTGCATGAAACATGGGTTTAAGACTTCATGGCTATTAACTACCACCATATTTCCTAAATTGTATTTCAGTTCATTAAGCTATTCAAAGGACCGAATATCAGACAAAAATATGAGATTTCATTCTACTGTTTACTAACTATTTCATCTCAAGAATGAAAAGATTTTGCACAGGACAAACTAGCACAGGTTACATGAGCGACATGGTCCCATCAGTACAGCGACGTGGAGACTGGGCCTATAACGCACATGTGAAGAAGTATAAAATATGAAAAACTTATTTCGTGAACGAAATGCGGTCGTACTAATCTGTCATGCAGTAAAGACAATTCGTAAACACAAAGGAAACTGTGCCACTTTATTATAACTGCCACTCTGCCATGCATACAATATCAGAGCCTAAGAAATCTCCCCCATACATTATCAGAGCCTAGGAAATTTCCACCATCCAATATGGATTTGCAAACACTTACTCGTAAAAAAAAGTTACCTTCTGATTCACAACTGTTGCTTAAGGAGAGCTATACAATTTTATGCAGCATTTCACTAATACAATCCCATTGCTGCATTTATACATAGCGCTCTCTCTCTCTCTCACTGGCTTTCTTCTTCCAATTCTCCTCCTTCTAGTTTTACTTCTTCTCCTTCTACTTCTTCTCACCATACTTAATTTAGACCACTTTCAAAAGACACTACAATATACCGTACGAAAAGAACACCTTCTCTCTAGCACAACCTCGAACAGAATAGAATGAACAACAAGGCTTTGTCCTCGTTCAAAACGTGCACACCACGCCTAGCGTCTCAGCGCTCTGGCTTCTCGTTGGATGAGGCCGGATTCGCCTGAAAAATCGTCGACAGAGGAAACTACTGAAGGTAGACACCGCAACGGATATGTGCTGCCCACCAGTAGCTTCACTGATAACAGTTAAAGCTACTCGCGAGTATAGAACGCTTCACAAATCAAATCTACGAGTATTTAAGTTGGCAAATGTAGGCAATGTTTCATAGAAAACGTCCTCCATTTAATGACAGTGCAATTTGCTCAGGAGCTATGCTCTGTAAACTTGCAGTGTTCGCATTTATTTTCCATAAGATTTTTCCAGCAATCCAGGTAAGGCATCCGTTCGTTAAGATAAATGGGGGCTTCCACCACATAAGCTTTCTATTTTCAGCTTAATAGGAAGTGCAGGCAAAAGTTGTAGCCAGGAGATAAACAACACATTCATGTCGTTGAAGTCAAATAATAAAGATGAATTCAATTACACTTTGTGGCCACGTAGTATGGTGTTTTCAAGTAGTGTTTTAGTTCAAAACTCAGTTATGTTAGTGCTCTGATCCTCTGCCGCCCCCTAATTTCGATACACTTTGCATAGCACTTACCGCCAGCCGGTGTGGCCGAGCGGTTCAAGGCGCTTCAGTCTGGAACCGCGTGATCGCTACGGTGGCGTGTTCGCATCCTGCCTCGGGCATGGATGTGTGTGATATCCTTAGGTTAGTTAGGTTTAAGTAGTTCTAAGTTCTACGGGACTGATGACCTCATATGTTAAGTCCCATAGTGCTCACAGCCATTTGAATCATTTGAGCCACAGCTCTTACCACTTACGAACTTTATTTTTGATTCACACTGCGTTATTAATGGATCATATTCTGTGGCTAGGAGTATAGTTCCCGAGACAAACTCAGTTCATAATCTTCTATGTATACTCAAATGTAGTTTCAAGGAGAGCGACAAGGTTGAAAAGTCGACCGCATTATACTTCACTGTCTCTTGGTGAGAGGTACCTGCAGTCAGAATTGGTCCTTTGGGGTAATTAACAGGTCTATGCAGCTACTGGGATCGGGTGCGTCGGAATGTGTTGTGTTGCATATTATAATGTGGGAGGATGGATGGTATGGAAACATGGTGTTCAAGTTTTTGTACGTTCATCCTTCCGGTTGGAGATTTGAGAGACTTTGGCTGTTCACTTGTGGGACACCTACAATCCTAACGATGTTATTTATAATATGGCTACAAGTTTCAGTGCTCGAGTGGCCCATCTTCAAGCAACTGACGCTGACAGTCTCCAACCACCTACCATCATTTGGTAGACACTTGATCATTGTTACAGATACTCTGCAAAAATCAATTCATAAATGTTGGCCCGTGATGAGTCGGACATGAGATCGGAGTTAACCCCCTCAGGGTTAGTTAGGGCCTGAAGACGGTGTACTGAAGCACCAGGACTTGAAGCCATTTAATAAATAACATGTAAGGAAGACGGTGGGTCTTCCACTTTACTACGTGGAATTCAAGTTACACCTTGCTAAGATGAGGACCAGAGCAAGTTCAAGAGGAGGAATAAAAAGGAATGGGGAGCTCTAAAATGGGAAGGGGATTGTAAGTAGTCGGTTATATCGTGTAGGATGGATAGATGTCAGACGTCACAGTCTCGTCGTTCTGTATCATATGGCCAGCTACGTTGCCTGTTGACATACGACAAAGTATTATCAGATGCTGCCGGTTTCGAGGGGAATTCTGTGAGCCCGCAGCCATATGGCGACTGGTGTGAACTTCGACCATGCATGCTGACACTCCTGCTAGTCACAACGGTCTATGAAGGGGGGGGGGGGACTGGGAAGATCTTCTGTGGATGAAGAATCAATCTGTGTGATTGTTCAGCTAGGGAGCGGGGCGCCTGGTGCTGCCATTGCTAGGCAGTGCTTGTACCACCTTACCAACTGTACACTTGGACTGCTCCTCCATGAGAAAACTGTCATCAGACTTATGAAGATGTCTGGAGTCACTATCACTATCACTATTAAACTCTAAGCAAGAAATGGATGAAAATTTAATTTTAATTGACGCCTGGGGGGTGACATAAACGCCTCTTCGCTCGACAATCCCAAACCATTGAAGGGTAGTATCATCCAATGAACCCACAACAAGAACAGAATCATATGTGAAGGGAAATAGCGTAAGATGTATCTGTTGTGTTGACCACAATACAGGTAGGGGTTCAACTTTTGCGGGCGCAGTTCGATTATCTGTTTGTCTATTCCCACGCAACTATATCTGTGAAATTGTCAATGTCAAAGAAAGTCTCCAAGACCCATAAAACCAAGAAGATATTTTATCTTGTTTTGAAAACAACCAGTTTCAGCATTTGACCAAGTCACGCTGAAAGTGCTAACTTCCAAAATAAAATAAAATAACATCTTAGTTACATGGCTGTTGTAGAATTTCATTGACTTAACCAGCCGATGTCCTCTGTCCATGACGGACCAACAGAGATATTGTGAAATAATAGCTACCTTGGCAAACTTTATAGTCAGTCATTAGAGTAATGTTTTTAAACTCACTTAATCTTTTTGTAAATACTTTTTAATTTCTGTATTTCCAGTGACGAAGGAGGTAAGATTGTTGGGATAGGTCAGTGATTCCTAAGCACAATGATTTATTCATTTATTTATATATTTATTCTAATGTAAGTAGGGCCATCAGGCCTTCTCTAACACTGGAGCACAGTTTTATAATGCAATACCATTTTTACATCACAGTTGCCCCATAAATAATAATTTTTATAAGCCAGCTAGTATTATAATGTTTTGAATGCCTGAAATGGCAGTGTGCGTAAATAATAACGACTATGGACTAATAAAGTTAATACTGGCAGTATTTGTACTGCCACAGCTTCTAATAATAACAGTGATTATAGTAATAATATAAAAATGACAGTAACAGCGACAACAGTAGCAATAATGGTAATGGCAGGTAGATGCCTGGATAAAAATTAAAAGAAAATTCTATTTTACAACAGTTATAAATGGTTAAAAGTCATATCAAAGTATTCTAGCGAAAGTGACTACGAAGTTTGCCAATACAGACGTTCATTTCAGGAATATACACCAAGTATCAATAGACAAAGAGAGCATTTCGTTACAGCTGTAAACCCCGTAGCAGTCCCTGCTGTTACCTCCAGCACTGCTGCCAACAGAATGTCATGAAAAATGCAAGAAATAACGTAATCCTAGATAGTAACTAGACATAAGTTAATGTTAAATGTTCTTAATTTAAAAATAAGAAAAGATTTATCACAGACTATTGTCAGTAACATGTTTCTGTTGAATTACTGAAATCGTTTCATAGAGCATCGTATTTTCAGATACAATCCACATCATCAGGGTACAACCGTAAACAAAAAAGTTAACAAACGAACATATTCTGTTATTTACAATTTGGTCATATGCTGTGTCCACCATGCTGAGAAAAACACGGGTAACTTAATTTAGGGGACTGTTTATTTCGTTTGTCTGTCTACTGTCCCACTTTTTTTAAAATGAACACTTACTTCGTTCATATGTAATGGCTGTGGTCCACTCCCTTACATCCGTTGCTATGGCTCCTTGGATGGATGTTACTGGACACACCAAAATAGCACAGACATTTCGTATGAAAAAGGTAAGCGATTGTTTAAAGAGGATATGTCATCAGTAAACTAAAAAACGGATATATTCGCTGGTACTGGATTATCCTTCTCTTTCTCCGAAAAATGGCCACACCACATGCCAAAACTGTAATGAAAAATTTCAGTACCTTTGTATCTATGTGTACTTCTGTTAAAATGTTTGTTTATTATTGTGACCTGAAGATGAGGTTCCTTCCGGGGAACATGGGGCATTATTAAATAAATTAAGTTATTCAACAAAAATTGGGGGCCTCTAGAAGTCTCTGAAAAACTTTTTTATATTTTTGAAATAGCCATGGATTTAAACACAAAATTACTTCATTAATGAGACGGCATATATTCAGTGTCGTGTGGAATTGAAAACTTATCTGGCACGACCAGAGTGAGAATACTCGTCCAATGAAGTTCACAGCCGTGCTATCAAATATAAAAGGAGCAACATACCACATCAATGTATGGTGTTTACTAGCTAGTTCAAATGGCTCAAATGGCTCTGAGCACTATGGGACCTAACATCTGAGGTCATCAGACCCTAGAACTTAGAACTAATAAAACCTAACTAACCTAAGGACGTCACACACATCCATGCCCGAGGCAGGATTCGAACCTACGACCGTAGCAGTCGTGCGGTTCCGGACTGAAGCGCCTAGAACCGCTCGGCCGCTGCGGCCGGCTACTAGCTAGTTACACAAAAGTAACCTTTAAAGGCTAAGCAACTTAAGAAATGTTTGGTACAGTACTGAATGCAGTATATCTTGTAGTTTTATTTCCGTGTGACGCTGTTAGTTTCTGACGATCCAGCAAGGAGGCTTGCACGATCGTGGTATTCCAATTATCATCATAGAGGCGTATAATGGTGGAGAGTGTGGGCATTTTTGTTTATGGTTTCATGACTGAACTCCAAATCCGCTACTACAAAATGGTTCAAATGGCTCTGAGCACTATGGGACTTAACCTCTGAGGTCATCAGACCCTAGAACTACTTAAACCTAACTAACCTAAGGACATCACACACATCCATACCCGAGGCAGGATTCGAACCTGCAACCGTAGCGGTGGCGCGGTTCCAGACTGTAGCGCCTAGAACCGCTCGGTCACCACGCCGGCCCGCTACTAAAGTTTTGAAACAATTAAGGAGTAAGTATTGGGAGCCATTACCTCAAATACAAACTATTAGTAATTGGTAAAATTGTTAGAGACTGTTATCTGTCGCTTACCTGACGTCCTACATGATACACAGCTAGTTTCGGTGGGACAATTGTACCAATTATTAAGAGCTCCTCTGTGAGTTAGTGGATTGCAATGTTTAACCTTACATTGTCATTGAATTATAGCAGCAGATATGGGTTCGTGGACAACACTGCACTCACTCTGCATCACCACAAATGTCTCCAAGATGACCGTTTGAGTAATCAGTTCGCGCATGCCACCTAGCAGGGCACTTGAATGGATCGCCGTCCGGGTCTGCAAAGTGCTGTTGGCAAGTGGCGTGCACTCAGCCCTTGTGAGGCTAATTGAAAGTGGCACGGGTCACAAAAACTGACAATAGCTGGAAAAGTGGTGTGCTAACCACATGCCCCTCCGTATCCGTTGAGGTGAAGCCTCAGGGCTGAGGACGACACGGCATCTGGTCGGTACCATTGGTCCTTCAGGGCCTGTTTTGACAGTTTTTATTTTCTTTACTTATCTATGTCACAATTAAAGGCTACTTTCGAATATCTAATTTACAAACAACCTGAATATTATACTCCTATAACACGACTAACTAACCTACACTCTACATCCTACTAAGTAATATTTGTGTAGATAGCTGTTATGTGTTTGTTTGTGACTGTATGTGTGTTTGTATTGTGAGTTCAGCTCTGCTACCAAATTAGAGTTTAGTTGCCAGAGGCGCATAACAGAAAAGAAATGTACAATTCTATTAGCCTCGGTAATTAAATGGGTATAAAAGCGCTGGTTCTCTGTAAGGGTGAACACTACCATGGGAGAGGTGATAAAAACGCAAACTAATCAGCCACGGTCAATAAAGACGACAGTATAAAGAAAGAAAACGTACACTGTTTACCGTTGGAAAGAGCATAAATTAATCCATCAACATTAATGGCACATAAAAAAAGGAATGCTGCCATTGAGGTAGGAACAGGGTTGTCTGTCGAAGCGCTGTCCTCTGTGCGTGTTGAGTGGAGCACAATGGAGGACAAAGCCCGCATTCCTTTCTCGCTTTTATTCCGACGCTGCAGTGAAAAGCGGCATCCACGAGCGAACAAGCATGCGAAGCGTTAGGTAGGCGATCAAGCGCAGCGTATCAGCTGTTAGCCGGTTGGTACAAACTTTGCACAATAGCGCGCCGGCACAATGGTGTGGTGTTTGCGAGAATTCGGCGCCTCTGAGGCCCGACATACGTGGATTAAGTACGAAATCCTCCTTCCCCTCTACATCCCCTCCACCTTCCAATCGTTTCATTATGCTCTCTGGTCGGAAGTAATTACGGCGTCGACTTTGCGTTTATCGACACAGCTTAGAGTGACTGATGTAAATACTCACTACCCCTGTAATTGGCAAGTCTTCCTCTTCAATACTAAAGAACAGGTTATAATATGACAAAAATATCACCACCATGAGCAAAGTAATGTACACTAATGATAGTTTGGTAATATATTTGCCTACTTAACGTATTTAAGTTCACAGGTTAATGTAAGCGCGATAGAAAGAATTCCAAATATGAAAAATATTGGTATATTAATAACCGATGTAGCCGCCAGAATGTTTAAAACAAGCGCGCAAATATAAATGCATCGTGCTGCACAAATGCCGGACGCCAGTTTGTGTGATCGAGTTCGTTGTCTGTTACACGTGCTCCGTCAGGCACGGATAATGCTGATTCTGGAGGACACTGAAGTTGTAGTCCGATTATACCCCACATGTGCCGAATTGGAGACAGACCCTGGCAATCGAGTAGGGCAAGGCAACATATTGACAGTCTTTAGGGCATGCTGTGTTACAGCATCAGTCAGTGGCCGAGCGGTATCCTGTTGGAAAACAGCCCCTGAAATGCTGGTCGTGGATGGCGGCACAACAGATCGAAACACCAGATTCAGATACAAATTTGCAGTCAGGTTTCATTATAAAGCGTTTTTTAAACAAAGCTGTTTTGCATATTCATATAGGCGATACTAATGCTACTCTTGTGCAAACGGCGTGGAATTTGAAGGGATGCCATCTTTCGAATGATGCAAGATTGTTATCAATTTTTGTTGCCGAGCGGGGTGGCCGAGCAGTTCTAGGCGCTACAGTCTGCAACCGACCGACCGCTACGGTCGCAGATTCGAATCCTGCCTCGGACATGGATGTGTGTGATGTCCTTCGGTTTAAGTAGTTCTAAGTTCTAGGGGACTGATGACCTCAGAAGTTAAGTCCCATAGTGCTCAGAGCCATTTTTTTAAAATTTTTGCTTATCTCGCATAACTTGATCTTGGTGTTCGGATTTTCTTTTTCGTCCGTGTATTTACTTCGGCGTAAGACTGAATTTAAATCGCACATACAAGGTATTTCAGAACAAAACTGTAAATAGTAGTAAATCAACGATTCGCATCCAAGCGAGAAATAAGTTCAGAAGAGATTTGGAATTATGTTTAAAGCGTGTTGGAAGCTACCTAATTGTTATCATTATCAAACACTGGATGAGTATATTCCGGCTGATTTGCACTTCAATTTAAGCAAACGTTAGTTTTGCATCTGACATTTTCGACACTGTTTGACCTGACCATGTGTAGTACAATGATATAACTTTGGACCTACATTCAGTTCTATTTATGGACAGTGTCAACAAAATATGTGACGAATAGAGATTGGAGTAGAGAAGAAATAAATTAAGAAATCATGCCTGATGTGGCAGTTTTACTGCGTGAACAGAAAAAAGTTATAAAACATTAAAGTTTCCTTTTTTCGGGAATGTCAGCGAGAAAAAGTTTCGCAAAGGTTTGAAATTATACGCAAAGTTTGTTGCAAGTGTCCTCTGTTATGACTACTCGAATCTACTTATGTTCTGCCACAACTGTGGGTTCTACGATTACATTGGGAGAAGGTATATCAACTAGAACACGTGATATACTAGTTCACTTTATTACATAAATGAATAGAAGATTTACTTATCTTTGACCCACTTCTATGTCATAGGTGCACTGGATAATTTACAACTGACTTGGATTACGAAAGCATCACTAGATGCACTGATCAACAAGCTGTTCCCTTGCAGAGTGTGTGTGTGTGTGTGTGTGTGTGTGTGTGTGTGTGTGTGTGTACTGTATATTAAGCCGGTGACCTAGAAACGACGGAGAGGCTTTGTCACGCCATAGCCCTTAGCAGTGCACAACCCCACAACAAGCAACAGCAGTCCACCCACCCCACCGCCGCCCGTCAACAAACCCAGGTTTGTTGTGCTGTTCGGCCCCCAATGGAGCCCTCCCCCGCGAATGTCTCATACCAGACGAGTGTAACCCCAAAGGTTTGCATGTTAGAGTGATTATGGTGTACGCGTACATGGAGACAGTGTTTGCACAGCAATTGCCGACATAGTGTAACTGAGATGGAATAAGGGGAACCAACCCGATTCGCCGAGGTAGATGGAAAACCACCTACATCCACAGGCTGGCCGGCACACCGGACCTCGACACTAATCCTCTGGGAGTATTCACGCCAGGGACCGGCACGCCTTCCCGCTCGAGAAGCAGTACGTTAGGCCATGCAGTACAAAAGCACATTCACAACATTGCAAGTTCATCTGAATTTTTTACTGTCCCCATCCTACTCGATGACGTTTTCTTTTGTGGCTGAGGTTTCGAACTGGGGTGAGCTCTTGCATGCTTCACACAACATCGACGTCAGTGAGGGGTCTGCTGTTGTTGAGAGGGAATCCTGGTCTTCTGCAGTTTCTCGGGTAAGTTGCTGCAAATTGCAGTGAGCTCTTGCTAATGTCTGTGGTACCGATTCGCGTTGCCGACTTCGCTGTGGCTCCACGATCCCTGGATGGTGGCATCTTCTCATTCTCAAATGTTGAGTTGCGCTGCCTTAGAACATATAGACAGTCGAAAACTGTAATACTTGTTCTCCTGTTAGCAATGCAGAAAGCTAGCTTCATGAAATTTGCTAAAATTTTAAAAAAAATACAAATATCTTTTAATGCCAAGATCTCATTTAGATAAAGCAGTTGAAATATGATGACTGTCTACTTTCGGTTGTAACAAACAACCATCTTCATATCATGCACATAATAAATGCAGGTGAACACAAACTATACATTGTTCTCAAAATGTCGACAACACATTTACGTGAATATATATGCAAAGTGTAATGGCAGTCTGAAGATGGAATAAATAGGAATAAAGGTCTTAAAACCAAATGCTCTTGGCTTTCACAATTATATATATAGTAAAACTTTCAAGGCTACCTGGATTTCAATGTCAGAAGTGCTAGTCTAGTTAGTTTCGCAGAGGAACTATTTCCAAGATGTTTGGAAGTTAGGAGAATAGGTACTGGCGGAAGCATATGTATACTAAAGGACCAAGGAAAATGGTGTAGGCAGGCGTATTTAAATACAAAGATATGTAAACAGGCAGAATACGGCAGTATCGGGCGCAGTTGTTACGTCAGTTACACTGCTACAACGGCAGATTATCACGATTTATGTGAGTTGGTGGTATTATAGTCAGAGCACTAATGATGGGACACAGCTTAGCCAAGATAGCGATAAAGTGGGGATTTTCCTGTACGACCATTTCACGAGTGTACCGTTAATATCAGGAATGAGGTTCAAATGGTTCAAATGGCTCCGAGCACTGTGGGACTTAACATCTGAAGTCATCAGTCCCCTAGAACTTAGAACTTCTTAAACCTTACTAACCTAAGGACATCACACACATCCATGTCCGAGGCACGATGCGAACCTGCGACCGTAGCAGTCGCGCAGTTCCGGACTGAAACACTTAGATCCGCTCGGCCACTGCGGCCGGCCAGAAATCTGGTAAAACATAAAATCTCCGACATCGCTGCGTGCAGAAAGTGATCCTGCAAGAGCGGAACAGTAGTACCAGTTGCTGCAGATTTCAATTCTGAGTCATCAACAAGTGCCATCCTGCGAAACATTCAACGAAACATAATCGATATTGTCTTTTGGAGCCGAAGGCCGACTCGTATACCCTTAACGACTGCACGACACAAAGCTTTATGCCTTGCCAGGTCCCGTCAACACCGACACTGGACAGCTGACTACTGGAAACATCTTCCCCTGTCGGATCCGTCTCGTTTCAAATCGTAGCGAACGGATGGATGTGTACCGATGTGGAGACCTCATGAATCTAAGGAGCCTTTGTGTCAGTACGAGACTGTTCAAGCTGCTAGAGACACTGTAGTGGCGTGCACAGTAGGAGTGATAATGGGACCCCAGAAACGTCTAGATACAACTCCGACAGGTGACGCGTACATAAGCGTCTGATCACCCGCATCCATTCATGTCCACTGTGCATTCCCACGGACTTGGGCAGTTCCAACGGTCAATGAGATACCCAGCAGGTCAATATTTACTACAGAGTGGCTTCAGGAAAACTCTCTACATCTACATCTACATTTATACTCCGCAAGCCACCCAACGGTATGTGGCAGAGGACACTTTACGTGCCACTGTCATTAACTCCCTTTCCTGTTCCAGTCGCGTATGGTTCGCGGGAAGAACGACTGCCGGAAAGCCTCCATGTGCGCTCGAATCTCTCTAATTATACATTCGTGATCTCCTCGGGAGGTATAAGTAGGGGGAGACAATATATTCGATACCTCATCCAGAAACGCACCCTCTCGAAACCTGGACAGCAAGCTACACCGCGATGCAGAGCACCTCTCCTGCAGAGTCTGCCACTTGAGTTTGCTAAACATCTCCGTAACGCTATCACGGTTACCAAATTGTGACGAAACGCGCCGCTCTTCTTTGGATCTTCTCTGTCTCCTCCGTCAACCCGACCTGGTACGGATCCCACAATGATGCGCAATACTCAAGTATAGGTCGAACGAGTGTTTTGTAAGCAGCCTCCCTTGTTGATGGACTACATTTTCTAAGGACTCTCCCAATGAATCTCAACCTGGTACCCGCCTTACCATCAGTTAATTTTATATGATCAGTCCACTTCAAATCGTTCCGCACGCATACTCCCAGATATTTTACAGAAGTAACTGCTACCAGTGTTTGTTCCGCTATCATATAATCATACAGTAAAGGATCCTTCTTTCTATGTATTCGCAATACATTACATTTGTCTATGTTAAGGGTCAGTTGCCACTCCCTGCACCAAGTGCCTATCCACTGCGGATCTTCCTGCATTTCGCTGCAATTTTCTAATGCTGCAACTTCTCTGTATACTACAGCATCATCCGCGAAAAGCCGCATGGAACTTCCGACACTATCTACTAGGTCATTTATATATACTGTGAAAAGCAATGGTCCCATAGCACTCCCCTGTGGCACGCCAGAGGTTACTTTAACATCTCCATTGAGAACACCAGGCTGTGTTCTGTTTGCTAAGAACTCTTCAATCCAGCCACACAGCTGTTCCTCTAGAGACTTGCGATACACGGCTCTTAGAAGGGGGTCAGGTTATATCGCGTACTCTGTGTAGAATCGAATTGATATCCCGTCAGGTCCAGTGGACTTTCCTCTGTTGAGTGATTTCAATTGCTTTTCTGTTCCTTGGACACTGAGTTTAAACACTTCCACTGTCCACGAAACTCCCAGACATGAACGTTATTGAGAATATCAGGGATGCTTTGTAACGTGCTGTTCAGAAGACATCTCCACCCCTCGTACTGTTATGGATTTGTGGACAGCCGTGCAGGATTCATGGTGTTCCCTCCAGCACTACTTCAGGCATTAGTCAAGTCCATGCCACGTCATGTTGCGGCTTTTCTTTATGCTTGATGGGGCCTTAGACGATATTAGGCGGGTGTAGCAATTTCTTTGGCTATTCCATGTATATGCAGAGTAAGTGCGGTCGTATCACACTTCTCTGGAGCCCTCTCGGTGAATACTAGCCCTCGAGGGCAACGCTATGATTTCTTTTGTGATGTTTAAGGCAGGACGTTACTGATATCCCGCAGTTCTCCCGTGTTTTTGTGCAACAATGATTTCTGTTACTTACGAAGTCTTCGACCCAATCACATATCTGAGCAGTGGTAAAAATTGCTGTTTTGAAGAGCGCGTAATTTGAAGCAGTCGCCCTCGGTTTCTGGTGGTGGCACCGCTGTGGCAATCACAGCTTTCGTGTCTCCCTCTGGTGGGAAAGGGGAAAGATTGCCTGTTCACGCGCATTTAAGGGGCGCTATGACCACGCAATGGGCTCAGTCTGGGTGAGACGGAGTCAGTCTGGGGTCAGTCTCTCGTCCCCAACTTGCTAGTCTGTCTCTCGTCCGAATTTGTGGTGCAGGGAGAGAACTCAACGAGTGGTCGCCCGTTCGGGGGCTTAGTTCCTGCATCTGAGACTCCGCGTTAGGCCGCCAGTCTGCTCGAGTTTCTCAGGCAACGATCATTGGCGGTTGGATCGATCGGTTGGTCGGTCGCGCACTGAGACACAAGATGCCTTGTCGGTCTTGAGGATCGGCGCATGTGAGGTCGCCACGTGAGTCCAGTGGGCCGCGCCGTATAGCGAGGGGTAGTGGCTTCGCGGTCGACAAGAGAGGAACAGGAGTCAACCCACGACATCGGTCTGGCCGGTGCGAGCTGCGACGCCGTGAGACGGCAGATTGGCGCACCTTCCAGCGTCCGTTGAAGCGGCTGGCAGCGGACGGTTCGGTTGAACGATTTGGGGGTGCTGCGCCAGGTCTTCGCCAGAAATCGCAGTTTATTAGAAGTTAAGTGACTGGAGATGTGTAGTTTCATTTGCTTGTTAGATTCTACTTGTTTTCTTGGTGAGGTCACCAGCCGCTTTGTTTTGGAGTCGTGTGTTAACGAATTTACTGCTTGAAGTGCAACGGCCTAATTCATGAAATACACTCCTGGAAATTGAAATAAGAACACCGTGAATTCATTGTCCCAGGAAGGGGAAACTTTATTGACACATTCCTGGGGTCAGATACATCACATGATCACACTGACAGAACCACAGGCACATAGACACAGGCAACAGAGCATGCACAATGTCGGCACTAGTACAGTGCATATCCACCTTTCGCAGCAATGCAGGCTGCTATTCTCCCATGGAGACGATCGTAGAGATGCTGGATGTAGTCCTGTGGAACGGCTTGCCATGCCATTTCCACCTGGCGCCTCAGTTGGACCAGCGTTCGTGCTGGACCGTGTGAGACGACGCTTCGTCCAGTCCCAAACATGCTCAATGGGGGACAGATCCGGAGATCTTGCTGGCCAGTTGACTTACACCTTCTAGAGCACGTTGGGTGGCACGGGATACATGCGGACGTGCATTGTCCTGTTGGAACAGCAAGTTCCCTTGCCGGTCTAGGAATGGTAGAACGATGGGTTCGATGACGGTTTGGGTGTACCGTGCACTATTCAGTGTCCCCTCGACGATCACCAGTGGTGTACGGCCAGTGTAGGAGATCGCTCCCCACACCATGACGCCGGGTGTTGGCCCTGTGTGCCTCGGTCGTATGCAGTCCTGATTGTGGCGCTCACCTGCACGGCGCCAAACACGCATACGACCATCATTGGCACCAAGGCAGAAGCGACTCTCATCGCTGAAGACGACACGTCTCCAATCGTCCCTCCATTCGCGCCTGTCGCGACACCACTGGAGGCGGGCTGCACGATGTTGGGGCGTGAGCGGAAGACGGCCTAACGGTGTGCGGGACCGCAGCCCAGCTTCATGGAGACGGTTGCGAATGGTCGTCGCCGATACCCCAGGAGCAACAGTGTCCCAAATTTGCTGGGAAGTGGCGGTGCGGTCCCCTACGGCACTGCGTAGGATCCTACGGTCTTGGCGTGCATCCGTGCGTCGCTGCGGTCCGGTCCCAGGTCGACGGGCACGTGCACCTTCCGCCGACCACTGGCGACAACATCGATGTAATGTGGAGACCTCACGCCCCACGTGTTGAGCAATTCGGCGGTACGTCCACCCGGCCTCCCGCATGTCCACTATACGCCCTCGCTCAAAGTCCGTCAACTGCACATACGGTTCACGTCCACGCTGTAGCGGCATGCTACCAGTGTTAAAGACTGCGATGGAGCTCCGTATGCCACGGCAAACTGGCTGACACTGACGGCAGCGGTGCACAAATGCTGCGCAGCTAGCGCCATTCGACGGCCAACACCGCGGTTCCTGGTGTGTCCGCTGTGCCGTGCGTGTGATCATTGCTTGTACAGCCCTCTCGCAGTGTCCGGAGCAAGTATGGTGGGTCTGACACACCGGTGTCAATGTGTTCTTTTTTCCATTTCCAGGAGTGTATATTTTTATCTTGCCTATCATCTTGAGAGTCTGTATATGTGTACTGTAGAGCATGTTTGGCCACTCTTGTATTATTTTATGTGAGGTTGCATTTCAGGGGCTTTTATTTAAATGGTCATTTTAGTATATAAAGTTGCCACCCTTCCACCGTATGACTTTGGTTCAAATGGTTCAAATGGCTCTGAGCACTATGGGACTTAACATCTGTGGTCATCAGTCCCCTAGAACTTAGAACTACTTAAACCTAACTAACCTAAGGACATCACACACATCCATGCCCGAGGCAGGATTAGAACCTGCGACCGTAGCAGTCGCGCGGTTCCGGACTGAGCGCCTAGAACCGCTAGACCGTATGACTTTCCTTAGACGTTAAAATCAAGTTGCACCTTCGGTGGCAAGTTAATCTTTTAATGTTATTGTTTTGTACCGTTTCCATTCCTCCTACGAGGTGCATATTTTGTGTGCTTGTGTAAATTGTTAAATCTCTTAGTATAAAGTTATCTGGTGTGTTGCTAATTCGCACCTGTATAGTCTTTCGGAGGTTGTTGTGAGCGGTCGTGACTACGGCTGTGTCAAAAAGAGAGCGTCAAGGTTCTCAGCCCGAAAGCTCATACATTCAAAAATTGATTTCTTTCTGTTGTTGTGGGCTTCAGTCCTAACACTGGTTTGATGCAGCTCTCCATGCTAATCTATTTCGTGCAAGCTTAATCTCCCAGTACTTACTGCAACTTACATCCTTCTGAATCTCTTGGTCTCCCTATACGATTTTTACCCTCCACGCCCTCCAGTACTAAATTGGTGATTCCTTGATGCCTCAGAACATGTCCTACCAACCGATCCCTTCTTCTAGTCAAGTTGTGCCACAAACTCCTCTTCTTCCCAATTCTATTCAATACCTCCTCATTAGTTATGTGATCTACCCATCTAATCTTCAGCATTCTTCTGTAGCACCATATTTCGAAAGCTTCAATTCTCTTCTTGTCCAAACTATTTATCGTCCATGTTTCACTTCCACACATGTCTACACTCAATACAAATACTTTCAGAAACGACTTCCTGACACTCAAATCTATACTTTATGCTAACAAATTTCTCTTCTTCAGAAACGCTTTCCTTGCCATTGCCAGTCTACATTTTATATCCTCTCTACTTCGACCATCATCAGTTATTTTGCTCTCCAAATAGCAAAACTCCTTTACTACATTGTGTCTCATTTCGTAATCTAATTCCCTCAGCATCACCCGACTTAAATCGACTACATTCCATTATCCTCGTTTTGCTTTTGTTGATGTTCATCTTATACCCTCCTTTCAAGACACTGTCCATTCCGTTCAACTGCTCTTCCAAGTCCTTTGCTGTCTCTGACAGAATTACAATGTCATCGGCGAACCTCAAAGTTTTTATTTCTTCTCCATGGATTTTAATACCTACTCCGAAGTTTTCTTTTGTTTCCTTTTTCTGCTTGCTCAATATACAGATTGAATAACATCGGGGAGAGGTTACAACCCTCACTACCTTCCCAACCACTGCTACCCTTTCATGTCCCTCGACTCTTATAACTGCCATCTGCTTTCTGTACAAACTGTAAATAGCCTTTCGCCCCCTGTATTTTACCCCTGCCACCTTCAGAATATGAAAGAGAGTATTCCAGTCAACATCGTCAAAAGCCTTCTCTAGGTCCACAAATCCTAGAAACGTATGTTTGCCATTCTTTAATCTTTCTTCTAAAATAAGTCGTAGGGGCTTGCTGGCTCTAAATAAATTGTAGCTTGATGTTTAGAGGGTGCTTTCTGCTTATAATTTTAAATCTGTTTCTTAAAAAAAAAAGAAGGCTTTTAGGAACAAAATTCCCATTTTGATTTCATCATTTACTCCCTGGCAACTACTTCCACGCTCACATAGTGTGATTATATGTGTCAATGGTCTTGATGAGTGGCTAGTAAATAAAGTAAATTCATAAGAAAAAGTTCTGAAAGTAAATTCACAAACTTACGAATCGCGCTTCTCGGCATATTGTGTGTTATTGCTGCTAGTAAAAGCATGGGTTCGCCGCAGGAAGAGACATCGGTCCTTCTGACCCGACGCTAACATTGACATTTGCTTCACCACTACACTGCTTGGCTCCTGCGGCCGAGACCGCGCCCGCTTCTTAAGGCGGACAACGAATTCGGTGCCGTGGTGTCCTTCCGCTGACTGAGCCTGGAATAAAGCGAGCCAATAACACAGCGCCAGACAATTCCGGAGGCATTTGTCTGCGCGGTCGCGTTTCGGGGACGTCGCGGCTCTGCCGGAATCGATCTCGGGGGCGGTGGAGGGGGTGGGGGGGGGTAGGGGGTGAAGGGGGTGCTTTATGGCCGAGCGGTGCGGCGGGGAGGGTGACGGAATTTGCGCATGGGCACGCCAGCCATCCAGTCCCGCCTAAAGGGGGCCTTACGCACGGTGCAGCTGCGAGCGCGGAACCCGTTTCGTGCATGAATACGTCATCAGGTGCAACACGGGGACAGTGAGATATACGGACCGTGGGGCGTACGTCTCAGCACGTGACATTACAGGTCTTAAGAGTTCCATTGGCGGTCTCCATGGAGAGTGAGTTTCTATTTCACTCGAGTTCAATAATTCTTACCAGCGTACGATAAGACACGACAAAGCTACAATCGAAGTGGGTTGATTTCCCTTGGGCCCTGCATGCAGCTGAGCGTTCGCGATGTTTGGCGGCAAGGCGGCTAGTGTGACGTCACAAGTTTGTCATGGGGCCCCTTATTTCTCGTGCGCCCTGGTGCAAGAGGAAAAATACCCTTGCATGTGTGAAAATCGGTATGCTGCTGTAGTCAACAAATGTGCTGAACGTCAAACATTTAAATGGGGCACTAATGGAATACCTCAGCACAGAGAGTAATTGCTATAGGGAGGGTGTCGCTATATGGCCAAGAAAGGTAATAATAATAATTTCAATACAGAATAACTGCAGTCGCAATAATCTATTACCTATGGAACAATGATAGTGTACTGATCAAGGCCGGAATTTGTCACATAGTAATCGACCTCACAGTTGCAAGCACGTTGGGTTATTGTCACGTTTCTCTAAATTATTTTCCAGTTGGTTTTGATCATCTGGTATTTTTACCACATGGTAGATGACAGTATCATCTGCAGACCATCTAAGAGGGGTGCTCAGATTGCCTCTTATGTCAGTTGCACAAAACAGGAAAAGCTGAGATTCTATAACGCTTCTGTGGGAATGGCAAATATCACTTTTGATGTACTCTATGGCTTTCAGTCAATCACTATGAACTATGACCTTTCTGTAAGGAGATCGTGAATGAAATCGCACAACTGAGCCAGTACTTCTTAGGAACGCAATTTCATTAGAAATTGCTTTTGAGGAACGATGTCAAAAGCGTTCTGGAAAACTGCAAATATTAAATTAACCTGAGATCCTCCGTCGTTAGTACTCATTACTTCGTGTCAATAGGAGTTACTTGTGTTTGTCAACAATGAAATTTTCTTTATTCATGGTGACAATGTGTCAATATATCGTTTCCTTCAGAGTAGTTCATAATGTACGAACACAGTAGATTTTCCAAAATCTTATTGCAAATCCACGTCAGTGATATTAGGATGTAATATAACTGATTAATACCATTTCCTCTCTTCTGAATTCGTGTTAGCTGCGGAAATTTCCAGTCTTTAGGTAGGGATGTTTCATTGGCGTATGAATACCTAAGAGACCTAACTGCTGAGGTCATCGGTCCCTAGACTTACACACTACTTACACTAACTTAAACTAACTTATTCTGAGAACAACACACTCATACACACCCATGACCGAGGGCGGACTCGAATCTCCTTTGGGAGGGGCCGCGCTATCCATGAATGGCGCCCCTAACCAGCGGCCACTGCGCACGGCGATGTTTCGTTGAGCGAGCGGTTGTATACGGTTGTTAAGTACCGTGCCTTTTATATCAGCATGATCAGGAAGGAACCTAATTGGTATATAGTTTGGACAGAAAGATTTGCATTTAGTAAGTACTCTGGGTTGCTTCGGCACGCCGAGGTCATCAGCTTTTAAGTTTCCGACGTCGGCAGCTGCTCTTGGTCCGAATTCTGGAAGTTTTGCTTCCTCTTCTTCAGTGAAGGAACTTCGGGAAAAGGTGTTTGGCAAATCCACTCTAGTGACATTGTCGGCAATAATGTGGTTTTGCAGGTTGTCGGATTGCTACAGGTAATTGATAGGTGGGTGTAGAACAGCTGAATGTCTTAATCCATCTTGCGAGTCAAAGTGAGGCTGAAAACACTTATTTAGCGTGACTGTATGTGTGCAGCAGTACTTACAAATTATTTCCACACGTCAATAAATTTTTTGGGGGAAGTTATGGAGCAACAAGTGCGTGATTCACTCACGCAGGGCATGATGCAACGAATGCGTGGACAAGAGGTGTACACTTCCCGTTTTTAACCTGCCCGTGGTTGCCTGTTACCCAAACAGGCAAGCTGCCGTGGATTATCAGACAAACGGGCAGGCTACTTTATTCTCAATCAAACCCGGCTGTCGCTAATCCAAGCAGGCTGAAGGGATCCTGCTTGCTTGCCCATCTTACTACTGTGCTACGCTACATAGCATTTTATACTGTGTAAGACGTCGTGGTCTCCTGACCTTCATTGCTTACATATTCCGCTGTCACAATCGTATTCTGCACATCAAGACGCTTCATTCGAACCCAAACTCGATAAGGTAAAGTCAGTGTGGTATGAATTCATATAAACGATATGCAAATAACTAATAAACCGCAAGTGCACACCGAGATTGAAATACTCGAGGCTGGCGTACAGACACACATTCAAAACACGGGGGTCGCAGGGGCTTTTAGTTCGGGAGACTCAAACCGCATGCCTGGGACTGGTCCCTTCAGAGGACAACTAAGCCTATCTGTCGACCAGTGACCGCCTATAGAGCAGACAGCGTTTACTCGAGTGTAAGGAAGAACGACCCCGTGTTCGGCTTAAAAGCAAATTCCGCTACATTGTGTGGGAGCGCCCAGCCTACACATTCTTTACAACGTAGCACGCAGTTTCAGATATTTTCACAGGGAGACAGCAAACGCCAAACGCTGATGCTACAGATTTCCAGATTGGTCGCCTTAAACGAAACGTCATTCTCCCGCCTTAGATGAGCAATGCTGATTGGCAGACGATATTTCTGACGCCTTGAGCTGAAGGACTCATGGAAGAGACCGAAAGATATACCCCTTCACGTCTGGCGTGGAGAGGGGCTGTTCCATTGTTGCTCTTAGAGCGAGAACATGTAACGAGAGCATGCGCGCTCGTACGTGTACTCAAAGAGCGAGGAACAAGTCTCTCCCCAGTAGTTCACTGGGAGAGCACCTCTGTCGAGAGCGAATCAGAGTGCGACTCTACATTGAGTCCTTGTGATTAAGCGTTGCTCAGTGTGTTGGCCGCCATACTTATTGTGCGGTGTGAATGGACAGAGTTATAGTTAAATGCCTGCAAGCGAATTTTTGAGTGGCGTTGCTGTGGACTGGTTATCCGACTGGTGTACCACGCCAATAGTTAGACTATGGGCGAACAGGAGTCCATGACTTCATCAAGGCTTAGGGAGAGTTTGATTGGCAAAGGTCAATCCAGATAGAACGAGAGTTATCTTATTTGTCAGCAGCGAGCGGCGCAGACAGCAGTCATCGCAGCATTCGGTATGTGTGCTACACCTCTTGCGAGCCCCATATTTCCTCCACAACAGTACACTTCACTACATTTCACGCGCGACAGCTTCGACCAACCTAGCAACATTCTGACGGATAATTATTCTAGTTGAGTAGGTGCGGCTCTCAGCCATTCCGCCAAGTCAATAACAATCTTAAACTTTGTACAGAAATTTTATTAGCGAATCCTATCCTTGAAGAGGTAACTTCGCATTCCGAAAAGAACCCGGAAATAACTTGTTCAGTTCATAACTAAAAGTACCATTGTGATTTCACAGAATTTTTGAAAAATAAATAATAATTTTAGTTAGTTTTATGTTTTTCTTACACTAACTAGCACTACTTCAGTACCCAAGTATGCCACTAGTTAGGTAAGAAATTTTGTGAACTTTTGTGTCATTTCCTTACAGCAGACGATTCCAGAAGATATTTATTGCTGTAAGTTTTCAGGCATTTCTCTTTAGAGCGTTAGGAGCGTCTGTCTGACTTCTGTAGCTGTGTGGGGGTGGAAATTTCATCTTGCGGGAGCCACAGGGTAAAGGGTACATCTCAGATTAATCCGTTGTGCAGAATGACAGAATTGCACCCACACGCTCACAACTGTACATCTTCATTCCAGTGTTATGAATGGGACTCGGAATTTAATGAGAAGCCTCCTTTAACCCGAGTGTCACAAGACGAGTCTCAGTAAAATAGAGTGAAGAGCCAAAGAAACTGATACACATGTCTAATATCGTGCAGGGCCCCCGCGAGCGCGCCGAAGTGCCGCAACACGACGTGGCATGGACTCGACTAATGTCTGAAGTAGTGCTGGAGGGAACTGACACCATGTACCTTGCAGGACTCTACATAAATCCTTTAGAGTACGAGGGAGTGGGGATCTCTTCTGAACAACTCATTGAAAGGCATCCAAGGTATGCTCCGTAATATTCATGTCTGGGGTGTTTGGTGGCCAGTGGAAGTGTTTAAACGCAGAAGAGCGTTCATCTATCATTTCTGGACGCGTGGAGCGTCGCATTGTACAGCTGGAATTGCCCAAGTCCGTCGGAATGCACAGTGGACATGAATGAATGCAGGTAACTTGACTGGATGCTTACGGACGTGAGAGTCGTATCTAGACGTATCAGGGGTCTGACATGACTCTAACTGGACACGCCCCACACAATTACAGAGCCTTTACCAGTTCGAACAGTCCCCTGATGACATGCGTAGTCCGAGGTGGTACTAAGGCAGCATTTCGAATAATATTTGTCGTATTTTGCTGAAATATGATGTGAAGTGTGTTTTTAGATTAGGATCAGAGTCCTTTTATGCTCCGTAAAAGGATGATTTTGGTTTGCGTAATGGCGGTGTCTACAGTATGCCTTGCAATTGTGGCGTGTGATATATTGGTCAGTTTCTCTCAGCTGTGGAGGATCGCTGCGCTGAGCATACGCAGCACACACGTTCACGACACCCGAGAAAATCCGCCATCCAGAACACCGTATTGCGACCTGTCATCTCATGGAATATATCAACACGGAGAATCCGACATCCACTTCCAGCTATTGAAATGGTGTTATTAAGGAAGCAGTTGAAATTAAATTAGAAAATAATCTTATAAATAGTAAAGGCGGTTTTTGTTCAGATTATGTATGAAATCCTGCTCCTTCCCTTGTCAAAACATAAACAGGCATAGATTATCCTATCTCACCTGCTGATTATTAATTTCGCTGTCGATAACTAATGATGTATGAACTGAAACTGAATTCCTACGGAACAGGCCATGAAGGCCCAACGGTTCCGACCGGCCGTCGTGTCATCCTCAGCCCATTGGCGTCTCTGGATGCGGAAATGGAGGGGCGTGTGTTCAGCTCACCACTCTCGCAGCCACATGTCAGTTTCCGAGACCGGAGCCGCTGCTTCACAACCAAGTAACTCCTCAGTTTGCCTCACAAGGGCTGAGTGTACCCCACTTGCTAACGGTGCTCGGTGGAGCGATGGTCACCCATTCAAGTACTAGCCCAGCCCGACATCCCTTAACTTCTGTGATCTGACGGGAACCGGCGTTACCACTGCAGCAAGGCCATTGGGCAACTAGTGATGTCTGTTCTCTTTTATTTAATTCGCTTATGTTTACAGTGTACATGTGTATGCGTGTGTGTGTGTGTGTGTGTGTGTGTGTGTGTGTGTGTGTGTGTTGTATTTCCATACTTTCTGTGAAAACCGACGTTTTAAATTCTCTCGCAGAGTACTTACTTCCTGCTTCTTTGCCTATAAAATGGCTGGGTGTGCTGCTTCGAAATATCGGCAGTCGTCAACGACGTCTGTCGGCTGCATTCCCCTACCTTATTTGAACAAATCTGTAGCTATTTATTCCAGGTACCAGAGCACCTGTTATGCCAATGCGCTACTTGTGGTCACGTACTCAGCAACACGAGTGGAAACTCGTTCATTCCCGCTGTGCTGGGAGGTTATACCGAGAGAGCGTTGCCAGTCTCGCTACAAATCAACATCACAGTTGCCTTAGCCCGTCCTTACCAATTACTGTTGAGTAACACAATATTTCACCACACCTCTTCACCCATTTTTCCCTTACGATGATCGTGTCACGCTACATTAGACTTTGAGATATTTTTGTTTGTTATATTTCTCCAAGGAGAAGTCCATATCATTAGTATTTTTCCCTCATTGACTGGTAAGATTTTCAGTCATCTACGATTCACTTTGTTTCCTAAGATGGATATTTTTATCAATTATTTGTGAGACTGTTTTCCAGTTACCAAAACTTACTAGTTTTATTCTTCTGTTTTGTCAGTTGCAACAGTAGACACGGTATGTGTTTCCTTCATATAGTAGCTGATCCCACTTTACTTTTGCTGTTGCTAGCTTCACTTGATTTTGGGCAAGTGTGATATGTTGTATCGAGATATGTATTTTTAGTGAATGTCATACTCGTTTGGCATGTGTCAAGAGATCTACCTTTTACTAAAGTTATCTATCTTATTCTGCTGTATTACCTCCACATAATACAGCCTATAGTGCGCATGTTTCTACGGTTATGGCGTAATGTCTGGTACTGATATCTTTGGAGGTTTATTCCGTACTATCAGCTGAATTGGAGTGTTGCAGCAAGAGGCGCCTTAAACGTAATGTATGTGCAGGTAGTGTCTTTTCCTCTGTGTATAACCTATGTCCATTGACCTGATTATGGTGTCTATTGACATTTAGTTCTCCGGACGCCGATGGTTTCTATTCTTTGTAATTTTTTTTGTTTATTTATAGGCACTAAACACAGCATGAACCTGTATTCAGTGTATGCCGCCATTAGTATCTGAAGATGGTCATTGTATGGCCGAAACCGGTTACGACTGTGTCATAAACACGTGATTGTATCTATAAATAAGCAAAAAATTTTTTACAAAATAAACAGTCACGCACTCCATATACAAAATGTCGTTTTTTCTATTCCTTGCATTAGAGATCTGCTAATGACGCCTATTGAAAGTATGGTAACCCTATGTTGCAGAGAGGAGAAGATTTTGGATCCTTCACTTATGCAACGTGGGTAATATGTGTATTTGTATTAGAGACCGAAAATTTACGATTTCAAGGCCGCACACAAAATCTTTATGGATTACAGGTTTCATCTGTCGCTGTAGTCATCTTAAAACTTAAGATGTAATAGAGATATTTTACTCGTGTTAGCAACATACAACAGCTTACAGAACTACACGTAATAAAGTAGCTAATTTCAAGAGTATATAAAGGAATTAATTACGGAAAAAATATCATAAAACATTTTTGATTAGTGTTGGTGCTATTACACCTTTACACAAAGTTACAACCATTCTTAACAAGACAATATCCATACATGACACAATGAAAACAGCTTTTCATCATTGGTGGCCAATGAAACGATGAAATACTGGTTTTAATTGTTGTGTATGGATGTTGTCATTTTAAGAAAGATTTTAACCATGTGTGAACAACGCTAATCAAGAATGATTCATGATATGCATTCCGTAATACTGTCGAATCCAAATACAGTATTATGTGCAGTTCTGTAAGTTGTGGTATGTTGCTAACACGAGACAGTATCTGTTTTATATTTTAAGTCTGAAGATGACTAGCTTGTTAGCCGAAACTCCTAATCCATTCAAATCTAGAAAACTTCTTGTGTGATCTTGACTTCATGGATTTTTCAAACCCTAGCACAAATAAAAAATTTACAACGTTTCACATATCTCCTGGTCGGCGACGCTAATAAACTTGATAACATGTGTGTGTTGTGCTATCCGTAGCGAGTTACTTACACTCTAGTTTGTATTGAAATTTGTTGGTGTCACATGGTGTATTAGGTGACATGTGTGATATGTTCGTATGAGATGGGCGTCCATTGCCGAGTGACTCGCCTTTTTACCCTTCAGTAGGTCACCGTTACTGTTGCATACGCGAAATAGAATATTACATGATAAAACGCAGTTTAGAAGTGATTAAGTTATAGAAGCTGTCTTACACCATTTGCATAACGAAATGTGCTCACCAGTGCCTGGCCAAGGACATTGATACGATTTACGTTATATGGCCTTCTTACTGATAATATCCTACTGTTATCATAGGTCATGCATATACGAGTCCTGATCTGGGTTGCATATTTGCCTAGCTGAACATAGTACATATGGCGTAACACCATATTGCGTACTCTATGACGCAGTAAGCTTTTTGCTTACATATGTTTTCCCTGTATAAAGTCAGGCATACATATTACTATATTATCTAGATACTTTTAACGTCTCATTACTACATTACACCCTGTGTGTACGAGTCCTTATCTAATCCAGGATTTGCATTAGCTGGACGATGTGAGTGGAGCACCGTAGATTGTCATGTTTAATATGTATTGCATGAGAAATATTGTTTCTACCCCCCAGGGATATATATTTCGCATTTGACTCAGTTTACAGTGAATTAACCGTATGTAACTGATTGTACATTTACACACACGCACACACACACACACACACACACACACATACACACACACATCGCCCCGTCCTTTCCCCCCTCCCCACCATATCCATGCAAAAGGGGTATTATGCACCATGGCATTTCATCTGTTTCAAGATGCAACAGGAATACATTATGAACAAAACACAAAAGAAACAATGGCGGATTCAAACATGGCAGAGAGAGTGGGATGCATCGGATAAGGGTCGCCGGGTACACTTTTTCTTTCCTGATGTACACGAAATCCTACAACTGAAACATGTCGACTCAAGCCGTGGGATTGCCCATTTCCTGACTAACGATGAAGTATGCGTATGCGGAGAAACTGGGACACCAGGACATGTCACACTGCTGTACAACACTCTAGCACAAGTGAGACCAATACAAAGCGACAATGACATCGCCAGAATAATACGTAATCGCGATGACTGGAACACGATAAATAGCGTAGCCGATATTGTGTGGGACACTCTGTACGGAGAATTCAAGCGCTAAAACCCATATGGAAGGAGGCGTAGACCAGCACAAACAACAAACCACATGGGAGGACACAAACACGACCACAGATTCCGAAACCGAGGCAGGAACGCTAAGTGAGATCAACATGTAAGGGACCAAAACCAACAATGCATGACGCTACATGCCACAATACAGCCACAAACAACATAACAGTCACAAAAGAAATAAACACCGGCACCACATACTAAATCTGTGGTAATAAGGTAATGTCGCTTTGGAGGAGAAAGCTCGAATAACTTTTATTCCGAGACTCCTCCTCCCCAATGATATCCTGCATAGTGTTCAAAGTATACTGCACACAAGCAGTAATTTATTGCTCGTCTTATTCCTTGCAGACAAAAGTATATTTTCTTCTCCATTCAAAGCTACAGTCAATGTATTTTATGTATCATAAATGTGTTAAAAAAAAGGAATGACCCGTGGTCTAGGGGTAGCGTCTTTGATTCATAATCAAAATGTCTTCGGTCCCGGGTTCGATCCCCGCCACTGCACAAATTGTGATAAATAATCAGCATTGGCGGCCGAAGACTTCCGGCATAAGAAGTCAGCCTCATTCTGCCAACGGCCTTGTCAAAGAGGGCGGAGGAGCGGATAGAGGTTCAGGGCACTCTCTTGTACTAGGGGTGGGAAATTGCCCCTAAAGGCGGAAGAATCACCAATGATCAACGACATGAGGATGCAGAAGGCAATGGAAACCACTGCATTAAAGACACGTAACGTGTATCCACAGGACATGTGGCCTGTAATTGAAGAAGTATCATGATGATCTCTCCATTTGCAAAAGATTCCGTAATAGTCCCCCATTCGGATCTCCGGGAGGGGACTGCCAAGGGGGAGGTTACCATCAGAAAAAGATTGAATAATCAACGAAAGGATAACGTTCTACGAGTCGGGGCGTGGAATGTCAGAAGCTTGAACGTGGTAGGGAAACTAGAAAATCTGGAAAGGGAAATGCAAAGACTCAATCTAGATATAGTAGGAGTCAGTGAAGTAAAGTGGAAGCAAGACAAGGATTTCTGGTCAGATGAGTATCGGGTAATATCAACAGCAGCAGAAAATGGAATAACAGGTGTAGTATTCGTTATGAATAGGAAGGTAGGGCAGAGGGTGTGTTACTGTGAACAGTTCAGTGACTGGGTTGTTCTAATCAGAATCGACAGCAGACCAACACCGACAACGATAGTTCAGGTGCACATGCCAACGTCGCAAGCTGAAGATGAACAGATAGAGAAAGTGTATGAAGATATTGAAAGGGCAATGCAGTATGTAAAGGGGGACGAAAATCTAATAGTCATGGGCGACTGGAATGCAGTTGTAGGGGAAGGAGTAGAAGAAAAGGTTACAGGAGAATATGGGCTTGGGACAAGGAATGAAAGAGGAGAAAGATTAATTGAGTTCTGTAACAAGTTTCAGCTAGTAATAGCGAATACCCTGTTCAAGAATCACAAGAGGAGGAGGTACACTTTAAAAAGGCCGGGAGATACGGGAAGATTTCAATTAGATTACATCATGGTCAGACAGAGATTCCGAAATCAGATACTGGATTGTAAGGCGTACCCAGGAGCAGATGTAGACTCAGATCACAATATAGTAGTGATGAAGAGTAGGCTGAAGTTCAAGACATTAGTCAGGAAGAATCAATACGCAAAGAAGTGGGATACGGAAGTACTAAGGAATGACGAGATACGTTTGAAGTTCTCTAACGCTATAGATACAGCAATAAGGAATAGCGCAGTAGGCAGTACAGTTGAAGAGGAATGGACATCTCTAAAAAGGGCCATCACAGAAGTTGGGAAGAAAAACATACGTACAAAGAAGGTAGCTGCGAAGAAACCATGGGTAACAGAAGAAATACTTCAGTTGATTGATGAAAGGAGGAAGTACAAACATGTTCCGGGAAAATTAGGAATACAGAAATACAAGTCGCTGAGGAATGAAATAAATAAAAAGTGCAGGGAAGCTAAGACGAAATGGCAGCAGGAAAAATGTGAAGACATCGAAAAAGATATGATTGTCGGAAGGACAGACTCAGCATACAGGAAAGTCAAAACAACCTCTGGTGACATTAAAAGCAACGGTGGTAACATTAAGAGTGCAACGGGAATTCCACTGTTACATGCAGAGCAGAGAGCAGATAGGTGGAAAGAATACATTGAAAGCCTCTATGAGGGTGAAGATTTGTCTGATTTGATAGAAGAAGAAACAGGAGCCGATTTTGAAGAGATAGGGGATACAGTATTAGAATCGGAATTTAAAATAGCTTTGGAGGACTTACGGTCAAATAAGGAAGAAGGGAAAGATAACATTCCATCAGAATTTCTAAAATCATAGGGGGAAGTGGCAACAAAACGACTATTCACGTTGGTGTGTAGATTATATGAGTCTGGCGACATACCATCTGACTTTCGGAAAAGCATCATCCACACAATTCCGAAGACAGCAAGAGCTGACAAGTGCGAGAATTATCGCACAATCAGCTTAACAGCTCATGCATCGAAGCTGCTTGCAAGAATAATATAGAGAAGAATGGAAAAGAAAATTGTGAATGCGCTAGGTGACGATCAGTTTGGCTTTAGGAAAAGTAAAGGGACGAGAGAGGTAATTCTGACGTTACGGCTAATAATGGAAGCAAGGCTAAAGAAAAATCAAGACACTTTCATAGGATTTGTCGACCTGGAAAAAGCGTTAGTCAATATAAAATGGTGCAAGCTGTTCGAGATTCTGAAAAAAGTAGGGGTAAGGTATAGGGAGAGACGGGCCATATACAATATGTACAACAACGAAGAGGGAATAATAAGAGTGGACGATCAAGAACGAAGTGCTCGTATTAAGAAGGGTGTAAGACAAGGGTGTAGCCTTTCGCCCCTACTCTTCAATCTGTACGTCGAGGAAGCAATGATGGAAATAAAAGAAAGGTTCAGGAGTGGAATTAAAATGCAAGGTGAAAGGATATCAATGGTACGATTCGCTGATGACATTGCTATCCTGAGTGAGAGTGAAGAAGAATTAAATGATCTGCTGAACGGAATGAACAGTCTAATGAGTACACAGTATGGTTTGAGAGTAAATCGAAGAAAGACGAAGGTAATGAGAAGTAGTAGAAATGAGAAGAGCGAGAAACTTAACATCGGGATTGATGGTCACGAAATCAATGAAGTTAAGGAATTCTGCTACCTATGCAGTAAAATAACCAATGACGGACGGAGCAAGGAGGACATCAATAGCAGGCTCGCTATGGCAAAAAAGAAATTTCTGGCCAAGAGAAGTCTACTAATATCAAATACCGGCCTTAATTTGAGGAAGAAATTTCTGAGGATGTACGTCTGGTAGTGAAACATGGACTGTGGGAAAACCGGAACAGAAGAGAATCGAAGCATTTGAGATGTGGTGCTATAGACGAATGTTGAAAATTAGGTGGACTGATAAGGTTATGAATGAGGAGGTTCTACGCAGAATCGGAAAGGAATATGTGGAAAACACTGATAAGGAGAAGGGACAGGATGATAGGACATCTGCTAAGACATGAGGGAATGACTTCCATGGTACTAGAGGGAGCTGTAGAGGGCAAAAACTGTAGAGGAAGACAGAGATTGGAATACGTCAAGCAAATAATTGAGGACGTAGGTTGCAAGTGCTACTCTGAGGTGAAGAGGTTAGGTTAGCACAGGAAAGGAATTTGTGGCGGGCCGCATCAAACCAGTCAGTAGACTGATGACAAAAAAAAAAAAAAAAAAAAAAAAAAAAGTATTAAGTTATTTACAAATTACTTGCAAGTTACAAACATAAGTGTATTTTTCATTTAAAGTTAAAATTCAGGTATTTCATGTATGAAGTGCTCAATCAGCATTTAATATGTGTAATCTGTGTAAACATACATTAGCACAAACCATTTCAGGTCAGAATAGCTCGAGGTTGTACCGAGACCTTCTCATCTGAAATATATAGACATCGGCCATTACTAACCAATATGCTACTTAGACTGTGTTACACATCCAAATACAGCATATCATTTACCTCTATATTACAAATTATTCTTAACCACGCTCATTGTGTTACATTTTCTGTTTTTTATTTTTCTTTGATATTTGCATTATATAAATTATATTCTCACCAATTAGGTAATAACAAACTATATAGAACCATTTTAACAATTGTTAAAAATTCAATTCGCTATAACCACAGAGAAATCTTTATATATTATGTTCTTTATATTATTTAAAAAAACCATTAACAACTGTATACCAATAACACTGTAACAATGAGAAGTCTTTGCTATTAGATTCAAAAGCATCCGACCCATCTTGCATTCCAAGGCGGTGGGTTACTCTGTACTATTAATAAAATAAATAAATAAATGAAATAATCATTCACCTTAGGCAGTCTTAGCCTAGTTGCTTTCTTGATCATGTGAAATAAAGCTATGTACACCTTCTCATTAAAATGGATCTACTTCTCATGTTGAGTAATATACCTATTTTGTCGGCTATTTGTGTTTTAGCGGCTGTTGCATGGAGACTGCATTCGACCGCTGTCTGTAGCTGAAGTCTTTTACAGTTTTGATACTATAATAGACACATGGACATCTGTAAATTAAATTACTTTCTTATAATTCATTTAAAAAACACCGGGACAGATAGTGGTGGACAATCCGGTTGTACTCAAATAAAAACTAATTTAGTTTGTTGGTGGTGGTACTGTTGACAAAAATGAATGCTATGCTCCAAACGTTTATTCTCAGAAACTTCTTCCTCAAAGTAAGGCCTATGTTTGATGCTAGTAGACTTCTTTTGGCCAGGAATGCTCTTTTCGCCAGTGCTAGTCTGCTTTTAATGTCCTCCTTGCTCTGTCCAATACGGTGTTATTTTGCGGCGTAGGTAGGAGAATTCCTAAACTTCATATACTTCGTGACCGTCAATCCTGATGTTAAGCTTTTCGCTGTTCTCATTTCTGCTACTTCTCATTACATAAGTCTTTTTCCACCTCACATTTTAATCCAAATCCTGAACTTTTCTTTCATTTACCTCATTAATTGTTTGATGTACAGATCGAACAGTAGGGTCGAAAGACTACATCCGCGTCTCACACCCGTCTCAATGCGAACACTTCGTTCCTGGTAGTACACTTTTATTATTCCTTCTCGGCTCTTTTATATGTTATTTATTACAAGTCTCTTCCTGTAGCTTATCCCAACTTTTCTCAGTGTCGCGAACATCTTGCACCTTTTCGCATTGTCGAACTCTTTTTCCAGGTCAGCAAATCCTACGAACGTGCCTTGATTTTTTTCTTTGGCGTTGCTACTATTCTCAACCGCTACGTCAGAACTGCCTCCCTGCTACCTTTACCTTTCGTAAAGCCAAACTCGTCGTTATGTAATGCATCCTCAATTTTCTTTTCTATTCTTCTTGTTATTATTCTTGTCAGCAACGTAGACGCATGAGCTGTTAAGCTAACTATACGATAAATCTCCCACTTGTCAGCTCTAGCAGTCTTTGGAATTGTGTGGAAGTCAGATGGTATGTCTGCACATTCATACATTCTATAAAGTAACATGAGTAGTCGTTTTGTTGCCACTTCTCCCAATGATTTTAGAAATACTGATGGAATGGTATCTATACCTTCAACCTCATTTGATCTTAAGTCCTCCAAAGTTCTCTTAAATTCTGATGTTAATACTGAACAGCCTTTCTTATCTAAATCAGTTTCTGTTTCTTCTTCTATATCACACAAATCCTGCCCCTCATAGCAGCCTTCAGTGTGCTCTTTCCATCTATCCGCTAACTCCTCTTCATTTAACAGAAGAATTCCCGTTTGCCTCTTAATGTCACCACATTCCTTTTAAATTCACCGAAGGTTGTTTCAACTTCTCTACGTACTGAGTCCTACCAATCATTTGTTTTTCGATTTCTTCACATTTTTCATGCAGCCGTCTTAGTCTTACCTTTCCTGCACTTCCTAAGTATTTCATTCCTCAGCGACTTGTATTTCTGTATTCCTGAATTTCCCTGGACGTTTTTGTATTTCTTTCATTCATCGATCAACTGAAGTACTTCTTCTGTTATCTATAGTTCCTTCGCAGTTACATTCTTTGTACCTATATTTTTCTCTATAGCTTCTGTGATTGCGCTTTTTGGAGGTGTGAATTTCTCTTCAACTGTACTGCCTACTGAGCTATTCCATATTGCAGGATCTATAGCCATAGGGAACGTCAAACATAACTCGTCATTCCTTACTACTTCCGTATCCCACTTCCTTGCGAATTGATTCTTCCTTACTAACCGTCTTAAACTTCAGCCTACTCTTCATCACTATTATATTGTGATCTGAGTCTACATCTGCTCCTGGATACGCCTTACAACCCAGAATCTGATTTAGGTATCTCTGTCTTACCATGATATAATCTAACTGAAATTTTCCTGTATCACCCGCATGCGATTTTTGAACAGTGTTTCTACTTTTAATATCTGAAATTTATTACAGAACTCAGTTAGCCGTTCTCCTCTCTCATTCCTTCTCCCAAACCCATATTCTGTAACCTCTTCTTCTGCTCCTTGCCCTACAACTGCATTCCAGTCTCCCATGAGTATTAGAGTTTTATCTCCCTTTACGTACTGTATTACGCTTCTAACATGCTCACACACTTTTTCTATCTCTTCATTGTCAGATTTCGACGTCGGCATGTACATCTGGACTATCGTTGTCGGCGTTGATTTGTTGGTGATTCTGATAAGAACAATCCTATCACTGAACTGTTCACAGTACCACACTCTCTGCACTACCTTCCTATTTATAACGAATCCTACTCCGTTTGTACCATTTTCTGCTGCTGTTGACAATACCCTATACGTATCTGACCAGAAATCCTTGTCTCATTTCCATTTCACTAGACTGACCCTTACTGTATCTAGCTTGAACCTTTGCATTTCGCTTTTCGGATTTTCTAGTTTCCCTACTGCGTTGAAGTCTCTGACATTCCTCGCTCCGATTCTTATCCTTTACTTGATTATTCAATCTTTTTCTCATGATCACCTCCTCCATGGCAGTATACTACCGGTGATCCGAATGGGGGACTATTGCGGAATGTTTTGCTGATGGAGAACTGATCATGACACTTTTTCTCTTCGGCTCACATGTCCCATGGATACACGTTACGTGTCTTTAGTGCATTGATTTCTATCGTCTTCTCCTCATGCCGATGATCACTGATGATTCTTCCGGCTTTAGGGTTAGATTCCCACCCTTAGGACAAGAGAGTGCCCTGAACCTCTGTCCGCCGCTCGCCCTCTTTGGCAAGAGCGTTGTTAGATTAAGGTTTCCGAAAGTCTCTCGTCCGACACTGCTGATTATTAATCAACATTTAAGGTGTGGCGCGTTTCGAATCCGGGACGGAGGATGTTTTGATTACCAGTTAAAGACACTATCCCTAGACTACGGGTGCACGTCCCAGGCCTTTAGAAGACGATAGCCGTCTTGATCCTTTAATCGTTTACGTGTCGCGTGAGGTTGTGTTACCAGTGAGAGGGCTCTGTTCCCTTTGACCTATCCGATCTGCAAGTCACTCTTTGTGCTTTCTTAATTTATGTTCTGGTCTCTTCTGCTTTTGACAATGGTTATAAGGTTACTAGAAGCATGCTACTAGCGGGATGATTGTTGTCAACGGGGATGGAATTTTTAAGCATGATGTTCTATGTGTAGTTGCTGTCATGCAATACATTACGCAATAAATAAATATTTAATGTCGTGTGACTAGGGTCTGCTGTAGGATAGACCGTTCACCGGGTGCAAGTCGATTTGACGCCACTTCGGCGACTTGTGCGTAGATGGGGATGAAATGATGATGATTAGGACAACAGAACAGCCGGGAAGCGAACCCGGTTCTTTAGGATGGACATTCCGTCAAGCTGACCACTCAGCTACCGGGAGCGGACGATGACGCACTAAATGTGTTCTATTACGTGATTATTAATTTAGATTTATATGATAGCGTACGCAGTGAAATAAGTTTTAATGTGAATGAAAATATAATAGCACTTTGTAATGCTTTTGATTAAGTGGTCTTGCACATTGTAGCTCATGTGATTAAATAATAGTGACTATGTATCGTCATGTGCGTTACACTCATTTACTGTTATTCTTATTCTTCTCGGGCATGGATGTGTGTGATGTCCCTAGGTTAGTTAGGTTTAAGTAGTTCTAAGTTCTAGGGGACTGATGACCTTAGAAGTTAAGTCCGATAGTGCTCAGAGCCATTTGAACCATCTTATTCTCCGCTGAAGGCGTAATGAAGCTGACGCGGAAGCGTTTGTACAATTCTTTTTCTACATACATACTACGTTTTATACTGTATTTTGTTTTTTTAAATAAAAATGGGACTGGTGTTACACAGACTAGCCATCAGCGGCGCTAAGAGGCGTCGTGCTTGTGTGTTCGCAAGATTACTTTTGTGCATAAATCTCTTATATTGTAACTGTGTTTTAATGCCAGGTAAAAAGGATGTATTTTATGGTCATATCTATCATAATTTTGTATGTAGTTTTTTTTTTAAATGAAACAAACAAGCTCCCCATGTGGTACTCCCTTCCTCACCCTGCAATTCATTTTACCTAATGACGTTCAATCTTCAGGTAACACTGTTTTGTTGCACGCAGAACTATGCTGCAGTACTCGAATACTACCTGGCACACGCCATTCACACAAGCACTGTGGCCAGTGTACACACATTACGGTATAATGGTACTGCTTGTGTCATGTGTAATAATCTCGTCAAACGTATTTACACTTTGATTGACTTTATGTATCCTATATGTTAACTGTACCACGGTATACTCAGTTCTGTAAGGTGGCTTCCTAATGGTGTAAGGTCCGGAGGCGGCCGCTGTGACCGAGCGGTTCTAGGCGCTTCAATCCGGAACCGCGCTGTTGCAACGTTCGCAGCTTCGAATCCTGCCTCGGGCATGGATGTGTGTGATGTTCTTATGTTAGTTGGGTTTAAGTAGTTCTAAGTCTAGGGGGCTGATGACCTCAGATGTTAAGTCCCATAGTGCTTAGAGCCATCTGAATCATTTAAGCGGGGTAGGACGTCAAACGGACCGACTTGGAGCAGGAGACGCACCATAGGACATTTTAATTCCTACTGTCTATACTTTTACAAATAAATTAATAAAACTTTGTCAGCATGACCAGAAAGGATTCAGGATTCACACTCGTACCAGTGGAAGTTCAAAAACATAACTAAATAATTTTTTTTTACATGTCAAATTTCATCATTTCTTTCACTTACTATTGCCAGCATGTGTTGCTATAGGTACACTTTTCTTCATACCCCTGTAAGTATGGTTTGTATGCTGTGCAAAATTCGTCGAATAATCTCTCCTATTTACGAAGAAAAGTGTACTTATAGTAACAAATGCAGCCAATATTAAGTGAAAAAATGATGAAATTTCAAACATAAAAAAAACAAAAATGTTACGTTTTTGAACTTCCACTGCCAAGAGGGTGAATCTTGAATCCTTTCTGATCATGCTGACAAAGTTTGTAAAAGTATAGATAATGGAAGTTAAAATGTCCTGTGGTGCCTCTCCTGCTCCATGTTGGCCCGTTTGACGTCCTACCCCCCTTAAGGTCCGGAAACAGTCGCCATTTAAGTAAAAATAGTCTTGTGCGCAGATTTTACGGTTTTTCAAATTCCATTGAATCACAAGAAGTTGATGCCATTGATATCCAGCATGATGTAAAGTGACTAAATTAGTAAATTACATATACCTTCCTTTGCTGGTGTAAGAAGTGTGCAAGCAAAATTTGAAGAAAATCTGAAATGGACAAGTGGGCATCACGAGACCAAGTCGTGAAACTGCCAAATACATGGAAAACACTGTCTTCACTACAGTACTAGACGTTTTGGTACGCGAAACAGTTCTGGAAAATTAGCCATACTGCCATAGCCTCCGAATATATTCCGCTCATTCCCCCATAAATTACTCTTATTTTCGGCGAATAAAACAGAGGGGTCTCCAAGCCTCGTTCGGCCAGGAAGCCCGTATCGGCGCGGGTACTGAATTGTGTTCGGGACGGTGCCCCTTCGCGCCGCTATCTCGCCCCGCCAGACAGCAGCCATCCGTCTCCATGCGCGCGCCAGAAATACGGCCCCGCTGATGACGCGATATACGGGCCGGCCGCGGGCCCCTGGTACAGGGGAGCGGCGGCAGGTGGCCAGAATGACGGGAATTTATAGTCGTCCGGGCAGAACGCGATCCGAGTGAGCGTGGCCGCAGGCAAAATTGTCGAAATTGAAATTGACTCACCCGGAGGCGATACGGCAGCGGACGGACTTAACGTTGCCTAGTGAGGGGCCGATGTAATTCTAGGTGAACAACATTCAGTGATTATTTCTTTCTTTCTTTCTTTCTTTTGCTACTACCTTTAACCCGCATTGTGCGCAGGATCGGCATGGTTGAGAACGGATTTGGTATGGTTAATTTTAAGGGGTGGCCGGATGCCCTTCCTGCCGCCACTCCATACACCCCAGGACGGAATCAGTGTACCCCAGCTGTCTGCGTCTAGTGTAAATCGTGAAATAGTGTGAATGTGTTTCAAATGTTTGCGAGTCGTGTAACTGAGGCGGGACGTGTGGACCAGCCCAGTATTCACCTAGGGGGATGTGGAAAACCGCCTAAAAACTACATCCAGGCCGTCGTCGTTAATCCGCCGGGCGGTTTCGATCCGGAGCGGTTAATGACGTCAGCGGTCAGAGATTAAGGCAGCAAACTTAAAGTTCTTATTCACGGAAAGCCGTATGGGACTTAGTCTCTGAAAAATATAATTGTTAATAAGTTCGTTATTTGTCAGTATAGGTGGCTGATACTCAGACACCTGTTTATTAGTAAGGAAATGTCTCCAATAAGGGTAAGAAAGATGAGATATAATGAAGTTGAAAAATGACGTCATCCCGCACGCGTGCTGCAGCCCAGGAAGCAGCGCGTTAGCGTTCTCGGCTACCGTGGCGGGTCAAACAACATTCGGTGATTCAGTTTGATTAAATTGTCTGCGAGTTTTACAATGTGTATCCAACTGGACCTTTTTATGACTCCAAGGAAGTTTAGAATTGTTGGAACGATTAGGTCAAGAGTAACGATAATGTTCCAGCAGGATAATGCAAGACCGAAAGTCGCAGTTCACAGCACATCGCTTTGAAGAAAGTACGCTTCACAGATTTCCCTGCAAGGCCAACTGATTCGTCACCCGTAAAATACGTCTAGCAAATGCGGGACGGAAATGGGGGTGGGGGGACGTAAACAGTCGTGCCAGTATCCAGAAGCGTTTAGCAGGTGTTTTAGTACATGTTTCAGGTATGGCAATAAATGCCTAATTTTATCTGTCAAATCAGCTTGAGAAACATTAAAATAGAAAAAAAGGGTTTCCACGAATAAAATTTTAATGGAAAACTCACATCTGCTTATATGTGGTCTCTCTTGCTCTCTCTGTTTCTCTCTCTCTCTCTCTCTCTCTCTCTCTCTCTCTCTTTCTCTCTCTCAGTCACAAGGTATGCAGGCTGAGACGGTCTGTAATCTATCGGAGACAATAGTTTGCTTGAGTGCTGATGATAGGGTAAAGCGGTGACACGCAGACGATCTGATGAGAGTACTATTTTGGTCGGGCAAGCCAATGTCACGGTTGGGACAGCGAGCGAGTTGCTGTTCTCCTCTCCATTATTTGTTTATGTACGATCACTAGAGGGAGTGGCGCGAAAGTGTGTCCTCATCATTGTGTCAGATAGTAGTCGAGGTTGAACAATGCGTACGGACGCATATGCAACTACAGCTGCGCTGACAGTGTGATGTCTCGAATGTATCAGCGTAAATGTATTTTTATGAGTGTGAAGTGATATTTACTTATCTTGCTCGGGCTTCTATTGGCATATGCTGTCCCATATGGAAGTAAGCTTCACGTTGCACCGAATCGAGTCGCCCGCTGAAATCTTACTGGGTTGAGGATTGTGTGGCTCACTAAATGTACGAGACGGCCGTTGTGGCCGAGCGGTTGTAGGCGCTTCAGTCCGGAACCGCGCTCCTGCTACGGTGGCAGGTTCGAATCCTGCCTGTGGCATGGATGTGTGTGATGTCTTTAGGTTACTTAGGTTTAAGTAGTTCTAAGTTCTAGGCGAACTGACGACCTCACAAGTTAAGCCCCATAGTGCTCAGAGCCATTTGAATCATTTGAACTAAATGAACACCTTTAATCGGCTTCACGCTGGAAGATGTTTTTTTTTTCTGGTTAGGCAAACATCACTACTCAGTTATAAGAGTGAGGATCCGCAAGCTTATGAAACAAACTCTGTTCCTTCCCCGTGGTTTTCATTGTTTGAGTGGGTTCTCGTCCTCTGTCCAACAGCAACGACCTTTACTAGTTTCTTCTTTAATAGTTTTTCTTGTGCGTTACGTTTATTACGTGATTGGCTGACTCCACTAGAAACAGCGTTTTCCTATTACAAGCTGTTTTTAAATTTTGTTTAAACTCTCTTTTAATGGTTTAGAGCTTACAAAGTGTTTTAAACAGTGCCGTGGATTACTAAAAGTGACTAAGAAGTAACTACTGCAAGCTGCAATCGTCAGCTTCTTAATTCACTTCGGTGGTCGTTCGTAAACTGTTTCGCAACAGGACGGTTAGCGCTGGGGTTCGGTTTCTTAAAAGCAAATTAATATACTATGTGATTAAAAGTAACCGGACACCCCCAGAAACATACGAGTTTCGTATTAGGTGCATTGTGCTGCTATCTACTACCAGATACTCCATATCAGCGACCTCAGTAGCCATTAGACATCATGAGAGAGGGGAATGGGGCTCTCGGCGGAACTCACTGACTTCGAACGTGGTCAGCTGACAGGGTATCACTTGTGTCATAGATCTGTACGCGGGGTTTCAACACTCATAAGCATCCCTAGGTCCTCTGTTTCAAAAGTGACAGTGAAATGGAAACGTGAAGACACACGTAAAACACAAAAGCGTGAAGACCGAACTCGTCTATTGACTGACAGAGACCGCCAATGGTTGAAGAGGGTCGTAGTGTCTAATAGGCAGACATGTATCCAGACCATCACACAGGAATTCCAAACTGCATCAGGGTCCACTGCAAGTGTTATGACAGTTAGGCGGGTGGTGAGAAAACCTGGATTTCATGGTCGAGCGACGGCACATAAGCCACACATCACGCCGGTAAATGACAAACGACGCCTCGCTTGGTGCTGGGAGCGTAAACGTTGGGCGATTGAACAGTGGAAAAAGGTTGTCTGGAGTGACAAATCACGGTACACAAAGTGGCGATCCGATGGCAGGATGTGGGTATGGCAAATGCCCAGTAAACGCCATCTTCCAGCGTCTGTAGTGCCAACAGTAAAAGTAGGAGGCGATGGTGTTATGGTGTGGTCGTGTTTTTCATTAAGGGGGTGTTCACCACTTGTTGATTTGCGTGGAACTATCTCAGAACAGGCCTACATTGATCGTCTAGCTTCCCACTGTTGAAGAGCAATTTGGGTATGGTGATTGCATCTTTCAGCACGATCGAGCACCTATTCATAATCCATGGCCTGTAGCGAAGTGGTTACACGACAATAACATCCCTGTAATAGACTGGCCTGCACAGACTCCTGATCTGAATCGTATGGAAAACCTTTGGGATGTTTTGGAACGTGACTTGGCGTCACGCAACACGGACCGTCATCGATTCCTCTCCTCAGTGCAGGACCCGTGAAGAATGGGCTCCCATTCTCCAAGAAACCTTCCAGCACCTGATACGACGTATGCCTGAGAGAGTGGAAGCTGTCATCAATGCTTAAGGTGGGCCAACACCATATTGAATTCCAGCATTACCGATGGAGCGCGCCACAACTCTTAAGTCATTTTCCGCCACATGTCCGGATACTTTTGATCACATAGTGTAGCTGAGCAGCTACAATGGCAGCTTCCAAAAGATGCCACCTATTTTCATTTAAAGCTTTCGTTTAACGAAATGTACAACTTCTTCTTGTGCTCAAGATATTCTTTAAATAACGCCTGCTGAAATTTAGGTCAATTACTTGTTCCATTCTGTCAGAGACAGCAAATGACTAGGAAGAGCAGTTGAACGGAATGGATAATGTCTTGATAGGAGGATATAAGATGAACATCAAGAAAAGCAAAACGAGGATAATGGAATGTAGTCGAATTAAATCGGGTGACGCTGAGGGAATTGGGTTACGAAATGTGTCACTTAAAGTAGTAAAGGAGTTTTGGTATTTGGGGAGCAAAATAACTGATGATGGTCGAAGTAGAGAGGATATAAAATGTAGACTGGCAATGGCAAGGAAAGCGTTTCTGAAGAATAGAAATTTGTTAACATCGGGTATAGACTGAAGTGTCAGGAAGTCCTTTCTGATAGTATTTGTATGGAGTGTACCCATGTATGGAAGTGAAACATGGACGATAAATAGTTTAGACAAGAAGAGAATAGAAGGTTTCGAAATGTGGTGATACAGAAGAATGCCGAAGATTAGATGGGTAGATCACGTAACTAATAAGGAGGTATTGAACAGAATTGGGGAGAAGAGGAGTTTGTGGCACAACTTGACTAGAAGAAGGGATCGGTTGGTAGGGCATGTTCTGAGGCATCAAGGGATCACCAATTTAGTATCGGAGGGCAGCGCGGAGGGTAAAAATCGTAGAGGGAGACCAAGGGATGAGTAGACTAAGCAGATTCAGAAGGATGTAGATATCAGTAGTTACTGGGAGATGAAGATGCTTGCACAGGATAGAGTAGCATGGAGAGCTGCATCAAACCAGTCTCAGAACTGAAGACCACAACAACAACTTGTTCCATTCCGATCCCCGAGCTCTCGGAGGCTTTTAGTCCCTGACAGTGTGGACCTGAAAATAATTGTTGTTTAGCTGTTCAGTGTGTGTTCTTTGCTTGGTTTAGAACTCAGCTGTACCCTGTCTGTTGATGATACTCCAGGCGGCCGCTGTCGGCGTAATGTAGGGGCCGGGGGCATGTTGTGCACGTCTGTTGTAACAGACGGTTTAACCGTGTTATAGTTAATGATATTTCCAGTCCTTCTGTTTAGATAACGTAAAGCCTTCGTAAAATAGTGACGTTCATTTAAAAATGCCTTTTGGATTATGTTCCTAGCATTCCCGAGTATAATATGTAACTTGCCCTTTCTCTTGTGTTTATGAGTGCCATTATTCTGTGTCTTTTTTGGTATGAACATTCATGTTGAACTGATAGACACACCGGTACACAACTTAACCCAAAGGATGTTTTAAATATCATTCAGAGGGGGCGGGGCAGAGGGGGAGACAGTTCAGAGACAAGAATACTTTGAGAACTATATCCTCACCTGTCACAGGCTAAAGATTTCGGACCGTTATTACTTAATAACAGATTTGTTTAAACTTTAAATCTAAAGAGAGAGGACGGGCTGAACCAATAAAATGATCATTTCGACCCCTTTGTGTTTATTAACTACCAAAAACAACCCACATAAAAATTGACAGGGGCCATTCAGGCAAGATTATTTACGAAACACTCATTACATAAAATCATAAGCAAGTTAATAAATCTTTAGCCAACGATTTCCCATAAACATTGAGAAGCGCCACTAAGGCTGAATTTAACCGTGACTTTAACAAAACATCTCAAGTTCAGACACGTTACGTAAGACCCTTTCAATTCCAATACTTTAATAGTACATGTAAAATAACAGTGGACAGGTAGCCTCAGTTTTAACACAAATTCTTAGAAGATGTTTATTAAAACTTGACTTGGGCAATCACGCAAATTACTACACTAGAGCAACTTGCAGAGCGAATCACGAAGTTATTCAAATGCTCATAGGATTGTAAGATGGGTTTTTAGGGTATAGAAAGTTACATAAATGTGTACCAACACAAGTAAGGCCCAAGCTTGTAAAGCCGAAGTTTGACCACGAACGATGGAGCTGACTGAGGGAAGTAATACTTAACCTCGAACGAAGATGTGGCTCAGTTTGCAACCCACATAGAGTAGGCCACCGATGTGTGAACCCAGCAAACGCTACCGAAGAGGAACACAGGAGCTCAGGTAAAGTCCACCGTCCGTAAGCCAAACTTGTAATCTAAAGGGAAGCTCTGCGGTTCGGTTGCCCGCTGCCTCAGCTCACTGAAAAACAAACCACACCGGACAACAGAAGGCAGAAAAACCTTTCTTAACCTTAACATTTAAGATTGATCAGTAACTCTATAACCCCAAGGCTAAACAACAACTAATTTCAGTCGCAAGTCCTTTCTTTAAGTGAGACAGTACAAGATAAACAAACGTTAAGAGTGGGACATGAACTCGCTCACGAGAACCGACACTAACTGGAAATTAATGACACACATATTGGCCACCTTAAGTGAGCCTGCAACGCTCAACACGGTAATCTTTAGAAACCAAAACTCAGGCTGCCCGCCGAGGACATATTGTTGTGTATTAACCGATACCGTAAGCAAATGAAACACTTGCTAATAACAGCTAATGAACTAACATTCTGCAAATACATCAATATTATGCAGAAGCAGAGCACACGCTTAGTAAATGGCATCAAATGAAAGCGAACACACATAACATGACGCGTCCGGCAACCTCTTACTATACCAAGAGCGATCACAATCACAGTTAACTAAGCGCTCTAAGTAATTATAGTACTTAACTGGGTGTCTTGATGATAGTGCGATTTTGCGGAGATGTCAGATCATCACTTCGCAAGACTTTAACTGCGTATCCCCGCAAGGAAGCGGGCACATCCATAGCTCAAGAGGTTGCCGGAGAATGAACAACGCCGGCCGACTCCCGCCGCCTCCAGTATATCCACGAGATAGCCGCCACCCGTCTCAGGCACGCCGTCTTCGCTTCTGCCCGCCAGCCAATCGCCGACTCGAGCACCGCCGCCTTCCGTTCTCAAAGCGTTGTTCCACTTACTCGCGGTCGGCACTCACTTATATCCCGAGCCGGCCTAAGCAACAACACAAACCTCTGTACTTGGAAATCGATCGGACTCATGTTAGAGATACTACTGACCGGCCCGCCACTGCTCAGATTTCAACAAATGTTTGCATATGAGGTGCGTCTGAGAAGTTTGTCCATCGTGACATACGTTAGGATGATGCTCACTCGAACACGCATTGAGACACACGCCACGAAGCGCTTCTTGTCGTGCTTATCAGTCGAGGTGTGGTCGACGTTGTGACCTAGTTAACGGAGTAAGTATGAAAATTCGTGGCAGTGCAAAATACAGTGCAAAATGGAGCAACGCGTTAACACGAAGCTTTGCTGCAGATTTGGAAATATGGCCATGGAGAGTAGTACAGTACAAGTGTACCATGTTGAAGCTTTTCGCGGATGATGCTGTAGTATACAGAGAAGTTGTAGCATTAGAAAATTGCAGCGAAATGCAGGAAGCTCTGCAGCGGATAGGCACTTGGTGCAAGGTGTGCAAACTGACCCTTAACATAGACAAATGTAATGTATTGTGAATACATAGAAAGAAGAGTCCCTTACTGTATGAATATACGATAGCAGAACAAACACCTGTAGCAGTTACTTCAGTAAAATATCTGTGAATATGCGTACTGCAGTGGCGTGGCAAGACAGCCAAGCCACTCGGAGGTAGCCGAAACGCACGCGTTAAGCTCACGCAGATTGGCGTGAGGTCTGGAACAAGGTAAAGTAATTATCCTATAAAGAAAAGAACGTAGTTCTTGGAATACTTAACTTTAATCCACAATTGGAGAACATCGCTCTTGTTTAGACATTATTACACTGAATATAAAGTGGTAATGGCGCCTTCCTAGGTCGTAGCAAATGACGTAGCTGAAGGCTATGCTAACTATCGTCTCGGCAAATGAGAGCGTATTTGTCAGTGAACCTTTCCTTGCAAAGTCGGCTGTACAACTGGGGCGAGTGCTAGGACGTCTCTCTAGACCTGCCGTGTGGTGGCGCTTGGTCTGCAATCACTGGCAGTGGCGATACGCGGGTCCGACGTATACTAACGGACCGCGGCCGATTTAAAGGCTACCACCTAGCAAGTGTGGTGTCTGGCGGTGACACCACATTCCTCCCACGCTAATCGGCGAACGGTTGTGTTATAAGGCTTCCGCCCGCCGTGGGGAGGACCCCATGTTGACGTATGCGACGAGGTGGGGAGCCTAACAACAGACGAGGCTGTGCCACCCGCACCCGGCCATTCGGTCCGAGGGGAGCTAGGAAACGCCTGAAAACCTAGTCCAGGCTGCACGCCAACATGCGGTGTATGCGCCCGTAAAGTCACAGGAGGGGCCGAAGATTCGACCTCCATCAGGGCGGGGCAGCCGACGGGCGAAGACGACATCTGGTCCGGAGCGGGCAAGAGGTCCATGTCGGAGGACAGCTGGTCACGGGAAGCGATCGGCGGCGCGTGACCCAGGGAGGCACTTGGCGGTTGCAGCGACGCGTCCACTGCGGGCGGCGCCGGCGGGAGAACAGGCGGCGGCGGCGGCGCCGCGTCACCATGGGGCAAAATGAAAGGCAGCGTCGGTAACACCTGGGGATGAGGCGAGCCAGTAGATGGGTCCCCAGGGCGCTGACCGGACGGCACCGTCGCTGAAAACAGACGGGGAGCGGCAGAACCCGTGCGACGACAGAGGCGCAGCTGATTGAGATGCCGACGCACCTCACCAGAGGACCCCAAAACCAGATACATAGCGCGACCGAGGCAGCGAAGAATGCGCCCTGCGAGCCAACGCCGTGAACCTCGATAGTTGCGATATTATACAACATCGCCTGGAGCAAAAGCAGGTGGCTGCCGCTGCACAGGAACCTGATGCGGCGGATGTAGCAAAGACATCAAGGTTCGATGAGGACGACCGTGGAGCAAATCGGCCGGCGAGCGACCATCTCGGGGCTGAGAGCGATACGAGGACAAAAAAAAAAACAATAACGCGTCCTCCCGAGAATGCGACTCTTTCAACTTCAACATCTGTGACTTGAAAGTCCGGACCAATCGTTCAGCGGCACCGTTTGACTGAGGCGAAAACGGCGCGGATGTCAGATGTTGAATACCATTGGCCTTGCAGAATGACTGAAATTCTGCAGACATGAATTGTGGGCCATTGTCGGAAACAATAGTCTGTGGAAGACCTTCAATGCAAAAGATAGCGGATAACGCTTGGATGGTGGCAGATGACATCGTGGCAGACATCCGGACAACAAAAGGAAAATTACTGAAAGAATCGACCACAACCAACCATAGAGCATTCCAGAATGGACCAGCAAAATCGATGTGTAAGCGTTGCCAAGGGGAAGTGGCTTTCGGCCATGCAAAGAATTTCCGCGGCGGTGCGGACTGTTGTTCGGCACACGCCATGCAAGAAGAGCACTTATTCGTAATCGCAGCATCCATTCCGAACCAAGTACATTGCTGACGAGCAAGTTGTTTCGTTCGCACTATACCCCAATGACCTTGGTGGAGAAGTCGTAAGACAGAGGACTGCAATGAACGTGGGACCACGACCCTGGACTGATCATTATCAGAACGCAACAGCAAAACACCACGTCGAACAAAAAGTCTCTCCTTGTGAGCAAAAAATCGGCGAACCAACGGATCCTCGATCCTTGACTTTGACAAGGGCCATTGCGTGGCAACAAAACGCAAAGCGGTAGCAAGGACGGGGGCAGCAGCTGTGGCTGTAGCTACACGACGAAAATCAACCGGAAGCGATTCGACCACGTCATCTGTTTCCGCATCAATGAACATGCAAGCAAGTTCGGAAGAATCGAATGCTCTATCCTCAGCAACAGGCAAACGGGACAACGCATCGGCGTTTCCGTACTTAGCAGTGGACCGATACAAGATATCGTAGCGGTACTGTGAGAGGAAAATAGACCAGCGAATGAATTTCTGCGCTGTACGCGGAGGTACAGGCTTGTTCGGATGAAAAAGCGATATCAAAGGTTTGTGGTCCGTGATGATGGTAAATTGACGACCATACAAGAAATCATGAAACTTTGTAACACCAATTACGGGAGCCAAGGCTTCTTTCTCGATCTGTGAATAATTTCTTTGCGCAGACGAGAGCAATTTGGACGCAAAGGCAATAGGGCGATCGTGTGAACCATCTTTGTGCGCAAGCACAGCACCAATCCCGAAATCCGATGCATCTACCATCAACAAAAGGGGTTTCCGGGGATCGAATGGCGTAAGGCAAGTATTTGACAGCAACGCCGATTTCAACCGTCGAAAGGCGCGTTCGCATTCCGTCATCCAGACAAACGGAACACCTTTACGGCGTAAGCGATGAAGCGGAGCTGAAATGGAAGAGGCATGTGGCACATATGTGTGGTAATAATTGATTTTTCCCAGCACACTCTGTAGCTGCTTCAAATTCTGCGGCGAAGGCAATTCTTGTATGGCACAGAGGTGCTCTGGACTGGGATGTATGCCTTGGGCATTGATGACATGTCCCAGATAGGGTAAGTCACGAGCAAAAAACACACATTTGTCCTTCCGCAAGCGAAGACCATTTTGTCGCAAGACCTGAAATAATGTTCTGAGATTGGCTAAATGTTCTTCTTCCATCTTTCCGGAGATCACAATATCGTCCAGATAGTTTGCTGCAGTAGGGACCGAAGCACAAACAGTTTGCAGATATTGCTGAAACAATGCAGGGGCGGATGCACACCCGAATGGCAGTCTTTTGAATCGATACAAACCAAGATGCGTGTTAACCATCAAGACACGCTGGGATTCTTCGTCCACCGGTATTTGCAAGTACGCATCTGCTAGGTCCAACTTCGAAAAATATTTACCCGGGCACAGTTTGTCAAAAAGATCTTCCGGGCGGGGTAAAGGAAAAGTTGCAATCACTAGTTGTGGATTCACAGTAGCTTTGAAGTCCACACAAAGTCTCAATTTTTTGGAAGGTTTTGGCAAAATTACTAATGGTGATGCCCAGAGAGAAGCCTGCACACGTTCAATTACACCTTGTGATTCCAAATCGTTTAATGTTTTTGTGAACTCATCACGCAATGCCTGGGGAACATTGCGCGCTCTGAAAAATTTCAGTTGCGCGTTTACTTTCAGTTCCAAATGTGCTTTATAGTTCTTAGTGCAACCAAGGGCCGGTGCAAAAATGTCTGCAAATTCTTCACATAGACGAGAAACACTGGCTGAAGGCACAGTCTGGTTCACTGAGAGGACCTGATGTACTATAGACAAGTTAAACAATTGAAATAAATCTAAACCAAACAAGTTCACTGCAGAAGAAGAACGAAGGACGTAAAATGACACAAGTTTTGTTTGTCCCTTGTATGTTGCAAGAAGGCTGCACTGTCCTAACACAGGGATATTCTGACCGGAATAACTATTTAACGTAACATTTGCGGCACGCAACGGAGGTGTGCCCAGTTGTTTGTACGTGTCGTTATTGATCAATGAAACTGCAGCTCCGGTATCGAGCTGGAATGGGAACACGTTCACGTTGCCATGAATGTCTAAATCTACAAAAAGTTTATTGTCCTGCTGATGACAAGAGCGACTGTCTCCTGCAACGTGAACAGACACTGGTACAGAAGCACTTGCTACTTGACGTGATTTCCTGCGACGTCGACGCACGCTATTTGTGAGACGAACACAGTCACTGTTAGAGAGAGTGGCACTGGGCGGAGTGGAATGAACTGCATGAATGTCGATGGGCGACAGTTCACGAGCCTGAGTATTCTTGGTTCGAGTTCGATTCCGGTGCGAAGCAAAGGGCCTGGAATGGTTGTAAGTATCCGATCTGAGCTTTTTCTGGCAAACACTTTGAACATGTCCTTTTCTATTACAGAAAAAGCAAATAGCTTGGCGTGATGGGCAATTCTCACGCGAATGTCTAGTAGCAGACCGCGGGCATAACTTAAGCATTGCATTTGCTTGCTGGCGCGGCACACGTAGCTGCGCAGACGGGCGCGAGGGCTGTTTACCGTTCCGTGCAGCGCGCCCGGAGGGCCGGTTAACGTGACACACGGCTGGCGAAGTTGGAAATGATTCCTGAGCAAAGTCAAGTGTGTCTTGCCTATCCAAAATGTCTTTCACTTGTTGAAGGGAGGGATTGACTAGTTTCAAAATCTGTTCCCTTATACGAACATCAGAAACGTTGTGTGCAATTGCATCGCGCACCATAGTATGTGACTAAGGGAGTCCACATTCACACTTAAAAGCACAATCCCTAGTAAGGCCTTGCAAAGTGGCAACCCGCTCCCAATTAGTCTGACCGGCCGTACGTTTTGTACGAAAGAAGGTATACCTTTCCGCAACTACATTGACTGATTCTTTGAAATAGGCATCTAATGCAAGCCAAAATTTCTTCGTAGGACAGAGTTGCTACGTCGCGTCGGCGAAATAATTTCACTATCACTCGGTACGTGGATACGCCGACGCATGCTAATAAGAAAGGCTGCCGCTCGTTACCTTGAATTCTTTAGGCTGCGAGATGGAATACAAATTGGCGTGACCACTCCGTCCAGCTTCCCAGTGCCGCATCAAAGGGACGAAAAGGTGGTGCAACTGCGTGTTGTGGCTGCGGGAGCGGTGGAGCGGCGGCTGCCGCATCGTTTCGCAGTGCACGTTGACCCTGGACGAGCTGTCCAAGGGCATCTAATAACGCCTGCGTCTGCCGATTCTACAAGCGATAAAATTCGGACAGTACATCTGGAGATTGTGGCGAAGCCTTGACACAAGTAAATTAGTGCAATACAAACGCTAAATCCTCGTTGCCAACTGCAGTGGCGTGGCAAGACAGCCAAGCCACTCGGAGGTAGCCGAAAGGCACGCGTTAAGCTCACGCAGATTGGCGTGAGGTCTGGAACAAGGTAAAGTAATTATCCTATAAAGAAAAGAACGTAGTTCTTGGAATACTTAACTTTAATCCACAATTGGAGAACATAGCTCTTGTTTAGACATTATTACACTGAATATAAAGTGGTAATGGCGCTTTGCTAGGTTGTAGCAAATGACGTAGCTGAAGGCTATGCTAACTATCGTCTCGGCAAATGAGAGCGTATTTGTCAGTGAACCATTGCTATGAACGTTGGCTGTACAACTGGGGCGAGTGCTAGGACGTCTCACTAGACCTGCCTTGTGGTGGCGCTCGGTGTGCAATCACTGACAGTGGCGACACGCGGGTCCGACGTATACTAATGGACCGCGGCCGATTTAAAGGCTACCACCTAGCAAGTGTGGTGTCTGGCGGTGACACCACACGTACGGAACGATTTGAAGTGGGATGATCATGTAAAATTAATTGTTGGCAAAGCGTGTGCCAGGTTGACATTCATTGGGAGAGTCCTTAGAAAAAATAGTCCATCAACAAAGGCGGTGGCTTACAAAACACTAGTTCGACCTATACTTGAGTATTGCTCGTCAATGTGGGATCCGTACCAGGTCGGGTTGACAGAGGAGATAGAGAAGATCCAAAGAAGAGCGGCGCGTTTCGCCACAGGGTTATTTGGTTACCGTGATAGCTTTACAGAGATGTTTAGTAAACTCGAGTGGCAGACTCTGCAAGAGAGGCGCTCTGCATCGCAGTGTAGCTTGCTGTCCCGGTTCCGGGAGGGTGCGTTTCTGGATGAGGCATCGAATATATTGCTTCCCCCTAATTATACCTCCCGAGGAGATCACGAATATAAAATTAGAGAGATTCGGGCGCGCACGGAGGCTTTCCGGTAGTCGTTCTTCCCGCGAACCATACGCGACTGGAACAGAAAAGGGGGGTAATAACAGTGGCACGTAAAGTGCCCTCCGCCACACACCGTTGGGTGGCTTGCGGAGTATAAATGTAAATGTAGATGTAGATGTAGTAAGTGAAATATGTTTGTGTTTGGAGACGGAAATGAAGTATAGAGTGCTAGCGACAGGTCATATCATAGTGATTCTATATATCTAGATTTCCAGATGGCTTTTGACAGCGTTAGACAGAAGAGGCTCCTACTCAGATTAGTTGGCTATGGAGTATTGCTTCAGTTGTGCAACAGGAATCGTGGTTTCCTCTTACAAACGTTACACTACGTAATAATCGACGGAAAATCGTCGTTAAAACAGAAGTGATATCCGGCGTTGCACAAGGAACTGGTAGATAATGCTGTCATTTACCATCTAGTAAAATGGCTTAGACACGACTTCTATTTGGCGCGAAAAGCAGCAATTGTCTGTCAATGAGGAAAAGTGTGAGTTCAATCACATGAGCAGAAAAACCAATACGTTGCTACACGATAAATCAGACACAACTATCAGTTCGAACAAATATCTAGAATTACAATTAGGAACAACTTAAGTTGGAACGGTCGCATAGATAATGTTGTGCGGAAGGCAATCGGAAGACTGCGTTTCATTCGTAGAACACTCAGAAGATGCTACAGGTCTACTAAAGAGACTGCCTACACTATGCTCGTTCGTCCTCTGCTAGAATATTCCTGTGCTGCATGAGATCCTTACCAGATAAGATTGTCAGACATTCGAAGAATGACAGCCTGTTTTGTACTATCGCGAAGTGAGTGAGACAGTATCACGGATATTGTAAGCGAGTTGGGATTGCAATCATTCAAACTAATGCGGCGAGACCTTTTCACGCAACCATCTTCTTTCTCCTCTGATTGTTAAAGTATTTTATTGTCACCATTTCCGACAACCTACGTAGGGAGAACTGGTGATAATAATAAAATAAGAAAAATCAGGGCACCTACGGCAATATTTAAGTGTCCATTTTTCCCATGCGCTGTTAGAGAGTGGAACGGTAGAGAAATAGTCTGAAGGTAGTTCGATGAAATCTCTGCCAGGCACTTAAGTGTGAGTCGCAGAGTAGTCATGTAGATGTAGATGTAGAGCGAAGGTTTCGAGGATGAAAGATGTCCGAGTCAGCTGTCAACACGGGAAATCTCAGACCTCTTTGAACGAGTGCAACGATTGCTTGCGGCGGATCGGCGGCTGTCTTTGAGAATGACACCATAAGAGTTGAAGACAACTAAAGGGGGTGTTAGCACTATTGTTCACTAACGTTTGGAAAGGCATAAGATTTGTGTCCATTGTGTAGCGCACACGCTGGCAGACGATCTCGAGATTTAACCGACACACAGTTTCATCCATGCAGATGATTGTGCTATCACCGCCCAAGCCCGCTGCGTTGTGACTGTTGAAGAGAATCTGTCCAAAGCATTGAGAGAACTGTCAGCATACTACAGGGAATACCAGTTGAGACCAAATCCAGGAAAGACACAGACTTGCGCTTTCCGTCTTAAAAAGCCGCAGGCAGCTAGAGCCCTCAAAATCACCTGGGAAGAAACATCACTAGAACACTGTACGTATCCCAAATACCTAGGGGTCACCCTTGACCGTGCATTAACATATAAGAGACACTGCCTAAATACCAAGCAAAAAGTAGCAGCCAGGAACAATATCATCAGAAAGCTAACAGGCACAACGTGTGGAGCACGCGCCAACACTGTGAGAACCTCTTCCCTTGCATTGTGTTACCCTGCCGGAGAATACGCAAGCCCACTGTGGTTCAGTTCTTGCCACGCCAAAACAGACGATGTTGCTCTTAATGATACTTGTCACATCATCACCCGGTGCCTGAAGCCTACTTCTCTGGATGAACTATACAGCCTCGTGGGAATTGCACCCCCCGACAGCCGGCCGGTGTGGAAGTGCGGTTGTAGGCGCTTCAGTCTGGAACCGCGTGACCGCTACGGTCGCAGGTTCGAATCCTGCCGCGAGCATGGATGTGTGTGATGTCCTTAGGTTAGGTAGGTTTAAGTAGTTCTAGGGGACTGATGACCTCAGAAGTTAAGTCGCATAGTGCTCAGAGCCATTTGAACCATTTGAACCACCCCCCGACATACGCCGAGAGGTAGAAGCAAATGGCTCTGAGCACTATGGGACTTAACTTCTGAGGTCATCAGTCCCCTAGAACTTAGAACTACTTAAACCTAACTAATCTAAGGACATCACACACATCCATGAACGAGGCAGAATTCGAACCTGCCACCGTAGCGGTCACGCGGTTCCTAACTGTAGCGCCTAGAACCGCACGTCCACACCGGCCGGCATGGAATAGCAGAAACTTCTGAAGCTCACTCCCTATATGGCTAGCAACCAGCTAACCCACGACTAAAATCCAGAAGGAATTTCCTCAACTCTACCGAGGCTCTAGTTGTGGCACCACAGCAATGTCGAATCGAACTATGGCCAGCATGGCTTACTAGTACTGTGGGATGGATTACACCAAGCGAAAGACTACCACTTGGCTACACGGAGAATTGGAGTACATGGAGATCCCTCAACAGACTGCGCTCGGGTGTCACGAAATGTAAGAGCAATTTGACTAAATGCGGTTTCCTAGAGGAGCCGCCACTCTGTGAGTGTGGAGCAACGCAGACGACCTTCCAACTGCTCCAGTGTACCCCATTGTCCAGCAACGTGCACAACAGAAGACCTGCTACATGCAACGCCAAATGCGATAGAGGTCGCTAACATCTGGGCGGCAAAAGTGTAAATAATTGTCTTGTAAATATAAATACACACGACATGTAAAAATTGTACATTATTTTATACATCGTAAATGCTTCTGACACGAATAAATAAATAGACATGCCTGACCGTCGTTGCAGGAATTGAAGACTAATCGACAGCCAGTGGCATGGTGGTCATCGTGTGTGGAGCCTGCAAAAAAAAAAATAAATAAAAAATAAAAAATAAATAAAAAAAATAAATAAATAATAATAAAATAAAATAAAATGGTCAGTTGACTGAATCCAAGATAAAGACGAAGTTGATTGTCTTTTTCAACAGCAAAGGCCAGATGCTCAAACTGTCAAAGCGGAGCTTTAGGAGGGAGTTTCGAAACGCAACTGCAGTGCATGCGGCGGATTCGGTCAGAACTTCAGCGGAGTCTACTATGGAATCTCATCTCCGACAACGTCTCTCTGCGCACTGTTATTCCCGTGTTCAACTTTCTTGCTCAAATCAAATGGTTCAAATGGCTCCGAGCACTATGGGACTCAACTGCTGTGGTAATCAGTCCCCTAGAACTTAGAACTACTTAAACCTAACTAACCTAAGGACATCACACACATCCATGCCCGAGGCAGGATTCGAACCTGCGACCGTAGCAGTCGCACGGTTCCTCACTGCGCGCCTAGAACCGCTCGGCCACCGTGGCCGGCCAACTTTCTCGCTCAACGTAGCACAACTGTTCTTCAGCACCCTCCCTTTTTCTCCAGGTTTGGCACCGGTAGACATCTCCTCGTTTCCCCATCTTAAAGTAACCCTGAAATTTTTACCGTTCACAAATTTTGCGGATATCTAACAAAGCGTGACCACGGTGCTTCGAGAGATTCCACAGGAAGCGAATGCGTTTGTTGACAGCTGTCAACAGTATTACAACCGATGTCAGACGTGTGTTGTGGCTGATGGTGATTACACAGAAGGCACTCTGTATTATGGCATAGCGTGTTGCCAACAAAGTATTTACACGAATGGGTAAACGTTGCCCACACTTAAACTCTAACGAAGACTATCACATTCGCCCACTTTATTTTGCTTCCGTGTATATTAAACAGCCATTGCGCTGTTGATAATACACAGTATAGAACGGTGCCGGCTAACATTAAGAATTTATTGCGTCCCACAGCCGGCGTGCGGTTCTTTGTGATACCCAGACGCACACGCTGAGGCAGCAGCGTAGGCGGTAGATTTTAATTAAGATACCAAACGACGCTTTTAGATGTCGGCAGCTTTGAGCAAACTGACCGCAGGGATTAAGGATTAATATATCGTCGAGGAACTACAAAGGCTCTTTTAAATTAGGAGGCGCTCTCTTCTTGAATAATGGCGCGGCGAGACTAACACAATTATTACACCAAAGCGTGCCAACTCAAGCGGGAACGTATTGTTCCTCGCCGTGTTGCTTCTATCAAAGTGCTGTAAACTGCTGCTAACTTTTCCGTAATTTATCTGTGCAGTCCACAGTCACTTTCTATCTACTAGTCTGATGCACCTCAACATAATTTCTTCTAACCTCTCCAGTACTGCAGTTAACGTCCTCATAATGTGTCTTACCAAGTATGCCCTCCCTTTGCCAGTATATATTTTTCTCTGAAGCTCTTCCTACCTTATCACTTGCCCAATTATATAGACTGTTTTTATTAAATGAATTATTCTCATCTTACTTTGCTATGGATAGTGCAAGTGTCTGGAAATCCTGGAATTCATGATATTGCACTAGTGAGAGCCGTAGAGGGTAAAACTGTAGGGCAAGAGAGATACTGAAACATATACGACAAGTGTAGGAGAATGTAGGGGTATGATATTGCGAGGTTGGCACGGGAGAGTAATTCGTGGCGGGCCGCATCACATCACCCAGAAGAACGTTTTCCTTAGTACCGTCCAATTGAAGGAGACGCACCTGGCCATTGAGAAACACCAAATTGTTTTACAGGGTGTCGTAGTAGGAATGGTCAGTATTCAGTAATATAAAAGGAATGATCACGTGAAGCAAAAACGTCTAGCAAACATGGGCACTAAAATGCACACTTTTGGAAAAATGAGGACTTGTCCGTTTTCGCTACCGTCGGACTCATCTGCTAAATAGATTAGATTAGTACTTTTCCATAGATCATGAATACGACACTGCGTAATGATGTGGAACGGGTCAGGTTAATAAAAGGTGTCTATACAAGATATTACATTACACAAAATATTACATGACACTTAATATTTTTAATTTTTTTTGTGGGTGTTGGGGAAATTACCCACTTACTATATCCAGAAATTCATCTAATGAGTAGAAGGAGTTGCCATTAAGAAATTCTTTTAATTTCCTTTTACATGCTGTATGGCTATCTGTCAGACTTTTGATGCTATTAGGTAGGTGACCAAAGACTTTTGTGGCAGCATAATTTACCCCCCTTCAGAGCCAAAGTTAGACTTAACCTTGAGTATTGAAGATCATCCTTTCTCCTAGTGTTGTAGCCATATACACTTCTATTACTTTTGAATTAGTTCGGATTGTTAATAACGTATTTCATAAGTGAATATATACATTGTGAGGCTACAGTGAAGATCTCTAGCTCTTTAAATAAATGTCTGCAGGACGATCTTGGATGAGCTCCAGCAATTATTCTGATTACACGCTTTTGTGCAATGAACACACGTCTCAATGATGAGTTACCCCAGAATATGATGCCATACGAAAGCAGAGAGTAAAAATAGACGTGGTAAACTAATTTACTGAGATGTATATCGCCAAAATTTGCAATGACCCTAATAGCATAAGTAGCTGAACTCTAACGCTTCAGCAGATCCTCAGTGTGTTTTTTCCAGTTCAACCCCTCATCAATGCATACACCTAGAAATTTTGAATATTCTACCTTAGCTACCGATTTCTGATCGAAGTCTATATTTATTGATGGTGTCATTCCATTTACTGTGTGGAACTGTATATACTGTGTTTTGTCAAAGTTTAATGAGAGCACATTTGCAGAGAACCACTTAATGATTTTCTAAAAAACATCGTTTACAATTTCACCAGTTAATTCTTGTCTGTTGGGTGTGATAGCTAAACTTGTATCATCGGCAAAAAGTACCAGCTTTGCATCTTCGTGAATATAGAATGGCAAGTCATTAATATATATTAAGAACAGCAGAGGACCCAAGACCGAACCTTGCGGGACGCCATTCTTGATTGTTCCCTAGTTTGAGAAATCACCAGTTTTTTTGCGTATTATGTGAACTACTTATTTCCACTTCCTGCTCTGTTCCAGTTAGGTATGATTTCAACCATTTGAGCACTGTCCCATTCATATCACAGTACTGGAGCTTATCTAGACGTATTCCATGATTTACACAATCAAAACAAGTGTTCATAGCTCTCAAGGTGTGCATGCGAGAGCCCCTGTTTACTAGACAATATTTTCTTGTTATGGTGTAATCTGTCTTCTGACTGGTTTGATGCGGCACCTCCACGAATTCATCTCCTGTGCTAACCTCTTCATATCAGAGTAGCACTTGCAACCTACATCCTCCATTGTTTGCTGGATGTATTCCAATCTCTGCATTCCTCTACACATATTGCCCTCTACAGCTCCCTCTAGTACCATGGAAGTCATTCCCTCATGCCTTAACAGATGTTCTATAATCCTTTTCCTTCTCCTTCTCATTGTTTTCCACATATTCCTTTCGTCTCCGATTCTGTGCAGAACTTCCTCTTCCCTTACCTTATCAATTCACGTAATTTTCCACATTCGTCGGTAGCACCACATCTAAAATGCTTCGATTCTCTTCTGTTCCGGCTGCCCCAAAGTCCATGTTTCACTACCATACAATGCTCTGCTTCAGACGAACATTCTCAGAAATTATTTTCTCAGAGTAAGGCTGATATATGCTATTAGTACACTTCTCTCGGCCATGAAAGCCCTTTTCGCCATTGCTAGTCTGGTTTTGCTGTCTTTCTTGCTCCGTCCGTCATTGGTAATTTTACTCCCTAGCTGGCAGAATTCCTTGACTTCATCTACTTCGTGAAAATCAATCCTGACGTTAAGCTTCTCTCTGTTTTCATTTCTACTACTTCTCATTACCTTCGTGTTTTTTCGATTTACTCTCAGTTCATACGCCGTACTCATTAGACTGTTCATTCCGTTCAGAAGATCATGTAATTCTTCTTCACTTTCACTCATGATAGCAATGCCATCAGCGAATCGTATGATTGACATCCTTTCACCTTGAATTTTAATTTCACTCCTGAACCTTTTTTTTATTTCCATCATTGCTTCCTCGATGTACAGATTGAACAGTAGGGGCGAAAAGCTACAGCCTTGTCTTATACCGTTTTTAATACAAGCTCTTCGTTCTTGGTCGTCCACTCTTACTATTTCCTCTTGGGTGTTGTACATGTCGTATATGACCCGTCTCTCCCTCTTGCTTGCCTCTAATTTTTTTCAGTATTTCGAACACATTTTACACTGAAGAAGACTTTCGACAGGTCAACAAATACTATGAACGTATCTTCACTATTTTTAGTCTTGCTTCCATTATTAACCGCTACGTCAGCATTGTCTCCCTCGTGCCTTTACCTTTCCTAAAGCCAAACTGATAAAGCGTATCTTCAATTTTCTTTTCCATTTTTCTGCATATTATTCTCGTAAGCGACTTAGATGCATGAGCTGAAGTTGATTGGGCGATCATTCTCACACTTGTCAGCTCTTGCCGTCTTGGGAATTGTAGCAGGTGGTGTCTTGCCAGGCTCATACATTCTACACTCCTACGTGAATAGTCGTTTTGTTACTACTTACTCAAATGATTTTAGAAATTCTGATGGAATGTTATCTACCCCTTCTGTCTTATGAGACCTTAAATCCTCCAAACCTCTTTTAAATTCTAATTCTAATACTGGATCCCCCATATCTTCTAAATCGACCTTTTTTTTTCTTCCATCACATCAGACAAATCTTCCCCCTCATAGAGGATTTCGATGTATTCTTACCACCTATCCGCTCTCTCCTCAGCATTTAACAGTGGAATACCCGTTGCACTCTTAATGTTATCACCCTTACATGTAATGACACCGAAGGTTCATTTGACTTTCCTATATGTTTAATCTGTCCTTCCGACACTCATTTCTACATCTGCATCTACATTTATACTCCGCAAGCCATCCAACGGTGTGTGGCGGAGGGCACTTTACGTGCCACTGTCATTACCTCCCTTTTCTGTTCGTCGCGTACGGTTCGCGGGAAGAACGACTGTCTGAAAGCCTCCGTGCGCGCTCGAATCTCTCTAATTTTACATTGGTGATCTCCTCGGGAGGTATAAGTAGTGGGAAGCAATATATTCGATACCTCATCCAGAAACGCACCCTCTCGAAACCTGGCGAGCAAGCTACACCGCGATGCAGAGCGCCTCTCTTGCAGAGTCTGCCACTTGAGTCTGCTAAACATCTCCGTAACATTATCACGGTTACTAAATAACCCTGTGACGAAACGCGCCGCTCTTCATTGGATCTTCTCTATCTCGTCCGTCAACCCGACCTGGTACGGATCCCACACTGATGAGCAGTACTCAAGTATAGGTCGAATGAGTGGTTTGTATGTCTTCACGTTTTTCCTGCAGTCATTTATTCTTAACTTCCCTGCACTTCCTATTTATTTCATCCCTCAGCGACTTATATTTCCGTATTTCTATGTTTCTCGAAACATTTTTGTACTTCCTCCTTTCATCGATCAGTTGAAGTAATTCTTTTGTTACCCATGGTTTCTTCGCAGTTACCTTCTTTGTACCTATGCTTTCCTTTCCAACTTCTTTGATGGCCCTTTTTAGAGATGTCCACTCAGCTGCAACTGCACTGCTTACTTGCCTTATTGCTGTATTTATAGCCTTACAGAACTTCAACTGTATCTCGTCATTCCTTAGTTTTTCCGTATCCCTCTTCTTCGCGTATTGATTCTTCCTGACTAATGTCTTAAACTTCAACCTACTCTTCATCACTACTATATTGTGATCCGAATCTATATCTGCTCGTGGGTAAGCCTTACAATTCAATAGCTGATTTTGACATCTCTACCTGGCCATGATGTAATATAAATAAAATATTCCCTATTACTCGGCCTTTTCCAAGTATACCTCCTCCTCTTGTAAGTCTTGGTTAGACTATTCGCTATTACTAGCTGAAAAATTGGTACAGACATCAATTAGTCTTGCTCCTCTCTCATTTCTTGTCCCAAGCCCATGTTCTCCTGTGACAGTTTTTTCTACTCCTTCCTCTATAACTGCAATCCAGTCCCCCATCACTATTAGACTTTCATCCCCCTTTATATACTGTGTTACCCTTTCAGTATCCTCATACACTTTCTCCATCTTCAGCTCACGACGTCGGCATGTATATCTGAACTATCGTTGTCGGTGTTGGTTTGCTGTCGATTCTGATAAGAATCGCTCTATCACTGAAGTGTTCACAGTAACTCACTCTCTGCACTATCTTCCCATTCATAACGAATCCCCCTCCCGTTATACCATTTTCTGCCACTGTTGGTATTACCGTATACTCATCTGACCAGAAATCCTTGTCTTCTTTCCATTTCTCTTCACTGACCCCTACTATATCTAGATTGACCTTTGCATTTCGCTTTTCAAATTTTTAAGTTTCCCTACCACGTTCAAGCTTCTGATATTCGACGCCCCGACTCGTACATACTTCCCAAATATTGAAATGAAGGAGGTTGCAGTAGAAGGGATTTGTTTCAGAGTACTAAAGATTAATAAGTGACACCATAGCTCTTACAGAGTGCAGTTTGGAGCCCATGTTGACCAGACTTTTAATGAAGGTTAGCTGAATATTGCTCATTCCTCCTGGGGCACCGTGTGTATTAGGCCTAACACATCCCTCAGCTCTCTACCAGCTCACATGATTTTCGGAAATGTTTATATGTCAACATGTTTCAAAGCCACTACTCTGATCTTATTTGTTTGAACGAAATGCATCTTCTGCGTACCTAAAGCGGTTAACTTTTAGACTGCGTTTTAAGTATTAGTAGTGATACTACTGGTAACCCACAATTAGGATCAAATTATGTGTTTTTCCCACGTTGTTAATTCCATATAGGAATCAGTTTTATTTGGTGATTGTTAATCTTGTTTTCAGAAGCTTATGTATTGATGTATTTATTATTTTTACTCAAGTCGGAAGAAGCAGCAGAATGGGACAAAAGTCAGACAAATTTAGATGATTCATTCAAAAGAAAAGGGCCTTAAAAATTGAACAAGGCAATAACATGTACGTCCACCTCACTTCTGACCCTTATGCAAGCAATTCCTTGGCTTCGCATTGACTGACAGCGCTGCTGGATATCTTCCTGAAGGTTTTTTTTTTATTTTGAGTCATCAGTTTTCTGACTGGTTTGTTGCTACCCGCCACCAATTCCTCTCCTGTGCTAACCTCTTCATCGCAGAATAGCACTTACAACCTACGTCCTCAATTATTAACTGGATGTATTCTAATCTCTGTCTTCCTCTACAATTTTTTGACCTCTACAGCTTCCTCTAATACCATGGAAGGCACTCCCTGTTGTCTTAATGTGTCCTGCCATCCTGTCCCCTCTTCTTGTCCGTGTTTTACATAGTAGAACCTCATCGTTCCTTACCTTACCAATTAACATAACTTTCAACATTCGTCTATAGCACCACATCACAAGTGCTTCAGTAATGTTATGCTCCTGTTTTCGCACAGTCCATGTTTCACTATCATACGATGCTGTCAAATGGTTCAAATGGCTCCGAGCACTATGGGACTCAACTGATGAGGTCATCGGTCCCCTAGAACTTAGAACTAGTTAAACCTAACTAACCTAAGGACATCACAAACATCCATGTCCGAGGCAGGATTCGAACCTGCGACCGTAGCGGTCTTGCGGTTCCAGACTGCAGCGCCTTTAACCGCACGGCCACTTCGGCCGGCTTACGATGCTGTCCTCCAGACGTACATTCTCAGAAATCTCTTCTCAAGTTAAGGGCTATGTTAGGTACTGGAATGTTCTTGTTGCCATTGCTAGTCTGCTCTTGACGTTCTCCTTACTCCGTCCGTCATTGGTTATTTTACAGCGTAGGTAACTGAATTCCTTAACTGCATCTACTTCGTGAAAACAAATCCTGATGTTAAGTTTATCGCTGTTCTCATTTCGACTACTTCTCATTAGTTTAGTCTATCTTTGATATACTTTCAATCCATACTCTGTATTCATTAGACCATTTCATTCAGCAGGGTCTGTAACTCTTCTTCACTTTCTCTCAGAATAACAACGTCATTGATACCCTTTCGCCCTGAATTCTTATTCCACTCCTTAACCTTCCTTTTATTTCCATCATTGCTTCTTTGATAGACTGATTAAACAGTAGGGTTGGAAAACTACATCCCTGTCTTACACCCTATTTAATGCGAGCACTTAATTCTGGGTCGTCCACTCTTATTAATCCTTTTTCGCTCTTTTATATGTTGTACATCACACGTCTCTCACTATACCTTACCCATATTTTTCTCAGAATATCGAACATCTTGCACCGTTTTACATTGTCGAAGGCTTTTTCCAGGTCGAAATATCCTACGAGTGTGTCAAGACACACTTGCTTCCATTACCATTCGCAACATCAGATTTACGTTTCTGGTGCCTTAACCTTTCCTGAAGCCAAACTGATCGTCGTGTAACGAATCCTCAGTTTTCTTTTCCATTCCTCTGTATATTATTCTTGTAGGCCACTTGGATACGTGAGGTATTAAGCTCATTGTGTTATAATTATCGCACTTGTCAGCTCTTGCAGTCTTCGGAATTGTGTGGATGATGTTTCTTCGAAAGTCAAATGATGCTTCCCCAGACTCCCACAGTCGTTTTGTTGCCACTCCCTCCAATGATTTTAAATGTTCTGATAGAATGTTACCTATTCCTTCTGCCGTATTTGATCTTAAGGCATTCAAAGCTCTCAAATTCTAATTCTGCATCCTCTATCTCTTTTAAAGCGGGTCCCGTTTCTTCTTTTGTCACATCAGACAAATGGCTCTGAGCACTATGGGACTTAACATCGGAGGTTGTCAGTCCCCTAGACTCGGAACTACTTAAACCTAAGTAACCTAAGGACGTCACACACATCCATGCCCGAGACAGGATTCGAACCTGTGACCGCAGCAGTAGCGCGGTTCAGAACTGAAGCGCTTAGGACCGCTCGGTCACATCAGCCGGCCATCAGACAAATCTTTCCCTTCACAGAAGCATTCAGTGTACTCTTTCTACCTACCCGTTCTCTCCTCTGCATTTAGCAGTGGAAGCCCGCATCTCGTGGTCGTGCGGTAGCGTTCTCGCTTCCCACGCCCGGGTTCCCGGATTCGATTCCCGGCGGGGTCAGGGATTTTCTCTGCCTCGTGATGGCTGGGTGTTGTGTGCTGTCCTTAGGTTAGTTAGGTTTAAGTAGTTCTAAGTTCTAGGGGACTTATGGCCACAGCAGTTGAGTCCCATAGTGCTCAGAGCCATTTCAACCATTTAGCAGTGGAATTCCATTTGCAATCTTAATGTTACAAGCCTTGCTTTTAATTTCACCAGAGGTCGCTTTGACTTTCCTGTATGCTGAATCAGTCCTTCCGACAATCCTTTCTTTTTCGATTTCTTCACATTTTTAATGCAGCCATTTCGTCTTAGCTGGCATGCACTTCCTATTGATAGCATTCCTAAGAAACTTGTGTGTCTGTATTCCTGAGTTTCCCTGCGACCTTCTTTCGTCGATCAACTGAAGTATTTCTTGTGTTACCCGTGGTTTCTTCACAGTTTCCTTCTTTGCACCTAAGTGTGTCTCACCAGCATCTTTGTTGGCCCTTTTTAACGATTTCCATTCCTCTTCAACTGTACTGCCTCCTGAGCAATTTGTTACTGCTGTATCTGAGCAATTCGTTACTGCCTTAGAGAACTTAAAGCGTATCTCGTCGTTTCTCAGTATTTTTGTATCACACTTCTTTGCATAATGATTCCCCCTGACTAATCTCTTCAGCTTAATCTACATCAGTGCTAAATTGTGATCCGAGTCTTTATCTGCTCCTGGGGAAACCTTACAGTTAAGTATCTAATTTCGGAATCTCTGTCTGACCATGATATAATCCAACTGAAATTGTCGCTTATCACCCGCTATTTTCCTAGTGTGCCTTGAACAGAGTATTACTTGTTGAAGTTTATTACAGAACTCAATTAATATTTCTCGTCTCTCATTCCTTGTCTCAGTCCTATGTTCTCCTGCAATCTTTCCTTTTATTCCTTCCACTACAAATGCATTGCAGCCCCCCACCACCATTAGATTTTCATCTCCTTTTATATTCCCTTTTAACATTTCAATATCCTCGTATGGTTTCTGCATCCCTTCATCTTCTGTTTGTGACATCGGCATGTATAACTGTACTATCGTTGTAGGTGTTTGTCTGCTATCTATTCTGATCACAACATTATCACAGAACTGTTCACAATAATACACTCTCTGCCCTACTTCTTATTCATAACGAATCCCACTCCCGTTACACCATTTTCTGCAGCTGTTGATATTATCCTATATGCATCTGAACGGTAATCCTTATGTTCATTCCATTTTACTTCACTGACATCTACTGTATGGAGCTTGAGCCTTTTCATTTCTCTTTTAAGATTTTCTAGCTTCCCAACCACGTTCAAGCTTCTGACTTTCCAAGCCCCGATTCGTAGAACGTTATCCTCTCATTATTCGATCTTTTTCTCATAGTGACTTCCTCTTTAGCAGTACTCTCCCGGATATCCGAATGGGGGACTATTCAGGAATCTTTTGCCCATGCAGAGATCATCATGACAGTTTTTGAATTACAGACCAGATGTCCTATGGATCCACGTTGTTTGGCTCTAATGTAGGGGTTTCACTAGTTTTCTGCATCCTCATGCTGTTGGTCATCGCTGATTCTTCCAGCTTTAGGGGCAGTTTCCCATCCTTAGGACAAGAGAGTGCATTGAAACTCTGTCCGCTAGTCCCCCTTTTGACAAGGCCATTGGCAGAGTGAGGGTGGCTTCTTATGCCGGAAATTTTCGACCGCCAGTGCAGATTATTAATCAAAATTTAATCGGTGGCGGGTTTAGAACCCGGGACAAATGACCTTTTGGTTATTTATCCAAGATGCTAAACGTAGACTACGGAATATCATGTCAAAATTAATCCATTTGGCATGTTAAATAAATTGCGAGCTAGATGGAGAGCGACGATGCCAAGGTAGTATTTGTCAAGCACGAAGGGAAACACTCGAGAACTGGGCGCAGAATACCGTCAATGTACCGTTGTACACCCTCCATGAACTATGGACCTTGACGTTTATAAGGAAGCCTGCGTGCCTCAGCGATACATATAGGCGTACCGCAGGTGGCACCAGAACAGAGGGGCTTGTGTTGAGATGCAAGCCAAAAGCATGGCTCCTGAAGAGGGGCAGCAGCCTTTTCAGTAGTTTCAGGTGCAAAAGTCTAAATGATTGAATGATCTGAGCTTGTAACATTAACCAAAACGGCTGAAAGCAAACGGAAACTACAGCCGTAATTTTTTCCCAGGGCATGCACCTTTACTGTATGCTTAAATGATGATGGCTTTCTCTTGGGTAAAATATTCCTGAGGTAAGATAGTCCCTCATTCGGGTATCCGGGTGTGAACTACTCAGGATGACGCCGTTAACAGTAGAAATGAAACTGGCGTTCTACCGATCGGAGCGTGGAATGTCAGATTCCGTAATCGGGCCGGTATGTTAGGAAATTTAAAAAGAGAAATGGATAGGTTAATGTTAGATATGGAGGGAATTAGTAAAGTACGGTGGTAGGAGGAACCAGACTTCTGGTCAGGTGAATACAAGCTTATAAATACAAAATCAAATAGCGGTAATGCACGAGTAGATTTAATGATGAATATAAAATGTACAAGCGCAGATAAGCTATTACGAACAGCATACTGAACGAATTACTGTAGTCAAGATAGACACGAAGCCCATGCCTACCACAGTAGTACAGGTTTATACCCCAACTAGCTCCTCAGACGATGAAGAGATTGAAGAAATGTGCGATTCAATAAAAAAATTTATCCAGATAGTTAAGCGAGACGAAAATTTAATAATAATGGGACAGTAATTCGATAGTAGAGAAAGGAAGACAAGGAAAAGTAGTAGGTGAATATGGATTCGGAGTAAGGAATGAAAGAGGAAGGCGCCTGGTAGAATTCTGCACCGAGCATAACTTAATCATAGCTGACACTTAGTTTAACAATCATGACAGAAGGTTGCATACGTGGGAAAGTCCAGGAGACTCTGGAACATTTCAGATAGATTATATAATGGTACGACCGAGGTTTAGGAACCAGGTTCTCAATTGTAAGACGTTTCCATGGCCAGTTGTGGACTCTGACTACAATTTATTACTTATGAACTGCAGAGTAAAACTGAACAAACGAAGATATGTAGCAATTTATGGAGATGGGACTTGGATAAGCTGAAAGAACCAGAGGTTTTAGAGAGTTTCAGAGAGACCATTAGGAAAAGACTGACAAATACAAGGGAAATAAATACAGTAAAGGAAGAACGGCAAGCTCTGAGAGATGAATTAATGAAGGCAGAAAAAGATCAAGAAGGTAAAAAGACGAGGGCTAGAAGAAATCCTTGGGTAAGACAAGAGCTACTGAATTTAACTGAAAAAAGGAGAAAATATAAAATTGCAGTATGTGAAGCAGGCGAAAAGTGTTACAAACATCTCACAAGTGAGATCGCAAGGAAGTTCAAAATGGCTAAGCAAGGATGGCTAGAAGACAGGCGTAAGGATGTAGTGGGAAATATCACTTGGGGTAAGAAAGATACTGCCTACAGGAATATTAAAGAGTTCTTTGGAGAAAAGAGAACCACCTGTATCAATATCAAGAGCTCACATGGAAAACTAGCCCTAAGCAAAGAAGGGAAACAGAAACGTGGAAGCAGTATATAGAGAATCCATACAAGGGCGACATACTTGAGTGGAATATTCTGGAAATGGAAGGGGACGTAGATAAGATGAAATGGGAGATATGGTACTGCGTGAGGAATTTGTCAGAGCGTTGAAAGACCTAAGCAAAAAAAAAAAAAAAGCCCCCGGAGAAGACAACATTTCATTAGAACAACTGATAGCCAGCCATAGCAAAACCCTACCATTTGGTGAGCAAGATATAGGTGAAAGGCGAAACATCGTCAGACATCTAGAAGAATAAAGTAATTGCAATCGCAAAGAAAGCAGGAATCGACAGGTGTGAAAATTACCGAACTATCAGTTTAAGTGCTAAAGTGAGTTTTTTGCAATCGAATGGAAAAACTCGTAGGAGCCGACCATGGGTAGATCAGTTTGGATTCCGGAGATACGCTGGAACACTCGAGGCAATACTGACCCTACGACTTATCTTAGAAGATAGTTTAAGGAAAGGCAAACCTACGTTTCTAGCATTTGTAGACTTAGAGAAAACATTTGATAATGTTGACTACAACACTCTCGTTCAATCTCTGAACGTGGCAGGGGTAAAATACAGGGAGTGAAAGGCTATTTTCAATTATACAGAAACCAGATGGCAGTCACAAGAGCCGAGGGGTGTATAAGGGAAGCTGTGGCTGAGGAGAGATTAAGACGGGGTTATGGCCTATGTCAGATATTATGAAGTCTGCATATTAAATAAGCAGTAAAGAAAACAAAAGAAAAATGTGGAATAGAACTTAAAACCGATGGAGAAGAAATAAAAATTTTGAGGTTTGCCGATGACACTGCAATTCTGTCACAGACAGCAAAGGACCTAGAAGAGCTGTGGAAGGGAATGGACATTGTCTTGAAATTAGGATGTGAGATCAACCCTAATAAAAGCAAAACGAAGATAATGGAATGCAGTCGAATTAAATCAGGTGATGCTACGGGTATCAGATTAGGAAATGATACATTTAAAGTAATAGATGAGTTTTGCTATTAGGGAAGCAGAAAACTGACAATGGTCGAAGTAGAGAGGATATAAAACGTGGACCGGCTACACCAAGGAAAGCGTTTCTGAAGACGAAAAATTTAACATCGAGTATAGATTAAAGTGTCAGGAAGTCTTTTCTGAAAGTATTTGTGTGTTGTGTAACCAATGAAACAGTTTAGACAAAAAGAGAATAGAAGCTTTCGAAATGTGGTGCTACAGAAAAATGCTGAATATAAGATGGCTTGATAACATAACTTATGAGGAGGTACTGAATAGTATTGGGGAGAAGAGGAATTTGTAGTAAAATCTGGCCAAAAGAAGGGGTTGGTTGGTAGGAACACATGAGGAAAATGACTACTTAAATCTTCGCTGTGCGTGCTCTGATTTCTCTAATTTTATTTCATTGGTTCAAAAATGGCTCTGAGCACTATGGGACTCAACTGCTGAGGTCATTAGTCCCCTAGAACTTAGAACTAGTTAAACCTAACTAACCTAAGGACATCACAAACATCCATGCCCGAGGCAGGATTCGAACCTGCGACCGTAGCGGTCTTGCGGTTCCAAACTGCAGCGCCTTTAACCGCACGGCCACTTCGGCCGGCTTTTATTTCACTCTGAGGCATAAAGGGATCATTAATTTAGTACTGGAAGGAAGTGTGATGGGTAAAAATCGTATAGAGAGAGCAGTGGAGAAATACAATAAGCAGATTCAGAAGGATGTAGGTTGCAGTAGTTACTAGGAGATAGGGAAGCTTGCACAGAAGAGAGCAGCATTGGGAGCTGCATCAGACCATTCTCTGGACTGTAGATAGTTCAAATGGCTCTAAGCACTATGGGACTGAAGATCTGTGGTCATCAGTCCCCCTAACTAATCTAAGGACATCACACACATCCATGCCCGAGGCTGAATTCGAACCTGCGACCCTGGCAGCCGCGTGGTTTCGGACTGAAGCGCCTAGAACCGTTCGACCCCTGGACTGTAGACCACAACAACAACACTGTTGTGCTCCTAGGACGCCGCAGGTGACTATCAGAGGGGCCCTGCTATAAGAAATGGCATCCCATACCATTACGCCTGGTTGTTGGGCCATATGGTGGAAGACATTAAGGTTGGTATCCCATCGCTCATCAGGACAATTATACTTCAGTCAGTGAGATTCCAGGCCGTCTGGAGACGCAACGGGCAGCGGTAGCATAACCTAACGGTCCAATAACCCGGGGTGATAGTCTGGTGTGGGGGTGCTATTTCATTTTTAGTAGATCCCTATGTGTCATCCGCGCCGCCCTTACAGCACAGTGGTTTGTCGGCTATATTCTAAGTTCCGTTTTTTTGCCGCTCAGGCCATCGTGTATCACATTTGAACAAGATAATGCCTTCCAGCACACTGATCTTCGTGTTTGCCAAACACTGCTTTGGCCATCGAGAGCGCCAGATCTCTTCCCAACTGAGTACGTTTGGAGCGTTGATTGCAGAGCCTGCCATCTAGCTCGGAATTCTGTCGATCTAACGCGCAATTTGGACAGAACTTGGGTCAATAGCCACCAGAATGACATCCAACAACTCTGCCAATCAGTGATGATTGGTCGCATGAGAGTCTGAGGTGGACCAATGCGCTATTGCCTTGATTAATTTATGAATCTATTTCTCTTCAAAAATTGTTCAAGTTTTCTAAAATTATAATGACCTGCTTCTCCGTACTTGTATATCAAACCCCACCTATTTCCGTCCCATTCAGAATGTTCATACGTGGGGAAGGGTTTTTTATGTCTTAGAGTGTATTAGTGACACCCTTAAAAACACACTAGTTTGCTCAGGAACACTGTTACCAGACGGTCGTATTATCGTCAAAATCTAGCGTTATTCATCTCAGCAATGGTGCCTCTGTGTCTGTCCAATGAATGAAATCGGAGCAGTAAGATGACTTGCACCCGTTGTCTACGGGTATCGTCCTTCAATAGCAATCAAGAGCATCTTCGATCCGGGTTTCGAAACCCACAGCTGCTGCAATTCAGTATTGGCGGCCGAAGATTTGCGACTTAAGTAGTCACTCTCGTTCTGCCAACGGCTTTTTCAAAGAGAGTGGAGGAGAGAATAGAGGTTCACGGCACTCTCTTATCCTAGCTGTGGGAAATAGCTCCTAAAGGCGGAAGAATTCGCAGTGATCAACGATATGGGTGTGCAGAAGGCTATGGAAACCCCTGCATTGAAGACACGTAACGTGTTCCACAGGACATCTGGCTGTAATTGAAAAGTGTCAGGATCTCTGTATGGGAAAAAGATTCCGGAATAGTCCCCCATTCGGATATCCGTGAGAGTACTGTCAAAGAGAAAGTGACTATGCGAAAAAGATCGATAATCAAAGAAAGGATAATGTCTACGTATCGGGTCTGGAATGTCAGGAACTTGAACGTGTAGGGAAACTAGATAATTAGAAAAGGGAAATTCAAAGCCTCAATCTAGATATAGTAGGTGTCAGTAAAGCAAAATGGAAAGAAAAGGATTTCTGATCAGATTAGCATAGGGTGAAATCAACAGCAGCATAAAATGGTGAAACAGGAGTAGGATTCGCCATGAATAGGAAGGTAGGGCAGAGAGTGTGTTAGTGTGAGCACTTCAGTGACAGGGTTGCGCTTATCAGAATCGACAGCAAACCAACACCGACAACGATATTTCAGGTATACATGCCGACATCGCAAGCTGAATATGGAGAGATAGAGAAAGTAAATGAAGATATTGAAAGACTAATACTGTATATAAACGAATACAAAAATCGAATTGTCGTGGGAGACTGGAATGCAGTTTTAGGGGAAGGAGTACAAGAAGAGGTTACAGGAGACTATGGATTTTGGAGAATGAATGAGAGAGGGGAAAGACTAATTGACTTCTGTAACAAGTTTCAGCTACTAATAGCGAATACTCTGTTCAAGAATCACAAGAGGAAGAGGTATACGTGGAAGAGGCCGGGTGATAGAGAAAGATTTCATTTAGATTACATCATGGGCAGACAGATATTCCGAAATTAGATACTGGATTGTAAGGCGTACACAATAGCAGATAGAGAGTCAGGTCACAATATAGTAGTGATGAAGATAAGACTGAATTTTAAGACATTAGTCAGGAAGAATCAATACGCCAAGAAGTGGGGTACAGAAGTACTAAGAAATGACGAAATACTATTGAAATGGGCAATTCAGAAACTGGAAAGAAAAACCTAGGTACAAAGATGGTATCTGTGAAGAAACCATGGTTGAGAGAAAAAACTATTACATTTGATCGACCCAAGGAGGAAGTACAAAAATATTCTAGGAAACTCAGGAATACAGAAATAGAAGTCGCTTACGAATGAAATAAATAGGAAGTGTAGGGAAGCTAAGGAGAGTTGGCTGGATGAATAATGTGAAGAAAGCTAAAAAGAAATGATGAAAATGGACAGACGCCGTATACAAGAAAGTCAAAAAAATCGTCGGTGACATTACAAGCAAGAGTGGTAATATTAAGAGTGCAAACGGGAATTCCATTGTTAAATGCATAGGAGATAATGGATAGGTGGAAATTGTTGACAAGAAGAATATTCAGATGAATCGAAATGAAAGTTGAAGAAGTGCTAGATGACGATCAGTTTGGCTTCAGGAAAGGTAAAAGCATCAGAAAAGGAAATCTGACGTTGTGGTTAATAGTTGAAGCAAGACTAAAGAAAAATTAAGACACGGCCAAAGGTTTTGTCGACCTGGAAGAAGCCTTGGACAGTGTAAAACGCTGCAAGATGTTCAAAATTCTGAGAAAAATGGGGGTAGGTTGTAGGGAGAAAATGGTGATATACAGTATGTACAAGAGCCAAGAAATAATAATAAGAGTGGACGACCAAGAACTAAGTGCTCGGATTAAAAGAGTGTAAGACAGGGATGCAGTTTCCTCAACCCTACTGTTCGATTTATGTATCGAAGAAGCAATGATGGATTTAAAAGGAAGGTTAAGGAGTGGAATAAGAATCAAGGTGGAAGGATATCTATGATAAGATTCGTTGACGACATTGTTACCCTGAGTGAAAGTGAAGAAGAGTTATGTGATCTGCTAAATGAAATGAACAGTCTAATGAAGTGGATTCAGAGTAAATGAAAGAAAGACGAAAGTAATGCGAAGTAGCAGAAGTGAGATCAGTGAGAAACTTTAAATCAGGATTGCTTTTCACAAAGAAGATGAAGTTAAAGAAGTGAGTTACCTAAGCGGTAAAATAACCAATGACGGACGGAGCAACGAGGAAATCAAAAGCAGACTAACATTGGCAAGGAGGACATTGCTGGTCAAGAGATATCTAGCAGTATCTAACATAGGTCTTAAATTGAGGAAGAAATTTCTGAGAATGTTCGTCTGGAGTACAGCATTGTACGGTACTGAAACATGAACCGTGGGAAAACCGGAACAGAAGAGATTCGATGCATTTGAGATGTGGTTCTACAGATGTATGTTGGTTAATTAGGCGGACAAGGAGGTTCTGCGCAGACTCAGAGAGGAAAGGAATACGTGGAAAACACTGATAACGACATGGGACAGGATCATATGCAACAATTAAGACATGAGGGAATGACTTCCATAATAGTAGAGGGAAATGGCGAGGTCAAAGGCTGAAGAGAAAGATAGAGATGGGAATACATTCAGCAAATAATTGAGGACGTAAGTTTCATGTGCTACTTATATATGAAGACGTTAACACAGTAGAAGAATTCGTTTCGGGGCGCATCAAACCTGTCATAAGACTGATGACTCGCAAAAAAAAAGTGTCAACTTGTAGATGTAACAGAATGCACAAAGATTCTATCGTGTTTCGACTTGTCGATGGCCACATCGTGATTCGTGTTAGACGCTTTATTGGTTTATCAACGCTGACTGACCAATTTGTCTACACAGGGTGTTGTACTACCCACAGCCATGCAGTATAGCACAGGAACGGTGGTCGTGATAGCATCAGAACCGACTGGGTACGGAGACGTGTGTCACTCCTTGTCGATCGCAATGTTATCAACTTTGACTCTCTAGTGTTACCCGTGTCTCCTATAGCGTCGTCAACCCGCAGTGCTGACCTGCTATGCGGGTCATCGCTCCAGCTCCGCAGGCGCACCGTCTCAGCCGAACTTCGCCTGACCCGCAGGAAGCATGCTAGTTCGGAGAGCAAGTTCAAGTGCAGTACAGGCCGCCACGTCTACGGACCTTTCGGTTCATCCGCTGCCATTTTCCTCGACCAGTTCGAGCCCACATTGCTATGCCAATAGCTATCTGGTAGTCATCCGCCACGCGGATACAACTGCCCTTGCCCGATACCACACCGCCGCTCGGAATCGACCTCGCTTTTTCGCCCTGGACCACCGCGTATCGTGACCCGCTGCCCCGACCTTGGACTATGATGCTGTAACTTCTTGTACTGCTCGTGATATGGGACGTTATATTTCGGTCAACTGATGATGTATAAGAAGATAGTCTGTTTCGTTTGCAAGAGAACTCTTCAGAAGACCCTTAAGTTGTCAAAATAGACATTGCTTAATTCTCAAGAACGACTTTTCTTATTTGTTTCGATAGATAACTAGACGCAGAACTGATGTTTGTGAACATATACTGATTGATCAATAAACTGATTTTTGAGTGTAGTCAACAAACTTTCTGTGAAAGTGCCCTAAGCCGGAGCAATTCAGATTCCATATGTTGTGCAGAGCTGCTGTAGACTACTAACAGAAAGGATAGGAACACTGCAACCATTCGCAATGTCACTGGTTCTTTATTATTCTGTTTTCTGTATAGGATAGTTGCCCGCGCATTTTCATGAACTTTTGCCTAAGATTTGGGGGATCACTGCACCACTATAAAATTAGTAAATAGATTGTAAGTCCAGATTTCTTAACGTATTTTAAAGGTGATACGCGACTATTCAATATAGAGGGCGTTACTAGCAGGACATGACGCAAACTAGGGCTGTTGTAAGCCTGTAAAGTCATATGGTGACACATACTAGTGCCAGATCGCTGAATAAAAACTCACTCATATAGTATGTTGAGTATAATGGGTAACTGTTACTGGTTAACGCGGTTTCTCGTTTTATATAAATAAATTCTGATTCTGTCTTTCTTTGTATTTTAGCACTGTAGATTTCAGTAAACCCGCCAGCTTCACTAAGAGCGCTAATGCGCTGCTTCATGGACCCGGGTAGGCGCGCCGGCCTCGCATCGAATCCGCCTGGCGGATTAACGACGAGGGCTGGTGTGCCGGGCAGTCTGGATGTGTTTTTTTGGCGGTTTTCCACATACCACTAGGTGATTACTGGGATTGTTCCCTCGTCAGGCCTCAGTTACACGACTCGCAGACATCTGAAACATGTTCGCACTATTTCATTATTTCCACTAGACGCAGACAGTTGGGGTAAACTGATTCCGTTCTAGGGGGTATGGGTGGTGGGAGGAAGGGCATACGGCCACCCCTTCGAAATAACCTTGCCAAATCCGATTGTAACAACGCCGAACCTGAGAAAACTATGGAAAAGGCACAAGCGAAAGAAGAAGAAGAAGAAGAAGGCTGAATATGTCAGTTTCGAGCTGAAATTTGGATATACAACTATTATAAAGAAACCAGTATGATTGCGACTCATCATTGTATTCCTAGCCCTCCTTATAATCAAGATCTGTTTCAAATCATACAGTAGCTGCTGCTATCATTGAATGCTGGTCCATGTCAACCCGGTAAGTGCATAAAATGGACATTAGTAGTGAGGAACCTCGCAAAAGGCCATTGTCCACGCGGGAGACAAAAGTGCACGTCTTCTGTAGCTCACACAACAGTAAGACTGCACATTAGTACAGAGGTGTACTGTGGTCCAACTGGTCGGGAATTTACCATTTTCCAAATGATGCTAGATGTCGAGACAATAAAGTAAACCTAGAACATGCATCTCCCTTCCCTCTCTCAAAATAGCTAAATATTTGTGACAACGAAGAACACGTATCATTTAAACTGTACTCTTACGTTCCTGCTTAATCACAGCTTATTACGTGGGCTTCATCCCCAAATAAACAGAAAAATATTTGCTTCTTACTCCGATTTTTAATCAGACGGGAATATATATAACACTGAATAGTACATAACATACTTGTGTTACGTTCATAAGAAAGTGGCATATCATGTTAACGAAGCTAAGATGAAACAAACAAATATTTGCACATGGCGGTATCGGAATTTTCGAACCTACTTCTTCCAGTAACATAGTGCATGACGTTCCCTATTACGTCAAGACATATAGGTATGGTTATGATACTGTCTCTTCAAGGCTTATAAGACGCCCTGCTAAACCCGCAGGACAGGACAGGTAGTTTAAATTGTGAAAAGGGGCCCAAATAAGCGGCTGTCAGTTACACTCGAACATACAATTTTATTTATTTGACCAAACATTACAAGAGATAAGAAATTTTTTAAAATAACACAGCATTAATTTTTGCAACTTAATTACCGCCTGTATGCGCCATACGATCTCATGCCTTAAGGGGAAGACCACTTTAATTTAAATCGCTGAAATCCAATAACTTAAGACTCAAACCAAAATCAGAATTCAAAATGGCAGAAGGCCTTATCTTAAATCAGCTCTTTCAATTAGGCTGAAGCCCCAAACAATCTCACACCTTAACAGCAAAACAGTTTTAATCTGAAAATCGGCTGAAGGCCCATCACTTAGGTCTCAAACGAAAATAAATTTTTAAAAGTCGAAAGGGCCTTATCTTAAAACAGTTCTTTAATTAGGCCGAAGGCGTAAACAATCTGAAACCTCAAGAGAATAGCACCTTTCATTTAGAAATCGGCTGAAGGCCCATCACTTATGACGCAAACCAAAATAAATTTTTTTAAAGGTCAATGGCCTTACCTTAAAACAGTTCTTTAAATTAGGCTGAAGGCCCAAGCAATCTTACGCATTAAGGGCAAAACAACCTTAATTTAAAAATCGGCTAGAAGCCATACAAGTACAAACAACAAGATCAAATAAGAGCGCCAAACGGCGCTCAGATGTTTCCGAGGGTCGGCTGGAATTCAAACACTAACGGTCGCTTAGGTGAGACAGGCAGTCGGCCCAACCATTCTTGATCCGACGACAACCCAACTGACAGTCAACGGACCCACCGACAAGGAAACTTACCCTCCACCCGACCAGCACGCAACAGGGAGTTCAAGGGAACAACTTAGAAGGTATTGGCGCCCACAACCAATTATACATTGAGCTGTCTAACTACACACCGTGCTGGACAGCGACAACACGATGAGGAAAATACACTACCTGAATTGACGTCAATGGCCAGGGCAGGTAACCGGGACGTTAACGGCCAGAAGTCAGAAGATTCCGCTGGAGCGCTTCAATTCAAAATAACCAAAGACAGTTGTACTCCACCGGAGGGTGGCTAAAAATTGCCAACTTGAAAACACACGTTGTTGCTCGCGGGAATGTCCCAACAGCCGACAACGAAATCAGAACGACACACTGTGAACAATCGTGAACTTTCGTGCCCAGGATCGGTGAGCCTTGAACCACGTAGCAATGGGAACAGCACCACACGCTCCGACCGCGCGTGGACGCCGCCAACGGCCTCAGCCAAACTGTGCGCCGCGCAGGTTTTCTCGCTGCTCGACACCAACCGACCAACTGATCGCACACCGCACAGCCGGAACTATAAGCGCCAGGCCAAAGGTAGTACAAGTTACGAATATCGATACACACCGCTGCTGTCACTTGCGGAGAGAGAGGATAACAGCATAATCGCGATAACCGCGGGAGACTAAACACAGAATAGCAACAAAAGTTTAATGCAACGCGTAACATGAGCCAGCCGCGGCTCAGCTTATTTCGTTGATTGGTCATTATATCACATTTTATGATAGGGGTGATGTTTTTGGAATAAATTTTAAGTGTGCCATTAACTTCAAATGGCATGCAATGAGTTCACAAAAGTTATAGGACATCATGTAATATCCTGTCGGACCTTCTTTTGGCCTGCTCAGTGCAGTAACTCGACATGACATCGACTTAACAAGGCTCTGGAACTCTCCTGCAGAAACAGTGAGTCAGGCTGCGTCTACAGTCGACCGTGATGAGAGAGTGTTATCGGTGCAGGATGTTGTGGACGAACTGACCTCTCGCATATGAACTATAAATGTTGATGGGACTCATGTCGGGCAATCTGCGTGGCCAAATCATTCGCTCCAACTGTCCACAATGTTTTTCAAACCAATGTTGAAAAACTGTGTCCCAGTGATGTTGCCATCATTGTTTGGGAACGTGAAACCCATGAACAGCTGCAGATGGTCTTCATGTGGCCGAATGTGAACACTCCCAGTCAATTACCGGTTCAAAGGGCCCAGCCCATTCCATGTTAACTCAGCCCGCACCATTATGGAGCCACCAACTAACTGCACAGTGCATTATTAACAACTTGGGTCCATTGCTTTGAGGGGTCTGCGCCGTACTCGAACCCAATTATCAGTTTTTCCAGTCGTCTAGGGTCCGACCGACTTGATCATGAGGCCAAGAGAGGCGTTGCAGGCGATTCCTTGCTGTTGGCAAAGGCATTTGCGTTGGCCGTCTGCAGGCTTAGCCCATTAACGCCAGATTTCGTCTCTCTGCCTAACAGCGTGCGATTTGTGCTTTTACCAGTGGGGGCGATGTCTTACGGGGTTAGTGTAATTACGTATGAGCCGGCCGAAGTGGCCGTGCGGTTAAAGGCGCTGCAGTCTGGAACCGCAAGACCGCTACGGTCGCAGGTTCGAATCCTGCCTCGGGCATGGATGTTTGTGATGTCCTTAGGTTAGTTAGGTTTAACTAGTTCTAAGTTCTAGGGGACTAATGACCTCAGCAGTTGAGTCCCATAGTGCTCAGAGCCATTTGAACCATTTTTTGAATTACGTATGTTACTAGCTTAGACCGTGGCGTTACCCATGGTTAAACAGTTACTTATAAGTAGATATTAATGCCGAAAATCACTATTCACACGTATGCACTACCAGAAAAGCCTTCCCTTGTTATATCTCTAAAAGTACATTATAGGTAAAGCTTATTTACAAACTCATCTACATACAGGTATGTATTCAAAAAGTAAAGACACATTTGTGAAAAGCTGTACTTATTCTGATGATAGAAAACTGAAACATGCGTTATTTTTCTACGTAACCTCCATTGACTTCAATGCAGTTTTCACGACGTTTTACGACTTCTTTTCTTTTTATTTCATCAAAAAATACGTTTTTCGGTTGCATCTGTAACCAATTTTGCACCGCAGCAATGACGTCTTCGTCACTTTCAAATCTTCTTCCCTGCAGTGCTTCCGTTAAGGGTCCAAACATGTGAAAATCACTTGGAGCCAGGTCTGTACTGTATGGTGGATGTTCCAGCACCTGGAATCTCAACTCCTTTATTGCGTCGGCTGTCCGTTTGGCAGAATGTGGGTGAGCGTTATCTTGCTGCAGGATGACACCTCTTCCACGACGTTTGGATCTGATTGCAGGTTTTAGTTTCGTACGCAACACATCACATCCACCATACAATGCAGACCTGGCTCTAAAGCCTCATTTATGCTGGGGCGACGTCTTGCAACATTGTGGCATGCCACGGAAATGTGGCGTACGTTGCTTGCGGCAGGTTAATTTGTACCAAAGCAACAGAATTTGTGCCACAAGTGTGTCGGGCATGCAGTATAAAGGATGATAAAGCGGCGGCCTACTTGGTACTTGCACATGCAGCTAACAACGGAAATGAAAACCAAAGGAAAAGAAAACGATGGTGGAAGATAAGAGTATTTGAAGAAGGTCCACGATATAGTATCCTAGGAACTAGAAGCAGACGATGGTGCGTTATTTAGTAATGTGTGCTTTCGTCCCAGGCGCGTTAGTCCGCTCCATACCGTTGCCAAAAGGTGGCCTAACGGTAAATGTTCGCACAGGTACCGGGCCGGTCACCACCCTGTGTCAGGGCCCGGGGTGGGAACTTCAGCCCCCAGCTCACCCAACTCTGCAGTATGACTGCTGCGATATGACTGCCACACTACTTCCCTCGCAAGCTCGCAAGTAAACGGATGACGCACCTTGACGAAAGCAACAATGACAACATGAGAATGACGATCTAGTTCTAAATGTTTTGAAATGCTTAACTACTACATAACACTTTTTCAAAATTAATAAGCAAACATATTAATAGTATTAAAAGTAAGACTGTATTAAGAACTTTCAGTGTTCGGCTCCACAAATTTAAATTATATGTAAAGTTTTACTCCAGTCGTGGGAAATAAACATCCCAGGTTGGGATGCATAAACTAAAGCCAGAGTAGGGGATGGTCTGATGCAGAGGGGGGGAAATCCCCCCATCCCCCCCTGCAAATCGCACACTGCTACGTAATGGACTTTTTCGTTGTACGTCTCAAATCGATTTCTGCGGTAATTTTTAAGCAGTGTTGCTTGTCTGTTAGCACAGAAAACTCTACGCAAAAGCCGCCACTCTCGATCGTTAAGTGAAGGCCATCGTCCGCTGCGTTGCCAGTACTGAGAAGTAATCCCTGAAAATTGGTATTCTGGGTAATATTGCCATTGTGATCTCGGAATATTGAATTCTCTAACGATTTACGAAACGGAATATCCTTTGCGACTAGCTCCAACTACCATTCTGCCTTCGAGGAGTGTGAATTCCCATCTTTCGGCCGTAATCTCGTCGGAAACCTTTCCACATTGATCACCTGAGAGCCAACAACAGCTCCGCCAAGACACTGTAGTTTTACACCTTGTGTACGCGATACTACCGCCATCTGAAAACGTACATTTCTCCATCCCATGACTTTTGTTACCTCAGTATATTACACCACATCATAATGCGATGGATACTCATTTTCCATAAATGTTACACTTTTGGTACCAAATTTGTTATTCCTTTAGGCTTAAATAGGTATCTTGTCAACTACTTCATTATTTTGGTCAAAAATTGGTCATAAAGTATTTTTTTGCATCAGATCTTTATTAGTTAACCGATGCACCCATATAACCTTCAGCACTATTTTGTAGCATCACATTTCAAACGTTTGTTTATCTTATTGTCTGAACTACTGAAAGTGTGCGTTTCACTTCTGCACAACGCTGCTCCCTAAACACCTCCAGCAAAGAAATCCTGATATTTAAAGTTAAATTCATTATTAGAAAAGCTATTTTTGGTCAATTGTCTGAGCGGAGCGAGAAAACGACCCCTTAGAAATTACACAATGGATTCTTATAAAAAATTTCATAGCCAAAAAAGGAGTGAGAAACAGACAAATTGTGTTTGAGACTGACCAAAGTGTCATCTAATTTTGTAGATGAATATTTAATTGTTCAAGAATAAGAAACTTAAACAATTCATTAACAGCTGGTGCTATCTATAGAAGTGGAGTTTCAAAAGTTCATAGCTTCAAGGTCTAGCTGTTCCACACATAAACTCCTCTTTTGTGATCAGTATACGCCTAATAATAATAGAAATCCGATTGATATTTGAATATATTATTCTTCATTCAAACGGAATGAAAGTTGGAATTAAAGAAATTGAGTTTTTTGAGAAATGAAAATAATAATAAAATAAGTTAGAGAAACATTTCATGTGCCTTTGAATGATGCTGGATATTATGTACAGTACATGAGATGCCGATTGAGAATTTAAAGTTCAATGATTAGAATTTTAGAATTCAGCAGAGCACTGGATGAAGTTTTTTTGGTATTAATGTAGATTGCGCACTCTACTGTTGAGTTGGCTTTAGATGCTGTTGCTGTGTGAAATTGAGGCGGTAAAATATTTTATCAGTGGAGATACTTTTAAAATAGGAAGTATTATTCCTAAATTTTGAACTTTAAATCCTCAACAGGCACTTCAGTAGCTGTACATGATACGGAGCATCATTAAAAGGCGTTTCAAATATTTCTCTAATTATTTTATTTCTTACTTTTAGAAAAATCATTCCACAAAACATTTCACCATCACTTATCAATCCTTTTATTACTGTTGCGAGTCTGAATTTTGTATCCTCTCTACTTCATTCATCTTCAGGAATTTTACTGCCCCAGTAGCAAAAGTTACTTACTGCTCATACTGTCCCGATCCGTAATTTAATCCCATCAGTACCACTTTATGTAACATGACTACATTCCATTGCCCTTTCTTTAATTTATTAGATGTTCAGCTTATAACGCTTTTTGACAACACTGTGCATCTGATCCAGCTACTCTTCTAAGTCTTTTGCTGCCTGCAGTATTATGTCATCGGCAAACATCGAATTATTTATTTATTTTCTCTGAACTGTCAACCCTCTTCAAACTTCTCCTGTGTTTCGTTAAGTGTTTTTTGAATTTATAGACTGAATATCGGCTATAGGGTACAAACCTGTCACAATCCTTTCTCATTTGCTGCTTCCCATTTTATGTATCTCGACTGTTAAAAGTGCTGTCTAGTTTACATGTAAGTCGTAAGTAGCCTTTAAAACGTCATATTTTATTGCTGTTACTTTTACAGTTTCAAACAGTGCATTCCAGTGAACATTGTCAAAGCTTCCAGTAAATCTACAAACGGTATAAATGGAGGTTTGCCTTTCTTTACCCTGTAAGGTCAGTATTGCCTCGAACGTTCCTACAATTTTCCGGGAAGCAAACTGAACTTTCCTGAGGTCATTTTCTACAAGTTTTTCCATTCTCTGTGAATAAGTCATGTCAATATCTAGTCCATTAAACTGATGATTGGTAGTATTTACGCCTAACAGCGCTTACTTTTCTCGAATGTTATCTATTAACATCCTTCCGGAAGCCCAAAGTATTTCGGCTGCTGATGCAGCACACCAGGTCTAACGGTTTTGTCATTCCAAGGATTTCAAGAGTTTCAGGGACTGTCATCCACTCCAAAGGCATCGTTTAGACCTATGGCTTTAGTTGCTTTGTCAAATTATTATTGCAGTGTCATATCTCACGACGCATCTTCTTTTGCCTCCCCTTCCCTTTATATAATATCATATCTATGTTCACCTTGTGAAATCGCTGTTGTATGATTAAGTTTTGCCATACTTTACTCACAGCCCACAGTGCGGTGGCCTGAGTCGCAGAGGGGTAACACATCTTCAGACGTTGAGCACTGTTTATTTAAATACTCGTAACACGTTATTGGAAGAGTACACACGCTTCGAGCAAACTATACTGAATGTTTGTTCTTGTGCTTGCTTTTACATACAGTGAAGGGAGGTATTTTTTGCCGATCTGTGATTAACGGAGTCGAATATTCCACTTACCGAGATGCTTTCAGAGAGCGACAATTATTTCACGATAATAAACACTGGGAGAAGGATACGGCTGAAGCATTCGTTAGTGACAGCACACTACGTTTACAACGTTTGTTTGCCGTTTTGCTGGTTTGTTGTGACCTTTATGATGCTAAAGGCCAGCCGCGGTGGCCGAGCGGTTCTAAGCGCTTCAGTCCGGAACCGCGCGACTGCTACGGTCGCAGGTTCGAATCCTGCCTCGGGCATGGATGTGTGTGATGTCCTTAGGTTAGTTAGGTTTAAGTAGTTCTAAGTTCTAGGGGACTGATGACCTCAGATGTTGAGCCCCATAATGCTTAGAGCCATTTGAACCAATATTGGAGAAATTCTGTTACTGGATACATCTGGTGGAACTGGAAAAATATTCTTCACTGAAATCATGTTGGTCGATTTGCGATCCCGAGGAAAAATAGTTCTTGCTGGTTAGGGAATAGCCACATTGCGATTCAGAATTTGGTTACCTCTTTTCAGTTGGTAAAACTGCTTATAGAACGTTTAAAATCAAAATAGATCGGCACATCAGTGAACACACAGCATGTGACATATCTGGGAACAGTGAGTATGCCAGGGTACTAGATGACTGCTGCTTAATTGTATGGGATGTGTGCACCATAAGTAATAGAAAAGCAGTAGAGGCTTTTTATAAAACACTTAGATATATTGGACAAAATTAGCAGTCGATGGGTGGTTTTACCACGTTTTGTGGCGACTTTAGGTAGAGATTGCCCGTTACACCATGGGGACCAAGGTGGGAGAGATAGCATGATTGTTGAGCTCAAGTGTGTGGCGACCTGTCACGTAGGTGCACCTAACAGTCAACGCGCGATCGTGAATTGGAGGCAACAGAAATGCATTGGAGTTTTCTTACGGTTAAAAATTTGAGAGAACATATATCCTGATGAAGGTGGTGAAATCGTTTTACCTGATAATTAATGCAGTACAGTACTTTCACTTCTAGACATCATTTCTTCCATTTATGGTAATTAAATGCAAACAACAACTAATGGCTTCGTGAAAGATCTATATTGAAACCTCGAAATGGTCAACCTGCAACAATCAACACGACCATACTCATCCATGATGAGGGAGAAAACGCACAACAAACAGGGTACATGAAATATGTACGACACAAATTGCAGGACACGTTCTTCACGCATAGACGAAGAAATTATGTTCCATGAACATGGGTGTGGAAACGCTTTGTTTCCAGTTTACAGCTCATTTTCTCCAACTCCTTAATCATGGGAAACAAACATGAACAGAACGCACCAGCATACCACATGCAACTCTTTCTCGCAGGGGATGTTCAATATGTCCTATGTGCACATGGATACATGCTCGGGTGCGCTGATGTATCCCTGGAGTATTGCGTATGCCAGCATTACATAATACGGACACTAAAACTCTACATCTTGTACCGCGATTCCATGCACAAGCGCTTTCAAATACCACAGCAAATAAAAGATCAGTAGGTTTAGGTCCGGAGAATATGAAGGCACTTGGTCCTTCTCTACCTATCCATCTGTCAGCAAATCTTTTATTTAGAAGCCGACAAACACTAATACCAAAATGAGGCGGAGTTCCATCGTGCATGAAGTGCCTGCTATGTCGCGTAGTTAAAGGCACAGCTGCTAACAGATCAGGTAGAATAATTTCTACGAAATTATGTTAACTTTGTCGGTAGTACATAGGCAGAAGAAAGAGAGTCCTTACCGATCACCAACAATTCTAGCCCAAACACTGACGGAAACTCTTTGTTGATGCCAGAGGTTGAAAATACCGCTACTGTTGTAAGGTTATTTTACTTAGAACACGACCCATTTCGTGTTCTTATACGCCCATCTTCAGGTGTCGTAACATGGTGCTGTGACTCTGAGCGCCGCGGTGGACGAGTACAAGACGCGGTGTGCTACCAGCGAGCGCAGAGTGTAACTTGCTTCAGCAGTTGCGTGGGGATTGACATCTGCCTATACATGTCGATTATGAAAATGAAAATTTGCAGTCTGATTTCGTTGAAATTCCTTGGAGAAAATGGGTTGTAATATCTAAACAGAGAGTTTGCAGACCCTTTTTCAAATAACAATTTGGTCCCGATGGAGGTTCGAGTCCTCCCTAGGGCAAGGGTGTAAGTGTTTGTCCTTAGGGTAGTTTAGGTTAAGTACTGTGTAAGCTTAGGGATTGATGACCTTAGCAGTTAAGTCCCATAAGATTTCACACACATTTGAACATCAAATAATAATTTCTTTCCAGAATGAGATTTTCACTCTGCAGCGGAGTGTGCGCTGATATGAAACTTTCTGGCAGATTAAAACTGTGTGCCGGACTATGACTCGAACTCGGGACCTTTGCCTTTCGCGGGCAAGTGCCCTACCAAGTGAGCTACCCAAACATGACTCACGCCCCGTCCTCACAGCCTTACTTCTGCCAGTACCCCGTCTCCTTCCTTCCAGACTTTACAGAAGATCTCCTGCGAACCTGCAGAGTGAAAATCTCATTCTGGAAACATCCCTCAGGCTGTGGCTAAGCCATGTCTCCGCAATAACCTTTCTTTCAGGAGTGCTAGATCTGCAAGGTTCGCAGGAGAGCTTCTGTAAAGTTTGGAAGGTAGGAGGCGAGGTACTGGCGGAAGTAAGGCTGTCAGGACGGGGCGCAAGTCGTGCTTAGGTAGCTCATTTGGTAGAGCACTTGCCCGCGAAAGGCAAAGGTCTCGAGTTCGAGTCTCGGTCCGGCACACAGTTTTAATCTGCCAGAAAGTTTCTTAAGAATTTCTTTGTTTACGTGTGAAGAATTTGTCCTGCAATTCGTGCCGTACATTTTCGTTTCACCCTGTATGTTAATTAATTGTAGTATCAAAACTAACAGCAGGAACGCCTTGGGCTGCGAATCGGAGCCGCCAGGAGGGGAATCCGCCGGCGGTGAAGCACGCACCACCGGGTAAACACAGGACGAGTCGGACGACAGACCAATGACAACTGACAACAACCGACCACGACCGACTATGAGCGACACAACAAGGAAGAGATAAACAACGGAGGCTTGTGGAAACCACAACACCAAACACCAAACGTAAATCCACTCGGAACCAGAGCCAGGATCACTGGACTAGGTTTTTTTTTCCTTTATTGTATTTCAATTTCCCATCGGGATGGGCTGGCAGCAGCTTAGTACGCTGCTCTACAGCCTACAGACTTTTATTTGAAAAAACGGAAGAAGAAAAGAAACAAGAAAAACAGGCGATAAAACGGTGACATCAAGTCTAAAATGGCGGAAAAATGCGGAAAGTCAAAACAGAAAGCAAAAGGGGTTGGCAACGTTAGTAAAAGACACAGGAATCAGACAAGTAACATAGTACACACACAATTAAAAAACACGGCGACAGTCTGGTTTCTGTTCGCAAGAGATAAAAGGCACACCCAGCGACAGTATGATGGCCGTTCGCAACACTTCCCAAAAAACACAACACGGAACACTCACTGTAAAACACTCACTGTAGAACCCTGCACGAAAGTGGCGGCACAAAGATGACACTCCCGAGCCAAAGGCAGATTTGGGGGGGGGGGGGGGACCTGGAGGAGGGGGAAGAACAAGGAGAGAAGAAGGAAAAAAAACGAAAAAGGGGGGGGGAAACTAAGGAGGGAGAGGACTAATAAAGGGGGAGAAGGGCAGATGCGAGAGGGAATGAGAGGAAGCAGTGGAGGGAAATGTAAAAGAACTCAGGGGAGAGAAGGGGGCAAAGAGAGGGGAGGTGGGGAAGAAAGAGGATGGAAGGGGGGGAGGGGTAGCCTGGGAAAAGGACAGAGGAAAGGAGGGGGAGTGAGGATCAGAGTTGATAGGAGGGATAAATGGAGGGAGAGAGGGCATTATCTGGGAGGGGGAGTTGATGGAAGCCACCTTGGGAAAGGAGATGTAGGGTATAGAGATGGAGGGTAGAGGGGACACAACAGTGAAGAGGTGGCAGGGGGCGGGGATGGGAGGGGAGAGGAGCAACCAGGAGGTGAGGGGGTGCAAGGCGGCGGGAGGTGTAGAGGATGTGGATATGTTCGAGGAATAGGAGCAGATGGGGAAAGGAATGAGATCATAGAGGATCCGCGTGGGGGACGGGAGGCATAAATGGAAGGCGAGGCGGAGTGCAGGACGCTCAAGGATCTGGAGGGACTTATAGAATTTGGGGGGGGGGGGGGGGGCAGATATCGAGACAGGACTGGCATAACAGAGGATGGGACAGATTAAGGATTTGTAGGTGTGGAGGATGGTAGAGGGGTGCAACCACCATGTCCGGCCAGAGAGGAGTTTGAGGAGTCGGAGGCAGTTGTGGGCTTTGGATTGGATGGAGCGGAGATGAGGGATCCAGGTGAGGTGACGGTCAATGGTGAGGGCAAGGTAGGTGAGGGTGGGGGTAAGGCCGACAGGACGGGCGCAGACAGTAAGGGAGAAATCCAGGAGCCGGAAGGAGCGAGTGGTACGACCTACGATGATTGCCTTGGTCTTGGAAGGATTGATTTTCAGGAGTCACTGGTTACACCATGCAGCAAAAAGGTCAAGGTGATTCTGGACTAGGACAGAGCGCGTCCATGTATACGAAACCGGAGGCAGCGGCTATTGGCCGCTGTCTGCACGTGGCTTAGTGGTGGCGCCCTCGATGCGCGAGAGCCGCTGCGCGGGAATAGCCACTGCGGAGGCGAAGCCCTCTATGGGCTGACCACGTCCATTTGTTCTGGCTCGTGTTCGACTTCCGCGGCGGAAAGTACTAGATTAATAGATATATGGAGCAAGATAATTCTAGCAAATATCCAGTCGAATTTTTCAACTCTTTTAGGGCACCTGGCGTTCCATCGCACAAGTATAACTAGAAATAAAGGCGCCCATTTTATTCTGCTGCGAAATTTGTGCTCACCGAACTGTGTGATGGAACGTTACTTCATATAACGTCATAGAAGCGGAATTTGTCAGTCAAAGTGGCGGACTCGAGAGAGTTTTTATACCCACAATCCTGTTTATTTCTTACAATTTACCACTTGCCTTTAAACGTGTATAATCCATGCTGAACTTATGCCAGTAACGTAAAAGAAGCATAATTCCAGTCGTTGCGTTTTGCGGGTGTGAACCTTCGTTTTAGCTGGTTTTCGCATGGTCACTTCTACGTGGCTCTCTTTAATGATAGTCTTCAGCAATCGTTTGCAGCACTATATTCGCCAAGTTTCTTTATCTTATTATCTGAACTGCTTATCGCTTACCGTTCACATTCGCACACGACTACAAGTACCTCGAGAGAAGAATCTCTAACGTTCGTGCGGCTGCTTCACTCTCGACCACAGGTCTCATCATTTTTCTTATGGGCAGCATCTACCGTTCCCCTATGTGACGGTACGTCACATAAATATTGACATTTTTATCGGCTGTAAACCGTTGTTGTTGTTGTGGTCTTCAGTCCTGAGACTGGCTTGATGCAGCTCTCCATGCTACTCTATCCTGTACACGCCTCTTCATCTCCCGGTACCTACTGCAACCTACATCCTTCTGAATCTGTTTAGTGCATTAATCTCTTTGTCTCCATCTATGATTTTTACCCTCCACGCTGCCCTCCAATACTAAATTGCCGATCCCTCGATGTCTCAGAACATGTCCTACCAATCGAGCCCTTCTTCTAGTCAAGTTGTGCCAGAAACTCCTCTTCTCCCCAATTTGATTCAATATATCCTCATTAGTTATGTGATTAACCCATCTAATCTTCAGCATTCTTCTGTAGCACCACAGTTCGAAAGCTTCTATTCTCTTCTTGTCTAAACTATTTATCGTCCACGTTTCACTTCCATACATGGCTACACTCCATACAAATACTTTCAGAAACGACTTCCTGACATTTAAATCTATACTCGATGTTAACAAATGTTTCTTCTTCAGAAACGCTTTCCTTGCCATTGCCAGTCCACATTTTATATCCTCTCTACTTCGACCATCATCCGTTATTTTGCTCCCCAAATAGCAAAACTCCTTTACTACTTTAAGTGTCTCATTACCTAATCTAATTCCCTCAGCATCACCCAACTTAATTCGACTACATTGCATTATCGATGTTTAGCTTTTGTTGATGTTCATCTTCCACCCTCCTTTCAATACACTGTCCATTCCGGGCAACTGCTCTTCCAAGTCCTTTGCTGTCTCTTACAGAATTACAATGTCATCGGCGAAACTCAAAGTTTTCATTTCTTCTCCATAGATTTTAATACCTACTCCGAACTTTTCTTTTGTTTCCTTTACTGCTTGCTCAATATACAGATTGAATAACATCGGGGATAGGCTACAACCCTGTCTCACTCCCTTCCTAACCACTGCCTCCCTGCTAAACCGTAGTTAAAATATTTTATGAATATAATTAGTGTACAAAATACAGTTAATGTTCTTGAAACAACTGATATGGAGCGATCATTTAAGAGTAACATCTTTATTTAAAAGATGTCTATGGAAATAAAAAGGGATCGTAAAGAGAAGCGATTGTGTGGCCGAGGAAGAAGGACGTACTTTATGGTACACACACTGTTACGTTTCGCGATACGGAAGGCAGCCATTGAGAGGCTACACATATTTGATGTAAGTTATTCTGTTTCTGGTAAAATAAATTAATTATTGCTATCACAAAATGAATTTCATTGTAATAGTTGCCACCTCAAATGCTCGCAGTGGCTAATTATTTTTAATAAGCATTTTCGCAGTAATTTGCGCTGCGGGAAATTCATCTTCTGATGCAGCGTCTGGTCGGCCATCACGCGCCGAAGTATTAATTTATTTTTTTAACTTGTTAACAGTAACTGTAAATGCGATAGATTTCGTTGTAAGAAACTTTCTAAATTGCAACAGATAATTCACATTAATGTTCATTTTTTAAATTATACAGATTCCATCAGTTCAGTAAGTTTTATCTTGGCCGCTCCACGGCAACAATCGAAATTCTCTCGAACCTTGCTTTGCAATCAATAAATAGAAATTTACAAAATTACAGTCAATTCAGTTAACGGCAACTATATTTTGGTCATCACGTTCAAAATCGGAAGTTGGTACATGAATGACAGCGGCCCTTCAAGAACCCTTTTCATATTTACTTATGCACGTAAGTAAAAGTGATAAGAAAAGATAATATCCCTGAGAGAAAGAATCACGCTCTAACAAAAGAAAAATTCACCTGATAAATTAAATAAAAATATAAAATATACAGGGTGAAAAGTATTTAAACCGAGAAACTCTGGGAGGTTGTAGGGTATATCAAAACAAATATTTTTCCCTAATGTAATTTTTTCCTATGAGAAGTATTTAAACGGGTGGGGGAAGAAATAGAGATAGAAGGCGAAATACCCTCAGACTTCAAGAAGAATATAATAATTCCAATCCCAAAGAAAGCAGGTGTTGACAGATGTGAAAATTACCGAACTATCAGTTTAATAAGTCACAGCTGCAAAATACTAACACGAATTCTTTACAGACGAATGGAAAAACTAGTAGAATCCAACCTCGGGGAAGATCAGTTTGGATTCCGTAGAAACACTGGAACACGCGAGGTAATACTGACCTTACGACTTATCTTAGATGAAAGATTAAGGAAAGGCAAACCTACGTTTGTAGCATTTGTAGACTTAGAGAAAGCTTTTGACAATGTTGACTGGAATACTCTCTTTCAAATTCTAAAGGTGGCAGGGGTAAAATACACGGAGCGAAAGGGTATTTACAATTTGTACAGAAACCAGATGGCAGTTATAAGAGTCGAGGGACATGAAAGGGGAGCAGTGGTTGGGAAGGGAGTAACACAGGGTTGTAGCCTCTCCCCGATGTTGTTCAATCTGTATATTGAGCAAGCAGTAAAGGAAACAAAAGAAAAATTCGGAGTAGGTATTAAAATTCATCGAGAAGAAATATAAACTTTGAGGTTTGCCGATGACATTGTAATTCTGTCAGAGACAGCAAAGGACTTGGAAGAGCAGTTAAATGGAATGGACAGTGTCTTGAAAGGAGGATATAAGATGAACATCAACAAAAGCAAAACAAGGATAATGGAATGTAGTCTAATTAAGTCGGGTGATGCTGAGGGAATTAGATTGGGAAATGAGACACTTAAAGTAGTAAAGGAGTTTTGCTATTTGGGGAGCAAAATAACTAATGATGGTCGAAGTGGAGAGGATATAAAATGTAGACTGGCAATGGCATGGAAAGCGTTTCTGAAGAAGAGAAATTTGTTAACATCGAGTACAGATTTAAGTGTCAGGAAGTCGTTTCTGAAAGTATTTGTATGGAGTGTAGCCATGTATGGAAGTGAAACATGGACGATAAATAGTTTGGACAAGAAGAGAATAGAAGCTTTCGAAATGCGGTGCTACAGAAGAATGCTGAAGATTAGATGGGTAGATCACATAACTAATGAGGAAGTATTGAATAGGATTGGGGAGAAGAGAAGTTTGTGGCACAACTTGACCAGAAGAAGGGATCGGTTGGTAGGACATGTTCTGAGGCATCAAGGGCTCACCAATTTAGTATTGGAGGGCAGCGTGGAGGGTAAAACTCGTAGAGGGAGACCAAGAGATGAATACAGTAAGCAGATTCAGAAGGATGTAGGTTGCAGTAGGTACTGGGTGATGAAAAAGCTTGCACAGGATAGAGTAGCATGGAGAGCTGCATCAAACCAGTCTCAGGACTGAAGACCACACCAACCAACCAACCAGAGGAAGATTTCTTTGGCTGCAAATTAATTAAACCACCAAACACTCTTCCATTTCTTATGACCAAGAGACAATACATTTACACAACTCAATTTCATTTACAGTAAATTTTCAAAAATGCCTCCATTGACGCATAAACAAACGTTACACCGTCGGATCATGTTCTGTCTGACAAGGGCAAAAACCCCAGTAGTATCCTGAATTGTTCCTGTTGCTGCTGCTATCCGGGCAGCCAGATCCTCTTCTGTTGCAACAGGAGTTGCGTAAACAAGGTTGCGCATCTCTCCCCATACAAAAAAGTCCAGAGGGGACATATCTGGGGAGCGAGCAAGCCATGGTACAAGACAACCTCTGCCAATCCACGTTTCTGGAAACCATCGGTACAGGAATCGACGCACACGACTGAAATGTGCCGGTGCCCCGTCATGTTGGAACCACATGCGTTGTCTTGTAGGGAGCGGGACGGCTTCCAGCAATTCTGGCAATGCTCTGGCGAAAAAAATGTGATAGTGCCTGCCATTTAATGGCCTAGGTAGCAGATACGACTCAATTAAACAGTCCCCAACAATACCGACACATTAACAGAGAGCCGCACTTGATGAGCGCTAGTAACTGTGGAATGTGGGGCTATCCTCACTCCAAACATGCAAATTGTGCATGTTGAAGACTTCATCACTCCCGAACGTTGCTTCATAGGTAAACAACACGGAGGATGGGAATCTAGGATGCATTTCACACTGTTCCAGGTACCACTGCGAAAACTGTGCTCTGGGTCCATAATCAACTGGTTCCAGGTTGTGGACATGATGTAAGTGAAATGAACGTAATAACTGCTCTCAAGGACTGTTCTTATATTCGTCTGATTCGCCCCTATGTTACGTGCAATTGCACGAGTGCTGATTGAAGGATCCCGCTCCACATTCTGCAAGACAGCTTCCTCAAATTGGAGCGTTCTTACCGTGCGACGGCGTCCCTGTCAAGGTAATCTGCTAAATGACCGTGTCTCACGGAGAAGTTGGTATACAGCAGCAAAGGTCGTATGGTGCGGGATACGGCGATTAGGATATTGTTTTTGAAAAACCCGCAGTGCAGCTCGTCCGTTGTGCTGCGCTACGTAGTACGCACCAACTGTATCAGTGTACTCACTCCAGGTGTATCGCTCCATTAGTAAACAGAGACAATGCACTACTACACTGGTTGACAGCAGTTGCCTACAACTGAAGAGTGTAATGCGGCCTCCACCGGTTTAAATAATCCTCGTAGGAAAAAATGACATTAGGGAAAAATATTTGTTTTGACGTCCCCTACAACCTCCCAGAGTTTGTCGGTTTAAATACTTTTGACCCAGTATATACACTCCTGGAAATGGAAAAAAGAACACATTGACACCGGTGTGTCAGACCCACCATACTTGCTCCGGACACTGCGAGAGGGCTGTATAAGCAATGATCACACGCACGGCACAGCGGACACACCAGGAACCGCGGTGTTGGCCGTCGAATGGCGCTAGCTGCGCAGCATTTGTGCACCGCCGCCGTCAGTGTCAGCCAGTTTGCCGTGGCATACGGAGCTCCATCGCAGTCTTTAACACTGGTAGCAAGCCGCGACAGCGTGGACGTGAACCGTATGTGCAGTTGACGGACTTTGAGCGAGGGCGTATAGTGGGCATGCGGGAGGCCGGGTGGACGTACCGCCGAATTGCTCAACACGTGGGGCGTGAGGTCTCCACAGTACATCGATGTTGCCACCAGTGGTCGGCGGAAGGTGCACGTGCCCGTCGACCTGGGACCGGACCGCAGCGACGCACGGATGCACGCCAAGACCGTAGGATCCTACGCAGTGCCGTAAGGGACCGCACCGCCACTTCCCAGCAAATTAGGGACACTGTTGCTCCTGGGGTATCGGCGAGGACCATTCGCAACCGTCTCCATGAAGCTGGGCTACGGTCCCGCACACCGTTAGGCCGTCTTCCGCTCACGCCCCAACATCGTGCAGCCCGCCTCCAGTGGTGTCGCGACAGGCGTGAATGGAGGGACGAATGGAGACGTGTCGTCTTCAGCGATGAGAGTCGCTTCTGCCTTGGTGCCAATGATGGTCGTATGCGTGTTTGGCGCCGTGCAGGTGAGCGCCACAATCAGGACTGCATACGACCGAGGCACACAGGGCCAACACCCGGCATCATGGTGTGGGGAGCGATCTCCTACACTGGCCGTACACCACTGGTGATCGTCGAGGGGACACTGAATAGTGCACGGTACATCCAAACCGTCATCGAACCCATCGTTCTACCATTCCTAGACCGGCAAGGGAACTTGCTGTTCCAACAGGACAATGCACGTCCGCATGTATCCCGTGCCACCCAACGTGCTCTAGAAGGTGTAAGTCAACTACCCTGGCCAGCTAGATCTCCGGATCTGTCCCCCATTGAGCATGTTTGGGACTGGATGAAGCGTCGTCTCACGCGGTCTGCACGTCCAGCACGAACGCTGGTCCAACTGAGGCGCCAGGTGGAAATGGCATGGCAAGCCGTTCCACAGGACTACATCCAGCATCTCTACGATCGTCTCCATGGGAGAATAGCAGCCTGCATTGCTGCGAAAGGTGGATATACATTGTACTAGTGCCGACATTGTGCATGCTCTGTTGCCTGTGTCTATGTGCCTGTGGTTCTGTCAGTGTGATCATGTGATGTATCTGACCCCAGGAATGTGTCAATAAAGTTTCCCCTTCCTGGGACAATGAATTCACGGTGTTCTTATTTCAATTTCCAGGAGTGTATAATTTTTTTTATATACAGGGTGTTACAAAAAGGTACGGCCAAACTTTCAGGAAACATTCCTCATAGACAAATAAAGAAAAGATGATATGTGGACATGTGTCCGGAAACACTTAATTTCCATGTTAGAGCTCATTTTAGTTTCGTCACCTACGCTTCCACCTACGCTCAATGGAGCACGTTATCATGATTTCATACGGGATACTCTACCTGTGCTGCTAGAACATGTGCCTTTACAAGTACGGCACAACATATGCTTCATGCACCATGGAGCTCCTGCACATTTCAGTCGAAGTGTTCATACGCTTCTCAACAACAGATTCGGTGACCGATGGATTGGTAGAGGCGGACCAATTCCATGGCCTCCACGCTCTCCTGACCTCAACCCTCTTGACTTTCATTTATGGGGGCATTTGAAAGCTCTTGTCTACGCAACCCAGGTACCAAATGTAGAGACTCTTCGTGCTCGTATTGTGGACGGCTGTGATACAATACGCCATTCTCCAGGGCTGCATCAGCGCATCAGGGATTCCATGCGACGGAGGGTGGATGCATGTATCCTCACTAACGGAGGACATTTTGAACATTTCCTGTAACAAAGTGTTTGAAGTCACGCTGGTACGTTCTGTTGCTGTGTGTTTCCATTCCATGATTAATGTGATTTGAAGAGAAGTAATAAAATGAGCTCTAACATCGAAAGTAAGCGTTTCCGAACACATGTCCACATAACATATTTTCTTTCTTTGTATGTGAGGAATGTTTCCTGAAAGTTTGGCCGTACTTATTTGTAACACCCTGTATAACGTAACGAATGGCACCAACGTAACACCCAGTTACACGTGATTGTACAAACCTGCATTTATTCTCTGACCATTAAAAGAAGGCGAATTAGATGAGCGTCCTCTAAAGAAGGGTTGTGATGTAGTATATGAAGATGTCGCTGAAAAGAATCCTAGGGCAGTAAAGGAAGCGAGATAACCAAACGAGGAGGAGTTGAGGTACAGAGCAGACAGCAGTGAGGGTAATTAGGGGTGGTCGGCTGTAAGGATAGCTGCCTGTGCCACCGCTGTCGAGCAGTCCTGTCCCCTAGGGGATGAGATGGGGTGAGGGGGGAGGGAGGGAGCGTAGTACAGCGGAGAAGCTGAGGTTGTGACGCCGCGGCAGGCAGCAGTTATCGCGTGCTGCGGTGATTAATTGCAGCTGCGAACGGCCGCCGCTGCAATCACTCATGCGGCGTAATGAATACGCGAGCAGGGTGGCCCTGGGACGCTTTTGAGGACGTCTGCGGTACCGTCTGGGCTCTGCTCGCGGTCTGCTGATAGCGGGATGGGTGGGGAGGACGGGAGGTGAGTGAGGTACGAAACACGGAACAGCAGGCGGCGCAGACAGGCTGTGCTTCCGCGTGCTTCATTTCACCCAGCCCACACTTTAACTTGCTCCTTGCTGCAACTGACTCAACTCAAAATGTTTGTCCGATCTCCTAGGAAGAACTTGAAGGTTATTCCTCCGTAACTCTGTTGTAGTACAGTAAAACTAGCTGAAAACGGAACTGCAAGGGACTATCAGTCTAGAACCGTGCGACCGCTAAGGCCGCAGGTTCGAATCCTGCCTCGGGCATGGATGTGTGTGATGTCCTTAGGTTAGTTAGGTTTAAGTAGTTCTAAGTTCTAGGGCACTGATGATCTCAACATGTGAGTCCCATAGCGCTCAGAGCCATTTGAACCATTTTTGGAAGGGACTATAATAATTTGACAAATTGGTCAAATTTCCAGATTACATAAAGTAAGTCACGTGCCATGCTCAAATGTAGAAATATGTGATTATACACGTATTTACATGCCTTTACTCGTGTTCAATAGCTGTTCAGTTACTGTATATCCTACTCATACAAGTAGAACAAAACTGTAGACTATTCCTCTTTGGTACATCATATGACAAGTATCTACATTTTAAAATTTCCTTCCAATATCCGTCACGATTGCGATAATAGTTTTTCTGTGGTGTCTAATTTCGTACTGCGACACACATGTTGAAATCATGGCCTAAAAGGTAAGTGAAATCATGCAAACCCAACCAATATACATGAGATTAACCAGATATTCATTATTTCTAATAGTAATCATTATACAAATACTAAATCATCAACCTCTTATGAGTACGCAATGCAAACTCTTTTTCAGTCGAATACAGCACACACTATCTTTTTTTCCTATTGGAAGAAAATATCTTAGTACGATCGCAAAAGTATATCATTCAGGAGTTACGTAATAATTACTAGAGAGGAATAACGAACATTTGATTACTCGCACGTGCACTGGTGGGAACTGTGCGATCACACTTGCGTCTAAGGCCATGGTTCGTAAATGGATGTGATGGCCTGAAACTGGTCACTACGATGAAGTGACTGTTATCGCAGCTGTGACTGGTATTGGAGGGAAACAAATTCGTACCCAACTTGCTGATCCCGTCTTCCTTCATTATATTGGAACTTCATAAAAAAAGTCTGTGTTTCTAATATAATTTTCAGGTGGCTGTCTCGATACGAGACACGATAACGGCCTCTACAGGCTACGTTCTCTCGCTTAATATGACATTGATAACTGAATGTCTTTCTGTCTTTAATAAAGTAAGGAGCCAGGTCATTGTAGTCATAAGACGTTGTATTCTTCCTTCAAATGTATTAAAAATTAATTAATGTTCTTCACATAGCTTCTTTCATTGATATAAAACACCGCGTTAATCGGTAGGACAACACGTCATACGAAAGTTGTTTCGTCATTAATTTACGTCTTGATTAATGGAAACCTCAGTTGAAATTTCTGCTTATACAAACATCGGTAATGCTTGGTATGTTGTGCAGGGAGGCACACTGATCTTTCTTCAAGATGGCGCTCATATTCGGGAACGTACGGTTTGGGCGCTAGAGAGCGCCGAACTCTCAGATGGGTCTGCATTCCAAAATGCTTTAACAAAACCAACGTGTTTCAGTTGCCTACATTAGAAAATGGCGTATCTCTTACGTCAAGGCAGTGCCTACAACGGTAACCAGTACGTGTGGTTGTCTCTGAAATATTTCACTCGCTCTGTGGACTCGAGGAATAAGGTCCTCTACTGATATTACACGTGTCCCATACACCGTACTCTTCTTACAGTCGCACAGAAAGTATTCGAGAGGTGTCAGATCTGATGACCGTGCTGCCCGTGGAACCGATCCATCTCTACTAAACCATGGATTGAGATATTGGACTCTGAGATGGAAAAAGGAAATTAGCGTTTGGCGTCATTGGCAGGGAGGCCCCTTGCGTGGAGGTCCGGTTTTCTTGGTGCAGGTCTTATTACATTCGACGCTACAGTGGGCGACCTGCGAGCCGGATGGGGATGGAATGATGAGGACAACCCAACACCCAGTCCCTGAGCGGAGAGAATCCCCGACCCTGTCGGGAATCGAACCCGGGCCCGTAGAATGGCAATTCGTCACGCTGACCACTTAGCTGTCGGGGCGGACGACGCTGAGGTGATTACGCACATGGACATCCGCCATGAAGCAGTCACATATCCATCCGAACATTTATTGACACTACATCCAACAGGATAGGCAAAAAAGCTCTAATGAGTGTGAGGCAGATCCGTCCTATTTGTCTTTTAGGCAGTAGATACGGCCCAATGATATGGCCATCAGTTACCCCGATCCATATGTTAATACCGACCCTGTGTTTTTGATTTTGAATTACCCACGCATTCTATTGTCGTGCGCCCAAATATGCATGTTGTGATAGTTTAATACGCTGTCTCTAGCGAATGTGCATTCATCCGCGAGTAGCATCAAAGTCGGGAATTGTGGCTATAGCATATATTGTACTAAATACCACTGCGCAAACTGTACCCGTCGGGGGTAGTTGTCCACCTATAATGCCTGGACGTTTCACAGGTGGTATGGATAATGCCGATGTTCATTGATAACATGCTCCTTGGTGACGTTCGCTCGCTGTGTTCTTTAGTTTTCTGTGCGTCGAAGTCGTTTAGGAAATTTCGTGCTTTAGTATTCAGCTGACGTTTCTCGTTGTTTCTACTGAATTATATCAGCAAATTTTCATTCACTGTTTTAATTTCGTTGAGTGTTCCAGTGGCCACTTCATATTTTGGTTTTAGCTAGTAATTTTGTGAAGTTTTGTTGGTAAATGGTGTTAACTGTGGTGAAATAGTATTAATGCAAGCAGTTGCTTTCTTAGTAGACAGAGAATTTCGAGACCACTGTTGTTTGTTCTGTAAATAGATCCACTGGTATAACTGAACTTAGGTAATGGAGACGTATGGTTTTTTTCAGTAATTGCAAAATTTTACCATGAATGAGAAATGTGGGCTCCATCGTAGGTTTGTGAGAGTGGACTACGGTGTGTTAAAAGTATTTTCATTGGGGGGAAATGAGTGGGGAAGCCAGTGGACATTCTAGCGAGACCCTCTCATGGAAATACAGAATCTGTAGTAGAAATAAGTTGATAGAGGAGCAGGAGCGTAAGATCTGTACCCTTCAGATGCAGTTACTACGCGCAAAGGAGGAACTATATAGGTTGAGGAGGTGAAGGGCACCCGGGAATGGGAACTGGCAGTTGGAATGAAGATAACTAGGAGAAGGGGGTATTCAGACAGTTGTACTTTGCGTATATGCTATAGATTTGACCAACTACCAGAGTGGAGCAAAGCCTCTTGTAGCTGTAGATGTAGGAAACGTGCAGCAGTCCTCAGCAGTTAGGAGGCCTAGGTTAGTTGCAAAGTCTAACAGAAAGAAGAAGGTTCTGCTGCTAGGTAGTTCGCACGGTAGAGGTGTGGGTCAGCTTGCAGGAAGTGTTGGGGAGTGAGTACGAGGTCACCAGCATTGTAAACACTAGTGGAGGTTTGGCTCAGGTGATCCACAGCATAAGAGAGTTATGTAGGAATTTTACAAAGGAGGATTAGGTAGTAATAGTGGGTGGTGCAGGGAACAGTCTCGATAGGGACGGGGAATATGAAGTAGCTGATGACCTGGTAAAGACGGCTACTCAAACTGGTGGCACTAATTTGCACTTCTTGCAACTGTTTCCGCGTCATAATCGGACTCATCTTAATGCAGCTGTTAACATGGGGCTGGAGGCTGGTGGCAGAGGGCATGGGTCACATTGCAGTGGTGCCAGTTGAGTCTATCAGTAGATAGTGCATGGCCTCCACCTCAATGGGTATGGGAAGGGAAGTCTGGCAAAACTTATTGGTGACAGTGTACTGGGTGGTGGTTGGATCACTCATGAAAAATTCCTGTAGTGGTTGGTGTTAGAGGTGCCACTTTTCTAGATTGAAGTCAGCTGATGGGTATACCTGCTGAAAGGAAGTCCCTCTAACTGAGGGCTCACCTTCAGAGAATGTCATGTTTCCAAGGAGAGAACGAATTACCATATTTCATCAAAATATAAGAGGTATTAGAGATAAAGTTAGTGAACTGCTAATAAATGTTGACTCTGAAAAGATTGGTATGTCGGATGACCACTTAAATAACTTAGCAATTCAGACGTTTCCTTTACCAGGATACAGATTAGCTGGCTGTTTTTCAAGGAGATCCTTGCGGGTTGGGGGGGAGTGACTTTGTACATAAAAAACGGTATTCCATTTGAGTCCATAGATGTATCACGGCACTGCACTGTACAGATATTTGAATGCTGTGCAGGGGCAGTTGAATTTAGTGAAACTAAACTTCTAATTGTTGTTGTTTTTAGGTCCCATAACTCTGACTTCAGAGCATTTCTGCTCAAGTTAGAGAGGGCTCTTGATTCACTTTGAGGGAACTACCAGAAATTAGCTATATGTAGTGACTTCAATATAGATTTTGTGTATGATGGTGCAAGAAAAAAGATGTTGAAAGATCTGAATTCATATGATCTGATCCAGACTGTGTTCTTTCCAACTATGGTGCAGGGAAACAGTAGCACAACCACAGAGATTATTTTTATTCCTTCTTCATTACTAGATGGAAATTCTGTTAGTAAAAGGGTGAAGGGCATTTCAGACCATGATTCACAAATTTTAGCACTAAAAAGCTTTTGTAATCAAACAAATGTCATATGTAATTACAAAATATATAGGAAAGTTAATCTAACAGCAATAGAGAGTTTTTTAAACCTTGTCAAGGGGCAAGAGTGGCAGAATGTTTATAGAGTTTACTCTATGTACCGACTACATTAACAGCTAAGTTTGATTATACGTAGACCAACTACTTCTTTGTCCCACTGGGATAGCCAGATACTTCCTTCTCGATACCAAACGCCAAAATAGCAAGTTTTGCTAGTTGGGTCCTTTCACTTGAATATGCTTCAATTGATCAACTTGAAGTTGGATGGAATGAGGTACTCGTCTCCTTACTGACTTGCAAATTTAATCACGTGTTTTTGTTACTGTGCCGTAAATGCGCAGTAACTAAAATTTCGCTACTTTCTATCCTTTCGGTGTTGAAAATTAAACAGCCAACGCTCGATGGCCAAGATGTCTGTAACTCCCTAAGAGAGGAGCGTGGCCGCTTTGTAGCGCGGTAGATGGTGCGAAACAAGTATGAGGTGAGCACGTGACCCTCCAGCACTGATGCCTTTCCAATCCACGGTTATTAAGTACATGCGACTGCATGTTGCAATTATGGAACGTGGGACTTCGATTGGTCGACAAATTGTAAAAATAATATTCCAACAGCCGTTTATAGCTTTTTATTTACGCTACGAATTTCGACTGGTGAATAGAGTAACCTTCAGTCCCTGTAGCAAGAACAACAAAAAGCATCCAGTCGTACACGTACATGGGTATAACAGGGAACCAATATTTTCGCTTGGTTTCCGTAAAAGACTTCATGAGTAATGTGTGCTCTTCACAATTGACAGTTTTTGTCACATGTGTGAACAGTACACATTGGTACAGACCCAGAGTCAAATATAGGTCCCATCCTTTATATATTTAAGACTGTATGCTTTTCGTTATTCATGCCACAGACCCTGAAGATTACTCTGTTGACGACACGAAACTGACAGTCTAAATAAAAATCTATAAGAGTAAGGGCTGTTGGAATATTATTTTTACAATGCACGGTTATTTTGGTGAACGTAGAAGACTGAAAAAGCAGAATGTTTGACCTGCCTTGGTCCCCCATCTAGCGAATGGACGTTGATACAAACAATTTTTACATTACAGACAGTCTGAAATTGAAGAGCGTTTGCACCGATTTTCGGGATCGGTTTAGAGGGTACTGACTATGTATGAGATTGCGGTATGTCGTATGTACCACTGCTGCGAACAGAACAGACTGACGTCTTTATAAGATCTGTAGGCTATGATCGGTTAGCTGTTACTTAGCTCGACTATCCGAGATCATACAGCCAATTTGTAATTGTAATTGTAATTTGTACTGAGACAATAGGCTGTTTCCTACGTTAAAAGTATGGTTCAGATTGCTGTTATTCTTATTGATTATTACATTCAAATAACTTTTACGCTCAATATTACCACAATAAATGTATTATTCTTATGTAATTAAAGATTAAAAATGATGAAAGATCAAGATTTGGTCACGTGATCGAAGACATTCCTTTATAGGCTGAAGCTCTCTTGGCATAGGACGAAGTTTACGTGTGTTATACTAGTCATAGCCGAAGTTACGAGGCTTCTAGGTCCTTTTCTGCAATCAGTTTACTATTTGTTGATGGAAAAACGCAATTACAACTTTTAAGTAACAAGACAAAAAAATTTTGTGAACGCTGATAGTGGAAACCTTGCGAAACCTGGTGCGTTTTACTCCATTTTTTTATGCGCGATATTGATTTGATTTCACTGCTGCGTGTAACATCATAACACTTGCTCAAAACTAAGGAGTTATGGAATTTTAGCAAGTGGGTTCGTATATTACAAGTAGATTGTCGACAATCAGTCTGAGCTACGACCCAAGGCACAATAAAATTATTCCTGGCAAATCAGTTGTTGCCCACATCAGGAGCTCCACCGTGGAGCGGAAAGCACAAACGGATGCTTTGAACAGGTCACATGTACGAATCTTTAAGGCTCATATACGAGTATTTGTAAAAGTTCTACACGAAATACGAAAATAGTGTTAGTAAGACCTGAGTGAAGTAATTTTTAACATTTTTTTGCAGCGACAGCAACTGAAATTGTTTATATAAGAATATACAGCCTACAGTTGCAGGTTGACATTATCGCTTACCTAGGTTTCAACGTTATTAATAATGTCTTCTTCAGAACGTAAATTATTATTTAAATGTTTGCCTGAAACAGGCCGTGTCCTAAGTCAACTTCATAAAACTTGATCCATAACCATAAGGTTTTGTCACTTCTATTAAACTAACTGTAGAAATTCACTTTAAGCCCGCTGTATGGGCCTCGTCACACGAGAAAAGCATTATTTCTATTAAAGATATACGAGGGTGGCGACATTCATTGGAAAATATCTTTCTGAACGTGATTTGTTTTGCCAGGGAATGCAAATGTAAGCGCATGAAAACATCAATGACAACACAATAATATCCTGTTTCATATCTGTGTCATGAAGTTTTGTAATTGTGATTTGGTTTTCGTTTGAGGGGATTGCCGATTCGTTTTACAAATCAGTTAAAATATTCTTTCGGGGTGGGTTCAAACTAGCAGTCTATAAACTAGCAGCTGGCCTACCGAATAATGTATATGAAGTTGTGAAAAATGACAATTTTCACTAAGAGTTTAGTTTCGTTCAGTGTCGCTATCCTTCCTTGTAACAGAGGGAAAGCATATCTCGGAGGTAATTTTAACTTCACAGTGAGACACATTTTTAATTTAGTGAGCTTGTTCGTCCACGTGGTGCTAATTTGCCGGTACAGAGCAACAATATTTTACGCACGTTCTCATTCTCTGGAATACCCAAAAACAACTTTTCAGAAGTTTTTGTAGACGTAATTGTACAGTACGGTATCCGGAAAGTAAAATCAAAAACATGCAATGGTATACGTTGTGAATTAGCGTTATTATAGCAGGAACAGCGAGCTAGCCGGTGACGTCACAAGCATTACACGACTCGAATGGTGCTTTTTACGGACCTTTCAAATTATTTGAATTTCAATTCCGTTTTTACAAAAGAATACTGATATTAAAAAGGAGAAAAGCGTTTTAGGAGCATAAAATTAAACAATTCACCATTTAAGACCATTTCCAGAAAGCATTCAAATACCATATTCTCTTTTTTTTTTAACGCTGCCCCCCCACCCGTTCCCCCCCCCCCCCCCCTTTCCCCTTTCTCCCGCCGTCACCACGCCGTTTGATGTGAGCCTTCTGATTTGTTATGACTTGCTGAGGTCTGGAAATTTCATTCCTCATCCGTTTTGTAAGCAATTCTCTGTGAACTATGGCCGGTCGCTATGTGACTGTCCTCATGTCGCACTGCTACTTCTTGTCTGGCGCTCGTAAACTCTGCCGGTAGCCACCTGATAATGTGTTCAGGGGTTTCCAGGAAAGGAAAGAAACTCATATGCATTACTGTTCAACATGTCACATATTAATATACAGCTCTTTGTCTGCCAAAACAGAGTTACAAAACACAGCCTTCAGAAATGGCTTCACAAAAGAAAACGAAGTAAATACTCCATAATTCGAATCAAGAACAGCAGCCAACGCGAGTAACGCAGAAATAAATATCCTAGGAGTAGTTAAGCAGCTTAAATCACTTAATAAAAGCAAGTCTTCTGGTTAAGACTGTATACCAATTAGGTTCCTTCCAGAGTATGCTGATGCCATAGCTCCATACTTAAAAATCATATACAATCGCTCGACGAATGATCCGTACCCAAAGACTGGAAAGTTGCACGGTCACACCAATATTCAAGAAAGGTAGTAGAAGTAATCCGCAAAAATTGCAGTCCCATATCATTAACGTCGATAGGCAGCAGAATTTTGCAACATATGTAGTGTTCCAAAGTTATGAATTATCTCAGAGAGAACGGTGTATTCAGTCCGGAACCGCACGACTGCTACGGTCGCAGGTTCGAATCCTGCCTCGGGCATGGATGTGTGTGATGTCCTTAGGTTAGTTAGGTTTAAGTAGTTCTAAGTTCTAGGGGACTGATGACCACAGATGTTAAGTCCCATAGTGCTCAGAGCATTTTGAACCAGAACGGTCTATTGACACAAGACAACACAGATTATAATACATCGTTCTTGCGAAACCCAACTATCTCTTTACTCACATGAAGTGCTGAGTGCCACCGACATGGGATTTCAAATTGATTCCGTATTTCTGGATTACCGGAAGGCTTTTGACACTGTACGCCAGGAGCGGCCTCTAGTGAAATTGCGTGGCTATGGAATATCCTCTTAGTTATACGACTGTAATAGTGATTTCCTGTCAGAGATGTCACAGTTCGTAATAAGTGACGGAAAGTCATCGAGTATAACAGAAGTGATTTCTGGCGTTCCCCAAGGTAGTTTTACGCCCCTTTGCTGTCCCGTATCTCCTAAACGATGTGGGAGACAATCTGAAAAACCGTCTTCGGTTGTTAGCAGATGACGCTGTCGTTTGTCGACTAGTAAAATTATCAGAAGATCAAAACAAATTGCAAAACGATTTAGAATATACATATAGCGCTAAACATGACAATTGACCCCAAATATCGAAAAGTGTGAATTCATCCACATGAGTGCTAAAAGGAATGGGTTAAACTTCTATTACACGATAAATCAGTCAAATCTGAAGGCCATAAATTCGACTAAATATTAAGAAATTGGAATTACGAACAACTGAAATTGGAAGGAACACATAGAAAATGTTGTGGAGGGAGGCTTAGCAACGACTTCGTTTTATTGGCAGAACACTTAGGAATTGTAACAGACCTACTAAGGAGACTGCCTACACTATGCTTGTCCGTCCTCTTTCAGAATACTGCTACGCGGTGTGGGATCCTTACCAGATAGGATTGACGGTGTACATTGAAAAAGTTCAGAGAAGGGCAGCACGAATTGTATTAACGTAATATAGGGGAGGAACTGTCACTGAAATTATATATGATTTGGAATCGACATCATTAAAACAAAGGCTTTTTTTTTCTTTCTCACGAAATTCCAATCATTTGTCGTGCGAATGCGAAAATAGCTTGTTGACGCTGAGGTACATGGGGAGAAACGATCACCATGATAAAATAAGGGAAATCAGAGCTCTTCCGAGCGCTATACGAGATTTGAATAATAGAGAATTGTGAAGGTAGTTCGATGATCCCTCTGCCAGGCACTTAAATGTGATTTGCTGAGTATCCATGTAGATGTAAATGTAGATGTTTGTACACGGTATCAGTTTACCTATATACTACGACTTGAATAAAACAGTAGTTGCAGATTCCACCCCCTCTGCCCTGCTTTCGCCACATTATCAGGTTTTCCTCAATAGTTGTTGGCTTATTTAAACTATCCAGACAATGATCTTCCAGATGCTTAGAGTATTCCAAAAGTAACGATACATTTTCACGAAACACACCTGCAGTACTGAAAACATGTATCTACAGAACAAGGGCAGATTTGAGGTACTAGAAATCATTGAAGTTCAAAGCGACCACGCTTCATATCACAAACCGGAGAACTTGCTATTTTTAAAGATATTACTTCCATATTACTGCTCACGAGTGTATCCGCCTGATTGGCAGGTAATTCTGAATTCTGATGCTTTGCGACGATTACATTTCGTTTCGAAAGTTTCTTAGTGGATTTCATACTCATTTTGATACATTCAAAACCATGCAAGTTCAAATGGTTCAAATGGCACAATGGGACTTTACATCTGTGGTCATCAGTCCCCTAGAACTTAGAACTACTTAAACCTAACTAACCTACGGACATCACACACATCCATGCCCGAGGCAGGATTCGAACCTGCGACCGCAGCGGTCACGCGGTTCCAGACTGAAGCTCCTACAACCGCACGGCCACACCGGCCGGCAAACCATGCAAGTTTTGTACAATTTAGTAGATAGTTTTTATTGGTGCTGCAATTCATTGCGGAACGATCAACTCCAAAATACTATCTCATTTGCGTTTTGAACTGGTTCTACACTCTATTTATACCATAAACAATCGTTCTGCAGTGTGTTTATAGATGTCAGCCACTTGGCAGCGCTGAAGTTGCGGTTGTGAAATAACCACAGTAGTCTAGCAACTGTTTGTCTTAGACTGTGCTTTATTCCTGTACACTTGGGACTTCAGGTAACCGTAGGCGAATGAGTGCAAAGGCGTGAGGTCAATCACTTCACAGCTCACATATGCACTGAACCTCACTGATTCACAGTCGATGGAGCATGCGATGGCGGTAATCTCGAACAATGCGAGTAAAATTCGGAAGAGCTCCGTCCTGCTAGTACACAACGTAATTCAGAACTTCATGAGGCTCCAATACCGATTCTCGGAAAAGTTCAAGCATGTCACGGTATCTGCTACTTGTTATTGTTTGCTCTGCAAAAAAGGATGGTCTATAAATCTTAGTCTTGGTCATCCCCAGCCATATATTTAGTTTTGGGGCATTTCTATCTAATTCTTGGTGACCCACATCCGGCGAAACCATATATCTGATGTATTAAGATGGTATCTGTTCCCGAAAGAACAGATACCATATTCATATAGTTAAAGGCTACCCGGCCATTGACCTTCTTCTGTGCGAATGCGCACGCTTTGCCCTAACTCTTACGGGAGTCGTCAGCTTAGTCGGGTGCGAGTAATGAGTGAATGGGCAAATATGTATTAGGAACACTGGGAAGGTGGGTCTCAGGGGAAGCTTGCAAGGCGTAAGTCCGTGCAGTCGCACTATCCTCGGTGCCCTCGGCGGCTCAGATGGATACAGCGTCTCTCATGTAAGCAGGAGATCCCGGCTTCGAGTCCCGGTGGGGACACACGTTTTCAGCTGTCCCTATTGATGTAAATCAACAACACCTGTCAGCAGCTAAGGATTTCGGTTTAATTATCATATGTGTGAAACGTGGTCTCGTCTCAGCGAAGGTGGGTATCGAATACGGCCTCCACAAAGTCAGTACAGAGTACAAGGGGCGTAATCTTCCACTTGAAGATGTTGCATTATCTGACGGCCACACGCTGTCTTCTTCAGCATAAATAGAAGAATCCGCCAGACGATTGTTGAAAGTGCAATTTCAGGCGCAGCCGACGAAAGAAAGCGTGTGGTACCCTTTCAGTGGCCTCGTAAATCTTCCGGACAACGTCGTGAGATGTATACAGTCATCCAGAAGACATCTATTCATCATCATTGGCGGCTGTCTTCCGTAACTCCGACGGTTCAACTCCTTTCCAAATCTTTTAACACCAAATTTCCGGTAAAAACTGTGGTTACTGTTTCTTCTCCAAAGAACATCTCGAAGACCTGTGATTAGGAACTGATTGAATTAACGTTCTCGCGTAAATGAATCATCACTTTTGTGACACACTGTATTACATTTTTCTGTAACAAGATGGCACATAGGAACGCCGTACAGGTCCACTTATGTTTCACCTTGTGCAGTATCCTCAATCACTACGCTGGATGTTTTCACGCCTGCGCAGTGCGGCAAGTTGAAGCTCGGATGTAATCACCGAGAATAAACGCCCACCGACGAGTGGAACGGCAGCGAAAGAGAAACCCTTGTGAGATATCCCTTACCGCCTACCCACAAGCCCTGGGCGGACGCATACCCACCCAACCAAGACCCCCCCCCCCTTACCCACACATCTACCTGCTTCACCGTATCGGCCGCCCACGACGCAAACAGGCCGATAAAACTCTCCGGATACCGTAGCCGCATCGGAAAACACTAGCGGCCGTTCCAGCATACGACGGGCCTCCGTCCTCAGGGAGGCAGTCTGCTGCCGCACTGTTTACCCGGCCGCCGAGGACGTTCAAGGACTGCTTGCACTCAAGGCGAGACAGTTCATTAGACTGGGGGATGGAGGGTGTGTGTGTGTGTGTGTGTGTGTGTGTGTGTGTGTGTGGGTGGGTGGGTGTGTGTGTGTGTGGGTGGGTGTGTGTCATTTTACGTTCCAGGAATACCATTGCTGACTTCCGTCGAACAGACAGTATGTAAGCGGCCCAGCAGATATATGTGCAGTTATACGCATGCACACAAGACCTGTGATGTCCACGTAGGTCATCTGCCACGACGTCCCAACCCACGTGATAGCGTTCTGCCAACAACAAGTGTTCCTGCCATTACTTACTTATTTATTGTTTAGTTAAGCAGTCTAGATTACGACCTCAAGGCTCCAACCTAGGTCGGACCAGGAATACCATATACCATAAAATACAATGGTGTGCGAAAGGTAAGGGCGAAAGTACCTTCCGCGTTATCTGTCATTGCTAAGTAACTTAGCTTATTGAAACTCTCAATACACAAAAAGAACGGCTGCTGTATAGCACACAAGGTAGCTGCAAGAAATACGCAATGAGACGAACAAAAATAGCATTTTTACGAGGGTGGCCCAGAAAGTAATACACTGCATTTTTTCATCAACAGTTCTTTACTGAACATAATGAGAATTACACATACGAAAGAATGGTGTTTTATCTACACACCCTATTTATCCACGTCATCACCATCACTTTTTGTGACCTTCCTCCAGCGCGATACAAGGGTGAGTACGCCCTGTCGGTACAAATTCTTGTCCTAGTGGCGGAGACACTGTTTCACTGTGCGAACCACCTCCTCATCGTTCTGAACGTTTTTCCTATGAATGGCATCCTTTAATGACCCAAATAAATGGAAATCCGAGGCAGCTATGTCAGGGCTGTAGGATGGATGGGGTAACACTGTCCAAACCCGTTTTGCCTTGCGTTCAGCAGTCCGCGTCCACACTCTCTTTGCTGCTTGACGGATGGAGTGAGAACTGACAAATCGTAAAGCGTCTGTCCTCGCGAATGACAACCTCAGCTCGCTGCAGGACGTCAGGTGTCAGACCGGTGGATGGTCTCCCCGACCGCTCCAAATCGTGGGTCTCCGCCGAACTGCCTTCTGATGACCTCAGCCTCTTTTCCCAGCCACTAATTGTACTTCCGTCAACAGCAGATGCTCCATAGACTTGGCAGAAACGTTTGTGAATATTCCCCACAGTTTCTTTCTCTGCAGTGAGAAATTCAATGACGGCACGCTGCTTGTAGAGTATATCACCTACAGATGCCTTTTTGAAAGTGTTTTGCACCTGTCGGAAGCGGTGGAAACTTGGCGGACTCACTTAGAAGACTTCCAATAATACATACGTAACGTTTCGCATTCGTAGCATTGATTTGGCTGAGAAGCCTCGTATGTAAAGACAATAATTACAGCTGGGCTGCTGGACATTAAAACAGGAAGGATGTCGTTCTTACTAGTGTGTCTGATCACTACGATGACTGTGTATTCTGTGCGACGTTCTCTCAGGCTGCTAACGGCCTTGCCGCAGTGGTAACACCGGTTCCCGTCAGATCACCGAAGTTAAGCGCTGTCGGGCTGGGCTAGCACTTGGATGGGTGACCATCCGGTCTGCCGAGCGCTGTTGGCAAGCGGGGTGCACTCAGCCCTTGTGAGGCAAACTGCGGAGCTACTTGATGACTTTCACGGGTTTGCAGCCGGGTTCCATCGTCCTGACGACAATACGATATTTCGTCGGACCATCAGGCCGCCATCTTCAGGTGAGATTGAGTGCACAATCACGCCGGAACTGAAGAGACCTCAGATTCGGCGGCTCCTTTATACTGTTTCGGATTCCGGTAACTTGAAACAGGAGTTGGATCACCTTAAGGTTGTTTTCAGGCAGAATGGTATTCTGATCACCAAATTACTCGTGCTTTTCAATTTGGACCCCCACGAGAATCAACGGTGGACACGTCCAAATCAGTTGCTTTTTTACCCTTCGTGGGAAGTATTTCTTCGAAAATGTCAAGAATCCTCAGGAAATATGATATTAAAAGCGTCTTTATGCCTTTGGCCAAAACTAGATCCCTTCTTGGATCGGTTAAAGATGGTTTGGGACTGAGGAAGCCTGGGGTATACAAGATTCCCTGTCACTGCGGAAAGGCCTACATTGGACAGACTGTTCGTACGGTTCAAGACCGATGTGTGGAACATTAACGGCATATACGTTTGCTCCAGCCGGAAAAATCAGCCGTTGCTTAACACCGTCTTAATGAAGGGCACAATATGTCGTATAATGAGACGCAAATTCTTGTCTCGGCTTCCCGTTACTGGGACTGCGTACTGAAAGAATCAATTGAAATACGTCTGTCTGATGATATTATTAACAGAGATAAAGGTTTTCCTTTAACTAAGACGTGGAATCCTATTTTATCACACATAAAACAACAACGGTCTGGCTTCCGACCGGCTGCATTTTAATTTTGCGATTCCTCGCTTTTGACAGTTTTCACCGCTGGCGTTGCTGCAACTCTTCGCCTCACAGAGGGCTGCTCTTCCGTTGCTCGCGCGCGCGCAACGGCCAGTACCCGCGGTATAAAGGAGCCGCCGAATCTGAGGTCTCACTGGTGCGACCAATCTTAGACTACGCTGCTGTCGTGTGGGGCAATGCTGCTCCAACTCACATACAACGACTACAAAGAATTCAGAATCGTGCTGTGAAAAGAGCACTCCATCTTCCATATCGGTTCCCAACGAATGAGCTTCACCAACTCGCAGGGGTACCCTACTTGAAAGATCGATTTAGAACCAGTGCAAAAACCTTCTATGAAAACACGCAACAATCAGATAACGAACTTGTGCGACAACTTGGACACAGGGTGCACTACCTGGCTTCCACTAGATGGCCCGATGACCTACGTGAATAACGAGATTAGACATCTTGTGTATATCTTTTTATACACCTTAATAATTTTAAATTTTAACAATGTAAATTTATTTTCTTATTTTATTTATTTTAACTCAAATTATTTTATCTTAATTTTATTTTAATTATCATTATTTTTAACCTAATTTATTGTATTTATCATCTATTTATTTATTATTATTATTTTAACAAAGGTGAATGAATGAGTGTGAGAATGTGTTAACTGTATATGTATGTGTGAGTACATGTATATAATGTGTGAATGTGTGAGCGAAAAAAAAAATAAATAAATAAAATAAAAAATAAAAAAATAAAAATAATAAAAATAAAAAAATTAAGAAATTCAAAAAAGAATTTAAAAAAATAAAAAGAAATATCATACAGCTAACGTATTTTAAATCATTTAAAAGCAGAAAAATATATGACAACCAAAAGCTATTGTTTTAATGTTAATTTTATATTATTGAAGGCGTAGCCGCATGGCTTGAACTTCCATTTTCAGACTGGGCAATCCTTGATGCCCCAATATGTTCTGCAGCGGCGAGGTCTCTTCAGTTCCGGCGTGATTGTGCACTCAATCTCACCTGAAGATGGCGGCCAGATGGTCCGCCGAAATATCGTGTTGTCGTCAGGACGATGGATCCCGGCTGCAAACACGTGAAAATCATCAGTATTTGATACACCGGGAAAATCTACGTTAGCACATGAGGAGCTACTTGATTGAGAAGCGGCGGTTCCGGTCTCATATACTGACACGGCCGGGAGAGCGGTGTGCTGACCACAAGCCCTCCATATCCGCATCCAGTGACGCCTGTGGGCTAAGGATGACACGGCGGCCAGTCGGTACCTTTGGGCCGTCATGGCCTGTGTGGGAGGAGTATGGTTTCCTCTCATGCTGGTTTATGGATTGGTAACGAGTTCTTATGGTAGGGCGTTCCATTCCTCACCAGCGCGTCTGAAAATTGCTGGATGGCCGATGGCGCATGTGGACATACCGCTAAATTTCTCATAAACTCATGCAACTCGCGCTAGATGTGATGTAAGTAAGGGGAACGAGCAGGCCAGTCCATTCGCCCAATACCCTCTCGTTCCGATAACTATTTCACTTGCACGGTTCTTATCGGTCACACAGTTCATCCAAAAAAATGAAATCAGTGCCGAAAACATTCCTGAAAAAGGCGCACGTAGGGAACGAATACAGCGTCATAGTAACTTTGACCACTGAGTGTGCCGTCTCCAAAAATCTGGAGATCAGTACGCCTATGCAATTCCCTAACTCCTGGGCCATCAGAACGATCTTGTTCCACAACGTTCCTGGCTGTGTTACGTCTGCCCATTTCTCGCCGTATCAAAAGCACGACCAGAATCACTACTCACACTGGATTTGGTCTCATCTCAGAAGAATGCACGAAATTCGTTGGTGCTCTTTCCACCACCGCAAACGTTGCCGCCGTTGTGCTGGTTTCGATGGAAAATTCAAATGGCTCTAAGTACTATGAGAGTTAACATCTGAGGTCATCAGTCCCCTATACTTAGAACTACTTAAACCTAACCAACCTAAGGACATCACACACATCCACGGACGATTCAGGATTCGAACCTGTGACCGTATCAGTCGTGCGGTTCCGGACTGAAGCGTCTAGAACCACTCGACCACAGCGGCCGGCCGTTTCGATGGAACACAACTTTCTGGTCTTCGGGCAAAGAGACCACCCTCCTATGTAGTCCTTGTGCCACTACTTCCCTTGAGATTGCAATCCTTGCAGCACTACTAAATGTAGATGCAATGGCACCTGGTGTGTGACGTGGCTCCCTTCTGATGTATAACGTTGCTAGCCTAGGTGGCAGCACTTGAGATTTACTTCCAGAAGAGATCGAGAGGGAGCTACACACCCAAAATGTTAGTTCACTTTAGTAGAACTCTTTCATATACGAGAGTCATTTTAAAGTAGGAACCGACAGCACGTCGTTATCGAGCATCCCATTACATGACGCCGTTTCGTGGTCGGCCACTCTTTGCCATTCTCTCACTACTCCACCATTATGTTTCACATCTCTGGCGGTGTTGCTTGTCTGGTTGCATAACTTCGTTTGTCGTCAGGTCAGTCAGTAATCCGGCCAATTGTGAAGTGCCCTCGGTTATTCGGTTCTTAAATGCAAAACAAGTTCGTCATGCTGAAATTCACTGAGAGCTTGATGGAGTTAATCGTGCAGGTATAATGAATAATGGAAATGTGCTAAAATGGCATAGGCTGCTTCTGTAGTAGCAACTTCTGCCACCATATGTGACAGCAACACCAAAAGTAGCGGGAAGGGGTAGAAGGCACCATACTAAGACCTGTCCGAGCTTTCCAAGTAATTTATTGTTTCCAACTACAGTGCCCCTGTACCTCTCGACCTGTATCACTGGGCCTCGCAATGCTCAGGACACCACTTCACTGTCTGTGAAGAGGTTTGGCGCAAAGTGGCTGCCTCAGCGACCCGTGTATGCCATGCTGTGTGTCGGCCTTGTACGGCAGCATGCCAGCAGTTGCCTCAGCGGTCTGTGTGTCTGTCGACTCTCAGCGCCGCTGGGTGTGAGCCGCAGGCGGTCAGTTTCTTGCTTCTCGCTGGCGTGGTTGAGATTGCAGCGACAACAAGCACCCGCGATCCAACGTCCAAATCTGTGGCCCTCGCCTCAGGATACCTCTGGCGTGTGCTGGAAGGCAGGACGACTGCCGATGGTAGCGAGCCTGAGTGGCCCATCACTGGCTGACAGCTGACCCCGAGTCGGCCTCAGCGGATCGAACCAGCGAACCCCATGACTGGAACCCTAGCGCCCCATCTGCTGCTGCGTGCAGCTGGCGACGTGACACACCCCAACGTCCAGCAGAGCTGCCACAGTTGAAAGAATTTCGTTAGAAACCCTCATCTATTTATACACTTCTGGAAATGGAAAAAAGAACACATTGGCACCGGTGTGTCAGACCCACCATACTTGCTCCGGACACTGGGAGAGGGCTGTACAAGCAATGATCACACGCACGGCACAGCGGACACACCAGGAACCGCGGTGTTGGCCGTCGAATGGCGCTAGCTGCGCAGCATTTGTGAACCGCCGCCGTCAGTGTCAGCCAGTTTGCCGTGGCATACGGAGCTCCATCGCAGTCTTTAACACTGGTAGCATGCTGCGACAGCGTGGACGTGAACCGTATGTGCAGTTGACGGACTTTGAGCGAGGGCGTATAGTGGGCATGCGGGAGGCCGGGTGGACGTACCGCCGAATTGCTCAACACGTGGGGCGTGAGGTCTCCACAGTACATCGATGTTGTCGCCAGTGGTCGGCGGAAGGTGCACGTGCCCGTCGACCTGGGACCGGACCGCAGCGACGCACGGATGCACGCCAAGACCGTAGGATCCTACGCAGTGCCGTAGGGGACCGCACCGCCACTTCCCAGCAAATTAGGGACACTGTTGCTCCTGGGGTATCGGCGAGGACCATTCGCAACCGTCTCCATGAGGCTGGGCTACGGTCCCGCACACCGTTAGGCCGTCTTCCGCTCACGCCCCAACATCGTGCAGCCCGCCTCCAGTGGTGTCGCGACAGGCGTGAATGGAGGGACGAATGGAGACGTGTCGTCTTCAGCGATGAGAGTCGCTTCTGCCTTGGTGCCAATGATGGTCGAATGCGTGTTTGGCGCCGTGCAGGTGAGCGCCACAATCAGGACTGCATACGACCGAGGCACACAGGGCCAACACCCGGCATCATGGTGTGGGGAGCGATCTCCTACACTGGCCGTACACCACTGGTGATCGTCGAGGGGACACTGAATAGTGCACGGTACATCCAAACCGTCATCGAACCCATCGTTCTACCATTCCTAGACCGGCAAGGGAACTTGCTGTTCCAACAGGACAATGCACGTCCGCATGTACCCCGTGCCACCCAACGTGCTCTAGAAGGTGTATGTCAACTACCCTGGCCAGCAAGATCTCCGGATCTGTCCCCCATTGAGCATGTTTGGGACTGGATGAAGCGACGTCTCACGCGGTCTGCACGTCCAGCACGAACGCTGGTCCAACTGAGGCGCCAGGTGGAAATGGCATGGCAAGCCGTTCCACAGGACTACATCCAGCATCTCTACGATCGTCTCCATGGGAGAATAGCAGCCTGCATTGCTGCGAAAGGTGGATATGCACTGTACTAGTGCCGACATTGTGCATGCTCTGTTGCCTGTATCTATGTGCCTGTGGTTCTGTCAGTGTGATCATGTGATGTATCTGACCCCAGGAATGTGTCAATAAAGTTTCCCCTTCCTGGGACAATGAATTCACGGTGTTCTTATTTCAATTTCCAGGAGTGTATGTGGCTGTGCACCTCTGTGTTGCCATACGTGCCGTTTCGCATCACGTACTCATAACACGCTAGGTTGTCCAGTGGGCCCCTTCTGCCTGTGATTTGTGACATGCAAAACTGTTACGTATACTCCTTCAGCAATTTGATGGCCCTGTGGCCTCTAGTCTACTTCGCAACTGTTGGTACGCGTAACTCACTGCAGTCTGGCCCGCACCTGACTGTAACTTGTGCTCAGAATATTGCACAAAAATAACAAAAATAACTTTCCCTACCCTAAACGGTGGTGACGCTACATTACTGAAGAGAGGACAAATGTTCATGATGAAAAGCCATCTGGATGGCCTACTGTCACGAATGAAGACTTGACACAAAACGTTGATGAGGCTCTTCATTACTGACGAGTTGCATCAATTTCATCAAGTTTCAAGATAAGTAGTTTTTCATATTATTACTGACAAACTTCAATACAAAAGATGTGTGCTGGATGGCTGCCGAAAAATTTTGACAGGGAAACATAAGACAATGCTACATTCCTTGTCCATTTAATAGTGTTATCACAAGGATGATGAAGAGTTCTTGAGTCACATTGTGACCGGTGATGAAATGTAGATTGAGCACTACCCCCCTGAGAATAAACGTCAATCCAGTGAGTGGCATCATTCAAACTCCCTGATGAAACTGCGGAAATTGCGAGAACCTTCAACAAGGAAAATAATGGCCAAGGTTTCTTGGGAACCGGAAAGGCATTCTTCAGTTGGAAATTTTTGCCAAGAGGAATGACAATAAATGCTGATAGGTTCTGTGAAGCATTATTAAAGCTTAGGCTCGCTCTTCAAAGTCGCCATTGTGGACTTCTCTCTACTGGCGTCGTTCTGCTTCACAAAAATGCTCGGCATCACGTTGTGACAAGAACAAAGACGCCACTAGACTACTTTCATTCAGATTTACTGGATTCTCCACCAAACAGGCCTGATCTAGCACCATCAGACTGTCATCTGTCTTCTGAACTGAACGAATTCCTTTGTGGAGAGTGGTTGGAAAATGACGACACGTTTAAAGAAGCTGTTACTAACTGGGATAACGGCCAGGCGGCAGAGTTCCTTGATGCTGGCATCCAAAATCCGATGCCACGACTTGACAAATGTTTAAATGTTCATAGCGATTATGTTGAAAAGTGAAAAAGTGTGCATATTGTAATTTGTGATACAGTTTACGCTCATAATCAAAGTTTCTTTTGTTCCGTTATAAATGATCCTCTTATTGCGGTAGCTGCTGCTACAATGGCAGGTTATCAAGAGTTAGGTGAGTATAGACGTGGTGTTACAGTCGGCGCACGAGCGATGGGACACAACATATCAGAGGTAGCGACGAAGTGGGAATTTTCCAGTACGACCGTTTCACGAATGTACCGTGAATATCAGGAAGCCGGTAAAACATTAAATCTTCGACATTGCTGAAGCCGCAAAAAGATCCTGCAAGAAAATTACCAACGACAACTGAAGATAATCGTTCACTTTGATGGAGTGCAATCCTTCCACAAACTGCCGGATATTTCAGTTCTGGGCTATCAACAAGTGTCAGCATCCGAACCGTTCAACAAAAAACCATCGATATGGGCTTTCGGGGCCAAAGGCCCACTCACGTACGCTTGATGACTGCATGACACAAAGCTTTACGCCCCACCTGTACTGCTGATATCTGGAAACATGTTGCCTGGTCGGACGAGTCTTGTTTCAAATTGTATCGACGGGATGGACGTAGACATATATGCAGACAACCACATGAATCCATGGAACCTGCATGTCAGCAACGGACTTTTTTAAACTGGTGGAAGCTCTGTGATGGTGTGGGGCGTGGGCAGTTGGAGTGATATGAGACCTCTGATACGTCTAGATACGACTCTGACAGGTGACAAGGACGTACGTATCCTGTCTGGTTAGCTGCACTCATTCATGCCCATGTGCACTCCGACGGACGTGTTCAATTCCAGCAGGACAATGCGACACCCCACACGTCCAGAATTGTTACAGGGCGGCTCTAGAAACACTCTTCTGAGTTTAAATACTTACGCTGGCTGCCAGACACCCCGGACAAGAACTTTATCGAAAATATCTGGGATGCTTGGCCCTATTGAGAAAAGATCTCCATCTCCTTGTAGTCTTACGAATTTATGGTCAGCTCTGACGGGATACCAATTCGATTCTACACAGAGTACGCGAAAGAACTTTCCCCCCTTCTAACAGCCGTCTACCGCAAGTCTCTAGAGGAACGGAAGGTTCCAAATGATTGGAAAAGAGCACAGGTAGTCCCAGTCTTCAACAAGGGTCATCGAGCAGATGCGCAAAACTATAGACCTATATCTCTGACGTCGATCTGTTGTAGAATATTAGAACATGTTTTTTGCTCGCGTATCATGTCGTTTTTAGAAACCCAGAATCTACTCTGTAGGAATCAACATGGATTCCGGAAACATCGATCGTGTGAGACCCAACTGGCTTTATTTGTTCATTAGACCCAGAAAATATTAGATACAGGCTCCCAGGTAGATGCTATTTTTCTTCACTTCCGGAAGGCGTTCGATACAGTTCCGCACTGTCGCCTGATAAACAAAGTAAGAGCCTACGGAACATCAGACCAGTTGTGTGGCTGGATTGAAGAGTTTTTAGCAAACAGAACACAGCATGTTGTTATCAATGGAGAGACGTCTACAGACGATAAAGTAACCTCTGGCGTGCCACAGGGGAGTGTTATGGGACCATTGCTTTTCACAATATATATAAATGACCTAGTAGATAGTGTCGGAAGTCCCATGCGGCTTTTCGCGGATGATGCTGTAGTATACAGAGAAGTTGCAGCATTAAAAAATTGTAGCGAACTGCAGGAAGATCTGCAGCGCATATACACTTGGTGCAGGGAGTGGCAACTGACCCTTACCATAGACAAATGTAATGTATTGCGAATACATAGAAAGAAGGATTCTTTATTGTTTGATTATATGATAGGGGAACAAACACTGGTAGCAGTTACTTCTGTAAAATATCTGGGAGTATGAGTGTGGAACGATTTGAAGTGGAATGATCATATAAAATTAATTGTTGGTAAGGCGGGTACCAGGTTGAGGGTCATTGGGCTAGTCCTTAGAAAATGTAGTCATCAGCAAAGGATGTGGCTTACAAAACACTCGTTCGACCTATACTTGAGTATTGCTCATCAGTGTGGGATCCGTTCGAGATCGGGTTGACGGAGAAGATAGAGAAGATCCAAAGAAGAGCGGCGCGTTTCGTCACAGGGTTATTTGGTAACCGTGATAGCGTTACGGAGATGTTTAACCAACTCAAGTGGCAGACTCTGCAAGAGAGGTGCTCTGCATCGCGGTGTAGCTTGCTCGCCAGGTTTCGAGAGGATGCGTTTCTGGATGAGGTATCGAATATATTGCTTTCCCCTACTTATACCTCCCTAGGAGATCACGAATGTAAAATTAGAGAGATTCGAGCGCGCACGGAGTCTTTCCGGCAGTCGTTCTTCCCGCGAACCATACGCGACGAACAGGAAAGGGAGGTAATGACAGTGGCATGTAAAGTGCCCTCCGGCACACACCGTTGCATGGCTTGCGGAGTATGAACGTAGATGTAGATGTCCGTTCCCTCTACCAGCTTTTATGCATGCCGTAGGCAGGATACGAACCCGCGACCGTAGCGGCACTTCAGCCTGCTCTCGGGGGCCCTACACGGTATTAGATGTACCGGTTTCTTTGGCTCTTCTGTATATATATGCCCTAAGATGCCAGGACACAATAATCACTTTCAACCATACAATGTGGCAGAGTCACAGTACAATTAACTTCAAGCTCTGGTACGCAGTTCTCACTAATGACACAAGCTCGCTGCTGGATTTGAGCTGTGATTATTATAGTGATACTGTTATACAACTGAGTGGAAGGAGCAAGTCTGTGGTGTAAACACAGTTCCAGCAGCAGCGGCGTACCGAACCTCAAGAGGTCGTGACCTCGTCGACGTTGCTGCGCCTGGAAGCGACTGTTCTTAGCTTACGGTTCCTTACGGTGGTATCAACTTTATCTTGGGAACTCACTCTTCGGACTCTCGCCTCTTGCAAGATGTAATGGTCATGTTAATACGGTCGTATGACTTTTCAGTTTCTGGCATCAGTAAGCTTTTATGCAAATAAAAATCGTTCTGTGGGTAGGGCTGCCAGGCTTGGAAAAGCGGTTTTAAGCGCACGCCGGGCCATTCTTTGGGAACTGGTGGCCTGGACGACAGAGGGTGGAGTTCGCCGTGTAGCGAGAGCCGGACGCATGATGGCTGCGCAGAGCAAGCGCGGCAAGTGCTACGGAGTCGTCTGAGAGCTGGGTCAGAGGCCCAGAGGTTGCTGTGTAGTCTGCGGATGGCGAGAAGAACCTTACTCAGTGAGTAGCACCTCGCGCTCGTTCTGAATTTGGTGAGCGTCGGCATTCAGTCTGGAATTTCAATCGAGTCATTTGCCTTGGTTGAAAGAGTATTCATCCGTGACTGGCTCCGGTCGCGTGCAGGTTATAAAGTCTCGGGAGGATTTTTCCTATTTCTTCTGGGACACATCACATTGGATGTAACACCGAAGAACGGGTTGGGCTTATCACTGGCTATGGTTTCACGAAATTGTACCCCGGTAGTGTTCAGAAAATTTCCACGTGATGTGTGGCTAATCTTATGTCTTTCTGTTTTAGACTTCCAGGCTGTGCAAATCGTGTATATGAAGAGTATTCTAGAGAAGTGATGTCAGTCTCAGGGCACTTCGTAAACGTTCTGAGATTCCAGTAGCAGAAATTTGCGGGTAAGGAGGGGATAATTAATTCCTGTGATTAAGAAGCTACGTTTAACTGTATTGTTCCAAATCGCCTCATGTTCAAGAAGCAGGATGAACGTTTAGTTGGTTAAGACTGGTAACAGTAATCTGTCGTTTGCTGTGTTTATTCTTAGCTTCGGACTGTGGTAAAGTGCCAATGTATCTGATCGTCATGAAAGGTTGATTTGTGTGCGGATGCATTAATGCATGTCATGCTTCTGCAAATAGTAATTAAATTTGGTTATAGGTTTTTCTGGGAGCTACCCTAACGTTGTGTTTCTGGCAACCGGACTGGATGAACTGGCATTCAGTTATACACATGTCAGTATCCCTACGGCCAGCTACGGTGCACTAACATAAAAGTGATTCTGAACTTAAAATTAATTGTTTTAAAAATAAAATATTGAATTATTTTAATTTTTTAATGTTACTGGTTTTAATGTTTAAGAAAAAGGAAAATATGGATAATTTAGAATTTCAGTAATTACCGTTAAATATTTTGAATTATCTTAAATTCTTTTTCGAAAGGTTACTCTTTCTGATGTTTGAAAAAAAAATGGGATACTTGCGAAGTGTAGAGCTTAAGTCAACATTCTAAAATATTTGCCTTATTATAATGTTTTAACGATTATTTGTTTCATTCTTTAAGAAAAAGGAAGTACGGATTTTCTGTACAATTGTGTATGCCCGTGTAAACTAAAAAAATCCATAAATGGTCTGCCATTGTGTTCAGCCAGTTATCTCACCAGAACCGTTGTGGTCTAGCTTTACCAGCTCCAAAGGCTGCCTTTCCATTTCTAAACATTAAGAGAAGGTCACAATTTCCGACATTTGTAGCTGCAGTTGAGCGCGGTCGGCTTCCTCCTGTTTTTCGGGTAGCAGTGTTCGTGGTTCGGAAAGCTCTCTATGGACATAAAACAATGCTGTGACTCCTCAGCTGCAAAACCCACATTTCGATTTTCTTCCAGTTAACAGATGATTCTTCACTTCGTGAAGCCATCCATATGTTCGCACCACTACGTGTTTTAAAGAAGACCACAAAAGGGCACTGTTACTGTTCGCTGATTGACATACATTCTCTCTCCGGTTCGCATTAAACAATGCCCAATCCAAGGAATTAATCAGAAAAGTCCTTTATTAAGATTTGAGAGGAGCGAAGAATACAATAAACTTTCAAGTTTACTTAGCTTATTATTCTGAGATGATTCCAGTTCTTTTTGTCTAGGGGTCTGATTCTCGAAGCTGGAAATCTAACATCAGGTACTCACGTTTGCTTTGAACTAAATAACTTTCATGATTGTTGTTGCAGAATTTTTTACCTTAATATATTTTCCAATGATTTTCTCAAATTTTAGTAAGATTGAAGAATTTTTTACCTTAATATATTATCCAATGATTTTCTCAAATATTAGTATACATAAAGTGCAGGGTGTTTATAAATGAATATCGGGGTTTTCACGCTTAATAATATTTATTGTATTAAACATACATTTACAAATGATATGTCAAATGAAAGAGCAGCTCAGACAGTTTTACCAAAAACCTTATAAATGTTCAATGTGAGCAACATTTGTCACACGGCACTCATCAAGTCTATAGCCGAGTTCTTCCCAAACGTTGATAAATGTGTCTTCAGTGATTGTGGCAACAGCTGCTTCAATCCGGCTCCTTAATTCAGGGAGATCTTCTGGTAGCGAAGGCATGTATACACGATCCTTGATGAAGCTTCAAAGGAGAAAATCGCAAGGCGTTAGGTCGGTTAAACGCGGAGGCCATGCAAAGCAAGCCCTGTCAACGTTTGGGAAGAACTCGACTATAGATTTGATGTGTGCCGTGAGACAAATGGTGCTCACATTGAACATTTGTAAGGTACTTGGTAAAACTGCTTGAGTTGCCATTTCATTTGACATATCATTTGTAACTGTGAATTGAATATAATAAATATTATAAAGCGTTAAAACCCCGATATTCATTTATAGACACCCTGTATTTTAATTTTTCACATTAACGGCGCCAAAATTACACTGTTCGCACCCATTGTACAAAAATACGTCCGATCACATCAGATGCGTGGTTACAGCTCTCACAATCTGAGGAAATAACAATTTTTAAACAAATGAATTCCTAATAGTTTTCATTACATTATTAATTTCGATTATTATTTCATAAATGGATCCAGAAACAATACAGGACTGCGTAATTAACAATAGAAATTTTAAGTGTACAAATAATTCGTAATTTCAATGTTTCTAAAAAAACACAATTTTTACTCTACGTTCAGAACTAGTACTTATCGATTATAACATCGAAACTACAATATTTTGTACAGTGATTTCTTTTCATAAATTTTAGCTTGTAATATAATATGTGTGTGCATGTGGTCTTCAGTCCAGAGACTGGTTTGATGCAGCTCTCCATGCTACTCTATTGTAATATAATATACTGTGTATAAAATTATGTGAATGATTTCAGACAAGTAACTTAGATAATGTACAACTGCCCTAAATTCAAAAATAATAGTGGTATCGACAAGTACTGTTGATAAAATGTAATGTTAGCGGAAGATGTCCCTTTACAGGGACCAACTCCATTTGGCGCTGCGGTCACGCTAACCTCACAGCATGTGATGAACGACTGAGAGACCTCTGGCAACATGCTCCCGCGCTTTCGATCATTTGCACCGACTAGAAATACCTCTACATGGGCCTTAGCAAGCCAAATACGAACCAAAAATATTGGTATCTTAACTAAAAACGCTAAAATTATAAAAACAGGAATCACAAAATAATAAGAAACAAAATAAAACAACATAGAAAAATAGATCGTACTAGCAAAATCATAAACCTTAGATGAAACCTCGTCCTTAAGTTTAGCAGAGCAGTGTATTACAAAACATTTTCATAATGTATGTGCACTTCTGATTCAGTTACCTAGAGTTGAGAAATTACTCCGCGAACAATTCTAAATACCAAAATGGTTATAATGGATAGTTAGAAAACAATAATTACTGGCATTAATAGTAACAACATTAATTGTTGTAATAATAAAGGTTCGCCATTGTTACTGTAGTATATCAGAGATGGCAAAATGAGTTACAAGATCAACTGAGCGAAATGTATAGTGACTTTAAAAGAGTTATAAGATGCACATCAACAACAGTAAGGCAAGCAAAAGAAATGTAGCTCATATATTCAGGCAACGCCTACGGAATGAGTTTAGGTAATGAGTAGGTGAGTTTTGCTATTGGGGCTTCATTTTAATTTACAATTATCGAAATAGAAGTGATGGTAAGGGCATTGTGCCTAGAGCCGTTCGGCCACAGCAGCCGGCAAAGGAAATTGGGGGTTAAATTTTACTTAAACAATGTTTCAGTTAATACGGCACATCGTGTAGCATCAAGGAATTCTCAAGTTGATAATGCAGCGAAGTTCGTGAGGTTAACATCGCTGGAACACACCAACGATTGAATGCGATAAGTAGATTCAAATGGATCTGGGTTGTTAGGATTAGGTAGTTATGAAAAGACTGGATCAAGTTAGACCAGCGTGGAGAGATGTGTTAAACCAGTTTTTGAACTGGAGACCACACCGACGACGATGTGACATTCCTTCCAATACACACACAGCAAAACTGTTTACAGAACGAACTATTTGTCTCTCAATGAAAAATCGCAAGTAATCCCTTTGGTAAACATATGTCATGTACAGGTAACTAATGTTATGTTTTATTACATAAATGTTTTCGGAATATTTGATGCAGCATGAGATTTGTGGAAGAACAGTGATTGTATTATGTTCACAAAATCTTATCACCTTTAGTTATTGGGAGTAATTCTTTGGGCACCAGTAAGTGGGAGCACTCCCTCTTCAGTTACACAACTCGGCACACCCTTGACATTGACAAAATTGGATGGGAGGCCTCATTTTGGGGAATGACCTGCAAGTGATGTCTAAGCTCAGTATAGAGCTGATCCAAACAGTGGATGTTACCCTTCTCCTTCTCTTTGAAAGTTATCCCAAATATTCTCTACGGTCTTTAGATTAGCAGATGCAGCAGGCCACAGGATCACTTGACTATTATTTCTTTCAAACCATTTAGACGCTGCTCTGGCAATATGTGGTGGTCTGAAACTACCACGTATGTGCAGTAATTCAGGACCATATTCTTCGGCTACATGAAGCACCAAAGGTTGCTATGTTTTAAATATAAAGATTTTCTCGCCGTGTTTCTCGTAGAAGGACAAGGGCCATTTTTCTCATTTCGTCATTATTCGTCTCAGACCACGATTTTAGCATCTTGACATTTGTGGGTCTCCTGCACGTTCATGCGTATTTCTGTGTCACTTTCATGCCTCTAAATGATTATTCTTCTTGAATCTCGGTGCTAACCAAGCGTGATTCACCAGTAAAGGGGACTTGTCCCGATTAACCCTCTGCCCAATTTTGATTTTGGCGGCATCACAAAAACCGACGAGCACGGTTTCCGTGAGGAACAGCAAAAATCCTTATAGGTCGACGACAGTGAAGTCCTCTTTCGTGCAAACTGCGATAGGGTTCTTTGAAGTAATTACCTTACTTACATTTTGCAAGGCAGTTCATAGCTTAACGACAGTCGAAGAGCTTTCTTTCATGGCTGTGTCGCACAGAAAACTGCCTCTTCTTGCAGTGGTAAGCACTGGTTTTTCTTAGTACCGTTGTTCTGGACTACTAACCTACAAAACTGTTGATAACGAGTCTACATTCTTAATATTCACCTCTACGTGTATTGAGAGCCCTCACAGCATCAGCTTGTGTTGAGCCAATTTCAGTTACGCCAGTGGCCTTAAACATTTATTCGCAGTTTAAATGATGACGTTCTTCCGCCACTAAATCTATCCTTAACTGTTATTAAATCAAACAATGGAAAATACAGGATGGAATGTAGCAATACCAGAGAAGGAAAGGTGCTACTCACCATATAGCGGATATGCTGAGTCGCGATAGGCACAATAAAAAGATTCACACAATTATAGCTTTCGGCCATTAAGGCCTTTGTCAGCAGTAGACACACATACAAACACGCACACACACACTCACGCAAACGCAGCTTGCACACACGTCTGCAGTCTCAGAGATCTGAAACCACACTCTTATTAAACATTTGTAATGATTTGACATAGGTCCACTCTTAAAAACGCACTTAAGAAACTCTTTCCAATGTAACAGTACAAAACTGTAACATTGGTTACTAAGGTAACATAATAGAATTACATGTTACAACTCACTTCAAATCAGTTTAGTAGGTTGCTTATTTTCTCTAAACTTTTCTAATTTTCTGGTTGTTTCTTTAACAGTTTCATATGTCTATACAATAGAACTAAATGTTCCCCTCCGTAGCTGCTGGCTGCTATGAAAGACACCCGGGTTCAATTCCCGGTACTATAAGGGAATTTTCTATGGTGAGAGTGCTGGTACAGAGTGCAAGCAGCCTCACGAGGCCAAGTAGGGAGCTACTCGAACGATTAGTAGCGGTTGCAAGGTCAAGAAATCCGACAACGTTCGTGAGAGCGGTGTACTGACTTCGTGCAAGTCCATATCGCAGCCGATGAGGACACTGACAAAGGGTGGTAGGACGGTCCGTTGGTGCCGTTTATCCCGTCTAGGGCTATGAGGTGGAACTTTGTACTTCTACTTTTATGATAATAAATGATAACAATAATAATAACCCATACGTATTATAAAAATGGACGCGTCCTCCGAAAACACTTGACTGATTTCTACCAAACTTGTTATAAGCTAAAACCATTCAACAGCTTACATGGTATAAAATATTTCTTTTCGTTTAAGATAACCAGTTTCAACAGACTTTGCAGTCATCTTCAGGTGTTAAAATTCGTTTTGTCGTGAAAAGTGTTAATTTTACGTTGGACTTCACGCCAAGTTGGATATCCAATTTAGCGAGGGGTCCAACGTCAAACGAACACTTTTCACAACAAAAAGATCTTAAAGACCTGAAGATGACAGCAAAGTCTGTTGAAACGCGAGCCGTGTGTCGGATCTCAACATAGATCGCACTGTTAAGATTGTTCTGAGTCCTTCCATTCCATCGTTAATTGATTCTTTCATATTTATTGTTATGCTGCGTATGATTGTGTTGAGATTCCCCTCTGGCGGCGTGTCTGGTCTTATCGATCTTCGAGTCGTTTCTTCCTGTTAGCTTTGTGTAAGGGAATAAGATCTTTGGGGGGGATGGCCGGTTGGTTGCCTAGCGGTGAGGAGTCGGTCGGTCGGTTTTTAAAATCGGGAATTAGAGAATGTCGTGCGATTAGACCGCGGCGTGGGGTGGAGGTGGAGAGCTGGCTGTTGTTCTGAGAAGCCGCGTGGTCTATCCCGGCGGTGCGAGACGTGTGGGCCGAGTTGACGGGACAAGGCTGTAAGCTCTTGCTGTGAACACCCGGGGGCCACGGCTGTGGTTCCGAGTCACTATTTGGTGGGAGCGGCAGCGGATGTCTCTAAATTGTCCGTCTGGAGGCGGGAAGGATGGACTAGTGCCTCGCCTAACCTGAGGGGTGGTATTTCGCCGCCGTGGGTGCAGAGAAGACGAGGGCTCCGGTGACAGAGCGCGTGGCTGCGTGACTGTGTCCAGTTGGGTACGCTGGCGACGTGGACCGGTCGGGTGTGAGGAACCTTTGCATCGGAGTTCACATATGAAGTAGCGGCTCCGGTCTCGGAATCTGACATACTTTCGGGAGAGCGGTATGCTGACCAGATGCCCCTCCATAACCGCATCCAGTGACGCCTGTTGTCTGAGGATGACATGGCGGTCAGTTGGTACCTTTGGGCCTTCATGGCCTGTTCGGGGAGAATTTAATTTAGTTTTTGCTATTAACTCAACTTGCAACACATTTTTCAGACAGTATCCACATATGTCGCTGAATGTACCTGCTAAATTATATTACTGTATGGCACATAGTTCAGGAGATATGACGTCATTAACATTAAGCAGAAGGCCAGGTGCTGTTAGGTACGGGCGATTAAAAAACTGCCGCACGGCAGGTCTTGTCATGGGGGGGAAACTTCGACAGGAAGGTCCACCGTATGAGCATCTAGGAAAGTGATTCCAGTGGTGGTTTCCCGTTGCCTTCCACCGATGACGATGAAATGATAATGAGAACAACACAACACCCAGTCCCTGAACGGAGAAAGTCTCCGACCCAGCCGGGAATCGAACCCAGGCCCCTTGGCGTGACAGACCGCAGCGCTGACCACTCAGCTTTCGGGGCGAACTTAAAGCAATTGAGAGGATGGAAATTGTGGGTCATGACACTCAGATGTAGACCACGGGTATTCTCGTAAGTGGTGAAAAAAAATACAGTTTTAAAGCTCGCCCTTTGTTTTTCCTCTCTAACGATCCGAACGTAAAATTAAACGGTAATTTTCTGTGGGCGAGAATCCCTTACAGCGCAAAACGCAGCAGTTACGTGCATGCCAGTTGTTATTGAATGTTCTGCAATCGTCCAATAAGCAGTTGTCGCGAACATGGCTGCCGAGTGAATTTACGCACGTGTAGATACTTTCGCATCGTTGGGCGGAAAGCAAATGGGATCCCATATACGCCACGGTCCGGCATTGCCGAATTTGCAAACAGTTTATAGCGGGAAACCTGTTTGGCGTATAAACGCGGACGTTTTACAATTACTGTAATGCATATTAAAGCGTGTGTTATTCAGTGCTCTAGTAGAACACACAGACCTTTACATTATTTCCTACACGTAAAACACATTCCGTAAATGGAAGGACCATTATGTGATCGACCGAACCATACTTCCGCCGCTCGGACGCTCATGGAAACGCCTGGAATTACATCCATGAAGTAGTTTTGAATATGAGGCAGTAGGAAGACATTATTTGCGAAGTCAACGAAGTGCAAGAATTAGGTTACCTGGTTATGAAACTATGAAATTTCTTTTTCCAATGTTATTTCCAATCTTTTTGTACGCGCAAACGTTTCTCACTTTCTGCTTTGCCTCCAAGTGCCTATGCTTTTAGTTTATCATTGATGAAGTACTCTCTTATGTACGGTACTGAATATCGTGAGGTTATAGTTTCATAAGAGGCAGAGACCTTTTTCGTAAAAAGCAATATGTAATTAGTCTACAGATACTGTGTGCAATTTACTTTGTTTTCTACATTGCTGTTGGTAGTCAGTATAATAACTGAGTCGTGAAAGAAATAAATAATTCAGCTCGATGTGTATTAACTAGGAGGTCACTTATGTATGTGACAATCTTGCTGGGAAGGATTGAACCTTGTGGATATCTAAAAGTATTGCACCCCAGGCAGATAAATAACCCAGTGGAGCTATAAGCCACAACTTTAAGCGTTCTTTTTATTGAGTACAATTCGGGCCTTAGTTTTCACTGTACCCTTAATTCTACAAATCGGTATAGTTTGACCGCCGTAGTTACTTTGTCCACACAGACACTAAAAATTTTACAGGTCACTTCTGGCTCTCAGTTGAGTGTTTAGTATATACTGTTTGGTGGTAAAGCTCCATCATAATATGGTAAATGGCGCCATGTAGTGCCGAGTTTCTTGCACTACTGTTGGTGAACCAGTTGTGACATATGGTTGTATACGAAGAAGTGTGTTAAAATCTCGTTGTGCAAGACCCACCGATATTATTTAACTCCAAAGCGATCGGTGTTTTCGCTCTATCGCGCATGATAATCCATTAATTCTCAAAACAGATTACTTACTCATTTTTTGTTCCACATGTATATACTACGGTTTCTGAGGTCATGTGCATGTGTTTCGGGGGATGTGTATGTGTTTTGGAGCTACCCTGACCACTAGTGGATGTTACCCCAGGATTATCGATGCAGAATTTGTTAAACAGTGTTGATGCAAATGACAGAGTGGAACTAAGGAACACACACATTAACCATCGACATGTAGACAGAGGCTCATTTGTAATTGTTAATGTGATTACAAATCATAAAAACTAATGCCAGTCCTATACTGCTCAAATTGCGCGCTGTCGTAGTTCAGACAGTGATTTAAGTACAACATAAAACGTCAAATATCTCCGGAAACAAGGAATGAAATTTGTGGCCACAATTGCCAAATACAAAGGAAGAACAGATAAACATAATTCTCACTGGAGTGGATGCTTTGAAACGAGGATTTAGGTCTAAGACAGATGAAATCGAAAGTATACGCCCAGCTCAATTTGGAGCTATGTGTGTGGTACTCCATTCTAGTATCTTGGAGCAATGTATGTGGTGATCTATCCTGCTACTTCCCTTTATGTTCGTAATTTTGATGATGGCTCATACTGCTGGCTTTATGTATGGCACTAGACTTTTTTTCTTTGATGGGACTTAATAAAACACTTACGAAAACTTTAGATCAGTTAATTAATTACTGTGTCGTCAAAGTTCCATAGTTTTTTTGAAGTATTGGTTGGTTGGTTGGTTTGGGGAAGGAGACCAGACAGCGTGGTCATCGGTCTCATCAGATTAGGGAAGGATGGGGAAGGAAGTCGGCCGTGCCCTTTGAGAGGAACCATCCCGGCATTTGCCTGGAGTGATTTAGGGAAATCACGGAAAACCTAAATCAGGATGGCCGGACGCGGGATTGAACCGTCGTCCTCCCGAATGCGAGTCCAGTGTCTAACCACTGTGCCACCCCGCTCGGTTTTTGAAGTATTCGCCACAGATGGAATAGTATCTAACTTTGACCACCGACATTTTGTCCATTACGTATGTACTTCATAAGATGTATTGTATTAATTAGTATGTAATCCTTTCATAAAAGTTCCTATGTTCACAAACATAAACATCACAGAGCCGCGCGGAGTAGCCGCGTGGTTTGAGGTGTCATGTCACGGACTGCGCGACCCCTACCGCCGGAGGTCCGAGTCCTCCCTCGGTCATGGGGGTGTGTGTGTGTTATTCTCTTTAAGTTAGTTCAAGTAGTGTGTAAGTCTAGGGACCGATGACCTAAGCAGTTTGGCTCCTTAGGAATTCACACACATTTGAACATTTCAACATAAAAATCACAGATTTAATACAAAACAATCATGATAATCACATTTAAATCTGAAAACCTGTCTAACTGCATCCTGTTTACGGAATTTCTAAGAAAATGATTTAGAAAGTCAGATGCTTTCAATAGGCCACAAAAAAATAGCATCTCCTGATGTTTTCTGTTATTGACCTCTTATTCCAAGCTGTGTCAGCTATTATTTTTGCATTCACTCAGCTCGTGAAAAGACCATCACTGCAAACTAAGCGAAATTATAACTCATTCGCTGGATTCACGGTTATTTGGGGGCAGCGTCTACGACTATTAATCAAAACGCCATGGATCCCAGGTTGTAACGCAGCCACTGCTTACATTATAATTAAAAATCATGTTGTCAAAATCTTCTGGCATAAGGAGTAAGACTTCTTCTGCCTACTGCCATGGCAAAGAAGGCCGAGGAGTGGTAGGAGGTTTGTGGCACTCTCTTGTCCGTGAGATGGGAAATTCTCCGTAAAATGCGGAATAACCAGCAATGTGCTAGATTACGATCAGTTTGGCATTAGGAAAGGTAGAGAAGGAACCAGGAAGGCAATTCTGACGGTTCGGTTGATAATGGAAGGATAACTACAGAAAAATCAAGAAACTTTTAGAAAATTGGTCAACCTGGAGAAAACGTTCGATATTGTAAAACAGTGCTAGATATTAGAAATTCTGAGAAAGTGGGGCTAAGCTTTAGGGAGGGTCAGGTAATATGAAATATATTCAAGAGCCTAGAGGAAATAAGAAGAGTGGTCGGATTACAAAGGATGTAAGACAGGGATGTAGTCTACTGCCCTATTCTTCAGTCGGTATATCGAAGGACCAATTATGTAAATAAAAGGAAGACACAGGAGTGGGATTAAAATTCAGGGTGCAAGGATATCAACGATATGATTCGCTAATTACGTTGCTATCCCAAGTGAAAGTGAACAACAGATCTACTGAATGGAATGGGCAGTCTAATGAGTAAATAATATGCATTGAAAGTAATCTGAAACCTGCCAGGGTAGCCGAGAGCGCTTATGCGCTGCTTCCTGGACTCGGGTAGGCGCGCCAGCCCAGGATCGAATCCGCCCGGCGGATTAACGATGAGGGCCGGTATGCCGGCCAGCCTGGATGTCGTTTTTAGGCGGTTTTTCACATCCCGCTAGGTGAATACCGGGCTGGTCCCCAAGTTCCGCCTCAGTTACACGACTCACAGACTTTTGAAAGCGTTCACACTATTTCATGTCTTCCACTAGACACAGACAGCTGAGGTACACAACTTGCGTCCCGGGGGGTTCGTGGTGGCGGCTGGAAGGGCATCTGGCCACCCTCTGCAATTAACACTGCGAAATCCGTCATAACAAAGCCGACCCAGAGTTGGAGTGGGACAAAGCCCCAAAAAAGAAAGAAAGAAGGAAAGGAAGAAATTGAGAGTAATCTGAAGAAAGACGGAAGTAATGAAAAGTAGTAGAAATGAGAACAGCAGAGAACCTTAATATCAGGTTCGATGGTCACGAAGTAGATGAAGTTAAGGAATTCAGCTATCTAGGCAGTAAAACAACCAATATTGGACGGAGCAAGGAGGACATCACTAGCACTGGCAGAAAGGACATTCCTGGCTTTGAGACTGGTGGACTGATAGCGTAAGAAATAAGGACGAGCTTAGTGTAAAACACTAACAAGGAGTAGGGACAGGATGATAGGACAACCGTTAAGCAAACGATTTCCATGCTAATAGAGGGAGCTGTATAGGAGAAAAACTATAGCGGAACACAGAGATTGGAATACATCCAATAAATAACACGGACGTTGGTTTCAAGGGCTACTCACACATGAAGAGGTTGGCACGGGAGTGGAATTGGCGGGTTGCCGCTTCAAACCAGTCAGAGAGGGAAGCTACAAAATCTGAAAATGAATATGCAAAGGCACAATGTAGATACAGGAAATCAGTGAAGTGATATGGAAAGAACATACGGATTTCTGCTCTGTGGGATACGTCGTCCGTCTCTGTAGCTATCAGCATGCTCATTGTCATCTGGGGTGGGGGATGTGGATGGGGGAGGGGGAGAAGAGGGAGGTAGGACTGCAACGGTGTCCGCTAACGCTCGTTATTCCAACTAAGAAGTTACTTCAAACCGTAGTCGCACCAGGCCTGCTAAACCGGCAGCCGCCGGGAGAGCAGTATGCTCACTTATCACCCCTCCAAACAGAATCAAGGTGGTGCAACTGCTTGACGATGACATCGCGGTCGCTGGTGTCCGATTAGTCTGTCAATGACTTTTACGGCGGTACTTCTCCTTTCTTCAAACGGATTGGGCTGGAAGATAGGTCAAAGAGTGAATTACCGTGAGCAATTCAGTGATTCGTAATAAAATGGAACAAAAAAAAATGGTTCAAATGGCTCTGAGAACTATGGGACTTAACTTCTCAGGTCATCAGTCCCCTAGAACTTATAACTACTTAAACCTAACTAACCTAAGGACATGACACACATCCATGTCCGAGGCAGGATTCGAACCTGCGGCCGTAGCAGTCGCGCGGTTGCAGACTGTAGCGCCTAGAACCGCTCAGCCACTCCGGCCGGCCAAAATGGAACACCTTCAGCCGTCCTTACGATGTCGTCTATTACATGGCTACCAGTTTCGGTGCTTCAGTGTACCATCTTCAGGCCTTAGCTAACGCCGTGGGGGTTAACTCCTGCATACACAATTCATCAGTGGCCAACATGTATAAATGGTTTTCGCAAACGTTGTTCGTGTTGTCCCTCCAACCATTAACCATGGTTAACTGCGTCAGCGTCAGCTAATGCCTGAAGATAGTGCACTGAAGTACCGAAACAGGTAGCCATATAATAAGTGACATCGTAAGGACGGCTGTAGGTGTTCAGTTTTATTGTACAAATGAAAGGCCGAAGTCACTCAGACCTTCAGTCACCAGGATGGGCAGACACAAAAAAATATCAGTGATATGGTTGTTATCATCAGAATCGACAACAAACTAGCGGCAGCAACAATACATGAAAACACGACGTCACAAGCAGAGATAGGGAGAGTATATGCGGATACTGAATGGTAATTAATTACGTAGAGATGATATATAGATGATGTATAGATCATACTCTAATAATCGTTGGGGGATGGGAGGCGGTATTAGGGGAAGAAATAGGAGACTGCGGTACCGCAGACTACGTAATACTAATAATAGCGAAGAAAAACTGCGTTCTGCAATAAATTTTAGCTAGTCAGAGCGAATGCCCCGTAAAAAAAGTCACTAGAGGATTAGATAAACTAGGAAGAGGCTTATTTCAGGGGTAAGGCACAGATTCTGAAACCGATTGTTACATATAAGACTTACCCAGGTGCAGATATAGATGCAAATACTGAAGTCTTGGGGACTCGTCTGAAAGAACCGATGTGGAAGGAAGTGGTATACCGAAATACTGAGGAATGACGATATGCGCTTGAGGTTCGCTAAGGATGTGATAAGGAACGCCAGAGTAGGCAGTTCATTTGAAGAGGAATGGACATGTCTTAAAAGGCCTATCTTAGATGGTGCCCACACAAATATAAGAACAAGAAAGGTAACTGCGAAGAAATCGTAGGTAACAGAAGAAATACTTTAACCGATCAACGAAAGGCGGAAGTACACGCGTGTTCAGGGGTGGACAGGAACACAGAATCTTAAATCCCTTGGGAATAAATAGAAAAGCAAGTGCAGGGAAGCCAAAACGAAATGCCTGCGGCGAAATGGTGAAAACTCGAAAGAGAAATGTTCGTTTGGCTATTCAGATTTCTTCAGTCTTCGTTTTCCAATTTTTTGAAAAATCTTCGCCGTATCAAGAACGGATAAAATACAAATCGGACAATCTGCAGTATATATACTCTGTGTGGTCAAAAGTATCCGGACGCACCCACAAACGTACGTTTTCCATATTAGGTGCATTGTGCTGATACCTACTGCCAAATACTCCATAACAGTGACCACAGTAGTCGGTAGACATCGTGAGAGAACAGAATGGGGCGCTCCTCTGAACTCACGGACTTCGAACGATGTCATGTGATTGGGTGTCATTGTGTCATACTTCTGCACGCGAGATTTTCCTAAACATCTCCAGGTCCACTGTTTCCGATGTGATAGTGAAGTGAAAACGTGGTAGGACAGGTACAGCCCAAAAGCGTACAGGCCGACCTCATCTGTTGACTGGCAGAGACCGCCGACAGATGAAGAGGGTCGTAATGTGTAAAAGGCAGACATTTATCCATACCATCACACAGGAATTCGAAACTGCATCAGGATCCACTGCAAGTACTATGACAGTTCGGTGGTCTGTTCATAAGCCACAAATCACGCCAGTAAATGTCAAACGACGCCTCACTTGGTGTAAGGAGGGTAAACATTGATGGTAGAGAAACGATGTGTGGAGTGATGACCCGCGGTACACAATGTGGCGATGTGATGGCAGGGTGTAGGAACCGTGAATACCCGGTGAAAGTCATCTGCCAGCTTGTGTAGTGCCAACAGTAATATTCGCAGGCGGTGGTGTTATGGTGTGATCGTGTTTTTCATGGGAGGGGGCTGGGACTTGCACAAGTTGTTTTGCGTGGCACTACCACAGCACAATCCTACATTGATGTTTTAATCACCTTCTTGCTTCACACTGTTGAAGAGATATTCGGCGATGGCGATTGTATCTTTCAACACCACCGGGAACCTGTTCATAATGATCGGCCTGTGGCGGAATGGTTACATGACGATAGCGTCCCTGTAATGGAGTGACCTGCACAGAGTCCTGACCTGAATCCTATAGAACACCTTTGGGATGTTTTGGAACGCCGAGCTCGTGCCAAGGTCAGAGACCTCCATCGATACCTCTCCTCAGTGCACAACAACAACAACAACAACAACAACATGAAGGGCTCATTTTCAGAAACACGTAAGTTTCCTAAGTGCGTTCATGCCTTTTACAAGATTCCTTCAATAAGTAATGCAATAAATTATTTGAAAAAAGAGACAGTCTGTGATTGCCGTAAGCTTAGTGACAACAGTGCATCCCAATTTAAGTTATACAATATAGCACTGAAGATGGTCGCTCAGTGACAGAAAATCGATTTTGCAATAGTAAAAAATATACGACCAATGCTGTCTCTTTTTTCAAGTATACCTGTTAACTGGTCGTAGTGCACAAGACAACATGGAGTCGCCAAGCAATAAATTATATTTCTTGGCTAGTTTCGGTTGAAAAAATGCGGCATATGTTGTGGGACATTGTAGAACATTCCGCTCCACCACTATTGTTTCATGAAGAACCAATTGGCCTTCAAAATGGCGTCTGTAACGCAGGTGTGTTCCAAGCAGAGTGTTGTGGTCGACTCTACGGAAGTCTGGCACTGAAGGAAAACACTGTTGCTCGTTGGAGAAGCGCCTGTCATCAACGAAACAACGTCGCACAAACTTGTCCGGTCTCCTGCCAGTGTTGCTCACACTGCTGTCACTCCCATATTGTTGGAACATGCGGACACTCTCATTCGAGGTGAATGATGAATCACAATCAAACACCTCGCCGGTCAAGTCGACGTCTCTGTTGGCAGTGCTGATATACTCATCCACAAGTTGGGTTTTTCAAAGGTGAGTGCCATGTGGATTCCTCGCCACCTAAAAGGAGACCTTGAGGCTAAGGGTGACACGTTCTAACATTGTCATCGTTCTGACCTTTGTATCTGCACAATGATTGTACTAATGTGTGCAAACTTAGCTTACCACTTAGTGCACAAATGGACAAAGCATCTGAACTGTCATCTGAAGCCCAGGGTGTCAGACAGACATTCAAAATAAATATGAACCTGGCGCAGTAAGGCAGCTAATATTAGGTGCAGATCATAACAAAAATCATTAAAAATGCTGCTGTCACGTAAATAGAATGCATTTGAAAATTTGTGGTAAGTTCTGTGCGACCAAAATGCTGAAGTCATAAGTCCCTAGGCTTACACACTACTTAATCTAACTTGAACAAACTTACACTAAGGACAACACACACACACACACACACACACACACACACACACACACACACACTCCCTGATGGAGGGAGTGGTGTGAAGCATGGCAAGGTGCCTTAAACCTCACGGCTAACCCCATGCGGCGAGTAGAATGCATTAATTAATAAAAGTGAAAGCTTGGGATCTATTCTGTAAAGACATAACAGCTATTCGATTTTTTTATTCTATATATAATTTATCAACTCTGCTTTCAGGGGTCAAGTGGTACACGACAATCATGTTCAATTACTTTTGACACTCTATAACAAAATATTTAACTCTAGGACATATTGAACTGACAATTATTAACATCATTATCTCTAAATATGGCTTCGTTCAAATGGCTCTGAGCACTATGGGACTTAACTTCTGAGGTCATCAGTCCCCTAGAACTGACAACTACTTAAACCTAACTAACCTCGGGACATCACACACATCCATGCCCGAGGCAGGATTCGAACCTGAGACCGTAACGGTCATGCAGGTCCAGACTGTAGCGCCTAGAACAGCTCGGCCAGCCTGGCCGGCATCTCTAAACATGAAAAAAATTTATCACAAGATGGAATGATTAAAAATCTTCATCAACTCATTTACATCAATGTTGTTATAGCTGGTCAATGCACTAAGCTGCTGGTAAAGAAATTTAATTTTTGAACCAATGTAAGAAATTCTCTTGTACGCAATGTGAGGGTACATTAGTTTCCAAGAATTTGATATTCAATGGTCAAAGCGCACTCAAATTGGAGTGAGCTTTTCTAGACTCAACATTTACTGTAGTCTAATGCACGATGGTACTTTACCAAGTTTCATCTGGAACGTCGTTGTCTACGTGTTGGATGTGAAACGCTAATTCCCTACTTAGGCTTTGACTGAATTCGCTCAGTCGCAACTTTCGTGCATTCCATAGAACGTCAATCTTTCCCTACTCGAAATAGTGGCTATTGCAGACTCGCTAAGGGTTGGAGCGAGAGAGAGAGAGGGAACTAGAAATTTTAATGCTCCAAATGCTTTTATATAATGTTGATCTCCCCACCATGCCACGTCTCCATCACCTCATATGGCTCAGCCAATCACCGTATCACTAGAGGTGAATTCTATTTTTCCTCCTGGGTCGCTGCCTAGCCACTTACCCTCGGTCCCGGCCATATTTACGTTAAACAAAATAATTCATTGTTCTGGCCTTGCCCTTTCTGTGTTGAATCTCACCATTCTGTTGTTAAATGGGGTTTCAAAAATGGCTCTGAGCACTATGGGACTTAATATCTATGGTCATCAGTCCCCTAGAACTTAGAACTACTTAAACCTAACTAACCTAAGGACATCACACAACACCCAGTCATCACGAGGCAGAGAAAATCCCTGACCCCACCGGGAATCGAACCCGGGAACCCGGGCGTGGGAAGCGAGAACGCTACCGCACGACCACGAGCTGCGGACTAAATGGGGTTTCCCAATGCCATTAACCACCTGCTGGGTTTGTCTCCAAAATTCGTTTCTCTTTTAACTTGTTTATTCATGGCCCTGTCCATATATTGGTAGATATTGTTTTGTTAGTTTTCGGTACAAGAGATGACCTGTAATTGCCTTTTGTTGATATAATATTATTATTATTTTCTGAGAATCTCATACAGTATCGTACTGTCATTATGGATCAAGCTTATGTAAGGTCCGAATAATCCGGACACCTTATAACATTGTCACAGCCGATGAAACGTGCGTCCATCACTTCGAACTGGAAACAAAATGGCAATCCAAGGAGTGGCGGGACACCGCCTCTCTGAAGATAAAGTTCAAGGTCGTGCCCACATCTGCAAAAGTCATGGTGATGGTCTTCTGTGATACAGAAGTGTACAGCACTAACCTCAGGAAATTGTAGAAACGACTTCAGCATGTCCGTCGCCACAAAAATCCAAACGAACTTGCTCCTCTACAACAACTCAAGACCTCACACTAGTCTGTGTGTCGCATTGTCGTGCTGGAATTGCTCAAGTCCGTCCGAATGCGCAATGGACGCAATGCAGGTGACCAGAGAGTATGCTTACGTATGTGTCACCTGTCAGAGTCCTATCTAGACGTATCAGGGATCCCAAATCACTGAAACTGCAAACACCCCACACCAGTGCAGATTCTCCACCAGCTTGAACACTCCCCTGCTACATGCAAAGCCGAGAGGAGCTCGCTAATCTTCTTTTGGACTGTTTTATCTCATCCACCATACAGCCTAAATTACGCACACTTCCGATTTACATCCAATGAAGGATGCACATTGCAGGATACAGTCGTGGATGTGGAGAGGTTATTGATGTAACAAGAAGTTGGCTCCGGCGTCGACCAGTAGAGGGGTTACATTTGGGCATACAGTCACTCCCAGTAACGTGACTCAAAAATGTCTCATTGACCAAAGATTTCGTTGAAGAATGGTGTTTTTCAGCTAAAAGAGTGAGGAATAATATGGTGTACTGTAATACTGAGTAAAACCTACCTGATTCTAGAAAAGGAATGTTGCATTATTTATAGAACTCCCGTCACAGTTTTTAGGTTTTTAGAGGCACTTCGTGTTGGTGGCTGATAAGTTAGATAAAACACCTTTGACAGACATCTTAGACGACATAAATGTAAACGAATTAAAACTGAGGTTACAGTGGACCGTAATATCCACATGCAATAAAAGAGATAAATCCATGAAAAGATAGATAACTAACAGCATACTCACCAAAGAACAGTCGAAAAAAATGTAAACAAAACTGTAGAACTACACTACTGGCCATCAAAATTGCTACACCACGAAGGTGACGTGCTACAGACGCGAAATTTAACAGACAGGAAGCAGATGCTGTAATATGCAAATGATTAGCTTTTCAGAGCATTCACACAAGGTTGGCACCAGTGGCGACACCTACAACGTGCTGACAAGAGGAAAGTTTCCAACCGATTTCTCATACACAAACAGCAGGAGACCGGCGTTGCCTGTTGAAACGTTGTTGTGATACCTCGTGTAAGGAGGATAAATGCGTACCATCACGTTTCCGACTTTGATAATGGTCGGATTGTAGCCTATCGCGATTGCGGTTTATCGTATCGCGACGTTGCTGCTCGCGTTGGTCGACATCCAATGACTGTTAGCAGAATATGGAATCGGTGGGTTCAGGAGAGTAATACGGATCACCGTGCTGGATCCCAACGGCCTTGTATCACTAGCAGTCGAGATGACAGGCATCTTATCCGCATGGCTGTAACGGATCGTGCAGCCACGTCTCGATCCCTGAGTCAACAGATGGGGACATTTGCAAGACAACAACCATCTGCACGAACAGTTCGACGTCGTTTACAGCAGCATGGACCATCAGCTGGGAGACCATGGCAGCGGTTACCCTTCACGCTGCATCACAACCAGGAGCGCCTGCGATGGAGTATTCAACGACGAACCAGGGTGCACGATTGGCTAAACGTCATTTTTTTCGGATGAATCCAGGTTCTGTTTACAGCATCATGATGGTCGCATCCGTGTTTGGCGACATCGCGGTGAACCCACATTGGAAGCGTGTATTCGTCATCGCCATACTGGCGTATCACCCGACGTGATGGTATTGGGTGCCATTGGTTACACGTCTCGGTCAGCTCTTGTTCGCATTGACGGCACTTTAGACAGTGGACGTTACATTTCAGATGTGTTACGACCCGTGGCTCTACCCTTCACTCGATCCCTGCGAAACCATACATTTCAGCAGGATAATGCAAAGACGGCATGTTGCAGGTCCTGTACGGGCCTTTCTGGATACAGAAAATGTTCGACTGCTGCCCTTGCCAGCACATTCTCCAGATCTCAGACCAATTGAAAACGTCTGGTCAATGGTAGCCGAGCAACTGGCTCGTCACAATACGCCAGTCACTACTCTTGATGGTGTTGAAGTTGCATGGGCAGCTGTACCTGTATACGCCATCCAAGCTCTGTTCGACTCAATGCCCAGGCGTATCAAGGCCGTTATTACGGCCAGAGGTGGTTGTTCTGGGTACTAATTTATCAGGATCTATACACCCAAATTGCGTGATAATGTAATCACATGTCAGTCCCAGTATAATATATTTGTCAAATGAGTACCCGTTTATCATCTGCATTTCTTCTTGGTGTAGCAATTTTAATGGCCCGTAGTGTATTATTGATGTTGTTGTTGTTGTGGTCTTCAGTCCTGAGACTGGTTCGATGCAGCTCTCCATGCGAACAGTAAAGCTGCATGCCCTCGGGAAAAATTACGGCTGTAGTTTCCCGTTGCTTTCAGCCGTTCGCAGTACCACCACAGCAAGGTCGTTTTGGTTAATGTTACAAGGTCAGATCAGTCAATCATCCAGACTGTTGCCCCTGCAATTACTGAAAAGGCTGCTGCCCCTCTTCAGCAACCACACTTTTGGCTGGCCTCTCAACAGATATCCCTCCGTTGCAGTTGCACCTACGGTACGGCTATCTGTATCGTTGAGTATTGTATCGTAGTGTATTCATGACAAATAAAAATGTGGTGTAGATGGTGTGTATTCCGAAGCTCAAGCTTGAACCACAAGCACATAAATACTTTAACAACCTGTCATTCTTATGAATCTGTTTACGTTCTTTTTCTTCTAGCTTGGTCTTTGCTTTAGTTTAGGAAAACCGGTAGATCTTCAGTTTTAAATTAGAACTGATAATGGTTAAAATGCGTTTTTTCAATTTCGTAAACTATTGCTACTGCACTCACATATGAAAACATTTTTATTCCCATTGAAAAAGCTAGGAGTTAAATGCAATTTGCTAACCTTCCGCGCAGACCAGCCGTTGTGAGTTAGTGGGAAGCTAAAGCGACGAAGCCTGTCGAGCGCACACAGAACCCGCGCAGCTGCCGATGAATTTAGCTCCACTGCAATTGCGCGCTGCAACACATACACAACAGCAGCAGTTACTCTGATTTGGTACCTCGTATAACGTTTCCAGCTGGTACCGAGAACCGCACAACAACACAATAGATATTTCGATCGAGAGTCTTTCTGGCTCTCTCCGCAGGTCGCTAATGAGAGGCTGCTAAATTACGCGAACAATCGAGCCACGCGAAGCAATGCCCAAACTAAAAAAATGGCTCAAATGGCTCTAAGCACTATGGGACTTAACATCTGAGGTCATTAGTCCCCTAGACATAGAACTACTTAAACGTAGCTAACATAAGGACAGCACACATATCCATGCCCGAGGCAGGATTCGAACCTGCAACCGTAGCAGCAGCGTGCTTCCGGGCTAAAGCGCCTAGAACCGCTCGGCCACAGCGGCCGGCTGCTTAAACTCAAGACCAACAATACCTCCTGGAAACGCCACTAAAAACACACGAAAACTCTTCCCTCCGAATCTGACACTATTGTGAAAAACACTATTTTATCAAAAGCATCCGGACACCCCCGTGTAATGAGGTACCGACCACCAGATGTCGCAATAGGCTGACTCACCAGAGTAAAAGGAAGCGGGTACAACTTCCTTCTGAGTAGATAAACAGTAGTACCAGAATGGGTAGTTGAGTATACCTTAGTAACTTCGAAGGCGGACTGGTCATTGGACGTCTGCTGAGTAACAAATTCATCAGGGCCATTTAACTCTGTCGACCGTTGATGAGATCCTTGCGATGTGCAAACACGGCTAAACACAGGGACTGAGGGACAAAGACCGCCGATAATTGAGGGGGAGGAGTGGGAAACCTCATGAAGGGGAGTCGAATGTAATGTGGTACAATGGTCGAGCAGCTGCACATAAGCCACACATTTTTGTAGTCAATGCTAAGCGACGCTTGAGGTGGTGTAAAGAGAGAAAGCACTGGACAGTAGATGACGGGGAAAGAATGACTGCGGGCGATGAAGCAGGCTAAACCCCGTCGAATTTCGATGGAGGGTTTGGGTTTGTCGAATGCGTGGAGATGTTACATCATGTGCAGTGCCAACAGCGAAGTACTGCATAGGTGTCACAGGTGATGTTATCGTATGGGGATGCTTCTCGTGGTTAAGGAAACGCTAAATGCGAAAGATACGAAAACATTTAACAGCAGTGTGTACTGCGTAGCGTATTGTCGACAATCAATTATTGTATCGGCATGACATCAAACACTGCAATAAAGCAGCATCTGTAGGGCCATGGCTTGTGGATAATGTCATTCCTGAAGTGGATTGATCTCCGAGAGTCCCGACGTGAATGAAAATAATACATTTGTTGTGAATTACAATATAGATTTCGCTCCAGACCCCAGATTACAACTTGACGAAATTCTCTGACTTCGGTTACTCAGCAAGACTGGACTTTCCTACACATACACTGTGTGATCAAAAGTATCCGGACACCCTCAAAATCATACGTTTCTCATAATAGGTGCATTGTGCTGCCACCTATTGATAGGTACTCCGTATCAGAAACCTCAGGAGTCATTAGACATCGTGAGAGAGCAAAATGGGGCGCACCGCGGATGTCACGGACTTCGAACGTGATCAGGTGACTGGATGTCACTTGTGTCATACGTCTATACGTGAGATTTCGACAGTCATAAAGACCCCTAGGTCCAATGTTTCGTATGTGATAGTGAAGTGGAAACGTGAAGGGACATGTAGAGCACAAAAGCGTACAGGCCGACCTCGTCTGTTGACTGTCAGAGAGCGCCGACAGTTGAAGAGGGTCGTAGCATGTAATAGGCAGACATCTATCCAGACCACCACTTAGGAATTCCAAACTGCATCAGGATCCACAGCAACGGTTAGGCGGGAGGTGAGATAACGTCGATTTCACGGTCTAGCGGCTGCTCATAAGCCACACATCACGCCGTTCAGTGCCAAACGACGCCACGCTTGCAGCAAGAAGCGTAAACATTGGACGATTGAACAATGGAAAAACGTGGTGTGGAGTGACGAATCACCTTACACAACGTGGTGAGCCGACTGCAAGGTGAGGTTATGGCGAATGTCATCTCCCAACATGTGTAGTGCCAGCAGTATAACTCTAAGCCGGTGGTGTCATGGTGTTCTCGTGCTTTTCATGAAGGGCGCTCGCACCCTTTGTTGTTTCGCGGGGCACTATCACAGTAAAGACTGACATTGATGTTTTAGGCACCTTCTTGCTTCCCACTGTTGAAGGACAATCAGGAATGAAGATCGCAAAAAAAAAGGGTTCAAATGGTTCTGAGCACTATGGGACTTAACAGCTGAGGTCATTGGTCCCCTAGAACTTAGAACCACTTAAACCTAACTAACCTAAGGACATCAAACACAACCATGCCCGAGGCAGGATTCGAACGTGCGACCGTAGCGGTCGCGCGGTTCCAGACTGAAGCGCCTGGAACGGCTCGGCCGCATGGCCGGCTTGACGATTGCATCTTTCAACATGATCGAGCACCTGTTCATAATGCACGGCCTTTGGCGGAATGGTTACGCGACAATAACATCCCTGTAATGGACTGGCCTGCACAGAATGCTGACCTGAATCCTACAGAACACCTTTGCAATGTTTCGGAACTCCGACTTTGCGCCAGGAATCACCGACCGACATCGTTACCTCTCCTCAGTGCAGCACTCCGTCAAGAATATGCTGTCATTCTCCAAGAAACCTTCCAGTACCTGACTGAACGTATGCCAGCGAGAGTGGAAGCTGTCAACAAAGGCAAAGGGTGGGCCAACACCATACTGAATTCTAGCACTACCGATTGAAGGCGACTCAAAGGCATTTTCGAACAGGTGTTGCTGGGTAAAATCGTTGTCAGGTCTTCACCCACATCAAACTTTTTATATCGGAGCCAAGGTAGCCCCTGAAGGCCGACAACCCATATTACACCACTGAGGATGAGGTTGTCTATGCCCAAGGAGTACCAAAAGCACCATGGTGAACTGCGGCTATATACATACAAGATAATGGAAACAGACATTATGAACACTACTTCCTGCAAGGGGAGCCCGAGCGACGGCCTGCAGGAAGTATCACTGCGCCAGAACCTGATTGGTTGGAAACAGCTATTTAGGGGCTGGAACCAGCGCCGAAGTTCAGTTCACGCCTGAATCCGACCTCGTGTACTGCGACCGTTGAAGATTACGTCTTCGTCTCTCAATTGTACTGTTGCTATTGTGTGAGTGTGTTACCACGAACCTTTGTGGAAAATTAGAAGTGAACTTTTGTTTGCCTAAATTAGGAGACTTATACTGGCATCGTTGTTGTTACCTTTTGTTTGTATTTTCAGTTATCAAACTTACATCAATACTAGTTGTGTTTGTGAAAAATAGCGAACTGTCGGTCACAACAAAACTGTCTTCTGCTTACAATATTTCCGGGTCCACGTGGCCACCATCATCAGGTGAGAAAAGCTAAGCTGCTCTCACCATTAACTGATTAAAACCGTGAACGACGGAAGCTTTATAAGCAGCAAAAATGTCGGTCACAACAAAACTGTCTTCTGCTTACAATATTTCCGGGTCCACGTGGCCACCATCATCAGGTGAGAAAAGCTAAGCTGCTCTCACCATTAACTGATTAAAACCGTGAACGACGGAAGCTTTATAAGCAGCAAAAATGTCGGTCACAACAAAACTGTCTTCTGCTTACAATATTTCCGGGTCCACGTGGCCACCATCATCAGGTGAGAAAAGCTAAGCTGCTCTCACCATTAACTGATTAAAACCGTGAACGACGGAAGCTTTATAAGCAGCAAAAATGTCGGTCACAACAAAACTGTCTTCTGCTTACAATATTTCCGGGTCCACGTGGCCACCATCATCAGGTGAGAAAAGCTAAGCTGCTCTCACCATTAACTGATTAAAACCGTGAACGACGGAAGCTTTATAAGCAGCAAAAATTCAAAAGCGCATGCGCCAAGGTAGAGCGCAAGCGCTCAGTTGTTGCTGGTGCCACCTGGCGCTACGCCTCCAGTGAAGAATACTGTCCAAAAATGATATACCATTAATGATTGTTACTCACAGCCGGCCGAATCAGATACGTTGTTTCTTTATATACGGTAAACCTGATCTCCAAGTTTTGCTTAGCTGGTGTCAATTGTCACTGTTAATAATTGTATCTGTTAGTCTGATTCTTTTAAAACACAACCTCAGTAACGCTTGTGTCTCACTGTATAGCATCTTATAGAGTGACAATTATTGAAGTAGATGAAATAAAATTGTCATAACTTCTGAACGGTTTGCGTTAGGACGTTCAGACTCCACGGTTGGTGGCGGGGCATAATGGAAATTAGTATGCGCATGTCACGCGCACGCGAAGACCACTTTCATTTGGATAGGTTCGTCAGTAAGCAAACTTGGCCCGTTGCGGAGGCTGGGAACGCGCATTTCGCGGTCGAGAAATCTCTTCACCCTCAAAGGGTCACTGTGTGGCGTGCAGTGTCCAGTTACGGGAAAATCGATGCGATATTCCTTGATGGAACGATGACTACCGAATGGTGCGTGAAGGTTTTGGAAGATGAGTTCATCCCCATTATCCAAAGTGATCTAGATTTCTACCAGATGTGGTTCATGCAAGACGGAGCTCGACCCTATACAAACAGGATAGTGTTTCATGTCTTGGAGGAGCGCTTTGAGGTGCGTATTCTGGCTCCGAGATACCCAGAAACCACTGGCATAAACCTCGATTGGCTGCCATATTTTCCGGGTCTGAATACATACAATGCCTTTTCTCGGGGTTTTTATTAAAGACAAGATGTACAGCAATAACCCCAAAACCATTTCTGTGATGAAAAGAGCCAATTAGGAGGTCACCAACAGCATCGATATTCCGAATTTTGCTTTTGGTCTGCCACACATCGTAGTCAATGAAAGCAGACATATGGAACATGTCATAATCTAAATCAGAATATCTGTAGTGCTGTTTACTTGTTGAATAAAGTGTATGCACGCTATAGTTTGTCAGGCTGTAATATTCGCGTATGGCGATGATGTTCGACACATACGTCATCGACCGTACAAATAGTTTGACCAATGTCTATTTTACAGCATTCAAATGGTATTTTAAAACCACCATTCTTCCTGAAACTGAAATCGTCCTTAATAGAGCAAAGAAGTGTGCTAATCTTAGTTTGCATTCGGAGTACACAACTGATTTTATATTTATAGCCGTTATGATTAAACGCGTCCTTAAGATGTTGCAGATCTCGTGGTAAATTCTCAGCATCCGATGCTCTTTCTATCAAGGTCCGCTGGACTCCTGTACGTTGAAATGATGTATGACAGCTGGTAGCATGTAAATGCCGACCAGTATGTGTCCGTCTCCTGTAAACTGTGTGTCCATTAATTTTGTCATCTATTCTATACACCAGTACATCAAAAAGGATGCTTTCCACCCTTTTTAATCTCCATGTTGCACCAGATTGCAGCAGCAACGACTGAGCACTTGCGCATTAATTTAGCGCATGCTTTTCGTACTTTCGCTGCATATAAAGATTGCATCGTTCGCCGTTTGAATAAGTTATCGGTGAGAGCGGCTTAGCTTGTGTGGACTGATGATGGCAGCCAGATGAACAGCGGTAATACTGCGTGCAGATTACAACCTGATCCGACTGAGGACCCGGCAAGAATTTGATCTGTTAATACACAGGGTAAGCCTACTTAGTGACAGAGTTGCTGGGTACATACACTGGATGATACAAAAGTGAAGAGCTCGGGGAACATCGACGAATGTCAAAGTAGCTAACATTAGCGGATTTGTCTGTGATTAGATTTGATATTTATCGTCCATGTTTCACTTCCATACATGGCTACACTACATACAAATACATTCAGAAACGACTTCCTGACACTTAAATCTATACTCGATGTTAACAAATTTCTCTTCTTCAGAAATACTTTCCTTGCCATTGCCAGTCTACATTCGACCATCATCAGTTATTTTGCTCCCCAAATAGCAAAACTCCTGTACTACTTTAAGTTTCTCGTTACCTAATCTAATTCCCTCAGCATCACCCGACTTTATCCTTTATTGTATGATTATATGATAGCGGAACCAACACTGGTAGCAGTTATTTCTGTAAAATATCTGGGAGTATGCGTGCGGAACAATTTGAAGTGGAATGATAGTATCAAATTAATTGTTGGTATGGTGGGTACCAGGTTGAGAAGTATTGCTCATCAGTGTGGGATCCGTACCAGATCGGGTTGACGGAGGAGATAGAGAAGATCCAAAGAAGAGCGGCGCGTTTCGTCATAGGGTTATTTGGTAAGCGTGATAGCGTTACGGAGATGCTTAGCAAACTCAAGTGGCAGACTCTGCAAGAGAGGCGCTCTGCATCGCGGTGAGCTTGCTGTCCAGGTTTAGAGAGGGTGCGTTTCTGGATAAGGTATCGAATATATTGCTTCCGCCCACTTATACCTCCCGAGGAGATCACGAATGTAAAATTAGAGAGATTCGAGCGCGCACGTAGGCTTTCCGGCAGTCGTTCTTCCCGCGATCCATACGCGACTGGAACAGAAAAGGGAGGTAATGACAGTGGCACGTAAAGTGCCCTCCGCCACACACCGTTGGGTGGCATGCGGAGTACAAATGTAGATGTAGATGAAGATGTAGACAAGTACCCAGTAGCTTATCATGAATGAGTTTTCGAATATCAAAATACGTGACATAAAGTCGCATCTTTTGACTGAGTTGACTTAGAAGCTTAAAATGTTTCAATCGCCAAGGAACCATAGACCTTATATATGACATGAATTTGATCGTCATACGTCTACTAGTTCCTGTGAAAAATGGTTCTTAACAATCGGACTGACAAACAGTCAGAGAGGCAACAAAGCGATAGTATAAGGGTTCCGTTTTTAGACTGAGGCATAGAACCCTATCTACCTTCTAATCATGAAGATAAATATTATATCAGCTGTGTTACGATTCAGGGGCAAACACTTTTCGAGTGCGTTCCTCGTAATAAAGTATTATTGTTTGTTGCTCAATAAAATATTACAGTCTTTCCAATGTACGTTATACAGGCTAAGAAGGCCAAAGAATGCATTGTGACGCATCATCCTGTGAAGTGGAAAGCCGAGAGAATAACCAGAGCTAAGCCGAGACCAAGTAGACCACATGTACTCAGACACAGGGACAGTCGTGTATTGTGCGGGTACTTGTATAAAACCGACTGAAATCAGCGAAAGCAATCACCCGTGAGTTCCAAACTGGTATCACCGCTCAGCTACTGAGCTCAGGGAGTTACAAACATTGGGGTACAGTGGTCACGCAGCTCCTCATATCCCCAATACTTCTACAGTGAATGCTACGCGACGTTTGAGGTGGTGTAAAGATCGAGGTAAGTGATCAGTGGTTGGCTGGGTATGGTTGATTTGGAGGTATAACTTCCGCTGTGGCAACCCGAAGGAAGGGTTTGGGTTGGGAGCATGCCTGCAAATCGCTATCTGCCATCATGTGTAGCGCCAGCAGTGAAGTACGGAGGAGGCGGGGTTGCGGTATGTGGGTGTTTTACGTGTTACATCTACGAGAAGCTGAATGCAGAAGGATACTGACCCATTTCGCACCACTGTGTTCTGACTGCAGCAGAGGCATAGTTAGGAAACCATAATTGTTTGTATCAGTATGAGAATGCACCTCTAAGCCAGTGGTTTCCACTTGTGAGGAAATGATGTATGGACAATGAACTGGTCTGACCAGGGTCACGGTGTGAATCGAATCCTCCTCCGAGATGAGTTAGAAGCTGGATTTCAGTCCTGGCTGCAGGGGCCAATATCTCTACCGTCAATGGTTCTGGCTTTTGAGTTAAAATGGGCTGGCTCCACAGATATTCAGGCTCATCACTGAGTCACCGGCAGAATTAACGTCGCTAAGAGGTGCCTAGATACTTTGATCAGACAACGTTTGTTCCAGCGTGCTTTCTTTACCGTAGGCACATTCGGAATTGTGTTATCTCCAAACTCGATGACAGTAGATTCCTCAAACTCCATGACCGGTCAAAAAGAGTGTCACGTCTCAGGAGAGATTCGGTCTCTACTTTATGTGTGTCAGAAAGCCGTAGGTGCCTCCTGCTCCTTGGGCAAAGCCCGTTGTTTACGTCGCGTGAGGACGGTCTTGGAGCGAATTTTCTGCTTGCTTTTAGCCCATATTCCTGCACTTCATCATCATCTTTTTCTTCAACCCAAGATGCCAATTCTAATTTTTCATTTTTAAGACCATGTTACTCTCGTTCTTTTATAGTCTCTTTCTCCTCGTGGTTTGTACCTGTTAACACTGACTGGAATTTCGTCCTCATCGACACGTTTAAAATGTTTTCTACAGTTCTCCCTATAATCCTCAACTCTGTTGTTGATGTTGTTCTTGTTGTTGTTGTGGTGTTCAGTCCTTATACTGGTTTGATGCAGCTCTCCATGCTACTCTATCCTGTGTAAGCTCCTTCATCTCCCAGTACCCACTGCAACCTACATCCTTCTGAATCTGCTTAGTGTATTCATCTCATGGTCTCCCTCTACGATTTTTACCCTCCACGCTGCCCTCCAATGCTAAATTTGTGATCCCTTGATGCCTCACGACATTTCCTACCAACCGATCACTTCTTCTAGTCAAGTTGTGCCACAAACTTCTCTTCTCCCCAATCCTATTCAGTACCTCCTCATTAGTTATGTGATCTACCCAAGTAATCTTCAACATTCTTCTGTAATACTACATTTCGAAAGCATCCATTCTCTTCTTGTCCAAACTATTTATTGTCCATGTTTCACTTCCATACATGGCTACACTCCATACAAATACTTTCAGAAACGACTACCTGACACGTAAATCTATACTCGATGTTAACAAATTTCTCTTCTTGAGAAACGCTTTCCTTGCCATTGCCAGTCTACATTTTATATTCTCCCTACTTCGACCATCATCAGTTATTTTGCTCCCCAAATAGAAAAACTCCTTTACTACTTTAAGTGTCTCATTTCCTAATCTGATTCCCTCAGCATCACCCGACTTAATTCGACTGCATCACATTATCCTCCTTTTGCTTTTGTTGATGTTCATATTATATCCTCCTTTCAAGACACTGTCCATTCCATTCAACTGCTCTTCCAAGTCCTTTGCTGTCTCTGACAGAATTACAATGTCATCAGCGAACCTCAAAGTTTTTACTTCTTCTCCCTGGATTTTAATACCTACTCCAAATTTTTCTTTTGTTTCCTTTACGGCTTGTTCAATATACAGATTGAATAACATCTGGGAGAGGCTACAACCCTGTCCTACACCCTTCCCAACCACTGCTTCCCTTTCATGCCCCTCGACTCTTATAACTGCCATCTGCTTTCTGTACAAATTGCAAATAGCCTTTCGCTCCCTGTATTTTACCCCTGCCACCTTTAGAATTTGAAAGAGAGTATTCCAGTCAACATTATCAAAAGCTTTCTCTAAGTCTACAAATGCTAGAAACGTAGGTTTGCCTTTCCTTAATCTATTTTCTAAGATAAGTCGTAAGGTCAGTATTGCCTCACGTGTTCCAACATTTCTACGGAATCCAAACTGATCTTCCACGAGGTCGGCTTCTACCAGTTTTTCCATTCGTCTGAAAATAATTCGTGTTAGTATTTTGCAGCTGTCACTTATTAAACTGATAGTTCGGTAATTTTCACATCTGTCAACACCTGCTTTCTTTGGGATTGGAATTATTATATTCTTCTTGAAGTCTGAGGGCATTTCGCCTGTTTCGTACATCTTGCTCACCAAATGGTAGAGTTTTGTCAGGACTGGCTCTCCCAAGGCCGTCAGTAGTTCTAACGGAATGTTGTCTACTCCCGGGGCCTTGTTGCGACTCAGGTCTTTCAGTGCTCTGTCAAACTCTTCACGCAGTATCGTATCTCCCATTTCATCTTCATCTACATCCTCTTCCATTTCCATAATATTGTCCTCAAGTACATCGCCCTTGTATAGGCCCTCTATACACTCCTGTAAATTGAAATAAGAACACCGTGAATTCATTGTCCCAGGAAAGGGAAACTTTATTGACACATTCCTGGGGTCAGATACATCACATGATCACACTGACAGAACCACAGGCACATAGACACAGGCAACAGAGCATGCACAATGTCGGCACTAGTACAGTGTATATCCACCTTTCGCAGCAATGCAGGCTGCTATTCTCCCATGGAGACGATCGTAGAGATGCTGGATGTAGTCCTGTGGAACGGCTTGCCATGCCATTTCCACCTGGCGCCTCAGTTGGAACAGCGTTCGTGCTGGACGTGCAGACCGCGTGAGACGACGCTTCATCCAGTCCCAAACATGCTCAATGGGGGACAGATCCGGAGATCTTGCTGGCCAGGGTAGTTGACTTACACCTTCTAGAGCACGTTGGGTGGCACGGGATACATGCGGACGTGCATTGTCCTGTTGGAACAGCAAGTTCCCTTGCCGGTCTAGGAATGGTAGAACGATGGGTTCGATGACGGTTTGGATGTACCGTGCACTATTCAGTGTCCCCTCGACGATCACTAGTGGTGTACGGCCAGTGTAGGAGATCGCTCCCCACACCATGATGCCGGGTGTTTGCCCTGTGTGCCTCGGTCGTATGCAGTCCTGATTGTGGCGCTCACCTGCACGGCGCCAAACACGCATACGACCATCATTGGCACCAAGGCAGTAGCGACTCTCATCGCTGAAGACGACACGTCTCCATTCGTCCCTCCATTCACGCCTGTCGCGACACCACTGGAGGCGGGCTGCACGATGTTGGGGCGTGAGCGGAAGACGGCCTAACGGTGTGCGGGACCGTAGCCCAGCTTCGTGGAGACGGTTGCGAATGGTCCTCGCCGATACCCCAGGAGCAACAGTGTCCCTAATTTGCTGGGAAGTGGCGGTGCGGTCCCCTACGGCACTGCGTAGGATCCTACGGTCTTGGCGTGCATCCGTGCGTCGCTGCGGTCCGGTCCCAGGTCGACGGGCACGTGCACCTTCCGCCGACTACTGGCGACAACATCGATGTACTGTGGACACCTCACGCCCCATGTGTTGAGCAATTCGGCGTTACGTCCACCCGGCCTCCCGCATGCCCACTATACGCCCTCGCCCAAAGTCCGTCAGCTGCACATACGGTTCACGTCCACGCTGTCGCGGCATGCTACCAGTGTTAAAGACTGCGATGGAGCTCCGTATGCCACGGCAAACTGGCTGACACTGACGGCGGCGGTGCACAAATGCTGCGCACCTAGCGCCATTCGACGGCCAACACCGCGGTTCCTGGTGTGTCCGCTGTGCCGTGCGTGTGATCATTGCTTGTACAGCCCTCTCGCAGTGTCCGGAGCACGTATGGTGGGTCTGACACACCGGTGTCAATGTGTTCTTTTTTCCATTTCCAGGAGTGTATATTTCTTCCACCTTCCTCTTTGCTTAGAACTGGGTTTCTATCTGAGCTCTTGATATTCATACAAGTGGCTCTCTTTTCTCCAGAGGTCTCTTTAATTTTCCTGTAGGCTGTATCTATCTTACCCCTAGTGAGATAAGTCTCCACATCCTTACATTTGTCCTCTAGCCATGCCTGCTTATCCAATTTGCACTTCCTGTCGATCCCATTTTAGAGACGTTTCTATTCCTTTCTGCTTGCTTGATTTACTGCATTTTTATATTTTCTCCTTTCATCAATTAAATACAATATTTCTTCTGTCACCCAAGGGTTTGTACTACCCCTCGTCTTTTTACCTACTTGATCCTCTGCTGCCGTCACTACTTCATCCCTCAGAGCTATCCATTGTTTACTACTGTATTTCTTTCCGCCATTCCTGTCAATTGTTCCCTTATGCTCTCCCTGAAACTCTGTACAACCTCTGGTTTAGTCAGTTTATCCAGGTCCCATCTCCTTAAATTCCCACCTTTTTGCAATTTCTTCAGATTTATCTACAGTTCATAACCAATAGATTGTGATCAGAGTCCACATCTGCCCCCGGAAATGTCCTACATTTTAAAACCTGGTTCCTAAATCTCTGTCTTACCATTATATAATCTATCTGAAATCTGTCAGTATCTCCAGGCTTCTTCCATGTATACAACCTCCTTTTATGATTCTTGAACCAAGTGTTAGCTATGATTAAGCTGTGCTCTGTGCAAAATTCTACCGGGCGGCTTCCTCTTTCATTTCTTACCCGCAATCCATATTCACCTACTACGTTTCTTTTCCTACTATCGAATTCCAGTCACTTATGAGTATTAAACTTTCGTCTCCCTTCACTACCTGAATAATTTCTCCCTTATCTCATCATACATTTATTCAATTTCTTCGTCATCTGCAGAGCTAGTTGGCATATAGACTTGTACTACTGTCGTAGGCATGGGCTTCGAATCTGTCTTGGCCACAATAATGCGTTCACTATGTTGTTTGTAGTAGCTTTCCCGAACTCCTATTTTTTATTCATTATTAAACCTACTCCGGCATTACCCCTATTTGATTTTGTATTTATAACCCTGTATTCAGTTGACCAGAAGTCTAATTCCTCCTGCCACCGAACTTCACTAATTCCCACTATATCTAGCTTTAACCTTTCCATTTCCCTTTTTAAATTTTCTAACCTACCTGTCCGATTAAGGGGTCTGATATTCCACGCTCCGATCCGTAGAATGCCAGTTTTCTTTCTCCTGATATCGACGTCCTCTTGAGTAGTCTCCGCCCGGAGATCCGAATGGGGGACTATTTTACCTCCGGAATGTTTCACCCAAGAGGACGCCATCATCATTTAACCATACAGTAAAGCTGCATGCCCTCGGGAAAAATTACTGCTGTAGTTTCCCCTTGCTTTCAGCCGTTCGCAGTACCACAACAGCAAGGCCGTTTTGGTTAATGTTACAAGGTCAGATCAGCCAATCATCCAGACTGTTGCCCCTGCAATTACTGAAAAGGCTGCTGCCCCTGTTCAGGAACCACACGTTTTTCTGGGCTCTCAACAGATACCCCTCCGTTGCGGTTGCACCTACGGTACGGCTATCTGTATCGTTGAGGCACGCAAGCCTTCCCACCAACGGCAAGGTCCATGGTTCATGGGGGGAGGTTGTTGATGTTATGCGTTTCTAATTCTTCTCTTATTTTCTAATCTCTTATAAGATCGCTCCTCGATCCCATTTCAGTTGATTATATGCTATTCTTGTTTTCCTTTTTGTCGATCCAGGATTCGCTGCCATACAGCAAGACAGGCAAGCCCACTGTTATTGTAATTTTTAACTGTCTGTGTTTCGTCTTCTTCGTTGGGGTTATGTTTACAGTTCTCCATATGTGCTGAAATTGATTGATTTCATACTACACATTAGTATCGTTATTCCAAATGCTATCCCGCCCTAAATATCTCAAACTGAGATGACACTTGCTTCAGTTCCTTGTCTTGAACAGCAATTTCTCTAGGAGTTATCCAACTGAACTGTAGCTTTTAGTGGTGGATATTCTCGAATAGTAGCACAGTCTTCACGGTTCATATAATCTATACACCAAATCTGTAAGAGTACTTTATCATATTCTGTTAAGACTACGTCATCTGTTTACAGCATAGAATTGAAATGGTCTTCAGTTCTTTAGATTATCTTTTCAGTTTCGTGCTTCCATGTATTTTATTCATTCAGTTTCTTATGGGATCATTAGCATAGTTCTTAAGGGACGTCGGTGATAAGACACATCCCACCTCGACGCCTTGATTCATTATTGCTTCTTCCGTTGTCATCTGCTTGTGTTTGTTATTGTATTATAATGTCAGTATAAATTTTTTATTGTCTGTATTGTCTGCATGAGATATCCTTCTACGTCTTGGTCAAAGATTGTTTCTAATGACCACGTGAAAAGCTTTCTCGTAGTAAGTAAAAGCAATATTTGTTTCTAAATTTTCATTGCGCGGTTTTACTGGAATTCCTGTAATGCTGAAAATACTATCGTTTGGAGAAGTCGTTTCCCTCATATCTTCATAATTATCAACACATTTCTTAACCTTTTTTAAAAATTGAAATTAACTATGCGGTCTTTCAATCAGAAGGGGTCGTATAACCTTTGTTTTTATGTATTGAATGAACATAGAAGCTTTTGTAGTACACATCACTATTTAGGCGTAAATTTGTGTAATTTTTATATCTCTTTTATAAAGACCACAATACCTGTCAAAGGCGGTGTTGGAACTTGCTGGTGCGAATTTGTCTTCGGGCGCTTGTTTTGTACGATCCATTTTTATCTCTCTTCCTGCCTGCGCTCTTTGCTGAGGGCGCTAGCGAGCAGCATGCAACTTTGACTGCTACTGTGAGCACACACATGACACAACAATGCATATATGCATTGTTGGTTCGACTGGCGATTCAAGGATCGAGTCTTACGTCTATTGCACGACAATGAACGACGTTTAATAAATTAACTCATATTTTATCGTTACTTACAGCGTAGCGTAGATTACTCAGTGTTACTACTGGAATTCTCAGTTAGAGCATTGCATTGTAGAAAAAATACTGATTTTTTCGCTGCAGTCCCTCTGAGCACAGCAGCGCCCGCGCACGGAGGTCAAGATAGAGCCGAGTGTGTAAGAGCTGAGTTGCAGTTCGTGGCCTCAGATGAAACAGTGAACATCGTCGAGTAGGATTAAAGAGTTACACAACTATCAGGCGATAATGTACTTTAGCAAATGTTGAACCTCTTACTTCAAGAAGACAGTTCGTTAACTGGTGGATCTATTGGGGTTCAAATGCCAATGGCAGTTGTTACATACCAGACACTCCTGTGGCAAGGCGTGTTATCAAGTTAAGTAAATCTTTTTACTATTCATGTAATTAATTCAACTAATACTTCTTATGTTGTATCCAATGAGCAATCTCGCAGGCATTCAAACAACTCACAGTTATTGCATAACGATTGTAGTTTCATCTGTTCGTAACAGTTGTGGCGTCTCGCATTACTGATAAGTAATGCGAGAGAGGAGTTATGTAGTCTTACAAGTATACAAACTGGACTAAGCAAAATACGCACCGCAGTTTTCAGTAATCAAGTTTCTCTTAAATAACTGAACTTCTAAATATATTACTACAACCCAAATAATAATTATACTGACGTCATGCTCGTGACCAACAATATGAATAAAAACTAAAATAAAATACTATCACCAGTTATTCATCGGACGCCGCACCTTAAATTCATAAAGCGTCCGTCCATTCAGAAATTCATCTGCTGTGCACGCTTCGCAGTTTTTTAGACTTTTGAAAATGTTTAGGAGCTCGTCGAATGTTACTGACTCAACCCTCTCATTGTATTTGTTTGGCTCGTGTTTCCCTTTCTTTGTAGGATTTTCACAGTAGCAAAATTTACATTGTGTTATCGATTGCATGCGCTTTATGACGCTGTTCTATACGACACTGCAGTGCCTGTGTTAGTCCAATGGCGATGCAATATACCTTCGGACATGTTTACATTACAAAGTTACGAGCATAGGTTGCAGATATGTTGTTGACGACGTTTGGAAACTTTGTGTCTGCCAGGGAGGCGTGCTCGGGTAGAATAATGCTAAAGAAACCGCTCGCGATAAGCGGGTCATGAAGGTTCGACTCCCGCTCAGAAACAAATTTTCATTATTGTCATTCCATTATACAGCTGATGGTTGTCCACTTCTCAACTGCGAATATACACTACTGGCCACTAAAATTGCTACACCACGAAGATTACATGCTACAGACGCGAAATTTAACCGACAGGAAGAAGATGCTGTGATATGAAAATGATTAGATTTTCAGAGCATTCACACAAGGTTGGCGCCCGTGGCGACACCTACAACGTGGTGACATGAGGAAAGTTTCCAACCGATTTCTTATACACTAACAGCAGTTGACCGGCGTTGGCTGGTAAAGCGTTGTTCTGATGCCTCGTGTGAGGAGGAGAAATTCGTACCATCACGTTTCCCACTTTGATATAGGTCTGATGCGGTTTATCGTATCGCGACATTTCTGCTCGCGTTGGTCCAGGTCCAATGACTGTTAGCAGAATATGGAATCGGTGGCTTCAGGAGGGTGATAAGGAACGCCGTGCTGGATCCCAACGGTATCGTATCACTAACAGTCCAGATGACAGGCATGTTATCCGCATGGCTGTAACGGATCGTGCAGTCACGTCTCGATCCCTGAGTCAACAGATGGGGACATCTGCAAGACAGCAACCATCTGTTACGAACAGTTCGACGACGTTTGCAGCAGCATGCATTATCAGCTCGGAGACCATGGCTGCGGTTAGCCTAGACGCTGCATCACAGACAGGAGCGCCTGCGATGGTGTACTCAACGACGAACCTGGGTGTACGAATGGCAAAACGTCATTTTTTCGGATGAATCCAGGTTCTGTTTATAGCATCATGATGGTCGCATCCGTGTTTGGCGAAATCGCGGTGAACGCACATTGGAAGCGTGTATTCGTTACCGCCATACTGGCGTATCACCCGGCGTGGTGGTATGGGGTGCCATTGGTTACACGTCTTGGTCAGCTTTTGTTCGCATTGACGGCACTTTGAACAGCGGACGTTACATTTCAGATGTGTTACGGCCCGTGGTTCTACCCTTCATTCGATCCCTGCGAAACCCTACATTTCAGCAGGATAATGCACGACCGCATGTTGCAGGTCCTGTACGGGCCTTTCTGGATACAGTAAATGTTCAACTGCTGCCCTGGCCAGCGCATTCTCCAGATCTCTCACCAATTGAAAACGGCTGGTCAATGGTGGCCGAGCAACTGGCTCGTCGCAATACGCCAGTCACTACTCTTGAAGAACTGTGGTATCGTGTTGAAGCCGCGTGGGGCAACTGTACCTGTAGACGCCATCCGAGCACTGTTTGACTCAATGCCCAGGCGTATCAAGGCCGTTATTGCGGCCAGAGGTGGTCGTTCTGGGTACTGATTTCTCGGGATCTATGCACCCAAATTGCGTGAAAATGTAATCACATGTCAGTTCTAGTATAATATATTTGTCCAATGAATACCCGTTTATCATCTGCATTTCCTCTTGGTGTAGCAATTTTAATGGCCAGTAGTGTATTTCGTGTATGCTGGTCTTTCTTCAGCGAACACATCGCCGCTTCTTTGTCCGTATTTGTATATCTGCCTGGCTGGAACTTGACCTACTGTTCGCACGCAGTGGCGCCGCCATCGCGCCGTGGCAGCCGTGGGAAGCTCTGTCCGACGCCGGCGCCGGCGCGCTGTCCGACGCTGCCCCTCCTGCCCCCCCCCCTCCCGTCCCTCACTGGCGCCCTCTACGGCGGCAGGCGTCGCGACGCTAGCCGCCAGTCGCCGGCGCGCAACCCGCCTCAGTGGTCCAATCTTCCGCGTCCCGACGCCCACGTCTGCCGACGTCTCTCACACCGCCGCGTCGTATTCCGTACGCGCGTCGCGCCGGTAACCCCCTTCGGCGGTCACCGCTCGATTCCGTCGCGAACACACACCTACACACCCCACCTGGAAAATGATGCCCAGCTTCTCAGATCGCGTAAACCCCCTGCCCAACTCGTAAACACTAACGTGGTTTTTCGCGGCAAAATTCAACCCGTCCTAAAGCTGACATTACGAACCAGAGCCTCCGATTTGCACCACTATTCATCCCCAACTTCCGAACTTACATACTCGGGTTCAGTGACTGAATTCTTTTTACTAATACCGGCATTTCAATTAGAATCTCCTTCACCATGTAGACATTTCTCTCCCACCTGTAGCGCCCTGTGGTTATGATGTGTGTGTGTCAATAATTCCGCTATACGAACCAGATACGGGAAAAACACACTGTGCGGTACAATAACATTACCGTCTCCAACATGTGTCTAAATTATTTTTAACATTTCACCTCTGCCTATGAATCTTCAGTTTGCTTCTCGCCTGCACCTTAAGCAGTCTTAGCGCACAGGATCTGTTGTGAATGACATTTTCTGCGAATATCTACTTTTCATTTGGAAACATTTCAACAAAAATTGTGCGAAACGAAATAAAACTTCTGCCAACATACAGCCACGTGTGGCGTTCTATAATGACAGCTGGAAAGTGTCGGGAATTAAGTGCAGATTTCCGGCTTAACCTTCAACAGTTCGCGCACTTTCAATGTATTGTCTTCAAATAAGTGTTTAATATTTCGCTGCCTGCTTCATTGACATTAAATGGACGATAAAAGTACGGTACGCTAAGAGACTGCAATATTATAATCTACTGCACAATGGGACTTGCTGTTACGGCATTGACGGCAATTTTCTACGACTTCTTGAACAGTAAAAATTTCTAACCTCTGGTATGTGTGTCGAAATGTTTACAAACGCAAGCCTAGAAGTCACGCTGAAATAAACGTAGGCGCACTACCCCCGGAACACTGTATGATTCACCTCGTTAAAGACATTCTCACAAAATTTCGCCTTGGCAGTGAAATTTATTTGACTTAAACTGGAGAATAGTTCCTATTAGAGAACCTACCCATGCATAATCACAACAAACACTTCGGAATTGTTTAGTGACGAGTGACTGTGATATTAACTGCATTAGCGAAAAAGAGGCCCATTTTACATGGTGCTACCATCAATAACAACTATATAATTAATACCAGGGAAAGATTAATGAATATTATGATTTCCTTTCTCCACTTTTTTTGATAATGCCCTGCATCATCGGTGACACAGATATATGAAACTGTGACTGTTCATGGGGAACGACTCCCTTTTAACAGGTGGTTCACAAGTGGAAAACTAAAGCTGCAAAAGCTTCCCTTCCAACACAAACTGTAGCCCCGGCTGCACAGTACTAAAACACTAGTGTTGTGTGATCTCTAGTTGCCCCCCCCCCCCTCCCAACCTATGTATCGTTTTAAATATAACTGTCATAAAAGTTACTGAACAGATTAACAAAAAGTTATTCTTTTCCGCTCTAACACGGAAGTTGTGCGCTATCACGAAAGATCTTGCCAAATTCTGTTTCCAAATACATCAAAACTGTGTATCATCCGTTTCAAGACAAGGCAACAGGTTTACTATAAATCAATGCGTCTGGTTTGTCAGCACATTAAAAAAAGAGATCTACCGCTCGTACTAACATCCATCAAGCCTAGTATCTATGTACGGATGCTGTCGATTCACGCTGATGCGAAAAGTTTCTGTGATGGAGGAGCATTAAAGAACTCATACCTTCACTTTTCTCCACTCCACGGACACGACTGTGACACGTGACCTCGAGAAGTAACACGTCAACGCTAGACAAAGCTGGTCAGCTCCTTCACAAATAGTGTCCAGGTTTGTAGAATAAGAGTCTCATGCAGTGATGCCGGCAGCTAGATGTTGAATGCAGTGTTTCGCAAAATGTAGACAGAGCCGAAATTAATTACCAGAAATGTGTTATATCGTCACTGAACACGTGGAAACCTGTTTGTTTTCGTGGTAGGTAAAAAACAAGAAGTAAAAGGAAAATAGGTTAGACTGGTCTTTTGTAAAAATGTGTAGAAAAAGCAGTCGGGTTTCGATTTTAAAATGCTGAAGCATTTATAGAGAACGCACTTACAAAGCTGTCGAGTTGTGTAACAGTTAAGGCATAACTGCTGTGGAAGAAAGTTTGCAATCAGAAGAGTTGCGTTACAAGTATGATATGTTTTAAGTTATTGTCTGTAGAAAATATTGTATTTTTACACCAGTACCGCACAGGTTACCATAAAAAACAATTATGATCCATCAGGGGTTATGATATGGTGATAGTATCAGAAGTGTCATTAAAATTTTAGTTGCGGAAGGTAGTACAGCTCAAGACTTCGTCCATAGATTAGTATGGTTCCACGGATTACAAAATCTTTATACAGTTGTTGTAAAATGGATGTGGTTACAAGCGAATAAAGGAAATAGTCCTCTATAATGTGCTACCATTTGACGAATTAACCGTATTGCTGTATCCATTAGGATGAACGGACAAACAGTGCACCAATTGCGGACTTCATTGGATTGTATGAGGCAGTTTTATGTCATCACATGTTTGGAAATGTACCAAAAATAAGTGGAACACACAGAATTCCTCGTTCAATTTCGTAGATAAATATTCACACGTCAGGAGAGTCAAACGCTTGATTTGTTCCAAAACCCTATATTTGTGTGAGACTTTAAGCTTCCTCTCAGTTTGCGCGCGAAAAGTGTTGCCCCTTCACAGCAAGTCTTCACGCATTCCATTAATCCTTCAATGTGATGATTGACAAAGAATGCTCTCTTGTTCACTTACCTAATCCAGACCCCACCCACGAATTCACAAAAGTGCTAGCGAACACAGTCCATACAAGTGAAAATAAGAAACGTTCGTAGAGTGTGTACGCAGAAAATCCAAGACAGTGTGGTTTAAGGGTCTCCAGATTCTAATCAGCTGAATGTTCACCTAAATACCAAGTACATGCTCATTGTACGATGGCGTAAATATCTTATTTGTTGAAGATATACGTGGGAGAAGCAAACGAGAAAGATATCGCGGCCTATGTGTGGTTTGTGCGAAATGGGGTTTGTTATGACATCTGTGAGTAGTTCCTCCCTTTCATTCAAGTTTTAAATACACAGGTTGAGTGTCACAGAATTCTACGAAGTGCAAGCTGAAATCGTATAAAATCTCTGTAGTGACGTTGTCGTGATGGAAACTGAGCTTGGCTAAATTGCTATTGCTGAATAGCATGTATTTTTTTCTTATTAGAGAGAAAAGTGAGCAGAACAATTTTGAGACCTTCGATGAGTAACTGAAATGTTGGTAGGTTTGGCTGTGTGTAGGCTAAGAGGAAAATATTGCTTTACTTTTCACTATAGCTAAAGTGCATGAGTACGTAGAGGGTGAGGGACTAGAAGCCCATTAAAGGCCAAGGCTTCAACAGTGTTTCTGCTGAATACTTTTCCAGTTCCTAATTAACTCGGCAGAAAAGAAAGTGCTACAGGTATATAACACTTCTGGTTGTGCAGGTATTTCTCCCCTATGTTGAGTGAACAAAAAAGTATGTAGTCGATGAGGCGCATTAGACGTAAGAGGTAATTCTAGGAGTGACTGTAGGGTGAAATGAGCGTTGTAACTATTGAGGTACTGAGTTGTGAAACAGGAAGTATAAAGAGCGTCTCTTGTGGAGGTATATGTGTGTGAATGGTGGCTGAAGGGCAGGAGAGTAAGGGATGAGACGGTGGAGCAAGTGGACGTTGCTGGACATTGGGGGACGTAGCACTGAAGCCAGGTGGGATCTCCTGGAGCTGGAACTGAGCGAGCAGTCGTGATGGCCAACTACACGGCGGGGGCGAACACGACGGCGGCCCTCTACTCCGGCCTGTACTCGCTCACCTTTTCCTCCTACCTGAACGCCACCACGGCGCTGTCGCCGTCCTCGTCCACCTCCACAGAGACCTCCACCTGGCTGGCCGAAGCCTACCGCAACGCGACGGCCGGAGGCCTGCTGCTACTGGACTGGTCGGGGGTGGACCTGGAGGCGGAGAGCCTCCAGTTCTTCAATGGCACCGCCGAAGCCTCGGACGCCTCGCCACTGACCGCTAACTGCTCCACAGCCGCCGCACCGGCCGGAGCGGCGGCGTCGCCGGCGCCGTGTTGGGGACCGGGGGCCGGAGGCGGCACGGACGCAGCCCAGCACGCGGACGACGGGGGCGGGGGGCGGCGCTACTGGAGCCTGGTGCTGGTGTTGTTCCCCCTGCTCACGCTCTTCGGCAACGTGCTGGTCATCCTGGCCGTTTTCCGCGAGAAGTCGCTGCAGACCGTCACCAACTGCTTCATCGTCAGCCTGGCGCTCGCCGACCTGCTGGTTGCCGTCCTCGTCATGCCCTTCGCCGTCTACGTCCTGGTGAGTAGTGTTTCCCACTTGTCTGTTATTTTTACTTCTATAGTTTTAAAGAATGACACTATTTGTAATAAGAGCAGTCGTTAGGATAAGGTGGAATGAAGAGAAAACATATTTAAAATTGAACCTATGTGAAGCAATAATCATGATGGTACATACTTGTATATACATTTCCGTGCGCATAATGTTGAACAAAATACGTTACACAGCATTGAAATACCTCGTAGGAAACAATATTTGATGTAAGAACGTAATCTTCGTACAACTTTTTTCGTTTCGGAAAGTATAATCTCTAAAAATGTCAACTGGGATGACGAGCAAAGATAATGGACTACCGCAATGACGATGGTTATAATAAATGACAATGCAGTATCCAAATTATCCACTAAATTACCTTAAAGAAAAGAAAATAGTAATTGTAATAAGATAATATGAAAAGGGAACTTTTATTCGTGACTAATAACGTACTTCACGGTAAATGATAACAGCCAAAGAGTTGCAGGATAAAGATTTATTAAAATCCTTGAGCACGGTTTCGGTATATCTAAATATACCTTCATCAGAAGTAAGATACACTAAAATCACGTCCTGCTGTGGAGATACATAAAACAATTGTGCCAATGGCGTCCTCAGTAGCATAGCATCATTACTTCGCTAGTACACCGGCGAAGTAATGGTGCTATGCTGTGTTCGCATCGACCCTCTGTCTATAATTATGTAGTATAAATGGGGATGATGTTTTAACTATTGACGACGCCATTGGCACAGTTGCTTATGTGTCTCCAATGCAGGATCTGATTTTAGTGTAGTTTACTTCTGATGAAGGTATAATTAGATATACCGAAACCGTAGTCAGGGATTATTATAATTCTTTATCCTGCAACTGTTTGGCTGTTATCATTTACCGTGAAGAAATTCAACAGTTGCTGTTTCAGCCATGTTTACAATCATGAAATAGTAACGTAGCTTCGTAAACAGTAGGTATGAAGCTGGGCATCCGTAAGGCCCTCATTTTGCCTATGAAATTTCAAAGAAGTGCTTGATGTGAAAAAAAACTTGGTTTCGTCAGCGGTATCGGTACGGCGTACCGGCCCTATCGTCTCACATCAAGAACTGTCTAAAAGTCTCTCTTATGTTAAAACTTTTCGTCAGATTTTAAGTTTCAGACCTAAATTGGTACGGAATATCATAACTCGGTTAAAAAATCTTTCTAGCAATATCCCATTCATCTCTCCACGATTAAGATGTGCTGAGGAAGAATAATGTTGACTTGAGAAGAAAATATACATCTTGATAGTGTTTTTCTATGTCACTTTTGAGTAAGAACTCAATTTATCTGTGATTTCCGAAACTGACATCATGGAGAACTGCTTGTAATGAGAAACTCAACCAATGTGTGTAGCACTACGGAAGATACCTAAACAAACTCGAATACTTGGTAGAAGGACCAAAACTACTTGTGAAAAAAGCTATCATTCGTATTTACAACGTATCTATCGGCCACTGGCAATATTACAAGCATTGCCAAGAACTACGGGCGCCTGATGTTTGCTATAGGTGCTTAGAAAATGAGCTGCATATGTTTACAGTGACAGTTATTTTCTACCTTTAATGTACCTTAAGAACCAACACATTTCAAAATGGTATTCAAATGTCGCACCTTAAGCGGAAGCAAGTGGTCTTGAGCAAAAGCGTAAGAATATTTTTACTCTAACCAGCAAATGGAATCAGCTTGTGTGACAAGCATTGTACAAGGAGAAGGAGGTGTAAAAATTTGATGAATAAGCACAATGAACCTCGCGCATATGTCGAATTAGTTGCGAAGAAGTACATGCATCTGACGGCGTTATTTGTATAGACGAGTGGAATGTAGAAAATAGGGATGCAATCAACACGTATTCCTTGTCCCCAAATTCATATAATAAATGTTACGCACTCTAGGTCGTCACCGCCTACAACAAATTTCATTTTATATCGTACCGCTTCTGTCTCTTGTGTTAGCGAAATATACAGATTGATGTTTCATCACGTGTTTCAGAGCTTTGCGAGACAGGGAAACAAGCAAATAATGATATCTGAAATTACTGTAACCAGTGATGGATTGTTGGACGATTTAATAATGAAATTTACAGTGTACGTAGTTGTATAAAACTAGCATACCGTGTTAATGCGCAATAAATGAACAAAGGAAAGTAATACGTCTACGCTGTCATAGCACTATATATGAGTATTATGAAGTCAGTTGCACATCGGTCAGCGTCGTGTGAATGGACTCATATTTTTTTTAATATGATTCTGAGTCCCTGCCCTAGAGTAAATTTCTAATAAAACTATGCAACCTAAACATAAATACGTTATGCATCGGTCCTATTCTCAATATTCCGCAAGCGGTCACAGGTTATGACTTAACGAATACTTACACTTCTAATTCCGAAGTACTAAAATAGATGCTATCGTCCTGCATCGCTCGTATGTCTTGCCTCTATTTTATGGCAATACTCATAACGTCGTTGAAGTATACTAATAGTTGTGATGTTTATAGTCCCAAGACTAGACGTCAACCCAAAAAGGATATGTAAAGAAGAGTGTCCAAAGGGTTCATAAGTGTTTAACGAGGTTTTCAGTTTACTATTGATGGACGGTCTGTATAAAAGCCACAGGATTCATGCCCAGATTTAAAAAAAAAAAAATAAACTTTACTTCTGCATTTGTTCCCGTCCCTTTGTGCCCATTGCAATACAAGTTATACATTTTTAATTTTGTTCGTATCTGTTATTTTCTCAGCAACTGCATGTATTTCAGAAAAAATTCAGTCGTCAGTTGCACAATAAGAAAATTTATTTCGCTTTAGAGATTAACATATTAAACTGTCATCTTCTGAAGCCTACAAAATTTGGGTTATTATAAGTCATTAGCGCTTGGCCAAACTTACATGTAAACTACAAGAAGTGTATTACAAAACATTACTTAATATTTGTTAGTAGATATCAATATCATTTTTTGCTGAAGTATAATACCACGACATGTCGAAAAATGTACACATTGTATGTGATAATTGTAAATACTGGTTGATAATTTACGGTATATTAATCACAGGTATGTACATAGCCAAGCTGTTGTGCTAGTGAAAGGAACATACATAAAACACGTAGAAAGGAATGCATATGAAACGTAGAGAACCTAGTTCCATATGAGCTATTGCTGACAGTGATATCTGAATGAAACCGGCTAATTTCGAATATTTTGTAAAAGATTGTATACAGTCAAAATAGCATGTGTTTCAAAATGCAAGCTGACCGTCAAACAAATCTTTGGAATTTAGTTAGGAATTTCCTGTAAGTGCAACCAATGACGGAATATTATTCTGAAATATCTAAATTGTTATTAATACTGCATTAGTACATATGTCACATTAAAGATGTGTAGGAATATCTACAGCTCTATATTGTGTTGTGTTTATTGCGTAAGATTTAGAGATCCCGATTTCCTTGTTTTTATGCGGATAACACGCATAAAAACCATATGAATGATATAAGTCGTCTACTACACGTCATTGAAAAGATTTTCTTTAAATAAATGATTTGCGTTTTTGAAAGACAAAGTAGTTAAATGGTTTTCAGAAAAGAGTATTGTTGCGTCACGACAAGAATCATTCGGAAGCATTTCTTTTAGGTATATGGGAAAATTGTGATTATCGTTCCTAGTAGATTAAACAGTTTGTGCCACCTTCCAAGCCGCATGTCAGTCTGAAAGTAAAAATCTTACGTTTTCAAAAAGTTGCTTGTCCGTGAGCACATCTGTGATCGGGAGGTACTGCCACTGATTTCTGGAAATTAGTGCTGATATTTCTAACGAAAGCTTCTTCTCACGGTCTGGGATTAAATAAATAGCGAGGTCGACAACTTTCGTGAATTTAGACAAATTTAAGTTCTATTTTAATAAAGCTAAGCGAACTCATTACATACCGCAAAGTCCATAGAGCAAGTTGTTGAATTTCTCAATAATGAAACATCTAAAGCCTCACTTCCTCACTTCGTCGCGTGACAGAAGAACGTAGCCGCTTTGCAGAGATAAATATTTACAAAGACGCTGCCTTATTAGCGTTCATGGCCAGCAAAATTTCTTCCTGTGATAAATTGCGCAGTCATATACGAAAGTAATACTTGAAGCAAGATGCGGCAAAAATGAAAGATGTTTTATTCAAAAGCATTTCTTTAATATACTTATTAACGTTGTGACTAAAGTTCTTGGTAGCTTAAATCGTCACTGGTCTTCATTAAACTTGTAATAGTTTGATCCTAAAAAATTAATGATAAATTTCGTGTCTCTTCAAGACTTTTCATCACAGTTCCTTCCGTAACATGAGCACTTAGTTCGTTCGTCAAATAATTTGTCGTTATAATGTAAGGCAGCACTGTGTTACAATAAATTTTACGAAATAGCGACGCCATTTCCGTCAGTTAATTTCTTTGCTCTCACTGAATACAATCAGATGCGGATACTTAAAAGAAACAACAATTTATAAGATCTCTACGTTTTGCACTAAAATATTTTCCGGCATTGTTTCTTCTTCAATTAAATTAATAAGCATTTCGACTTCACAATAGGATTAATAACTTGTTTAAGTAGCGGCACTGAACAAACGGGATTAGAAAATTTAACGGATTCTTCAACAAGATATAATGAATTCTCAGTGAATCTTGAAAACCCTTAAGATTTTATGAAATGATCCTGAGTATCGAAATCAATGACCCAACAAATTGTAGAAGCCAAAGAGACTTATAATTAGTCGTATGGATAACACTTGTATTTTATCTGTTGAGAAAGTCCTATTATTCCATTTTTTAATGGAGCGGTAAACTTTCACTACAACGGCATTACGAACCTGTTGGAAGGATAAAGACACTGATGCAACGACTCCTATGATTTACAGTGAAATTTTTAGTACCGTTTTGTAAATATATTAACCAAGACAAGCCTTCAATGTCGCTGAACAGAGCTCGGTTTGATGACGGGAACTTTACGTTTCGGAGGGGAGACAGTATCTTACCTTCTTCCTTGGCACTTTCTTTTACAGAAATATATAGCCATGTTTCGGAAAATTGCTTATAGACTTTAAAAGAAGATATATCACTCATTATTTCCATCGAACGGGTATCGAACACGGTTGAAAACAAAATTTTTTAAGTAGTCAAAAATACGTAGCTACCTCATTATCTCAGTAGACGAAGAAGATACTCTTGTTACCAGTACAGCAAATTATGCCCGTTGGCGCTGTATCATTTTTGGTACACTTTATTTTAGTACCTGAAACTGTTTACAAAGTATGTGGTATATTGAAGTGCCGTAGGTAGCCTTGGTATGATTTGAAACTTCCTGGCAGATTAAAACTGTGTGCCCGACCGAGACTCGAACTCGGGACCTTTGCCTTTCGCGGGCAAGTGCTCTACCATCTGAGCTACCGAAGCACGACTCACGCCCGGTCTCGCCGAGTCTCGGTCGGGCACACAGTTTTAATCTGCCAGGAAGTTTCATATCAGCGCACACTCCGCTGCAGAGTGAAAATCTCATTTTGGTATGATTTATTATTAGGTATATTTGTCAGAAAATATCTGAAAATATTCGTTATCAACATCTTCACCACCATCATTTGGAGGAATTACAACCTCTGAATTTCATGGTGTCTGACAATGTAAACGTTTTCTATGTCACCTAACACTCATTTGACTACCTGGCTTACAATGGTAAAACTTCATCGTGTCCTGTTCCTTCTCAACTTGTGGAAATGTTCCCTCCGATCATTTCTGATTATTATTACTGATGATGAATATGCGCAGCTTGTGGCATTTCACGATTTAACAACTGCTTAAGGGGAGGTTTACTATCTTTTGGTTGAAAAAATCGATTTTTTTAAATTGCATTTTTGGATCCATAAAAGTGTTTGGAATCCACCACTGAAACGGTTTTTCCGAATACGGAACGGAAATGTTTGTTATTCGCGGTTGAACAAAAAAATACACCTGCCTGAAATCGGCCTTTTTTGCGCACCAGTTTTTTTTCTTTCCTATGACGAGCTATTGCACCGGTGCTTGGGAGGAAACATACAAGGTTCAAATGAATGTTTCAACGCGTGTGTTTGGAAATTAGCCCCCAAGCATTTGCATTCTGGTGCGAAGACTGTGGATATTGCGACTTTCCTGGCAGTGAGCAGCTTCAACGAAGGGTATTCTGTAATTCTGAAGACCAAGGCAACGATGGACATCACCCTGGGACTCCATTTGACGCAGTTCGCGAAGCATTCGGGCGACCACCGGATTCAAGCAGCAGAAAACCGCTTGTCACCGGCCGTACGAGCGGCTCTGGAGTAGCGCAGGATGTCCCGGATCGAGCGGAACGCCCTCTATGAGGAAGAGGAAGGACTAGTTTATGGACCCGGGATAGCAGATTGAACGTACGTTCCATAATATTGCATTTATATGTGGTCAAAACTTCAAACGTGTTTTTCTCGAAATGACGTTTATTTTCATCACGCGGTATGGTAACTTGAAATCTACTGAACTGATTGGCATGATTCCGACGAAGATAACTAAATTGTCTAGAGTTGTAGAACTTTTATTCCGATCCATCAACTACAAATATTTTTACTTGGCCGACGAAGTCGAAAAATCGATGGAAAAAAAACCTACTTGTTTTCAAATGGCTACCATTTTGTTTCCTATGGTACTAATAACTTCAGCGAGGTGAAACCCCTAAAGAATCTTATATACTTCACTAACGTCAACTCAATTATGATTTCAGACGAGCTGGCTGAACTGTGAAACACCGCTCGTGGAGATCTACATCGAAATTTTGTTTCGTTCCGACGGCACTATCGCCTTTGCTCTTCGGCATTTCCGGTCGAAAAAATTCCAGATTTTAGAGGAAATATCAATAAACGTTTTGACCAGATTTGACATTGATATCTAAGACACATCCCGAGAAAAACTCTCAAATAACATGCGTTTTTCGGGCCAACTACTTCCTACTGTCCTAGCCCGACTGCAGTTTACTTCTATTTTTCGCTAACGTGCGTCCAGCGGCCGGCAATAGCTCGTCCAGAACAGCAGAAATTGCTACCCCTCTAACTCCTGTCAGGATGCCTACAGCGACCTTTTCCTATACCGTGAAGGTGCGCTGTAGGTCGCTGACCGAGCTTTTAATCCGGGCCGGCCGGTGTGGCCGTGCGGTTCTAGGCGCTTCAGTCTGGAACCGCGTGATCGCTACGGTCGCAGGTTCGAATCCTGCCTCGGGCATGGATGTGTGTGATGTCCTTAGGTTAGTTCGGTTTAAGTAGTTCTAAATTCTAGGGGACTGTTGACCTCAGATGTTAAGTCAGATAGTGCTCAGAGCCATTTGAACCATTTCTTTAATCCAGAGAGCAGCTCTCTACCACAGCCGCGCGGGGTAGCCGTGCGGTCTTAGGTGTCTCGTCACGGTTCGTGCATTTCCCTCCGTCGGAGGTTCGATTCCTCCCTTGGACATGGGTGTGTGTGTTGTCCTTAGCGTAAGATAGGTTAAGTAAGTTTAATTAGTGTGTAAGCCTAGGGACCTACGACCTCAGCAGTTTGGTCCTTACCACACATTTGCATTTACTAAAGGTGTCGATATCGCGAGTTTCATAGTGGAGCAATTATCAACATTTGTGGCAAGCGTTGTCTTCCACTACCTGGTGAGCGGCCTTGTGCTAGCTATCTGCGAGGTGCACGTGATGTCTACAATAGCGAAGTGCACTGCAGCTAAGATTGTTGCAACTTAGCTGTCATTAATTCTTACACCGCCAGTTATCGGCCCTGCAAATCGACATGCAACCTAGTAGGCCCGTATTCTCGACCAGTGGATAGCTTCTTTATTATAGTGATTCATATTAACTGGTCTTGCGCTCTCTCTAGGGACTGGTCTCTAGCCTGTTAACGTTACTGCTTGTGTGACGTCTCTACCTTTTGGCTTGTCCTACTGCAAGTCTATTGCTCCTCTAACGACTTCTTTATTGTGAGTGATGCATGAGGAAACCTGTAGTTGCGCTTCATCTCACATATGTGTCCACTTATGGTAAGATATGCTGCCATACGATACTCAGTTTCATTGGTTTTTAGCGTCTCCGCTGTCCCTTTAATCAGTTCTTCACTAGGAGACGCAATACTTGCTGCAAGAAACGAACAGCGACGTCGGGTACAGAAAATCGGCAGGTGAGTGATCGGCTAGGGTACAATGATAGTTTCTGCAAGTAATTCAGACTCTTAAGACGAAAGCTGACCGAGGCTCCAGCCATATCAACATCTATTCACCCAATCAACCAATACACACAGGCTAAAACTTGAATTCTGATTTCTGTTCGCTTTTAACAGTTTCTATAACCGATCTAGGACTATGTTCGTATATGATTAGTTCCATTTGTTTAGCCTCGTAGTAGCGGTGAATGAGATCACTCATTAAACTGCTCATTGCGAAATGTGATTGAATTTCCATTTTTAATCGAGATGGAGCTTATCAAATGGCTCTGAGCACCATGGGACTTAACATCTGTGATCATCAGTCCCATAGAACTCAGAACTACTTAACCCTAACTAACCTAAGGACATCACACACATCCATGCCCGAGGCGGGATTCGAACCTGCGACCGTAGCGGTCGCGCTGTTACGGACTGAGCGCCTAGAACCGCGAGACCACCGCGGCCGGCGGGAGCTTATCCTGGGAACGCAATTACCTTTAATTTTTTGTACTAGGAGGGTAATGACTTTGGTTTTACTTCTGAACGACAGACCAGAACTTTTCTCCTACGTGTTCCAGAATGTAAACTCATCATCGGACTTTAACGGTTACTGTACTCCATTTTTACATGTTCTCCGTACGAATTGTTTTCCTTTCTTCCCTGTAAATCGATCTAAATAAGCAGTAAAACGTTTAAAAGCGGTATTATGGCATTGTCAGACACGTCTGTCATAATTAATCTATTAACCAGTAGACTCTGTCTGGTCATCTGTCGTCGTTATGCAGTCCTGCAGTGCTGTTAATACAGTTTTCCAGTTTGTCTTTGAGTTCAGTTAAACAAACTAACCCGCATAATGTTCACATGAGCATCTGATTAAATTATCCATAGTTTGCAATCATCTATATCATAGCGAGTATTTAGAATTACTGCATCTCTTCAGCTAGGCGTGCGCGACTGAATACGAGTTTTGTCCTTTTATACCTCACTAGATACGACTTCATTTACTTTATCCTGCACTTACTGACACAAATTATAGATGTAAGGTGAAAGAGAATCAGAAGATGAAGCAGTGGGAAAATGGTTTATCACACTTTATTTCCCTATTGATAGTACTAAAGAGTTCCGTTAGTTTCTAAAGGTGGCCATATACTCTTCAGAGCTGTAATCCAGGGATCTCCAAATTAATAGGCTCTGAGGGTTACGAATAAAGTTTTGAATCTCCATGGGACCCGAATAACATATATTTTTCAGAAATTAAAGAAGGGAAAATACAGAGAAATTCACTTTGCTTATTTCAAACACGGTATACAGTGAAAACATGAGGTACAGATTATTACTGTTTAGTACACTTAATGATATATATGAAATTTGTCTATCGAAGCCAAAATTTTCTCCATATATGCCTCTAACGTAGTCTGTTGTATGAGTAAAGTATCGTGGAAATGTTCGTTCAACAGAATACTTCTTTATTTAGATTTTGTTAACTTCAACACATTAAACCTGCGTTTACGCCAGCAGGTAGTGCCACATACCGATAACAAACCACGTGGAAAGTCATTAATCATCGGATAGCTTTCGTCTGAAAGAAATTTGTAAAACTGAGCGAGTTTTCCTTCTTTAAAACTGTCCCTCGTGGTGTCGTCAGCGTGCTGTAGTTCTGCCTCAACATCTTCCACTCCACAAGAAAAGGGGTTCTGCAAAATTTGAGTATCCTTGGAATGAGTATCTACATCTGAACGCCTGGAACTGTACACTTGCTTGGGATCCCTAACTAATTAGACTGCAACAAGAATGGAAAGCTTGAAGTGTATACAACCGTCAACAACTGGCAAGTGGGGAAGTGTGAGAAAATGTTCTGCTCACGTTGTGTTGAAAAAGTATCAATTTCTGTATGAAAATTTTGACATCAGTGTAAAGGTAACAAATAATATTGTCCGTCCTTTGAAGTTGTATTATTCACTTCAGTTGAGTGGGGAGCAGCGAATAAAGCTATTTCAAAGCCGTTCTTTGTTCAACAGGACTTACAAAGGATTGTTTTCATAATTCAGAACCGAGCGGGGTGGCGCAGTGGACTCGCATTCGGGAGGACGACGGTTCAATCCAGCGTCCGGCCATCCTGATTTAGGTTTTCCGTGATTTCCCTAAATCACTCCAGGCAAATGCCGGGATGGTTCCTCTGAAAGGGCACGGCCGACTTCCTTCCCCATCCTTCCCTAATCCGATGAGACCGATGACCACGCTGTCTGGTCTCCTTCCCCAAACCAACCAACCAACCAACCATAATTCAGAATGATTTCTGTGTCTGTTCTCAGAGAAAATGAGTTTGAGAAATGCTAACCGTCTTACTTCCATGCTGTATGGGAGATCATTTGGCAAACATTCTAGCTCTTCTAGGAGAGACTTAAATTAAGAATGTTTGATCCACTGCGCCAAATGAAATTGATAAAATAAATTACAGACTTGTTCACACAGGACGTATTCACTGATTCTGCACGAAGTATTTCCTGATGAACAACGCTAAGTATTGTTAAGTATTTGGTAACAGAACTGATTTCGCATTCTGAGTTTAGTTTCCCAAGGCAATCTACGTATTTGCCATACATATATACCCCTCCCCCTTCCCTAATCTGTTATAACAAATTTCAGCCGCGAAAGAGGAAGGTTGTACTTTTCAACTAAGGTTAACTATACTCCTTGAACGATATCTTCACCTGATGGTGTACTACGCAAAGAGGTGACTTCTGCAAGTACTTCAGTAACTTTGAAGTCGCTGGTAATATCGCAAAAAACAAATAGATATATAAATAATCAAGTATTGTTGGAGATGTTTGCAGATTCGCCTAGAGCTACTGAGTATCAAGAGAACTTACATCCCTTCCGATGTAACTAATTTGATAAATTACAAATTGTATGATCAACATGGGCAACGGCTGTAGCGCAGTGGATACACCTGTTCCCGTCAGATCACCGAAGTTTAGCGCTGACGGGCGTGGCTGGCACTTGGATCGGTGACCATCGGGTCCGCCATGCACTGTTGCCATTTCTAAGGGTGCACCCAGCCTCGTGATGCCAATTAAGGAGCTACTCGACCGAATAGTAGCGGCTCCGGTCAAAGAAAACCACCATAACGATCTGGGGAGAGGTGTGCTGACCACACGCCCTTCCTATCCCCATCCTCCGCTGAGGATGACACGGCGGTCGGATGGTGAAATGGGCCATTTGTGGCCTGAAGACGGAGTGCCATGTTCAACACTACTTGCCACTGTACTTAATGAAAGAGAAACTGCTTCATATTGTTCGGTTTTCTCCGAAACACTCCTTCACCTGAAATTAAAATGCACTTCTTTATGTAATCAACGCCAGTGAATGGCTTCCATTCATGGGCGATGAAATTGGCAATTAGTCAAATGACTTCAGTTAATGAACATGTTTCCTAAAAGTGATTTTTTGGGAACGAAGTCCAGATTTCATGTATGTTGTCCTTGAATTTATCAAACTGTCCATCATGCGATTTTCATAGTGGCAACAATATTGTGTTCCTGGAAAACAGGAATAACTTAGTTGCAAACAACACATTTACGTTTCTTGTCTCTCCCTGCAATAAAATATTCCAAGGCCAACCTTGTAACGAAGATACGTCGCTGACTACCAAATTTTATATTTTGCTTTAATCTTGCGTAGGCTGCTCATGAATTCAGGAGATAGGCAACTCTAAATAACAACGCTGTAAACACAATAAGGAAGTCACAGTCAGCTGGCCGGCCGCAGTGGCCGTGCGGTTCTAGGCGCTTCAGTCCGGAACCGCAGGACTGCTACGGTCGCAGGTTCGAATCCTACCTCGGGCATGGATGTGTGTGATGTCCATAGGTTAGTTAGGTTTAAGTAGTTCCAAGTTCTAGGGGCCTGATGACCTTAGATGTTAAGTCCCATAGTGCTCAGAGCCATTTGAACCATTTGAACAGTCAGCTGCAGGCATCTCTGTTATTTACGAACAAGCGAAGGATCGCGCGATGTTTTAAAAAGCTAAGTATCACTCAACCGCGGGCCGCAGTGAATCCCTTTGATTGGCCGGCGACGACCCGCAAGCCGACATTTGGAGTCCCCTGCTTTAATAGAGAAGTGCCATGAGCCTACTTAGTAACCTTAAAGGTTGGCACTGGTTCCTCCCATCTGGGAGAAAATCCTGATGGAGTTTGTTTAGAATACGCCGGAAATTAATTTCCTTCCCCTGCTTATATTTAACGAGGATCGACCGTTCGTGTAGCGAGTATGGCTATGTAAGAGAAGGGCACAGGTCACTATAGACTACAAAATGTGTAGAAGATCGGATGCAGTGAGCTACAGACCTATATCATTGTGCGCCAGTTAGGGGATTTTACAACATAATCTTAGTTCACAAATCATCACTTTTCTGGAGGGAAATTCTCGTCTCTTGGATAATCAGCAAGGATTCAAAGAAGAACAGTTGGCTTGAGAAAGAGATTGCTTCATTCATACATGGCATCTTTCAAACAATATAGCATGTGAACAGATTAATTCCGCCTTCAAAGAGTTTCGTAAGACGGATGGCATTGTAACACTAAGGTCCATGACGTTTAGATTGCAAAAAGCGAGAAGCCAGCAGCAGGTTATCAAATACAAATCTGCTGTCGATGAACTTACCTTGTGGTCGTTACTTGTCCAGGGCTGGAGGTCCTCAGGGCGATTTTATCATTGAGTTTATCTTGGTTATAAACGAAGAATATTTGTTTGTTATTGTTCCGCACAAAAACGAAGTCGTCCTGCACCTACCATGGTGCTGCCAATATAGAATGGCAGACAAAAAATGTGAAGACATGGCCAGATGTCAATATACTGTAACATTATTCTCGTTCTCACCATCGCCGGATATTTAAATTACTGTTGCAATTCTCTGTAACGGGTAGAGTGGCCACAAGAGCGAACTAGTGTTATAAAGATGTTACGAGAACTGGTATTGTATACAGTGTCCAAGGGGGAATCGTCAGTGATCAGGGATACGACAGGAGCGATCATTTCAAGGAAAAGACATCATATTAGGGATATATTACCTACTCTGTTTAGTTTCCGACGCAGAACACATTTTATGTTTAGTGTCCTGTTGACCAGTAGGAACAGGGTCCGCCATGAGCCCTGATAGCTCGTTCCATATGTGACGACATGACGCGTACAAGGCGCGAATAGCGTCCAGCGGTATAACCATCCATGCCTCACATATCTGGTTCCAAAATTCATCTGTGAGGTGGTTGGCATGCATTTCGGATGCTGTCGACTTTTAACCATTAGTACCGGGAGGTTATCGGCAAACCTACCGCTCCCTTACTGCCGCTAGTCTGTTGCAGGCTCATGACATACTAATTTATTTTGATTATTACTTATAATCAATAATGAGACCGTTAAGGCCTACGTATGTGGCAGACGTGCAGCCCACAGTGTCAGTATTGGCTCTTGATCAAACAGGTTTGACAACCACTGCTTTACGCTGATCAGCCAGAACGTTATGACATACGATCTACTACCGACGTATACCTGTCCAGGCAATAGCAGCGTCACCTGGCGAGGAATGACTACTAGTCAGACACCTTCTTAGTTCATGTAGTATCAGTGAGTGTGCTTTCGCTGTACAGAATGTGGAAGGAACGCGATCTATCTTCGTTTGACCAAGGGCAGATTATGATGGCCGGGAGGTTCGCCGCTAGAATTTTGGAGACTGCACATCTCGTCGGGTGTTCGAGGAGTGCTGTGGTGAGTGCCTTCAACAGGTGGCGAAACCACGTCCAGAAGTCGTGGAGACGGGAGGCATTTCCTCATGACAGATGTCGGACGTTTTAGATTGGGTAGACTGCTAAAAAAAAACTGATGGCGAACTGTGGCGGAACTAAGGTCAGACTTTAATGCTGGGCAGAGTACAAGTTTGTCTGAACACACATTGCAGCGAACACTCCTAAATATGGTCCTCCGCAGCCGACAACCCTTGCATCTGAGAACGATAACACCGTTACACCGGCAACTATGAATGAAGTGGGCACCAGACAATGGCAGAGTGTTGAACGGTCTGATGAATCCCTATACCTTCTTCATCATGCCGATGCTATGGAGCGAGTCCGTCGACTTCCAGCGGCACAGCTCCTTGGCAGCTTTACTGCGGGACGGAGATAAGCTGGCGGGCACTCCATTATGCTCTGGCGAACATTCTCGTCGGCATCCGCCGGTCCAGTGGAGCTCGTGCAAGCCACCATGACGGACAATAGGTATTGTACACTGATTGCACACCACATACACCCCTACACGACGATTATGTTTCCCGATGGCGGTGACATTTTTCAGCAAGATAAAGCGCCACGTGGCAAGGCCAGGAGTGTGATGGAGTGACTCGAGGAAAACGCTGCAGATTTCTAATTGATATCCTGCCCACTCCACCCCCACGCCATCTCACCCCTCCCCAGCTCACCAGATCTGAACCTCACCGAATGCCTTTGTGATGTGACTGAAACGTGGCCTCAGTGCTCACCTTTCCGTCTTTAGAGTTTGCGGGGTTAGGTGTCGTCTGCGTGCAGATGTGGTGCCAGCTCGCTCGAGTGACCTACGAAGGCCTCGTTGCTTCCAGACCACGACGCGTCCCCGCTGTTATCCGTGGCAAAGTTGGACGTACCGGCTATTATGTTATGGTCAAAACGTTTCGGCTGATCAGTGTAGAATGGGAGCGTAAAATGTAGCTTTAAAACTGTCATTTGGCGTCGCTTGAAAGACGTGATGAGCAGATGAAAAAATGCTTTTTTTAGCTATCAGCTGTTTATTATTGTGTTGTATGTCTGACGGGTTCCAGTCTTAGACCATCATCGCCGGACGTAAGGTCATAACACATAAGTGAAATGCCGGCCGCAGTGGCCGAGCGGTTCTGGGTGCTTCAGCATTCAACCACGCGACCGCTACGGTCGCAGTTTCGAATCCTGCCTCAGGCATAGATGTGTGTGGTGTCCTTAAGTTAGCTGGGTTTAAGTAGTTCTAAGTTCTAGGGGACTGATGACCTCAGATGTTAAGTGCCTTAGTGCTCAGAGCCATTTGAACCATGAAGTGAAAGCGTCTTTCATGTTCCTCTAAGGTTCATGCAACATCAAAGTTGTGTATTGCGTGTATTTAAACCGTGGACGTAGAGGCCTCCTCCCATGTAGCCCTCAGTGGTTCACAATCCCACAACAGACCACAGCAGTCCACCAACCCCACCGCCGTCCCGCACTCAACCCAGGGTTACTGTGCAGTTCGGCCTCCAGTGGACCCCCCTCCCTCCTGCGAACGTTGCATACCAGACGAGTGTAACCCCAAATGTGTGCGTGTTGGAGTAATTATGGTGTAGGCTACGTGGAGACAATGTTTGTGCAGCAATCGCCGACATAGTGTAACTAAGGCGGTATAAGGGGAACCAGCCCGCCTTCGCCGAGGCAGATGGAAAACCGCCTTAAAAGCCATCTACAGACTGGCCGGCACACCGGACCTCGACACTAATCCGCCGGGCGCATTCGTTCCGGGGACCAGGCGCTCCTTCCCGCTCGGGAAGCAGCGCGTTAGACCGTGCGGCTAGCTTCGTGGGCTATGGTTGATGTAGTGAACGTTCATTCACTATGTCAGCCTTGATGTTGTATGAGCTTAGAAAGAACATGAAACATACTGTCACCTGAACGAGAATTTCACTCTGTAGCGCAGTGTGCGATGATATGAAACTCCCTGGTAGATTAAAACTGTGTGCCGGACCGAGACTGGAACACGGGACCTTTGCCTTTCGCGGGCAAGTGCTCTACCATCTGAACTACCCAAGCACGACTCTCGCCCTGTCGTCACAGCTCTACTTCCGCCAGGCAAAGGTCCCGAGTTCGAGTGTCGGTCCGGCACACAGTTTTAACAAGCTGCGACATCGTCGCGAAAAAACACGGTGACCCGTATTTGTAATAAGTTTCCTTTAATTTACGTCTATGGTCACAATCTTTGCTGTTTAACAGATTACCGGTTTCGGTCTTTAATGACCATCATGAGAACTGTCTCTGCATTAGGACTTTGTTTTATGAGATAGATCGGACGACGGTCATTAAAGACCGAAACCGGTAATCTGTTAAACAGCAAAGATTGTGACCATAGACGTAAATTAAAGGAAACTTAACACACTTTTAAGCTGCCAGGAAGTTTCATACTGTCACCTATTTCCACCTTACATCCTGTGATGATGGTCTATGACCGAAACATGTCAGACACACAAGTTTACAATGCACGACTGATGGTTAACAACAAAAAGGTTCAGACAAACAAACGTATCAATTAAGGTTTGTGACTGACCACAAAAGATGATTGCTAAATGAAAGCGAAACGTATCTGTTGTAAAATATTCTCTTTCATTAAATGCAGTAAGTTTAAGACACAGAAATCAACAAATAATTGACTTAAAGCTGTCATTCGTTCTCCCTGAAATACTCAAATACTTCCTCGGTTTCTTTCACTGCTTGATCAATGTATGAAGTGAATAGTATGAGTAATGAAACACGTAGGAGAAAACCGTCGTAATAAAAGTAGACATTTAGTTGTAATATCCAGTTAAGAGCACAATAGCCCGGTTACCTGGTTAATACGAACCACATATAGCGCCTTCACTTTCTGCTCACCGTTAGGCCCAGAGCGGTATAAACCGCTGCCGTATTTCTGGATTAGCCTTTAAGTACACGGCGGAACGCAGTCCTGTTAGTAACAGAGTTAAGCCTGGTTAACAGCCAGTCCACACACGGGAGATTTCGCAGCGATTGCTCTCGATACTGCGACTAGCTGTAGCCGCTGTGCGTGCTCGTCCGTGTATACGTGTGTGTGCGTATGTTTGTGTGTGTGGGTGCGCTTGTGCCTGTGCGTGTGTGTGTGTGTGTGTGTGTGTGTGTCTGTGTGTTTGTGTTTGTCTGTGCGTGCGAGAGGCGGCCGCGGGGATTTCCCCTACTTTATGGAGGTGCGTGGGGCGTGGTTCCCATTTATCCGGGGCGCAACCCGCGATGTTTTATGCCATGCCGGCCGCGCGTAAAACTTCCGGAAGTTAATTAATTTCGGCCTGGTTTATATTCTCCATGTATTGAAAAAGTTGCCGGCACCCGCCTAAGCCCGGCAGCGACACCCACTTTCCGAACCCACCATCAGGGGGCGAGAGGCGTGCGAACGGAACGTGGGACGTATTACGTCAGAGTTTCCGAAAGCCCTACCTGGCCGTACGGTTTTGCGGTATGTCACTGCGAATGCAACGTTTGAGCTGTCAGTTTTTAGAAAACGATACACTTTGATAAACTGTCGCACGAGAGATTTGGGTATGCGTCTTGTCAAACGAGTCAACAAAAGCAAAACGAGGATAACAGAATGTAGTCGGATTAAATCGGGTAATGCTGAGGGAATTAGATTAGAAAATGAGACACTTAAAGTAGTAAAGGAGTTTTGCTATTTGGGGAGCAAAATAACTGACTACGGGGTAATCTGCAACGAATGTATTTCGCACCGACCACAAATTGTGAGAGATGATTCGTCCTGGCATGAATGCATGCCCGAAGGAAACACTGAATCATTCTCCTTAACAATACGGCCACAGCAGTATCGTATCTATCCGCCGGTACCAGACAGCGGCTGTCAGTTAAAATATCCTCCGCCGGCCGCGGTGGTCTCGCGGTTAACGTGCTCAGTCCGGAACCGCGCGAGTGCTACGGTCGCAGGTTAGAATCCTGCCTCGGGCATGGATGTGTGTGATGTCCTTAGGTTAGTTAGGTTTAAGTAGTTCTAAGTTCTAGGGGACTGATGACCACAGAAGTTAAGTCCTATAGTGCTCAGCACCATTTGAAACATTTTTGAAAATGTCCTCCCCTTGTAATGCCACTTCCTCGGACGAGAAATAAAAATAAAAAAATTAGCTACCAATACCCCAAAGATTCCAATATTTATATATATTGGAACACATGAGGCAACACTGACCTTACGACTTACCTTAGAAGGAAGATTAAGGAAAAGCAAACCTACGATTCTGGCATTTGTAGACTTAGAGAAAGCTTTTGACAATGCTGACTCGAATACTCTCTACAAATTCTAAAGGTGGCAACGGTAAAATACACGGAGCGAAAGGCTATTTACAATTTGTACAGAAACCAGATGGCAGTTATAAGAGTCGAGGGACATGAAAGGGAAGCAGTGGTTGAGAAGGGAGTGAGGCAGGGTTGTAGCCTCTCCCCGATGTTATTCAATCTGCATATTGAGCAAGCAGTAAGGGAAACAAAAGCAAAGTTCGGAGTAGGCATTAAAATCCATGGAGAAGAAATGAAAACTTTCAGGTTCCCTAATGACATTGTAATTCTGTCAGAGACAGCAAAGGACTTGCAAGAGCAGTTGAATGGAATGGACAGTGGTTTGAAAGGAAGACATAAGATTAACACCAACAAAAGCAAAGCGAGGATAATTGAATGTAGTCGTATTAAGTCGGGCGATGCTGAGGGAATTAGATTAGGAAATGAGACAATGTGGTAAAGGAGTTTTCCTATTTGGGGAGCAAAATAACTGATGATGGTCGAAGTAGAGAAGATATAAAATGTGGACTGGCAATGGCAAGCAAAGCGTTTCTGAAGAAGAGAAATTTGTTAACATCAAGCATAGATTTAAGCGTCAGGAAGTCGTTACTGAAAGTATTTGTATGGAGTGTAGGTATGGAAGTGAAACATGGACGATAAATAGTTTGGACAGGAAGAGAATAGAAGCTTTCGAAATGTGGTGCTACAGAAGAATGCTGAAGATTAGATGGGTAGATCAAACCACTAATGAGGAGGTATTGAATAGAATTGGGGAGAAGAGGAGTTTGTGGCACAACTTGACGAGAAGAAGGGACCGGTTGGTAGGACATGTTCTGAGGCATCAAGGGATCACAAATTTAGTAGTGGAGGGCAGCGTGGAGGGTAAAAATCGTAGAGGGAGACCAAGAGATGAATACACTAAGCAGATTCAGAAGGGTGTAGGTTGCAGTAGGTACTGGGAGATGAAGAAACTTGCTCAGGATAGGGTAGCATGGAGAGCTGCATCAAATCAGTCTCAGGACTGAAGACCACAACAACAACGACAACAACAACCCCAAAGGTTTCCCCCCAAGGCCCAAATTCCCACCGGCCGAAGTGGCCGTGCGTTTCTGGGCGCTACAGTCTGGAAACGAGCTGCCGCTACGGTCGCAGGTTCGAATCCTGCCTCGGACATGGATGTGTGATTGATGTCCTTAGGTTAGTTAGGTTTAATTAGTTCTAAGTTCTAGGCGACTGATGACCTCAGAAGTTAAGTCGCATAGTGCTCAGAGCCATTTGAACCATTTTTGAACCCAAATTCCCAGAAAAGTCAATAAGCGAACGAAGTTCCATTTATCACTATTATTAGGACAATAACAAGCAATTAAATCAGGAATGTAAGACTTGACAATATAGCAATCTAAGAAAGAAAGATTAAGTTTCAGTAAAATTAAAATCAAAATCATAATGAATTCCAAAATTAGCATAAATTAACATTCGCAAAGTAGAACCAACGATCCCAAAGAATACTCAGTGTGAGTACTCTTTGGGATTCGTGAGTAATGACTAAGTATAATTCAATGCAATGTCACTACGTTACGAGAGTTAGCCGAAGCAGGTCATATATTTGAATCCTGGTACATGTAGGCGCGCTTAGATTGTATTTGACACTGAATAATTGCGATCTGTTATGATGCAGTAATACGATCTTCTGACTTCAAATATCACAGCATTAGAATTCTAACGGAGGACTTTTACCTACTAGAATAAAGTGGACTTTTAATTGGATAATTGAACTAAACATTACTTAGAGAGTGATTTAGGCAACGAACACTGATAAGACAATTTTCTTTCATAATAGCAAGTGGTTTATGGAACTTCAGTGATAGGTCCGAAGCATATAATGTAAATCCCCCCAACACCTGGGAAAGTTTTCTTCTCAAGGCTCGGTTAGGAAGTGACTGATATTGTGCAATAAAACACCCTCCTGTGCCAAGTCGTGCATTTGTGATTTAAAGTTCTATCAAATTATTGACATGAAACTCCCGATTAATAATTACGCGCAGCGATAATATTTGACTGTAGCGCTCGGCGCTTGTGTAGAATCTTTTACTCAAATAACAAGCCCACTGTTATGATTTCTTAGATACTTGAAATTACGACTAGCTTGTAGGGAATTAGTTGTGGATGTGACTGTATTGGTTTTATCATTAATATTTCAACATTAATCAGTTAAACATCGATTACGGACGATTAATTACGATTCTTGGTGAAGTAAATATCTCCTCACGTTGACGTTTCGGTTCAGCACTGTTATTTTGTGTGTCGTCGTCTTCGTAACTTGATAACGTTCTCAACACTCTACCGGCTGTCGCCGAGTTTTAGCCGAGGCCAAGTACAAAACAAACCAAATCATCAAGAAGAAGAGGCGTTATACCCTATAAGGGAAAGTACAGGTTGTGACGCAGGAACGACGACATGTCGAAGTTGAACCTAGCCATGAGACGTGCACGGATAACCGATGCGAGCAAGGCGACTGCTCGTGTAATGCGGGAAATCCGGGTTCGTTTCACAGACTGTCACAAATTTCCACTGTCGTCGTTCCCTCAGATAGCTAATGGTTGTCCGTAATCGCAATTGTGAATACATGTCATGATGCCATATGTGCTTGAATGGAGGGTGCAGACGACGGTGTTAAGGTAAAACTGGCAAAAACTGGATCTCTGGACAAGGGACACCCTAGAATACATAGACATTACGGACCTCTGATACCAGACTGGAGCTATTTTTCAACTTCTGTGATGGAGTGCTTCCGAATTTTTTATATGATAACTCTCAAAATTTTTGAAATGAAACAGACGTTGCTAATTTTTTACGTCTTTATGCTCCATGTCTACATGTTTAGTTCTCAAAATAATTGCCCTGGCAACGAACACATTTCTCCTTAAAAGAAACCAGTTTGTCGCTGCTGTCACAGTAGAAAGTTTGCTGATGGAGCCAGGATCTCGCCTCTGCTCGTAGCGCGCATATTGAGCACTTTGAAAGTGAAGTCCTCGATGGTGTTCTTCCACTTTTCGAAACAGATGAAAATCGGATGGGGCCTAGTCGGGACCAAATGGAGGGTGACTGATGTCAGTCTTCATCTACCGGGTGATCAAAAAGTCAGTATAGATTTAAAAACTTAATAAACCACGGAATAATGCAGATAGCGAGGCAAAAATTGACGTACAAGTTTGGAATGGCATGGGGATTTATTACAACCAAAAAAAGTTCACAAAATGTCCGACAGATGGCGCTGGACAGCAAAACGTCAGTAACTGCTACCGTGACGGGTGAGAGGTACGCCTACATGTTACAGAATCGCGTCATCCCCAGCCTGGCTGATAAACACCTGCTGGAACGTACGATGTTTATGCAGGATGGCGCTCCACCCCATATTGCTAGACGCGTGAAAGATCTCTTGCGCGCGTCGTTTGGTGATGATCGTGTGCTCAGCCACCACATTTGTCATGCTTGGCCTCCCAGGTCCCCAGACCTCAGTCCGTGCGATTATTGGCTTTGAGGTTACCTGAAGTCGCACGTGTATCGTGATCGACCGACATCTCTAGGGATGCTGAAACGTAACATCCGACGCCAGTGCCTCATCATAACTCCGGACATGCTTTACAGTGCTGTTCACAACATTATTTCTCGACTACAGCTATTGTTGAGGAATGGTGGTGGACATATTGAGCATTTCCTGTAAAGAACATCATCTTTGCTTTGTCTTACTTTGTTATGCCAATTACTGCTATTCAGATCAGATGAAGCGCCATCTGTCGGACATTTTTGAACTTTTGTATTTTTTTGGTTCTAATAAAACCCCATGTCATTCCAAGAATGTGTGTCAATTTGTACCTCTCTATCTACATTATTCCGTTATTTATTCAGTTTTCAAATTTATACTGACTTTTTGATCACCCGGTACATATACGTGATTTCTCTGCTGTTCACAATAAAGTGCGTGGCAGAGGGTTCAACGAACCATCTTCAACCTGTCTCTGTACCGTTTCACTTTCTAACGTCGCGCGGGAAAACCGAGAACTTAAATTTTCCTGTACGAGCCCTGATTTCTCTTATTTTATCGTGATGATCATTTCTCCCTATGATGGTGGGGGCCAACAGAATGTTATCGCATTCCGTGGAGAAAACTGGTGATTGAAGATCCCGTCGCAAGGAAAAACGCCTTTGTTTTAATTACTGCCACTCCACAGTGAACGAAAGCCATCGATGGTGCAGATATCGCAGAACCAGTGTGTGGTCTTGCAGTGTCGTGCTGAAGGTGAGACAGCTCCGCGAGTGGATAATCTTTACGAATTCGAAACTCGATTACACTATGTTTTTTCTCACGCACCGACGAATTACGTTGCACTCCGCAATGTTACTCTCCACAACTTGGAGCTCTCTGGCGGCAGAGAGCTGTAAATATGTAGACATGAGGAACAATGATGAATAATGTTAACAAAGTTTGATTTACTTAAAGAGCTCTCACGGTTTTCACATTAAAATATTGGAGGCATACTTTTAAGCGTGCTCATAATTGTCATGCTTGTACATAGCAAGCTATTACAACTAAGAAATAAGAGTCTTAACAAAGAATGAATTTTTGTTTGTCCCGTGTATACGGCGCAGCAGGAAGTGTACATGTAAAAATGTTTAGCTCATTTACGAGGGGGCTTGAAAGTCTTACATATATTTATTACAGGTCGAGAAACCTATCTTGAATTCTGGGAAATGTAGTTGGTCTAACGCTACTAAATGAAAGGCTGTTGGCACTGTGTTGTATACGCTCCACTCCTTTTTTGTGAAGCATCTTCAGTGGACTGCAAAGCATGTTTGTTTTTGAATATAATAATTAATGCCCCATGTGATAATTATATAGATTTATTACTACAGTACAGATTTTTCAAAAACTTTCTTGATAGGTGAGAGATAACACTTTGTGTAGCACAAGTTTCGTGAGGGTAAATAACTATTTATTCCTGGTTAGATTTATGATCTTATTAAGGCATATGTGCCATCTTGAAGATGTACTAAGTTAGTCTTCGTACCAAGGATGTCCAAATTTCGGCGTTTTCGTAACATATTTCTTCTTAATATCTCACTTTTACTGGTGACTGTATTTTGCTTTTGGTGTTTTTCATGCTTCTCGTGCATCATTTTCTTATGTTGTAATGTTGGGATGTTGATCAACGGTCTTTTGCTTGTCATGCGCACGTGCGCGCTCGCGCGTCTGTGTGTGTGTGTGTGTGTGTGTGTGTGTGTGTGTGTGTGTGTGGTGTTATATTTAATTTTTATACTTACCTATTATTTCCTATTATTTAGCATAGTTATATTCCACATCTTGTTACTTTTTAGTGGCTAAAGTTATTGAGTTGTTTCTTGTATTTGTTTGTTCACATATTAATTTCTTGTTGATAACAAGGGCTCTTTGTACTTATTGAATATAACGTCAAACTGACGCAGATAAATTACCCCATTTTTCGATATAGTCGTACGTCTGTGCAAACAACACTCGGAAAGTTCTATCAATCGTTCAATTACCTGCTGATATAAATCCTCCGTTGGTCGTGGAGCCATTGTAGAATCACTTTGTAAATGTCCTCATTACCGGAAAACTCTTTCCCTCTAAATGGTTTCCAGATTGCGGAACAAGTGGAAGTCGCATTTTGGAACGCTTCCCTTTCAGCACCAACCATGTCTGTTGCGGCCTTGGTCAAACTGTTGCACCATTTCACTATGGTTGGACGCGACATTGCATTTCGTCCATGTACCGCGGGAATTTCACGCTGAATTGGCATTTTTTAGCCACAAAAATCGCACTGTCCCACGTACTTCAACTTCTGAACCCATTTTTAGTTTCCGCACCGTTGCTATCGCACGCTGTCATTCGTACCGCGGCAGAACTGCCATGTGTAAGAAACCCAAACCCGGAGTATGTAATCCAGGCCAATCAACGAGGAAGTTTTAGAGGAAAAAATTCGTGAAGTATAGTGGTAGGGGAGACTGTCATGAACAACATACCGAAAATTCCCACCTATGGAGGTGTGAGCTTTGTGGAGCGTTTAAATGTCACTTTATTACGTTTTTCTCTAATAACACGAAAACCGCAGCTCATATCGAAAATTTTACCCAGTAACAAATTAAACTACATTAAATTTCCTACAGGAAAGGTCCCATCCTTTTTTCTGTGGAAGTAGTAGTTTCTACGTTGCACTGGAAAAAAATCTCAAGTGGTTGAAAGTAGTGTTTTAATGGCATATTATTAATATTTAATGTCCATTGAACTCATAAATAACACAAGAAATCTACATTATTTATTATAAAATAACATCTTATCTTGAATAGCTACATTTCAAAACTCACCAAATATATCGTCATCATCTACCAGATCGAGTAGTAGTGCACCATTTGTTCACGTACCATAGAACATGCCACAAACCAGGAACGTGTAACGCTGGCATTTCGGCCACCGCATCATCCCCCACACCCCGTAGAACAACTGCACAAGGTGGTGTTCACTATAGCTGCAGCTGCTACTGGGTGTTTGTCACGGACTAGAGCAATCGCTCATCCGTATGGTTCCATCCCCACTCGGTCTGCGGTAGGGGGATGTTGAGCAATTGTTGTATCAGAAAATAAGTAACCAAACACCTGTAAGTTAACAACATATGGTGTTCTGAAAAGCATTATATAAAACAGAAAATTAATGTACTTCTAACATTAAAAGAGTGCGAGTGCTTTGTTGATGCTTTCAAGACGGCAGCATACCGGGGTTTATTCAGATATTTCTCATATTCAGGCTCTTAGTACATTTTCAGGAACATTTTGTCACTAGCTAGCTCGACCTTCTCTGTCGGTGTCGATGGGGCAGTGGATTATTTCTATATTTGCCTATAAATTTTACTGAACCTCTTAACCACTCCTCCTCGGCTTTTATTTCAAATGGCGGAGGTCGTGTCACACCCGCTAAACGCATGTAGGAGGAGGATGGTTTAAGCAAAAGGAAGTTGTTGGTGTTTGTTTGTTTAACATAATTTGGATTGAACTTCCTCCCACCAGGCTTCATGAAGTATATGGTGGTAGTTCCTTGTTGTGAAGAAGCAGTGAGTAAACAATCAAGTCCACTTCCTGCACTATTATCATGACAGTGCGGTACAGAGCAGCTTCTCTGCACGAGTTGTATTATGGCAACTTAGGGATCGAACACTATGAAACACAGTGAAGTTACTCTGCCTACAGAACTGGACAGGAATTTCTGGGGTACCGCTGTCGGTAACTTCATGTGTAAACTGAAGAATGAGTAATTCCCGTGGTGTGGGAGAACTGACCTTTCCAGCAGAAAGATGATTGGCAATAGATTTCGGTACTAGCACTACATAGTGGTGAACAGAGATTTACACAGAGTCCCCTCGTGCGTTTAGTTTTATTAGTAGATAATACCTGTATTCCGCCCAGCGTTAACGCATTTTGTGGAAAACAAACACTTCCCAGACGTATCTGCACACAATACATTTTGTGAAAAATAGACATTATCCACGTGTGTCTGCGAACAGCGTCCCCAGTGATTTGCAAGGCGTGGTTCGGTAGGATCAGCATGACTATGGAACAGAATGCATTGTTTCTAGCAACGTAGTGGTGTAGAGAGAGTGGGGACACTCTATCTCGCTCTTCGCTTTGCAGATGTACAAATGAAAGATGTACAGGGTAACAATTATTGAACTATATGAGCAAATAACGTGAATTAGTCACGAGATACGGCGTGCATACACTTTATTCAGCACGTAAATCGTACTACAGATATTTAGATTTAGGTTATGAAATGTTCGATATGCCTGCCATTATTGCCATGATGTGGCGCAGACGAATAGCGAAATTCTGAATGACCCGCGGAGGTGTGGGAACATCGAAATTGTCGATGACCTCCAGACTGGCTGTTTTCAGCTGTACACCTTGTCCCTAATACAGCCCCACAAATACAAGTCGCATGTCTTCCGATACGGAGAATATGGCGGTCAAACGAGGCACTTGCCAGTGGCCCGTGGGTACCGTAGAGCGAGAATGCGGTCCCCAATGTGCTCTTCCTGGTCATCAACCACTCTCCTGCTTCAAGGAGATCAAGCTCCCTCTTGGATGAACCACATCTTGTCGAAATCAGGGTCACTTTGGATAATGGAGATGAAATCATCTCCCAAAACCTTCACGTACCATTCGGTAGTCACCGTGCCATTAAGGAACATCGCTTCGATTATTCCGTGACTGGACCTTGCACATTACAAAGTCACCCGTTGGTAGTGACGAAAGGTCTCGATCGCCAAATGCGGATTCTCAGTCCCCCCCCCCCCCCCCTCCAACTGCATCACTTTTGCTTATTGACGAGCACATCCAAATGAAGGTGCACTTCGTTACTAATCCAAAACATGCATGCGCATACTAGTTCCCATCATGCCCCGCGGCCAACGTACAGTTTGCACCCTGTACATAACCTCATTCTGGCTACCTAGCTTCCTTCAGGTTTCTATTCTCCATCCCCATTCCCTCCCACCAGGACCAGCCGCTACCAGCCACATCTTCATAACAGAATTAATCCCTCAGTAGGGCTTTAATGCGCCTAGATACGCTACAGTCATTGCATACAAGTATTAGGTCTTAAATTATTGCCGGCTGGTGTGGCCGAGCGGTTCTAGGCGCTACAGTCTGGAACTGCGCGGCCACTACGGTCGCAGGTTCGAATACTGCCTCGGGCTTGGATGTGTGTGATATCATTAGGTTAGTTAGGCTTAAGTAGTTCTAAGTTCTAGGGGACTGATGACCTCAGAAGTTGAGTCCCATAGTGCTCAAAGCCATTTGAACCATCTTAAATTCTTCATTCAATAATAAACATTAATTTTATAACATCGAAACACTGTTTGTCGTAGTTTGCTATTTTCCCATCTCTTGCTTTGCAGAAACTATGGGTTCTAAAGAAAAAGGAGTAGTACCTCTTTCATAGGAAATTTAATGTAGTGTAATTTTGTACCAGGAAACGTTTTCGTTAGGAGCCGTAGTTTCATAGTTATTCATGAAAAATATAAGAAAGTGACCTTTAATTACTCACCCGCCAAAACGGTCTCACCCCACCGATGGACTGATGGGGATTTCTAGTATGTTGCTCACGACTCCCCCCACCACTCTACAACAATTTGCGACTGTTCGAATTTTTCCTCTGTTCCTGTTTTCTTGGTCTTCGTTGACTGGGCTATTCTCTGCTGACAATGCGCCACTAATTTTGTGCAATGATCTTTTCGTTTGGCGACATGTGTAATTTACGTTCTGAAATCTCTGCGTGTATTACGATACAATTCTGGCTACGGTGCGAATGATCGTGTTAGTCGTGCAATTCTTATGATTCCTTGATATGAATAGGCGGATAGGACTGCCGTTCTTACGAAATCGTAATTTTTGTCCACGCAACTCACTGGAGAGATATTTATATGGTTATGATAGTATGAAAATGAACTGATACCTCCTCTTTCAGTACTTAAGAGCCCTGACATCATCATTGATCTATAGTCAACGAAAGACCTCGCCGGGGAACATTTGTCACTTTTCGCACGTTTTGATCTGATCCATCAATAGTGACACAAGTATATCTCCGTTCCCGTCAAAAGATTGACTCCGTGTTTATAGAGATGGTTCTTTAATAGAAAGACGTGGAACTACAAGTATAGGGGTACACATTAGAAGATGACTAAGAACGAAAGCAGGTCACAGGTGTGAGTTTCATTGATCTCCCAGCAACCTATGGTACACTCAACCGCAAGAAACTGTTAACAAAAAGATGCAATACCGTCAAGGATTATAGAGCGGGACAATATATCTGTTTTTTTTTCTTTTTTTTTACAATACAGATGATTCTTTATTACCGTACAAATAAACGGGAAAATGACTTCCACTATGGAAATGCTCCGGCTCCACCGCTGTGTAATACACGGGATGGGCCACAGTCCAACTGTGAAAAATGTGTTTGGTGCAATAATACTAAACAGACGAAAAAACAATTATATTATCAATGCACATATGCATATAGAATTCAACGAACCTGCAAAAGATGCTGAAAGTGATTTTCGTTATGTTCAAAGCAAACATTGCATCTTTCCAACATTGACTTAAAAATGTAGCTAATCTTTGATCTCTGTGGTTTAACAGAATAAACCTCATTGAAACTTCCTGGCAGATTAAAATAGTGTGCCCGACCGAGACTCGAACTCGGGGCCTTTGCCTTTCACGGGCAAGTGCTCTACCATCTGAGCTACCGAAGCACGATTCACGCCCAGTCCTCACAGCTGTACTTCTGCCAGTATCTCGTCTCCTACCTTCCAAACTTTACAGAAGCACTCCTGCGAAACTTGCAGAACTAGCACTCCTGGTTCGTGCTTCGGTAGCTCAGATGTAGAGCACTTGCCCGTGAAAGGCAAAGGTCCCGAGTTCGAGTCTCGGTCGGGCACACAGTTTTAATCTGCCAGGAAGTTTCATATCAGCGCACACTCCACTGCAGAGTGAAAATCTCATTCTGTAAACCTCATTTTTAGTATACCCCAGATTGGAAAATGAAGATCGAAGACGTCCTCCGTATCCTGTCTGCGGATACATTCACCAAAGTTTTCGTTTAGAAGGTCTCTCATAAGAACCCCATAACACGGGGGTGCTCCATCTTGTTGCCACATCATCTTTCCTTTAACCGGCTACAGATGATCAAACAATGGACAGTTTTTCAGTTGTAACTACACTCCTGCAAGCATATTTAGGTAATTCACAGAACGTAATTGAAAGTATGCCCTCATTAGTTAACCACCAAATATCCCTGACCACACACTCACACAAAGTGAATTTAAGTTCGTTACCATTGCCACACTGTGATTTGTGAAGTCCCGGTAGACACAGTTGTCTTTTCACTCTCCCAGTCCCCTTAAAATTCGCTTCGTCGCTCCAGAGAACGCTTCTGTGAAATTTGTGATCGGTACCTTCACAGATTTCGTACAATTCGCATAATTCTGTACGCATCCTTGGACAGTCTTCCTTTAGGTCATGCAGTAAAGCAGGTATATGTTGTCTCAATTTCAACTTTTTGTGATTCTTTCACAGGACTGTTCTTGCTGTTCCATACTCCATGGGCGCTTTTCTCGGGTATTTAGTCGGTGATTGCACAAAACACTGCGCGACAACATTAAGATTCTCTTACGTAGTAACAGTCTTTAGCCAACCTGAACGACGAACCCACCAACCCATTCTCTTTGAAACTTAAATTTAGTTTACTTGTCTAGATGGAGTCCCACAAACAAATCGCAAACGTCAAAAGCAATTACAACCTACGTTCTCAATTACACTCCTGGAAATGGAAAAAAGAACACATTGACACCGGTGCGTCAGACCCACCATACTTGCTCCGGACACTGCAAGAGGGCTGTACAAGCAATGATCACACGCACGGCACAGCGGACACACCAGGAACCGCGGTGTTGACCGTCGAATGGCGCTAGCTGCGCAGCATTTGTGCACCGCCGCCGTCAGTGTCAGTCAGTTTGCCGTGGCATACGGAGCTCCATCGCAGTCTTTAACACTGGTAGCATGCCGCGACAGCGTGGACCTAAACCGTATGTGCAGTTGACGGACTTTGAGCGAGGGCGTATAGTGGGCATGCGGGAGGCCGGGTGGACGTACCGCCGAATTGCTCAACACGTGGGGCGTTAGGTCTCCACAGTACATCGATGTTGTTGCCAGTGGTCGGCGGAAGGTGCACGTGCCCGTCGTCCTGGGACCGGACCGCAGCGACGCACGGATGCACGCCAAGACCGTAGGATCCTACGCAGTGCCGTAGGGGACCGCACCGCCACTTCCCAGCAAATTAGGGACACTGTTGCTCCTGGGGTATCGGCGAGGACCATTCGCAACCGTCTCCATGAAGCTGGGCTACGGTCCCGCACACCGTTAGGCCGTCTTCCGCTCACGCCCCAACATCGTGCAGCCCGCCTCCAGTGGTGTCGCGACAGGCGTGAATGGAGGGACGAATGGAGACGTGTCGTCTTCAGCGATGAGAGTCGCTTCTGCCTTGGTGCCAATGATGGTCGTATGCGTGTTTGGTGCCGTGCAGGTGAGCGCCACAATCAGGACTGCATACGACCGAGGCACACAGGGCAAACACCCGGCATCATGGTGTGGGGAGCGATCTCCTACACTGGCCGTACACCACTGGTGATCGTCGAGGGGACACTGAATAGTGCACGGTACATCCAAACCGTCATCGAACCCATCGTTCTACCATTCCTAGACCGGCAAGGGAACTTGATGTTCCAACAGGACAATGCACGTCCGCATGTATCCCGTGCCACCCAACGTGCTCTATAAGGTGTAAGTCAACTACCCTGGCCAGCAAGATCTCCGGATGTGTCCCCCATTGAGCATGTTTGGGACTGGATGAAGCGTCGTCTCACGCGGTCTGCACGTCCAGCACGAACGCTGGTCCAACTGAGGCGCCAGGTGGAAATGGCATGGCAAGCCGTTCCACAGGACTACATCCAGCATCTCTACGATCGTCTCCATGGGAGAATAGCAGCCTGCATTGCTGCGAAAGGTGGATATACACTGTACTAGTGCCGACATTGTGCATGCTCTGTTGCCTGTGTCTATGTGCCTGTGGTTCTGTCAGTGTGATCATGTGATGTATCTGACCCCAGGAATGTGTCAATAAAGTTTCCCCTTCCTGGGACAATGAATTCACGGTGTTCTTATTTCAATTTCCAGGAGTGTATTTGCTGAATGTATCCCTGCCTACAGTTTGTTCTCTCTACAGCTCCGTCTAGTACAATGGAAGTTATTCCATGACGTCTTAACGGATGTCCTGCCATCTTGTTCCTCCTTCTACACAGGTTTTCCTCTTACTCCTTCCCTCCCTGAATCTGCTGAGAACTTTCTCATTCCTTATCTTACCAGTCCACCTAATCAGCAACATTCTTTGAAGCACCACATTTCAAACGTTTCCACTCTTTTCTGTTCAGGTTCTCAAACGGTCCATGTCTCTCTACCATACAGTGCTGAACTCCAAACGTATATACCCAGATATTTATTCCTTAACTTAAAGCGTATGTGTGATGGTAGTAGATTTCTCTTGGCCAGACCTACCATTCTCGACAGTGCTAATCTGCTTTCAACGGCTTTCCATTCAGCACATCCTGTATTTCTTTTCCGCTCTCACGGAGGTTATCAATGCCATCAGAGAATCTTATCACTGGTATCCTTTCCGCCCGAATTTTAATCTCACTCTTGAACCTTTCTTTTATCTCCGTCATTTCTTCTTCGATGTATAAAGTGAACAGTAGGGATGAATTGGTATATCCCCGTCTTACAGCCTTTTCAATCCGTGTGCTTCGTTCTTATTATCCCCTTTTGGTTCTGTTACATGCTGTGTACTACCTGTGTCTCTCTCTGGCTTACACTTATTCTCCTTGAAATTTCAAACAACTTGCAGCACTTGACATTGTTGAATGCTTTTTTTCCAGGACGACAAATCCTATGAACGCGTCTTGATATTTCTCCAGTCTTGCTTTCATTATCAACCGCAACGTCAGGACTGCCCCTCTGTCCTCGTTGCCTTTCCTACAGAGAAATTGATCGTGATCTCACAGATCCTCAGTTTTCTTTTCCATTCTTCACTACCACGACGCCGGGTAAAACTAGCCTACAGATTGCTAGTGACAATCGCATACAAATGCCCAGCCGATCAAACAGGACATCCGTTCCTGTACCTAAGCACTGTTCAGAATAAGATTTTCGATGGAGTTGAAAAGATGCTGACTGCAGGTCTCGGGAAATCAACTGTTTACTACAGGCCAGGCCTGAAAAACCACAAGTCTGCGGTTTCCATTTGTTCAGTAGAGAGGCAAGGACAGAACATGGAATGGACACCGCTTCTCACACGACGCTAACCCGGAATATCTTCGTCACACCATTACCTATTAGGAACCCTCTGAAGATGGGGAGTACAACCCACATTCCTCCGTACGTTCGCCTAGACTTTTGTGCTTTTTCGCCACACAGTTTCGGTCCTACGTCTGGCAAATGTCTTTCTACCCACGGAACACAAGTAGATGTAGCCCTCAACGAGACAGGACGTATTTTCACAGAATACCTTCGCCCTAACCCCGTAAATCAATTTTGCGTTAGCGACATGGCCCAATGGCTCTACGAAAAGCGCATGGTATCTGCTGAGTACTGTTGTTCGGTTGCCTCATTTGTGGTTGATTAATTTCGTTTGCGGCGACTAAAACAAATTAAAGAACCATGAATTCGTGCTGATAACTGCAATAGCTGCTTCGTATTTTTTATGGATGCTGCAGAACCTAAAGCGGGAAAGTCCATCTCACTGTGAAAGTTCCCTCGATATCCAACCAAACCTATCAAGATTTCTGAGGCTAAGCACAAACCAAAGAGAAGCTAGAAAATCTATTTAAACCGTCATGACGTAATAAAATAATCCTTCAGACCCTTAAGATAAGACATACTAATAATATGGAATGAGAAACCTAAGAAAATTAAAATGCCAACATAGACGAATCCTTAACGGAATAAGCAGGACGTTCAGCATATAAAAAATTTAGTCCATTGAAAAGAGTGAGGTATGCACTTAGAAACTTACATATTTTGGGAGGCTGGTGGCAATTTTGGCTACAGTATTCGCATGTCGGCTTGGACTGCTATCTCCCGGACAATGCTGGTCCGTTTCGCACTCGTCGTCACCAACCGCCAGGGCAAGTTTCTCGGCGAACTAAGTGGTAACGGTAGGGGTTATTCCGCAACGCTTTAGCTTGCGAGACAGGGACATCCAAACATGCGTCGAATCCGTGCATTTGTTCAAGGGCCGTTGGACTGGTACGTCGACTATTTTGAGTGCGGTTCTTACGCAGTTTTCCACTATCGATCCTGTAAATGCTTGACTGGTCTCCAGTTTTTGCCACAGGAATTACGAGCCGGCCGCGGTGGTCTAGTGGTTCTGGCGCTGCAGTCCGCAACCGCGGGACTGCTACGGTCGCAGGTTCGAATCCTGCCTCGGGCATGGGTGTGTGTGATGTCCTTAGGTTAGTTAGGTTTAAGTATTTCTAAGTTCTAGGGGACTGATGACCTAAGATGTTGAGTCCCATAGTGCTCAGAGCCATTTGAACCATTTTAGGAATTACGACACACAAACAAGTGAGCTACGATAACATTCGGAGACAAGTTTACACAAGTGACAGACAGAGAGCAAGACTTCCCTCTCTTAAAGTGCGCTTACAACTTCACGCTTTGCGTCTAGTTGGTTGGTTTATGGAACGGGAGGGTCGGGACCAAACTGCTTGGTCAGCGGTCCCTCGGACGTCTGTGTTTGTCTCACACTCAAGAAGAGACATGTGTGCAGGTTGACGCCTCTTCCTCGAAATGTGTGCGTGTGATTATCTTGCCTTTGGTCCTTTAAAAATACGCGTTAAAGGGTCGACGATTCCTGTGCAGCAGGCAGTTATGGAATTGTTCACGGAGCAGGACACGTTGTTTTAAGAAACAGGTATCCTCAAGCTGATGCGTCCGTGGGGATGATTCTCCCACTGCTCACGGCGAGTTTGCCTAATTGTCATACTGACTCTAGACTGTACGGCCTTCGATCGGATGCTTTCTGATGACCGCTTATATTTTCCTTCGTTATCAGCGGGTCAAACGGTGAAGTAAATTATTATTTAGATATAACGACTTATTTCGTGGAAGAGGCGTCAACCTGCACGCATGTCTCTTGTTGCGTGTGAGACACGCACTGACGTCCAGTTACTAGACGCAAGGTATGCAGTTAGTAGTGGCAGTTATTTCATATCGCAAAAATGGGAGAATCTCGAAATTTGTTTAAATATTTTGAATGGCACTAATATCTTAAATGTTGGCGTTCCTGCTAATGGTCTTTTAGACCAATACAATTGGATATTCGGTTTTCTAGATTGAGCAATCGAAATGCACAGTGCAGGTAGGGTCTTCATTTGGTCTAAAGTAACAGTACACAAAGTGTCGTCCACTTTGCATTTCTTCCTTTCATTATCTGCTACCTGACGATGAGATTTGTTTCTCTAAGAAATCTTTCCCACAATTTGACATCAAATATTACAGAAAATAGTTCACTTAAGCGATTTGAAACACATGCTTTTATGTCATGGTTCTCAGAATATTTCCAAATAAGTGGTGCGTTCCCTATTCCTGTCAAATCCATGATAAACCTCATTTTGGCATTGAATCTTCCTCTTCACTATCGTTATCTACAATTAAATGTTTTGCACGCTTTCTAATTTGTACAATAACATCGCTATCATCAGATTCTTTATCACTACGCCCAGGTAAACGCCACTCTCTTAACATTTTGTAAGGGTTTATTAAATTTTCTTCACTACTCTTTAAAACCACTAGAACGCTAGCTGTTCAACGTAGATTTAACGAATTCACCAATTCTCACTGCGTAATAGCGAGAGCTAAGCCACGACTGTAAACGACAAGTGTTTTGCGTCCTGAGTTAGACTCGAGATGTTCATAGTTGGTCCTAAACTGTTCTCACTAGTCAAACTCATTGAAGTACGGTGACGGGGTACGCTATGCGAATATCTTTCCCTGCAAACACAAGAGAAACGACACTCAAAAAGAGCCCCGGATCGAAATACTGGCGTCCGCAGCTCGTGGTCGTGCGGTAGCGTTCTCGCTTCCCGCGCCCGGGTTCCCGGGTTCGATTCCCGGCGGAGTCAGGGATTTTCTCTGCCTCGTGATGACTGGGTGTTGTGTGCTGTCCTTAGGTTAGTTAGGTTTAAGTAGTTCTAAGTTCTAGGGAACTGATGACCATAGATATTAAGTCCCATAGTGCTCAAAGCCATTTTGAAATACTGGCAATCCTCTACACCACTTTGCTCCGCTTTTCTATAATGTTAATATTCATATAGTAGTACAGTTTATTTCTACTATTTTACTTAGGTCACTGCATTTTATTTTTCTTCCTCGATTTCATTTCCAGCCGTTATTTTCACGATGGGCGCTCGATATTGTAATCTGATTCTTCAAATGTCAATAAACAAACAATGTAACGCATGGAACCTTTCACTCATGTTTATTTCTCCATCTACACCTATATCTAAATCTGCATCTACATCCATACTCTGCACAGTGCTGTGAAGTGCACGGTAGAGGGTACTTTCCATTACACTAGTTACCAGGACTTTTCCCCGTTCCATTCGCGTATGGAGAGCGAGACGCATGGTTGCTTCCTGACGTTAGTGCAGTGTCTGTATTTGACAGTGTCTACGTAGTTCTGTGCACTTGATTGCATCATTGCATCGGAATATATAGGCGCTGTCAAATACAGACTTCATTAATGTACTTCATACCAAAAGCAAGGCAGCCACCCACAAGGCAGACTCCCACAATTGTGCAAGCACTGGGGAAATCAGACACTGCGACATATGGACATCTGGGTCAGTGATGAAAGCGGGCTCGGGTAGCGGAATTGGTTAAGGTGACCGCTCGTTACGAGTGGGAAATTAGGCTTTGAGACTTCGTTCGGAAAATATTTTCAGACGTTGCCAGTAAATTGTGTAGCAGTTGTGGTCCCGTATTCGCAAACTGATAATACATTACATGTTTGCTTAAACGCCCCTCAGCACACTGCCGACAGGTTAATCTTGTCCTCGCGATCCGTATGGGAGCGATACGTAGAGGGTTGTAATTCCTGGATTCGTCATTTAAGGCTGGTACTTGAAAATTTGTAACTAGGCTCTCTTGGAATAGCTTATGCCCACCTTAGAGCGTCAGTGAGTTCAGTTTCCTCAGCATCTCCACGAAGTTCTCCCTTGTTGCCAACAAACTTGTGACCATTCGTTCTGGTGTTCTTTAAAATGTCTGATACATCGCAGCTAGTCCTATTTGTTAAAGATCCCACCATCATTACATTTTACGAAGGGTCGCACGAGTGTTTTGTAGACTGGTTGTACTTCCCTAGTCTTCTGTCAATGAAGAGACGTCAGCTACCTACCTTACCTACGAATGGAGCTTCCATTCCATGTCACTGCGGACTGATACAACCACGTATTTGTGCGAGTTGACTGATTCCAGTTGTGACTAAAAAATTGTAAGCAAAATGTGGGGCTGTACGGTCTGGGTGCAAGTCTTTCAATTGGACGTCACTACAGTGACCTGCGTTTTCTTCTATCCAACGACACCTGGTTTTCCATGGACGGTTATCCACCGAGGTCCTAGACAGGCTCAAAGTGGCTTACCTTCGATGAGTGGCTGGAAACTGGTGTTACCAACCTGGCAAGACCATTGACTCGTTCATATGGCAGTCATAGTGCTCTCAGATTTGTCTTCTTTTTTGTGAAGTGGATAGTTTTTCATGTTTGAGCATTTCAAGTACAAAAGACTTTCAGAAAGTACATCTATATCCACATGAATACTGTGAAAGTCACATTTAAGTACCTCGCAGACGGTTCATTAAACCACCTTCAGAATAATTCTCTTTTTTCCCAACCTAGTAAAGCGCACGGAAAACAAATAACCTATATACTTCCGTGCGGGCTCTGATCTCCATTATATTATTATGAGGATAGTTCTAAAGGTGGCAGGGGTAAAATATAGGGAGCGAAAGGCTATTTACAATTTGTACAGAAACCTGATGGCAGTTATAAGAGTCGAGGAGCATGAAAGGGAAGCAGTGGTTGGGAAGGCAGTGAGACAGGTTTGTAGCCTGTCCCCGATGTTATTCAATCTGTATATTGAGCAAGCAGTATAGGAAACAAAAGAAAAATTCGGAGTAGGTATTAAAGTGAATGGAGAAGAAATAAAAACGTTGAGGTTCGCCGATGACATTGTCTGGAAAGGAAGATATAAGATGAACATCAACAAAAGCAAAACGAGGATAATGGAATGTAGTCGAATTCAGTCGGGTGATGCTGAGGGATTTAGATTAGGAAATGAGACACATAAAGTAGTAAAGGAGTTTTGCTATTTGGGGAGCAATATAACTGATGATGGTCGAAGTAGAGAGGATATAGAATGTAGACTGGCAATGGCAAGGAAAGCGTTTCTGAAGAAGAGAAATTTGTTAACATCGAGTATAGATTTAAGTGTCAAGAAGTCGTTTCTCAAAGTGTTTGTACGGAGTGTAGCCATGTATGGAAGTGAAACATGGACGATAAATAGTTTGGACAAGAAGAGAATAGAAGCTTTCGAAATGTGGTACTACAGAAGAATGCTGAAGATTAGATGGGTAGATCACGTAACTAATTAGGAGGTATTGAATAGAATTGGGGAGAAGAGGAGTTTGTGGCACAACTTGACAAGAAGAAGGGACTGGTTGGAAAGACATGTTCTGAGGCGTCAAGGGATTACAAATTTGGCATTGGAGGGCAGCATGGAGCGTAAAAATCGTAGAGGATGTCCAAGAGATGAATACACTAAACAAATTCAAAAGGATGTAGGTTGCAGTAGGTACTGGGAGATGAAGAAGCTTGCACAGGATAGAGTAGCATGGAGAGCTGCATCAAACCAGTCTCAGGACTGAAGACAACAACAACAACAGTTGCTTCCTACGTAGGTCGCCGCCAGCAAAACACTTTCGCTTTCGGATGAGAATGTTGCTGATTGAAATTTCGTGAGAAGATGCCACCGGAACGAAAAACGCCTTCGGTTTAATAGTGACCTCACCAAATCTTGTATCACGTCAATGATACTTTCCCCCCTACTTCTTGACAATACAAAACGTGCTGCTCTTCTTTGAGCTTTCCCAATGTACTTCATTAATCTTATCTTGTAATTATCTCAGACCGCACAGCAGTACTCCAGAAGAGGACGTACAAGCGTAGTATACGCAGCCTCTTTAGTAGATCTGTTGCCTCTTCGAAGTGTTCCACGAATAAAACGAAATCTTTGGTTGGCCTTCCCCACAGCATTTTCTATGTATTTTTTCTACTTGAACTACATGACGTAAAATCGTCATAACTCTTGCTCGGTTTGCCTTTGGGCGTTCAAACGGCACGGTTGGTCGCGCGGCATGATGGGAATTAGTATGCGCATGTATGTTTTGATTTAGCGACGAAGCGCGCTTTCATTTGGATGAGTTCATCAATAAGCAACACTGGCGAATTTGACGGGACTGAGAATCCGCATTTCGACATCGAGAGGTATCTTCAGTCTCAGCGGGCGACTGCGTGGTTTGCAATGTCCAGTCACGAAATAATAGAAGCGATATTCCTTGATGGCACAGTGACTACCGAACGGTACGTGAAGGTTGTGGAAGATGATTTCATTCCCATTATCCAAAGTGACCATTATTTCGGCTAGATGTGGTTCATTGAAGACGGAACTTGATCACCCGAAGCAGGAGATTGTTTTATGTCCTGACGGAGCACTTTGGGGACCGTATTCTTGCTCTAGGGTATCCAGAATCCAGTGGCAAGGGCCTCGATTGGCCACCATATTCTTCGTATCTGAAAACACGTAAGGCCTTTTTGAGGGGCTGTATTAAAGACAAGGTTACAGCAATAACCGGATAACCTTTGCTTAGTTGGAAACAACCATTCAATAGGTCTCGACGACATCGATATTCCGAAACTTGTACGGGTCATGCAGAATTTCGCTATTCGCCTGCGTCACATCATCGCCAATGATGGCAGGCATATCCAACATGTCATAACCAAAACCAGAATATCTGTAGTGACGGTCACATGTTGAATAAAGTGTGTGCACGCCGTAGTTTGCAACTATTTTGGTTTTTTTATTGTTGTTGTTGCGGTCTTCAGTCCTGAGACTGGTTTGATGCAGCTCTCCATGCTACTCTATCCTGCGCAAGCGTCTTCATCTCCCAGTACCTACTGCAGCCTACATCCTTCTGAATCTGCTTAGTGTATTCATCTCTTGGTCTCCCTCTACGATTTTTGCCCTCCACGCTGCCCTCTTGTACTAAATTGGTGATCTCTTGATGCCTCAGAACATGTCCTACCAACCGATCCCTTCTTCTGGCCAAGTTGTGCCACAAACTGCTCCCCAATTCTATTCAGTACCTCCTCATTAGTTATGTGATCTACCCACCTAATCTTCAGTATTCTTCTGTAGCACCACATTTCGAAAGTTTCTATTCTCTTCTTGTCTAAACTAGTTATCGTCCATGTTTCACATCCATACATGGCTACACTCTATACAAATGTTTTCAGAAACGACTTCCTGACACTTAAATCTATACTCGATGTAAACAAATTTCTCTTCTCCAGAAACGCTATCCTTGCCATTGCCAGCCTACATTTTATTTTTTCCCCCCAAATAGCAAAACTCCTTTACTATTTTAAGTGTCTCATTTCCTTATCTAATTCCCTCAGCATCACCCGACTTAATTCGACTACAATCCATTATCCTCGTTTTGCTTCTGTTGATGTTCATCTTATACCCTCCTTTAAAGACACTGTCCATTCCGTTCAAGTCCTTTGCTGTCTCAGACAGAATTAGAATGTCATCGGTGAACCTCGAAGTTTTTATTTCTTCTCCATGGATTTTTAAAAAACCTACTCCGAATTTTTATTTTGTTTCCTTTACTGGTTACTTAATATACAGATTGAATAACATCGGAGAGAGACTACAACCCTGTTTCACTCCCTTCCCGACCACTGCTTCCCTTTCATGTCCCTCGACTCTTATAACGGCCATCTGCTTACTGTTTTTTTACAGTTTTTTTATATTTTATTATAGTTTATATAGTTCAATAATTATCACCCCGTAATTTGTTCGTAATTGTAATTCCTAGCTACTCAGTTGAATATACGACCTCTAAGTTGGACTGATTTCTCGTGTAACCGAAGTTTAAAGGATTCCTTTGAGCACCCATGTGGATGACCCCACACTTTTCATTACTTAGGTTTCATTTCCAATTTTCGTGCCATGGAGATACCTATTCTAAATCATTTTGCAATTTGGTTTCGTTGAATCCTGCCTTGACGTCAAGTGTGTGGCGTCTAGGACACATGCTTTCTTGGATCGCTAGAAAAACAATTCAAGTAAGTCGTATTAAGGAGTTGTATTACGAAGTTAACAATGACATTACTGAACGTCGACAGTGACACAGATGTGTCGCAAGCAAATGGCGAAACGCAAATAAGAAATCTCTCAAGTATATACAATTCTTAATACAAGTGAAGTAATAGAGTTGACTTTTCTGTTCAGGTCGCTAGTCGTGAAGCCCCTGTAGAACTGGACCGCGGCCAGTTGCGCGCAGCGCTTATGTCCTCTTCGTATAGAGGCCGGTGTTGTCGCGTTGTCGTCCTGGAGAGGGGTCGGTCAGTGTGCTATTGTCTGACGTCTTCTTCACAGCCCTCTCTGCCCTGTGGATCCCGATTGGCGTGCCGGCGTTTGACTTCACGCCGTAACAGTTTTGATCCTCTGATTACTTTACTAGACGATCAACGACAGCATCATATATAAACAACCCCAGACGACTACTCAGATGGTCTCCTAAATCGTTTGTTTCGACAAGGGGCAGCAAGGGCCTATAAAACTAACTTGGAGAACATCAGAAATCACTTTTGTTTTACTCGATGAGTTTCCGTCAGTTACTACGAGCTGCGTCATTTCTGGCGGGAAATAACGACTCCGGTCACATAACTGAGACGATATTCCATAAGAACGCTATTTCAGTACAAGCCGCTTGTTTGGTACGGTGTCAGAAGCCCTCTGGAAATCTAGCAATACAGAACCAGTCTGGAATTCCTTGTCGATTGCAGTCAACACTTCGTGTGAGTAAAGAGCTAGATTTGTTTCACAAGAACGATATTTTCTAAATACGTGTGGACCTTGTGACGATAGACCTTTATCTTCCAGGTAATTGGATACATCGACGTTAACGACATGGGCCAGTATTTTAGTGGATTAATACTTTCTAGAATATTTGTGTGACCTCTGCAACTTCCCAGTCTTTGGGTACGTATATTTCATCTAGCGAGCGGTTGAATATGATCGTTAAATATGGAGCTATCGCTTCAGCATACTCTGAAGGGAACCTGATTGGTATAAGTCTGGTCTGGAAGCCATTTTTTTCAAGCGATTTAAGTTGCTTCATTACTCCGAGGATATTGGCTTCTAAGTTACCCATGGAGGCAGCTGTTATTGATCCGTGTTCTGGAATATTTGCCTCGTCTTCTTTCGTAACAAAAGTTAGTTTCGTCATCGTTTTTGAAAGAGAAGGTGGTACACCTGGTGACACAAAAAAATGTTATATGAATCCACGGCCGTTGCTGGTTCGACGACGGAAGGGATGTCAGCGATGGGGGAATGACGCATGCGCAGAGTGCCGAAGAAAGAGTAGCAGCAGACGGGGGTGTTCGGCGTTATTCGAGTACACATCACAATGGTGGACACCCTCACCAAACTCAGGTCATGCATTCGAGGAAAGGGGCCCGCGCTCTTGAGTTAAACTATTGTGCTTTTGGACGACAATGCAAAACCATCCACAGCAGGGCTCACATAGGATCACAACCGTCGCTTAGATTGGGATAATTGAATCAATCGGCCTAAAGCCCCGACTTTGCTCCGTCGTAGTTTCATCTGTTCCCTGCCTCGGAAACCGCAATCTCGGAACTTCAATTCCTAACCAACGCTGAGATGGAGCAGGCTGTGTGACAGTTACATACGCTACATACACCGAGTCTTACAAGAGTGGTTTCTTCAAACTGACTGCACACTGCGACAAATGTCTCACCGCCAGTGGCGATTGTGTTGCAAGGTAGTTCTTGATGTCGTGGTATATTTGCTTTTTGGGCATACAGTTTATGTGTAAAATACAGCGACAAACCTTACTTTGGAACGTCCATCGTAGCCTTCCAGTCTTGGAAGCACTTTCATATTTTATGAAGACGTCTTTAAATATTGGTGCTGCTTTTTTTCAGACAGTATTTCACTATAGATGACCGCAACATTTGTTGAAATTCTAAAGTTACGATTAATATTAACAGCAGGGATCCAAAGAGACTTCACTGGGGCACATTCGAAGTTACTTCTATATCAAGTGATGACTCTCCGTCCAAAATGACTTCGAGCGGTTCTAGGCGCTACAGTCTGGAACCGCGCGACCGCTACGGACGCAGGTTCAAATCCTGCCTCGGGGATGGATGTGTTTGTTGTCCTTAGGTTAGTTAGGTTTAAGTAGTTCTAAGTTGTAGGGGACTGATGACCCCAGAAGTTAAGTCCCATAGTGCTCAGAGCCATTTGAACCATTCCAAAGTGACTTGCTGCGGCCTCTCTGCCGATAAATCCTCAAACTAGTCGTACATTTCGCTTTATCATCAGTACGATAGTACTTTCAATAAAAGGCGTAGGTAGGTTACCTAGTCAACTGCGTTTCGTAATTCCTGTAATACTACATCCACCTGAATGCTTTGATCCCTGGCTTTCAGAATGTTATGTGAGAAAACTGAGAGCTGCCTTGATTCCTCTTTTGTATGTGCAAATACTCACAAATGCTAATTGCACCTATTTAATTATTTATTGAGTTCAGTTAATTAGATGCTGTGTCTCTTGATGTATGTTATTGGACAAATAATGTAACTCAGAAAGTCGTGGACGATTACTATTTTCCTATTCAATATGTACGTAAATTGATGACAGATTTCATGCACCATCAGAACAGGTCGTTGCTGTACATTTTGGCGCTGTAATCTGCTTATACACACTGCTGGTGGCGTTGTAAATCGGCGCATAACAAACAAAATATCTGTTTATTCGGGTGGTAAACTGTAAAGTGAAAAACATAATTTCGGAAGCGTTCATCTTGCTTCACTTATTGACCATTGTTTACAACCCGACGATGTGAATTTATGTATTGCAGTAATAATTCTTCCAGCACGTTCTGTCGTAGGTCGATGTTTGGATCGGAAATTTGGAAATAACATCACTTTGCATACGTATTGATATCGGTCCGACGACTAACTGAACTGTTCGAATAATTACATTTATGGAAGGGTCATACTTTTTAAATATTGGTGGTTACATCAGATACTAGGTAAAGACGTAAAACAGTTTCCTCTACAGTTTTTCGTGATGATCTTTGCGTAAGACGTATACTGTTGCATACGTATGAAAAACGAAATTAAAGATCTGTTAGGTTACAGATAGGCGACTGGGAAGAGAAAGGCCAAAGGGTGGTAGTTTCGACGATGCTTTTGAAAATAGTAACAAGACCTAGAAAAAACGTTGTTAGGCTAAGCGCAAATTGAGACGCGTATAGCACGTGTGACGCTATACGACAATACAGTGCGATGCCCGACGGTACGCAGGTGTCGTGCTGGTCCAACGAGTATTGAGAGACGTATACATATTTCGCAGGCGAATACATTACTTCAACAGGTTCACTTTTATGTAAAATTATGTAGCAATATAGGTTGCAATGTATTTCAAACACATTTTAACAAAAGAATAAGAGCGGCATATAGTTTACTACCTAAACCTAGAAATGTCATTTAACTTAAAATACTCGTCTTATTATTTATTAATACACATTTTTTACCCTGAGCTCAAAAACAGTTACCAAAAACTACTTTAAGCTAAACCAAGTTTTTCCAGTTTGTCGGTAGAGGACCCCAACTCACTTTTTGTTAAGCCGTATTCCATTCCCCCACTAGCCCCCCCCCCACCCCCCCTCCCCCCCTCAACCTTGACCGACTTCTGTAATTGCCCCTGTTCGCTCGCGCCGGTGGGCGACCCTCTGCGCTGACAGAATCGAAGAGAGCGCAGACTGTAATCTTTCTCCAATTTATTTATTTAATCGTATGGCTAGGGCCCCTTCAGGCAGGCCGTTCGCCAGGTGCCGGTCTTTCAATGTGACGCCACTTCGGCGACCTGCAGTCGATGAGGATGATAGGATGATGATGAGGACAGCACAACATCCAGTCCCTGGCCGAAGAAAAGTCCACGAACCAGCCGGGAATCGAACCGGGGCCCAGAGGATTTGCAGTCCGTCACGCTGACCGTTCAGCTACCGGGGGCGGACTTTTCTCAATTGATTTTGCAGAAACTATTCACTAAAAATATTTCATTTTTATCTTTATTGCAGTCTTATGTGTCAGCTTCGTGGCGAAGTGCCCATCATCTCGCTAATTGTGATAGTTAATATGATATACAAATTTTAGGCAGACACTACGCACAAATCGGAAAGTTTGGAATGAAAAATATTTGTCACCCTGATTTTGCGTTTGGTACGCATTACACCATATGTAACTGAGAATGAAATTTAGCTAACATGTTTAATTTTTCTTTAGACTTGGGAGGAGGTCTATATCTCGAGAAAATGGATGCTATGTAGCGCGCTCACTCCCCATCTCCTGCCCGCGGGAATGAAATATTCATAACATCCCTCATATCTCCTAAACCACTCGAGACATGGAAATGAGATTTTGGCGAACGATAGCACACATCGAGGAGAGTATTGCGCCAATTGCCTGCCGCTGCGGCCGAGTGTTCTAGGCGCTTCAGTCTGGAACCGCGCTACCGCTACGGTTGCAGGTTCGAATCCTGCCTCGGGCATGGATGTGTGTGATGTCCTTAGGTTAGTTAGGTTTAAGTAGTTCTAAGTTCTATTGGACTGACGACCTCAGATATTAAGTCCCTAACTAACCTAAGGACAACACACACATCCATACCCGAGGCAGGATTCGAACTTGCGACTGGCTATCTATAACTGCTGCATATCATGAGAAACAGCAACAACCATTTATCAAAATAAAGTAAGGATAGGCACTGATGTAAATCGTTCCTCTTCTTCACTTAAGCACTTTGGGAATAACCAGTCACATATATCCTGATTCTGAATGTACCAGACTGTCGGAGTACGTCACCTGTGCAGTATTATTTGATTTCAGGTTGAGCAATCAATTTTTTATCAACAGGCCACTGTGTCTGAACATACTGCTTCCCGTAGATAGAAATGAATCTCTGGCACAAGCTTCCCTGTTACATCAGAATGCAAAGGAAAGTACAGTATACCATCTTCATTGATTAAAGCTATTGAAAATCATCCTGCCGCTTTGGCAGTCGTGAAAGAGTGTTCAGTGGACCTCAAAAATATATCCTAATCATAACTGGACAAAAGTAGCGGCCAGCACTGTAATCGTTGAGCTGTCCTAGAATGAACAGTATTATTTATTCAAAAGACAGGCAGTAAAAGCGTGAAATCTGTCAGAAGAATGAATCTATGGTCATATAGCCTTGAAATTTTCGTAATTGAAAATAGTCGCAAGTAGTGTTTTCTCAATCTGACACTAATTCCTCATACTTACCTACGCTACTGGGTGTTCACACCTACGTTGTTTATGTGACGAAACGTACCCGATTCCATATGCTGATGCATCACCTGTGATTATTAACTTCTCCATTTCGCATCTTTGCGTTATAATTTATGAATTGGTTCGCTGATGGATGCATCATGTTGTATGAACTTCCTGTGGTAATTCATTTGTCTTAAATGGCTTGTAACTGCTTAAGGGTCTTCCAGAGCCGGAAGATTTTTAACTGCTTTGGTATGTTGCGGCGTTAATCTGATGACGTGTTTGGACGGAATGTCCTAGATATTGTACTCCATGTGGGATATATATGCACTTCTCTTTATTATATTCTAAATATGCCACTTGGAAAATGTTGAAGACATATTACAAATTCTGTAATAGTTTTTACTGAGACAGTGATGACCTCTAGGTAGTTTAAATACGTGCACTAATTTTTCCCTAATCGCTATTGGTAATTTTCCTTTTAGTATGCGTAAAACATCTCTCGCGGGCATGGGTTCATCCCAAAAAAATGGCTCTGAGCACTATGCGACTTAACTTGTGAGGTCATCAGTCGCCTAGAACTTAGAACTACTTGAACCTAACTAACCTAAGGACATCACACACATCCATGACCGAGGCAGGATTCGAACCTGCGACCGTAGCGGTCACGCGGTTCCAGACTGAAGCGCCTAGAACCGCACGGCCACACCGGCTGGCGGTTCATCCCAATACGTCGTCTTGTTCAAGTATCGTTCAAAGTATTTCCTTAGGTTACCACAGCGAGGGTTAAAGGATTCAGGGTTGTGCACCTGTTTACGTAGCTTCTCCTGTCCAGATCTAGACCAGTACCTGGCCATGCTTCCTCATTATAAGTCATAAATGTCGCTGGAACAAACTCGGAGCACTGACAGTCGTAAATGACAACCTCTTGTAGCGTTACAGACTAAACGAAGTATTGATAACCATGAATGTTTGTGTATCATCATCCAAAGCAGTCTGTAAATAGGTCTCCTTAAGATCGAGTTTTGCTATGTATACATCTGAGGTTAATTTAGACGTAAGTTCTTCCAGTTTAGGAATTGGGCAAGAATCAATGATAGATTGTGCATTTACTGTTACTTTGAAATACCCACAGCTCCAAAATGGACGTTTAGGTTCCTGTAGCATCATGTTTGGCGTTGCCCATAGACTAATGATTATGGATCCTATAATTACATTCTCTTCACCGCCTTCAAATGCCTTTTTACCTTCTTCCTCTAACTCAAAGAGATTGTTGTGTGCCGCGCAAAGTTTTGATGTGATGTGTCACTTGTATTCTTTTATACCACTTGTTGTAAATTGGAGATTTGTGGAAAGGTCATATGGGACCAAACTGGTGAGGTCATCTGTCCCTAAGCTTAGACACTACTTAATCTAACTTACACTAAGGACAACACACACACCCATGCGTGAGGGAGCACTCGAAACTCCGACGGGGACAGCAGCGCTGACCGTGACAGGACGCTTCAGACCGAATGGCTAGCCCGCGCGGCTCACTTGTAGCTTCTGAAAGTATATTACTATGTATTTGCTACAGTCTTCGCAACATTTTCATGGAAAATTCGGTATGAATCCGAATCGTTCCTTCGTGAATGGTGAAATGTAATACGTTAAACAGGTCAAGATACAGAAAACTTACTGGTGTATGTGAGAATAGACTATTGTGAATTTGGCCTGTTTGATACATTGCTTGTATGCAACGTACATAATGAACTGACCTTTGACTGGTATCTGTTCATTGCTGTAGCTAAAAAGGGAGCTCTGAAAATTATTTCATTTCAACGGTCTTAATTTATTGTACACCTTAGATTAGTAATCGAAACTGACGAGAATGCGTCAGTTTGAAATTTTAAAGTTTTTTTTTGACAATGTTACTTATAAACCGTCTTGATTTTTGAAAATGTATATTCACATGACGGGTTTCGGTTCCTCTAGAACCATCTGCAGATCTGAAATGACAATTATACTAATTTACTATTTCACAAATGCAAATCTTTTTCATTCTATCCGATCACCATCAAATTTACCAGAACGTACCTGCAATTTCGGTTACAGGAGTAACCCGTCCACACACAGCAATCTTGTATCATTGTCGTTTCAGATCTGAAAATGGTTCTAGAGGAACGGAAACCGGTCATGGGAATAAACATTTTTGCGGTCAAGACGGATTATAAGTAACATGGTATAACCAGTGATTGCGGTATCCTATCAGGTATTATCTCTGTTTTTTAAAAACATTTTGTTGACTTGCATAATTACGGATAAAGCGTTGTCACTGACTTAAAAGTTCGCGTTTGAATCACATTTTGATCGGAAAAGTTTAGTGACCTGCACATCTTCGTTGTCGACATCCGCTGAATGTTAATTATTAATAACTTTCGTTTGACTGTGTAAATTCGTTGTCTGATTTGTTTAATGTTACATACTTCCGATCTGTGTCCAACGTCCTGCATTAATTGCAGTGTTCGTTTCGAAGTAAAAAGTTTCCTCTCTTGTTGTTAATTATAAAACGATCATAAGACTTCAATTACCACTAGCGAATCTGTTTATGCTGACGGACTTTGGCGCAGTGGTAACACTGGCTCCAGTCAGATAGCCGATGTCAAACGCTATCGGGTTGGCTAACGCTGTCCAGGTCTGCCGAGCGCTGTTGGCAAGAGGGGTGCACTCAGCCCTTGTGAGGCAAACTGAGGAGCTACTTGACTGAGAAGTAGCGGCTCCGGTTACGAAAACTGACAACGGATCGGAAAGCGGTGTGCTGACCACATGCCCCACTGCCTCAATATCCAGTGACGCCTGCCTCTGAGGATGACAGGCGGTCGGCCGATACTGATGGGTCTTCCGAGGCTTCTTTGTGGAATATAGCTTCCGCAGTAGTTTGCATGTCCTGTGACTTGATGGTAAACACGGCTGAGCACTTACCGGCGCATGCCTTAAACACATCCTATGTGCACTTGATTTAGTATCTTAAACCATTGAAAAAATGACATCCGAATTTGTATTTCATTTTTGAGTAAGCCACAGCCACTGAGTCGATTTCTGGGGATTATTTTTCAGTTAACTGAAAGATGTCAGGGCCAGCATTAGCAGTAGGAAAATCTATGCGCTCAACATCATTTCGTAGTTGGTGTCTGCTGAAATTTTGCTCCAGTTCATCATCATCATCATTTAAGACTGATTATGCCTTTCAGCGTTCAGTCTGGAGCATAGCCCCCCTTATACAATTCCTCCATGATCCCCTATTCAGTGCTAACATTGGTGCCTCTTCTGATGTTAAACATATTACTTCAAAATCATTCTTAACCGAATCCAGGTACCTTCTCCTCGGTCTGCCCCGACTCCTCCTACCCTCTGCTGCTGAATCCATGAGTCTCCTGGGTAACCTTGCTTCTCCCATGCGTGTAACATGACCCCACCATCGAAGCCTGTTCGCCCTGACTGCTACATCTATAGAGTTCATTCCCAGTTTTTCTCTGATTTCCTCATTGTGGACACCCTCCTGCCATTGTTCCCATCTACTAGTACCTGCAATCATCCTAGCTACTTTCATATCCGTAACCTCAACCTTGTTGATAAGGCAACCTGAATCCACCCAGCTTTCGCTCCCATACAACAAAGTTGGTCGAAAGATTGAACGGTGCACAGATAACTTAGTCCTGGTACTGACTTCCTTCTTGCAGAAGAGAGTAGATCGTAGCTGAGCGCTCACTGCATTAGCTTTGCTACACCTCGCTTCCAGTTCTTTCACTATGTTGCCATCCTGTGAGAATATGCATCCTAAGTACTTGAAACCGTCCACCTGTTCTAATTTTGTTCCTCCTATTTGGCACTCAATCCGTTTATATTTCTTTCCCACTAACACTACTTTCGTTTTGGAGATGCTAATCTTCATACCATAGGCCGGCCGCGGTGGTCGTGCGGTTCTAGGCGCTCCAGTCCGGAGCCGCGCTGCTGCTACGGTCGCAGGTTCGAATCCTGCCTCGGGCATGGATGTGTGTGATGTCCTTAGGTTAGTTAGGTTTAATTAGTTCTGAGTTCTAGGGGACTGATGACCACAGCAGTTGAGTCCCATAGCGCTCAGAGCCATTTTTTCTTCATACCATAGTCCTTACATTTCTGATCTAGCTCTGAAATCTTACTTTGCAAATTTTCAATCGAATCTGCCAACACAACTAAGTCATCCGCATACGCAAGACTGCTTATTTTGTGTTCACATATCTTAATCTCACCCAGCCAGTCTATTGTTTTCAGCATATGATCCATAAATAATATGAACAACAGTGGAGACAGGTTGCAGCCTTGTCTTACCCCTGAAACTACTCTGAACTATGAACTCAGTTTACCGTCAACTCTAACTGCTGCCTGACTATCCATGTAAAGACCATTAATTGCTTGCAAAAGTTTGCCTCCTATTCCATAATCTTGTACGACAGACAATAACTTTCTCATAGGAACCCGATCATATGCCTTTTCTAGATCTATAAAGCATATATACAATTCCCTGTTCCACTCATAACACTTCTCCATTGTTTGCCGTAAGCTAAAGATCTGGTCCTGACAACCTCTAAGAGGCCTAAACCCACACTGATTTTCATCCAATTGGTCCTCAACTAATACTCGCACTTTCCTTTCAACAATACCTGAGAAGATTTTACCCACAACGCTGATTAAAGAGATACCTCTGTAGTTGTTACAATCTTTTCTGTCTACATGTTTAAAGATTGGTGTGATTACTGCTTTTGTAAAGTCTGATGGAACCTGTCCCGACTCCCAATTATCCTGTGTAGCCATTTAAGACCTGACATTCCACTGTAGTCGATGAGTTCCGACTTAATTTCATCCACCCCAGCCGCTTTATTGCACTGCAATCTATTGACCATTTTCTCCACTTCCTCAAATGTTCATGGTGGTTCATAGTGTGGGTTCCTGTAGTCAGGTCCTAGTTCATGAACCACGGGCAACGTATGAGTGGTCCCGACAGTCGGGATACCAGTTACTTTGGAATAAGGCTGGGCATCTCGGAGATATTCTGAGTCGTGGTCACCTTTGTGCTCATATGGCAAAGACTACCAAATCCACCGGTTAGTCCCTCAGCCATTAGGGGTAAAACCCAATGGGACTCGGGGCAAGTAAGGCTAGCAACCTGCTTCCTTGGTACTTTAAATATGATGCTGGCAACAATCAGAGCAAAATGCCCTTTGCTCCAGTTGGGAGATGTAATTCTTCCAGGCTCCACGTTTACAGACAAACAGCAGAAATGGTTGCGGCCACATTTTAAGAGTTGTTTATTGGCCATGTTGCTTGTCAGATTCTAGTTAGACAAGGCATGACAGAAGAACCTTTGCGTATTGGAGGACCCCTGCGAAAGTAGGACCACTGGATGCAGCAAGTGATGTCGAGCCACGTCTGAAAAGCACAGGCCAGAACAGTACAAAAAGTCCTCTAAATCTTTCTGGAAAGGAAATGGGATTAGCAGTTCAGGAAATATGTTTATGTGGAGTATCCTGAATTTCCAGGCAGTGGTCACATAATGTCGAAGTATTGCCACATCAAACTGTCACTTGCACTCACCGGTATTCTGCCAGTATTTTGTAAGGACAGAAAGCCGTTCTTCATTTCACTTGAAATTACTTCCCAAGTAATGACGGGTTACTCCGATCGTAGTCATTCCGAAAAAAATTTCACATCTACGTGCTGAATCTCTCGTTCGTATGAAAGTTTTTGAATGTATTCATCTGTGTTTAGACTTGAAAAAGATAGTGAAATTATGTTGGATTTGACCCACACATTTACAACCGAGACGTATCTTCACAAATCCATTAACAGCCGAGGGATGCAGAACACGAATTTTCGCTGCCGAAAAATTGCTATAACTTTGTTATGCAAACTCGGCCACATCTAAATCTAATGTATACATAATATACAACCGACGAAAACGCAAAAAGTTGCTGTATGCCCTGAAAGCTGTAACGATCAAGTAGCGAAGCTCCCACAGTTCGTTGGTCCCGTTTCTATTCATTGCTGGTTCCAGCGACGAAATCCATTCAGCGTGCCTCTCCAGGACACGGAGTTATCCACCACTTAACGCACTTGAATAGGGGGCCGTGTATTGCACCTACACATACGTATGTGCCGTATTCACAGTTATGGCGTCGCCAGGAGCAAAGGGGCGACCTAACGCCCTCATCCACGCGTCTATTCACACAGCATGACGGTTGCGTGTGCCTAGTGTTTACAACGGCTCTGCAGGAGATGGAGGCCCATTCTTCAAAACAGACGCGGGTCACAGCACATTCATTATATGGCCTTCATAAGCAGATCCTTCCATTTTCGTGGAACACTCTGCCGCCAGATAGCAACAGCTCACAAGTACACTACTGGCAATTAAAATTGCTACACCAAGAGGAAATGCAGATGAGAAACAGATATTCCTTGGACAAACATACACTCCTGGAAATTGAAATAAGAACACCGTGAATTCATTGTCCCAGGAAGGGGAAACTTTATTGACACATTCCTGGGGTCAGATACATCACATGATCACACTGACAGAACCACAGGCACATACACACAGGCAACAGAGCATGCACAATGTCGGCACTAGTACAGTGTATATCCACCTTTCGCAGCAATGCAGGCTGCTATTCTCCCATGGAGACGATCGTAGAGATGCTGGATGTAGTCCTGTGGAACGGCTTGCCATGCCATTTCCACCTGGCGCCTCAGTTGGACCAGCGTTCGTGCTGGACGTGCAGACCGCGTGAGACGACGCTTCATCCAGTCCCAAACATGCTCAATGGGGGACAGATCCGGAGATCTTGCTGGCCAGGGTAGTTGACTTACACCTTCTAGAGCACGTTGGGTGGCACGGGATACATGCGGACGTGCATTGTCCTGTTGGAACAGCAAGTTCCCTTGCCGGTCTAGGAATGGTAAAACGATGGGTTCGATGACGCTTTGGATGTACCGTGCACTATTCAGTGTCCCCTCGACGATCACCAGTGGTGTACGGCCAGTGGAGGAGATCGCTCCCCACACCATGATGCCGGGTGTTGGCCCTGTGTGCCTCGGTCGTATGCAGTCCTGATTGTGGCGCTCACCTGCATGGAACCAAACACGCATACGACCATCATTGGCACCAAGGCAGAAGCGACTCTCATCGATGAAGGTGACACGTCTCCATTCGTCCCTCCATTCACGCCTGTCGCGACACCACTGGAGGCGGGCTGCACGATGTTGGGGCGTGAGCGGAAGACGGCCTAAAGATGTGCGGGACCGTAGCCCAGCTTCATGGAGACGGTTGCGAATGGTCCTCGCCGATATCCCAGGAGCAACAGTGTCCCTAATTTGCTGGGAAGTGGCGGTGCGGTCCCCTACGGCACTGCGTAGGATCCTACGGTCTTGGCGTGCATCCGGGCGTCGCTGCGGTCTGGTCCCAGGTCGACGGGCACGTGCACCTTCCGCCGACCACTGGCGACAACATCGATGTACTGTGGAGACCTCACGCCCCACGTGTTGAGCAATTCGGCGGTACGTCCACCCGGCCTCCCGCATGCCCACTATACGCCCTCGCTCAAAGTCCGTCAACTGCACATACGGTTCACGTCCACGCTGTCGCGGCATGCTACCAGTGTTAAAGACTGCGATGGAGCTCCGTATGCCACGGCAAACTGGCTGACACTGACGGCGGCGGTGCACAAATGCTGCGCAGCTAGCGCCATTCGACGGCCAACACCGCGGTTCCTGGTGTGTCCGCTGTGCCGTGCGTGTGATCATTGCTTGTACAGCCCTCTCGCAGTGTCCGGAGCAAGTATGGTGGGTCTGACACACCGGTGTCAATGTGTTCTTTTTTCCATTTCCAGGAGTGTATTATACTAGAATTGACATGTGATTACATTTTCACGCAATTTGGGTGCATAGATCCCGACAAATCAGTACCCAGAACAACCACCTCTGGCCCTAATAACGGCCTTGATACGCCTGGGCATTCAGTCAAACAGAGCTTGGATGGCGTGTACAGGTACAGCTGTCCATGCAGCTTCAACACGACACCGCAGTTCAAGAGTAGTGACGGGCGTATTGTGACGAGCCAGTTGCTCGGCCACCATTGACGTTTTTAATTGGTGAGAGGTCTGGAGAATATTCTGGCCAGGGCAGCAGTCGAACATTTTCTGTACCCAGAAAGGCCAGTACAGAACCAACATGCGGTCGTGCATTATCCTGCTGAAATGTAGGGTTTCGCAGGGATCGAATGAAGTGTAGAGCCACGGGTTGTAACTTATCTGAAATGTAACGTCCACTGTTCAAAGTGCCGTCAATGCGAACGAGAGGTGACCGAGACGTGTAACCATTGGCACCCCATACCATCACGCCGGGTGATACGATAACGAATACACGCTTCCAATGTGCGTTCACGGCGATGTCGTCAAACACGGATGCGACCATCATGATGCTGTAAATAGAACCTGGATTCATTCGAAAAAAATGACAGTTTGCCATTCCTGCACCCAGGTTCGTCGATGAGTACACCATAGCAGGCGCTCCTGTGATGCAGCGTCAAGGGTAACCACAGCAGTGGTCCTCGGGCTGAGCCGGCCGGTGTAGCCGTGCGGTTCTAGACGCTTCAGTCTGGAACCGCGTGACCTCTACGGTCGCAGGTTCGAATCCTGTCTCGGGCATGGATGTGTGTGATGTCCTTAGGTTAGTTAGGTTTAAGTAGTTCTAAGTCTAGGAGACTGATGACCTCAGATGTTAATTCGGGTAGTGCTTAGAGCTATTTATTTTTATTTTTAATTTATTTCATTTTTTTTTTTTTACCGAGATCAGGTGACCGTGCCGGCCATGCATTTTGAATCGATCGGCTGATAAATCGATCGTTTCGAAACGTGTTTCGGAGAAGCAGGTGAACTTCACGAGCGATAAGCGGTGGGCCCCCATCTTGCATGAAAATTGTTGCCTTCAGTGCGTCTCTCTCCTGTAGGGCGTGTATAACATGCTGGCGAAGCATATCGTAGTAACGCTAGTCAGTCACACTGCACGTCTTTGGTCCTTGAGCGCCAACCTGTTCAAAAAAGATTGGGCCAATGATGAACGTAGCCGTGGACGCACACCATACGGTGACACGTTCGCTGTACAGAGGAACTTGATGCACAGTGGCTGGAGGTGAAGATCCCCGCACTCTGCAGCTCTGTGTTTTCATCTCACCCGTCAGAGAAAAATGAGCTTCGTCTGTCAATAGGATGATCCAGGGCCAGCCCTCATGAACCTAAGTCCTTGCGAGAAACTGGAGAGCCAAGTCAATACGTCGTTGTGCGTTCTGTGGTGCCAGTTGCTGTACGATATGGATCTTGTACGGATACCATTTGAGAATAGTTCGAAGCACCTTCATACAGTGTGGCCGCGCGCTGTAGCCACGCGGTCGAGCCGCGTTGTCACGGATCGCACAGCTGCACCCGTCGGAGGTTCGAGTCCTCCCTAGGGAATAAGTGTGTGTATTGTCCTTCGTTTAAGTTAGTTTAAGTTAGATTAAGTAGTGAATAAGCCAAGGAACCGATGAGCTCAGCCGTTTGGTCTCATAGGAACTTACCACAACTTTCCAAAATTTTCTGTACAGTGATATTCCCAGTTTTCAGTTGTTCCCATTTTTGTGCTAGCACTGTGAACATGATCAGTGATCAGTGTATTTATACGGCAGCACCGTGTGTACCACGCATTTCTCCAAATACTTCAAAACTGTCTAGAAAAAAAATGGTGGAAATATGTGAAGAAATCGAAAGTGGAATGACTGTCGGGAGAGCTAACCTAGTATGTAGAAGAATCAAATCAAGCTTCGGTGAAATTAAAGAACAAGGGTGATAGCAGTAACATAGGAATGGAATATTTCACTGCTAAACGCAGAAGAGACACCGCATGTGTAGAATGAGGACCTTGAAGACATCTATGAGAAATAAAACCTCTCTGGTGACTTAATAGAAGAAGAAGTTGATACATATTACATAGGGTAGTCAGTATTAGTCACAAACTGACTGCTTTGGAAGACTTGATCGGGTTAAGGCAGACGGGATAGGTAACATTGCATCGGAATTTCTAAAATCATTTGGAGAAGTGTCAACCAAGCGACTACTCCAGCTGGAGTGTAGAAAATTATAGCACGGCGACGTACCATCAAACATTCGTAAAAAATATCATTCACACAAATCAGAATATACCAAGTGCAGGTGCGGGCGAGAAATATCGCACCATCAGCTTGACACACGACAATTACTGACAACGGTAATAAACAGAAAAATGGAAAAGTAAGCTAAGGATTTGTAAGATGTCGATTTGTTTCGCTTTAGGAAGGGTAAATGCGCTTGATACTGCAAGCAGGACTGAATGAAAATCAAGAGACATTCACTGGATATGTCGAACGAGAAAAAGCGCAAAGTGGAGCATGATGTTGGAAATCCTGGGAGTAATAGGAGTAAGCCATATGAAAAGGCGGGTGATACACAAAATGTACAAGGACTAAGAGGTAACAATAAGATTGGTACATCAAGAAAGAAATGGTGGGATTAGTTAGGAAATAAAACAGGGATGCCTCTACTGTTCAGTCTGTCACCGAAGAAGCAATGACGAAAATAAAAGAAAGTTTCAAGAGTGCGATTAAATTCAAAGCAAAATGATATCAGTGATAAGATTCGTTGATCATATTGCTATTTTCATTGAAGGTGAAGAAGAATTACAAGATCTGCTAAATGCAAAGAACTGTCTGATGAGCATGCAATATGGATTGAGTATAAATTAGGAAACGACAAAAGTAATGAGCAGTAGCAGAAAGGAGAACAGCGACAATCTTAGCATCAAAACCAGTGATCATGAGGCCGATAAAGAAGAGGAATTCTGCTACCTCGAAGCAAAATAACGCACAGCGCATGAAGCAAGGAGGACATAGAAAGCAGATTAACACTGGCAAAAAGGGTATTCTTCACCAAGAGAAATCTCCTGGTATCAAACAAAGGCCTTAAATTGAAGAAGAAATTTCAAACATACGTTTGGTAGTGAATTACGGACAAGTAGATAAGAATCGAAGCGCTTTATATGTGGTACAACAGAGTAATGTCGAAAATTAGGTGAAATGGTAAGAAGAGGAATTAGAAGGATGTACGCAGAATCGGCGAAGAACGGAACACGCAGAAAATACTGTAAAGAAGAACTCAACTAAAAAACTAGGGACGGGAAATATGATGTAGGTGGTGATCTGGTAAAGATAGCTACTCAAACTGGTGGCCCTAATATGTATCTCGTGCAAATGTTTCAGCGTCATGATAGGCCTCATCTTAATGCGTTAACATGGCGCTGCAGAGGGCGCTAGTGGCAGAGGACATGGGACACATTTCAGTGATGCCAGTTGAGTCTATCAGTAGATTGGGTTTTACTAGGCATGGACTGCACCTCAATAGCTATGGGAAGGGGAGGCTGGCAAAACGTATAAGTGACAGTGTAGTGGGTGGTGGTGAGATCACTCATGGAAAAATTCCTGTAGTAGTTGGTGTTAGAGCTGCATCTCTTTTTGGATTGAAGTCAGCTGATAGATATACCTGCTTAAAGGAAGTCCCTCTAAGTAAAGGCTCATCTTCAGAGGACGTAATGTTTCCAAGTAGAGAAGGCATTAGCGTATTTCATCAAAATATAAGAGGTCTAAAAGATAAAGTTAGTGAACTGCTTATAGAAGTTGACTCTGAAATTATTGGTATATCGGAGGACCACTTAAATAATTTGGCAATTCAGAGGCTTCCATTACCAGGATACAGATTAGATGACTGTTTTTCAGGGATTTCCATGCTGAGTGGGGGAGTGACTTCGTACGTAAAAAACAGTATTTAAGTCCATAGACGTATCTCGGCAGTGCACTGGACAGATATTTGAATGTTGTGCAGAGGCAGTTCAATTTAGTGAAACTAAACTTCTAATTGTTGTTGTATTTAGGTCCCCAATCTCTGACTTCCGAGCATTTCTGCTCAAGCTAGAGAGGGCTCATGATTCACTTTGTAGGAAGTACCAGAAATTAGTTATATGTGTGACTTCAATATAAATTTTGCATATGATGGTGCAAGGAGAAGTACGTTAGTAGATCTTCTAAGTTCAAATTATCTGATGCAGACGTTGTTTTTTCCAACTAGGATGCAGAGGAGCAGTAGCACAGCTGTATTTTATTCATTCTTCATTACCTGATAGGCATTCTATTAGTAACAGGGTGATGGCGTTTCAGACCATGATGCACAAATTTTAGCACTAAAAGGCTTTTGTACTCAAACAAATGTCACATTTAATTACAAACCATGTAGGGAAGTTAATCCAACAGCAATAGAGATATTTTTAAACCATGTCAAGGAAAAAGAGTGGCAGGATGTTTATAGTACCGAAACCATAGATGACAAATATAATGCGTTCCTTAACACATTTCTCATGCTGTTTGAGTGTTGCTTTCCATTAGAACGTTCTGAACGGGGTACTAGCAGTAATAGGTAGCCCGGGTGGCTGACTAGTCGGATAAGGATATCATGTAGAACAAAGCGGGAATTATATCAAAATGTTAGAAGTAGTCACAATCAAGCTACAGTGGCCCATTACAAACAGCATTGTAAAGTTCTTAAAAATGTTATTAGAAAGGTAAAGAGTATATTGTGTGCAAACTGAATAGCTAATTCATAGGTTAAAATTAAAACCATATGGTTAGATTTGAAGGAAGTGTCTAGTCAGCAGCACGACGTCGATGATATCAAGTCAGTTCGTAGTAAAAATATTCCTGTTTCTGATAAATCAGATAAATGTACAGTATTTAACAATCATTTTCAGAGAACTGCTCGTGAATTAAATAAAAATTTAGTTTCTACAGGGAATCATGTAACTTCCCTGCCAAATGCCTTTCCGAGACTGATGTCTGAAATGCCAGTCTGTGATACAGACAAGGGGGAGATCGAATCAATAATTAAATCACTGAAGACTAAGGACTCCCATGGATATGATCGAGGGCGTAGGAGACAATTAAAGTACTGTGCGGCTCATGTTAGCCCTCTATTTAGCCATATTTGTAAATTTTTCCTTTAGGAATGTTCAGTTTCTTGAACGATTACTCAGTAGTAAAGCCGCTTTATAGAAAGGGCGAAAGAGATAATGTAGACGATTTTAGACTTATTTCCATGCCAAAGGTGTTTGCCAAAGTTATCGAAAAGGCTGTATATGTAAGAAAAAATTATCATTTTATATCCCACCAGTTGCTATCAAATGTAAAGTTCGGCTTTAGAAGTCTTTTAACAACTGAAAATGCTATATTCTCGCTTCTCTGTGAGGTACTAGATGAGTTAAACAAAATGTTTCGAAAGCTAGGCATATTTTTTGATTATGTTGCTCACGAAATATTGCTCCAGAAGTTGGATCATTACGGAATACGGGAAGTATCTCTCAATTGGTTCATCTCTACTTTAGCAACAGACAGCAAAAGGTTTTCATTCACTGTAAATCTATACAGGGTTTGGGAAAACGGGGAGGCGGTTCCGTATGCCTCGTGGCGGCAGTATGCAGGAGGTCGAGCTGCCAGGATTTGAGAGTGGGCATGCAGGGCTGCCATTAAATGACAAAACAGGAAATTAGGTACAATAAAGAGGTTGTGTTTCAATGTACGGTGTAGAAGGGGCGCACCTAGGGTTGCAAGTTACCAGAACTAATTGAAATGGGCAACGGAAGGGGAAGCGGTGGCCAGTCGTGAAGAGCAGAGCCACAGGCTCTGCTTTCCGAAAAGACGTCTGTTCTGCTCTAGGTCTGGATGACAAGAGAGAGAAGCAACTGTGATCTGCACCGCCACTGTGTGGCTACATTGAAGAGTTTTTAACAAACAGAACACAGCATGTTGTTATCAATGGAGAGACGTCTACAGACGTTAAAGCAAGCTCTGGCGTGCCACAGAGGAGTGTTATGGGACCACTGCTTTTCACAATATATATAAATGACCTAGTAGATAGAGTCGGAAGTTGCATGCGGCTTTTCGCGGATGACGCTGTAGTATACAGAGAAGTTGCAGCACTAGAAAATTGCAGCGAAATGCAGGAAGATCTGCAGCGGATAGGCACTTGGTGCAGGGAGTGGCAGCTGATGCTTAACATAGACAAATGTAATGTATTGCGAATACGTAGAAAGAGGGATCCTTTATTGTAAGATTACATGATAGCGGAACCAACATTGGTAGCAGTTACTTCTGTAAAATATCTGGGAGTATGCGTGCGGAACGATTTGAAGTGGACTGATCATATAAAATTAATTGTTGGTAAGGCGGGTGCCAGGTTGAGATTCATTGGGAGAGTCCTTAGAAAATGTAGTCCATCAACAAAGGAGGTGGCTTACAAAACACTCGTTCGACCTATACTTGAGTATTGCTCATCAGTGTGGGATCCGTACCAGATCGGGTTGACGGAGGAGATAGAGAAGATCCAAAGAAGAGCGGCGCGTTTCGTCACAGGGTTATTTGGTAACCGTGATAGCGTTACGGAGATGTTTAACAAACTCAAGTGGCAGACTCTGCAAGAGAGGCGCTCTGCATCGCGGTGTAGCTTGCTCGCCAGGTTTCGAGAGGGTGCGTTGCTGGATGAGGTATCGAATATATTGCTTCCCCCTACTAATACTTCCCGAGGAGATCACGAATGTAAAATTAGAGAGATTCGAGCGCGCACGGAGGCTGTCTGGCAGTCGTTCTTCCCGCGAACCATACGCGACTGGAACAGGAAAGGGAGGTAATGACAGTGGCACGTAAAGTGCCCTCCGCAACACACCGTTGGGTGGCTTGCGGAGTATAAATGTAGATGTAGATGTAGACTCCAGCGTCCACGGACGTGGCTAAAACCAATGGCGTGTATTCGCTAGCAGTTTCAGCAGAGGGCTCAGGGCGTCTTTGTCAGCAGCTTTTCACTGCACAGAACTGCCTCAGTTTTGAAAGACAAGCAACTTGTATCATGTAGGCACGGCGTAAGTTACTCGGGGAGAACACTTGTCAAGATTTGACTGGGCCTTTGAAATTAATTTCTTAAACCAATTCCCTAAAATATTCCTTGACTGACAGCCACCATGTACATCACAATGTTGAGAATGGCTGTGATGTGGGGTCTGAGTGGAGTACGGTCATGTGGGGGGTGCCCCAGGGATCAGTGTTGGAGCCACTCCTGTGCCTTATTTATATAAATTACGTGCCCTCTAGTATTATAGGTAAGTCTAAAATATTTCTGTTTGCTGATGACACTAGCTTGCTAATAATGGATGTTGTGTGCAACATTGGCTCGGTTACAAATATTGCGGTTTCATGACTTGAGTTCATGGCTTGTAGAAAATAAACTAACGCTAAATCAAAGTAAGACTCAGTTTTTACAGTTTCTAACACACAATTCAACAAAACCTGAAGTTTTAATTTCACAGATTGGGCTGAATGAAACGGAACATTTCAAATTTCTAGGTGTTCAGATGGATAGTAAATCGTTGTGGAAAGCACACGTTCAGGATCTTGTTCAAAGACTTGCTGCTGACATTTTTACTATCCAAAAGGTATTTGAAGTCAGTGATCGTTCGACATGAATATTAGTCTGCGTTGCTTATTTTCATTCGCTTATGTCGTATGGTACTGCATTTTGGGGTAATTCTTCCCACTGTAAAAGGATAATTTTTTCCTCACAAACGGGCGGTTGGTGGAGTAAGTGGTGTAAGTTCACAAACCTCTTGTCGACCCCTGTTCACGAGTCTGGGTATTTTGACATTGGCCCCTCAATATATATATTCCTTACTGTCGTTTCTTGTTTGGAGTATTAGCTTATTCCCAAGAATAAACAGATTTTACTCAGTTAATACTCGGCAGGAATCAAACCTGCATTTTGATCGAACTCTTGTGCAGAAAGTTGTGCAGTACATTGTTGCATCCATTTTCAATAAGCTCCCACTCGAATTCAAAACTCTAAGCAGTAATCTACGCGCTTTGAAATCTAAACTGAAGAGTTTCCTCATGGGTCCTCCTATTCTGTCGAGGAGTCCCTTGAAAAATTAAGCTGATTTTTGTTGTATTGTTGATTTCGTTTACTTAAACTTATGGTCTTTTTTCGGGTTCATAAATATTTTCCTTTTATCTGTTATTACTTTTATGTTGTAATTTCATGTACTGATACGTTCCATGACCTTGGATATTTGCTACTCAATTTGGTCATACGGATCTTGACGTGTAAATAAGTAAATAAATAAACTAACCTCGGTCCCAACAGGTCTAGGATGACGCTAAAAGTAAAGACCGACCGCCGTGTCATCCTCATCCTGAAGACGTCAGTGGATGCGATTATGGTGGGGCGTGTGGTCAGCAGACCGCTCTCCAGGCTGTTGTCAGTTTTCGTCACTGGTCCCGCTACTTCTCTGTGAAGTAGCTGTTCAGTTGGTCTCACAAGAGCTGAGTGCACCCTCCCCCCCCCCCCCCCCCCCATTGCCAACAGAGATCGGCAGACCGAACGGTCACCCATTCAGGTACTAGTCAATCCCAAAAGTGCTTAATTTCGGCGATCCGGATAGAACCGCTTTTACCACTGCGGTAAGGCCGTTGGCGCAAAGAAGAGGTGACAGAAGAACTGGACTTGTGTTAAGACATCAGGGAGTAATCTCCATGGTTCGAGAGGAACCTTAGAGGGTAAAAACTGTGGGGGAAGACAAAGGACAGATCCAACAAATGCCTGAGGTCATCGGGCGCAAGTACTACTCTGAGATGATGAGGTCAGCACAGGAGAGATATTCACGGTGGACCACATCAAACCAATCAGAAGATTTACGGCTCAAAAAAATAAAACGACAGTCTGATCATAGTGATAAACCCATCATGTCAGTATATACACGGCACTGAGTTGCATATATTGACAGTATACCCACCACGTCATAAAACAGCACATGTGTGGCATTGGTTTATGGAAAATTACATTAATTAAATCGAATAGCTTGCCCAAAATCCCGACCTGTCACAAGTGCAACAGCTGTGGCATGAGTTAGATCATCTACTTCGCTCGAATCCACAGGGTCCACCACTACCTTCCCGATTACTGATCTTGGTGAAGAGCTACAATTCCTTGACAAACATCCAAACCGTCATAAAGACGACGTGTGGTTACACTAATGTCCACAAGCAGGTGTCAAGTTACTGTTAACCAGACTGTGTATGTGAGCTGTAGGTGCTGCCCAGTAGGGCTGAAATACATGTACACTACAAGACCAAATGTATCCTGACACATCGCTGAAAATTACAAGTTCGTGGCGCCCTCCATCAGCAATACTGGAATTCCATATGATGTTGGCTCACCCTCTTGACGACAGCTTCCACTCTTGCAGGCATACGTTCAGTCAGGTGCTGTAAGATTTCTTGGGGAATGGCAGCCCATTCTTTACGGAGTGCTGCACTGAGGATAGGTATCGATGTCGGTCGGTGAGGCCTGGCACGAAGTCGCAGTTCCAAAACATCCCAAATGTGTTCTATAGGTTTCAGTTGAGGACTCTTTGCAGGCCAGTCCATTAGAGGGATGTTATTGTCGTGTGGCCGTGCGTTGTGAATAGGTGCTCGATCGTGTTGAAAGATGCAATCGCCGTCCTGGAATTGATCTTCTACAGTGGGAAGCAACAAGGTGCTTCAAACATCAATGTAGACCTGTCCTGTGAAAGTGCCACGCAAAACAAGTGGTGCAATCCCCTGCATGAAAAACACGTCCACGCCATAACACCATCCGAATTTTAGTGTTGGCACTACACACGCTGGCAGATCACGTTCACCGGGAATTCTCCGTATTAACACCTTTCCATCGGATCGCCACATCGTTTACCGTGATTCGTCACTCCACACAACGTTTTTCCACTGTTTAATCGTCCGATCCTTACGCTCCGTACACCAAGCGAAGCGTCTTTGGCATTTATCGGCGTGATGTGTGGATTATGAGAAGTGTAACTTAAGGCAGTTTGGAATTCCTGTGTGTGGTCTGGATAGATGTCTGGCTATTACACATTACGACCCTCTTTCAACTGTCGGTGGGCTCTGTCAGTCAACAGACGACATCGAGCTGTACGCTTTGGTGCTGTACGTGTCCCTTCACGTTTCCACTTCATGGTCACATGGGAAACTGTGGACCTTAGAAGTGAGGAAATCTCGCGTACAGGCGTATGACACAAGTGACACCCAGTCACCTGACCACTTTGGAAGTCTGTGAGTTCCGTGGAGCTTCCCATTCAGCTCTCACGAAGTCTGTTGACTACCGAGATCGCTGATATGGAGTATCTGGTAGTAGGTTGCAGCACAATGAAAGTAACATGAAAAACCTACTTTTTGGCGGTTTCCGGATACTTCGCATAGTGTAGCTCACATTTTTACCAATTTAGCTGTCTATAAATTTTGGTGTTGCTCACGCCATGTATCTTGTTTCTTCAGCTGAAATTCTGAGAGCAGTTCTATTTGCTGTTTCTTTCAGAAGATTTAATTGAATAACTGCTTCAATCAGATTTTCTGAAAGTACTGCAGAATCGTTAGCAAAAGGCAGGCAGCATGCCTTAATTCCAATTTTTTTCCCTTCCTAGAATTGTTGGTTAAATTCTGCGATTTTTTCAGCTCCAAATTCCATATTATTATAGCTTTTTGTAGGACTCAGTTACACAGTAAGGCTGATAAACTATCCTCTTGTATAACACCAGTTTTTATTTTAAATGCGTGAGACACTTATCCCATAAATTTAGTTGAAAAATCGTATTTCTCAGAGTTTCATGAGCTATATTTGCCAATATCGCTTTATCACCACATTCTCTTATAATTTTATTCATTGTTTCGTTGTCTACAGAATCACATTCTTTTTGTGAAATCAGTGAAGGATGGACAGGTTTATTGGTTAACGTTCTGTGATGAATTATTGATTTTAAGTTAAAAATGTGTTCAATGCGGGATTCTCCCTTTCTTAAACCTCTCTGATATCCTCACAAATGTTTTCGTAAGGTATCTACAACTCTGTCTGGATGAATTATAGGTAATACTTCGTATGCTTCTGGCACCAATGACTCTTCTGTAATTAACGACATTGTTTGTCTTTCTTTCTTGCAGCGGGTTGATTGACGCTATTTTCCAGTCTTCTGAAACTTTTTCAGTTCTTCAAACGTTCTCAAAGAGCAGTTGTAGAGCATTTATGATAATTGTTTCCGACCATTTCAACAATTCGGTCTGTACTGAAGTCTTCCCCGCATGCTTTGTTGTTTTTGATGGCTTCATGAATTTCTTTCCGTATTGGTGGGAAGCCTTCCTCCAGACCTTGTAGGTATTGCTGGAAATTCCTATGTAACTGTTGGAAATGGAGAATTTTAGAACATTTCCCAATCTTAATTTTGATATTTAAAAGTGTTTTGCCATTTTCATCTTTGAAACAATTATTTTTCTTTCAGTTTTTACAATTATTTTTCGATTCCTTTTTCTTCTGTGTGTCTGGGACATCCTGGTTTTCGGGACTCCCTGGGCAATGACACCCGCGCCGCAGCCTTGTTACGCCCTTGTATTTAAGGCCCTTGAAATGGCACGACCGGTATTTGTACCCTTCCTTCCCAAATCCGAGGGTATGCTTCCTCTCTGTTAACCTCGTTGTCGACGGAACGTTCAGCCGTTCTCACTCTTCCATTCCCCTCGAGCCGAAACTAACCTCACAATCAAAAACTACTTTAAAATTTAGAAAGCATCTGTAATTGGAGCAAAACAATGATTGGCATAAAATTCTACGAAATAAAAAAAAAACAGTCTTGATCGCTTTTTCTGATTTTTATTCCTTAGTAATCAGTTTCAGCCGTTTATTCTGATAATCTGCAGGCTTTTCTCCGCAGCAATATAGTAATAATACACGTTCAGTATTGCGGGATGAAAATATGGTTTGAGGTGATTTTTTTAAAAAAAATGCTTTCATTACGAGAGAAAAAAATTGGGAAATTTGTGATAAGTTCCTATGGGACCAAACTGCTGAGGTCATCGGTCCCTAGGCTTACACACTACTTAATCCAACTTAAACTAACCTACGCTAAGGACAACACAGTACTCATGCCCGAGGGAGGACTCGAACCTCCGACGGGTGGAGCCGCGCGGACTGTGGCAAGGCGCCCCTAGGCTGCGCGGATACTCTGCGAGATCTGAACCTAATGGGTGAAGTAGGGATATCGAAGCCCACTCTTGCGCTTCAGAAATTCTGGAATCGTGAAATGATAACTGTGGGGCCCCTAGTTTACCGGAAAGTTCCAGCAGTCGAGGAGTCGTTTCGGAGTGCAATATGCAACGTGAGGAGTTATTCTGAATTCCAGAAGAAATGAGACAATTTTTTTTTTTCCTCTGTAGATTGGAGATATGAACGACAGCGATGCGCAAAGAAAAAGAAGACGTCTGACCGAAATGACAAGTTAAAACAAGTTCCCTCCGGCAGCCGGACACGCCCGCAGTCGGAGGAGTTGCGAGCTTATTTACATACAGTGGCACTGCACGTAGACGGGGCGAGAGCGACGCTCGCAACTCGTAAACTTGTTTGCGAGAGCAGAGTGGCGGCAGCTCCACAAAGGCGTCCGCATTTTAATTTCCGACGAGCCATCAGGAGCTCTCGGTGCCCGCGGGTCCTTTAGGAAGTGTTTGTCAAACTTTTGCCTCCCTCTACTTCTCTCTCTCTCCGGTTCTTCCTGCCTCTTTCTCCTCCTACCCCTCCTTCTCCTTATCACCGTCGTCATCCTCTGTCGGCCTCGCTGTTCAGCCCTGCCGAGTTGTCAATACCTTTTGTTGACCGACTTCTATGAGCTCCTTAGAGGCGACATTAAGAGACTTACTTTCCGAAAGTGGTCAGAAACTTCGGGGCAGAAAAAAATAATTCCGACACCAGGCTGGGAGACTTCTAGCATTCACGCAAATGGTGCCTACAGAATTACTGATCCTCAGTACACTACAAGAATACAGGGTGAGTCACTAATTATGGCCACCAAGGATAACTCCCAAAGTTTCTGCATGTACATACATACACCGAAATCCACCATACGGTGCGTGGCGGAGGGTACGTCTTACCACAACTAGCATCTTCTCTCCCTGTTCCACTCCCAAACTGAACGAGGGAAAAATGACTGCCTATATACCTCTGTACAAGCCCTAATCTCTCTTATCTTTGTGGTCTTTCCGCGAAATATAACTTGGCGGCAGTAAAATTGTACTGCAGTCAGCCTCAAATGCTGGGTCTCTAAATTTCCTTAGTAGCGATTCACGAAAAGAACGCCTCCTTTCCTCTAGAGACTCCCATCCGAGATCCTGAAGCATTTCCGTAACACTCGCGTAATGATCAAACCTACCAGTAACAAATCTAGCAGCCCGCCTCTAAATTTCTTCTATGTCCTCCCTCAATCCGACCTGATAGGGATCCCAAACGCTCGAGCAGTATTCAAGAATAGGTCGTATTAGTGTTTCATAAGTGGCTTCCTTTACAGATGAACCACATCTTCCCTAAATTCTACCAATGAACCAAAGACGACTATCCACCTTCCCCACAACTGCCATTACATGCTTCTCCCACTTCATATCGCTCTGCAATGTTACGCCCAAATATTTAATCGACGTGACTTTGTCGAGCGTTACACTACTAATGGAGTATTCAAACGTTCCTATTCATCTGCCTCAATTTACATTTATCTATATTTAGGGTTAGCTGCCATTCTATACACCAATCACAAATCCTGTCCAAGTCATCTTGTATCGTCCTACAGTCACTCCACGATGATACCTTCCCGTACACCACAGCATCATCAGCAAACAGCCGCACATTGCTATCCACCCTATCCAAAAGATCATTTATGTAGATAGAAAACAACAGCGGACCTACCACACTTCCCTGGGGCACTCCAGAAGATACCCTCACCTCCGATGAACACTCACCATCGAGGACAACGTACTGGGTTCTATTACCTAAGAAGTATGACAGGAGCTGAAACGTTTGTGGGACAAATGTTGCATGGGACAACGGGGGCCATAATATGACTTCGGTTGTTTCTTGCTGGGTGGGGTCACGTCAGAGATATGAAGGTCAATTTTTTTTCTTTTTTTTTTTAATGGGATGCTATAGTTTAGTACTTACTTTCTGACAGCGAAAATTGAGACGAATCCGATGAAGTGTAACAGTAAGGTCTTTGAAGGTCACAAAGGTGGCATGAACGTCCATTTACTGAAGGTGTTCGAAGTTATGGCCTCTAGTATCGATGCAGTGCTGCAATTTTCTTATCATGGATTTAGTGGTATTCCTTAGCACTTCAGGACTTATCGAAGCACATGCTCTGACAATTGTCTCTCGCATATCGTGCAAATAGTAAATATTTGCCGATTACGGCACGAAGTCAGCGTTCCAAAACATCCCAAGGGTTGTTCTATAGGATTCAAGTCAGGACTCTCTGCAGGTCAGTCCATTATGTGGATGTTATTGGCATTACACACACTGGCAGATGAAGTTCATCGGGCATTATCCATACCCGCTCCCAGCCAATCAGATAGGCAGATTGTGTACCGTGATTCTTCACTCCACACACCGTTTTTACACTGTTCAATGGTCCAATGTTTACGCTCCTTACACCAAGCGAGGCGTCGTTTGGCATATACCGGAGTGGTGTGTGCCTTATGAGCAGCCGCTCCACCATGAAATCCAAGTTTTTTTACCTCCCGCCTAACTGTCATAGTACTTGCAGTGGATCCCGGTGCAGTTTAGCATCCCTTTGTGATGATCTGGATAGATGACTGCCTATTACACACTACGACCATCTTAAACTGTCTGCTGTCTCTGTCAGTCAACAGACAATGTCGGCCTGTACGCTTTTGTGCTGTACGTGTCCTTTCACGTTTCCACTTCAGTATCACATAGGGAACAGTGGACTAGGCATGTATGACACAAATGACACCCAATCACCTCACCACGTTCGAAGTCCGTGAGTTCCGCGGAGCGCCCCATTCTGCTCGCGAAGTCTAATAACTACTGAGGTCGCTGATGTGGAGTACCTGGCAGTAGGTGGCAGCACAACGCACGTAATATGAAAAAAAATATGTTCGTGGGGTTTCTGGATACATTTTATCAAATAGTGTATGTTATGTCATTGCTATAAATCCATTAAGCTACAGTTGGCTAAACGAGAGGTTTTGCAGACTCACCCAAATTACTTCTACAAGGGTGTGAGACTTCTGTAATGAACAAAAAATGTCCACTCCATTGGGAGGGGGGGGGGGGGGAGGCAAGTGCACCCTTTCGGCGCCTTCCATTTTCAGTTACCTGTGCTACTAATTTTCAGTTTTTCGTAAGAAGCATGTACCATACACAAATGAACGATGAACGAGAAAAAAGGAAAGGTACGCAATAAAGAGCGATCACCAGTGAACTAGTTCCCAAGGATGAACGAGTTTGCCCATCTCTAGTATTGACAGACGGGGATCGCCGAGTATTGCGATGGGTGGTCTTCATATATGTATAGTTAAGGCTCACCGGCCATTTGACCATGTTCTTCTGTGCAGATGCACAAACAGTGCCCTAACTCTTAAGGGAATCGGCAGTAAAGCCGCGAGTAATGAGTATAATGGGCAGCGAGACTATGAATATAGTGCGGGACAATAAGTTGTGAATGTGAGTCTCACGGGAGGCGTGCCAGAGATATGCCACTGCAGTCGCACTATCCTCTGTGTCCTCGGTGGCTCAGTTGGATAGAGCGTCTGCAATATAATCAGATGGTGCCGGGTTCGAGTCCCGGTCGAGGCACACATCTTCAACTGGCCCCGTTGACTTATATCTACTCCTGTATGCAGCTACAGGTATTTATTTCATTGTAATTAACTATACAAATAACACCCACACCACGACTACTAACGGGGAAAAAAATTCTTTGTCCTCTCTCTCTCTCTTTCTCTCCTACTCTGACACTGTCTTTAACACACACACAGACGCCAAATAATCTTCAAACTCGCTCGCCTCACGCAGCCAAACATGCTACGAAACAAATGAATACTAAACAGCCACAACAACACGCAATGGCAGCGAAAACTCTGCCTATGTTTTGAAAAATCGGAGAAAGTGCAGTGTCAAGCCACCACAGGTCAATAAAGCAGCCTATTCTCTTTGCCATAGACATATGAGAAAGCAGCACAATATCAAAACCGTAATTTACACACAAGAAACGCGATATACGCTCTTTGTCGCTCTTAAATGCATAATAAACAGAAAAATAAAAATTAAGTTTTGCTGTTTGCAGATGAGAAGTTGCAGATTGTGTAACACAACAGTTACCAAAAGAAATGTCCAGTAGCATCATGTGAGGTACGTAAACTAATAAATACATCCGCTCTTTTTGCCAATTAAGCAATAAATTGAAATAATGTTATAAAGAACACACAGTGCATCAGGTCGTTAATACATATCACAACGCCGGTCGCTATGGCCGAGCGGTTCTGGGTGCTTGAGTCCAGAACCGCACCGCTGCTACGATGGCTGGTTCGAATCCTGCCTCGTGCTTGGATGTGTGTGTGATTCCCTAGGTTAGTTTTAAATAGTTCTAAGTCTAGGGTACTAATGACCTCAGATGTTAAATCCGATAGTGCTTGGAGCCATTTGAACAGTATCTCAATTGTGAGCTATGGAGAAATGATGTATAATATGTTGCAAAAATTATTCGTGTTGGTGTTGTTGTTGTGGTCTGAAGTCCTGAGACTGGTTTGATGCAGCTCTCCATGCTACTCTATCCTGTGCAAGTTTCTTCATCTCCCAGTACCTACAGCAACCTACATCCTTCTGTATCTGCTTAGTGTATTCATCTCTTGGTCTCCCTCTACGATTTTTACCCTCCACGCTGCCCTCCAATAAACTGGTGATCCCTTGATGCCTCAGAACATGTCCTACCAACCGATCCCTTCTTCTAGTCAAGTTGTGCCACAAACTTCCATTCTCCCCAATCCTATTCAATACTTCCTCATTAGTTATGTGATCTACCCATCTCATCATCTGCATTCTTCTGTAGCACCACATTTCGAAAGCTTCAATTCTCTTCTTGTCCAAACTATTTATCGTCCATGTTTCACTTCCATACATGGCTACACTCCATACAAATACTTTCAGAAACGACTTCCTGATACTTAAACCTATACTCGATGTTCACAAATTCCTCTTCTTCAGAAATGCTTTCCTTGCCATTGTCAGTCTACATTTTATATCCTCTCTACTTCGACCATCATCAGTTATTTCGCTCCCCAAATAGCAAAACTACTTTACTACTTTAAGTGTCTCATTTCCTAATCTAATTCCCTCAGCATCACCCGACTTATTTCGACTACATTCCATTATCCTTGGTTTGCTTTTGTTGATGCTCATCTTATATCCTGCTTTCAAGACACTATCCATTCCGTTCAACTGCTCTTCCAAGTCCTTTGCTGTCTCTGACAGAATTACAATGTCATCAGCGAACCTCAAAGTTTTTATTTCTTCTCCATGGATTTTAATACATACTCCGAATTTTTCTTTTGTTTCCTTCACTGCTTGCTCAATATAAAGATTGAATAACATCGGGGAGAGGTTACAACCCTGCCTCACTCCCTCCCCAACCACAGCTTCCCTTTCATGCACCACGACTCTTATAACTGTCATCTGGTTTCTGTACAAATTGTAAATAGCCTTTCGCTCCCTGTGTTTTACCCCTGCCACCTTCAGAATTTGAAAGAGAGTATTCCAGTCATCATTGTCAAAAGCTTTCTCTAAGTCTACAAATGCAAGGAACGTAGGTTTGCCTTTCCTTAATCTGGCTTCTAAGATAAGTCGTAGGGTCAGTATTGCCTCACGTGTTCCGATATTTCTACGGAATCCAAACTGATCTTCCGCGAGGTTGGCATCTACCAGTTTTTCCATTCGTCTGTAAAGAATTCGAGATAGTATTTTGCAGCCGTTACTTATTAAACTGATAGTTCGTAATTTTCACATCTATCAACACCTGCTTTCTTTGGGATTGGAATTATTATATTCTTCTTGAAGTCTGAGGGTATTTCTCCTGTCCCATACATCTTGCTCACCACATGGTAGAGTTGTGTCAGGACTGGCTCTCCCAAGACTGTCAGTAGTTCTAATGGAATGTTGTCTGCTCCTGGAGCTTTGTTGCGACTCAGGCCTTTCAGTGCTCTGTCGAACTAATCACGCAGTATTATATCTCCCATTTCATCTTCATCTACATCCTCTTCCCTTTCCGTAATATTGACCTCAAGTACATCGTCCTTGTATAGACCCTCTATACACTCCTTCCACCTTTCTGCTTTCCCTTCTTTGCTTAGAACTGGGTTTCCATCTGAGCTCTTGATACTCATACATGTAGTTCTCTTTTCTCTAAAGGTCTCTTTAATTTTCCTGTAGGCAGTATCTATCTTACCCCTAGTGAGATAAGCCTCTACATCCTTACATTTGGCCTATAGCCATCCCTGTTTAGCCATTTTGCACTTCCCGTCGATCTCATTTTTGAGAAGTTTGTATTCGTTTTTGCCTGCTTCACTTACTGCGTTTTTTTATTTTCTGCTTTCATCAATTAAATTCAATATTTCTTCTGTTACCCAAGGATTTCTACTAGCCCTCGTGTTTTTTTCTACTTGTTCCTCTGCTCCCTTACCACTTCATCCCTCAAAGCTACCCATTCTTCTTCTACTGTGTTTCTTTGCCCCATTCTTGCCAATTGTTCCCTTATACTCTCCCTGAAACTCTGTAAACCTTTGGTTTAGTCAGTTTATCCAGGTCCCATCTCCTTAAATTCCCACCTTTTTGCAGTTTCTTCAGTTTTAATCTTCAGTTCATAACCAACAGATTGTGGTCAGAGTCCGCGTCTGCCCCTAGAAAAGTCCTACAATTTAAAACCTGGTTCCTAAATCTCTGTCTTACCATTATATAAACTATCTGAAACCTGTCAGTATCTCCAGGCTTCTTCCATGTGTACAATCTTCTTCTATGATTCTTGAACCAGGTGTTAGCTATGATTAGGTTGTGCTCTGTGCAAAATTCCACCAGGCGGCTTTTCTTTCGTTTCTTACCCCCAATCCACATTCACCTACTATGTTTCCTTCTCTCCCTTTTCCTATTGACGAATTCCAGTCACCCATGACTATTAAATTTTCATCTCCCTTCAATATCTGAATAATTTCTTTTATTTCATAATACATTTCTTCAATTTCTTCGTCATCTGCAGAGGTAGTAGGCATATAAACTTGTACTACTGTGGCAGGCGTGGGCTTCATATCTATCTTGGCCACAATAATGCGTTCACTATGCTGTTTGTAGTAGCTTACCCACATTCCTATTTTCCTATTCATTATTATACCTACTCCTGCATTACTCCTATTTGATTTTGTGTTTATAACCCTGCAGTCACCTGACCAGAAGTCTTGTTCCTACTGCCACCGAACTTCACTAATTCCCACTATATCTAACATTAACCTATCCGTTTCCCTTTTTAAATTTTCTAACCTACCTGCCCGGTTAAGGGATCTGACAATCCACGCTCCGATCCGTAGAACGCCAGTTTTCTTTCTCCTGATAACGACATCCTCCTGAGTAGTCCCCGCCCGGAGATCCGAATGGGGGACTATTTTACCTCCGGAATGTTTTACCCAAGAGGACGCCATCATCATTTAACCATACAGTAAAGCTGCATGCCCTCGGGAAAAATTACTGCCGTAGTTTCCCCTTGCTTTCAGCCGTTACAGTACCAGCACAGCAAGGCTGTTTTTCTTAGTGTTACAAGGCCAGATCAGTCAATCATCCAGACTGTTGCCCCTGTAACTACCGAAAAGGCTGCTGCCCCTCTTCAGGAACCACACGTTTGTCTGACCTCTCAACAGATACCCCTCCGTTGTGGTTGCACCTACGGTACGGCTATCTGTACCGCTTAGGCACGCAAGCCTCCCCACCAACTGCAAAGTCCATGGTTCACGGGTGGAATTATTCATTCACAGCTGTAAATATTATGTACGAAAAGTTTCGCTAAGTGTAAATATGTAGGAACAATTTTACAGTTACAAAATGAAAATAACCCTTTGAAGGTAGCACAAAAAGTGCTGACACATGCCTGGGTGAAATAAAACAGAAGAAAGGGTGTTTTCCGTAAGGCGGAATTGCACGTCCCATTTTCGTAGCAAGCACAGACATAACAAGATGATCTGCAACACCGCAAGATGCTTCAAAATTCTTGCGTGTTTAAATGCATACTGGCTCTCGACAACACATGACAGAGTTATGATCTTCTCAATTATATGTTTATATCCCGTGGGCGCTGCACGGAGCCGATAGTTACCGAAGTGTGGTGGAGAAGCCCACTTGTGTGAGGTCACAAGTTCGCTGGGAGGCCCGTATTTCTCGTGGGCCGCTTACATCGACTAGTGACGTCAAATGTTCAACATTTGTCATCCATATTTGGCGTATTTCCCGATATTTGCGGCCCAGTGTATTTTATACTAAATAATTGTCTCGACATGATTTACGTCGCATCTGGGATCTTTTAAACGTTAGTAAGAATCACACCGTATAGATAGCTTGTATTCACGAATGTATTTAACTTATAACTGCTTCTGGATAATAGTTTTCCTAAATTTGTTTTCACTTACTGATATAACTGGCAGGTAGTAAACAAATAATCTAACAGGTGAAACTTCTTGGCAATTAGAACTGTGTGCCGGACCGAGACTCGAACTCGTGACCTTTGCCTTTCGTGGGCAAGTGCTCTACCAAGGTCGGAGCGTGAGTCGTGCTTGGGTAGCTCAGCTGGTAGAGCACTTGCCCGCGAAAGTCAAAGGTCATGAGTTCGAGTCTCGATCCGGCACACAGTTTTAATCTGCCAGTAAGTTTCACATCAGCGCACACTCCGCTACAGAGTGAAATATCTCATTCTAGAAACATCCCTCAGGCTGTGGCTAGGCCATGTCTCCGCAATATCCTTTCTTCCACGATTGCTAGATCTGCAAGGTTCGCAGGAGAGCGTCTGTGAAGTTTGGAAGGTAGGAGACGAGGTACCGGCGGAATTAAAGCTGTGAGGACGGGGCGTGAGTCGTGCTTGGGTAGCTCAGTTGGTAGAGCACTTGCCCGCGAAAGGCAAAGGTCACGAGTTCGAGTCTCGGTCCGACACACAGTTTTAATCTGTCAGCAAGTTTCATATAAGCGCACACTCCGATGTGGAGTGAAAATTTCATTCTAGAATCTTACAGGTATTAAGTACAATAGTGACACGATTTTCTCAATTTAACTGCTTTTAAATTTCAATACAATATTGGTTCCTAGTTACACGCCCATGTTGTGCCTTGAAATATATTATCACATTTGAAAAACTACAGGGTGAGTCACCTAACATTACCGCTGGATATATTTCGAGAGCCACATCAAATACTGACGAATCGATTCCACAGACCGAACGTGAGGAGAGGGGCTAGTGTATTTGGTTAATACAAACCATAAAAAAATGCGCGGAAGTATGTTTTTTAACACAAACCTACGTTTTTTTAAATGGAACCCCGTTAATTTTGTTAGCACATCTGAACATATAAACAAATACGTAATCAGTGCCGTTTGTTGCATTGTAAAATGTTAATTACATCCGGAGATATTGTAACCTAAAGTTGATGCTTGAGTACCACTCCTCCGCTGTTCGATCGTGTGTATCGGAGAGCACCGAATTGCGTACGGATCCAAAGGGAACGGTGATGGACCTTAGATACAGAAGAGACTGGAACAGCACATACGTCCACATGCTAACACCTTTTTATTGGTCTTTTTCACTGACGTACACACGTGGTTTCCGTTTTCAATTACGGAGTGGAATAGAGTGTGTACGGACATGTCAGGCCAATAGATGTTCAATGTGGTGGCCATCATTTGCTGCACCACATACGTCGACGCGTTTCCAGTGGGACATTTTCGAGCAACGTTGGCAGATCATTCTGTAGAAACGCGATATATGTTGGAGCTGTTTGTTACAACACGCAACTGAACGTCGGAGGTTTCAAGCGTCAACTTTAGGTTACAATGTCTCCGGATGTAATTAACATTTTACAATGCAACAAACGGGACTGATTACGTATTTGTTTATATGTTCAGAGGTGCTAACAAAACTAACGTGGTTCCATTTAAAAAAACGTAGGTTTGTGTTAAAAAACATACTTCCGTGCATTTTTGTATGGTTTGTATTAAAAAATTACACTAGCCCCTCTCCTCACGTTTGGTCTGTGGAATCGGTTCGTCAGTATTTGATGTGGTTTACGAAATATATCCAGCGGTAACGTTAGGTGACTCACCCTGTATATATATCGTAAATCATCTACAATATGAGGGGAATAGTGGGTATTATCACAATGCTATAAACCACGATACCGAAGTAATTAGCTAATGCAATTTTTCTCTAACTTCGTTGGCGTACTCCTAATAACGTAAGCAATGATTTTTGTATGGCGGTGTGAGTTTGATCCTACCTGAAAGAAAGAGGTAACCCATACGAAGACACTGACGATGACGGAATTTTCTGCAGATGCGGAGTTGAGGGAAACGTGCATTTGAGGAAGATTGGACACACACACACACACACACACACACACACACACACACACATACACACACTCACACACATACATACATATGTGCGTTACCCCGAAACTGGGCAGCGGACCCGGTGGCGAGGACACACCCCGTTCGGCTGTAGCGGCCGTCTCTTTAAAGTATTGATCTGCGCGGGGGTGCCGTGCCTTTGTCCCTGTGTGTGTGTGTGTGTGTGTGTGTGTGTGTGTGTGTGTGTGTGATGGCACGCCCATCCCGCCGTCTGCTGTGGTTAGCGCACCTCAACGGGACACCGGTTGCTTAAACTGAAAGCCGGCGTGCCGGCGCAGCGGCGAAGAACCGCCACCGGAAACAGCGGATGGCAGGGATATTGTAGAGCGCTCCGCAACGTGTCAGCTCCGGCAACACACTTTCCACGCATTCCCAAGCTACTCCTTGGCCCCCTAACATGCCATGTATTTCACACTTGTACTCCTGTACCCACATGTACATGTTCAGTGTCCATCTACATTTTTATTCCGCCAACCACTGTACGAATGTTCCCACTAGGTTACAGTTATCACCTCCTAACAATGAAGTTGTTGCCTTGAAACACGCTGGAGGCGACACTCTGTCTGTATGGTAAATCACAATTACGAGTCAAAATTGATACGAGAGAATGTATTTAGCCCTGCTTATCGTGTGGGAATACACATACACAACTGGCCATTAAAATTGCTACACCATGAAGATATGCAGACGATAAACGGGTATTCATTGGACTAATATATGATACTAGAACTGACATGTGATTAAATTTTCACGCAATTTGGGTGCATAGATCCTGAGAAATCAGTACCCAGAACAACCACCTCTGGCACCCCATAACATCACCCCGGGTGATACGCCAGCATGGCGATGACGAGTACACGCTTCCAACGTGCGTTCACCGCGATGTCGCCTAACACGGATGCGGCCATCATGATTCTGTAAACAGAACCGGGATTCATCCGAAAAAATGACGTTTTGCCATTCGTGCACCCAGGTTCGTCATTGAGTACACCATCGCAGGCTCTCCTGTCTGCGATGCAGCGTCAAGGGTAACCGCAGCCACGGTCTCCGAGCTGATAGTCCATGCTGCTGCAAACGTCGTCGAACTGTTCGTGCAGATGGTTGTTGTCTTGCAAACGTCTCCGTCTGTTGACTCAGGGATCGAGACGTGGCTGCACGATCCGTTACAGCCATGCGGATGAGATGCGTGTCATCTCGACTGCTAGTGATACGAGGCCGTTGGGATACAGCACGGCGTTCCGTATTACCCTCCTGAACCCACCGATTCCATATTCTGCTAACAGTCATTGGATCTCGACCAACGCGAGCAGCAATGTCGCGTTACGATAAACCGCAGTCGCGGTAGGCTACAATCCGACCTTTATCAAAGTCGGAAACGTGATGGTACGCATTTCTCCTCCTTACAAGAGGCATCACAACAACGTTTCAGCAGGCAACACCGGTCAACTTCTGTTTGTGTATGAGAAATCCGTTGGAAACTTTCCTCAGGTCAGCACGTTGTAGGTGTCGCCACTGGCCCCAACCTTGAGTGAATCCTCTGAAAAGCTAATCATTTGCATATCACATAACTTCTTCCTGTCGGTTAAATTTCGCGTCTGTAGCTCGTCAACTACGTAGTGTAGCAATTTTAATGACTAGTAGTGTATAAACTACAACATGCGAACATTTTAACACAGCTATATATGCAGATTGTTGTGTCTAGACAAGACAGCCTAGACACAATGAGAGGAAGCCGAAAGGCACGCGCTAAGCCAAAGCAGGGTGCGTGAGGTCTGAAACAGGATACGTAATGAATGCTACAAAGAAAAGTACGTAGCTTCAGGATTACTTAACTTTAATCCATCCTTTGGTACATCTGGAGATTGTGGCGATACAAGTGAGACTCTTTAGATACATGCAATATTACTAATGGCGCCTTGCTAGATCGTAGCCATTGACTTAGCTGAAGGCTATTCGAACTATTGGCTCGGCTAATGAGCGAGGCTTCGTCAGTGTAGTCGCTAGCTACGTCGTCCGTACAACTGGGGCGAGTGCTAGTCCGTATCTCGAGACCTGCCTTGTGGTGGCGCTCGGTCTGCGATCCCTGACAGTGGCGACACGCGGGTCCGACATGTACTAATGGACCGCGGCCGATTTAAAGCTACCACCTAGCAAGTGTGGTGTCTGGCGGTGACACCACACAGATCATGGTCGTTCCTGTGTTTTATCCCTTCCACTCGTTGCTGTCAACAAATCCTCGATAGGATCTTGTAGGCACGTGTGGGACATGCTGATGCAACAAGAGCATCTATTTGCCGTGCTTCATCACAGTCACAAGACGGTGACGAAGATATGTCCACTTGCGGAGAATGTCTACACTTCTTCCACGGCCAGTTCGGGTGTGGTTCAGGGTTACTCAAATTTCCTGAGGCTGGTAAATTTACGAGGTTTCTTCTGGATGCGGGGCACTTTCAGACGTTGTGGCGGACACTTTCGTTGCCAGCAGCATTTCCACTCATCGATGGCATTTAATTCAATTTTGGTGAGCCTCATGGCTGTGATTGGAGTGTGATGTCTTGTTCTTAATCTTTATCGCCACGCAGTCAATACATAGTTGAGTACTGGAAGTTCGGGGTTACAAGTAATCCTCTGGTATACACGTAATAGCGCGCTCTTTCGTCTGATATCGGGAGGTGCTAAATGGCTCCAAACAAGTAACCACTTCGTGGGAGCACATCTTATTGACCCACAACCAATGTGCATGGCTTCCTTAAGTTGTAAATCAAGTATTTTCACATTTGAACTAGTAAGCCTGACAGACACAGAGTTTTCTGCTGTTGAGTATACCAATGTGTAAAACACACGTTGACAGAAGCGAAAACTCTGCAGTAAACATGGGCCTGAAAACCGTAAGTGCGAATGTGTGATTACGAGCCAACACTACATTCGACAAGACGTGTAGTCCTACTTAGTTGAAAATGAAGTCAAAATGTAAACTCCTCAGTTACGCCTGCACGTTTTTTATTTTTATTGTTAGTGTTCCGTACTGCCTATGTGTCCATCTGTGAAGATCCCCTTTTCTCAGGAAAGGGTAAACGTACCAAGCTGGAATTTATGACCAACACTAACGTCTATGCTCTCTTGGCGGTGTAAGTAAATTAAGCTTATAAGCAAATGCAGTCAAAAGATTAGGCCATTTCTTGATACTCGCAAAATCACTCATCAAAAACCTATGTGGCACTTCCCGTTGGCTTAAAATCATGAAATTTGGCATGAATGAAGGTTTGCCTGTAAAAGTTGCAATTGTGTCACGCGAAAATATATTTACCGTTACAAACTTGCTTATAGCGTTTGTAATCCGTCAAAAATGTCAGGAACTGCTGTAGGAATTTTGATATGGTATATAGTAATAGGCAGAGTGGTTCACTATCAAGCGAGAAGCTTTGTGCGTATAAATTACAGATGTCCTTGGCGCCTAGCAGCAATAGACGTAAGGCTGTCCGATTACTGTGCTACGCTGGTGCTGTCATCGCATATCCTTTACGTACTGCTCATTCCACATACAAACATTCCGTGACAGACTACGCTTACGACACTATAGCATCTGTAAACTTTCTAAACAAGTAATAGCTTACTGGTAAATGTCGAAGGATTGAACTTCGATTGATGGGGACGAGGTTCCAATTCCCCGTAAAATGTCCATTGAAGAATTCCACAAAACAATTCGAAATATGCGTAAGAAGCGTAATGCGATGGGCTGGCGATTGAATTTTCTTCTTCGGAGACTTCCGTCCAATCTTACCAGTTATCGAAATAAGGGTGAGATAAGATGTAGTGGCCGGCTGGAGTGGCCAAGTGGTTCTAGGCGCTACAGTCTGGAACCGCGCGACCGTTACGGTCGCAGGTTCGAGTCCTGCCTCGGGCATGGATGTATGTGATGTCCTTAGGTTAGTTAGGTTTAAGTAGTTCTAAGTTCTAGAGGACTGATGACCTCAGAAGTTAAGTCCGATAGTGCTCAGAGCCAAGCAGAAGAAGTCAACACATCTTCATTTGAGCTTTACATCTACATCTACATAGTTACTCTGCAATTCACACTTAAAAACCTGCCAGAGGCTTCATCGAACCATTTTCATACTACTTCTCTACCACTCCACTCTCAAATGGGCGTGGGAAAAAGGAACACCTAAATCTTTCGGTTCGAGCTTTGATTTCTCTTATTTCATTATGATGAACATTTCTCCCTACGTAGGTGGGTGTCCACAAAATATTTTCGCATTCGGAAGAGAAAGTTGGTGATTGAAATTTCGTAAATGGATCTCGCCGCAATGAAGACCGCCTTCGTTTCAGTGACTGCCTCCCCAACTCGCGTATCATATCAGCGACACTCTCACCCCTATTGCGCGATAACAGGAAACGAGCTGCCCTTCTCTGCACCCTTTCGATGTCCTCCGTCAATCCTACCTGGTAAGAATCCCACACCGCGCAGAAATATTCCAGCAGAGGACGGACAAATGTAATGTAGACTGTCTCTTTAGTGGGTTTGTCGCATCTTCTAATTGTTCTGCCAACAAAGCGCAGTCTCTGTTTCGCCTTCCCCACAATATTATCTTGTGGTCGTTCCAATTTAAGTTGCTCGTGATTGTAATTCCTAGGTATTTAGTCGAATTGACAGTCCGTAGATTTGAGCGATTCATCGTATACCCAAAATTTATCAGGTTTCTTTTGGTACCCATGTGGATGACCACGCACTTTCCTTTGTGTAGTGCCAAACAAAGAAAAGTGCGAGGTCATCCGTAGAAGATGTAGGTTAAGATATGAATTAATAAAATGAACGAAAATTTACAATAGTTCTGCAGAATTACACAAATTGAAAAGTAAGACATTATCCAATGTCCTGGAGGTGTACGAATGCGTAGTGTCTGTCCTTTCAGACATGTCTGAAAGAACAGACACCAGGAAGTGTCCGCAGCTTTGATACGTTGTATGTAAGGGGGGGAAAGAAAAGTGGAGGAAAGGGATTACTGACGCCATCTGCATTGGGACATTGCCCAGAACCAGCGGCGATGGCTGTAAGCACCATGGGACTTAACATCAGGGGTCATCAGTCCCCTACACTTAAAACTACTTCCACCCAACTAACCTTAGGACATCACACACATCCATGCCCGAGGCAGGATTCGAACCTGCGACCGTAGCAGCAGCGTGGTTCCGGACTGAAGCGCCTAGAACCTCTCGGCCACAGCGGCCGCCCCAGTGGCAACGGGTGAAAATTAGTGCCCGATTGGGACTCGAACCTGAGATCTTATAGTTACTAGGCACGAGCGTTAACTACTACGTCACCTGGGATACAGCGTTCAACGCATCTGCGCAGAGTATCTTAGCACCCCTCACGGCCGATCCACATTCCTGCCGAGCGTCACCTATCTTTAGTCGTGGCCATTTCCTCCACGCCCGCTACTCTGAGATTCCCACAGGTGGCCGGACCTACTTGTGCATCCACACTGAAGAAGGTGAATCCATTGCCCATCTAGGCAAATCATTTATACGAATATGTGTTGTCTGTTCTTTCAGACTTATAACTGATTCTCCTAGATGGGCAATGGATCTACTTTCTTCAGCATGGATGCACAAGTACGAGGGTTGCCCAGAAAGCAATGCATCACATTTTTTTCATCAACAGTTCTTTACTGAACATTACGAGAAATACACACACGATAGAGTGGTGTTTTACCTACACACCCTGTTTCTCCGCGTAATCTCCATCCCGTTCCATGGCCGTCCTCCAGCGTGAAACTAGGACGTGTTTATAAAAGAAATCATATTTACGCCAGTGACTGTAACACTTTCTTTATTTCACGATTGTAAATTAGGCCTTGGGCCATTATTAAGTGAAAATGTTATGGCTATTGGGCCATGTCAACTTAAATAAGCTGACACATTTATATGTCGTTGTCATTACTTTTATACACATTGGTGCCGCCCGCGGTGGTCTCGCGGTTCTAGGCGCTCAGTCCGGAACCGCGCGACTGCTACGGTCGCAGGTTCGAATCCTGCATCGGGCATGGATGTGTGATGTCCTTAGGTTAGTTAGGTTTAAGTAGTTCTAAGTTCTAGGGGACTGATGACCTCAGATGTTAAGTCCCATAGTGCTCAGAGCCTTTTGAACCATTTGAAATACATTGGTGACACTGTTACGTAGTGCGAGCACACATATCCGTATGTGATACATCAACATAGTCTGTAGGCAATCATGTTCGTTGGCCCAAATGGCTATGAGCACTAGGGGACTTAACATGTGAAGTCATCAGTCCCCTAGAACGTAGAACTACTATTTAAACCTAACTAACCTAAGGACATCACACACATCCATGCCCGAGGCAGGATTCAAACCTTCGACCGTAGCGGTCGCGCAGTTCCAGACTGAAGCGCCTAGAACCGCTCGGCCACACCGGCCAGCTCGTTGGCCCATCACTAGTCATATATGCACATGTTACAGTCAGTGGCGTAAGTGTGATGTCTTTAACAAAGATCTATATGACTGTGGATTCCAGGTATAAAACGTTAATTACGGCGTGTTTGTCCATCAGTACCAAACCTTGTTGTGATGGCGGAGCCAGTGCTTCACTACGTGAATCACCCCCTCATCTTCCTCAAAATGTCTTCCACGAATAGCGCCCTTTGATGGCCAAATAAGCTCAAGTCCGTTGGGGCTAAGTCAGGGCTGTAGGGTGAATGGTCTCCCAGACCACTGCAAATCGTGGAGCTCGGCCGAACCGCCTTCTGCTCAACTTACCCTCCGTGCCCAGCGACTAACAGTACTTCTGTCGCCAGCAGGTGCTCCATAGACTTTGCACAAGCGTTTGCGAATATTCCCCACAGTTTCTTTCTGTGCAGTGAGAAATTCAATGACGGAACATTGCTTGTAACGTACATCACCTACAGATGCAATTTTGAAACTGTCCCGCAGCTATGCCGGCCGCTGAGGCCGAGTGGTTCTATGCGCTTCAGTCCCAAACCGCGCTGCTGCTACCGTCGCAGGTTCGAATCCTGCCTCGGGCATGGATGTGTCTGATGCCATTAGGTTAGTTAGGCTTCAGTAGTTCTAAGTCTAGAGCACTGATGACCTCAGATGTTCGGTCCCATAGTGCTCTGAGCCATTTGAACCATTGTGAATCTGGAGCTACGCTATCTATGGGAATTGATGGAAACTTGACGCGCTCGCTCAGGAGACTTCAGATAATAGATACGTAACGTTTCGCATTCGTATAATTGTTTTAGGCTGAGAAACAAAATGCGGTGCATTACTTTCTGGACAACCCTCGTACGTTCTACCTCCTTCACGTATCTCAGAGTAGTGAGTATGGACGAAATTGACAGGGACTACGGATAGGTGACGGTCGGTGGGAGTGTGTACCAGCTGTGAGACATGCCGACATAGTCCGCGCGGTTGGTATGAATGCTGAGCCCAGATGGTGCAGTGGTTAATACATCTGCCTAGTAAGCAGGAGATCGTGCGTTCGAATCTCAATACGGCTCACATTTTCACGAGCCACCGCTGATTTGGCGTAATATTCGGATGCAACTGACACCAATAATTCTTTCCCTTTCTTCTCGTTTCTCACTCCATTGCCTTCACTTTACGTATGATGGCTTGGAATTCCCAGGACCAGTGTATTTCCAGTATTGATACTGATTACAGGTGAAATTCCTTGCGATTTCCGTTTCCCAGGATGCATGAACTATGTATGTGCACACTTAATTACGTACACGACTCTCGAAGGGCGAGTCCTATATCTGCTTTTCCGTTTTTAGGGTTCTGTATCTCCGTCACTAGGAACGGAGACCTCATACTACCGCTTCTTTGTCAGACTGTCTGTTCGATTGTTAAGACCGCTTTTGTCAGGAACGGGTCGAGTTATTAAGAATTTATGTGAAACACTACTAAAGTCTGTGGTCCCATAGCGCTTTAAATAATTTAAGCTCCCGAGTCAATGCATTCAAAAGGTAGAGCCGTTTATGAAACGTACAAAAACTGCCACAGCGTCTACAGAAATTCATCTACAGAAATGGTGATTGTGTTCAAAAATAGCTAAATGTGCAAGATGTAAACCATTGTAGAAATAAACACGTCTATGTAATTATAGAAAAATGGGAGACCTTACTTTTGGGGTTACCCTCGTATTTTAAACAAGTAAACTTGCAGCCCTATAGCTGAAGCATCTAAATAAATGCTAGTTCAGGTGAGCTATTGATGTAGCACGTGCCTGGTAACAGAGAGGCGTGGAGCTCTAATGGAGCTTGGACAACGCATTTTTCGGTTTTGGTTTCAACCTATCCTTCGCCTCTGAAGAAGGAAGGAGTCAGTAGAAACAACACATGGCTTGGATTCCACGTTAAATTGTAGCTGGTTGGGTAAATGGGGCTGTTTAGGGACAAGCAAGTCGCCGAAGAGGCGTCCAATAGAAAGACTTACACAGGCCATTCAGCCACACGAATTTATTATTATTATTGCCTTCACTTTCTCAGACGTTAAGTCCGGTTAAAAATGGAGTGACGCGGACCTTGATCAAGCGTCACTTCCTTTTAACTGTACGGTATGTGTTATATTGCATTTAGGAACTTTCGGGTAATTGAACATGTATCAATAATTACGGATTTCTGTAGCTGTATATATATGTTTGGATGTAGCTGTATCGCATTGATGTACTGGTGGATATTGTGTGGTATGACTCCTGTAGTTGATAGTATAATCGGTATAATGTCAACTTTATCCTGATGCCACATGTCCTTGACTTCCTCAGCCAGTTGGATGTATTTTTCAATTTTTTCTCCTGTTTTCTTTTGTATATTTGTTGTATTGGGTATGGATATTTCGATTAGTTGTGTTAATTTCTTCTTTTTATTGGTGAGTATGATGTCAGGTTTGTTATGTGGCGTTGTTTTATCTGTTATAATGGTTCTGTTCCAGTGTAATTTGTATTCATCATTCTCCAGTACATTTTGTGGTGTATACTTGTATGTAGGAACGTGTTGTTTTAAAAGTTTATGTTGTAAGGCAAGCTGTTGATGTATTATTTTTGCGACATTGTCATGTCTTCTGGGGTATTCTGTATTTGCTAGTATTGTACATCCGCTTGTGATGTGATCTACTGTTTCTATTTGTTGTTTACAAAGTCTGCATTTATCCGTTGTGGTATTGGGATCTTTAATAATATGCTTGCTGTAATACCTAGTGTTTATTGTTTGATCCTGTATTGCAATCATGAATCCTTCTGTCTCACTGTATATATTGCCTTTTCTTAGCCATGTGTTGGATGCGTCTTGATCGATGTGTGGCTGTGTTAGATGATACGGGTGCTTGCCATGTAGTGTTTTCTTTTTCCAATTTACTTTCTTTGTATCTGTTGATGTTATGTGATCTAAAGGGTTGTAGAAGTGGTTATGAAATTGCAGTGGTGTAGCCGATGTATTTATATGAGTGATTGCCTTGTGTATTTTGCTAGTTTCTGCTCGTTCTAGAAAGAATTTTCTTAAATTGTCTACCTGTCCATAATGTAGGTTTTTTATGTCGATAAATCCCCTTCCTCCTTCCTTTCTGCTTAATGTGAATCTTTCTGTTGCTGAATGTATGTGATGTATTCTATATTTGTGGCATTGTGATCGTGTAAGTGTATTGAGTGCTTCTAGGTCTGTGTTACTCCATTTCACTACTCCAAATGAGTAGGTCAATATTGGTATGGCGTAGGTATTTATAGCTTTATTGCTATTATTATTATTATTATTGCTATTATTATTATTATTATAATTATTATTATTATTATCTACATAATTAAATGTGTACGGTACTCTCAGAGCATTAGGCCAACTCATACTTATCCGGAATTTTGTTTATTTTAATTGTCTTCTGTGTGATTTGAGGTAGCTCACCATGAGTTGTTCTCCTGCTCCAACTTCATCTGAGGCTAGCACTTGCACCCTAGGCTCTCTTTATTTGTTGAATGTATTCCCATCTCTTTCATCCCTAATACTTTTTACCCTCTACCGTTCCTTCAAGTCAGTGCTTCCCACAGGTTTCCATGTTCTCCGGTTGTGCAGAGAGCGTCGTCATTCCTTACTGGAATACCTAAAAACACGATGGCGTAGGACAAGAAAAACATGGATGGATGAAACCCGAATAGCAGCATCATTTATCGTTTGAATGGTTCGGTTTTTTTAACCACAAGGAAATAGCATGAATGAACAAGTACAATAATAACCAAAAAATATGAGTGAAAAGGTAAGGCTAATTAGTTGCTTCCAGCAATAATGGGATTTAACGAATGATTTTACCTCAACGAGCCCAAAACACAATGCCAGATTAAATACAAAACAGCAAAAAAATGTTTTAAAGATATTCTTTGCTTATGAAGCAGATGCTGCTCAAAGGGCAACAGCAAAGATTGTGAGCCCTCACAGCTCACTTACCTTATCACTCCACCTAATTTTCAACACAGCAGACACTTCGATTCTCTTCCGTTCTTCAATTCTGTTCTTTTCTTTCCACAGCTGATGATTCTCTTGCATATTGCCTTGTGTTCTAAATGTACATTCTCTGAAATATCTTACTCAAATTAAGGTGTGTGTTTGATACTAACCGACTTCTTTTGGGCTTTGCTAGTCTGCATTTTATGCCCTTGCATCGTCTGTGATGCGTGATTTTGCTTCCAGTATTAGTTCACTTCGCCTGCATCGTGATCCACAGTTAGGATATTCAATTTATCGTGAATTTCACTTCCACTCAGGATAGCAATGATATCATTGTATCTTGTCATACATACTTTCAAGCTGAACTTTAATCCACTTATTTATGGCTGTCATTGGATTTTCGATGAAAAGGTTAAACGGTAGGGGCGAAAGACTACAGCCCTTTTTAATCTGAGCACTTCATCTGGCCCCTCTCCCATGCCCTGTCCTTATTCCCCCGCTTTTTCGTTTGCGTAGCGTACGTTACCATAGTTCCATCATATATCACCATACCATACGCCATATATTATGAACGTTATTTCGCAGAGTTTTTATTGTCTAATGTTTTTTTCTAGTTGCCAATTCCTGGGAAATTGTCTTGATTTTCCTTACGAGTTGCTTCCAGTACTAAGCGCAAAGTCAAAACGGCCGTCTCACGCCTTTACGGTTCCTACAGTCAAACTGATCGTCAGGTAAGGGATCCTGAATTTTCTTTCCCATATTCTGTGTATTGTTGTTGTCAGAATGTACATTGATGCTTGTCATTCAACCCTACGTCACAATACCAGTCCCAGTATCTAACAGCAAGTCACCAACACTACTAAGAACGTAAACCCTGAAGCGCACAGTTCGAACATCATTCCTATGAAGTTGGGGACCAATACTTTAAACAGTTTCCTTACCTACACACGCACAAGAACAGAAAGTTAAATTATAATGATCCTGTAGCAGTTCACTTGACCCTGTGAATTTTATTTCTGCAGTTAACTTTATTCATCAGGTGACTGTAGCAAGCAAATTATCCCCGTGGTGGTGGTGTGTTGGGGCTTATGGGCGCTCAACATCTAGGTCATCAGCGCCCTAGAAATTATCCCCGTAGTTAATCCTGAATTTGATGAGATTTTTTATGGGAACTGTGTCTGTTGGGTCTCAGATAACACAGGGACTTTGATCCGTGTTATATCATTTTACCCGGAGGAGGTTCGAGTCCTCCCTCGGGCATGGGTGTGTGTATTTATCCTTAGGATAATTTAGGTTAAGTAGTGTGTATGCTTAGGTTCAAATGGTTCAAATGGCTCTGAGCACTATGGGACTTAACTTCTGAGGTCATCAGTCCCCTACACTTACAACTAATTAAACTTAACTACCCTAAGGACATCACACACATCCATGCCCAAGGCAGGATTCGAACCTGCGACCGTAGCGGTCGCGCGGCTCCGGACTGAAGCGCCTAGAACCGCTCGGCCACAACGGCCGGCTGTAAGCTTAGGGACTGATGACGTTAGCAGTTAAGTCCCATAAGATATTTTAATATCATTTTAGCTGAAGTATATACCGATTTGATTAATCACTAAGTTCACTGACGTGCAGTGAACAGTTTGAACTAGTAATTCTTGTGAAATTATTTCTCATTTTTAACTTAATCAGAAGGTGGTTTCACAGCAGCACGTGTTTATGAATTTAATGTGTATTTATTTCAACCAAGACATAAGCACAGATCTCTTCGCCCAGATTCCTAAACCGCGCAGGATTCTGTGGGTCAAATAGTGTAGATTTTTTTAAGCTTTCGAATGAAAGAGATTTTTGGCGCCCATCCGCGTGCGTGGATGCGCCGGTATCAGCAGTATTAGCGAAGTATACGTAAGAATTTGAGATGTGGTGCTACAGACAAATATTGAAAATTAGAATGACTGATAAGGTAAGGAATGAGGATTTTCGGCGCAGAACCGGATAGGAAAGGAGCATGTGGAAAACACTGATAAGGAGAAGGGACTGGATGATATGGCATCAAGATATGAGGGAGTTGTAGAGGGCGAAAACTGTAGAAAAAAACAGAGATTGGAATATATGTAGGGACTTCGCAAGACAGCCAAGCCACTCGGAGGTAGCGGAAAGGCACGCATTAAGCTCACGCAGGCTGGCGTGAGGTCTGGAACATTACAAGGAAATGAGAACTTAGAAAAAGGGACGCAGTTGCTGTAATACTTAACTTTAATCCACAATTGTAGAATATCTCTCTTGACTGTACCTGCTTTAAGATAAATCTCAAATGCTATGCCGCCTTGCTAGGTCGTAGCAAATAACGTAGCTGAAGGCTAAGCTAACTATCATCTCGGCAAATGAGAGCGTATTGGTCAGTGTAGCTTCGCTAGCAAAGTCGGCTGTACAACTGGGGCGAGTGCTAGTAAGTCTCTCTAGACCTGCCGTGTGATGGCGCTCGGTCTGCAATCACTGACAGTGGCGACACGTGGGTCCGACGTATACTAATGGACCGCGGCCGATTTAAAGGCTACCACCTAGCAAGTGTGGTGTCTGGCGGTGACACCACAATATACCCAGAAAATAATTGACGACGTAGGTTACAAGTGCTACTCTGAGCTGAAGAGTTTGGCACAGGAGTGGAATTCGTGACGAGCAGCATCAAACCAGTAAGAAGACTGATGACAAAAACAAAAAAAAGTGGAACATTGCTGTGGTGCTGCGGCTGGAAACAATCTATGAAACGACTTGCTGTTGGCGTACTACTGTCGTGAGTACCTACGAAAAGTAGTTGAATGAATTGTGAAATATCGAGTAAGCCGTATGGACGCCCGAGTCTCATCACAAAACGTGAAGCTAACGTTTTAGACCTCATAGCAACAAATAGACCGGAACTTTTCGAATCCGTGAATGTAGAAGAGGGTATCAGTGATCATAAGTCAGTGGTTGCATCAATGACTAAAAGCGTAATAAGAAATGCCAAGAAAGGAAGGAAAATATATTTGCTTATCAAGAGTGATAGGGCACAAATCGCAGAATATCTGAGTGACCACCATTAAACGTTCATTTCTGAGGAAGAGGATGTGGAACAAAAATGGAAAAAATTCAGAAACATCGTCCAGTACGCCTTAGATAAGTTCGTACCGACTAAGGTCCAAAGCGAGGGGAAAGATCCACCGTGGTATAACAATCATGTACGAAAGGTACTACGGAAACAAAGAAAGCTTCATCATAGGTTTAAGAGTAGTCGAATCATAGCTGATAAGGAAAAACTGAACGAAGCGAAAAAGAGCGTAAAGAGAGCAATGAGAGAAGCATTCAACGAATTCGAACATAAAACATTGGCAAACAATCTAAACAAGAACCCTAAAAAGTTTTGGTCATATGTAAAATCGGTAAGCGGATCTAAATCCCCTATTCAGTCACTCGTTGACCACGATGGCACCGAAACAGAGGACGACCGAAGAAAGGCAGAAATACTGAATTCAGTGTTCCGAAACTGTTTCACTGCGGAAAATCGTAACACGGTCCCTGACTTCAGCCGTCGCACGGACGCCAAAATGGAAAATATTGAAATAAACGATATCGGAATTGAAAAACAACTGCTATCACTTAGTAGCGGAAAAGCATCCGGACCAGACGAGATACCCTTAAGATTCTACAGTGATTATGCTAAAGAACTTGCCCCCTTTCTATCAGCAATTTATCGTAGATCGCTGGAAGAACGTAAAGTACCTAGCGACTGGAAGAAAGCGCAGGTCGTTCCCATTTTCAAGAAGGGTCATAAATCAGATGCGAATAATTATAGGCCTATTTCGCTTACGTCAATCTGTTGTAGAATAATGGAACATGTTTTGTGTTCTCGTATTATGACGTTCTTAGATAATACAAATCTCCTTCATCATAACCAACATGGATTCCGCAAACAGAGACCATGTGAAACTCAGCTCGCCCTATTTGCCCAAGAAATTCACAGTGCCGTAGACACTGGCGAGCAGATTGATGCCGTATTCCTGGACTTCAGGAAGGCATTTGATACGGTTCCGCACTTACGTTTAGTGAAAAAAATACGAGCTTACGGAATATCGGACCAGGTTTGTGATTGGATTCAGGATTTCCTAGAAGAAAGAACACAACATGTCATTCTTAACGGTTCAAAATCTGCAGATGTAGAGGTAATTTCGGGAGTACCGCAGGGAAGCGTGATAGGACCTTTATTGTTTACAATATACATAAATGACTTGGTTGACAACATCGGTAGCTCCGTGAGGCTATTTGCAGATGACACGGTTGTCTACAAGAAAGTAGCAACATCAGAAGACTCGTACGTACTCCAGGAGGACCTGCAGAGGATTAATGCATGGTGCGACAGCTGGCAGCTTTCCCTAAAAGTAGATAAATGTAATATAATGCGCATACATAGGGGCAGAAATCCATTCCAGTACGATTATGCCATAGGTGGTAAATCATTGGAAGCGGTAACGACCGTAGAATACTTAGGAGTTACTATCCGGAGCGATCTGAAGTGGAATGATCACATAAAACAAATAGTGGGAAAAGCAGGCGCCAGGTTGAGATTCATAGGAAGAATTCTAAGAAAATGTGACTCATCGACGAAAGAAGTAGCTTACAAAACGCTTGTTCGTCCGATTCTTGAGTATTGCTCATCAGTATGGGACCCTTACCAGGTTGGATTAATAGAAGAGATAGACATGATCCAGCGAAAAGCAGCGCGATTCGTCATGGGGACATTTAGTCAGCGCGAGAGCGTTACGGAGATGCTGAACAAGCTCCAGTGGCGGACACTTCAAGAAAGGCGTTACGCAATACGGAGAGGTTTATTATCGAAATTACGAGAGAGCACATTCCGGGAAGAGATGGGCAACATATTACTACCGCCCACATATATCTCGCGTAATGATCACAACGAAAAGATCCGAGAAATTAGAGCAAATACGGAGACTTACAAGCAGTCGTTCTTCCCACGCACAATTCGTGAATGGAACAGGGAAGGGGGGATCAGATAGTGGTACAATAAGTACCCTCCGCCACACACCGTAAGGTGGCTCGCGGAGTATAGATGTAGATGTAGATGTAGATGTAGAGGTTGGAGGATCCCCCAGTGTGTAATCCAGGATAGGCAGCCATCCATCTGTGGCTGATCTGGCGACACAGTGCAATGCTGATGCAGGTACCAGTGTTTCGGAGGTGTCACAACGTTCAAATACCATTGATGAACATCGAGCTGCGCATCATACGACCCCTACCTGTTACTGAGTTGATCCAACGACATCGTCTGTTATGACAGCAGTAGGCACAACATCACTGAGTTTTCACTTTTGATCGATAGAAAAATGTCTTTTGTCGAATGAATCGCATTTCGTGTTACACCTGTTCGGTGATCGGCTCCGTACAAGGCGTCATCCAGAGGAATGGCTGCACGAACCACACGAACCATCATCGCGCCACAGACGCAGGCTAGAGAGAGCAGAATTATGCAGTGGAGTACACTCATGCTCATAAATTAAGGATAATGCTGATACATGGTGAAACAACGGTCTGGTGGGCGATTTGCGGGTTTAAATCACCTCGGGGTATGACCATGCTTTGCATTTAACCTGCGTTCGTCGCACGGTGGCGCTGGCAGCGGTCCACATATGCAGAGATGTGTTGGTGCATGTCAGAGTACGGTGCAGTGAGTAAGTGTGCACAGGTTTTCAGACGTGCTAATTGTGACTGTGTGTTGCAAATGGCTCAAAGAACATATATTGATGACGTTATGAGGGGTAGAATACTAAGGCGACTGGAGGCTGGCCGGCCGGTGTGGCCGTGCGGTTCCAAGCGCGTCAGTTTGGAACCGCGTGACCGCTACGGTCGCAGGTTCGAATCCTGCCTCGGGCATGGATGTGTGTGATGTCCTTAGGTTAGTTAGGTTTAAGTAGTTCTAAGTTCTAGGGGACTGATGACCTCAGTAGTTAAGTCCCATAGTGCTCAGAGCCATTTTTGACTGGAGGCTGGTCAAACACAGTAGGTCGTACCACGGGTCCTCCGTGTGCCACGAAGTGTGATCTGAAGGTTATGGCAACGATTCCAGCAGACAGGAAACGGGTCCAGGCGCTAAAGTACGGGATGTTCCGGTGTACAACACCACAAGAAGACCTAAATCTCACCATCAGTTCCCGCAGAAGGCCACATAGCTCTGCCGGAAGCCTTGCTCAGGACCTTACCGCAGCCACTGGAACAGTTGTCTCCAGACACACAGTCTGCAGACGACTGAACAGACATGGTTTATTCACCCGGAGACCAGCAAGGCGCATTCCACTGACCCCTGGTCACAGGAGGGCCCGTGAAGCCTGGTGTCAAGAACACAGTACATGGTCATGCGAATAGCGATCCCAGGTTATTTTCACGGACCAGTCCAGGTATAGATTGAACGGTGATTCTCGCCGTGAAGCAGGAACCACATACCAACCCATTAATGTCCTTGAAAGGGACCTGTATGGAGGTTGTGGTTTGATGGTGTGGGGTGTGACTATGATTGGAGCAAGTACACCCCTGTATGCCTTTGACAGAGGAACTGTAACATGTGAGATGTGTCGGGAAGTAATTTTGCACCAGTATATCCGCCTTTTCAGGGGTGCAGTGGGCCCCACCTTCCTTCTGGTGAATGATAACGCACGGCCCCACCGAGCTGCCATTGTAGAGGAGTACTCTGAAACAGTAAATATCAGGCGAATGGAGTGGCCTGCCTGTTCTCCAGACCTAAACCCCATCGAGCACGTCTGGGATGCTCTCGGTCGACATATCGCTACACGTCTTCAAACTCCTGCGTCATTTCAGGAGCTCCGGCAGGCACTGGTGCAAGAATAGGAGGCTATGCCCCAGCAGCTGCTCGACCACCTCATCCAGAGTATGCCAACCCTTTGTGCGGCCTGTGTACGTGTGCATGGTGACAATATCCCATACTGATGTCGGGGTACATGCGCAGGAAACAGTGGCGTTTTGTAGCACATTTGTTTCTCAATTTATCACCAATACCGTGAACTTACAAATCTCTATCGAGTGTGTTCCCTATGTGCCTATGCTGTTAGCGCCAATTTTATGTAGTGCCACGTTGTGTGGCACCACATTCTGCAATTATCCTTAATTTATGAGCATGAGTGTATATTGAGTTGAGCTTCTGCTTGTTTTGTGGTGGTAATAGAAGGCATCATTAAGTACCAGTAAAAGCAGTCGAATTCAGAGAGCGAGAGAAAAACATTCATGCAACTGATGTGGTCAGAGAAACTAGTTTCTATCAGTTGTTTCATTTACTTAAAAAAAAAAACACAGAATGATCGAAAATCAGTGGACTGGCCAATCGTTTTTCGAAACTAGTCGGTCGTCCCGTTAGTAGTGGCAATAGCTCAGCAAAATGCTGTTGTGCAGATCCAATGCATTCATTTAACTCTGGAGGTTCTTATCGACCAACACTTCAGCAGTAAGCCTGTCTGCTGCCTACAGTGTATTAATGTTAACGAGTAACAAACACTGCCGGAAAAAAGGAACAGCCCTCAACAGAGCAGCACAGAATGCAACCTTGAGGGCGAAGCGGTGTGCGTGACTGTTGTCAATAACAAGTACCGCGAGTGAACAAAAAGTTTCCTTCCAAACAAGACACGCAGCGTATGCTGTACTCCCAATTCGAGTGCATGGCACATACAAAAGAGAAGTGGCGCTGTGAAATCCAACGAAATGCTATTTTTTTTCTTCTGCAACTGTCCACTGGTATCTCGCACCACAACACTCAGGGAATGTACTTGAACAGCGTCCGCAGTTTTGCCGGTGGATTTGTGGTTCACTCGGCGTGTGTGAGATGGCAGCGTGTTTGTGTGTGTGTGTGTGTGTGTGTGTGTGTGTGTGTGTGTGTACACACACTAGTTTACGTGGCAGACGGGCTGTTCACGTGCTCAAATATTCCCCCGTGCCCAACCACACAGGTCAGCGGTGGAGGGTAATGCCCGCACGGTAATGGCCACTCGTGAAGCGCGCGAAATTAATTCTGCACCGAGAGCTGTCATTAAACACTTACACCGGTCCGGCATCACGTCCGGCCCGCCTATCTCCACTGCGTGACACGGCACTATCCCAGATGAGAGCATTTCGTTCTGCACTATAGATCTACATGTCGAACTACTACCTAGAAATTCAGGCAGATAGTAATTTTTCATTGTTTACAGTGATAAGGTTCTGCGCAGAATCGGAGAGTAAACGAATATATGGAAATAACTGACAAGAGGGAGAGACAGGATAATAGATCAGTTAAGAAGTCAGGAGACAACTTCTGTGGGGAGGTGTAGAGGGTAAAAACTGTAGGGGAAGAGACAGAGTGGAATGTATCCAGCAAATAATTGAAGATGTAGGTTGCAATTGTTAGTCTGAGATGAAGGGGCTGGCCCAGGAAAGAAATTCATTGCGAACGCATCAAACCAGTCAGAAGACTCATTTATCACAAGGAAGAAGAAAATAAAAAAGGAAAATAACAACAATAATGGTAATGAATTATTACTGCATAACTTATGAAACGCATGAACACAACTGCCCCTGACCGTGTTTCTTAATGGCCATCATGACGAAGCACACGACAACCAGAAAACGTAGAGTTATCCACTGTTCAGCCAGGACACTCTGACCATCGACCTACTATCAATACAAATCCGTCTGGGCGAGAGAAGCATCACCTGGCGAGGAATGACTGCTAGTCACACACGTGCATAGTGAATATAGTACCACTGCGTGTGTACAATGGCGAGGACTCGCGATCTGTCTGAGTTTGACTGAGGGCAACGGGTGATGGCTCAGAGGCTCGTCACAGGCATTTTGGAAACTGCACGACATGTCGGATGTTCGAAGAGTGCTATGGTGAGTGTCTTCAGCACCTGCGAAAAACAATGTGAAACCACGTTCAGACGTCTTCAGGTTGGGCGGCTACCCCTCATTACAGATATTGGACGTCATCATTGCAGACTGGCAAAACTGGAGAGGCAGCGAACTGTGGCGTAACTGACACCCGGTTTTAACGCTGGGCAAAGGACAACACAGCACCGAACACTCCTAACGATGGGCCTCCACAGTACACGATACGTGCATGTGCCAATGTTAACGCCTTCAAATAGAGAACTACGACGAAAATGGGCACATAACCATCGGCACTGGACGTTGGCGCAGTGGCAGAGGGTTGCGTGGTCTGATGAATCCCGACACCTTGTTCGTCATGCCGAAGGTACGGCGCGAATCCATCAACTTCCAGGAGAACCACTCCGTGACACCTGCATGGCGGCACAGAGGCCAGCTGGTGGTGGCTCCATTATGCTCTGGGGAGTATTCACATGGGTGTCCATGGGTCCAGAGGAGCTCATGTAAGGCACCATGACAGCCAAGGTGTATCATACACTGGTTGCAGACCATGTACATCCTTTCATGACGATCATGTTTCCCGATGGCATTGCCAGTTTTTGACAAAATAATGTGCAATATCACAAGGCCAGCAGCATAATGGGGTGGTTCGAGGAACACAGTAGCCAGTTCCAATTGATGGGCTGGCCCTCATCTCGCCAGCCAGAACACACCTGGGATATTACTGATTGTGATGTTATAGCTCATCACCTCCTGTGCCCAGAATTTGGGGAAACTAGATGAGTCGTGTGTACAGATGTGGTGCAAACTCACTCCAGCGACCTGTCAAGGCCTCACTGCTTCCATATCATGACGCAACACCGCAGTTACCCGTGCCAAAGGTGGAAAGACTGTTACAATGGTCACGGAAGATGCTCTATAAATAAAACCGAAATGCATCTGGTGTAACTGCTACAGTCGCAGGATCGAATCCTGCCTAGGGCATGGATGTGTGTAATGTCCTTAGGTTAGTTAGGTTTAAGTACTAAGTTCTAGGGGACTGATGACCACAGAAGTCCCATAGTGCTCAGAGCCATCTGGTACAAAAATGTCCTCAAACTGCGATAGGCTTGAGACTGAAAACAAATAATACACTACTGGCCATTAAAACTGATACACCAAGAAGAAATGCAGATGATAAACGAGTATTCATTGGACAAAAATATATACTAAAACTGACGTGTGATTAGGTTTTCACGCAATTTGGGTGCATAGATCCTGAGAAATCAGTACCCAGGACAACCAACACTAGCCGTAATAACGGCCTTGATACGCATGGGCAATGAGTCAAACAGAGCTTGATGGCGTGTACAGGTACAGCTGCCCAGGCAGCTTCAACACGATAGCACAGTTCATCAAGAGTAGTGACTGGCATATTGTGACGAGCCGGTGCTCGGCCACCATTGAGCAGACGTTTTCAATTGGTGAGAGATCTGGAGAATGAGCTGGCCAGGGCAGCAGTCCAACATTTTCTGTATCCAGAAGCCCTGTACAGGTCCTGCAACATGCAGTGGTGCATTATCCTGTTGGAAATTAGGGTTTCGCAGGGATCAAATAAAGGGTAGAACCACGGGTTGCAACACATCTGAAATGTAACGTCCACTGTTGAAAGTGCTGTCAATGCGATAAAAGGTGACCGAGACGTGTAACCAATGGCATCCCATAACATCACCCCGGGTGATACGCCGGTATGGCGATGACGAATACACGCATCCAATGTGCGTTCACCGCGATGTCGCCTAACACGGATGCGGCCATCAGTATTCTGTAAACAGAACCGGGATTCATCCGAAAAAATGACGTTTTGCCATTCGTGCACTCAGGTTCGTCATTGAGTACACCATCGCAGGCTCTCCTGTCTGCGATGCAGCGTCAAGGGTAACCGCAACCACGGTCTCCGAGCTGATAGTCCATGCTGCTGCAAACGTCGTCGAACTGTTCGTGCAGATGGTTGTTGTCTTGCAAACGTCCCCGTCTGTTGATTCAGGGATCGAGACGTGGCTGCATGATCCGTTACAGCCATGCGGATGAGATGCGTGTCATCTCGACTGCTAGTGATACGAGGCCGTTGGGATCCAGCACGGCGTTCCGTATTACCCTCCCGAAGCCACCGATTCCACATTTTCCTAACAGTCATTGGATCTCGACCAACGCGAGCAACAATTTCACGATACGATATACCGCAATCGCGATAGGCTACAATCCGACCTTTATCAAAGTCGGAAACGTGATGGTACGCATTTCTCCTCTTTGCACGAGGCATCACAACAACGTTTCACCAGGCAATGCCGGTCAACTGCTGTTTGTTACGAGAAATCGGTTGGAAACTTTCCTCATGTCAGCACGTTGTAGATGTCGCCACGGGCGCCAACCTTGTGTGAATGCTCTGAAAAGCTAATCATTTGCATATCACAGCATCTTCTTCTTGTCGGTTAAATTTTGCGTCTGTAGCACTTCATCTTCGTGGTGTAGCAACTGTAATGGGAAGTAGTGTAATTCATGATCTGATTCACTTATAGCATTGCTATCCTCAGTGAACGCGAGGAGGATCTGGGGAACCTGTTAAAGGAACGAACGTTTTAATGAGTACACGCTACAGAGTGCTAGGAAACTGGAGATTGACGGAACTAGTTAAAAGTATCCGAAATGAAATGTGTGTTACAGGAAAAGAGGTGAGCGACAATAAGTGAAATAGAAGGAGGAAAGATGACGAGAGGGTCAGGTACAGAAAACTACTGTACATTACGTGATCTCCTCAGCTATTTTGTATATTGCCTAGTTTCCAGTATTTATTTACTCATTGAGTAACTGTTTGTAGATTAACGCTTTGTGTAGAGGTAAGTTTCTTAAGAAGGGAGGAGGTGTTTGTCTTTACATTTATGAAGTTCATATTTTTCTGTTATCAAAAAATAGTTCAAACGGTTCTGAGCAAAATGGGGTTGAACTTCAGAGGTCATCAGTCCCGTATTACTCAGAACCACTTAAACCTAAGGACATCACACACAGCCATGCCCGAGGCAGGATTTGAACCTGCGACCGTAGCGGTCGGGCGGTTCCAGACTGTTGCGCCTAGAACCGCTCGGCCACCCCGGCCGACTTTCCGTTATCCTTGGCCTATGGTTCTCTAAGGTTGTCAGCAAAAGTTGAGTAGTTTGTCCTGCATTTTAGTGCCCTGATGTGCTCCTTGAACGAAAACATTATGACCACCTACTTAAATGCATGTTGCCACTGGGTAGCCGCGCGGTCTTGGGCGCCTTGCTACGGTTCGCTCGGCTGTCCTCGTCACAGGTTGCAGTCCTCTCTCGGGCATGGGTGAGTGTTTTGACCTTTGCGTAAGTTAGTTTAACTTAGATTAACTAGTGTGTAAGCCTAGGAGCCGATGACATCTGCAGTTTTGTCCCACAAGAACTTACCACAAGTTTCCACATTAAAAACGTGTTGGTGCCCTCTGGAACGCAATTCAGCAGTGATTCTGCCTTCTTCGGATTCGACAAGTACACTTCCAGTAATTTACGGGCGGTTGGTTTGTGGGCGCGGAAGTAGCGCCCGATTGAGTACTGGTTCCGTTCCATCGGATTCATATATGCTGTATCTGACGAACAAGACATCAACGTGAGTTCACTACCACGCTCGTAGGATCATTGCAGCGCGATTCTGGCCTTGTGAAACGCACAGTTATCCTGCTGGAAGATGCCATGTCTTTTGAAGAAGACATCTGCATCTACATCTACATGGATACTCTGCAAATCACATTTAAGTGCCTGGCAGAGAGTTCATCGAACCACCGTGAAATTTCTCAATTATTCCAATATCGTACAGCGCGCGGAAGGAATGAATACCTGTATCTTTCCGCACGAGCTCTGATTTCCCTTATTTTATCTTGGTGATCGTTCCTCCCTATGTAGGTCGGTGTCAATAAAATATTTTCGCATTCGGAGGAGAAAGTTGGTGATTGGTATTTAGTGAGAAGATTCCGTCGCAACGAAAAACGCCTTTCTTGGCTCTGTGCACTGTGGGACTCAACATCTTAGGTCATAAGTCCCCTAGAACTTAGAACTACTTAAACCTAACTAACCTAAGGACATCACACACACCCATGCCCGAGGCAGGATTCGAACCTGCGACCGTAGCAGTCCCGCGGATCCGGACTGCAGCGCCAGAACCGCTAGACCACCGCGGCGGGCAAACGCCTTTCTTATATTGATGTCCTGCCCAAATCCTGTATCATTTCTGTGACACTCTCTCCCATATTTCGCGATAATACAAAACGTGCTGCCTTTCTTTGATCTGGTAAGGATCCCACTCCGCGCAGCAGTATTCAAAACAGGACGGACAAGCGTAGTGTAGGCAGTCTCCTTGGTAGGTTTGTTACATTTTCTTAGTGTCCTGCCAATAAAACGCAGTCTTTGATTACCCTTTCCCACAACATTTTCTGTGTGTTCCTTCCAATTTAAGTTGTTCGTAATTGCAATACGTAGGTATTTAGCTGAATTCTGCTTTTAGATTAGACTGATTTCTCGTGTAACCGAAATTTAACGAGTTCCTTTTAGCACTCATGTGGATGACCTCACACTTCTCCTTATTTACGGTCAACTGCCAATTTTCGCACCATTCAGAAATCAGATCAAGTATTAGGGCTTACAGGTGGTCCCTCGTAGTGTTCACATAATCCGTCGCTGCCATGGTGCCTTCTATTGCTTCCGCAGGTCCCATGGAAGCCCAGGTGAATGTCTCCCATAACGTAGTACTGCTCCCACCTGGCTGCATCCGCGGGGCGCAGCATATTTCGATCACCCGTTCGCCTGGACGACGGCGTACTTGGATGCAACCATCCACCTTGTTTAACAATAAACACGATTCATCCGACCAGGCGACACGATTCCACTGATCCGCGGTCCAAACTCGATGATACCGCGGCCACTGTAATGACAATTGACGATGTTGTTGGGTCAACATGGGAACACGAAGGGGTCCTCTGCTGTGGAATACCATGTTCAACACTTTGCGCTGGGCCGTCTGCACAAAAACACTTTTGTTTCCACCAGCACTCTTCTCTGTCGTCATGTCTGCCACAGATAACCGCCTATCTTACTTTAGATAGCGTGTAAGCTTCCGATCCCTATGAGATACGGACGTCTAACTAATTTTCGCCTACTCGTGATTTGGGCTTCCTTCGATCACTTTCCATATATGCTCACGACAACAGTACGCGAACAGGCGACCAGTCTCGCCGCATCCGAGATGCTCGCTCCCAGCCACTGCGCCACAAGAATTTAGCTTTTCTCGAAGTCGCTTAAAGTCTCCGGATTTCCGCATTTGCGCCGCTTATCGCCGCTTGAACGATTCCTCATTCCTCTTAGCTCTGTTCATATACTTATCTAACCGCGTCACGTGCCATTAGCGCCACGACATAGCATACAGCCCCGCAGTGGCCACTGGTCATAATGTTTTGGCTCATCAGTGTCTCTTGTCCCATAAGTCTTGACAGTCATTCCAATGTAGATTTTTTCCTCAGTTCCTGCAACTGAACTGGTACATTCCAGGTGTGTTGACATCTGTCTGGTTTAGGTAGATACATATTAGAGGTATGCTTCTGTATGGAGTTATTTGTTTTTCAGGGAATGTTTCTACCCTGTCTTTCATTATATTACCTATTTTGTGTGCTAATTTATTGTGGTAAGTCATTTTTGCCACAGTCCTGTGATTGTGCTGCTGCTATATATTGGCGAGATTTGGTTTCTTTCTTTCATTTGTGTCTTTATTTTTTCGTTAAGTTTACATAAAAAATTTTAATTGGATGTGTCTGATAGTGGCTAGCTTTTTTGAAAGTCAGATGTGTTCAGGGGAGACTTACTGAGTATTTCACTGCAGCTTGTTTGCGCTGCTGTGGATCGTTTTAGGTTCCATTTATTATGGTGCCAGCTGTTATGGGGTTTCTGCATATGTCAGTCTAACGAGAAACTAGCGGTGAATTTGGTAACACGACGTAAACATCCTACATATAAACAAACGGTATAGGAACTACAGACATCGATTGTTATAATTTTTTTTTTTGCAAACGCTAGGTGGAAATTGTGACTGTGATACTGTGGTGGTAAGATCCTATGGGACCAAACAGCTAAGATTATCGGCCTCTAGGCTTACACACTGCTTAATCTAACTTAAACTAACTTACACTAACGACAACACATACATACCCATGCCCCAGGGAGGACTCGAACCTCCGACGGGGGCGAGCCGCGTGAACTGTGGTAAGCGGCCCTAGATTGCACGTCTACCCTGCACGGCGAAATTATGACATATATGATGTTAGACTGCTTTGCTAAAGTATGAGGGTCTGTCAATTATTATCAGCAAAGTAGTTATAAAATTTTTTTTAATTAATCAGGAAAATTACAGGAACATCATTTTTCGACATAATCTCCTTGCGTTTTAACGCACTTGGTCCATTGTTGTACAAGCTTCCTGATGCCCTCCTAAAAGTTCTCTGTTGAGCTGCGATCCAGGAATGCACCGCTTCTTTCTCTGCTCCGTCCTAGGCACATCGACGGCCCCTTCATGCCTGTTTGAGTTGACCAAACAAGTGATAGAAGCAGCAAGACTGGGACTATATGGAGGATGATCCAGTACTTCAAATGTGAGTTTCTGGAGCGTTTCAGCAGTGTGGGCAGCAGTATGCGGGCGGGCATTGTCGTGCAACAACACAACACCTTTTGTCAGCAACACTCGGCGTTTGCTTCGAATTGCAGGCTTTAGCCTGGCAGTAAGCGTGTCACTGTAACGTACACTGTTTATTGTTGTACCCCTTTCCCCATAATGTTCCAGTACTGGAACCTGTGCGTCCCAAAAAACCGTAAGCATCAGTTTTCCTGGGGACGCTTGGGTCTTGAACTTCTTCTAGCACGGCGAATATGGATGTTTCCATTCCATACTCTGATGTTTACTCTCCGACTCGTAATGATGGATCCATGTTTCGTCACCAGTAACGATCCTTTCTAAGAAGTTGTCCTCTTAGTTACCATAGTGATCCAAATGTTTTTTGCAGATGTCCAAGCGAGTTTGTTTACGCTACTGTGTGAGCTGTTTTAGAACCCATCTTGCACAAACTTTATGAAACCCAACTCTGTTGCGGGTGATTTCGTAGGTAGAACCGTGACTAATTATCAGACGATGTGCCACTTCGTCAATAGTTAATCGTCCGTCTAAGAGAATCATTTCACGTGAACGCTCAATAGTTTCTTCATTTGTGGCGGTAAATGGTCGTCCGGTTCCGTCATCGTGCGTAACGCTTGTCATGTGAAACCCAGCTCGCGCTCTTCGTCCACGAGACTCAGAGGGCCAGAGACACGAGTTCACAGGTAGATGCCGTGTTTCTTCCGCAAGGCGTTTGATACAGTCCCCCACAGTCGTTTAATGAACAAAGTAAGAGCATATGGACTATGAGACCAATTGTGTGATTGGATTGAGGAGTTCCTAGATAACAGAAAGCAGTATGTCATTCTCAATGGAGAGAAGTCTTCCGAAGTAAGAGTGATTTCAGGTGTGCCGCAGGGGAGCGTCGAAGGACCGTTGCTATTCAAAATACACATAAATGACCTGGTGGATGACATCGGAAGTTCACTGAGGCTTTTTCCAGATGATGCTGTGGTGTATCGAGAGGTTGTAACAATGGAAAATTGTGCTGATATACAGGAGGATCTGCAGCGAATTGACGCATGGTGCAGGGAATGAAAATTGAATCTCAATATAGACAAGTGTAATGTGCTGCGAATACATAGAAAGATAGATCCCTTATCATTTAGCTACAAAATAGCAGGTCAGAACTGGAAGCAGTTAATTCCATGAATTATCTGGGAGTACGCATTAGGAGTGATTTAAAATGGAATGATCAAATAAAGTTGATCGTCGGTAAAGCAGATGCCAGACAGATTCATTGGAAGAATCCTAAGGAAATGCAATCCGAAAACAAAGGAAGTAGGGTACAGTACTCTTGTTCGCCCACTGCTTGAATGCTGCTCAGCAGTGTGGGATCCGTACCAGATAGGGTTGATAGAAGAGTTAGAGAAGATCCAACGGAGAGCAGTGCGCTTCGTTGCAGGATCATTTAGTAATCGCGAAAGCGTTACGGAGATGTAGATAAACTCCAGTGGAAGACTCTGCAGGAGAGACGCTCAGTAGCTCGGTACGGGCTTTTGTTAAAGTTTCGAGAACATACCTTCACCGAAGAGTCAAGCAGTATATTGCTCCCTCCTACGTATATCTCGCGAAGAGACCATGAGTATAAATCAGAGAGATTAGAGCCCACACAGAAGCATACCGACAATCCTTCTTTCCACGAACAATACGAGACTGGAATAGAAGGGAGAACCGATAGAGGTACTCAAGGTACCCTCCGCCACACACCGTCAGGAGGCTTGCGGAGTATGGATGTAGATGTAGATGTAGATGCGAACAATTCGGAATTTTTCAATCCATTCGTAGCCACTCCGTTGTGGCAAAACACTGTTCCCGTACTGTACTGAATGTCTTCCGTGAATTTCAGCCGCTGATACGCCTTCCTACCACAAGAAACGGATCACTGAACGTTGCTCTTCTTTGGTGCAGACAGCGGAGCAGCCATGATTAACAGTACGGTAGCGATAACGAAACTAGCCAAGCAGTTTCAAAATTGTAAAGATATAACAACAGATAAAGAAAGCAACCGTCATCAACGTAAAACTACAGTACTACCAAAATAAACAAAAATTGCGGATAATAATTGACTTAGCCTCGTATATTTGTAACTTATGCAAAGAACCTGTGAAGTGTATAATTTACTAAATATTATTTTGTCATGGATTAATGAAATGAAAATTGTAGTGTATGTAATTTTATATGCTCGTGCCAGTTGTCATTTGTATAAAATGATACACGCGTAGAAACAGTGTGTAGGATATATGTTATGTAAAAAATGGAGTGCTTTTGCACTGTACGGGAGCTACTGTGGGAAGCGTAGAAGGTGTCTTGGGTTCTTGGCTCGCTACGCTTAGAGAGAGAGCGGGAACGAGAAGACACAGTCTGCAGGCAACAATGAAAAAGGGCACACTCGGAGGGACAACACTAGGAGCACGCGATGCCTTGACTGGAAATTGTTGCACAGAAGCTTCGGATGGCGACTGCTGGATTATTAAGGCTTTGGTGTAAGTCGATGGGCTATGTTACGGACGTTAAAACGACGCCGACAAGAATTAATTAGACAGTACTTCAAGAAACTTGTACGCCGTACCACGTGTCGTGTAGCCGCCATTACTGTCCGCCACACACAACGCCTACAACCAACAGGCTGAAAACTATATAATTCGAATTGTAGAAGCGTCAACCATTAATTCTGATTTAACTGTCATGAGTGATTATGGTGTTAAACGAAAAATTTTGTTCACCCTATCGTTTTAGTCCGTATCTTTCACCTATATAGGGTGCTCCATTGATCGTGACCGGGACAAATATCTCACGAAATAAGCACCAAACGAAAACACTATAAAGAACGAAACTTGTCTAGGTTGAAGGGGGAAACCAGATGGCGCTATGGTTGGCCCGCTAGATGGCGTTGCCATAGGTCAATCGCATATCAACTGAATTCTTTTAAATACGAAACTACATTTCTTATTTCATATTCGTGTAGTGCGTGAAGAAATATGAATGTTTTAATTGGACCACTTTTTTCGCTTTGTGTTAGATGGCGCTGTAATAGTCACAAACATATGGCTCACAATTTTAGACGAACAGTTGGTAACAGGTAGGTTTTTTAAATTAAAATATGGAACGCAGGTACGTTTGAAAATTTAATTTCGGTTGTTCCAATGTGATACATGCACCTTTTTGAACTTATCGTTTCTGAAAACACATGCTGTTATGGCGTGATTATCTGTAAATACCACATAAATGCAATAAATGCTCAAAATGATGTCCGTGAACCGCACTGCATTTGGCAATACGTGTAACGACATTCCTCTCAACAGCGAGTAGATCGCCTTCCGTAATGTTCGCACATGCATTGACAATTTGCGGACGCATGTTGTCAGGCGTTGTCGGTGGATCACGATAGCAAATATCGTTCAGCTTTCCCCACAGAAAGAAATCCGGGGACGTCAGATCCGGTGAACGTGCGGACTATGGTATGGTACATCGACGACCAATTCACCTGTCATGAAATATCCTATTAAACACCGCTTCAACCTCACGCGAGCTATGTGCCCGACACTCATCATGTTGGAAGTACATCTCCATTTTGTGATGCAGTGAAACATGTTGTAGTATCATCGGTAGAATATTACGTAGGAAATCAGCATACATTGCACCACTTACATTGCCATCGATAAAATGGGGGCCATTGATCGTTTCTCCAATAATGCTGCACCGTACATTAACCCGCCAAGGTCGCTGATGCTCCAATTGTCGCAGCCACCATGGATTTTCCGTTCCCCAATAGTGCGTGTTTACGTTACCGCTGTTGGTGAATGATTCTTCGTCGCTAAATAGAACGAGCGCAAAAAATCTGTCATCGTCGCGTAATGTCTCTCGTGTCCTATGGCAGAACTGTATACGACGTTCAAAGTCGTCGCCATGCAATTCCTGGTATACAGACATATGGTACGGGAGCCATCGATGTTGATGTAGCATTCTCAACACCGACGTTTTTGAGATTCCCGATTCTCCCACTATTTCTCTGCTATTGATGTGCAGATTAGCCGCGACAGCAGCTAAAACACCTACTTGGGCATCATCATTTGTTGCACGTCGTGGTTGACGTTTCGCATGTGGCTGAACACTTCCTGTTTCCTTAAATAACGTAACTATCCGGCGTACGGTCCGGACACTTGGATGATGTCGTCCAGGATACCGAGCAGCATACATAGCACACGCCCGTCGGGAATTTTGATCACAACAGCCGTACATCAAGACGATAATGACCTTTTCCGCAATTTGTAAACGGTACATTTTAACACGGGTAATGTATCACGAAGCAAACACCGTCCGCACTGGCGGAATGTTACGTGATACCACGTACTTATACGTTTGTGACTACTACTGCGCCATCTATCACAAAGCGAAAATATTGGTCCAACTAAAACACTCATATTTCTTTACGTACTACACGAATATGTAATGAAAAATGGGGGTTCCTATTTCAAAAAGCGCAGTTGATATCAGTTTGACCTATGGCAGCGCCATCTAGCGGGCCAACCATAGCGCCATCTGGGTTCCCCCTTCAAGCTAGATGAGTTTCGTTCTTTGTAGTTTTTTCGTTTGATGCTTATTTCGTGAGATATTTGGCACGGTCACTTTCAATGGACCTCCCTGTATAGCGTCCTTTCGTGGTATTTGATTATTCCGAGTTAACCTGTTACAAAAATTTTTAAGCGCTTTATTAAGTATCTTTAAGCACTAATTATCACCTCTCAGTAAATGTTTGAAACTAATTGTTGTGAGCTACCTTTTAAAGTAAAGTTGAAAGTATTCTATCATTTACTTAGTAGATTTGTTGAAGTGAAATATTGCTTAAATACTGAAGTAGATGTCTTCAAACCAATTTCATGATTTTAATAATCTTACTCTATTTGTGGCAATAAGTTAAGTGAAAATGAGTAAATAAGTTTTGAGTGAAATACAGATAAAATTCTTTCAGTTATAAATGAAATTCAGTAAAGTACTACAGGTTGTAAAAAGAAAATTGCTTATGCGGCTCAACATCACTGAAGTAGGGTTGATTAGAAACCTGAATGGAAGTATAAATTGACCACACCATACCTTTGGCATTCGACAGATCATTTGTTAAGAGAAAGGTAAAGACCAAGTGTCGAAATAAATTTAAATGTTTGTTTAATTTGTTGGTTACACGAAATGCATACATAGAAGTGCGCCGCTGGCCAAAATTTTTAATACATAGATGTGATAAAAATGTCGTGCCCTTTCTAGATCAAAACTATGTATGAATGTGGGTGTAATAGTTAAAAGATTGATGTGTCGATCTCAGGACCATATCCCGTGAAGTTATATTTATCTGTAAAGTTAGGTAAGGAAACAGTAGGGAAGTAAGCCAAATTTACTTCTTCTGCTTTTCTGAAACTTAACCATTTGTGTGCCTAATTAGGCTGGCGTCCTTAAATCCATTAGACAACCCGCTTACTGAACTTGGTACGGAAAGGTCGTGGATTCAGTATTGTTCCATATTTACTGCGTTTCTTTCTAACAGCTAGAAAACTCTTAGGAAAACAAGTACTAGTCTGATTTCCGTATCCATTAGTCATATGTTACTGTAAAATCCTGAAAAAGGGGTGACATTATACAACAGCACTGTAATAGATGCACAATTCCCAGGGTAACAGTGTCGTACGTAGCTTTCCCCGTAGTAGGCCTATTTGTTGTGTTAAGGTATAGTGTTACACGTTGTGGTGTGTTTCACATCAAAAACTGCAATGTTCTGCAAAGCAATGTGGCCGTAGGCCAGATACAACAGTGTAAAAAGAATATTTCGAAAACGTGTAAGCAGACGATGTTTCCTGACGCAAGCAGAAACCAGCTTAAAAAATTGTGAGTAAATGGAATATTGTTTGTAACGCAGTTTTCCGAGCCAGAAAGCAAGACAAGTTGTATATTTCATTATAGACGGCTAACGATGTTTTGTTTCAATAAAACAAAACTAGTTTCGTGACAAGAAACTTGTTTTCCTTTAGATACAGCGACGGAAGTAAAATGTCTTGGATACCCTATGTGATCAAAAGTATCCGGAGACGTGACTGAAAATGACTTACAAGTTCGTGGCGCCCTCCATTGTTAATGCTGGGATTCATTATAGTGGTGGCGCACCCTCAGCGTTAATGAAAGCTTCCACCCTCGCAAGCATACGTTCAATGAGATGCTGGAAGGTTTCTTGACATGGCAGCCCATTCTTGTCGTAGTGGTGCACAGAGTAGAGGTATCGATGTCGGTCGGTGAGGCCTGGCACGAAGACGGCGTCCCAAAACATCCCAAACGTGTTCTATTGGGTTCAGGTCCGGACTCTGTGCAGGCCATTCCATTACAGGTATGTTATTGTCGTGTAACCGTTCCGCCACAGGCCGTACATTATGAACAGGTTCTCGATCGTGTTGAAAGATGCAATAGCCATCCTCGAGTTTCTCTAAGTGGGAAGCTAGGACGTGTATAAGACATCAATGTAGGCCTGTGCTGTGATAGTGCCACGCAAATCAACAACGAGCTGAAGGCCCTTGCATATAAAACACGACCACAACATAACACCACCGTCTCCGAATTTTACTGTAGGCGCTACAGAAGCTGACAGATGCCATCACTGGGCATACGCCATACCCACAACCTGCCATAGGAACGCCACATTCTGAACGGTGATTCGTCACTCCACACAACGTATTTCCACTGTTCATTCGTCCAATGTTTACGCTCCTTACACAAAGCGAGGCGTCGTTTGGCATTTACCGGCCCTATGTGTGGCTTATGAGGAGCCGATCGACCGTGATATCCAAGTTTTCTCACCTCCCGCCTAACTGCCATAGTACTTGCAGTGGATCCGGATGCAGTTTGGAATTCCTGTGTGATGGTCTCTATAGGTGTTTGGCTATTACTCTGCCAATCAACAGACGAGGTCGGCTTGTACGCTTTTGTGCTGTACGTGTCCATTCATGTTCCCACTTCATTATCACACCGGACGCAGTGGACCCAGGGATTGGCGACTCCATGGCGTGTTGTGTGCACCACGACCAAATAGTGGATGGAATTGGAAGTAAAATCAGCATTGGCCGTATTTTGTTGGTTTATGGTCAGCAAAATTGATTTTCGGTCACTTAGTGATCATCCTCAATGCTGTAATCTACAATTAAAATTGGTAGCACTGGTATCAAGCTATAACCACAAGCTTAGAGCGATCACATAAACTCAAGGATGGTCACAAAGTGACCGAAAATCGATTTTGTTGACAATAAAACAACAAAATACGACCAATGCGAATTTTCCTTCCAATTCTGGACCTATGGATGTTTAGGAGTGTGGCAATCTGGCGTACAGACGTATGACACAAGTCACACCCAATCACCTGACCACGTCCGAAGTCTGTGAGTCCGCGGAGCACCCCATTCTGCTCTCACACGATGTTTAATGACCACTGAGGTCGCTGATATGGGAGTACCTGGCAGTAGGTGGCAGCACAATGCACCTAATACGAAAAACGTATGTTTTTGGAGGTGTCCGGATAGATTAGAGTCGATTAGATTTACTTCATTCCAATTGATCCGTAGTGAGGAGGTCCTCCAGGATGCGGAACATGTTAGAAAAACAACAATACATAACAAATATTTACAACTAAAACAAATAAGCTAATGTACCATTCCGCAGGTCCCAAGTGGAATGATCGTCATTTTGTAATGAACACTATATGAAAGAGTCATTTTACAAATACTCATGCACTGAATTTAAAATAAATGTTTTTTATTTATTTATAAGGTAATAAACATGTAATACAACTACTATGATACTTATTTACAATGAACACATTACTGCACTGAAATGGTGCAGAAGTTAGATTGTACTTACATACACACACACACACACACACACACACACACACACACACACACACACACAAATTTTCAATGAACGCGTTACTGCACTGAAATTGTGCAGAAGTTATATTGTACTTATATACAAATCAGTTGGTTTTACTGAGAAATTCATCAGTGGAGTAGAAGGAGTTGGCCACCAATAAATCCTTTAGGCTTTTCTTAAACTGGGTTTCATTGGTTGTTAAGCTTTTCATGGCTGCTGGCAAGTTACCGAAAATGTGTGTTCCTGAATAATGCACACCTTTTTCTACAAGACTTAGTAACTTTAAATCCTTGTGAAGATTATTCTTATTTCTAATATTGATTCCATGAATTCAGCTGTTGGTTTGAAAAAGTGATATATTTTTAATGACAAATTTCGTTAAGGAATAAATATATTGGGAAGCAGTAGTTAGCATCCCTAGTTCCCTAAACAAGTTTCTGCAGGATGTTCTTGAGTTTACACCACTTATAACTCTTACTGCACGTTTTTGTGCCCGGAAAACTTTAGCTTGGCTTGATGAATTACCCCAAAAAAAAATCCCATATGACATTATGGAATGAAAGTAAGCATAGTATGCCAGCTTTTTCATTTTTATATCCCCTATGTCTGACAAAATTCGCATTGCAAATAGAGATTTGTTAAGACGCTTCAGCAGTTCTGTGGTGTGCTCCTCCCAGTTGAATTTATTATCAAGCTGTAATCCCATGAATTTAACACTGTCCACTTGTTCTATCTTCTTGTCATCGTATGTTAGTCACCTAACATTACCGCTGGATATATTTCGTAAACCACATCAAATACTGACGAATCGATTCTACAGACCGAACGTGAGAAGAGGGGCTAGTGTAATTGGTTAATAGAAACCATAAAAAAATGCACAGAAGTATGTTTTTTAACACAAACCTACGTTTTCTTAAATGGAACCCCGTTAGTTTTGTTAGCACATCTGAACATATAAACAAATACGTAATCAGTGCCGTTTGTTGCATTGTAAAATGTTAATTATGTCCGGAGATATTGTAACCTAAAGTTGACGCTTGAGTACAACTCCTCCGCTGTTCGATCGTGGGTATCGGAGAGCACCGAATTACGTAGGGATCCAAAGGAAACGGTGATGGACCTTAGGTACAGAAGAGACTGGAACAGCACATTACGTTCACATGCTAACACCTTTTTATTGGTCTTTTTCACTGACGTACATGTACATTACCATGAGGGGTGAGGTACACGTACACACGTGGTTTCCGTTTTCAATTTCGGAGTGGTATAGAGTGTGTCCCAACATGTCAGGCCAATAGATGTTCAGTGTGGTGGCCATCATTTGCTGCACACAATTGCAATCTCTGGCGTAATGAATGTCGTACACGCCGCAGTACATCTGGTGTAATGTCACCGCAGGCTGTCACAATACGTTGTTTCATATCCTCTGGGGTTGTAGGCACATCACGGTACACACGGTACATGATGGCCGCCACATTGAACATCTATTGGCCTGACATGTCGGGACACACTCTATTCCACTCCGTAATTGAAAACGGAAACCACGTGTGTACGTGTACCTCACCCCTCATGGTAATATACATGTGCGTCAGTGAAAAAGACCAATAAAAAGGTGTTAGCATGTGCACGTAATGTGCTGTTCCAGTCTCTTCTGTTTAGGTCCATCACCGTTCCATTAGGATCCCTACGTAATTCGGTGCACACGATCGAACAGCGGAGGAGTGGTACTCAAGCGTCAACTTTAGGTTACAATATCTCCGGATGTAATTAACATTTTACAATGCAACAAACGGCACTGATTACGTATTTTTTTATATGTTCAGATGTGCTAACAAAACTAACGTGGTTCCATTTTTAAAAAAACGTAGGTTTGTGTTAATAAACATACTTCCGTGCATTTTTTTATGATTTGTATTAACCAATTATACCAGCCCCTCTCCTCACGTTCGGTCTGTGGAATCGATTCGTCAGTATTTGATGTGGTTTACGAGATATACCCAGCGGTAACGTTAGGTGACTCACCCTGTATACTCGTGGGACACCCCTTACAAGTTCTGAACTGCATGCAGTGTGTTTTTTCAAAGTTTAGTGACAAAGAATTGGCTACGAACCAGTGATTAATGTCCACAAATATTTTATTGGCTGATGTTTCTAAGACTACACTTGATTTGCTATTTATCGCAATGTTTGAACCATCGGCAAACAAAACGCATTTGGCGTACTTTTGATCGTATAGTGTATTTTTAAAGCTCTCACTTCTATGCCGCCTTCAGTATTTCAAGGAGTGTGTCGGAGCCAAGATTCCCGAACCGCCGTTGCTGGGGCGCGAGTGCAGGCCGCCGGGCACCGGAGACCAGGGCATCGACCGCGCCCGCGCGAGCTGACGCGCGCCGCCCCGGCTCGTTAGCACGGCAGCTGCGCGCGCCACGCGCACGCCTCACGCGTGCCACGCACGTCGCACCTGCGTGACGGCGCAGCGCCAGGGGGGACCGACGCACTGCGTCGTCTCTCGCCTACTGCGGGCACATCCTCCCAGCTGCAACTGAAACGCACTCCTCTCGGTTAATCTACCCGGTCCAGTGAACGCAGCCTGTGTTCGATGTCTGTAACTACCACCCCAATTGGCAGCAATCTACATCTACATTTATACTCCGCAAGCCGTCCAACGGTGTGTGGCGGAGGGCACTTTACGTGCCACTGTCATTACCTCCCTTTGCTGTTCCAGTTGCGTATGGTGCGCGGGAAGAACGACTGCCGGAAAGCCTCCGTGCGCGCTCGAATCTCTCTAATTTTACATTCGGGATCTCCTCGGGAGGTATAAGTAGGGGGAAGCAATATATTCGATACCTCCTACAGAAACGCACCGTCTCGAAACCTGGACAGCAAGCTACACCGCGATGCAGAGCGACTCTCTCGCAGAGTCTGCCACTTGAGAATGCTAAACATCTTCGTAACACTATCACGCTTACCAAATAACCCTGTGACGAAACGCGCCGCTCTTCTCTGAATCATCTCTATCTCCTCCGTCAACCCGACCTGATACGGATCCCACACAGATGAGCAATACTCAAGTATAGGTCGACCTAGTGTTTTGTAAGCCACCTCCTTTGTTGATGGACCTCATTTTCTAAGGACTCTCCCAATGAATCTCAACTTGGTACCCGCCTCACCCACAATTAATTTTATATGATCATTCCACTTTAAATCGTTCCGCACGCATACTCCCAGATATCTTACAGAAGTTGTGGTGTCACCGCCAGGCACCGCACTTGCTAGGTGGTAGCCTTTAAATCGGCCGCGGTCCGTTAGTATACGTCGGACCCGCGTGTCGCCACTATCAGTGATTGCAGAACGAGCGCCGCCACACGGTAGGTCTAGTCTAGAGAGACTCCCTAGCACTCGCCCCAGTTGTACAGCCGACTTTTGTAGCGATGGTTCGCTGACTACAGACGGTCTCCTTTGGAGAGACAACAGTTTAGCATAGCCTTCAGCTACGTCATTTGCTACGACCTAGCAAGACGACATATTCAGTTACTATTAATATTGATATTGTGAATCATGTACCGTCAAGAGCGACGTTCAGCATTAATGGATTAAAGTTAAGTATGTAACCAGCTACGTCCGCTTTCTGAATTCTAATTCCTTGTCATGTTCCAGACCTCACGTCAGTATAGTTCTTCCCTCCTCACGCCAGCCTGCGTGAGTTAAAAAGCGTGCATTTCGGCCTCCTCTAGTAAGACGGTGTTAGCTCTTATGCCAACACAACAGAAGTAACTGCTACCAGTGTTTGTTCCGCTATCATATAATCATACAATAAAGGATCCTTCTTTCTATGTATTCGCAATACATTACATTTGTCTACGTTAAGGGTCAGTTGCCTCTCCCTGCACCAAGTGCCTATCCGCTGCAGATCTTCCTGCATTTCGCTGCAATTTTCTAGTGCTCAACTTCTCTGTATACTAGAGCATCATCTGCGAGAAACCGCATGGAACTTCTGACACTATCTACTAAGTTATATATATATGAGGAGGGTATATAAAGCGAGGGGGAGGGACGCGGGAAACAGTGCAGTTGCTGTAACAGAAACGGTGTGATTTATCTGACGTCCGAAAGGAGATGATCGTTAGCTTTCGGGCCAAGGGTGGAAGCATTTCCGAAACGTCTTTGTTTGCGAACTGTTCCTACGCCAAATTGGTTAAATGGCGCTATCCAAAACCGGCGCAGAGGCAAGTGTGGTACATCACGACCCATTGATGACAGGGTGAACGATGCCTGCAGAGATATGTACGGGCGAATAGACGCGCAACTGTCTGCCCTAATGGACTGGGGGGCTGCCAACAGTGATTCCTCAACGAGCGTTCAGCGAACATTGCTGCTTACTGGCCCCTGCACCCTCTCTGACTGCTTAACAAAGAAATTAGCCAAACAGCCGTGCAAATTGAGATGTTATTTTATTTAACAAGGGATATTCGGAAAGTGAGGAGCGATCGGGCGCGAAATGGAAACCACTGTGACAATTCGACGAGGCTTTTCACAGACGTTTTGGGCAGTTTCTCTAGTATGTCCCATCGATAGCTTCAAGACGCTCTTTTCAGTTGTGAGTGCACTGTGAATCAGTAAAGGTGCCTAGAACAACAATGTCTCCCTCCACATAGGAGAACCCGCTGAGTGGCTTCGCCTTAGTGAATGCAGCTCACCTAACACAACTGCCTCGTACTTCCTTCTTCGTCTCAATTCTCAACCGCACTCTGTAGGGGCAGTGAAAACGCTCCTGCAGCCTTTTCGACGGGAAGTGTTCGATCACCCACAACACAGCCCTGATTGGCTCTTCCTGAGTATCATATCTGTTCACATGAAACGCTCGATACGCGCCGGCTACGCGCTATAGACAAGCGTAGAGAATTATCGGAAAGCACAGGCGGCTGCCTTCAATGACGATGGTATTTGAAATTTGGTATAATGCTCTGACAAATTTCTAAGTCGGAGCGGCGACTATGTAGAGATTTACCTGGAAGGTGTAGCTAAATGTGCAAAGAAAACAGTTTTGATTTTCACTGTGGTTTCTATTTCGCGACCGATCGTTTCTTCCTTTCCGAACAAACTTCGTATTTTCGATACCAGTTTCGGTATTTAAATATACCATCTTCAGGCCCTATATCTACCTCTGCCCTGTATGTACTTCTCAAAATTTATCGGCGTTTGTACCGGTGTGCTGGGGACATCTGCTTCTGGACATCGTGGACTCTCAAATGCTTCCTTCGAAGACTTGACGGCAACTCTGCCATATCGATAAACTTTGAGACGTACATATGGGGCAAAATGGAGGAGTCTGAGGTGATAAAGATTTTCTTTGGTATCCAGAAGGACAAAGAGCGCGAGGTCGACCTCGAGCAAGATTGCTGGATGGAGTGGAAGAAGAGCTAAGGAAGTTCGGAAGCAGAAACTGGAGGAGTGTAGCATGTACCCATGTTGGATGGTGGAAGCTCTTTGGGAAGACTAGGTTCATCCTGGACTGTAGCACCACAGAAGAAGAAGACATATGGGGCCTGAAGATGGCATACTGAATTGCCGAAACTAGTAGCGAAAATAATATTAAATAGCTTCTCAATTTACACAACTGTTTGGGGAATTCATTTGTTAAATACTCGACCAGCCGCTGTCCCTTGTCCGCAATGGATCAAGAGAGACATTCTCATTGTTGTTCATCGGAGACGGAAACTGTAATTGGCACGCCAGTACCGTAACTGGACGTAACTGAGTGGCGACAAGTGCCCTTCTCAGATGAATCACGTATTACGCCCCGTCGGACACATGGCCGTTGGCATGTACGTCGTGTAACATTCGTAAAAAGAAAAACCCTACAAGAATCGTCGAAAGGATCCAGGCCGGAGAAGGGATTGTTGTGGTCTAGGGAATATTTTCGTTCCATCTCCTCGTTCGGGAAGGCACAGAGGATCAGCCTAAGTACACAACTCTTCTTGGGGACCTTGTCCACGCCTACAGGTACTTTTTGCTCGGCACAATGCCATCCACAGCACGAAGCCACCTACAGTGCAACGTGTGACGCAGCTCGCAGCGTACGTGCATGATCAGATGAGCAACAGGATGAGTTTGGTGAAATCCTTTGCCACCCAACACCCCAGATTAAAACCCAACAGAGAGTCTATGGGACCAGAAACCGGGCTGTAAGCCCCATGGTCCCTCAGCCGCCGGCCGCTATGACCGAGCGGTTCTAGGCGCTTCAACCCGGATCCGCGCTGCTGCTACGGTCGGAGGTTCGAATCCTGCCTCGAGTATGGATGTGATTGATCTCCTTAGGTTAGTTAGGTTTAAGTAGTTCTAAGTCTAGGGGACTGATGACCTCAGATGTCCCATAGGGCTTAGAGCCATTTGAACTATTTTTGATCCTCAGCCGAGAAAACTAGGACAGTTGGCCACAGCCCTGGAGTCAGCATGGCTCCACATTTTTGGCTGTACCTTTCAGAAATTCACTTACTCTCTTCCCACACAGCTAAATGTGGTTTTTCACGCTTTTTTGGCAGGTGTTCGTATTGATGGGACTGGGCAATGTATCCTCTACACCTTCTTCTTCACCTTCTTCTTCCTCACGCAAGCCATTTCCCGTTGCCTTGCAGTGTCTGATTTTCATACTGGCTTTTGAAGTGGTTGTGTTAGTGACTGATGCCCTTACTCGCTATTACTGTGTACTTTATGAGACGCATTGTAACCAATGTTTTGTCCAAGCTATATATCGTCTACAAACCAACGGCCTTACCGCAGTGGTAACGCCGGTCCCTGAAGTTAAGCGCTGTCGGGCTTGGCTGGAACTTGGATGGCTTACCGTCCGCGTCTTTACGAGTGATGTTCGCAAGCAGAGTGTACTCATCCCTTGCGAGACCAATTGAGGAGCTACCTGAATGAGAAGAAGCGGGACCTGTCAAGTTAACTGACAACGGCCGGGAGAGCAGTGTGCTGACAACATGATCCTCCATATACGTATCCGATTTCGCCGAAGGACTGAGAATGACATGGGTGTTGGTCGGCACTGTAGGACCTTTAAGGGCTGTTCGGAATTTTTTGTTTATATAAAGTCTATCGGTTTCGTCCATAGACCATCATCACTGGAAGTAAAGTAAAAAAAAAAAAAAAAATAAAATAAAAATGCGTTCAAAATCCCGTTTTCCTTTTAAGATAATACTCTACCAAGAGCACATGCGCGCGAAAGGCAAAGGTCCCGAGCTCGAGTCTCTGTCCGAAACACAGTTTTAATCTGCCAGGAAGTTTCATGTCTCTCAATGCTTGACTTAGAGCACTTTGATAGTGATGAAACGGTGGAAGCAGAGGGGAGGTTGTGGCTCCGTCAACAAAATCAGAGATTGCACAGCCATGGTATCAACAAACTGCTCTCACTGAAAGAAATGTGTTCGTCGTCAGGGTGACTATGTTGAGAAGTAAGTACGAAGAGTGAAGAATTAAGGTTTAGAACGCCTCTTTTATTTAAAAATCTTTATGAGTTTTCACATTAAAAATTTGTATAAAAATACTGTATGGCTAGGACAGACGTACTACAGCTAGTAGTGGTGACAGGAAGAGGTGACATGTAAAAATTGTCGTAAACGACATGATGGTATTTATTTCCTGTGTTTAACTAACGAGGAATACTTTATAAAGCTATGAATTTCAAATTTCACCTTTCCTTTCGCTGTCTTCTGTTGCCAGGTCATGTTGGTTGACAAGTGTCTGGACAGAAACCTTACACCGACTTAGTTATTTTACGTATGATTAGAATTATCTCGGATTGTCGGCAAGATCTTTCACTAAGTTATGACAGTGGCAGTTGGGGTTTGCTTACAGCGTTGATCTTAAGGACGCTCGAATTTCGACTACACTTGGTTCTCAACTTCTGTGCGAACATATTTGAACCAAGAGTGCTAGAATCTCTAGTTCGTCAGTAACTTCCGAATTTTATTATTGAACCACGGAGGGTGGTTTCCATCCTCAATCCACTTACTTGCCACTTACGTTTCCAGAGCGCGATTTACAATCAGTTTAAACTTTGCCCCATAGTGCCACTAGATATTGGAACTAAATGATGTTCATTCATTCTGTGAGTGCAATCAGGCAACTGCTTTTCTCTATCATAAGCCTTTTGTTACCGAGCGAGGTGGCGCAGTGGTTAGCACACTGGGCTCGCATTCGGGAAGACGACGGTTCAATCCCGTGTCCGGCCATCCTGATTTAGGTTTTCCATGATTTCCCTAAATCGCTCCAGGAAAATGCCATGATGGTTCCTTCTAAAGGGCACGCCCGACTTCCTTTCCTAATCCGATGATACCGATGACCTTGCTGCCTGGTGTCCTCCCCAAAAACAACTCCCAAGCCTTTCGTTTGTTCTCAAGTGCGTATCTGCATTTTGGGTTCCCTGGTCATCAGCCCTTACGATTTCATGTGCGTTTGCCATTTTTAACAGGTACGGCATAGGCTGTGAAACTCTATCTAGCATTATGGCGAAGGAGATGTATCTATGGACCTATCGACCGTGGATGCAGGTTGTCCTAAACACTCAGCGAACTGCCTTTAAAAAGAGAGGATCGTTTCAAGTGCAACCAATTCCATTACCTTTATTGTTTTACAGGTTGACCGTCATCATTCACCACAGTTTTAACCACACACTAATGTCGCTTAGGCTACAGTTTGTCATCTAACTCCCAGAACTGCGGAGTCCTTTCCCCAAAAAACTGCCTATTTTAAGTCAAGACACGGCCGCCTGTAAAGCCAGCTGTACTTCGACACGCTTAACCCGTGTAAAGCTAAGCAGTTGAATCCAGAGTCATATTTCCCGTCAAGGGACAAAAATGATCGTATTTAGAGCGACAATTCCACTTAATTAGTAAATGAGTCAATATTGTATAAAGAAAGGCTTTGCCGTATCAACTTGTCTTACTGTATTTTACGTCAACTGTCATTTGCAAAGATGTATCAAATATGCAAGATAATTAACCATTCTGTAGTACTGTCTGCGGCACTGATTCTCCGTCAAAGAAGGCAAATTCGACGAAACTAATGTCTGAGCAAATTAGTACGCGAGTCACGGACGGAGTGGCTGTCAGCGGCCGGCGACAGACGTAAAGGGGAGTGTAAGGGGGGGGGGAGAGGGGGAGGGGGTGAACGGGGAGGTTAGGGGGGGGGCGGGGCGGAAGCGAGACAAGGCCACGCCAGGCCTTACGAGCGGCAATTTTCGGTCGTATTTCGGGTGTTTACAAGTGGCTTTCACTCAACTTCTTAATTAAGAAACTTGCATAAATTAGTTTTCCGCAGGCTGCTGGTCTACGAGAAATACTTCATTAATGTAGTGTGCTTCGTTTCAATAGCGAAGTTTCGAGTACGTCGGCGTAAATGAAAAATAAAAGCTGGGACAAGGAGGAAGATGGAAAAGAGGAACACTAAACTGAACGGCGCGGAACGACCTTTTGCGTCGATGTAACATTACGTGTGCATATTGGAGATAATTATCCGGGACAAAATTCTACAGGAGGCACTAGTTTTGATTGGAAAGTTCTGAAGGCGTTTAACTAATGGCATGGCCGCAGTAATATAATCATTTACTGTGTGACAATGTAGTACTATAATTACTTCTTTAGGGAAATAAGCTGTAAATTAAATCAGAAAATACTTCGCTTCCAATAGTCTGTGTTCCCCCTAAACAAGGTTGAGACAGAAAGTACGAGTACATATCCTCACTCATCTTGTACAAGATTTATTTTCCGTCAGGTTAATGTTAATGCAATTCCTTTTAAATTGTAATTATTGGTGGTCACCAAGACTGGGGTGACAGTCAGGGAGGCTCCTCAGCTCGAAGAAAGACGCCATGAATTCGCGGATACCATCCTTCAAAGTGACGAAATTTTACCACAGAACAGACTCCGATATGGACGACACAGTAATAAGCATCCCTGGCGTAAAGAAAGAACTGAAATATTTTGAAACAAATAAGTCATTGGTCCGGATGGAATCATAATTCGGTTTTACAGAGAGTGTTCTGCAACACTTGCTCCTTGTGTGTGTGTGTGTGTGTGTGTGTGTGTGTGTGTGCGCGTGTGTTAAACTGGGAACCTAGAAACGACAGATTGGCTTTGTCCCGCCATAGCCCTCAGTGGTTTAAAACAGGCCACAGCAGTCCACCCACCCCACCGCCGCCCCACACCGAACCCAGGGTTACTGTGCGGTTCAGCCCCCAGTGTACCCCCTCCACCGGAGCGTCTCATATCAGACGAGTGTAACCCGAAGTGTTTGCATGGTAGAGTAATTATGGTGAATGCATACACAGCAATCAGGGACGCAGTCTAACTGAGGAGGAATAAGGGAAACCAGCCCGCATGCGCCGAGGTAGATGTGAAACCGCCTTAAAAACCATCCACAGGCAGGCCGGCACACCGGCCCTCGACGTCAATCCCCTGGGCGGATTCGTGCTGGGGACCGGCACGCCTTCCCGCTCGGGAAGCGGCGCGTTAGAACGCGCAGCTATCCGTGTGGGTCACTTGCTCCTTACTTCGCTTGCATTTATAGCGAATCTCTTGCCCAGCGTAAAGTCCCAAGCGACTTGAAAAAGGTGCAGATGACGCCCGTATATAAATGGGTAAGAGTATGGACCTTTTAAATTATATCTTGCAAGGTGTCAAACAAGTAACACCTTTCATTCAGTTCCTGAAACAATTATGGTTAAATCGATATGTCACATGATAGAGTTACTTTATAATGTGTGAAATGCCTGAGCTAGCAGGACAGAGCGTATTAGGTTGTGGAAAGGGGACAAAATGAGATCCTGTCAGTTGCACTTAACATACAAAGTTTATTTATCAACACACTGTATTACAACAAGGATGCAATACACTATAAACCTTAATCGACCTTCTTTGATGGCCACATTCAAAATCCAAGGCACATGGCTTAAGCAAATTTGAAATACAAGGTTCTTCTGGAGGTTTTTTTCTAAATATTTAATCTAATTGGCTGAAGGCTTCAGCAGTTTAATTTTAATGGAACTAAGCTAGAGCTCGCATATTAAGCAATAAGAGTAGTTTCAATCAAAAGGCAGAAGGCCTTATCTTAAAACATTTCATGCAAATTGAGCTGAGGGGCCCATTCAAAAGCATAACAAGGGCAAGAGAAGATGATTAATTTAAGAGAGATATTAAAACTCGGCTGAATGCTGCTTCCAACATATAATTTAACGGTTTAAGCCCAAGAAAGTAGAAATTCATTTCTAAAGGACACAAGGCCGTATCATAAAACATTTCATATAAAATGAAGAATAAAAATCTCATATCTTAAGGGCAAGAAAAGGACATTAATTTAAACGATATTAATAATAAGTTGATCGGCACAGATTAGCAAAATATGCTTAACGGATTAAGCCTAGAATAAGTTTCAATCTAAAAGGAAAGGCAGAAGGTCTTCTCTTAAAACCTCTCCAGTCAAATTCGGCAGAAGTCCCCATATAAATAAATAACAATCATGCCTTAAGGAAAAGACAAGAACATTAGTTTATGAGCCACACGGGATTAGCCGAGCGGTCTTGGGCGCTTCAGTCATGGGCTGTGCGGGTGGTCCCGGCGGGGGTTCGAGTCCTCCCTCGGGCATGGGTGTGTATGTTTGTCCTTAGGATACTTTAGGTTAAGTAGTGTGTAAGCTTAGGGACTGATGACCTTAGCAGTTACGTCAAATAAGATAATTTAAGAGATGTTAATACTCGGCTGAAAGCCACATTTCAACCAAATAATTAAAATCCAAACAGGGAAATTCTACATAACACACAAGGAATGGCGCTCCGAAGTTTCCACGGGTCGGCCTGCGATTGTAACACTAACACCATTTAGGTGAGACAGGCAGCCTGTCCAACGACTCCTTAATCTGGAGGCAACCCAACTGACAGACAGCCGACCGACCAATCAACCAAATCATTTCCACTCCACGCAACCAACAAAGATACCGCAAGATTCCAATACACGATACACACAATATTGGCGCCCACAACGACCATCAATATCTCAGCTGTCGAACTACACGCCGCACTGGACAGCAACAACAGCACGAGCATAAAATTACACGAAAGACCAGAGCAGGTAACTGGAACGTCAACGGCCACAAGGCGGACTATACCGCTGGTGAACTTTCATAACAGTGAATAAATTAAGTTGAATTTCACAGGAAGGCGGCTGGAATCTTAGCCGACTTAAATACACACATGTTGTTGCTCGCGAGAATGTCCCATAAGCGACAACCAGGATGAAACGAAGAAATGTAAACAGTTGAGGCTCGATTGTAGGTTAAGTGAGGACTCAACTTTCATGTCCAAGATCAGATGGCGACGAACTTCGTAGCACTCGCAAGCAGCACCTCACACTCCAACCACGCGTGCTCGCCGCCAGCTGATCGAGCCCGACTCCCAGCGACGAGGACTTGCTTGCTGCTCCACGCCAACGTGGTGATCTAACCAAAAGTTCTACTTTCACCTCCGTATAACATGTTAGTTTTTGAATCAGGAGTCACAGGATGCGGGCTGTGATGTTATCCATGCGTCTGGGTAAGTTTACTCACTAACACGGTCCATCAGGAGATAGAGAGTGGACGAAAGCGATCGAAGGGTAGCGGTTGTAAGGGCAGAGGAACAAAAGTGCCAAGGCAAGAACCAAGGGGAAAAAAGCCTCTGCGACAGTAGAACGGGTAGTAACGGCAGTAGCAGCTTGCTGTCTGCGACAGTGCATGCAAGGTGTGGTTATGTTAGTTCGAGGTACCGTGCATCGTTACCTTTGTCGTTGTAGGAATCGTTGGGGCGCTTGCTGCAGTTGCTGCGTCCCTGCAACAGTTCAAAGTCGTTGTAGATTAGTCATAGATCGGCTCACAGACGGTGTAGGGGGTGTGTGTGGCCTGGCTGGTTTTGCGTGCTGTGTACAGTACGGTTTCCCTGCGGTTGCCTGTTTTTCGGCTGGTCGAACATCTGGGGTTTCCTGTAATAGCTGTGTTGCAGGGGCTCGCCAGTACTGTCGTGTTAGCCATCTATGGACTATAGATGTTTAGTTCCTAGGAAGCGTCTCACATTCACTGACTACCCGACTCATGACGACCCGGAGATGGTACGACAGTGCACTTATCGATACCCGCTGCTGCTGCCACTCACGGGCAAGTAAGGCAAGAACTTTGTGATGCCAGTGAATGGAATAAGAACACGAGGCGGCTGTACCATAACAGAAGATGACAAACAATTAATGGAATGAACAGGCGCCTTGGACAGCTCAATGTATGAATTTTATTCATAGTCATACCGAATAAGCAAGCCGACATTTCGTGAATATTAACCACTAACATTCACACTAGTAAGTGCATGCAAGTAATTTCACAAGATCAAGCTACGAGATGCAGTTCTGAGGAGAGGAGAACTTTATGACGGCAACGCCCGTTCCGAGTTCGGCTGAAACCTCCACAGCGGGACATCCAGGAGACAAAATGAGGCGCCGAAGCCACTGTGTAGGCTGGCGCCAGAAGTTGCCCTTTTACCTGCTTTTAACGACAACCCTTCGGAAAGCCTTTCTACAGATGGTCGCAGAAATCCAACCCCACTGGTGACTCACTGTTGTCACCTGCGTAAAAACCCACTTGGAAAGAAGTCGTTTATCTCAGTATTACGTAGCTAAAGTTAAACTCTGCCCTACAAAAGAAATGACGTCTATGATAGGCTACAGAAGCTCTAGTGCGTAGAGTAATTAACAAGTACAAACGCTCTGAGTGGCCAGAAAGAAATAGCGTGTTAACCGCCTTTGATATGGACAAACCGTAGACAGAGAAAATCGGTCGTCGAGTGTTAGAGCAAGGCGACTCGCTTTGCACTGAGACGATTGCGAGAGTAATTATGTGAACACTTGTTCACAGGCTCGTCTTAACTCTTACAGAGTTAAACTGCAAAGTCTCTTAGTACGAAAAATCGAAGTGAGCACTGACAATGCTTGCGAGCAATTTAAGGGCAACAACATACGCGCTATTCCAGCCAAATAGCGTGTGCCATGCCAATGAACTTAGCTAGGGAACAACTGGGAGTCTCAGCTTCACCGAAGACATTGGAAATGTATCAGCCTGCTTTTTAACAGTCTAGAGATATTTAGAATAGATTTTCAGGTTCACAGGTCGTGCCGACAAGCAGCCGCTACCGCGGCCGATGCAAGGTAAACACGCTTTCGCACTACGGTAGCTAGTGGTATTCCATTGACACTGAGAACTGCGGTCGCCTCCGTCTGTCCTAATTTCCCTTACATTCAACCACCACCTGTAGTTAAACATATTCACGATTTTCGGACTTCATTGAAGCAGAAACGCGAGATATCCAGTCTAACGAAAAGAGTTCCTCAGCTACTGTTGAGTGCTTTAGACTCCGAAGTTACTGAATTTTTTTAATTGTGTACTTTTTTCTGATTGCTCTTTACCGGTCCCCATCCATTATTTGGTTATTTTAATTGTGAATTTTAGCTTAATTGATATCTCTGGCCACTATTGTATTAAATTTGTTTGTAGTTTATCGACCCCCAGACATGGTCATCAACCATCTCTCTACTGAAGAACCTTAGAACAGTGAGGAATTTCGTTTCTCATCTGTGAACACCCATTATCAGTGTTTGACAATTTTACAACTATAACTGATGTGTCATAAAGTCGTACGTAGAGTAAAATACAATCCTGAATAACGAAAATCGAAGCTTTTCATTTTAGCCAACGTAGAATTCTGCCTGCATCCGTACTCTAATTTCTGTTAGCGATAACGTTTCCTATATAGGGAGTGTAGTGGAACTGACATTGAGATCATTGTGTGATTACTTCACTGTCTGTACTGCTGCACTCTTTGCAACTCTGCATGGTGAGCTGGTGTCTTCCTATCTTGCAGGCCGTAGGTTCAACACAAATTCCTAAAACTCTCACAGAGCGTCCTTGTGCAGCTGTGGTAGGACGATAGAGCAGAACCATTCTCGCACATGTTGGAATCCATAACATCGGTTAGCTGCAGAATTCTTGAATATTTCTGTTCGAAAATAACAAAGTTCGTTCATACCGAGAAGCTTATGTCCACGAACAAGCACGGTTTTAGAAGGCATCGTTAGTGGGAATCTCAGCTTGTCCTTTTCTCACACGATGTACTGCGATCTATATTGGTAGATTCCATATACGTAGATTTTCGTAAAGCACTAAACACTGTGCCCGCTGCAGACTGTAAATGGAGTTACGAGAATATGGAATAGGTTTCCAGATCTGTAAGTGGCTTGAAGACAAGTAGAAGAACCAAGTATGGTGTACTCCGACGACGCATGTTCATCAGAGACAATGGTATCATCAGGTGTGTCTCACGGAAGAGTGTTCAGGGTGGGCAGTAATCTGCAGTTGTTTTCTGATGATGCTGTGGTGTACAGGAAGGTATCAAAGTTGGGTGATTGTCGGAGGATACAAAATGACGCAAACGAAATTTTTGGTTGATGTGATGAAGGCAACAGGCTCTAAATGTAGAAAAGTGTAAATTAATGTGGATGAGTAGGATAAACATACGCGTAATTTTCAGGTACAGCATTAGTAGAGTCCTACGTGATATAGTTACATTTAAATATATAGGCGTAACGTTGCAAAGTGATAAGAAATGGAAGGAGCATCTAAGGATTGTAATAGTGAAGACGATTGGTAGACTTCAGCTTACTCTAAGAATTGTGGGGAACTGTGGTTCATCTGTACAGAAGACTGCATGTAGGATTCTTGTGTGATCTATTCTTGAGTACTGCACGAGTGTTTGGTATCCGCACCAGGTCGGACTAAAGGAAGACATCAAAGCAGTTCAGAGGCGGACTGCTAGATTTGTTACCGCTAGGTACGAGCAACAAGCTAGTACTGCGGAGATGCTTCGGGATTAAAACTGGGAATCCCTGGATCAAAGGCGACCTCCTTTTCGAGGATTCCTGTTGAGAAAATTTAGAGAAGGATGATTTGAAGTCGACTGCTAAATGATTCTACTGCCCCCAACATACATTTCGTGTAATGAACACGAAGATAAGAAACGAGAAATTATCATAATTGGCTACATGGACAGTCGCTTTCCCCTCGCACAGTCTACAGGTGGAACATGATAGGAAATGATTAGTACTGGTACAGAGTACCCTCAGCCACGCATCATACGGTGGCTTGCTGCGTATGTGCCTAGATGTAGTTGGCTGTTAGCGCTAGGCAAGTAATGGCAACTTCAGAGACATGGAGAGTTCTCTCAAAACTGGATTGTAAGAGGAACATATAGGAAAAATGGCTCTGAGCACTATGGGACTTAACTTCTGAGGTCATCAGTCCCTTAGAACTTAGAACCACTTAAACCTAAATAACCTAAGGACATCGCACACATCCATGCCCGAGGCAAGATTCGAACATATAGGAAGTGGACAAAGGTATGGACATGTTGTTGTTGTGGTCTTCAGTCCTGAGACTGGTTTGATGCAGCTCTCCATGCTACTCTATTCTGTGCAAGCTGCTTCATCTCCCAGTACCTACTGCAACCTACATCCTTCTGAATCTGCTTAGTGTATTCATCTCTTGGTCTCCCTCTACGATTTTTACCCTCCACGCTGCCCTCCAATACTAAATTGGTGATCCCTTGATGCCTCAGAACATATCCTACCAACCGATCCCTTCTTCTAGTCAAGTTGTGCCACAAACTTCTCTTCTCCCCAATCCTATTCAATACTTCCTCATTAGTGATGTGATCTACCCATCTAATCTTCAGCATTCTTCTGTAGCACCACATTTCGAAAGCTTCTATTCTCTTCTTGTCCAAACTATTTATCGTCCATGTTTCACTTCCATACACTCCATACAAATACTTTCAGAAACGACTTCCTGACACTTAAATCTATACTCGATGTTAACAAATTTCTCTTCTTCAGAAACGCTTTCCTTGCCATTGCCAGTCTACATTTTATATCCTCTCTACTTTGACCATCATCAGTTATTTTGCTCCCCAAATAGCAAAACTCCTTTACTACTTTAAGTGTCTCATTTCCTAATCTAATTCCCTCAGCATCACCCGATTTAATTTGACTACATTCCATTATCCTCGTTTTGCTTTTGTTGATGTTCATCTTATATCCTCCTTTCAAGACACTGTCCATTCCATTCAACTGCTCTTCCAAGTCCTTTGCTGTCTCTGACAGAATTACAATGTCATCGGCGAACCGCAAAGTTTTTATTTCTTCTCCATGAATTTTAATACCTACTCCGAATTTTTCTTTTGTTTCCTTTACTGCTTGCTCAATATACAGATTGAACAACATCGGGGAGAGGCTACAACCCTGTCTTACTCCCTTCCCAACCACTGCTTCCCTTTCATGTCCCTCCACCCTTATAACTGCCATCTGGTTTCTGTACAAATTGTAAATAGCCTTCCTCTCCCTGTATTTTACCCCTGCCACCTGTAGAATTTGAAAGAGAGTATTCCAGTCAACATTGTCAAAAGCTTTCTCTAAGTCTACAAATGCTAGAAACGTAGGTTTGCCTTTCCTTAATCTTTCTTCTAAGATAAGTCGTAAGGTCAGTATTGCCTCACGTGTTCCAGTGTTTCTACGGAATCCAAACTGATCTTACCCGAGGTTGGCTTCTACTAGTTTTTCCATTCGTTTGTAAAGAATTCGTGTTAGTATTTTGCAGCTGTGACTTATTAAAATGATAGTTCGGTAATTTTCACATCTGTCAACAGCTGCTTTCTTTGGGATTGGAATTATTATATTCTTCTTGAAATCTGAGGGTATTTCGCCTGTTTCATACATCTTGCTCACCAGATGGTAGAGTTTTGTCAGGACTGGCTCTCCCAAGGCCGTCAGTAGTTCCAATGGAAAGCTGTCTACTCCGGGGGCCTTGTTTCGACTCAGGTCTTTCAGTGCTCTGTCAAACTCTTTACGCAGTATCATATCTCCCATTTCATCTTCATCTACATCCTCTTCCATTTCCATAATATTGTCCTCAAGTACATCGCCCTTGTATAGACCCTCTATATACTCCTTCCACCTTTCTGCTTTCCCTTCTTTGCTTAGAACTGGGTTTCCATCTGAGCTCTTGATATTTATACAAGTCGTTCTCTTATCTTCAAAGGTGTCTTTAATTTTCCTGTAGGCAGTATCTATCTTACCCCTAGTGAGATAGGCCTCTAAATTCTTACATTTGTCCTCTAGCCATCCCTGCTTAGCCATTTTGCACTTCCTGTCGATCTCATTTTTGAGACGTTTGTATTCCTTTTTGCCTGCTTCATTTACTGCATTTTTATATTTTCTCCTTTCATCAATTAAATTCAATATTTCTTCTGTTACCCAAGGATTTCTACTAGCCCTCGTCTTTTTACCTACTTGATCCTCTGCTGCCTTCGCTACTTCATCCCTCAAAGCCACCCATTCTTCTTCTACTGTATTTCTTTCCCCCATTCCTGTCAATTGTTCCCTTATACTCTCCCTGAATCTCTCTACAACCTCTGGTTCTTTTAGTTTATCCAGGTCCCATCTCCTTAAATTCCCACCTTTTTGCAGTTTCTTCAGTTTTAATCTACATGTCATAACCAATAGATTGTGGTCAGAGTCCACATCTGCCCCTGGAAATGTCTTACAATTTAAAACCTGGTTCCTAAATCTTTGTCTTACCATTATGTAATCTATCTGATACCTTTTAGTATCTCCAGGGTTCTTCCATGTGTACAACCTTCTTTCATGATTCTTAAACCAAGTGTTAGCTATGATTATGTTGTGCTCTGTGCAAAATTCTACCAGGCGGCTTCCTCTTTCATTTCTTAGCCCCAGTCCATATTTACCTACTATGTTTCCTCCTCTCCCTTTTCCTGCAGTCGAATTCCAGTCACCCATGACTATTAAATTTTCGTCTCCCTTCACAATCTGAATAATTTCTTCGTCATCTGCAGAGCTAGTTGGACATACCATCGATAAATACATGATGGAGCATAAATTCAGATTCTAACAAGCATGCTGGCTGCACTGTTCTGTCTGGCTACCAACGGTACCTGTACAATATACTCAGTACGTACTAAGTGTCAATCGTGATCAGAACGATGTTCTGTGTAGTTGTGAGTGCATTGTGTTGGAGCTAAGTGAATCCGAAAGTGGGGGAACTGTTGGTGCTCGCATAATGGATGCTCCTGTAACCGGGGTAGCCTATGTGTTTGTTGCTTCAAGAGGCACCGTACTGAAGATCTATACCGTGCAAAAGGAAAGCGGAAAAAATGTCATCTGCTAAGTCACAACACAGACGACACTTTGCGTTAAGTAATGGTGACAGGCGATCATTGAAGAGAATTGTGACGAAAAATGAAAGGATGACAGCTGAAAATGTCACTGTAGAACTGAAACTTCCTGGCAGATTAAAACTGTGTGCCGGACCGAGACTCCAACTCGGGACCTTTGCCTTACGCGAGAAGTGCTCTACCAACTGAACTACCCAAACACGACTCACGACCCGTCCTCACAGCTTTAATTCTGCCAGTACCTCGTCTCCTACCTTCCAAACTTGACAGAAGCTCTTCTGCTAACCTGCAGAACTAGCACTCCTGTAAGGAACGATACTGCGGAGACATGGCTGAGCCACAGCCTGGGAGATGTATCCAGATTGATATCTTCTTTCTGCAGCGCAGTGTGCGCTGAAATGAAACTTCCGGCAGATTCAAACTGTGTGCTGTACGGAGACTCGAACTCGGGACCTTTGCCTTCATGCTTGGGTGGCCAGAGTAGCTCAGTTGGTAGAGCACGTGCCCGCGAAAAGCGAAAGTCACGAGTTCCAGTCCGCCACAACAGTTTTAATCTGCCAAGAAATTTCATACCAGCGCACACTAAGCTGCAGAGTGAATATCTCATGCTGGCACTGTAGAACTGTATGTCGCACTCAGACGCCAAAACAACGCAAAGTGAGCTCTATTTGGAGGTAACTGTAGGGCTTCATGGAATTCCAAAACCATTCAACAATGATGTAAACTCCCAGAATTGGGAAACGTAATTCCGAAGCCAAAAACCTGCACTGTGGAGCTGTGGAAGAACTGCATTGGGTCGAATGAGTATTCTATGAGACCGTTTCCAACTTCCAGCCGAGTTTGCGTCCGAAGAGCGAAACATGGAGGGAATGGTTTGGGCAGCCGTAGGTGTGGTATTCCATGAGGGCAGTGATTAGTTTTCAAGGTCGCATTACTATCAAGTATTATGTGAGCATTTCCGGTGAACAGGTCCACACCATGGTACAATGTTTGTTTCCGAATGGTGATATTGTGTTGTGAGGTGTCGTGGCCATGTTCACGGAGCTCGCATGGACCAGCACTAGTTTTGTGAGGAAGACGATGAATTTTCGCACATCCCGCGGCCACCTCAGACGGCAGGTCTCATTATTATGGAGCCTTTGTGATTTACTTTGGAGAGAACTTTGCGTGCTGGTTATCCACTTCTGTCATCGTTATTTGAGCTTGCCAACGTTTTGCAGAAAGAGCGGCATAAGATTCTTTTGAAATCAATGCAGCGCCTATACTTATCCTTTCCGAGACGAATGAAAGATTTTCTGAATGTCAACGCCTTCTCTACAGCTGATTAGGCGAGATAATGCGTCGTGCTTCTGGTGACTCCGTATTTTTGTCCACCCCGTCTACCTTTCTGAAACGGCGGTGATTCGTGGCGTCAATAGAAAATATTGCCTGTCATGACATTTTGCTGATCTGTTTTCAAATACTACCAAGCGGGAAACCTCACTTTTGTGTCTGTCGTGGAGTACTCGACACATAGCGCCCCCGAAATCAATGTCCATCAACAGAAGATTTCGTGGTAGACGCCATGTTTGCGAAAGTCTAAGGAATCTGGCAGTTATAGGACTAGTGGATTCTTTGAAGATCGAGTGTGACGTTGATTATTGGCTAGATGTAAATTATTTACGTGATTCATGCAATCGTAAGACAACCAAGCCGACATCTGCACAACATGGCGAGAGGTTACGGCGTACATGCTAGGTAACAGGCCATTATGTTCCACTGTTGTCTTCATTGCTAGTATACCTGTCTATCGCTCGGCTAAATTGTATAGTGGAGCCTTTACTAATATTTAATATCACTTACTTTTACCCGATGTTTGATCAGAGCAACATTTCAAGGAATGGTAAAGACCCACCGTAGTTTAATACCCGTATCAGAAAACTGCACCCAAGCAAAAAGACCTTCATGTCAGTTTCAAGAGAAGTCGAAATCTGACAAACAAATAAACGTGGTCAGATGATTGGGTGTCACTTGTGTCAGACGACTGTACGGGAGATTTCCAAACTCCTAAACGTTCCTATGTTCACTGTTCGCGATGTGATAGTGAAGTGGAAATGTGAAGGGGCAGGTACAGCACAAAAGCGTACAGGACGACCTCGTCTGTTGACTGACAGAGACCGCCGACAGTTGAAGAGGGTCCTAATGTGTAATAGGCAGACATCTATCCAGAGCATCACACAAGAATTCCAAACTGCATCAGGATCTACTGCAAGTACTACGACAGTTAGGCGGGAGGTGAGAAAACTAGGATTTCATGGTCGAGCAGCTGCTCATAAGACACACATCACGCCAGTAAATGCCAAGCGACGCCTCGTTTGGTGTAAGGAGCATAAAGTTTGGGCGATTGAGCAGTGGAAAAACGTTGTTTCGAGTGACGAATCACGGTACACAACAGTGGGAAAACGTTGTATGGTGTGACGAATCACGGTACATAATGTCTCGATCCGATGGCGGGGAGTGGGTATGTCGAATGCCCAGTGAAGGTCATCTGCCAGCGTGTGAGGGCCAACAGTGAAATTCGCAGGCGGTGGTGTTATGGTGTGGTCGTGATTTCACGGAGGGGGCTTGCACCCCTTGTTGTTTTGCGTGGCACTATCACAGCCCAGGCCTACATTGATGTTTTAAGCACCTTCTTGCCTCGCACTGTTGAAAAGCAATTCGGGGATGACGATTGCATCTTTCACCACGATCGAGCACCTGTTCATAATGCACTGACTTTGGTGGAGTGATTACACGAGAATAACATCCCTGCAGTTTACTAGCCTGCACAGAGTCCTGACCTGAATCCTACAGAACACCTATGGGATGTTTTGGAACGCCGACTTCGTTCCAGGCCTCACCGACCGACATCGATACCTCTCCTCATTGCAGCAATCTGTGAAGAATGGGTTTTGCCATTCTACAAGAAACCTTCCAGCACCTGACTTAACGTATGCTTGTGAGTGTGGACGCTGTCATGAAGGCTAAGGGTCGGCCAACACCGTACTGAATTCCAGCGTTGCCGTTGGAGGGTGCCACGAACTTCTAAGGCATTTTCAGTCAGGTGTCCGGATACTTTATATCACATAGTGTATCTTTCTCGCCATCAGATACGTGGTTATTGATTACAGACGTTCTGGAATAATTAAAGTTTTCGTTAATCAAACTGTCCAAGGAAAAGAAAGGTCTGAATAAAGTTTGTCAGGGTGTGAATCGTTAATTTTTAGAATACAGTAAATTAAAAGTTTTTATTGATTCGTTTCATTCTTTACACTGCTTAAAGCTTGTTGACGAAACTCCTCCTGATCATTTAATTTCTCTAAAAATAAAATAAAAGAGTAGTTTCATCAGTAATAGTGACCATGCATTGCTCTCTCCATCGGTCGCAATCTCTTTCGAATTCTTTTAGCATGTTGTTCGCCACACATTTGCAGCGGCAAGACGAGGTAACTTGCGTGCAGGGGCATTACAGTATAACTGTTAAAATGTGTTAGAGAATATTTTAAAAATCGCTCTCAGATACTAGAGAATTGATTTTTCATTATTTATAGGAAGAGTAATTAATTTCTGGCTTTTTCTTTCCATCAGCATTCTGACATATTCGACAGTAGGAGTTTGCAGAGAATGTCTGTATTCTGACATTTCCAAATAAAGGTTTCCATAAAACAAGTGTAACTGCTACATATAAGATTTTATGGTAAAGATAATAAAGTTTCACCAGACTGCCGTGCAGTTCTTTGAGTAGAAGTATGATAATATTATCAGAGATAGAGCTTTACACATTTCCGCACGTCTTTCACCAATTAGAACGTTTTATGTGAAATACTTACACAGACTTCACAAAATCCACCTTTCCATTGGTATTCCTGTATCTTTCTTTCCTACCGATCTGCAGTCTGTTACGTGTCTGACTATTCTTTGTATCCCCATTCTTTCAATATGCTTTTTCCATATTGTTATCTCGTGTTCTGTTCTTTCATTCATGCAGAATATTTTTAAATTTTCCTTCTATCAGAAACATCTGTTCTCTCAGAGTACACCCTTCTCCTCTCCTTAAAAACTTCGTTCCAGCTAACCGTACCGTTCGATGGTCTTTCTTACAAGGAACACCTTGAGTGAGAGGTCGCAAGTTCTGTTTTTAGTGAGGCTTATTTGAAAGTGATGCCTTAACAGTCATGATAAGGAGAACATTAGCTACTAATGGCATTAGCTGTATCTGCAGGGCGACAGAAAATGAGTACAGTTTAGGTATCTGTGAGATGTACGTATTACAGTTCACAAAACGGCCATCGTCGACATTCAAGAAATGTTTGAAACGAACCACTAAGTTTTCCATTAGCTACAAGTGAAAAATGGCGCGCCACAGTTGATTACAAATGTTCGCACCGTCTAGATCGAAGGCGAGCTCCGTGGGAGTTACAAACCGTGCAGCAAGTTAGATATCCACTCTTGAGGAATGCATATAGAAGGATATTGGTGTAACGGGCTGATGACAACTGATGGAATGTGATATATGCAAACGAATGCGGAACTGTCATTGCAGGTTTTCGTGAAAATGGCTGTCTTTTAAGGCGTAGCTGCAGATAGTGCGATAATGTATTTTATAGGCACGGAATAAACTAACATTTAGAGGCTGAATTTTTCCATTAGTTCCAGGTTGTTTGAACTGCAATGTCGCACACTTCTCAGGAGGGATTGTGTGCTCTGAAGGAGCACGATTTTTATAGAAAGAACAGGAACCAAGCAAATGCAAGTTATTTTGGCCCACTATTGGCCAAAAGCAGAGCACATACCATAGTTTTAGGTCCCTTACGCACATTTTCCCAGTCTTAGTTGCTGTGACGTAAGAATTCCCTAGTCCCTTGCAACATTACGCGCACTAGAAAAATCGTAGATGGTGGAGAAAAAAATGGTTCAAATGGCTCTGAGCACTATGGGACTTAACTACTGTGGTCATCAGTCCCCTAGAACTTACAACTACTTAAACCTAACTAACCTAAGGACATCACACACATCCATGCGCGAGGCAGGATTCGAACCTGCGACCGTAGCGGTCTCGCGATTCAAGATTGTAGCGCCTAGAACCGCGCGGCCACTCCGGCCGGCTGATGGCGGAGAGACCACCGCCAATTTATCACAGTACAGTAATTGCTTTCCTGTCAGTTTACCATACAGATTAACGGTCGTCATAATTGTATACGAATGCATTAAGGCACTGATGTAAACTGATCTTGATACAACTATTTTGGTACCTCTAATTTCTAGTGTTCCTTTCATATGAATTTCCTCTATAAATGCCGATTGCTCAGACCTGAAACCAAATTCATTGCTGAACGATTGGGTAGGTTTGTATATTCATCTACAAATTTTCGAGCAAATTCTGCAGTTTGCTGTATACTGTCAAGATGACTCTTTGTTTGAAACTTCGCTATCTGGAGTCTTCTAATTGTGTAGCACTGTTGTACAATCCTCCACTGTTGCCCCTGAAATCATTGTAATCTACACTGCGCGAAAGTTTATCTGCCTAAAGTAGTAGATCACTATTATGCACATTCTGTAAATTGTATCGACCATCCTTGAAACGCACGAACAGAAATTTTGTAACAAGAGCGTCCTGTTCTCTCTTGAAAATCTGTAGATTTTTAAGTACTATACAGACATGTTGCTGCGGTCTTATTCGAAATCTACCCATAACTGTTTGTTTACTACGCTGCGGATGGTCTTCCATGTATGTAATTATGTTTGGTACCTGCTCCTTATCCGGCCGCAGTGGCCATGCGGTTCTAGGCGCTACAGTCTGGAACCGCGCGACCGCTACGGTCGCAGGTTCGAATCCTGCCTCGGGCATAAGTGTGTGTGATGTCCTTGGGTTAATTACGTTTAAGTAGTTCTAAGTTCTTGGGGACTGATGACCTCAGCAGTTAAGTCCCATAGTGCTCAGAGCCATTTGAACCATTTGAACAATTCCAGCGAAATAGTATGTATGGGTCGAGGTTATACTTGGCAATCGGACTAAACTATTAATTGGATCGTTTTACCGCCCCCCCCCCCCCCCCCCAACTCAGAAGATATGGTTGCTGAACATTTGAAAGGAAACTTGAGTCGCATTTCAAATAGGTACCCCACTCATGCAATTATAGTCGGTGGTCACTTCAATCTACCTTCGATATGCTGGAAAAATTATACGTTTAAACCCGGCGGCAGGTATAAAATATCATCTGAAACCGTACTTTCTCCGAAAATTATTTACAACAATTAGTTCATGAGCCCACTCGATGCGTAGATGGTTGCGAAAGCATACTTGACCTCGTAGCAAAAAATAATCCTGGATAAATAGGGAGTATTGTGATGAATACATGGATTAGCGACCACAAAGCAGTTGCGTAGCAACAAGTAATCCTGGGCAAATAGGGAGCATCGTGATGAATAAAGGGATTAGTGACCACAAAGCACTTGCTGCTAGGCTGAATACCGTAACACCTACAACAATCAGAGCTACACTCATAGTACACTTATTTACAAAAGCTGATAAAAATGCTCTTGACGCCTTTTTAAGAGACAGTTTCCTCTCTTTCCGATCTGTTCACGTAAGCGTAGAAAAGATGTGGAATTATTTCAGAGAGATAGCATAGACGGCAGTTGAGAGGTGTATACCACATAAATTAATAAGTGATGGTACACAAAACGGGTCAGATCGCTGTTGCAGAAGCAACGAAAATAGCACGTCAAATTTAAAAGAACGCAAAATCCCCAAGATTGGCAAATATTTGCAGAAGTTAGAGACAGCGCGTACTGCAATTCGAGATGCTTTTAATAATTTCCACAGCGAAACTCTGTCTCGGAATCTAGCAGAAAAACCTATGAGATTCTGCTCATACATAAAGCACACCAGTGGCAAGACGCTATCAATACCATCACTGCGCGATAACAACGGTGAAGTCACTGATGACAGTGCCACTAGAAGAGAGTTATTAAACACGGTTTTCCGAAACCCCTTGAGCAAAGAAGACGAAGTATATATTCCTGAAATCCAATCGAGAGCAACTGCGACGATGACAAATTCAGAATTAGATATCCTCGTTGTAGCAAAGCATCTTATATCACTTAATAAAGGAAAGGCCTCCGGTCCAGATTGTCTACCAGTCAGGTTCTTTTCAGAGTATGCTGATACCATAGTTCCATATTTAACAATTAGATACAACCCTTCGCTGTGCGTTGTGGCATCCGCATCACGTGGGACTGACGGTTGACGTCCATAAAGTTCAAAGAAGGGCGGCTCGTTTCGTACTATCGCGAAATGGGGTAGTGCCACAGACATGATACGTGAATTGGAGTTGCAGTCATTAAAACAAAGGTGTATTTTGTTGCGATGGTATCTTCTCACGAAATTTCCATCACCAGTTTTCTCCTCCGATTGCGAAAACATTCTGTTGGCGCCCATCTACATGGGGAAAAAAGATTATCACGGTAAAACAGGAGAAATCAGAGCTCGCACAGTAAAATTTACGTGCTCGTTTTCTCCGAGCGCCGTTCGAGAATGGAACGGTGGAGAGACAGCTTGAAGGCGGTTAATTAAACTCTCGGCCAGGCACTTTATTGTGAATAGCAGAGTAATCACGTAGATGTAGATGTAGATGTATTAAGCTTGAAGATAGAATCACTTTCAAATCTTCTGCTTCGCGGTAGCCACACAAACTGAGAAGAGGGAAGCGTTTCCATCCACATCTACATCACTACTCTACAGTTCACACTGAAGTGCCTGACAGATGGTTCATAGAAACGGCGTCACACGATTTCTTTACCGTTCCTAGCTCCAACAGCGCGCGGCAAAAAATAACGCTTAAATCTTTCAGTGTGAGTTTCTCTGATTTTATCTCCGTGACTATTTCTTCCTGTGTATTTGATTCTCAACAAAATATTTTCGTAGTCGGAGGAGAACTTTGGAGGCTGGAATTTCGCTAAAAGATCTCACTGTAATGAGAAACGGCTTTGTGCTAATGATTGCCACCACAACTCGCGTATCATGTCAGCGTCACGCTCTCACAGTTTTGTGACAATACAAAACTTAATGCGCTTCTTTGAACTTTTCTGATGTCCTGTGTCAAGCCTAAGGATGCCTTACCGCCCAGCAGTTGTCTAGCAAATGACGGACAAACTTAGTGGTTCAAATGGTTGAAATGGTTCAAATGGCTCTGAGCACTATGGAACTTATCTGAGGTCATCAGTCCCCTAAAACTTAGAACTACTTAAACCTAACTAACCTAAGGGCATCACACACGTCCATGACCGAGGCAGGATTCGAACCTGCCACCATAACAGTCGTGCGGTTCCAGACTGAAGCGCCTAGAACCGTTCGGCCACCGCGGCCGGCACAAACGTAGTGTAGGCTGTTTCTGTAGTAGACCTGTTGCAACCATTAGTTTGCCTTTTCCATATCATTATGTATGTGATCGTTCCAATTTAAGTTGGTCGTAACGGTAATTCCTACAATCGTTACTCAGTCCGTGTTGTAATTATGACATCAAATAACATATTTATCCGCCTGCCACAACGGCTGAAAGAATTGGTTCGTTTGCGGATACAGTAGGTGTCGTATGGAACGTGTCATAAGGCAGTGAGATATTTAGCCTGGCAGCGACATGGGATTCAATAGTGACATCAGGTATACACCGGTGAGAAATTCAGTTAAGAATAACGTGACATAGAAGGGAGAGAAGGAAAGGTTGAAACATAGGGTAGGAGGGAGGTAGGGATAGGTAGAGAGACAGAGAGAGAGAGAGAGAGAGAGAGAGAGAGAGAGAGAGACAGACAGACAGAGGCAGAGAAGGGGGACGAATGGTTAGAAAGAGGGAACCAGAGAGACAGAAACCAACACACATTTACAAGGTGAAAGTTGGACGTTAACATTTCTTTAGAAAGTTGGCTACTAATTCAGCTGTGGTGTACATACACAATCTCTGAGTCTGAAATATTATTACCGCGAGTAGTAGGGAACGACAGTAGTCGGGAGTGGTCGGACGCTGCGTGCGATGGAGTAAAACCGCTCGACATGAGAGGTCCCAGCCTGCTGTTATCGTGCTTTTGGCGCCGGTGGACACTATGGTGTTAGTTGAGGATTTTTGATAACTGGCCTTTTTGTTGCACGTAATTGTTGATTGTTTGCGTAGTGGACTGATTTTGTCAGATTTGCGTATGCATAAACTGAGAGTAACATTCGTATCTTTGTTGTGACCAGAGACGTGGTTATTGTTTATAGTCATTAGGGAATAATGAAATAAGTTGCTAATCATACAGTGGATCAAAAGGTAAGGTCTGTGTAAAGTCTGTCAGTGTTTCGATCTTCAATTTTGCGAATATAGTATATTAAATGTTTTTGTTGGTTTCTTTCATTTTTATACCACTTAAGGCTTGTTGCACAAACCCCTCCTAATCATTCAATTTTTATGCAAAGAAAAATTTGGTATTAGTTGTTTCAATAGTTGTGATCATGCATTGCAATCTGCATGGATTGTACTATTTCTTTTCAATCATTTTAGCTTGTTGCTAGTCACGCAGTTGCAGCGGCAAGACGAGGTAAGTTGTCCGTTGCGTACAGGAGCATTGCGATATAATCCGTATGAGACGTTTGAGAATATTTTAAAACTCGCAGTCAGGTACTAGAGACTTCTCTGATCTATACTTTTGTCTATAGAGGCAGAGGATTTCTCACATTTGTGTACCTTTCTTGACGCATATAGCTTCGAAGGGCTGAGAAAGATATTGAAGATAGGTATGAAGGTATAAGTGCAGTGTATATGTTTCCGATGCTGTAGTAATTACAGTTAGCGGTTGTATATGATTGTAAGGTACAGAGCTCATAGTCTGTGGTTCACAACCTTTTAATGAATCCATACCGGAATATCTCGTTTCGTCCCATATACTGTTCGAAGAAACGTCGTGCTTTCGCGGTGAAGTGCTATTTTTGGCTATGGCGCAACGTGCCTTTCGTAACCATTTGACAATTCAGCCGCGAAATCCAATTACTACACTTGGAACGATATTGAATTGGGTAAGAAACATCCATGAAACAGCTGATGCATCGAATCGAAAGTCAACCGGCCCTCGGGGTACCGTCCAAACTCCCGAGAACATCCAACGTGAGTCCAGCAATTTACAGTCAAACCCTCGACGTCCGTTACGGAAACGTACCCAAACGCTGAATATTCCGCTGGCGTCCACTCATCTCATAATTCTGTGTCATCTGCTTTATCATCCCTACAATTCACGACGAAATTTCCAGAGTTCCTGCAGCAGGTACGAAAGATGTGTAAAAAAAAAAAAAAAAAAAAAAAAAAGAAAAAGAAAAAGAAAAAAAGAAACAAGTCCTGGGTGAAACGCATCGACTATTGTGTAGCATCGAATGGTCGCTATTGTCTGATGTAGCATTTCAAACGTAAACTTCAATACATGCTGCACCTTGTGTAAAATGTTCAACTTTGTTTCGCAATTTGTGTAATATTGAAATTTGAAAACGTCAGAACTTTACGAAACACCTTTGAAATGTGGTAATGGTAATGACACACCAAAATCACGATAGTAAACCGTTGCTGTTGCTACATATTTTATTACAACCAAAGCATTATAAAATTACAATCACAGGAATCTTGGAGACTGCCCTACAAGGACAGATCACTTACACAAATAACAAATAAATTTCTTTAACCGGAACAAGACCCATAAACCTTGAAATTTGAATATGACTAGGTAAATATACTCAAGTAAAGCTTTACTTAAATAGTACAAATGTCCATACAATTCCCATCAGAACTCTCATTACTTCCAATCAGCTGAGGAACAGGTTAAGGGTAACAACACAGATCTTTTAAGGTTTGGCTAGCCAACTTTCCTAAATAAAACTATATACAAATGACTAAAACAATTAAGGAGGTGCTTTAATTTTCACCATGCCAATCTTTTACTTACTTGATTAATCAACAATATTCTTAGAATAATTACAATAGAACATGACCATATGACAATACCCCCAAAATGAGGTCGCTTCAATATTGCGTGTGAATTAGCGATAGACCCGAACAGACCAAGGATTCATATCTATACGAGAGATCCACGAGACAGGAAATTACATAGGAATGTACTCAACTTTGCACTGTAATTGAACTTCGCATGCTATAATTCTCGACCGGAAAGATGGAATCACACAACAGTGAAAACATAACCCAAGATGTAAAGGAGAGGACAGGGCCTTAAATATCTCCCTCCTCCCGTTGTGCTCTGCTCCCAGTATGCCAATTATCTCTAACACAACACACATCAACGGCAGACAATGTTCTGAGACATAAACTACACAATCTCATCTAGAGAACAGGTGATCAATACAACTGAATAGAAACAAATTAGCCTCCGCGAGTTACTTGGCCAGTGCCAGCCCTTAAACTTCGATAAATAAGTTCGCTAAAAATCATGCCCTAAAGTTAAGATGACAAGAATTATCTCGGCGCACATTTATACTCCAAACTACCAAATGAACTACAAGGTAGACTGGAGGACGTACCTCGGTGTGTCTTGAAACGCTATAGCCGGACTTACTCACTACTCGTTGCTCTACTAGCTACGTCTTTAAAAACGCTTCATGTCGGTTGGTTGGGCGTAGCCACACTTCCTCAACTGCCGTCAAGGTAGTTAGTCACGACACCGAGGTAGGTGATAAACAACTAAAACAATCCCAAAGGGTTTTTAGTACACTGGCATATTCAATTAAGCCGCACGCAACCCACCGAAGCAACTCGGCGACTCGAATTCCATCGACCGTCGTAGCTTATAACAGACCCGAAGGAGCTTGTTCTTCCGACCTCCAGGAAAACCAAATCACCACGGGCGGTGGATCCGCCCTCACGACTCAACACGCAGTAGCCGCTGGCCCCGCTCCTCCGTTGTTCGACTCGTCCTCTTGCCGTCCTGCCTACGTACACAGTCCCACGTGACTCTGGCTCACCGCTGATTCCGACACACCTCCACAGCACAGCGCACACGCTGCCGTTAAATCAAAATGACGATCGATGGAAACTGGCTCCAGAAAACGCACCAACTCAGCGTACTCTGAAAGAAATCTAACTGGTATAACATCTTGACCGGAAGACTTGTCTTTATTAAGGGATCTGAGTTGGTTCGCTACACCGTGGACATATACGTACATCGAACTTACTCATATTGGCAGCTAATCTGGATTCGAATTCTGAAATACCAATTTCATCTTCTTTGGTGAAGGAATTTCGAAAATCCGTGTTTGTGACAGTGTCATCGGTAACATAACCATGGCTGTCGTGCAATAAATGTATTGATTCGTCATGCCGCTGGCTTACTTTACATACAGCAACAATCTCTATGATATTCTGTCAGATTTCCTTAAGCCAAACTGTCATCAAAAATGTGAAGAGCAATGCTGCCCTCATTACAGGAGGAAGAGTTGAGCGGCAGATGTGGCGTTCCACAGTTTGCGAAATATGGTGAGCGAGGTACGAAACGGAACAAGAACGGGGCAGGAAGTAGCAATTGAAAGCAACCGGTGGCTTATTTCGTATTTGCCTTGCATGAGACAACTTCGTCCGTGTGTCAGCGAGTCGCGAACTGCTATAAGGAGCGCAGCCCCGTGCTATGGAAGTGGGTCAGCGGAACCGGGGTAGCTAAATTTCCGTCTCCTTGGGGCTCGGCTCGGGCAGGCCTGCGCGGGGAATTCCATTAGCGTTTACTGCCGGTGTTTGCGGAATCGTTTTATACGTCCCGGCTGCCGCTCTGCGGGCCATCCGCGACTCTTGCGTAAACTCATTTCGCCGGGCGGACGGGACGGCTGCGTTGAAGGCGTTCCCTCATTTCCTGGAGGTCCGACGGCTCCTCCCTGGAATCTGGATCGGGTTCCCCCACCGTCTGGGTAGACGCTGCGTCGCTTCCTGCAACCTGAGGTTCAGCCGTGACCGGGTTTCCATCAGATATCGTTCCCTCCGAAATGCAGACTGGATAACACAAGTTTCCAATTTTCGTTGCAAAGTTATCGAGCTGACAGATCTGTTAAATTTAGTTCCTGCCCCTAATCGGGATCGAGTATACACGATGAACCAGATGAAGAACTCCACCAACAATCTTTCAGAGGTTGTTCGGGGATACCTTCTGAGTGCTTTGATATAAAGGCTCCACGGTCTCCGGTGTTCCTTACAGAGTAATAATGTAATTATGATTGATTCGCTCTGTTGGCAAAAACAAAGAGTATCTCTTCGGATTTTCTGTCGGGTTTAGACTAAGACTTTCGTTGTGGAAACTACGAGGGTGAGTCAAATGAAAACTTTAAATATTTTTTTAAATATTATTTATAGAAAAGATTGAAAATAATGTTGGAAGAAACGGTGAAAAAAGGGGTTTTAAAATCGTTAATGACCGTGAAAAAGGGAAAGAATGAAATGCAAATCGGACTTCGTGATTCGGAAAAGCTATTGTTCGGGTGGTCCTTGTGTCGTTTCTGAGCAAAAGTCAAACCAATTTCCACTACAAAAGTTATTTGAAAGAGAACAGAGAATAGCAAAATGTGATTAACAGGGGGAAGTGGCGTAGATAAGAGTTCATCCTATACCATGTTAACATGTCTTCTTCCGTGCGGCGTCCAGGTCTTGGTTCTCCAAAAATCTCGTGCTTCATTTCTGCGTGAAAAATCGTAGCTGCTCCGATATTTTGCAATAAATTTCATTGTCCAGGAATTACCAATGTATACAAATTAAAACCATCTTGCTATTGAATGCAATGTATTTTACGTTGCTGCTTACATCCTCCGAATTTCATACAAACTTCCACAATACGTCTGCACATCAATAAGCTTTTTCGTCTTCATCCGACCAAGACTAGCTAATAAGTAAGTTAAGCTTCCGCTCTCAAGAGACAAAAAACGGATACAAAACAAAAGAGTTACAATTTTAGTACCTTCTTCTTCTTATATATTTTCTCTGCCGACGAGCGCTCATACCGCTGCGATGGTATAATTTATATCTGAGGGAACGAGTGTAGCGCGGCGAAATTCAAAGTCCCGCGGCAAGTGGTACAAAGCTGTATCACTTTTCAACATAATCTCCCCCACGCTCAATGCAAGTCTTCCAGCCCTTACAAAGTGCACAAATTCCTTTAGAAAAAATTCTTTTGGTAGTCCGTGCAACCATTCATGCACCGCGTGGCGTACCTCTTCATCAGAACGGAACTTCTTTCCTCTCATTGCATCTTTGAGTGGTCCAAAAGTATGGAAATCACTTGGTGATGAGGAATGGCGTCATTCCTTGCTCGCTCTCTTCGTTTCCGGTTGGTGGAAGTGAACCCAGGTTTCGTCCCCAGTAACGATTCTTGCAAGGAAGTCATCACCTTCTTGTTCAAAGCGCCGAAGAAGTTCTTCACAAGCATCAACACATTCTCTCATTTCAGGAGTCAGCTGCCGTGGCACCCATCTTGCAGACACTTTGTGAAACTGGAGCACATCATGCATAATGTGGTGTGCTGGCCCATGACAAATCTGTAAACATGCTGCAATGCTATTCCTTGTCACTCGGCGGCTTACCTTCACTATGGCTCCAACTACTGCAACTCGTTGTGCCTGACCTGGACGAGGAGCATCTTCCACTGAAGTCACACCATTTGCGAACTTCCTACTCCATTCGTAGACTTGCTGCTGTGACAAACATGCATCACCGTACTGAAACTTCGTTCGTCGATGAATTTATATAGGTGTCACATCTTCACTACGCTAAAACTGAATAGCAGAACGCTGTTCTTCCCTTGGTGCAAGTCGCAAAGGGAACGGCCATCTTTATACTGATACTGCGACGGTATGTGTGCATCTGCACTATGCTGACACCTATAGGCCATGCTGCACGGTGTTTGTAGCACGCTCACCAACTTACAGGATAACGGCGTGAAATTTCGATTTTTATTACAAATTCAAGGTTTTCATTTGACTTACCCTCGTATTAAAAAGCATCTCACATAGCTGTTCACGCTAAATTATGAGCGCCAGTGAAACTTCGCTTACGTTAGGGATATTGAGTTCTTTTCCATTTGGTTTGCCTTTTCCGTTGTTCCCGCAGTAGTGTTCAGACTGATTTCGAATACCATGAGGGAAGGAGGGGCGATGTATCAGATCTGTCTTTTATTAATTTACTTGCTATAAATATCTCCAATACTGTCAACATAATGTCTTCGAATTGAAGCCACATCTGCTCCACCATTTTTACAGCTAGTTTGGAAGGAAAGGAGTCTGTGTTCTGCTAATTTTTACGCTCTTTTTGTTTTAGAATAGATGTATTATGGTTTTATCTATGATGGGTCTGGATGTTACGGTGTTCAGTCTCGTCACAATGACCATGGGGTTACAAATTCCTGTATTTGTCTTGGTGCTCCGTATTTGCCAAGTATTATTTGCTGGGTGAGACATTATGTTTTCTTAACCGTTTACACTTCGACTGCGCTCCTTAAATAATTGTTCAAAATAATTTTAAGAGCAATCATTTTGTACGATTTCGGACGATGTTTTTTGCGTACCACCTACATTAACCGCGTATTTTCGGCCACATGTCGAGGGTATTTTGTAGTCATCGCCAAGAATAATAGTTTCTGTGGGGTACCTTTTCGAAATGACATTCAAGTCTTCTTTCAACCGTAACATCTGAAATGGTAGATAACCAATTATTATTTTATTTCGGTTGTCAAGTATAAGCGCTAATCGCAGTAACTATCTACTTCCATTCCGCTACGAAACAGACTGCATCTAACAATAACAAACACGCCACTACCAACTGGATTTAATCTGTGAGCAAGATTAGGTCCTTTGTAGAAGTTTCGGCTAAACTTATCTCCAGGTTTATCTAGCTTTCAGTACCTATAATGATTTTTGCTTCAGTGCTATCTCTTGCCTTAGACTTCGACAAGTTACTTGTACACTAATGTGAATGTGTATTATCTCTTGAGGCGTGGTATAATTATTCTAATTTATCGCCCTTTTTTCTTAGCCAGATATCCGGTATGGTAAAAATTCAGTCTTTTGCCCGATACACCACCGTGTGTTGCCAAAATGGACCAACCCAATCACTGGATGCTGTAGTTTTAAATGTAAGTGCCTTTATCGATTAGTCCTTCCTCGGTCACATTCCTTTTCTTTATATTATAGACAAGGCATAATCTTCATTAGATAGATGACGTGACTGTAATTTGCGCTAACCAGTCATTGTAAGACAGAAGACGTTCTTCGTTTTACAGCAACCACTTAATACGGTGGCAACGGCCTTGCCGCAGTGGATACACTGGTTCCCGTGAGATCACCGAAGTTAAGCGCTGTCGCGCGTGGCCGGCACTTGGATGGGTGACCATCCCGCCACCATGCGCCGTTGCCATTTTTCGGGGTGCTCTCAGCCTCGTGATGACAATTGAGGAGCTACTCGACCGAATAGTAGCGGCTTCGGTCAAGAATACCATCATAACGGCCGGGAGAGCGGTGCGCTGACCCCACGCCATTCCTATCTGCATCCTCCTCGGAGGATGACACGGCTATCGGATGGTCCCGATAGGCCACTCGTGGCCTGAAGACGGAGTGCTTCAATACAGTCATTCAAGTTGGAGTACGTAAACTTATGTGCAGAACGAGTACCTAATTGATCTGTACATCTGTATGTTCATCTATCTCTACGGGGATAGTCTGCAAATCACATTTAAGTGACTGTCAAAGAATTCATCGAACCACCTTCACAATTCTCTATTATTCCAATCTCGTATAGCTCGCGGAAACCACGGCCGCCTATATGTTTCCGTACGAGCTCTGATTTCCTTATTTTATCGTGGCGATCGTTTCTCCTTATGTTGGTCGGCGTCAACAAAATATTTTCGCATTCGGAGGAGAAATCTAGTGATTGGAATTCCGTGATAAGATTCCTCTGCAATGGCAAACGCCTTTGCTTTAATGATGTCCAACCCAAATCCTGTATCATTTCAGTGACACTCTCTCCCCTGTTTCGCGATAGTACAAAACGTGCTGCCCTTCTTTGAATTTTTTCGATGTACTCCGTCAGTCCTATCTGGTAAGGATCCCACACCGCGCAGCAGTGCCGGTATTCTGAAAGAGGACGGACAAGCGTAGTGTAGGCAGTCTCCTTAGTAGGTCTGTTACATTTCCTAAGCATCCTGCCAAGAAAACGCAGTCTTTGGTTAGCCTCCCCCCACAACATTTTCTATGTGCTCCTTCCAATTTAAGTTGTTCGCAATTGTAATTCCTAGGTACTTACTTGAATTTACGGCCTGTAGATTTGACTGATTTATCGTGTAACCGAAGTTTAACGGATTCCTTTTAGCACTCATGTGGATGACGTCACACCTATCGTTATTTAGGCTCAATTTCCAGTTTTCGCACGATACGTACATCTTTTCTAAATCGTTTTGCAATTTGTTTTGATCTTCTGATGACTTTACTAGTCGACGAACGACAGCGCCATCTGCAAACAAGCAATTCCATCTCGTTTCCAATATCTCGGATTTAACATGTTTTTGTGACCACATTGCCTGTTCCTTTACTCACCCCTGTTCTCTCTGTTTATTCTCTGAATGCTTTAGACTGAAAAAATTCCATTCCGCCGGTATTTTACATTCAAGAACTGTATTACATTTGTATTAATAACATCATCGGTTGTGGACTGAAGAATTTAATAAGTAAACGTGTTCTCTCCTGGTGTGCTTGGATGTCTTAATATGTGTGTGTATTATACACTGGGTGTGCAGAACTTTACCAAATTAATTTTCTCGTTACGTGTCACATACACGTAAGGTAGTTAGATGAAACTTGGAACTTGCCAAGAAAGAACTTCTGTAGTGTGGCACAGAAAGTAAATTTTAAAAAAAGTACATGCTGAGACTAACAGAAGTGGGACTTTTATTTGACGCCAATAATTACACGGAATTCACCGCGATCTATGATGGTCTGCCGGACAATACAAAAGGCGGAACATGGTTATTAATACGATGTGTGATCACCGCGGACGAAGATGCGTGCTCTGCAGTGCAGTCCTATGTTCTCCGCTAAACTGATACGGAGTTCCTCTGATAGGGCGGTCCATTCCACCATCAGCGCGTTGACAACTGCTGAACTATCTTTGGTACACGAACACTAGCAGCAATATGTTTCCCCAATGCATCCCACACGTCCCTGATGAGATTTAAGTCGGGGGAACTAACAGGCTAGCCCATTCCCCTAATATCCTCTCGTTCCAAGATTCCTCCACCTGTGCAGGTCGATGCAGTCGCTCATTGTCAGCCATAAAAATGAAGTCAGTAATGAATGCACTCGCGAAAAGGCGCATATGGAGGGAGGGGGGAAGTATCGTAGCACAGTAACGTAGACAAATGAGTGTGCAGTGTTCAAAGATTTGAAGGTCAGTCCGCCTGGTACAACATTATGGACCTCCCTCACCAAAACACCACGACCAAAAAAATAGTGTTCGACAATATTCCTAGACACACTACTCTCATACAGTGAGAAGTGGGATAACATGTCTCCTAATAGAATGAATCACGTTTCTTTTTACACCAGGTCGATGGTCGTGTCCTATATGCCATCATCAAAATGAACAGCTGCTCACAAACTGCGCTGCCCAACAGTGAATGTCCAAGGTGGGGGGGGGGGGGAGGGGGGGAGGGTAGTATTGTACTATAGGGGCCATTCATCTGGATTTTCATATGACCTATTACAGATGCGGATTAAGTAATCATTACGAAATAGGACCTACGTGCCTTCATGTGCGATGTTTTACCCGATGGTGTCCTCCAGACAGATAATTGACCGTGTCACGAAAGCAGAATCGTGCTAAAATAATTTGAGAGGCTACAGTAATCTGTCCATAATTTACGAGGATTGTGTGCCACATGCTTCTGGATGTGTTGAGGCCATGCCACACAAAACCGTTGTTGTACTGCGCAATAGAGGTAAACGGATACGCTGTTAATAAAGTGTTGACATGGTTCTGTTTCATCAGAGTATCGCTGACATAACCTGTACTGGCCATGGCGTGCCAAACTGCAGGCAAGCCAGATGTACGGGCAGCGTGCAAATCGAGCCTCAGCGTGTCTCGGCTTCGCTCGGTACTTCTCGGAAATACCCGGAACAGCGCCAAATTTCATCCAGAATTGAAGTACTGCATTTTTCGGTTGGCACAGTTCTCTTCAGTTCGGCAGAATCTGGGTGTCAATACCGTTTAGCCTTCGCTAATTGTTCTTGGTATACAGGACAGTTCACAGATAGAGTGGCTGTCAACACGAAAAGAGAGAGCCTATCTAACTGAAGAGGAGTGGCATGTGAGAGGGATGAGAATTCTCAGTATCCATTACACAGGCGCATAATCGATGGCCATTGCAGATTTTCTGTGAAAGATTGCAACACAACTAGGAAAGATTTGGTTGAAAACGAAAGAGAAAAAATTATGATGATCGACAGATGTGTTCCTTTGTTCTATACGTCAGTAAAACCACTGTGAAGTAATGAATTAATAAGCAATCTGTTGCACATAAGGAATTTAATTTCTTGATAGGTTATGGGCACTTAGTACCCTTCTTCTAAAAGTTATGCCTATGTCATTATTTCCGAACGTCAATAATAAAGTGCATAAGCACAATGCCATAGTCCTACAAAATATATGCAGGAGCAATAAGTAATACAATAATGAGATCATTAATAGAACAAGAGCTCCTGGATGCCTACGTGGTAGCCCACAGTGTCTAGTACATAGGAGTTGATTGGCTCATGTTCTGGCGTCATGACTGCACTTTTTGTTTCGCTTCTCCATACTAGTTTCATGCAGTCACTGTGATCTACATGTAGGCATATAAGAGCTAGTAGTGTATTAATTGTTTAAGTATTGTGTTACTTATTGCTCCTGCATATATATTTTAGGACCATAGCATTGTACTGTATTCTCTTTATTACTGACACTCGCAAATAATGCGATAGACTTTACCTTCTGAGGAAGAGCACTAACTGCTCGAAACCGGTTAAGAAATTAAATTTGTTATATGTAACTGATTGCTTATTGTTTCATTAAATAATATTACAGTTGCTTAATATGGACAAAATACTGAACCTACTGTGCGAAATTTCCAGGCATGGAGCTCAGAAATTTTACTATTCATACAACCAATTTCTTCATGAAGTCGCTCTATAAACTTTCCATGGAATTGAAGAAAGAGTATGGATAGTTTATACATTATTGCAAAGTACGTTGGTTAATCCTTAACTCACAAGGTGACTTTTCTGCAACGAATATTAGGAGATGTAGTCTCTGAGTCCCTTAACTACAAACCAACATTTAAGCTGTAAATCATTTGAAAATTTAATTTATGTTATATAACATGTATGGCTACAACTATATAAGTATTGTTCAAATACTTCTTGTTGATTTTATTGCACTAAATATAGCCAACAGTATTTTATTTTTGAATCAAGCAAAAATCACACACTTTTGTAAAGCTTTCTCAATAGTACACAAAACCAACTGTTAGAGAACTGAACCTTACGTTGTAGAAAATTATGATATTACTGTAGAAAGCAAATTTTCGCATAAAACTAATATGCGGGGTTTAAACTTGCATATAAAAACTGAACTCGATTGCCAGGAAAAGAAAGGCTGCAAAATTAATATTCATTATTGAGGTCTACACCTTTGTTTATCACCACTCAGAACACGTTTAATTTTAACTAAGTATTTTGTTGGCGAAACAGAAAGGTCTTCATCACCATTGCCCTGAAGTTCTTCCTCTGAACGGTCCTCTTGTTCGCTAGCAGAATTTGATTACTGGCTATTGGAAAATCGTTGTCTTCTTTGTCTACTTATTGTTCTATATCACTGACATCATTCTCCATCCACTAACTAAAAATTTCGTCGAACTTATAATGTGTAAAATTGTAACATTCTTGCGAACACATTTTGTACTGAACTGAAGAAAGCAGGTGCGTAGTTCACAAGGCGTGGTCTAGGAGAGCCCATCACATGACAGCAACACATCTCAACAACAATCAAATAAGCTGATAACGCAACTGACAATAACAATTTGTCGGGTTGGTGATTTTTTTAGCGAGTTAAGGGTTAAATCAAGGGCATGCCTGCAACGATTTATGGATTTAAAACCCATTATTGTTGAACTGAAGAAGGAAAAAGGTCTGCAGGAACGAAAATCAGTTCATCTGCACTTAAAGTGAACATGACAGCACTCTGAACGCAATTAAGACATTGCAAGATGAGAAACAGTAATTCCTGATCTGATAGGGATGCTTTTAACAGAAAAATCGCATTGTAGAAGGGAAAAACTATGTCAAATTCTCTCGAGTTTCCAAGTCTTACTGGTTTTAGAAAAGGCGAGGTTTAAAGAACTCAATGTGAGCCTGAAAGAATTACAAGGATATTGTACTGTAGCGACGTGAGGACCTAGAAACGACGGAGAGGCTTCGTCCCGCCGAAGCCCTCAGTGGTTCACAATCCCACAACAGGCCACAGCAGTCCACTCACACCACTGCCACCACAGCATCGAACCCAGGGTTATTGTGCGGTTCAGCGGCCTCCAGTGGACTCCGCCCCCCCTCCCCCCTTACCCCACCACGAACGCCTCATACCATACCAGACGAGCGTAATCCCAAATGTTTGCGTGGTAGAGTGATGGTGGTGTACGCGTACGTGGAGAAAGTGTTTGCGAAGCAGTCGCGCCGACATAGTGTAACTGAGGCGGAATAAGGGGAAGCAGCCCGCATTCGCTGAGGCAGATGCAAAACCGCCTTTAAAATCGTCCACAGGCTGGCCGGCACACCGGACCTCGATACCAATCCGCCGGGAGGGTTCGTGCCGGGTAACGGCACTCCTTCCTGCTCAGGGAGCAGCGCATTATCCCACGCGGCTAGCCAGGTGGGCACATTACGAGGATAGCTTTCAAAAGTTTGAAAACACCACCAGACTTACATCTGTTTTCGAGCTGTTTTCTAGATCGCTTGCCATTTCAGGTGAAAGTGTCTCTCTGCATGTGCAGATGTACTTGACTGATCTGGAACGTAATTCCTGTTCTAATCACAAATGCTTTTACCTTAAAACTGTCCAGGACGTCCTCAGGTAGGTTCTTCACGTCTCCATAATGAGCTTGCAATCGTGCTGCAATATTATGATCAACATATGTGTATGAAAAAGATTTTTGTTTGTTTGTTATGAAGCTAAATGCGTCATGATTGCGAGGGAACCTGAGTGTGAAAATACGAGAAATTGCCTGCATCTGTTCATATGCTGACGCGTTATCACACATAAAAATTGTATCTTCAACATTCCAAAACTAAATCAATTGTATAGAAATTTGTCTTGTTTGCGACCTATGTCGCTGAGAGATGTGAAATACAAAATCAAATCATACACATTGGGACTGCATTGACACTTAAACGCAGTGTGTTTGCAGTTTCCCCATTATCCCCCTTTTCTTTCCAACGTGCCTCAGTGGTGGGGGAAGTGTGCAGCGTGGCTAAGCGCTACGGCACTCGTGCCACAGCCTTGATGTCTGCGCCTGCTGTAATCTGTCTCTCTCACCACTTATTTTCATATCTAACCATTGGAATTAGTCTCATTCATCACAATTCAATCTGCCTTTCGATTTTTCTCCTAATGTTCTTTATGAGACCGTTATGGTGATCTAAATTTTTAATACATTTATGCTGTTTGTTTTCAGTTAATAAGAATTCTTTCCTGCCTAATTTCTTTAGAAAGTTTTTTATTTTCTTCTGTCCAGCTTGGTTCTCTGACTTTCTTCAAGCTTACCTGTATATCTCTACTGCTTCTACTTTTAATTTCCTTCGCAGTTTTCATGAGATCTGCACTCCAAAACCATATTTTAAAACAGTTCAAGTATGTGTATTGGTCAGTGGCTTCTTACATAGCTATTATGAGACAGTAATTCTCCTAGAGTACCATAGTTTTCTCTACAAGTGCAGTTAGCTCTGAGAACCATAGCAATGTCCACTGGTTTTCATCACCCTCCTATTTGTTGGTGTTTTGAGCTGTGAAAGTGTGATCGAGATATTGACATACGACGGCGTTACGGTTACCAGCTGTCTCTAAAACTCTGCTTTCAGCATGTAACACAGCTTCATTAGGACGTTAAAATCAACAGTTTCCTTGAGAATAAAGTTTTATTTGTTGTGACAGCTGGGTTTGGATGGGTATAAAATATCATGAGAATATCTCCCAAATGAAACACAGTTTCCATGAAGCTGAAAGCACAACGTATAAATGACATTAAAATAAAAATGTTTAAAAGCATACACTCTTAAATTTACACACCACGTAAGACATCTTCACACATACTATGTCAAAAAATTGGAGTCTTGACAGTGGGCTCAACTGATGGTGGGCTGCCATTACATAAGATATCTACCAGGGGGCATGTTTGTAGTATTGCAAACATTCTTTCAAGGACGACGGACAAATTAATCCCAAAAACATAGAAAACTTTTAATATAGTATGAACAAACATCAGTCATGTTTTACCTGGTATGAAAATTTAACACAAATGGCTCTGAGCACTATGGGACTAAACATCTGAGGTCATCAGTCCCCTAGAACTCAAAACTACTTAAACCTAACTAATATAAGGACATGACACACATCCATTCCCGAGGTTGAATTAGAACCTGCGACCGTAGCGGTCGCGTGGTCCCAGACTGAAGCGCCTAGAACTGCTCGGCCACATCGGCCGGCAAATATAACTGTCACTGTTCTTAAGTACACTACTCACCATTAACATTGCTACACCACGAATATGACGTGCTACAGACGCGAAATTTAACCGACTGGAAGAAGATGCTGTGATATGAAAATGATTAGCATTTCAGAGCATTCACACAAGGTTGGCGCCGGTGGCGACACCTACAACGTGCTGACATGAGGAAAGTTTCCAACCGATTTCTCATACACAAACAGCAGTTAACCGGCGTTGCCTGGTGAAACGTTGTTGTGATGCCTCATGTAAGGAGGAGAAATGCGTACCATCACGTTTCCGACTTTATAAAGGTCGGATTGTAGCCTATCGCGATTGTGGTTTATCGTGTCGCGACATTGCTGCTCGCCATGGTCGAGATCCAATGACTGTCAGCAGAACATGAAATCGGTGGATTAAGGAGGGTAATACGGAACGCCGTGCTGGATCCCAACGGCCTCGTATCACTAGCAGTCGAGATGACAGGTATCTTATGCGCATGCCTGGAACGGATCGTGCAGTCACGTCCCGATCCCTGAGTCAACAGATGGGGACGTTTTCAAGACAACAACCATCTGCACGAACAGTTCAACGACGTTTGTAGCAGCATGGACTATCAACTCGGAGACCATGGCTGCGGTTACCCTTGACGCTGCATCACAGACAGGAGCGCCTGCGATGGTGTACTCAACGACGTACCTGGGTGCACGAATGGCAAAACGTCATTTTTTCGTATGAATCCAGGTTCTGTTTACAGCATCATGATGGTCGCATCCGTGTTTGCCGACATCGCGGTGAACGCACATTGAAAGCGTGTATTCGTCATCGCCATACTGGCGCATCACCCGGCGCGATGGTATGGGGTGCCATTGGTTACACATCTCGGTCACCTCTTGTTCGCATTGACGGCACTTTGAACAGAGGACGTTACATTTCAGATGTGTCACGACCCGTGGCTCTACCCTTCATTAGATCCCTGCGAAACCCTACATTTCAGCAGGATAATGCACGACGGCATGTTGCAGGTCCTGTCGGGTCTTTCTGGATACAGAAAATGTTCGACTGCTGCCCTGGCCAGAACATTCTCCAGATCTCTCACTAATTGAAAACGTCTGGTCAATGGTGGCCGGGCAACTGGCTCGTCACAATACGCCAGTCACTACTCTTGATGAACTATGGTATCGTGTTGAAGCTGAGTGGGCAGCTGTACCTGTATACGCCATCCAAGCTCTGTTTGACTCAATGCCCAGGCGTATCAAGGCCGTTATTACCCCCAGCGGTGGTTGCTCTGTGTACTGAGTTCGTAGGATCTAGGCACCCAAATTGCGTGAAAACGTAATCACATGTCAGTTGTAGTATAATGTATTTGTCCAGTTAATACCTATTTATCATCCGCATTTATCTTGGTGTAGCAATTTTAATGGCCAGTAGTGTAGTTTTATAATTGACGTCTTGTATTCCTTTTACTTGTTCTTTCGTGTTAATTATGCTCATTTTGACAGACGCTCTGGTAATTGGCTGTGGCTGAAACGCATCAAGAAATATAACGGCGACCAGTTTCTGTTTTCAGGGTGTTGCTTAAGCGTATATGCAACATACCGCAACTGCGATGCGGGTATAAGATCACCCACGTGTATTCAAGGGATTAGTGTGGCATTTGTGTCTTTTTGGTGTGTGTGGTGAATGTCGAAATGTGAACAATGGCGACGTTATTACCGAATATGTCTTGACATGTTCAACGTGCTATTATTTTTCTCCTTATTGCCGACGGACAAGCATCAGAAGATGTCTGTCGGAGAATGGAGAATGTGTAAGCAGCATCATGTCGGTCGAAAACTCGAAAACCACTGATGTGGATTGATGCTCCAAGTTCAGTTCTGGTCGCGAGTCGACACAAGACGCCAGTCGATTTGGAAAAGCAACCCCATCCAAGTGGGAGACACACGACCACCAGCCCTATACTTCTTATCCCTCCCCACGCGATTATCATGCTTCGGACCCTCGGAAAAGGCATTGAGGGTTCGACGAATCGCGTAAGACGAGGATGTGCAGCAGGCACTTATGGACTTCTTCAGGCATCTGGTCACGGTGTTTTAGCAATTATCTTCACGCTCGTGTGTCGGTGGGTTGATTGGCTGAATGCTCAAGGCGATTTCGCCAGATTGGCTTACCGACTCCGGACTGTATGTCCTTTGAACGGAAACTTTTTGATCGTCCCTTACGTAGCTTCTTAATAACAAATGGTGACGTTAGCGACGTAATAAAGCTGTGATACAGGATGTGCTCAGATTTTACGTGAATTTCTCCACCGCAGTCTTTTCTATCCCTGACTGCTCTGCTGGCCAGTCGGTCACCGACCTCCCGAAGACAAATGGAGGAGACGAAACGCGACAGATCTCACAGTTCCATCTGAGACCTCCAGGGAAATTACACCGGGAAACCTCGAGCAACAAGCAATACTTTCTCACATTTGTATGGGTGTTTCGAAGATTAATACCACTCGTGAGGCAGAAGACAGATGACACTTTCCTCTGGCTTTATCGATCTCTCGCCGCCCTAATACCAGTGCTGCTGTCCGAGACAAACACTCCTTCACCAGTCCATTACGTCAGACTGGAAGGGGGTGACATTTCCTAATGACTCAAGCAAAGCAAGCTCACATGGTGGGCTCCACTTATTGTGAGAAAACGATCCCAGATGTCATTAACGCTATTTCTTGAAGAAAATGTTAAGAAATAGTTTTCCTGGCATCTAAACTTCTCAAATAATCCTGCATCAATATTATCCATCAACTATCCCAGGCTACTGAACCAGGTCCCCTTTGAGGGCTCCCTACCTAATTGATTCCGAGGGCCACAAAAATCTTATTTACAGTATTACATGTAAATAGTGACCCTATTTTTAAATGCTAAGGTGCTCTTCTCATTCCTAAGTATAGTCTTACGTCAAAGCTTCAACACAGCAGGTCAGGTACAGGATTATTCTAAAAGATCTTCACAGTTTCAAGGGATTGTAAAAAGAAAATATTTCTAATGAGTTAAGGTATTGTATAAATGTATGGATGGAGAAACTCGGGAAGTTTCTTTTTTTGCAGTGGTTTTCAGCATCATGGATGTCCGACCAATGGTGGAGGAATTTTGCTTGATCCAGTTCTGCAAGACAGAGTCCAGAACTGCAGTGCATTTTAAATCCAGGAAAACAGTCACCAAGGTTCCGCCTATCAGACAATACATTCATGAGTGGATACAGAATTTTAAGAAAACTGGAAGACAAAAGCAGGTGGCTCCTATCAACATCTAAAGAACAGGTTAAACAGATCAGGGAAACTTCCCGACATGCAGTATAGACAGCATGTATGCCGTCTGACGAACTGTTCACACCTTGAACGTTTGTGAACATGACACAGAAAACTTCTTGGGTTGCCGTTTATATACCAAGAATGAGATAATACCTTACCAAAACAGAAAATTTTTTACAATCACTTGAAAGGATTCAAATCATTTTGAACAACCGTGTATTACACACTGTGCATATGTTTCGAAGCAACACCATTCACTGGTTGCAAATTAGCCCGACAATATTCATCTAATATTTGCGAATGAGAGCACTTAACGACTTACAACAAACTTTACACATGATATGGAAACCTTACAAATTTTTTCCTCTATAACACCACCGACAAAAAGATTAAAGAAAAAAATCGCTGGCTATAGTTACGCTGTTCATACAGTGCAACTGGCGCATCAGGCATGACGTTTAAATTTGTTTCACATTCATTGCTACCTGCAGTCGCAAGGAAGTTTGCAGACGGTGACCACATACATCGTTGGATGTACTTGCAGAGTGAGATCACTGTTCCACACGTGGTTTGCCGATCGATGTGGAGCAGCGGTTAGGACAGTGGGCTCGCATTCGGCAGGGAGACGATTCAAATCCGCGTTCGGTCATCCTGATTTAGGTTTTCCGTGATTTCCCGAAGTCACTTCACGCAAATGCCGGGATGGTTCCCTTGAAAGAGCAGTGCCGACTTCCGTCCCCAACTTTCCCTAAACCGATTCGACCGCTGACCTCACTAGTTTTCCCCTCCCCAAAATCAACCAACCAACCAACCACATGATCCAGGAGGAGATATGTCATAAGTACTGCGATGCCTTTAGAGCGAGCCTTTGTTTGAAACTGAGTGCAAATAACACAGTATATATTCATCCACTGTTCGATAATGGCAGTACTTAGCGACTTCCGACAAGCTGTGAACATAATTTCGAACTTTCGTTTGCTGCTTGCATGCTTAACGCCAAATGTTTAGTATCCTAACCCACTTTTAATAAGAAGTTTGAAGCTGCTATATATATATGGGATTGTATAAAGGATAGGGGATTTACTGGCGTTTACTAACAGTAAGACCTGCAGTTATTTTATCCGTGATAGTTGGAGAACATTGTGGCTGTTTTTGTCAGTATCAGTTCAAATGGTTCAAATGGCTCTGAGCACTATGGGACTTAACATCTGTGGTCATCAGTCCCCTAGAACTTAGAACTACTTAAACCTAACTAACCTAAGGACATCACACACACCCATGCCCGAGGCAGGATTCGAACCTGCGACCGTAGCGGTCCCGCGGTTCCGGACTGCAGCGCCAGAACCGCACGGCCACCGCAGCCGGCCTGTCAGTATCAGTGATGGAGAAAACTACATAGCTGCAAGTTTACAACAGATAGTGGTTAAACACAGTTAACCCCCCTCCACCTTCCCCAACTAAACGAATCAGTACATAAAAAATATCTGAAAATGTACAACGATGATAAATAAGTTGAAGTAGAAAGCAGTAAATACTTTTGGTGAAAACCTTTCGGGTTACCAGCCGGATTGCAGTGTTAAAATACAGCTTCGTTTAGATGAGTGTCATATTCATCGTCTTCTGGAGATGTGATCTTACGCATATGTAGGTACTCGCGGAAGCAATGGTCGTATAGGACAGGCCTCACCTCTGACGTTATTTCACCCAATCAGTTACTCACCTCACCGCAGTTAATGAAGGTGTTCGGAGCGAGCAGACCGTAGTTACGGTATTGTGTCTTATGCCGTTCTCTGTGGTAATATCTTCTGCTGCCTGGTTGTTGTTTCTTCAGCGGAGATGTTTCCCCGATCCCAGCGAAAGGTAAGCCTAGCAAATATCTACTGCAGAGAGGGGTTCGAATTGGGCGTCCTGTTGCCTTGCCAATAGAAACAGGTGTTGGCTCGTTGCAGTTAATAATCTCATCCTCTGGCCCCAACGAATCGACGTAAGCGGCTTCACTATATACCGCAACCATTTCTTGGTACTACATAAAATCTCTTCTACATGCGGGACTTTGAAATTTTCATTACATGTCTCGTGAAGATCATATACAGCCACAATCTGTCTCGGTAACCATACGAGCTGTAGTTAGCATTACGTTCAGTTAAATTAACGAAATTTTATTAAGGTCCCAACTATGCTCCCAGATACGCCAAGTAAGCTGAATAACAGTTGATTTAACAAGATTGTATTTCATGTGTATTCCACGCAACTTTTTCGTAGGTAATGTAACCGGAAAGTACGTAAAAGAAAAAAAAAATATGCGTTTCACTTAATCTATACGATTGGGAGTGGGTATTTTATTTTAGAGTAAGGTTACAGAACTTCATGGGTTGTCTATTATGTAGTGCTATAAGTGTTCTTTCTTTTCCTGCACACTTCTAGAAAAACATCATTCGTAGCATTAAGCCTCGATAGTATTTTACTAGTAAATTGCTTCATTTAGCCTTCCAATTTGTGACCATTGAACTCACGTTACTATTCCTGTTCTATTACGAGATTCTTAGGAATTAAAGTTTGGTAATTAGTTCTTGAAGAATGTGCGTTGTATAACGAGCGACTTAATTGAGTCGTAAGAAATAAATACCACAGGTAATTTGCGCGGTGTTTAATGCCATACTACTTTTCTTTAATTTGTTAATTATGGCGTCTGTTGGCTGATGCGCACCGCGTTTACTTTTCTTGTTGCGTTTCAAAGCCCGCTGTGTTGTGGCTGCAGTCTGAATTGCAGTGCGTTTCAGACAGCCCGCACGTGCACCGATAGTTGGCGAACCTACTCGAAGCGTAGTTGTGTCTTTCTCTCTCCTTTACTCCTTAATTGCGTTTCGGGGGGGGGGGGGGGGGCTGGCGGCAGCTTAGGACGCCGCTCTTCAGCCTACAGAACACTAAGAAATCGAATAAGAAGAAATAAATAATAAAACATGTGATGAAAACGACGACTTTTTAAACTATAAAATAGCAGAAAGTTGTGTAAGTTAAAAATATAAAAACAAAGTGTTGGTAATGGTAATTAAGACACACAGTAAGCAGACAGACAGATAAAAAACACTTAACACACATTAAACAGTAGACACGAACATGACACACCACAGCCCAAGGCAGATGGAGGGGGGGGAGGGGTCAGGCAGACCTGGACAGATGAGGGGGGAAGAAAGGGGGGAGTGCAAGAAGCATAATTTGGGTGCGGGGGGGGGGGGAAGTCGATGGGGGGAGAGGACACATGAATGGGGATACGAGAGGTGGTTGGGATGGCAGAGGAGAGAAATGCGAAAGGACTCGGAGGGAGAGAGGGGGCCAAAGAGAGGGTAGGTGGAGTAGAACAGGATTGAATGGGGGGAAGAGGGAGCCCCAGAAAAGGCCAGAGGGAGGGAGGGGGAGGTGCGGGTCAGAATTGATAAGAGGGTTAAATGGAGGAAGAGAGGGCATCATCCGGGAGGGATTGTCGACAGAAGCCACCTTGGAAAAAGAGATGAGGGGTATAAAGGTGGAGGGTAGGTGGGACACAATAGTGAAGACATGGCAACAGGTGGGTCATTGAGAGGAGAAGAGCAATCAGGGGGAGGGGGAGATCAAGTCTGTGGGAGGTGTAGAGGACTCGGATATGTTCAAGGAAAAGGAGCAGATGAGAGAAAGGGATCAAGTCATAGAGGATCCGTGTGGGGGATGGGAGACATGTACAGAAGGTGAGGCAGAGTGCACGGAGCTTGATGATCTGGAGGGACTTATAGAATTGGGGTGGTGGGGTGGAGATTCAGGCAGGACTGGCATACCAGAGGATGGGATGGAGCAAGGATTTGTAGGAGTGGAGGATGGTAGAGGGGTTCAAACACCATGTCTGGCCAGAGAGGAGTGCGAGGAGACAGAGGCGGTTGTGGGCTTTGGATTGCAGAGACCAGAAGGGTCCAGTTAAGGTGACAGTTAGTGGTGAGACCAAGGTGGGTGAGTCTGGGGCAGAGGTGGACAGGACGGGAGCAGATGGTAGGGGAATATCAAGGAGCCGGAAGGAGCTAGTTGTATGATCTACGATGATTGCCTGGGTCTGGGAAGGATTTATTTTTAGGAGCCACTGGTTACACCATGTGGCAAGAAGATCAAGGTGATTCTGGAGAAGGCGTTGGGACCAATGAAGGGCAGGAGTGAGGGCAAGTAGGGCAGTGTCATCGGCATACTGCAAGAGGTAGACTGGAGGGGTTGAGGCACATCTGCTGTGTACAGGAGGTAGTAGTGTGTGTGCGCGCTCCTTGTTTATATAGGGCACCATGGAGGTAAAAAAAAAAAAGAGGGGAGGTGTCATTACGTCACAATCTTGAAGCGGATGTCCGCTATCTTAACTAGCCCAAAGCATTAGGTTCACCACTTTCATAGCCCCGTAGTACACTGCAGTAACACTTTCCAATGACGTCACTGTGGCAGTTTCATATTACTAGAGCCAACACGCATTCAAGAACGGAGAATCTTTCGAAGCTGTATGTAGTCTAATCTTAAAGCTTTTTGTAGTACTGTTAATCTGTAAGACTTCATGATAGCAGATTCCAGTAAAAGATGCAGTTCTCGTTAGTATGTACATTACCAGCTGCGAAGTAACAGGCTAAGAAGCGCGTATTTCCTGCTGAGCTGAGCGAGCAAGCGAGTTCAGGCCTACATTCGCGACGTACGCGCCGCGGCCTGTCTTTCTCGTGGGGTACGGACGACACTGTGTGACGTCAAGCGCGCGCGGAGAATTTACTCGCACCGCCCCACGAAGCAGCGTAGCCAAAATAGCTATTACAGGCATCACAGACGAGTGACGCATCGCAGCGATCGGTCGTCAGCGATATCGCTTGCAATCGGCTGCACACGACAGGAGCAGTCGCACCACTGTGTCGAGGGGTTGTGCTATGGAAAAATAAATACCTTGGTTAGCAGCAGCGGCAGTTTCTCTCCGTACACAAGCCACCTGACGTCAATGAACGGCATAGTATATTATTAAATGAAACAACAAGTTTACTGTTACCAGTCACCATTTTATTCATTTCCACAACGCGTTTCAAAGGTTTAAACCTCCATCATCAGGTGGATTTACATTAGTTAGTATGACATTCGTGTGTGTGTTGCGTTACGGTTTTTTGTAGGAACTTGTGACACTGTCTAGTGGAGAATAAAGACACTATTTCAGAACATGGTTTGGGGTTTCTTCTGATAAAAAAATTAAACTTATTTACAGCGGTAAACACAAAATAAGTAAAACAGAGTACCTAAAGTGGTCACAGGTTCCTTTCGCTGTCATAACACATCACATGTATACTGTCATATTTGTAAACAAATATGGAGTCTGGAAACTGATGGGTGGAAGGTTCGTATAGCACAAGAGATTATCGCAAAGTACGAAGAATATACATCGTAACAACATTATTACAGAATAAATTTTTAACGGATTTGGAGGTGTTTGTTTTGAGGTGTCGAATACATATGTTTGAATAAATACGTCAGGTTGCACATAATTCTGATTTTGACAAGCTAAAACAGCATAAACTTCAAACTCGTTATTCAATCGCATAGTGTATTATGTACAGTGACCTACAGGTCCGACTGATGATTTTGAGTATATTACTGAAGGTAATGACTTAAACAGAACAACGTTGTGTAATGTGACGTGGGCACTTTAAACGTGCATGTCAACTCTGTTATCGGACTGTGAACGATAGTGCATGGTACCCATATGTTCCAAAAGGCCCCTCGCGAAAATACGATTATTGCGGGTCAGACCTCCGGTTCCATCGATCCGGTCGTTAGCCTAACGTCTATTTTTGTACCTGTCGAAAGAGCAGGCATACTGTAGCTATCCTACAGTATAGAGTGAAATTTTAAACATACGCACTTTCCCCAGCATTGCAGGTTAATGAGATGTTCTGTAGGGTGCCAATTAGGGCATAAAAAACCACCAATTGTTCACTAGCAGTTCCGTAGAAAACCCTCAGAAACTAATATTTTTGGGTACCAAAAGTACTAATTGTGTGGATGGCCACCTCTACGATTTCAGTTGACTTCATATCGTCAAAATTTATGCCTAATGTCATAAGATAATGTTCTCTGACTACATAGAAACTTTTCTGTATCATTATCTCTTGCCGTACTCATACAGAAAATAGCAGAAACAAGTTTAGCCGTTTTTGTGCCGTGAGTCCATTATTATCTAAATAATCAACGGGCGCCCTCAAAGGGCGCGAGGTGGAGACGCGACTGTGCCTGAAGCAGAACGGCGAGGCCACCTGGAAGCCCAGCTGACGTAGTATTACTGAAACTGCGGCTCTACTGTGTGCGCCAACTATCCACTAGACGTTTGATGTTTCATCTTGTAACTTTCCAGTTTGGGTGGTTCTGGCAGCCTACCTGAGAGGTATTACTGAAACTGCGGTTCTATTGTGTGCGCCTACTACCCACTGGAATTTCGATGTTTCATCTTGTAACCATTCAGTTTAGGCGGTTCTGGCAGCCCAGCTGACGCTGTCTTGCTAAAACTGCAGTTATTGTGTGCGCCTACTACCAACTGGAATTCTGATGTTTCATCTTGTAATTATCCAGTTTAGGTGGTTCTGGCAGCCCTGCTGAGGGGTGTTACTGAAACTGTGGTTCTACTGTGTGCGCCTACTACCGACTGGAATTTTGATGTTTCATCTTGTAACCTTCCAGTTTGGGTGGTTCTGGCAGCCCAGCTGACGCTGTCTTGCTAAAACTGCGGTTACTGTGTGCGCCTGCTACCCTCTGGAAATTTGATATTTCATCTTGTAATCTTCCGGTTTGGGTGGTTCTGACAGCCCAGCTGAGGGGTGTTACTGAAATTGCGGTACTACTATGTGTGCCTACTACCGACTGGATTTCCGATCTTTCATCTTGTTACCATCCAGTTTAGGTGCTTCTGGCAGCCCAGCTGAGAGGTTTTACTGAAACTGCGGTTCTACTGTGTGCGCCTAGTACCGACTGGAATTTTGATGTTTTACCTTGTAACCATCCAGTTTAGTATGTTTTGGCAGCACAGCTGACGTAGTGTTTTTCTGAAACTGCAGTTACTGTGTGCGCCTCCTACCCACTGGGATTTTGATGTTTCATTCCACTTTAGGTGCTTCTGGCAATTATAATGCCATCCGAATGTTGGGAGACTGCATATTTTAAAGAAGCACTGTTAAATTCGTTATATTTATACACCTGAGGATGCAACTGAAATATCGCGAAACAGATTGTGTGTGATCCTGTAATAAAGGAGCTTTTAAAAGCTAATGCGGCTACCGGAAAGTTCTTGGAATATTTTAACAGCTTTTTAAATTTTTTTAAATATTTAATCATTTATCCTGAGAAACATGTATTTGAATGTTCCATAGAGTGACAAGGTGCGGGCGTAAAAAGTGATATAAATTCAATTATAGCCATTACAATGAGACAGTTGTCACTACGTACATGAGGAACATTTTCATGTAAGTAAACACACGATATGAACATGTTTCCGCCTGCTCTGTACTAGGTAGCATCCTACGCTTCTAATTCAATGATTCATCTTCATTAAAAATCAGTTTTCTGTCGTTTTTGTTTTCTCATCCTTTTGGTTCCCTATTTTCTTCGCTAAATATTTCCGTCTCATTATATTTACTTTATTGGTAGTACAGTTACATAAGAGCTTTAAATTCTGTATCATATTACAGTTTAATATCGATTTTCATTTATTAGCTTTATTTTATACCTGACTAGTTTGAGATGAATCGTATGGATACTTCCTCTTCAGATTTTATTTAATTTGTGGCAACCTATGTCCTCAATTATTTGCTGGATGTATTCCAACCTCCATCTTCCTCTGAAGTTTATGCAATCTACAGCTCGCTCTAGTACCAAGGAAGTTTTTCCATGATGTGTTACCAGTTGTCCTATCATTCTATCCCGTTATGTTGCCAGCGTTTTCCATACATTCCTTTCCTCGCCGGCTCATTCCTTACCTTATAAGTGCACCCACTTTTCTTCATTCATCTGTAGCACATCATCTCAAGGGCCCGGCTTCGATTCCCGGCTCTGTCGGAGATTTTCTGCGCTCAGGGACTGGGTGTTGCGTTATCCTAATCATCATCATTGCATCACCATCGACGCGCAAGTCGCCGAAGTGGTGTCAAATCGGAAGAATTGCACCCGGTGAACGGTCTATCCGGCGGGAGGCCCTAGTCACACTACCACATCCCAAATATCCTCGTTGATCCTTTATGGACTGTGGGACAAGGGCTGGCAAGTATTTCATGATGCAATAACTTATTAACAGCCCAATGTATTGTAGAAATTTATTTTATGAATTTCTTGTGTGCTACCAGTTTCGGCATTACATTGATGTCATCTTCAAGCTTCGCAATTATTAAATTTGTAAAGTTTTGGGGATGTAGATAGTAAATGTCATTAAGTTTGTAAAGTTTCTGGGAATCTAGACAATAAATGTCCTATAAAATTGATGTCATTGATTTACTGGACATTACAAACCCCAGTCCTGTGTCGAGAGTAATGTCATGAATTTAATGATCATTACAAACCCTAGTCCTGTGTAGAGAGCAATGTTACCAACAAAGTGGTGTTCATATAGATCATCATAGAACGCGACATTTACCGACTTGCCCACCTGCTTGTTTGAGCCGTTGCCCCGCGTTATCCGTTGCGCAATATTAACATAATAATCAGAATGAGATTTCCACTCAGCAGCGGAGTGTGCGCTGATATGAAACTTTCTGGCAGATTAAAACTGTGTACCGGACCGAGACTCGAACTCGGGACCTTTGCCTTTCGCGGCCAAGTGCTCTACCAACTGAGCTACCCAAGCACGAGTCACGCCCCGTCCTCACAGCTTTGCTTCTGCCACTACCTCGTCTCCTACCTTCCAAACTTAACAGAAGCTCTCCTGCGACCTTGCAGAATTAGCAGTCCTGAAAGAAAGGATATTGCGGAGACATGGCTTAGCCACAGCCTAGGGGATGTTTCCAGAATGAGATTTTCACTCTGCAGCGGAGTGTGCGCTGATATGAAACTTCCTGGCAGGTTAAAACTGTGTGCCGGACCGAGACTCGAACTCGGGATCTTTGCCTTTCGCGGAGAGCTTCTTTTAAGTTTGGAAGGTAGGAGACGAGGTACGGGCAGAAGCGAAACTGTGAGGTTGGGGCGTGAGTCGTGCTTGGGTAGCTCAGTTGGTGGAGCACTTGCCCGTGAAAGACAAAGGTCCCGACTTTGAGTCTCGGTTCGGCACACAGTTTTAATCTGCCAGGAAGTTTCAACATAATAATCATCAGATCATTTAACTGAACATCAGGCCGGCCCCTTAAATTCAATCCTTCCGAGCAATGTATCAAGCGGGCAAGCACGTGTCAGTGTGGCGACTTCGCCACACAAACGTTCGGCACGCTCTAGCATAGATAGAAGGAAAAAGAGGAAGGGAGATACAAAAGGTAACGAAGCATAACCAAACAGAAGGAACCTTTCAGTTTAAATATTTTTTTCTTGATCAGCTGCAGTGCCGCCGGTGCATTTCGCCCAGCTGTGGCTACACACACACTCAAGGCCGGATATTATACCTTCCTCTGTATCTGCATTTCACGAGTGAAATAAACGTACTAACCACTGTCATAGGTGAACCGTTACAGCCTTTGTTTCTTTCTGATATCCAGTATCCGGCTAAGTGGCATCCGTTGACCCACCTCACCCTAAATTGAAATACTAAACACCTTTCTCCAAAGCTGTATCACAGAGGAAGATCGCACTGCAGTTCATTCTCTAAATCCTCGCACAAACGAAAAAATGGCTGACATCGAAATAAGTGTCCAAGGAATAGAAAAGCAACTGGAATCACTCAACAGAGAAAAGTCCACTGGACCTGACGGGATACCAATTCGATTTTACACAGAGTACGCGAAAGAACTTACCCCCCTTCTAACAGCCGTGTACCGCAAGTCTCTAGAGGAACGGAACGTTCCAAATGATTGGAAAGGAGCACAGGTAGTCACAGTCGCCAAGAAGGGTCGTCGAGCAGATGCGCAAACCTATAGACCTATATCTGTGACGTCGATCTGTTGTAGAATTTTAGAACATGTTTTTTGCTCACGTATCATGTCGTTTCTGGAAACCCAGAACCTAATCTGTAGGAATCAACATGGATTCCGGAAACAGCGATCGTGTCAGACCCAACTCGCTTTTTTTGTTCATGAGACCCAGAAAATATTAGATACAGGCTCCCAGGTAGATGCCATTTTCCTTGACTTTCGGAAGGCGTTCCGTACAGTTCCGCACTGTCGCCCGATAAACAGAGTAAGAGCCTACGGAATATCAGACCAGCTGCGTGGCTGGATTGAAGAGTTTTTAGCAAACAGAGCACAGCATGTTATTCTTAAAGGAGAGACGTCTACAGATGTTAAAGTAACCTCTGGCGTGCCACAGGGGAGTGTTATGGGATATTTGCTTTACACAATATACATAAATGACCTAGTAGATAGTGTCGGAAGTTCCATGCGGCTTTTCGCGGATGATCCTGTAGTACACAGAGAAGTTGCAGCATTAGAAAATTGTAGCGAAATGCAGGAAGATCTGCAACGGATAGGCACTTGGTGCAGGGAGCGGCAACTGACCCTTAACATAGACAAATGTAACGTATTGCGAATACATAGAAACAAGGATCCTTTACTGTATGATTATATGATAGCGGAACAAACTCTGGTACCAGTTACTTGTGTAAAATATCTGGGAGTATGCGTGCGGAACGATTTAAAGTGGAATGATAATATAAAATTAATCGTTGGTAAGGGTACCAGGTTGAGAGTCATTGGAAGAGTCCTCAGAAAATGTAGTCCAACAACAAAGGAGGTGGCTTACAAAACACTCGTTCGACCTATACTTGAGTATTGCTCATCAGTGTGGGATCCGTACCAGGTCGGGTTGATGGAGGAGATAGAGAAGATCCAGAGAAGAACGGCGCGTTTCGTCACAGGGTCATTTGGTAACCGTGATTGCGTTACGGAGATGTTTAGCAAACTCAAGTGGCAGACTCTTAAGAGAGGCGCTCTGCATCGCGGTGTAGCTTGCAGTCCAGGTTTCGAGAGGGTGCGTTCCTGGATGAGGTATCGAATATATTGCTTCCCCCTACTTATACCTCCCGAGGAGATCACGAATATAAAATTAGAGAGATTCGAGCGCGCACGGAGTCTTTCCGGCAGTCGTTCTTCACGCGAACCATACGCGACTGGATCAGGATAGGGAGGTAATGACAGTGGCACGTAAAGTGCCCTCCGCCACACACCGTTGGGTGGCTTGCGGAGTATAAATGTAGAGGTAGATGTAGATGTACCGCTGGCCAGTGGAACACCAGTTGGTGGCAGCTGTCGTGATGGACGAGCACCGGTGCGACCCTCTACACGGGCCGATACAGCCCACCAATTAGCAGCGCTCCATTGTCGCGGCGACGTCTTTGTGTGCAAATGGGATCGGCGGCTGCACACGAGCTCCGCTGGGGTCGTTCCCTGGCCCAGTTTATTTCCTAGCGCCGCTTTGCAGGTGAACCTTCTGTCTCATTTGCGGGTCATGAATTCATAGCTGCTTCTCTACGTTACGATTATTACCAAGCTTCTTGCAGCTGTCCATAAAAAGAAAACCTTCCTTACAGAGGCCCTCTATAAGCCTCCATATGAGCCTTAATTTCCCAAGTTTTCTCACCATGCCCGTCTGGCTAGTGCAGAGAAAATGCTGAAAGAGTTGAAAGCAAATAATTGGCTAGTTTACAATTTTAAACGTTGCTGTCTTTCTTAACACAATGAACTGGTAGCAAATTGTTATTTAATACATTGACCTAGGTTTAGTGATACAGGGTTGCCGAACTTTGTGGCCGAACGGTTCTAGGCGCTTCAGTCTGGAACCGAGCGACCGCTATGGTCGCGGTTCGAATCCTGCCTCAGGCATGGATGTGTGTGATGTCCTTAGGTTAGTTAGGTGTAAGTAGTTATAAGTTCTAGGGGCCTCAGATGTTAAGTCCCATAGTGCTCAGAGCCATTTGAATCATTTTTGATACAGGGTGGTAGCCTATCTCCGATGTTCTCCAAGCTGTATATTGAGTGAACAGTAAGGAAATAAAATCCGTGGAGAAGAAATAAAAACTTTTTCATAATGTGAGACCACAGTCATTATATATTTCTTTAAAGTCAGTACCGCCGTTAGACTGTATCTTATTTGCAGTTTTACATTTACACGATCATGATTTTGGCTTCAAAGTGCCATATTATCAAGTGTTTTCAGTGGTATACAGTTCCTAACATGGCATACTGTCGTATTTAAAATACACTATTAGACACTTTGTCTAAGGGTCAATATTTCTGGTACAGCCTACAAGGAATATAGATATTTTATCAACACCCGCTGAGGGTACTTTCCACACTACTAACACACACCGTTAATCTTCAAACCTCTGTATATATATATATATATATATATATATATATATATATATATATATATATATATATATATATATATATACATTGATGATGATTTTTTCGCCGGTATATCGATATCGTAATGGCAACATCGAGTGGCAATATTATTATTTTATATTATGTTTTTCTTTGCAGTTTTTGGTACATATTTGAAATTTTTTGGAAATAGTAGTAGAATATAATTTCACCCTCACTGTGTGAATGGGTCTTACTACTTTTTTAGCATTCATCGCGTCCAATATTTCTCTTTGACAGTGTGGAAAAAGTATAGATACCCGAAAGAAGAAGTCCGATTGCAGTGATGGGTAGCGACGTGAATGGAATAACAAGATTTCTTCACATCTGCATTTTTCAAAAGTTGTTGCTGAGTACGCATGAGCAAAACTCTAAATGACAAGATTTGTCTATGTTGTTGGAGGACACCTTTGAGGGGAAATGGCTGACGTAATCATCACTTGGTGCTACCAACAGAAACTGCGACGCTTAACTTCATCACGCAATTTTGACTTTAAAATTGCTAGGTCCTTGGCGTTTGCAGAAATGAAGAGAAAAAAAAAAAGAACCTTTTCATATTGTCGACTTGAAGTGTTCCGGATAAACCCAATATAAAAAGGAACCGAACGACGGGTAGGTCGGACACCTTCTATTGCGCCACTTACGCCCATTACCATTGTTAGCAGATAGATTATCTCCAAGCGTGAACGTGCATCGTTACCTTTTCAATTCATGCCCTAAGGCATGTAAGTAGGCCGCCAGCTTGTTGATGTAGAGAATATCCAATAATAAATGGCGATGGAGCTTAGTGATATGTTTTCCTTTATTTTTGATTTACTATTAGGGATTTTTTAAAAATCTTTTCCAGCAAAAGATTATATAGCAACTGAAATTGTTGAAACATAAAAGACTGAAATATTGTGTAACGTTCCTCAAGGACAATAAATTAACGTTCATCGTTAAATTAAAAACAAAGTTCCACCGGTGGCCGCACTTATTGTGTAGTTAGTTAATACTGCTTATATTCTTGTATCAATGTCTCTGAGCATTTTAAATGGAGAAATAATAATATAAATACTTCTGAAGAGAAGTATTTAGTAAAATTTTTCTCTAAAGTGAAAAGAAAAGCGTAAGATTGAATTTTGACAGTTACGATATAAAGTTTAAGCTGTCAGAGAGGTTAACTGCCTCTGGTAGAAAAGATATATTTTATCACATCGAAGCAATACGCCAGTGTTTTTGTGTCGTTAATTTTCTTTAACGTTGATTTAACAATCTGATGGAAATAACGATTTCTTTTATTATCTAAAGAAATACATTTTTATATTAATCCTCCTCAAATACAGGGCACAGACATAGGATTGTTTTATCGTAAGCAAACATGACTGACAGATTGCAATACTCGGGTACGTAATATTCTGTGCGTCTATGCAATGAGAGTCCCACTAGTATCTATATTGGCATTTATTTGAGCGGAAGTTATAAGTAGGGGAGGAATGTGTGAATTTGTGATTTGCCGACTTGGAATTACAACGTTGTGAGTTTTTATTTGGGTGTTGAATTGAGGCGGAGCTGGACATCTTCTGAAAAGAAAAAAAAAAAAAACTATTTATCCAATGTGTTGGTGTCAGATTAATTTTTTTGCATATAACTTACGCGTAAAGGTTGCCTACTCTTTTCAACACTAACTGCCTAAATAAAACTGTGGTGTTACATTACTTAAGGAAGTTGTTGTTACCAAAGTATAGGCCCCACGAACATACATTAGTTTAGAGGTTGGGATCTTCTGTCGAAGATAATAACGTTTCTTCAGGGGTAGCAGTTCAAGTCCATCAATGAATGAATGATCGGGCTACTAATACCCCTGGGTTGTGGCTGTCATTCTCATATTGTACTGTGAAACACTGAAGTTGACTTTCATTGAACCGTCTTTTCCCATTGTTCTAAACGATGGGAAATGCGTTTAAAAAGATCTGGCGACCAGTCCTTATAGTTCTTAACAATGTAACTATCTTCAAGGTAGTTGACAGTGAATGAGTTCTTATTATTGGCAGAATGAAGAATAAGTTCAATATATTCTTTCACAGTGTCAACCCTAGCAGTTCGTCATAACTTTCTTCTTATACCCCCAAACACCCTAACACAAGGTAGCAAAGAGTGCCCCCAGATATGAGAGTATTGAAAATTTTTTTCAAACATACCAAGCCCTACTAATGCCATAAGGAATCGGACTACTGTATTCTTAAGGTTTTGTCCTGGGCAACCACCAGAGAAAATGTGCATCTCCTTAATATTTTTACCTAAGTAATGTTCTTCGAAAAAGGGAAGCAAGAAACTACAAACCTCATTAGCTCCCTTTTTGGCTATTCCTTCATTGAATACAAAGAAATGAAGTGTGCCAGTCTTAAGGTCGTAAATACAGAGAGTAGACCCAACGCAGACGTAGGTAAAACACATCCCGCGCTGGAATGCAGGGAAGTGGTTCGTCCTGCTTAAAATCCATAATGTGCCGTCGACATCGTCGTTTTGCTTTAACTTTTCCTGTACAGCTTTTATCTTTATACAAAACTTTTTGGGCCTTCAAATATGAACCATTTGCTCAGCAACAATCACTCTTTCATCAGAATCACAACGGTAAGTGTTTGTTTGTTTAGTTTTAAGTTCCTCACAGCAACCACAAACATCTTTTTGAGGTCTACCAAACCTGTAAGTATAATTTTCGTTGAAAAACTTTAAATAAAATCCCTATTTTACATCCAAATAAGGGAACGTCTCTAGAAATAACGATTGCATGATCTTTACATTCAAACAGGCCTACATATACTTAATATCTCTGTTTGCATAGTGAGTAATTTTTACCTCGAACGATTCAATGTGTTCCTATATCTTATCAATAACGTCACGTTTTACTCTCTCACTCTGCCCCCCATGCTCTTACCCCTGTTATGAACAGGAGATTTCCCAAAAACAGCAGGTCTCCTAATCTTGGAATCATCCTGCCACTCTTCAGGCCATGAATACTAATAAATGCAGTTTCACATACTAGTATTCTCTTTCCCTGAACTTGAACGTGATATTTGAAGTTCTTTTCCCTACTTTTCGGATTATTCTTGCTAGGAAGTCTGCGGGTAATTGCCGTAACTTCCATAAGACCTTGTAGATATCCATCTTGTGCATCCTTGCTCCAGAATTCTTTGAATATTTCCAGGACCTGGGCTCTGTCTATCTTATCAATGGCAACAGCGAAGTTTACAACTACAATAGAAGATAGCAATGTTTAGAATAAGCAAGGGAAAGATAGGCTTTATGTTTCACTATACGTATACAAAACATGTATCCAACATTTAGTTTTTAAATTCATACTTACTAGCAATTTTTCCCCGTTGCAGTTGCAGGAATGTTTGTTCCCTTGTAGTTAATGTACTCTTCTCCTCGCAATCTAACCTTCTTCATTATCTTGTGTTTGTATTCATCATTTTTCCATATGCCTTTCCTGTTGCTACAGCTCTCACCTTCTTCATTTGACTCCATGCTCTCTTTTCAGATTAACTTGCGACTACTAATGAAAGATTAGGCAACCATCACACAAAATTTGTCTTATAAACTGGTGCCAACAATAGATTATGGAATCGGTACCGGTGAAATCTAACTGTTGTTAATATACGGACATAAGCGGTAGGGTACTTCCGGTGATTTAAAAAATATTACAGAAAACTAATGAGAAAATGTAGTATGAAAACGTCACGAATCCTGGACTCGTGACATTTTCGCACCAACTAAATATTTTGGCAACGATTTTCTTGGCTTTAAAGGCAGAGACTCATGACGTTCTCAACACAGACACATGCTTCTACAGCTGGAGAATGCAAAAATACTGAAATCTGAACTTGTGAAAAATTGTACTCGTGACCTTTTAGTACAGTAGTGGCTCTCTATTCCTATGTACGAACAATATATTTGTTTCCGTTCCAGGTTAACTGCCAGAGCCGGCACCATTTGTCAGTCGTCTGCAGGTCATTCTGCAAGTAGATAGTGTCTTCTGCTCTATTGCAGATAACCGCATCATCTGCGAGCATTCTTAAACAGCATCCGACGCTTTCTACTAGATCATTAATACATATTGTAAACCGAGCGAGGTGGCGCAGTGGTTAGCACACTGGACTCGCATTCGGGAGGACGACGGTTCAATCCCGCGTCCGGCCATCCTGATTTAGGTTTTCCGTGATTTCCCTAAATCGCTCCAGGCAAATGCCGGGATGGTTCCTTTCAAAGGGCACGGCCGATTTCCTTCCCCATCCGCCCCTAATCCGACGAGACGAGACATATTGTAAACAATAGTGGTCTCATCACGCATCCATGCGGTACTGCGGAAATTACTTTCACATCTGTCGACTTTATTCCGTTACGAGTGACGTGTTGCGTTCTGTTTGCAAGTAAGTCTTCAGCCAAATCGCAAACCTGGTTCGATACCGGGAACCGCGTATTTGTTTTCACGAAACGGCGGTGCGGCACTTTATCGAATGCCTTCCTGGACCCAACGAACACGGCTCTGTCGGTCTCAGGGAGGAACAGAGCGAGCTTAATTTCGAAACATCTCTGTTTGCGGAATTCATGTCGACATTTATAGAGGAGATTATCGTTCTCCATAAATATCACGATTCTTTAGCATAACATATGTTTCAAAATTCTACAAGAAACTGACGTCAACGATTTTGTGTTTGGTAACGGGAACGACCTGCACTTTTTTGTCCACTCGCTCTGTATCCTTCGGCGTTTCGTGGATCTACAGTAAACTGCAGCTGGAAGGTTAGTAGGTTCTTTCGCATAATCTTTGAAGAATCTAACAGGTATCTTATTTGGATCCGATATCTTTCCCCTACCATGCGACACTAGTTACTTTTATATTCCGCGATCGCTTATCATTTCGAATCTGCCGGTAGAGGGCTCCGAATTGGAGCGTGGAACACGGCGGTGTGAAACGTAACTACGTTGCTACGTGCGAAACAGAGTGCTGCAATCGAGTCTCGAATTCGAAGAGTTCGTCTCCACATGGAGCACTCTCTCATTCAGCATGACAATGCTCGATCACACACGAGCTCTGTGGCATCTGCAACAATTCGACGACTTGGATTCACTGTCATCTCTCATCGTCTTTGTAGTGTAGACTTCGCCCCACTCGATTTTTGAATGTTTCCAAAACTTAAAGAAATCCTTCGAGAACTTCCATTTGATAGTGACGAAACGGTGCAAGTGGAGGTCAAAGAAAGGCAAACATTCTACAGTGCCGGTTCCAACAAATTGGTCTCTCGTTGGGAGAAGTGCTTTCGTCGTCAGAGTGACTTTCTTGAGAAATAAATGTGTAGACATGAAGAAGAAAGGTGAGCAGTGTTAATAATATCTGTTTTATTTTTTTAAAAAGAACTATGGGAGTTTTCACATACAATAATCCGGAGGGATTTCTATTCAGCACGCCCTCGTAACAGTGGAACACAGAGTATTTTGACCTCCTGAAACTCACAGTGAATTTAGCTTGGGGATAAATTTTTACAAACATGGCCAGCATACCACGGTTATAGATTCCATTTTATACACTTAAATGATGCAATATCTTTCAAATCAATTAATGTTTTTGTACTATAAACTTTCTAAAGTAGACTATGCTATTCCTCAGTGTTCAGTGAAATCGGTTCCGGTATTTAGTTACGAAAGTACAACAGAGAGAGTTACTTTCGCATATCTAATGTTAATATGGAAGTGTGGATTAAACATGTTGAGAACCGTACGGGGTGTTCAAAAAGTCTCTAGGCAGTGCCGTATGGATTGTTAGCCGCGCGTGCCCTATGCCGTAATGAATATACCGAAGTGAAACCCAGTGAAATAAAAGTTATTAGTTTATTGAATATTCATTTTTGCTTACAAATTTTCACATTAAATGTTAATAATGTCCCCTCTGTTGTTGAATACACAATTCAATTAGTCTAATCGTGTTTCCAAACACAACCTGTAACATTTATTCTGTAACAGAAGCAGTGAAGTCTTCAATTCATCGATGGATTTTGGATGGTTTTTATTGACAGTTGCTTTCGCTGCACTCCAGAAGAAAAAGTCAGGTGGTGTTAGGTCAGGCGATCGTGGAGGCCAAAGTCCCTGTGAAATTATGCCATCACCAAAATCGTCAGGAAGCAGTGACATTGAAACGCGAGCTGCATGCGCGGTTGCACCATCTTGTTGAAAATAATCGTTCAGTATTTCACTTAACACAAGTTCTCCTATGAATGGGTACAGAATATCACTGCGGCATCGTTGTGCGTTTATTGTTTCGTTGTAAAATATGGGGCCCACAATCCGACGTCTAGAAATTGCATTCCAACCTCCTATATTCACAGAATTAAGTGGTTCCTCATGAACACACAACGGATTTGCAGTACTCCACATACGAGAATATTGGGAGTTCATGTACCCGGATAAATGAAACCACACCTCATCAGCGAAAAACGCTTCATTAAGAATATCCCTTCCATTTTGTTGAACGAAATATTTGAACCATTGACAATAATGCAGTCTCTTACTTTGATCACTATTTTTCGGTTCTTGCAGGACTGTCACTTTGTATGGGAAAAGTTCTGATTCTTTCCTTATATCTGTGTGGACCGTTCCGACATTAACATCGATTTCCTCGGCGAGTTTTCTTACTGACTTGTTCGGACTCATTGACTTTTATCGGAAATATCGACTAGTTTATCCTCAGACAAAACGGTAGGACGACCACTTCTCGGTGCATCTGTCACTGAACTCGAAAGTTCTTCATCAAATCTCGCATAGTATCGCGATGTGGGAATGTTGTCCCTGGGGAAACTGAATTATATGTTTGACGATCTGAAACTGTGTATTTACCGCCAGCATTGAACACTTGTTCGACTAAAAACACACGTTCTCCAATGGTTTGCGTTTTAACAGTGACAGAAACGAAACAAACGAACGAAGAAAATAAAGTTAAACGTTCATGCCAACAAGGAACGACACACAACAACGATAACTACTGACGCTGGCTGATATAAACGAAACAGTGGAATGTTGAGAGAGTCCACTTGAAGGGAAGTAACCCAGGCAGGCGAAAAATCATAGGGCACGCGCGGCTAACAATCATACGGCACTGCGCAGAGACTTTTTTTACACCCCGTGTAAGCACTGAACACATTACGTTGAATCGTATTACGTAGAACACGTCAACCCGTAAAGTAATTTTAAACATACGATACAGTTCCAAAGTCGAAGAGTAAGAAAACATTTTCAAAGAGAAAACATTTCTCACTAATTAACGTAGTATTCTTCAGATCAATAACTATCTCGTTCTACACACATTCTTAAGGAGCCCGTAGTCTTTCTTAGCGTTCAAGCTACCTTCATACAAAAAATTCATCAAAATCGTTTCGGAGGTTTTCTCGTGATGAGACAGCAGACAAACGAACTTTCACATTTATGATATTAGTATGGATATGGACGGTATTCAGGAAGTACTGAGATGTATGTGAGGAAAACAACGCTTATGGAAAGCAAGCGATATTGATAGACAAGGTGAAGCAGCAAGATATTACACAGAAGCGAGCAACGGTTTCAGAACGCTAAAGAGACCTCTATTTCTCGATTCGAACTGTTCATTTGAAAGGAGGTCATCTTTGCTTACCGAGTGCCTGAAAATCTCTAATTCCTCCAATACGTCCCACCGCTTTACTCGTCTATATGCTAAATCTTAGTTTCTTCTAGTCTTTTCGAATTACGAGCTGATGTTAATAAGTGTTCTCCGAAAGCATATTAAAATATATGAGCTAACAAGGGAACTTCTCCATCGCACCCCCCTCAGATTTAGTTATAAGTTGGCATAGTGGATAGGCCTTGAAAAACTGAACACAGATCAATCGAGAAAACGTGAAGAAGTTGTATATAACTATGAAAAAAATAAGAAAAATATACAAACTGAGCAGTCCATGCGCAAGCTAGGCAACATCAAGGATTGTGTGAGCGCATAGGTGCCGTGGTCCTGTGGTTAGCATGAGCAGCTGCGGAACGAGAGGTCCTTAGTTCCAGTCTTCCCTCGAATGAAATGTTTAATTTTTTATTTTCAGACAATTTTAGTGTGGGAGTAGACGTGATTACCATTCCTCCAGGTTGTACACCTCTTCTGCAACCGTTAGAAGTGTTCAATTTTTGGCAAGTGAAATACTTTGTGAAATAATTCTATGATTTAGCGAAGCTGAACAGGTACACAGAGCACTACTCTTTACGTGATCGTCTGTCACTTATCAAAGTTCAGGGACTCACTCATAATCAACTTCGCTCCCCAAAATTCCAGGACATGTTCAGATTTGCTTGGACATATGCAGGATATGACGGTCTACACACGGAAAAATTTGAAAACGTTAAGAACATATGTTTTGACAGAGCACAGGGAAAACTGTGCGACTGTGAAACTGTTGCATTCATTTGTTGTAGTTTATGTGACAAACTCTTATGTTTTCATCACTTTTTTGGGAGTGATTATCACATCCACAAGAAAACCTAAATCGGGCGAGGTAGAAGAATCAAGTGCACAAGTCAGGTTGGTCGACAACATATTTCTGTCATGTGACGCACATGCCGTCACCAGTGTCGTATAGAATATATCAGATGTGTTTTACTGTGGAGGAATCGGTTGACCTATGACCTTGCGATCAAATGCTTTCGGTTCCCATTGCAAAGGCACGTCCTTTCGTCTACTAATCGATGCGGTCGCAAAACACAGACACTAAACTTGTTACAGTGAACAGAGACGTCAATGAAGAACGGACAGATTATAACTTTGCGAAAATAACGAAAGTTAACTTTTCACTCGAGGGATGACTTGAACCAAGGACCTCTCGTTCCGCAGCTGCTCACGCTAACCACAGGACCACGGCGCTTCTGAGCTCACAGTATCCTCGATGTTGCCTACCTTGCGCACAGACTACTCAGTTTGTATATTTTGCTTATTTTTTTGATAGTTCCACACAACTTCTTCCTGTTTTCTCGATTGATCTGTGTTCACTTTTTCTAGGCCTATCCATTGTGCCAACTTATAACTAAATCTGAGGGGGGTGCGATTGGGAGGTTCCCTTGTAAGGAACAAGTATTCTAAAACGTACTTTTTTAGCTTTAAATACAACTTGGCATTATCACAAAATCATACCACTGACGATGAGAAATTGCTTTGAAACGTATTTATGTTTTCTTTCCTGAAGACCGCGTCTTCAAAGAGCTCTCAGATACTGTTATGGTACTCTCCATTGCGTCACATCTTGCTACTGCAAACCAAACTTTAAAAATCTACTGTGTTTCTAAAGACGCAAGTCTGACGTGTTTCCCTGGGGCACGCCGCTGCTCCTCTTTGTGCCCTAATCTAAATTATTTACCCACCGCTGGTTCCACCAAAACAAGTAACTTCTGTATTCTTTCAAATGAAGAGTTGCAGTGTTGGTTACTCCTCCGTACCTCCTCTTTCTTTGTGGTGTGTTCGCCAAACAGAGGTAATTAACTTGCGCGTCTATAAACGGTACGCATAAAGCTTTGTGCAACGTTACACGAACACCTCATTTTTCGCTGTTTATTCGGTGACGTAAGCGGTAACGGATGACGCGCTGTTTCCATTTCCTCACCAAACTTGTTCAGGAACTGGAATTATTTTCCGGAGGGCATAAGTTCAAGAATCTGTCTTACCATTCCATCTTTCCATTGTTTCCCTGCTTATGGCCAAGGTCGGGATGGTTTCATTAGAAATAATGCGTTCGATTTCCTACTCCAATCATCCCATAATCCGAGTTTGGTCTCTCTCTATCAAGACCAAGTTATTATTTTTCTCATTTTCCACTTACTTATGAGTTATTAGACTTACAGTACAGACGAGTCTCACGCAGACACCTCCGCATGAAGTCAGGATAGTAAATTGGGTATCTGTGAAGCGTTTCCGTTATCGGTAAAACATTGTCAAAGTTCAATTATATATTAAATATGATCACATTAGTCCCCCACCGGACTTGGGGCCGATGCCTCATTCAGCTGCATCTTGGTTTCCCGCAGACGGACGTGTGTGTGTGTGTGTGTGTGTGTGTGTGTGTGTGTGTGTATGTGTTGCGGCTTATGGGCGCTCAACGTTGAGGTCATCAGCGCCCAGACAGATGTCGAGTCGGCTTCTCGTCTATAGGCCCAGGCGAAGAGTGAGTGACCTCGAGCCACGACGACTTGCCGGTGCGTGCATGGTCATGCATGGTCTCATACTAGTGTGCTCGATGCCGCTGCGAATTCTATGTTGTCCATGATGACCCATCCTGATGTTAGGATGTCGGAAGTCGTGTGGTCGGTCGATTTCCTTCCTATCGGCCAGGTAGGTTTCAGAACCTGGAGGCACGTAATTGTTGAACAAGTAAGTGGATCTCACAAGGCCCTGCTGCCGGTTTCCGCGCCGAAGTTCGCTGCTGACAACACTCCGAGATGAGGTGTTGTCGGAAGACAGCAAGCTTCTCCATCACCAATCGCAGACGACGAACAGTATGAAGTTCATCAGACGAAGACTGTCACCTCAGGTAAATCTTCAGCTGGTACGTAAATTGTTCAGGAATATATATAGCACACACAATGAAGTGCCAAAGAAACTGGTATAGGCATGCTTATTCAAACAGAGAAAAATCTAAAGAGGCAGAACACGGCGCTGCGGTCGGCAATGTCTATATAAGTCAACGAGTATCTGGCGCAGTTGTTAGATCGGTTGCTGCTGCTACAATGGCAGGTTCTCAAGATTTATTTGAGTTTGAACCTGGTGTCGGCACACGAGCTCTGGGACACAGCATCTCCGAGGTAGCGATGAGGTGGGGATTTTCCCGTACTACCATTTAAACATCAAATCTCCTACATCGTTGCTGCCGGAGAAAGCTCCTCCAGGAATGGGACCAATGATGACTGAAGAAAATAGTTCAACGTGACAGAAGTGCAATCCTTCCGCTAATTGCGGCAGATTTCAGTGCTGGGCCATCAACAAGTGTCAGTGTGCGAACCATTCAACGAAACATCATCGATAAGGGTTTTCGGAGCTTGAGACCCACTCGTCTACCCTTAATGACTGTACGATACAAAGCTTTATAGCAGCCTGCGCTCGTCAACACCGACATTCGACTTTTGAAGAGTGGAAACATGTTGCCTGATCGGACTAGTCTCGTTTCAAATTGCATCCAGCGGATGGCCTTGTTCGGTTATGGAGACAACCTCAGGAATCCATGGACCCTATATGTTAGTAGGGCACTGTTGAAGGTGGTGGAGGCTCTATAATGGTATAGCGTGTGTGAGATTGGATTAATATTGGACCCCTGAGACGTCTGGAATCGACTTTGACAGGTGACACGTACGTAAACATTCTGTCTGATACCTGCATCCATTCATGCTCATTGTGCACTCCGACGGACTTGGGTAATTACAGCGGGATAATGTGACATCCCACGCGTCAAGAGTGGCTACAGAGTGGCTCCAGAAACACTCGTCGGAGTTCAAACACTTCCGCTGGCTACCAAAGTCCTCAGACATGAATATTATTGTGCATATCGTTGGTGCCTTGCAATGTGCTATTCAGAAGATATCAGCACCCATTCCAACGCATTTACGGACAGCCCTTCAGGGTTCCTGTTGTCAGTTTCCTCCAGCACTACTTCAGACAGTAGTCGATTCCATGCCACATCGTGTTGCGGCACTTCTGCGTGCTTGCGGGTGCCATACACGACATAAGGCAGGTGTACCAGTTTCTTTTGATCGTCAGTGTAGATTCGCTACTGTATCGTAATCCTGGAACAGAGTGTTATAACTGTGAGAGCTATCGGTGGTTCGGATGACCAACTCCTTGAGAGCTTGGGAGCTTAAGTATTATATGGGAGTTGACGTGAGGCTATGACGTGATGCTCGCCTCTTAAAGACTGCGTGTGTCTTTATGGCTTTAAACTCTCTTAAGTGCTATGTGGTTTCGCTGATACTGGTCCTTATGAAATAGATACAGATTCTTCTTTCGACCTCTGTTACGAGCTAACGAATGTGTGTGTCACGTTTCTGTTGGTTTTCTATCCCATCTTCTGCTGAGCTCGTTCTTTCTGTCTCGGCGCGGTACTGTAACGCTCTGACGCCTGACACACTTGTGATACACCACTTTTATCCTTGTTTCTGCCTCTGGTGTGATCGCACTTTACTTGTAGCAAGGTGAGTAAGTTTTAATAAACTATGCTGTGCCATGACAGTTATATACATGTCAGTAAATCTGTGACCCACTATTTTAGCTGGAACAGACTGCATAACCGATACAAAATTTATGAGCGATTACAATTTACGACGGTGCCTTCGAATATGTGACCAAAAATATCCGGACAACTATTAGTGGACTAATGTGCGGTGCGTCCACGATTATGACAGCTTAAGCTTGGCGACACTCATAATGAGTTGCCTGATATGGCGTGAGGAGTGTCAGCTCATTCTTCCTCAAGAACGGAAACCAGAGGAGAGAAGTGTTCCATTGGGTTCAGGTCACGTCTCTGGACAGGCCTCTCCAATTTAAGGAACGCCATTGTCTCCTAACCAGAACCTCGCAGATGATGTTTTATGACTGGACGTATTGTTTCGCAGGACATAACGGATCAGGTTGTGGAAAGCGGCCAAGGTCAGATACTGATACTTATACTAGAAGACACACAACTTTATTGCTCAGACCAATGCACAGTTTTTTCTTTAAAACAACAAAGATCAATTCTCGAAAATAAGTTTGTATGAGTGCTTTTAAAACACCCCTGATTCCGAGAAACGGCTGAAGGCTTTACTTAAGCAAAATTACAATATCTTCTCGGCTAAAGTACGAAATCATGCTACAGATCAGCTAAGGAAATTCTTTAAAAGACAAGCATTTACAAATTATGGCTAAAGGCTATATTAAGAAAAAGTCGAGGTATTCTTCGGCTGAAAGCCCAAAAATAATTTTTTCTTTACATAATAAAGATGAGGCTTTAAAGATAAGCTTTTAGACAGTACAACAGGAAAACATCTTAAGAAAACTTGAAGTATCTTGTCGGTTGAAGGCCCAAACAATTACTCAGGAATAATTAAATACAACCTTAAGATAGACATTTACAGAACACGGCTGTAGGCAATTTCAAGAATTCAAGATAATTAAGGAGAAACCTTACCGACAAGGATTTGCATATTAAAGCTACAGATTCCTGAACAAACGCGGCTGAAGGCCTAAGTAGAGAGCAACAAGAATTTTAAATGAAACACGGCTGAAGGCTTAAAGTTCTTATGAAGTTCGGCTGAAGGACATATGTTATTGTTGTGGTCTTCAGTCCTGAGACTGGTTTGATGCAGCTCTCCATGCTACTCTATCCTGTGCAAGCTTCTTCATGTCCCAGTACCTACTGCAGCCTACATCCTTCTGAATCTGCTTAATGTAGTCTCCCTTTGCGATTTTTACCCTCCACGCTGCCCTCCAATACTAAATTGGTGATCCCTTGATGCCTCAGAACATGTCCTACCAACCGATCCCTTCTTATGGTCAAGTTGTGCCACAAACTCCTCCCCAATTCTATTCAATACCTGCTCATTAGTTATGTGATCCACCCATCTAATCTTCAGCATTCTTCTGTAGCACCACATTTCGAAAGCTTCTAATCTCTTCTTGTCTAAACTATTTAACGTCCACGTTTCACTTCCATACATGGCTACACTCCACACAAATACTTTCAGAAACGACTTCCTGACATTTGAATCTATACTCGATGTTAACAAATTTCTCTTCTTCAGATACGCTTTCCTTGCCATTACCAGTCTACATTTTATATCTTCTCTACTTCGACCGTCATCAGTTATTTTGCTCCCCAAATAGCAAAACTCCTTTACTACTTTAAGTGTCTCGTTTCATAATCTAATTCCCTATACTAAACTTAAAACAACAGTGTTAATACAAAGCTGAAGGCCTGACACAGTACCTGCGACGAAATAAAATGACAAACAAAAACCACTGGTGCTCAGAAGTGTTCCTAGGGCCTGCCTGGGGAGGAAGCTCTAACAGAAGGTTAGGTAAGACAGGCAGCCAAGCATAACACTAAATAATCTGGACGGGTGATGAACCAAGCAACCAACAACAAACGGTATGACTGTTAGCCGTGCACGTCTCATTCCTCTTCTGTGCGTCGTACACAATGCCGTAAAATGTCTTCATATCCTTCCTCATTAGACGTATTCTCGAGCGCATTAGGATGACCACACCGTAACCGCGAGAAACACCCTCATTGCCTAATTTCAGCGTCTCCTTTCCTCACTAACGGTTCAACGTATTATGGCAGGTACTACATATTATTGCAGGTATTCGCCAAAAGCGGAAACACTTCCACGTGATCGCCGCACCTTATCCCATGGTTCATCCTTCCAAATCACTCATTCCCTGTCACCCAGTGTCCGGTGACTTCTTCTTCACACCACCTCATACTTCGCCTAGTATTTACTACAGAAATGTGTAGCTTATGAGGAGCTGATGGACCATTGTACCTCCCGTTTGTGAGATTATCCATTCCTACCCTCGTTAGTCAGTACATGAAGTGTTGCTGGTTTCGGTTTATCTGTGGTTGTTGCTTCACGTTTCCACTTCACAACCGAATCACTGCGGTCGACTTGGGCAGCCTTAAAACGGTTCCAATGGTTCAAATGGCTCTGAGCACAATGGCAATTAAGATCTGAGTTCATCAGTCCCCTACTTAAACCTAACCAACCTAAGGACATCACACACATCCATGACCGAGCCAGGATACGAACCTGCGACAGTAGAGGTCGCTCTGTTCCAGACTGCAGCGCCTAGAACCGCTCGGCCACTCCGGCAGGCTTAAAACGTTCGAAGTGTTCTCGATGATTGTGGTATTCAGGTAATAGCTAGTTCCCCTGATAGTCCGGTTGTGCTTACAACACAATACGCCCCGCCTGCTTTTATATGGCTCTGAGCACTACGGGACTCAACTTCTGAGATCATTAATCCCCTAGAACTTAGAAGTAGTTGAACCTATCTAACCTAAGGACATCACAAACATCCATGCCCGAGGCAGGATTCGAACCTGCGACCGTAGCGGTCTTGCGGTTCCACACTGCAGCGCCTAGAACCGCACGGCCACTTCGGCCGGCCTGCTTTTATACTGGTGTGTCCACCTATCGTGACCTGTAATGATCGATTTAGTATGACATGGGTTCTACGTATGGACATTACATGTGATTTTTTATTTGCACTTAGGAAGGTGTCTGCACAGTCAGCTACCCTTCATGTTCATTACATAATTTTTTATATCGATTACGGGATGTAATCTCCCCCCTCGTTCCAGTTATTGTCCACATTAAACAATGCCCAGTCCAAGTAATTAATAAGCAAAGTCTTTTTAAAGATATGAGAGGAGCCAAGATTACCATAAACTTTCAAGTTTACGTAGCTTGTCATGTTGAGATGGCTCCAGTTCTTGTCTAGGGGCCTGATTCTTGAAGTTAAAAACCTCACATCAGGTCCTCACAATTGGTTTGAACTAAATGCATTTGAATATAGTTGTTCCAGAATTTTTTTAACGTAAATATATTTTCTCATATTTTAGTACAACATACAGTCTCTTGATTTTTCAGATTAACAAAGCCTAAATTACATTGTTATCACCTGTTACACAACAATACGTCTCATCACATCAGAGGCAACCGTACGACTCTCACACTCTGCGGGAAAAAACAACATTCCAAAGGGTATAAAACTTTTCTTAACAGATGAATTCCAGCTACTTTTCGCTACATTATTAATTTGGATTATTATTTCAGCAATGAATCCAAAAATAATCATAGTAAACAGTACAGGATTGAGTAACTAATAATAGATATCTTAAGTGTGCAAATATTTCGTAATTTCAAATGTTTCTAAAAAAAAATTTTAACTGTACATTCAGAACTAGTATTTATCGATTATACCGTCGAAACTAAAATATTTTCTAAAGTAAGTCCTTTACATAAATTTTAGCTTGATGAATAATACTCTGAGTATAAAATCATATGAAAATTTTCAGAAAAGTAACAGTGAATACTGACCTGTCCAAAATTGGAAGAATAATACTGGTGTCGACCATTACTGTTGAGGAAAAGTAATGCTAGAGGAGGATGTCCCGCTACAGGGAGAGTTCTTTCGTATATCTTCCGTCTATTTGCTCCTTGATTTCGATATGCCCCAGCCACATGGGAATTCTCTATTTTGCGGCACTCTGTAGAGTCAGTACGTCAGTCAACGAACACCTAGCGCATTGAATTTGGTGGAAGGAAAGAGGCGGTGGTATGGAGGTGGTTGCAGGATGGCAGTCGTCAGATGTCACTGAGACAGTGATAATCTGGCTTACCATGTAGAAGAGTGCGTGTTTTTATTAGTTTGTCGCGACTCAGCACTTTTGGGCATGAACTGAACGTTGTTGTGAGTTAGTGTGAGCAGAAAGTGTCGAGTCGGAAGAGGTCGGTTGGACGTTCGACAGGCAAGCTGTTGTCTGATAATATAGTACTGGTACTAGCACTGAAAACGTCTGTAATACTTGTTTTAAGGGAGCATAAGTTGCACCTCTCTATGGATTCTGCTCTGCAACGCGAGTTAAGGTGTTACTGATTTTCTTTTTCCTATTTCCAAGCGCGTATCTGAAGGCAGTGTGACTGGTTAGGTTTTCTGGTGAACCCCGCAGCACACTGACGAGTTGGCGGAGCTTAATATTCAGCAGTGGTTACGTTCGAGCCCAGTACTTCACCCACATTCACCAAAGCGAAGCGAATCATTTCTCTGATTTCCTTAATACACTAAAACGCCAAAGAAGCTGGTGCAGGCATGCGCATTGAAATACAGAGATATGTAAACAGACAGACGACGGCGCTGCCAACGCCTATATAAGACAACAAGTGTCTGGCGCAGTTGTTAGAACCGTTACTGCTGCAACAATGGCAAGTTATCAAGATCTAAGTGAGTTTCAACGTGGTGTTATAGACGTCGCATGAGCGATGGGGCCCAGCATCATCCAAATAGTGATGAAGAGGGGATTTTCCCGTACGACCATTTTACCAGTGTACCGTGAGTATCAGTAATCCGGTAAAACAACTGATCTCCGACATCGCTGCGGCCGGAAAAAGATCTTGCAAGAATGGGCCCAACGACGACAGATGAGAATCATTCAACGTGACAGAAATGCAACACTTTCCCTAATGGCTGTAGATTTCAGTGCTTGACCATCAACAAGTGTCAGCGTGCTAGCCATTCAACGAAACATCATCGATATGGGCTTCCGGAGCCGGGGTCTACTCGTGTACCCTTGATGACTGCATAACACAAAGCTTTACGCCTCGCCTGGACTGTTGATGACTGGAAAAATGTTGACTGGACGGACCTGTCTCGTTTTAGCTTGTATCGAGAGGATGGACGCGTACGTATGTAGAGACAATCTTATTAATTAATGGATCCTGCATGTCAGCAGTGGACTGTTCAACCTGGTGGAGACTCTGTAACGGTGTGGGACGTGTGTAGTTGGATTGATATGGGACCCCTGATACGTCAAGGTACGACTCTGACAGGTGACACGTACGTAAGCATCCTGTCTGATCACCTGCATCCATTCATGTCCACTGTGCATTCCGACGGACTTGGACAAGTACAGCAGGACAATGCAACACCCTATACGTCCAGAACTGCTAAAGAGTGGCTCCAGGAACACTCTCCTGAGTTTAAACACTTCCGCTGGCCACCAAACGTCCAAGACATAAACATTACTGAGGATATCTGGGATGCCTTGCAACATGCTGCTTAGAAGAGATATCCACCCCGTCGTACTCTTACGGTTTTATGGACAGCCCTGCAGGATTCAGACAGTCGAGTCCACGGCGCGTCAAGTTGCAGCACTTTTGCGTGCTCGCGGGGGCCCTAGAGGATATTAGGCATGTGTACCACTTTCTTGGCTCTTCAGTGTATTATATATTCAGGAAACGGTACAAGTTCAAAAATGTGTGTGAAATGGGACTTAACTGCTAAGGTCACCAGTCCCTAAGCTTACACACTACTTAACCTAAATTAGCCTAAGGACAAATACACACACGCATGCCCGAGGGAGGACTCGAACCTCCGCCGGGACCAGCCGCACTGTCCACGGCTGCAGCGCCTTAGACCGCTCAGCTAATCCCGCGCGGCACTGTAGAAGTGTAACTGTATTAACGCTAGCAGATGTTACGTGTTGTATTGATTTGTGCAATGGTTTGTTGTAGCAATTATGGTAATAAAACAAGAGCTTATTTGGATTTTCCAATTCCTTTTCCTTTGTTCGACTAATGATCCCATCTGGTGCTTCCTGTAAAGTAATAATCAATAACTATTTTGTGATTTATGCTAGTGGGGATTATTAAAATGTACTGCCTCACTGCGTTGTCTATGAGGAGTCTCAGTCGTATAACAGTCAAATTTTGTAAAGGTGAGCTAAATCACACGACCGGTGTGGACATGTTCATATCTAGTTCTTTGTAAGTGGTGTGGCGTTGTCAGTTCATGTATGAGTAACTATCTGTGATATAATTTTTTATTCTCAAATATAACGATACCTATTTGCCGTCAGTAAACTACAGAGTGTAACCCACAGAGGTTGTTTATTAATCGAGCCACCCCAGAGCATCTTCAAAATACTGGCAGACTGTATCGTTTCGCAATACATTTTTTGGCGTCTTTCGAATCGTGCAAGAATTTATATTAAAAGTGAAGAAATTGTATTTAAGGTGTCGATTTTATGTTGGCAGTTAGTTTCAACGTTTTAACAACGTCATCTTCAGGCCCATACACTAGTTGACGTCAACTGCGTGTTGCTGATACTAACCACTTTCCACAAGGAGGACGTCCATATCTCACCACTAACTTCTAGTACCAGTCGCAAGCAGTTGACGTCAGCAAGTGTATGGGCCTGAAGATAACGTTGTTAAAACGTTGAAACTAGTTGCTAAAATATAATCGACACCTTAAATACAGCTGGAGGAATTTCTTCATTTTTAATATAAATTTATACCAGCTGATGTCCCACTGTTCTCCATTTCAACTATGGATGTCGAAGTGCAAGAATTTAGTCAGGTTCTCATTATCGATGTGGATATCTCCTTCCAACAGAGACCGTACCACTTTGAAACTGTGTCCATGTTACTTGCGATGGCGGTAGACTCCATGTACAGATATTATTCAGATAAATACGTTTGAAGGATGAGTTTCCCCTGGCGTATAGAATGTTCATTTTATTATCACTTTCATAATACCTGTTCTCCCATATTTCTAAAGCGAGTAGTACAATAGATCACTACACTGTAAATTCCCTATTATTCTCTATTACGCAGAGAAATTTCACTGCACTGAAGAATCGGGCGGGATTTATGTCTGCAATAAATAATAGTCGGGTGAGGTCTTCGACAACCTTCGGTATTTTTACAGGTGAACACCCTGCGGTTTTCAAAACACAAAGTCAGGGAGGAAGTATTGTCCATTGATATTTTTAACTCTCGGTAGGTTGGGCTACGCCGAAAAAGAGCCTCAATACGTCATACGCAGAAAAGCAACACACAAATACACCATGAAATGTAGTGTCACCACGCAGCCAGAGTTACCGAACGCCAAAGTTAACGCTAGTGAATATCAGTAACCAACTGCTGACCAAGAAGTATTGACTATGTCCCTCTCTCATTTGACAAAGGTGAGAGTAGGATTCCACGCAGAATTTAATGAAAAAGCTCAGTCTCTATTCATAAAGTCAGTTACTAATTTAATCTTAGCTGCTTATTTATTATTTTCCAACAGCAAGACGAGCAGACCTGAAATTCTGTTGTTGCTGTGGTCTTCAGTCCTGAGACTGGTTTGCTGCAGCTCTCCATGCTACTCTATCCTGTGCAAGCTTCTTCATCTCCCAGTACTTACTACAGCCTACATCCTTCTCAATCTGCTTAGCGTATTCATCTCTTGGTCTCCCTCTTCGATTTTTACCCTCCACGCGGGCCTCCAGTACTAAATTGGTGATTCCTTGATGCCTCAGAACATGTCCTACCAACCGATCCCTTCTTCTAGTCGTGCCACAAACTCCTCTTCTCCTCAATTCTATTCAATACCTCGTCATTAGTTATGTGATCTACCATCTAATCTTCAGCATTCTTCTGTAGCACCACATTTCGAAAGCTTCTATTCTCTTCTTGTCTAAACTATTTGTCGTCCATGTTTCACTTCCATACATGGCTACACTCCATACAAATACTTTCAGAACCGACTTCCTGGCACTTAAATCTATACTCGATGTTAACAAATTTCTCTTCTTCAGAAATGCTTTCCTTGCCATTGCCAGTCTACATTTTATATCCTCTCTACTTTGACCATCATCAGTTATTTTGCTCCCCAAATAGCAAAACTCCTTTACTACTTTAAGTGTCTCATTGACTAATCTCTCAGCATCACCTAACTTAATTCGTCTACATTTCATTATCCTCGTTTTGCTTTCGTTGATGTTCATCTTATACCCTCCTTTCAGAACACTGTCCATTCCGTTCAACTGCTCTTCCATGTCCTTTGCTGTCTCTGACAGAATTACAATGTCATTGGCGAACCTCAAAGTTTTTATTTCTTCTACATGGATTTTAATACCTACTCCGTTCTTTTGTTTCCTTTACTGCTTGCTCAATATACAGATTGAATAGCATCGGGGAGAGGCTACAACCCTGTCTCACTCCCTTCCCAACCGCTGCTTCCCTTTCATGCCCCTCGACTCTTATAACTGCCATCTGATTTCTGTACAAGTTGTACATAGCCTTTCGCTCCCTGTATTTTACCCCTGCCACCTTCAGAATTTAAAAGAGAGTGTTCTAGTCAACATTGTCGAAATCTTCCTCTAAGTCTACAAATGATAGAGATATAGGTTTGCCTTTCCTTAATCTTTCTTCTAAGATAAGTCGGAGGGTCAGTATTGCCTCACGTTTTCCAATATTTCTACGGAAACTCTATGTCGTTATATTCCAAGAGATGATTGGTAACATGACAAACTTAATTTGTACTTACCTCGCACGACATACTGCGATCCATGGACGAAGGGCAACAGGTAGAGTCCACGCGCCTATGTACTCGCAGAGCATTCAACACGTTGCTCATTGTAGACGGTTAACGAAGGTCCGAGCATTCGGAATAGCTTCACGGGTGTAGGTGCGGTTGGAAGACTTCTTAATTACTAGATCGCAGATCGTTGTTCAAGAAAGTAAGTGTTCATCAGATACAAGGATATCAACATGAGTGACCTCGGAAATAAAGATAGGGGTGCTATTGTTCTCTATATACATGAACAGTCTGAAGGGCAGGCGGTGCACCAGTGTGCGACTGTTTGCTGTGACTGTAGCGTGCGGGAAAGTATGGTCGTTGAGTAACTGCAGATGGATACAGGACGACTTATAATTTATAGTTCTAGTTGTTGGGATGAATGGCAGCTTGCTCTAAATGTAGAATAATCTAAATTAATGTGGATGTGTTAGGAAAACAACACAGTAATGAACGGATACAGCATTGGTTGCGTGCTGCTTGGCTCAGTCACACCAATGAAACATCGAGGCGTAACTTTGCATAGTGATATGAAATGGAAGAGCAGGTACATTGTACCACCACCAGTCATTCCCTTTCCGGTTAAGCTCACGGAAGGAACGAGAGGAAAACGTCTCCCTTTACGTCTCTGTACGAGTCTTAATTTCTCTTAGCTTCGCTACAGTTTTCTAAAATTCACCCAATAAACCAGAAGCCGAGCATTCGTCTTCCCCATTACAATGCTCAATACAGAACTGTGGAAGACCAGTGTACTGAGCATAAGCGTCACACACGCCTACAACAGCAGAGAAAATCCGCTATTGCAGAACATTGTCTTGACACCGGGCATCCTATAGAATACAACAATACGGAGATTGTGGCTTGCACGTCCCGCTATTGGCATAACGTATTTAAGGAAACTGTTGAAATCAAACTATCAAGCAACCTTATAAACAGAGATAGTGCATTTTGTTTAAATGCTGCTTGGAATCCGGCTCTGTCTCTCATCAAAAAACAGAGGGACAGAATTAGTGCTACCTCACCTGTTGATTAATAGTAACTATCGATATTTCTGATGTTGGTTATCTTTGGTTGTGTGTTGACTCTGCGATTACTTGTTCTGTGTGTGGTATCTTCCTTGTTTCTCCTCTGTGAACCGAGGTATTAAATACCCTTGCACGCTGCTTCCTCCTAGCAGTTGTGTCTTGAGAATGGCAGCGTGTGCTCCTGTCGAAATATGGGCGGTGGTCGACGTCGTCACCCGCAAGCAAACACGTGAGTTATTTGAACATTCAATTCGCCGGGAAAAGTTAAGGTCTCACATTGTTTACCTCTACGGGGAGGAAATGTATCGTTGCTTGCGGAGGTTGGATAAACTTCGCACCAGTAGAGTAAGGTTGGAATGTGCATTATCGGTTTTATTGGAGTGTCGAAATCATAGTGTGGTTCCAACGTTTGCTTAGGTTGTGCATCATATTAATTCTCCTGCCGCCAATCGCATCAAGTAACGTGCTGGTTTAGCTCTTGTTCGTGAAAGGATCCACTTTACTCGCCGTCAGTTAGCTTTTTTTCTAAGGAATTATTCCAGCTTCATTTGGTGATGGCGTCTAATGTTTCTGAATTTTCATTGGGTTGACGATGCCTCTTGGTCGCAGGCTGACTGTGAATTTCAATCTATAACTGCTCGTCATTCGACGAAGTTTGAACGTTTCTCTGGCTCATTGTCTAATTCAAATTTTAATTCTTGACGTTCTGTGATCACTCTCACGGAGGAAACGTTTGACGACGCAGCTTTGTCTGTGCTGGGGAAAGGTTTGAACTTCGCACCGAGGTGTAAGAGTTTGTCAGTCGTTGATTTTATTAGTTCTGTCGAACCGGCTGTTTATAAACTACCTTCCGAGGCTGCGGAAGAGGTTAGGAGGGAAGCTTGTCGTGTGTTGACTGGGGCCCGTCCACCCAAGTGTAACATTACGGCAGCAGAGGCGGCTGCTTTACGTTAACTCAGAATGGATCCTGATATTGTTATTTTACCTGCGGACAAGGGAACTGACACGGTTTTGTTGAACAAGCGCGATTACATTCAAAAGATGCAGTGTCTACTTTCTGATTCGGCGTATCGCAAAATCGGCGCTGACCCTGCTAAGAGTGTTCAGAGAGACTAATAACCTCGTTAAGAAAATTTCTTTGTTACAGGAGACTATCAAGAGTCTTAATTCTTGTTGTTTTGTACCACCTAGATTATATGGCCTCCCTCAGGTCCATAAAGAGGCTGTCCCGTTGAGGCCTATCGTTTCTAATATTGGAGATCCGACATATCGTGTAGCTAAATTAATAGGTAGGTGTGAACACCACATTAAGAAATCTGCAGATTTCTTACTTCAGTTGCAGGGATTGTGTTTGAATGAATGTGGTATTTTAGTCAGTTTTGATGTGGTTTCTTTTTTCAATCGCGTTCCTCTCTCTGATTCGGTGCAGGTAACAGAAGTTAAGTTTGGTGTCGTGTAAACAAATTTGTTTCGACATGTGCTGACTTCCATTTACCTTTTATTCGATGGTCAGTACTACGAACAGACTGATGGAATTGCAATGGGAAGCCCGTTGTCACCTGTTGTGGCCAATTTGTTTATGGAGGACTTTGAGGAACGTGCATTGGAGTCAGCGACCTTGAAACCTGCGTGGTTTTTCAGATATGTAGACGATACTTTTGTTGTTTTGCCACATGGTAGTGAGAATGTAAACCGGTTTTTGGAACACCAGAATTCAATCCACCTGAATATTCAGTTCACTATGGAGGTGGAAAAGAATGGATGCCTTCCCTTCCTTGATGTGTTGGTCAGAAGGAAGGCTTATGGTACGTTGGGACATTCTGTTTATAGGAAGCCCACTCACACTGACTTGTATCTGCGAGCTGATAGTTGTCACCCTCCAGCTCAGCGTGAAGGAGTACTTCGTACTTTGGTTCACACGGCCCACGTTATCTCAGACCCTGAAAGTTTGGCAGCTGAGCTATCACATCTTGATGTCACCTTTCGACAGAATGGTTATAGAGAGAGGCATATCAAACGTGCGTTGCGCTATCAGCCTTCTGTGCGGCGGGTGAGTGACGATAGCAACGAAAAGGCACCTAAGTCTACGGCCTTTTTGCCTCATGCAGGAAGCATTTCCAAAAGAATTAACCGTATTTTGCAGAAATATGATGTGAAATGTGTTTTTTGACCACCTTCTAAGATTAACGCCCTGTTGGCGTTCGTAAAAGATGGTCTTGGTTTGCGTAAGGCTGGTGTCTATCGTATTCCTTGCAGTTGTGGCATGTCACATATTGGTCAGGCAATCAGGACTGTGGAAGACCGGTGTATTGAGTATAAGCGACACACACGCTTACAATAGCCGAGCAAATCCGCTATTGCAGGACACTGCCTTGACACCGGTGACGCTATGGAATACAACACGGAGATTCTGGCTTGCACGTCCAGCTATTGGGATACTGTTATTAAGAAAGCTGTTGAAATCAAACTATCAAGCATCCTTATCAAGAGAGTTGGTGGATTTTGTCTAAATGCTGTTTGAAATCCGGCGCTGCCTCTCGTCAAAAAACAGAGGGACAGAATTAGTGCTACCTCACCTGTTGATTAATAGCCACCACTGATATTTACGATGTTGGTTATCTTTGGTTGTGTTTTGACTCTGCGGTTACTTGTTCTGTGTGTGGTATCTTTCTTGTTTCTCCACTGCTAACCGAGGTATTAAATTCCCTTGCACATTGCTTCCTCCTTGCAGTTATGCCTTGAGAATGGCAGGGTGTGCTCCTGTCGAAATATCGGCGTTGTTCGAGGACGTCTCACGGCAGCAAACGCATAAGTTATTTGAACATTCGATTCGCTGGGAAAAGTTCTCACAGTTGCACGTCTATTTGCTGATACACATCTCTGGAGCCGTTGTTCACCCCTGTCATCTGTGGCTGGTGGTGTTCCAAGCTGCTTCTGAGTCGGTTTTCAACGGTGCCTTTTTACCATGCAATGTAGACTTTAACCAGGGTGGCGCATGAACAGTTTTCAAATTTAGTCGTTTCGGAAGCGCTTCAACCCTTGGCTCTTAAGCCAATGATCATGTCCTCTTGGACGAAAGATAAATCGCTTCGTTTCCCCACTACGACCATGACTGCGGTGTTCACCGGATCTCACCCACCCCTCCCCCCTCTCCAACACGCTGTATGACGTATTTTCCACAGCTTGTGCTGCCACTCGCTTTAGGGATGGTTATTTCACGTTGATCTCGAACACAGACGCCGATCACATCAATGTGACTTTTTGTTTGTAGTCATCTTGATGCGGCCGCCACGAATCCCTCTCCTGTGTGAACCTCATCTCAGAGTAGCACTCGCAACCCACGTCCTCAATTATTTGCCCGATGTATTACAGTCTCTGTCTTTCTCTACAGTTATTCCCTTATGTTTTGTCATCCTGTTCCCTTCTCCGGTTTTTCTGTATATATCATTCTTCGCCCATTTCTCGTAGAAACTTCTCATTACTTATCTTTGCAGCTCACCTATTATTCTGCAACAGCAGCATCTCAACTACTTTTTTCTGCTACGGTTTTGCCTCAGTCTACGTCTCACACCGCACGATTCTGTGCTCCTAACGTACATTCTCAGAAATATCTTCTTCAAATTAAGACGTATGTTCGATGCTAATAAGCTTTTCTTTGCCAGGAATGTCCGTTTTGCAATTGCTCTGTTTTTATGTCCCTCTTATTCCGTCTGTCGTGGGCTATTTTTCTGGGTAGGTAAGAGAATTCCTAAACTTCGTCTCCTTCGTGATCACCAGTTATGATAAATTTCTCACTGTTATCATTTCTACTGCCTCTCAATACTTTCATATTTCTTCGATATACTCTCAGTCCATATTCTGTACTCACTGAAATGTTCGTTCCATTTAACAGATCCTGAATTAATCTTCACTTCCACTGTGGATAACAATGTCATCACCGAATCTTATCATTGATATTTTAATCTCACTCTTGAAGCTTCATTTCCTTCACTGCTTCATCGAAGTTTAAACTGAGCAATGTGGACGAAAGGCTACACCTGTGTTTTACATTCTTTTTAATCAGAGCTCTTCGTTCTTGATCTACCGCCTTTATTGTTCCCTGTTGCTCCTTGTACGTACTCGTATTGTGTGTTAGCAGTCTTTCTCTAAAGCTTACACCAATTTTTCTCTGGATTTCGAGCATCGTACATGATTTCACGCTGTCGAACTTGTTTACAAGGTCGAAAGATCCTATGATAGTATTTCCATTTTTTGTCTTGCTTCCATTATCAACCGTAACGTCAGAACTGTCTCTCTGGTGTCCTTTCCCTTGCTAAAGTCAAACTAATAATCTATGAGAATCTGTTTTCCTTTCCATTCTTCTGTGGGTATTATTCTTGTCAGCAACTTGGATGAATGAGCTTCGAAGCTGATTGTGCGATAATTCTCGCACTTTTCTGCCTTAACACGTCACACACATATCAGCTTCTGTCACTCCATGTGCAACGTCATCAGATCCTCCATCACGATGCTTTATGCAGAACCAGGACTCACCAGAAACTGTGGCGTCATGCTACTCCTGTGCTGAGTCTTGCCACGTCTCGCGCGGCTCCCCTCCCCCCCCCCCCCTTGGGAGGTGCGAAAAATTTGGAAAGTTGTGGTAAGATCTTATAAGACCAAACTGCTGAGGTCATCGGTCCCTAAGCTTACACTCCACTTAATCTAACTGAAACTAACTTACGCTAAGGGCAACACACACACATCCATGCCCGAAAGAGGACTCGAACTAGCGCGGAGAGAGCCGTGGTTACACCGCGCGGTCTCAAGGGTTCGAGTCCTCCTTCAGCATGGGTTTGCGTTGTGCTTAGCGTAGATTAGTTAGATAAAGTAGTGTGTAAGCCCAGGGACTGGTGACCTCAGCAGCTTGGTCCCATAGAACTTAACACAAATTTCCAAATTTTCCTGTGCTCAGTGTTGAAACACTGCTGGTTCAGCACCGCCGGCTGCCCTGCCAAGTGTATTCGCAGCCAAGGTCGTCTTGCTGCCAGACCCTGGTTTTACAGACGCTATAGCACTGTATGTGTGGATACACAGTCTTCCAGTAAACTAGCCCATTTTCCGAATGTACGTAAAGTAGTTGTAAGGATTGAGATAGCTGTCAATTACATCTGTGCCCTCTCTGGCGCTAGTCGCATCGGACCACAGACATGCATTTAAATATGCAATTTCCAATCTCTGCCTGAAAAGCTCCAGAAGTTAGATAAACCAATACCCATCATGTGCTTACTCCTTCCACATCCTTTATATAATTTTAATCAACATATGAGATGCACGGAAGAAATGGTAAGCGCCAAAATGGGAGTTTGGAGATACAGAGGAGTAAAGTTTGAAATTGACCGACAAATCTCAATAATTTTACTCCAACTTTCGTTTTGTTCTGTAAGGCTTTTAACAGCTACATTATTCCATACAGACTCGAAAAGAACAGGGAAGAGACTGTAAAGTACGGAAACAAACATATTACTGTAGTTGACACACCTAAATCACGTAGAGTGACGACAAAACACTATGATATGCAACAATAAAAGAACATTTACAAAAAGTTACTAGAAGACTTAACTGTATAGTTCGTTGCTTGAAAGTACTTATTAAGCAGTGTCATCATAGGTCTGTCCATTGTCCAAACGTGTTGGTTTCAGTGAGATTAAAAAACTACGATGAACGGCAGGTATTTAATTTCAGAGGGACAGAACGTGAGCTGCTTTCTTCTTTTGAATGAGTCGGTGTCACTCGTGTTTTAATGGAAGCGTAAGAAATGGGTTTAGCTTCCCACGTTTCCTCAATTCCAGTTTGCTCCAGGTGTCATGACACAATGTCTCGCTGGTGAATTAAGATGGTGGGTACTTAGAAGTCATCTTTCACCTGAACACATTCCATAAGTTGACAGCCAGAATGTTGAACATCAAATTCATCAATTTCCAGGAATGTTTTGAGCGACTGCGTGGCACTGCTTTCACCTACTTTTGCAAAATATTTAAGACGACGATGACAGACTTTACATTCTTTTTCGAGAACGAGATATGCGTTCTTTACTTTTATTACACCTCTTCTGCTTAATCTTTCATTGTGATGGAGATATGAAACTGTTCCGAGATAACTTCATCTGTTGATCTACCCCTTAGTCTCAATGACAGCTACCCGGTGTTAAGGCCAGTTCGAAATCCTTAACAGACTACCTGAAAAAAAAAATGTTGTAAGTATTGTTTTTCTTTTCTTGTTGGTATCATTAGTATTTGTACGAACATAAATGATGTACGCATATACACACCATCAAGCCTTCAAGACTAGCCATTCAATAATAACCTCAAGTTTCATGCATTTCAGGAAGATAATGGTGCAGACAGTGTGACGCAAAATTATGTTATTTCTACTATAACATAATACTGATGGACAGATTCGTGTTTGGATTTTTATGGTGTAGCTGACAACTCGAAATTTAAGACAAAAGGTTTTCATGCTGGATTCCCTCTGCAGCACGAGTGTGTTAAGTTTTCAACTGAATTGCTGAAGAACACCATTTTCGACGGGCACGGGTTCCAAGTTAGTCTTCGAAGACACTGTCCTCTAGGTATGAAATAATCATACAGACTGCGGTCGTTTCTGTGAGTAACCATTCCACATCATGTCCAGCATCGTGAATCTTTGGATTCGCAATACCCCGAGGAACCACTTCAATTTGCTAACGTGCCCTTGGAGATGGAAGCGTACCTAATCGTTAAACCTGACCCTTAACGACTGTTCCAGTTTCAAGGGTCTCAATCATCTCATTTGCAAAAGAGTATTACTTCTAAACGTCATTGATCTGCGGAGGTTGGCACATTTGAATTTAGTCAGGAAAAGGTTAAATTTATCCTTCATTATCCTCAGGAGAGACAGTCATGACATTCAGAGCTGCTGTTTGTATGTACTTTTGCTGGAGTGGGCTCAACACTGAACGTTCTTCAGCGTTTAGGTTGAGTCTGGTCTTCCTGAATGGCACTTATGGCCCTTCCTTGTCTCACGTAAGGATCCAGTCTATTCAAAACATTTCATCAGACGATAAAAACAGGAAAACTACCCTCGAGCACTGAAATCTCACGGAGGCGTGATTATTCCGGATGTGGCAGTTCTTGGATCAAATGTTCCATGGAATGGGCGTTTTACCATAGCAATATGTCTAAAATTTGTGAAAAATGTCTTTACCGTTAAGAATGGATCTTGCATTTTTTCGCTTTTATCCAGGAAAGTTAACTGAGAAACTATTGAGTGACCTGTAGTATTTTCGGAGAGGCAGTACAACAATATCGCCGGCCGGTGTGGCCAACCCGTTCTAGGCGCTTCAATCTGGAACCACGCGGCCACTACGGTCGCAGGTTCGAATCGTGCCTTGGGCATGGATGTGTGTGATGTCCTTAGGTTAGTTAGGTTTAAGTAGTTCTAAGTTCTAGGGGACTGATGACCTCGTTAAGTCCCATAGTGCTCAGAGCCATTTGAACCATTTTTTGCAACAATATCAGAAGTAGATTCATTTAAGGCATACAATTAGAGCACAGTAAATCTCTTCCAACACCTAATTTGCGACGATATTACTGTTATATTCGTCAAAAATAGTAAGTGCACCACTATTCAGATGAGTTCAGCTGACATGACCTTGTGCACGACCCTTGCCCTTTAGAAACTCCGCGTCATCTGAGTCACTGTAAATATTATCAGACTCTGGTCTGATACATCAGGATCCCCAAGGACATATTAATTATCCTCTAAATCGTTAAATATGACTACAGTCTTGTAAAACATACTGGGGTCCCTCCTAGCGGCAGCCATTTCACCTGTCGGTTACTATTACGTTCCAGCTGCGGGCAGCCACTGGTGTTTGCCATGAATCATCGCCCTGACTTGCATTGAGTAAAATTAGAACATTTTCCTGGAATACTATATTCTGCAGCTAATAGGTAGCCCCAATTGTCCTTTAACTCAACATAGGCGCCTGTGGCGCTTGCCATTGTGTCCCCCAGCCGCATACGTTTTGGAGGGATACAGATAGCGGTCTATTTGCTAGCGTATTGTCAATGTACTCATGATGCAACACATTCTGTTCACGTCAGATTACATGAATCACACAGTTTACTGCTCCAAACAATGAGAAAAATAACACGTCGCCTGTTAACGAAGAACACGCCTGAAGTCTCTACTTCTAGAATGCTGATTTATGTCTTTTTAACAAGTTCATGATGCAGAGGTAGTTCTGATTAGGATTATCTGGCCAAACAAAGTCAGAACTTAACAAACTGCTTGTTAGGCTGATTCAGGACAACGAATATCTGGACTCGCAAACTAAAGGCTCGTTGCAAATGCAAATATCTACTTGCTAAGTTCGTTAACTTAATACTGGGTGGGTGGCTGGGGGGAGGGTGGGGGAAGGTAGATGCTGCCGGTTGCATTTAGAAGCTTCTCAGCTCTCACGGAAAGATGCTGTTTATTCAAAAGCAAGCGACCCCTCTGCGCTGCTGAGTCTAATGAAGCATGTAAAGGGCTTGTATTCGACATGAGTCTCTCAGTAAATTCACTTATGGGATTAAAAATTCACTCTTAGATACAAGGGATGAAATGAATCTGCATTGTAGGTAATTTTCTCGAGTTATCGGGATGTCCCTATTATCTTCATAACCGAAAATAAATTTGTGTGCAGAAGGACATTTAAAAAAAAATGTATCGAGTAAACGCTGTTCAGCTACGATATCCAGCATTAATGACATTCCTATACTTTTGTTCCTTACGAAACTATGAACAGCAGTGCTGCTTCTTCAAGCACCATCAGCTATTTTTTGCTCGGTAATTCAGTTCTTCTCATCGAGAGATGCTCAAAACGTTATCGCAGGGTATCATTCACGTGAACATGAAGGCACTTCAAATGCAACACAAAACTGATTTCGCCTGTGCTGTACTAACACACAGTGTGAGTATGTGGGGCAAAGTAAGCATCGCCTGACTGTCAGCTCGTAGAGCTGTTGCTGAAATAACCGAGAATTCAACATCCCGCAATGCCGACCTGTGTTGTGAACTATGGATGAAACAAAAGAATATTATTACGTTCCCGCAGACGTATCACTTGAAACAACTTGATGCGGCTGGAATCTCGAGAGAATTTTATCAGTACATATTGCTGCGAAACCGTACATTTGTATAATAAGCTCTGGTTCCGTTAGGTGTTCTTTTAAGTGTAACATTGTTTTGTGACATGTTTAGTGTATTAATCCACGTTTTAAACTTCTGAAACAAATATTTTAATTTGGAGCTGATGATTGCAATCCCCGAAATTGGTCGTGGTACAATATAATAAAGCGATCTAGACGGTATTGTTTCCGTAAGTTTATAATCATGTTTTAGTTCCAAAAAACTATTTCCCTTTCTAAGGTTACGTAAGAGTATACTATGGGTATCGAGACTGAACTCCGTTTCGGGTAAGTGAGCTTGAACCAACGTTTCAACACGTTCCCTACTCGTCATCGTGAAGCAAGATTATGAAAGAACTCTATTATTGTCGAACGAAGGAGCAGCTCCACACTTCTCCTCAAAGTGATCAGAAGGAAACGTTGATTTAAAACTGTCGATTTCGACTTAATTTCCTGCTAATTTGCGAGGTAAAACAAATTGGTAACGGCAGTATACATTGAGTAAAATCTATTCCGCGAAGTTTTCAAGGTTCTGAGAACGCATATGGGCACTGGGAGCATCTTTCAGGTCGAAGAGGGACCAGTTGGGACCGACCATCATGTCATACTCTGCCAATAGCGTAATTTGGTTGAAGCCGGCACACGGATCTCGCCGCTCTTGTCGGGTTTGTAGATGGTAAACCCGCTAGTTCTCGTTCAAGTACCTTCTCAACTGTGATTACGGGGTTAAGTACACGCCGAGAGAAAATTTTCTGACTGTGCCGGGAATAGAAACTAGGCCATCTGTATGGTAGTAAGGTGCACTACAGGCCATTAAAATTGCTACACCAAGAAGAAATGCAGATGAGAAACGCGTATCCATTAGACAAATATATTATACTACAACTGACATGTGATTACATTTTCACGCAGTTTGGGTGCATAGATCCTGAGAAATCAGTACCCAGAACAACCACCTCTGGCCGTAATAACGGCCATGATACGCCTGGGCATTGAGTCAAACAGAGATTGTATGGCATGTACAGGTACAGCTGCCCATGCAGCTTCAACACGATACCACAGTTCATCAAGAGTAGTGACTGGCGTATTGTGACGAGGCAGTTGTTCGGCCACCATTGAGCAGACGTTTTCAATTGGTGAGAGATATGGAGAATGTGCTGACCAGGCCAGCAGTCGAACATTTTCTGTATCCAGAAAGGCCCTTACAGGGCCTGCAACATGCGGTCCTGCAATATCCTGCTGAAATGTAGGGTTTCGCAGGGATCGAATGAAGGGTATAGCCACGGGACGTAAGGCATCTGAAATGTAACGTCCACTGTTCAAAGCACCGTCAATGCGGACAAGAGGTGGCCGACAGGTGTAACCAATGGCACCCCGTACCATCACACCGGGTGATACGCCAGCATGGCGATGACGAATACACGCTTCCAGTTTGCGTTCACCGCGATGTCGCCAAACACGGATGCGACCAACATGATGCTGTAAACAGAACCTGGATTCATCCGAAAAAATGACGTTTCGCCATTCGTGCACCTTGGTTCGCCGTTGAGTACACCATCGAAGGCGCTCCTGTCTGTGATGCAGCGTCAAGGGTAAACGGAGCCACGGTCTCCGAGCTGATAGTCCATGCTGCTGCAAACGTCGTCGAACTGTTCGTGCAAATGGTTGTCGTCTTGCAAACGTCCCCATGTGTTGACTCAGAGATTGATACGTGGCTGCACGATCCGTTACAGCCATGCGGATAATATGCCTGTCATCTCTACTGCTAGTGATACGAGGACATTAGGATCCAGCACGGCATTCCGTATTACCCTCCTTAACCCTCCGATTCCATATTCTGCTAACAGTCATTGGATATCGACCAACGCGAGCAGCAATGTCGCGATACGATAAACCGCAATCGCGATAGGACACAATCTGACCTTTATAATAGTCGGAAACGTGATGGTACGCATTTCTCCTCCTTACACGAGGCATCACAACAACGTTTCACCAGGCAACTCCGGTCAACTGCTGTTTGTATATGAGAAATCGGTTGGAAACTTCCCTCATGTCAGCACGTTGTAGGTGTCGCCACCGGCGCCAAACTTGTGTGAATGCTCTGAAAAGCTAATCATTTGCATATCACAGTATCTTCTTCCTGTCGGCTAAATTTCGCGTCCGTAGCACGTCGTCATCGTGGTGTAGCAATTTTAATGGCCAGTAGTGTACGTTAACCACTCAGCTACGGAGGCAGATGCTGTGCTATTACCAAAAACGGTTGTTTTTACATTTTAACAATATAGGTAATTTTTACCTCTATAAAACAAGATTACGTAGTGGAATTAAAATTCGGAATGAATTGATTCAGTGATAAGGATGACAAGGAAATTGCTGTCCTCAATGAAGGTGAGGAAAAATTGAGGACCTGTTGAACCGAATGAAGAGTGTAATTAATAATGAATATGAATTGACAGTAAGACACGAGGAATGACAATAGAGAAAATTAGTCGAAAACTGCGGGCCATGTACTAGTTGAGTGAGTGGCTTTTGCTACTTTTGTAGTAGAATAATGCTCTGAGGAGGAAGCAAACAGGATTATAAAAGTAGACTGTTGGAGTCAAAGAGGGCATTCTTGACCAAATAAAGTGTACTAGTGCGAAAAATCCGCCTTAACTTGAGAAAGACATCTATGAAAATGCACGTTTGGATCACAATATTGTTTGTAAGTGTAAACTGGACTATAGGAACACCGGAAATGAAGAGAATTGACGCGTTTGATATAGCGAACAAGTAGTTAAGGACGTTGGGTAGGTGTGCTACTCTCAGATGAAGAGATTAGTCACGAGCAGAATTCGTGGCTCTGTGTATTAAACCAGTCAGAAGACTGATGATCGGAAGAAATTGGAGGAGCCACAAAACTTCCTCGTTCTCCCTCAAAATGTACAAGTATATTTCACTATTCTTTAAAAAAGAGAAATACGACCAATAAACTAGTTTCTTTGTTTTCAAATCCCTTATTGCTGTAAACAAGCAGTCAGCTAATGTAGTTGAATTAAGCAACCTTATTAACTTCATGGTGTCGGTTAAGCATCTAGGGCTATGATTTGTATGTAGTCACAAACAACGTCTTGTGATCTATTCCAGTAGGTTATTCTTAAATGTTCCCAGTTTATTGCGAAGTATATATCTGCAGTTACTGAGTTTTGTGAAAATTAAGCTACAGTCTATTAACCTTAAAACACATTTCTCAAAAATTGCATAGATATAATATGGAAACAACATATAGGCTCAGTCGTGGGTAAAGAAGCTGTAGTTACCGTTCGTAGGCAGAAAAATAGGGAAATGCAACCGGGATATAATGGAGATTGTGTATAAAATATTCGTACGGCCGTTCCGAGAACGCGCTATGCGTGATGTACTACTGAATCTAAAAAGTGTATTTAACCAACACCACGAGCTGATGTGTTTCTGGAGTATTGTCTGTAAGTTGCAGTAAATGTTGCTTTCAAATGTCCTCGACTTTTGATTTAATCCCATTGCTTTAGGTAAATCATACTAAAAAAGAAAGAAGGAATGTAGGTGAATGTGAAGAAACTACACACGTGCCTTATTACAAATGTATACACAATTTTTCTAGTTTTACTCATGAAAATTTGTACCGTCCTATAGGACTTTATGCTTCCTTCTTACCCAGGCAGAATTATAAATTTTCAGAATTTAGGAGAAACCAGAAGTCGAAATTCGCTGCAAGCACGAATGAAATATAGTATAGTGTGTTAAATATGTATGCGAAATATATATACGTGTGAAACATATGGCATATATGCGTAGGAGGACAAATCCATATATAAAAAGCTGGATTTCTTCTGAAAGTAATTACAATACTTTCCATTCGCTCATAAGACACAGGAAGATAAAAACTTCAAATTTCGTGTGAAAATATTATATCTGCAACGAACATCCAATTAAAGCATCTTTGTAAATTAAATAACATGAAGTTCTCTGCAAATTCATATTTACAGTAAATTAGCATAGCGACGTATTTAGCCTTTAAGATTTAGATTTTTCTATCGAGTACGCCCGGTGTTTTACTGATGACACGTTTCAGAGCTGGTATATTCTACTCTTTTTAAGACTAATACCAAATAGATGTAGTCCGAAATTTTGTCTGTTGAATAGAGAAGTCGTATAGAGCAGACAAGGAAAAATTATTAGACAGTCTAGTGCCTTCATTTTATTAGCGTATTCGGCAACAAGGCATTCTGAGAGCCTTCGATTCCTTTTAAAAAAGCCAGGGAGACGTGGTAGTGCCGTAATACAAGGTGATAACGTGACGATGATGCAAATATTGAGGTATTATGGAGAAGGGTAAAAGTATCAATCTGAGGTAAAGGACCCTGGTGCGGAAAAGACGGATACGAAAGTTATTAGTGAAAATAGATGTGATACTATGTAACGATGCTGTTGACGCTAAGATTTTAGGGGAGACAACTTCAAGAAATGGTAGTGTGGAGCACAAAAAAAAAGTAAAAGTGGGCTCTGAGAAACATATCGTAAGTTATGAACATTTGTTCATCTTCGCTGCTCTAAAATACATCTACTGCCAACTCTTTGGTCTCCATACTTTTAGAGGAGTTAGTGCGGACCAAGACAAGAAAAAAGTGCATAAAATGTGGTCTCTGAAACGTATACCTTAAGAGCTATGGGCAGCTTGTTCAAGAGAACTGTTTCACAGTGACGAAGATGAACAAGTGCTCATAGCATGATTGTATGATTTTTGAGCTTGTGTTTACTAACTCTTAAATCACGAATGTAGTTTCTCAGAACGCTCGAAAACTTTCGAACTCGCTCTCCAAGCCAGTCGTGGTGGAACGTTTCTATACTCCTCCCCTCCCCACCCCCCCAACCCTTCTTAAATTTCCAATACTACGATGTTTCGTTGTCGGTTGCGTTTATTGTTGGCACCTGTTACTGATAGTTGTTGGAGTCTCCTAGACCGCGCCTCGTGAACTACCTACCTGTTTATCCAGAACCGTACCGTATAGTTCCAAATGTGTTGGCAAGAATGTGTCATTTTTAACTTCCCAGAGTCAGATAAAATTGTTAGTTGGTCTATGGAGGATGGTGTCAGTGATATAGATCAAGAAATAAACGAAAAAGACAACGATTTTACATTAGCCACTGATCTCTGTTTTGCTATCCAACAAGACTGTCATTCAGAGGAAGAACTTCGGGAAAGTTGTTGTGGGGACCTGTTTCTTCGATGAAACACTGAAAGCGTATGTTAATATCGAATGTGTTCTGAATGATAATAAAAATCTAGTTTACACCGATGAATGTCAATTTGACACTTTTTTTTTTGTACCTGTAGGGTGGAATTTTTATGCGCAATTTTAAACCGTGGAATTAAGTTTTTTCGGAAATTTATTTGCTACAGAGATTGTAGAATTTTTCGGAATCTAAAATTCAGTAATCTAACAGTCTATATGTACTATTTAAAAGATCCACACAAAATTAGGTGCTTCTGTGTGATAAACAGTAAAATGTTACAGACTTTGCTTAGTGCAATAAAATAAACGAGAAGATCAACACTTAAATAATTGTAAAAATGAATGTTATATACCATAAATTAAAAATATCAAAGGACTTTGGCATTAAATCTTGGTTTAAACGTAGGAGTCCCAGAGACCCAACCTCGTGGTATACGTCAGAGAAAAGTCAGCTCGCAAGTCAAGGGCTAGGAACCATTTTCTTGATTTTGTCCATATATTTCCACCTCTGAAAGTTGCCTACACATCAGTCTTAGCAACGACAGTACCAGCTCACGTATTTGAAAGTTCAGATCTTTAAAAAACGATTTTTGCTTAAGGCTTTCGAGTCGTTAATTTACAGACCACGATTCCTTATCTCGATCTGATACATTTACACTTCTCCATCGTCCTTGCAAGTTTGTAACATCAATGGGTGACCCTGTACAGTGAAGTGACAATACGGCGTCGTTTGCAGGTAACAATATTGCCTGAAGATATGGCACTTGAACGACAGAGTACTACCAATGTTGCCGCATGTGTTTCGGTGGGTGTCTTCTGTAGCTCACCTGCTTCGGCACCAACAAACCATACAACACTGTTCGACAAAAATGTGCAGCACCCGGAGGGAGAGGGGGAACCGAAATTAAACTACTCCGTTTGAATGTGTATGTGATGTTATGTCAATCACTGCGGAATCCAGTCAGATTTACTGTCCACTTAGTATGATGTAACCACTCTGGGCGGAATGCACACACTGATTCGATTGGGATGGCTGTCATGAATCCTTTGCATCCTCTCCTGAGGCACCTGGTCCACACTTATTGTAACTTGTCGTTGACATCCTCGATATTGACATTAGGACGCAGTTGACATCCGAGTTGGTCCCACACGTCTTCAGTTTGGGACAGATCTGGAAATCGTGCTGGTCACGATGTAATCCACTCCGTCCTTCCTAGTTGCAACTAGTGTTCAGGATGAGCAACGTCTTTTCTGAAGATTGGAGAGGAGAAAGTTCACAATAATCTTTTTTGTTTACTTAGCTTTCCTTGTAGGATTGGTTGCAGTTCTTCCTGCCTAGGGGTCTGATCCTTCAAGCTGAAATTCTCACATTTTAGCTCCTCGTGGTTGAATTGATCTAAATAATTTTGAAGATTGTCGTTGCAGAATTTTTGCTTTTACCTGAATTTATTATGTCACATTTTAGTATATTGTGCAGTCTTTTGAATTTTCGCATTAACAAAGCCGAAATTACATTTACATTTTTTGACAAATGAACTTCTATTAGTTCCGAATATTATTTCATAAATGAATTCAAAAATAAACATAATAAGCAGTACTAGATGGCGTAATTAATAATTGAAATTTTAAGTGTACCAAATAATTCGCAATTTAAAATGTTTCTAAAAAAATAATTTTAGCTGTACATTCAGAACTAGTATTTATCGACTATAATTCCTGTTCATAACTTACAGCATGAAGAATAACATATTGTGTGTAAAGGTATATGAAATTTTTCAGTATAGCAGCTGAGATAGTATTGACCTCTCCAAAATTAGAAAATTATTAGGGGTATCGATTACTATTGTTGAGGAAAAGTAATGCTAGAGGAGTGTGCCCCGTTGCAACAGGAATAACTGAACATTACGCTGACAGTTCAGAGGCATATGCCACTTGCGGAGGACAGTTGTCCTGTCGTTGAGTTTGCATTGGTGCCCTGAGTGGCAGTGAATGGCACAGCAATGTGTTTTGCACTATCCCGGATGACTATCTCCGGGGAGAATGACAGCGCCCTCGTGGGAGCTCCCTTTCTTCCAATTTGTGGAGAGGCATATTGGTGTTACTTCAGGCGTCGTGGCGTGGGGGAGCCATCGGGTATGACTTCATATTACGGCTGCAAAATACTAATTCTTTACAGACGAATGGAATAACTAGTAGAAGCCGACCTCGGGGAAGATGAGTTTGGATTCCTTAGAAATGTTGGAACACGTGAGGTAATACTGACCCTACGACCTATTTTAGAAAATAGATCAAGGAAAGGCAAACCTACGTTTCTAGCATTTGTAGACTAGGAGAAAGCTTTTGACAACGTTGGCTGGAATACTCTCTTTCAAATTCTGAAGGTGGCAGGGGTAAAATACAGGGAACGAAAGCCTATTTCCAATTTGTACAGAAACCAGATGGCAGTTAAAGGAGTCCAGGGACACGAAAAGGAAGCAGTGGTTGGGAAGGGAGTGAGACAGGGTTGTAGCCTCTCCCCAGTGTTATTCAATCTGTATATTGAGCAAGCAGTAAAGGAAACAAAAGAAAAATTCAGAGTAGGTATTAAAATCCATGGAGAAGAAATAAAAACTTTGAGGTTCGCCGATGACATTGTAATCCTGTCAGAGAGAGCAAAGGACTTGGAAGAGCAGTTGAATGGAATGGACAGTGTCTTGTAAGGAGGATATAAGATGAACATCAACAAAAACAAAAGCAAAAAGAGGAAAATGGAATGTAATCGAATTAAATCGGGTGATGCGAAGGGTATTGGATTAGGAAATGAGACACTTACAGTAGTAAATGAGGTTAGCTATTTGGGGAGCAAAATAACTGATGATGGTCGAAGTAGAGAGGATATAAAATATAGACTGGCAATGGCAAGGAAAGCGTATCTGAAGAAGAGAAATTTGCTAACGTCGAGTATAGATTTAAGTGTCAGGAAGTCGTTTCTGAAAGTATTTGTATGGAGTGTAGCCTTGTATGGAAGAGAAACGTGGACAATAAATAGTTTAGACAAGAAGAGAATAGAAGCTTTCGAAATGTGGTGCTACAGAAGAATGCTGAAGATTAGATGGGTAGATCACATAACTAATGAGGTATTGAATAGAATTGGAGAGAAGAGGAGTTTATAGCACAAGTTGACTAGAAGAAGGGATCGGTTGGTAGGGCATATTCTGAGACATCGAGGGATCACAAGTTTAGTATTGGAGGGAAGCCTGGAGGGTAAAAATCGTAGAGGGAGACCAAGAGATGAATACACTAAACATATTCAGAAGGATGTAGGTTACAGTAGGTACTTGGAGATGAAGTAGTTTGCACAGGATAGAGTAGCATGGAGAGCTGCATCAAACCAGTCTCTGAACTGAAGACCACAACAACAACAGCAGTGAGTGAGGGAACTCTGACGACAGAAAGGTAGGTCAATGACATCCTGCGCCCTCTCGCTAATGCGAAGTACGTGTTGGTGGCTGAACAGTCCTTTCACTCGATAAGACAGAAGCATTGTACCCCATCTGTCGGCGTACTGAGTGAATTCTAAGTGTGAAAATGTGTTTTAATGTATGCATAGTGTGTTTGAAGCAGACCCTGGGAAGCATCCCGATATTCACTTAATATGACGTGGGAAATCGGTTAATTCCGCGGGGCCAACGTTAACCATGGAAATCTTTAGGGAGCTCGAAGGCCAGCAGATTAACACAAGTGACTTCAAAAAACAGAGCAGACCTGGCAAGAAATTTGTCCTCGGACCACATACAGTCAAATGACAAATGTGTGCATGACGACTCAATGAATAAAATCACGAACTTCTGCTTTAATAGCTTGCGAAGCGGGAAATTTGTGGGCAGAGAACAAGACACGCAAGGCGTAGACGGACCAAACCTTTTGCATTCTAAGCAGTCGTGGCAAAGGAGAGTGAACGAAAACCTGAAAAACGTCGTGCCGATTCACACCGCATGTCCGTTGCTTCAACCACTGCCGCAGGCCTACGTTCCACATTGCATGGGGACTATACGTAATCATCGAGTACTGCGCTGTTCTAACCTCTCTCGCGACGCCGCTTTTGAAGCCTAGTCGGGGCAGCAATAACCAAGCAGGGGAATAACACAAGTCACATGCTGAGACGCCAGCAAGAAACTGACGATAGTGGGAGGGTGAAATAAGATATCACGGCTTAGTTCCAAGAAAATTAAGATCGTCAGAAAAAAAAACACTAAAATAAAAGTTGCTACACCAAGGAGGAGTTATGTGAGTTAAACGAAAGTTGATAGGTGTGTTCATACATCTGAAGAGTGATTTCTACTTAAAGTTAGTGACAGTTTCACGTCAGTGGTGCTGCAAGTACCACTATGAGCATGCAAATCAGTTTTGCTTTAAATACACGCTGTAACGGTCGTGTTACTTACCTTTGAGATTCGACGTGATGAGTGGACGTCAGTGAAGAATGCCTTTAAGATGGCAAAAATACCATTAACAACATCTCACTGAGTTTGAACGAGGTCGTGTTAATACGAGGTACCAGAGCTGGGTTTCCTTTCTGCTGTAACACATGATAGCTCACTGACAAAATTAGCCAACAGCACGTTTTTAATGAAGCACAATGTAGCTTACAACGGACGATGTTTCTTTTACTGAACACTTAGAGGCTATGGGTCTCCACAGAAGAAAAATCTTAATTGCTGGAATGTAGCCACTGTAGATTGCATGTGGGCTTAATTAAAAATATTAATGAATAAATGCCATAACTTTAGTAGCTGTGTGACCGGTTAAGAAGTAACGTAACCAATCGGCCCTGACTAGTATTAGCACGCAATCTGACTGCATAAAATAAAAATAATGAATGACAAGGAATTTCCATTAACGCAATTGATTAATTAAGTACCCTGCAACTATAAAAGCTACGGAACAACAAAGCACAAGTGTAACTGTTCTGTGTGTGGTAGTGTGATTCAACGTACATGTATCTGGCTCGGTTCTTTCTCCATACGGCAAAATATTTTAAACACCATTTACAATGAACTAATTGAAAAACCAGAAATACTATAATTGCACATAGAAACCAGAATTACAAGGCTAATAAATGGACATGAGCCAGATGCTTTGTTGGCTGTACCTGTGAGCAAGAGGCATTGTCATTAAAGAAAACTGTAATACCTTTTTACCTCATTATATATGTCCGCCCCCGGTAGCTGAGTGGTCAGCGCGATATACTGTCAGTCCTAAGGGCCCGGGTTCGATTCCCGGCTGGGTCCGAGATTTTCTCCGCTCAGGGACTGGGTGTTGTGTTGTCCTTATCATCATCATTTCGTCTCCAACGACGCGCAAGTCGCCGAAGTGGCGTCAAATCGAAAGACTTGCACCAGGCGAGCGGTCTACCCGGCGGGAGGCCCTCGTCACACGACATTTCATTTCATTTACCTCATTACATATTGACGAAAATTTTCCTTTACACCAGCATCATAAATCAAAAGCCGAACTCCTTTCTTAAATACACTGTGACAATAGCAACATCTTCCATCTATACATTACACCAACCGAACAGCATCTACTCTCTCGCCCAACAGAACAGCTGCCATCAACATCCTCTGAACTACTACTGCACCAGTGGATGCGGCGGAATAATAATCTTCGGCGCGGTCTCTGGCGCTGTGACTGAGTGTAGCCACCTTTCAACAAAATTGCTGGCAGCGGTGGTCACGAGAATGTACAGTCGCGTGCAGACTTGGCTCCTAGACGTCCGTGTAGCACTACCGAGAGGGAAGACCATTGTGTTTAGCGAATGGTTCTTTTCCATCATACTGCATCTGCAGTGGCAATTTAAGCAGCTCGTGGCACCGCAATGACAGAACGCACAGTTAAAAACCGTTTACTTTAAGGTCACCTCCGAGACAGACGCCCTGTAGAGTGCATTTCACTGACTCCAAACAGCTGCCATTGGTGACTTAAGTGCTATAAAGCGAGAGCTCATTGGAGGGCAGTATGGAGGTCTGTTGCGTTTTTCGATGAAAGCGGGCTCTACTTCTGTGCCAGTGATGCCCGTGTGTTTATTAGGAGGAGGCCAGGGCCGCTCCTGCAATCAACCTCTCTGCAGCCTGACTCACTGGGCCTACACATGGGGTTGTGGTCTCGTGTGCCACTTTGCGTGACAGAATGAGTATCGTGGTTATTCCACACACCGTGACTGCAAATTTTTACGTCAGTGTTGTGATTCGGCATGTTGTACTGCCGTCTATGAACATCATCAGAGGGGGTATTTTCCAACAGTACAACTCTCGCTCTCATACCGCTGGTGTACCTCAATATGCTCCACAAAGTATCGAAATATTTCCTTGGCGTACTCGATCACCAGTTCTGTCATCAATCGAGAATAAGTGGGATATCGTCTGACGAAAACTCCAGCGTCATCCTTAAACAAACCATCCCTATATTGACCAAGTGCAACAGCCATGGAACTTCATCCCACAAGCTGAGCCGACCGTGGTGGTTCAAAAAATGTTTCAAATGGCTCAGAGCACTATGGGATTTAAAATCTGTGGTCATCAGTCCCCTAGCACTTAGAACTAGTTAAACCTAACTAACCTAAAGACATCACACACATCCATGCCCGAGGCTGGATTCGAAAGTGCGACTGTAGCGGTCACGCGGTTCCAGACTGAAGCGCCTAGAACCGCACGGCCACAGACCATTTTGAACCACAAGCTGAGATCTGGCACTTGCAGACACAATGCATAAACGTTTGCGTAACTGCATAGAACGTTCTGGAGGTTATATCGGTTATCAATGAACCAACATTTCACACTGATAATGTCTTGTCTCGGGCTTAAAGTAACCTGAGATCTTGCACTGATGATGACCTAAATTGGTACATAAACAAATGTATTCCTCAAATTTCATTGCACTCCGTCTGCAGGCCACAAGTGGCCCATCGGGATCATCCGATCGCCGTGTCAACCTCAGTGGAGGATGCGGATAGGAGGGGCTTGTGGTCAGCACACCGCTCTCCCGGTCGTTATGATGGTTTTCTTTGACCGGAGCCGCTACTATTTGGTCGAGTAGGTCATCAATTGGCATCAGGAGGCTGAGTGCACCTCGAAAAATGGCAACAGCGCATGGCGGCCTGGATGGTCACCCATCTAAGTGCCGGCCACGCCCGACAGCGCTTAACTTCGATGATCTCACGGGAACCGGTGTACCCACTGCTGCAAGGCCGTGGGCAGAAATTTTATTACTCTATATTAATTATTTTATGGCGTTGACAATGTTTACCGTCAGTGTAGTTTACCAGAATCTGATAACCAAAATATTTCAAGTTTTAGATGATCCATCGTTGAAGTGAACGTGGGACTGCAGGTGGTCATAGGCTTGTAGAATCAAGGAATACCTACAGACATTCTCTTTATACATGTTAACTAAGCAGTCAGTTTCGACACTATATTAGTGTTAACTTCAGGCCCCTGCGCCAACTGGAAGATGAAATCCAACACTTGATGCATTAGGACATGAACTATAATATTCAGTTGTTAGATGTTACGAGAGTACACATCGTGGAAATAGAATTCAGTGAAAGGAGTGGATAGACATGCCCCAGGGGTGGATATCACATACAATTTGAGTAGCGGCGGGAAGATACCTTAATGTGGTGTCAAAATTGCTCCCGTAATTAATATACTTCTTAGAAAGTACGGCTGTTGGTGTTCGTTGTTTCTACAAGATGATCTCAGGTTTCCAGGAGGAGTTTAACTTGTCAACAAGGTTTCCTAAGTTTTTCGGTGAAGTACTTTATTTATTACTTTACTAAACATTGAAAAATTTGGTTTCGTACGAACGTAGTTTGATTTCAGTGTACGAAATAAAACTGGAGCAGTTGGTAAACCACGAACTACAAACGCAACCGTCCAGAGTAAAAATCCCAGTCAGTTCTAAGATTTCTTTCTACTTACAGTTCTTTCACTTTTGAAATTCAGTTGTTATTGTGACACACATCAGGCTCCGTCCTGGTTCGCCGTCCACGTTGAACAGTAGTTCGCAATACACGTCGATAACGTATTTCTCGTGCGATTTAAAGACCCCTAAATGCACCCCTCCTTTCCCCTCCTCCCCCAAGTAAACTACGAGCTCACCCTCACAATTTCAATTCTACTCTTCTTTCCTGCTCTCGTTCGTGTTCCGTAATTGCTTAACCATCGAGACAAGACAAAGTTCTGCAAGGCTGGGTGCGCCGAACTTCGGCAAGAGGGCACCAAAGGGACGAGTGCTGTGTTTTCGTTGTATCTAAAGTGGTCCCGAGGGAACTGTTCAGTAGCGGGACTTGAGCATAAATACAAGAGGAGGATGAAAGAGACGCCGGCCGTTGAACAACGTGTTTAGAATGAAAACACTTCAGTGCCACGGATACGGCATGGCTTGTTGTCTTTCGTGAAATACATATTTTTTCGAATCGATGTCTTTCCGCAAGAGTGGGCATACTCATTGTTGAGGCTATCTGGAGGCAATGAGAAACTTTGTCACGCTTCAGGGCCATCGTTCTCGTTGCCACTGTCGAGGGTCTACCGTAAGATTGTAATAATCACCTCGAAATAGTAACTTGACGTCGTTAATTTCGTATTAGTTTATAAGAACTGGAAAGGCATCAGGGCTAGATTAGACAACGATAAGGTACTAAAAATACTGTGCGAGCGAATTTGCTCCCCGTGTAGCAGCAGTATATTATAAATAGTCGGAGCCACGAAGGATACCTGGCAAGCAGCCTGGCCCGTTTTCAAAAAGGGTCGTAGGACTGATGCTGATAATTACAGGACTATGTCGTTGACATCAGTCTGTTTTGAAATTACGGAACTTGTTTGTGTTAATACAGCTATAATTATTAAAATGTAGACGTTCACGGCCGGAAATGTCATGTCCATTATATTTATCCGGGATGTTATGCCGTGGTCGGTTGGTGAATTCTTTGTCAAATCCCAAAGAATTCACCAACCGACCACGGCCTAACAGCCCGGATGATTATAATGGACGTGACAGCTATAATTGTTATGATGGTTGTTATATTGTTTTTTATGAGTGATTGTATAACAGTTTATTTTGGTAGGAATCCCAGAAATGGACGTAAGCATCCTAAGTATAAAAGTTTTTGGAGAACGAAAATCTCTGCTAGAAATATCAACATAGATTCCTAAAGAAAGATCTTGCGAAACTTGCAAGGGGAGGCGACGAGGTTGTGATCAAGATTTACTTCAGATTTCGTACACCTATAGCAGGCCATTACAACAACAGAATATACAAGCAGTAAGGTGCACTACTCTGACAATTCAGAGAAAATCGCACGAGAAGCTTTACGCGCTTGTTATGTAAATCATATGTCTGTGCGAATGGTGGGGCCATAAGTATTCGTTGTGGTTATGTGGTTAGCGTTCGTGCACAGCAAGAGGCTCGTGGACGAGACGATGGCTGGAACGCCACCATAACCTAGTCTAAATTTTTTCATCACTGTAATTACATTATTAATGTGACATTTGAGAGGTAATATAGGGAAAAAGAAAAAAAAACACAACTTTCATTTTAATGAAGTTGTAGTAAATTTGATATATTATTTGACTATTAACTATCTGTAATTCAATTTTCAAGGGCAGATACAGGCTTTCAAAGCCCAAGTCAAATCTTGATACATAATGCCGAAGACGTTATTCACAACCAGTGATACACACTGAAGAGAAAAAGAAACTGGTACACCCGTTAAATAGTCTCTAAGGCCCCCGCGACCGCAAAGAGTGCCACAACAGGACGTGGCATGGAATCGACTAATGTCTGAAGTGGTGCTGGAGGCAACTGACGCCGTGAGTCCTGCTGGGGTGTACATAATTCGGTAAGAGTAGAAGGTTGTGGAGATCTCTTCTGAACAACACGTGGTAAGGCACCCCAGATATGTTCAGTAATGTTCATTTCTGGGGAGTTTGGTGTGCAATGGAAGTTTTTAAACGCAGATGAGTGTTCCTGGAGCCACTCTGTACCAATTATGGACGTGTGGGGTATCGCACTCTCCTGCTGGAATTGCCCAAGTCAGTCGGAACGCACAATGGACATCAATGGAAGCAGATGATCATCAGAGTCGTATATAGACGTATCAGGGTCCCATATCACTCCAACTGCACGCGTCCCACACCATTACAGAGCCTCCACCAGCTTGAAAAGTCGCCTGGTGACATGTAGGATCCATGGATTCATGAGGTTCTCTCCATACCCGTACACGTCCATCCGCTCGATACAATTGGAAACGAGACTCGTCCGACCGGACAACATGTTTCCCGTCATCAACAGTGTCGACGCGCCCAGGTGAGGGGTAAAGCTCTGTCTCATGCGGTCATCAAGAGTACAAGAGTGAGCTAGTGGCTCCGAAAACCCATATCGATCACTTTTCGTTGAATCGTTCGCACGCTGTCACTTGTTGATGGCCCTTCATTGTAATCTGCAGCAATATGGGGAAGTATTGTCCTTCTGTCACGCTGATACTTTCTCTTTAGCCGTCCTTGGTCCTGTCGTTGAACCATATTTTTCCTGTCGCAGCGACATCGGAGATTTGAAGTTTCACCGGCTTCCTGATATTCAGTGTACACTCGCGAAATATCGTACTGGAATATTCCCCGTCATCACTACTGTGTCCCATTGCTTGTGCGCCGAGAATTACACCACGTACAAAATCACTTGATGATCTGCCATTGTAGCAGTAGTAACCGATCTAACTACTGCGCCAGACACTTGTTATCTTATATTGGGTTCTCGACCATTGCGCCGTATTCTGCCTGTCTACATACCTCTGTATTTCAATACGCATGCCTATACCAGTTTCTTTGGAACTTCAGTGCACATCTGTGGATAGGGATTAATCGTAAGAAAACGGTGTCGTCATGTGGTTAGCGATCATGCACGACAAAAGGCTCGTGGATTGGGTAAGGGTTGGAATGCCACCATTAACTTCCCTACATTTCTTTCGTCAATGGACTCAATATTTTATTTATATGACATTTGAGAGGTAACATAAAAAAACACATGTAGTGAATGTCTTATCTTTGACTATTTAATATTTGTAATTATAATTTCAAGGACGAGAGGTAGAGGCTTGGAAAATCCAAGTCAAACCTTTATGATGAGGATAACGTTATACACAATCAATAATATAGTAAATAACTGTGTGCCAGACCGAAAGAGTAATGTAGAATTAGTTGTCGGATGTGCTATCGACGCCACACATTGCAGGATGTTGTCGAACAGACGTAAAATACATAAATCGAAGCTTCATGCAAATACACGGTTTTTGTCGTTACATTAAATCTCAAATGTATTAATTAAATAATGAGACCATTGATAAATGAAATACAGAAAAAAATTAAATGTTAGCGGAATTCAAACCGTCGTCTCGTCTTCGACACTCTTACTATGCGAAAAAGCTAACCAAATGAAGACAATGAATGCTTACGGCCGGACCCTTTGCACAAATACATAATTTACATGTTGTTGTTGTCGTCGTCGTTGTTGTTGTTGTTGTTGTTGTTGTTGTTGTTGTTGTGGTCTTCAGTCCTGAGACTGGTTTGATGCAGCTCTCCATGCTACTCTATCCTGCGCAAGCTTCTTCATCTCCCAGTACATACTGCAGCCTCTGAATCTGCTTAGTGTATTCATCTCTTGGTCTACCTCTACGATTTTTACCCTCCACGCTGCCCTCCAATACTAAATTGGTGATCCCTTGATGCCTCAGAACATGTCCTACTAACCGATCCCTTCTTCTAGTCTAGTTGTGCCCTCCAATACTAAATTGGTGATCCCTTGATGCCTCAGAACATGTCCTACTAACCGATCCCTTCTTCTAGTCTAGTTGTGCCACAAACTCCTCTTCTCACCTATTCATTACCTCATTAGTTATGTGATCTACCCATCTAATCTTCAACATTCTTCTGTAGCACCACATTTCAAAAGCTTCTATTCTCTTCTTGTCCAAACTAGTTATCGTCCATGTTTCACTTCCATGCATGGCTACACTCCATACAAATACTTTCAGAAACGACCTCCTCATACTTAAATCTATACTCGATGTTAACAAATTTCTCTTCTTCAGAAACGCATTCCTTGCGATTGCCAGTCTACTTTATATATCCTCTCTATTTCGACCATAATCAGTTGCTCCCCAAATAGCAAAACTCCCTCAGCATCACCCGACTTAATTCGACTACATTCCATTATCCTCGTTTTGCTTCTGTTGATGTTTATCTTATATCCCCCTTTCAAGACACTGTCCTTTCCGTTCAACTGCTCCCCAAATAGCAAAACTCCCTCAGCATCACCCGACTTAATTCGACTACATTCCATTATCCTCGTTTTGCTTCTGTTGATGTTTATCTTATATCCCCCTTTCAAGACACTGTCCTTTCCGTTCAACTGCTCTTCCAAGTCCTTTTCTGTGTCTGACAGAATTACGTCATTGGCGAACCTCAAATTTTTTATTTCTTCTCCGTGGATTTTAATACCTACTCCGAATTTTTCTTTTGTTTACTTTACTGCTTGCTCAATATACAGATTGAACAATATAACAACACGATTTACATTATAGACTCATAAAGCTTCTCACGCAAGCTTCTCGGAATAGACAGAATAATGCACATTACTACTTTCACATTACGTTGTTTCAAATTCCCACTGAATGTGTACAGAGTTTAAAGTAAATCCGTGATCCCAACATCGTGGACTGTAGTTTATGGCGGGTCATGGCCCATCGAACATAGGCTGGTGTGAGGTGGAGGTTACACCATTAAGTAAAAGTTTAGACTTTGTGCATATGTACTGTTTGTGTTTTCCTCTTTTTCGTTTATAAATGTATAGCTATGGTGTTCTTTTAATCATTGACAAAGGTCTTCTTAGGCACTTGTGGGTTTTATTGATCTGAAGGAGGAGTAGTTATCTACGCCGAAACCTAGGTTAACACTACGAGCTTATTTCGCAATCGAGGCGGGGTTTCTAGTTTTTTAATATATTAACCAACGATTGCTGACGCGCTGCGATGTTGAAGGTTCTTAAAATCGTGGCCTCCTTTTGTGTGCTCGCTCAGTTACGCCGTGATATCCGCAGCGTTGTAGACAGCGGTTCTCAGGTTGATGCCGTGTTCCTTGACTTCAGGAGGGCATTTGATACCGTCGTACACTGCCGCTTAGTGACAAAAAGCCTATCTAACCGAGTATTGCAACTGGAATCACGACATCCTTGCAGACGTTAACGGAGCAAAATCCACAAGTGTAAAGGTAACTTCCGGAGTACCTCCAGGAGGCGTGATAGCAGATTCACTGTTTACAGAGTATGTAAATGATCTAGTAGAAAGCTTCGGAACTGATTCGAGACTGTTCGCAGATGATGTTTATGAGAGAGCAGTAACCCCAGAAGACAATATCAGTTCGTCGAATGACCTGCAGAGGGTTTTTATTTGTTTGTTTATTTACACGTCTAGTTCTGTAGGACCAAATTGAGGGGCAAATCTCCAAGGTCATGCAACGTGTCAGTACATGAAACTACAACATAAAAGTAATAACAGAAAATATGACGTTTATGAATCCAAAACAAGACAAGACACAAGTTTTTTTAACGCAATCAACGATATAATATAGGAATCAGCTTAATTTGTCAAGGGGAACTCCTCGACAGAATAGGAGGAGTGACCCCTGAGGATGCTCTTCAGTTTCGATTTAAAAGTGGTCGAATTACTAATAAGACCTTTGAATTCTGGTGGTAGCTCATTGAAACCGAATGCAGCAGTATACTGCACCGCTTTCTGCACAAGTGTTAATAAAGTCCGATCCAAATGCAGATTGGATTTCTGCCTAGTATTAACTGTGTGAAAGCTGCTTATTCTTGGAAATAAGCTGATATTGTTAACGTGAAACGGCAATAAAGAATACATATTTTGAGGGGACAGTGTCAGAATACCCAGACTAGTGAACAGATTACACAGTTGCTTGGCGAACTTACGCCACTTATTGCCAGAACTGCTAGTTTCTGAGCCAAAAATTTTCTTTAAGAGTGAGAAGTGTTACTTGAAAATGTAACACCATATGACATAAGCGAATGAAAGCAAGAAAAGTACACTTAGTTTTCGTGTCGAACGATCACTTACTTCAGATACCGTTCGAATAGTAAAAATGGCAGCATTAAGTCTTTGAACAATATCCTGAAGGTGGGCTTTCAGTTTCACCAATCATATACCTATTCTGCGAAATTAAACCGTCTGGTCCTTTTTTTTGAATTGTCTGTTAGATTCTGTAAAAATGCAGAATTGTTTTCCCGGATCCATTAGCATCTTGTGGTTTTGAAGGAAAATTTATTTTAATATATACTAAGATGGTATCTGTTCTTTCGGATATGTCCGAAAGAACAGATTCCATCGGTGACCATGCAGATCGTTAGAATGAAATTACAATGAAATGAACACCCTTAGCTGCTTACAGGCGTTGACATGCGTCAACGGGGACAGTTTGAAATTGTGTGCGCCGACCGGGACTCGAACCAGGGATCTCCTGCTTACATGGCAGACGCTCTATCCATATGAGCCACCGAGGACACGGAGGATAGCGCGACTGCAGGGATTTATCTCTGGCACGCCTCCCACGAAACCCACATTCTCAACGTATTGTCCCGCAATACATTCGTAGTGCCCCTGCCCATTACACTCATTACTCGCGGCGCGTTACCGATTCCCGTAAGAGTTCGGGCACTGTTGGTGCATTCGCACAGAAGAAGAAGGTGGTCAAGTGGACGGTGAGCCTTAACTGTATATATAATAAAGTAGAGATACCATCTTAGTATATACAGAGTTAAGGCTTACCGGCCACTTGACCATCTTCTTCTTCTGTGCGAATGCACAAACAGAGCCCGAACTATTACGGGAATCGGTAACGCGTCGCGAGTAATGAGTGTAATGGGCAGGGGCACTACGAATGTATTGCGGGACAATGCGTTGAGAATGTGGGTTTCGCGGGAGGCGGGCCAGAGATAAATCCCTGCAGTCGCGTTATCCTCTGTGTCCTCGGTGGCTCATATGGATAGAGCGTCTGCCATGTAAGCAGGAGATCCCGGGTTCGAGTCCCGGTCGGCGCACACATTTTCAAACTGTCCCCGTCGACGCATGTCAACGCCTGTAAGCAGCTAAGGGTGTTAATTTCATTGTAATTTCGTTTATTTTAATGCTGTCTGTGTACTGGATTTGGTGAGGAGTTGCGAAGGTAGATCAGTTGGGTTTGGGAAGGAGCAGTTGGGTGGTCCGCGGCGCGAGGGCAGGCCGGGACCGCTGGCGACGTGCGGGCACTGTCGGATCGAGGGGCTGTAGCCAACGACCGAACCCAGGACGTCTGGAGGTGAGTGAACCGTGTCTAGTGCCGAAACCTACACTGTTTGAGGTCTCGCTGTTGTTTAAATCTTGTGCTCCCAGGGTCGGCAAGACCCAGTGCAACAAGTGCAGTCTGTCGGGTAGGCGGAAGCTGTTAGCCGCCTTCTACTGCTTGATGTTATTTTCGATTTAGTATTAATCTTATTCTGAAGTGCCACCAGCGGTATTTTCTGCCTTGTGGCCGCTAACGGGCCAGTTACCTGCCTTGAAGGTTAGTGTACTTTCCCGGCACTTTACCTTTGCTCGTCGTGTTGATGCTGTCCGACACGGCGTCTGTATCTACATATACATGAATACGCTGCAATTCACATTTAAGTGCTTGGCAGAGGGTTCATCGAACCACAATAATACTATCTCTCTACCATTCCACTCCCGAACAGCGCGCGGGAAAAACGAACACCTAAACCTTTCTGTTCGAGCACTGATATCTCTTATTTTATTTTGATGATCATTCCTACCTAAGTAGGTTGGGCTCAAAAAAATATATTCGCATTCGGTAGAGAGTTTTTGGCTGAAATTTCGTAAATAGATCTCGCCGCGACGAGAAACGTCTTTGCTTTAATGACTTCCATCCCAACTCGCGTATCATATCTGCCACACTCTCTCTCCTATTACGTGATAATACAAAACGAGCTGTCCTTTTTTGCATCCTTTCGATGTCCTCCGTCAATCCCACCTGGTAAGGATCCCACACCGCGCAGCAATATCCTAACCGAGGACGAACGAGTGTAATGTAAGCTGTCTCTTTAGTGGACTTGTTGCATATTCTAAGTATCCTGCCTATGAAACGCAACCTTTGGCTCGCCTTCCCCACAATATTATCTATGTGGTCTTTCCAACTGAAGTTGTTCGTAATTTTAACACCCAGGTACTTAGTTGAATTTACAGCCTTGAGAATTGTACTATTTATCGAGTAATCGAATTCGAACGGATTTCTTTTGGAACTCATGTGGATCACCTCACACTTTTCGTTATTTAGCGACAGCTGCCACCTGCCACACCATACAGCAATCTTTTCTAAATCGCTTTGCAACTGATACTGGTCTTCGGATGAACTAACTAGACGCTAAATTACAGCATCATCTGCGAACAACCTAAGAGAAGTGCTCAGATTGTCACCCAGGTCATTTATATAGACCAGGAGCAGCAGAGGTCCCAGGACGCTTCCCTGGGGAACACCTGACATCACTTCAGTTTTACTCAATGATTTTCCGTCTATTACTACGAACTGCGACCTTCCTGACAGGAAATCACGAATCCAGTCGCACAACTGAGACGATACCCCGTACGCCCGCAGCTTGATTAGAAGTCGCTTGTGAGGAACGGTGTCAAAAGTTTTCCGGAAATCTAGAAATGCGGAATCAAATTGAGATCTCCTGTCGATAGCGGCCATTTCTTCGTGCGAATAAAGAGCTAGCTGCGTTGCACAAGAACGCTGTTTTCTGAAACCATGCTCATTACGTATCAATAGATCGTTCCCTTCGAGGTGATTCATAATGTTTGGATTGAATATATGCTCCAAAACCCTATTGCAAACTGACGTCAATGATACAGGTCTGTAGTTCGATGGATTACTCCTACTACCCTTCTTACACACTGGTGCGACCTAAGCAATTTTCAAGTCTGTGGCGTGTGGTGCGACAGGCTCTTGAATTGTATTGTGCATATGTTTTTGGGAGGTCCACCTTGGTTCTAGTGTTTCCTTCGGCCTTCGGTGTGTTTCTGAAGACGTGGTGCTGTCCGTCTCTTCGCCCTTGCCTTAAAATATTCCGTCGTTGTACCAGTGATCGGACGCTAGGCAGATTGGTTCGTCGGTCTGTCGGCGCTTAAGTTACCCCTAGTGTGAGTTGCCACCGTGTTACGAGAGTAGAACACTTTTCTGTCTGTCTCGCCGCTTACACAGCTGTAGTCACCTTCCTCAGATTGATCCAGGGAGCACTGTCTGTGGATCACTCCGTGTTATTTGGACAAGTTGTCATAATTGTTTAAAATTTACCCTAATGTTTTAACATGTTATTGCCTTCCCTACTCTTAATTCTGGCCTTCAGCCCTTAATGATTTGTAACACTGCTTGTGGCCTTCAGCCAACAAATAATTTTCATTCCTGTTTTAGTGAGGCCTTCAGCCGTCACTATACCGGGTTGATTGTTAAAAGAAAATATCTTAAGTATTTTTAATGTGTAACTGCCATCCTCACTTGTAATTCAGACCTTCACCCGTTGTCTATTCTGAAATTGCTGCTGGCCTTCAGCCGTTGAGTGTGTGTAACATTGCTTGTGGCCTTCAGCCGATAATAGCTTGCAATTCTTCTAGTAAGGCTTTCAGCCACCAGTGTAGTAACGTCTATAAAAGAGGTTGTGGAGAGTTTTTTCTTTTTAAAAATAAAGTGTGTGTGTTCTCTGTGCATCTAACGGTAGCTGATTAGGCCCCGTTCACACTTTACCTGCTTACCCGAAGTCCCACGTCTCACTGCATGCTCTGGCAGTTGATAGTGAACGGAAAATTGAACTTACTGCACATACATAGGAAAAAGGAAGCCACTACTGCACAACTACCCCGCTGATGAGAAACCCCTAGATACATTACCTACAGTAAAATATCTAGTAGTAACTAATTACAACGACCTTGAATGGAATGACCAGGCAAAACAAATAGCAGGTGAAGCAGATGCATAGGAAGAATCTTAAGGAAACGTAACTAATCCACGAAAGAAGTGCCTAATACGGCGTTTTTTCGACCGTTTCTTGAGTTTTCATCATGAAGATGGTATCCTTACCAGGTAGGACTGGTAAAAGAGACAGGGAAGGTCCAACGAAAGGCGACGCGTTTCGTCACATGTTCGTTTAGGCGGCGCGTGAGCGTTCCAGAAGCAGTCAAAGTACTCCACTGACAGGCGTTACAAGAGAGGCGTTGCGCATCACTGAGAGGTATACTACTGAAATTTTGAGAGAGTACTTTCCACGAAGGGGCAGAGCACATATTACCTCGTCCTTTAGACATCTCACATGATGATTACGACGGGTAACTTCGAGAAATTAAAGCTAAAACAGAGGATTATCATTTTTCCCATGTGCCATTGGCGAGATTAACAAGGTGGCGGGGAGCAGGTACCCAGAAATACCCTGTGCCACGGATGTAAGACAAGTCTACAGTCTTGATACACACTGGATTCCCGCGACACAGCATCGCAGGATGCCGCAAGAGTAGTCGAAATGGCGCATCCCACCTCCACTTTATCAAAAGACTGACAGTGACTGGAAATCGCTGAGTGTGTGTGTGATGACGTCTTGGTGCCATCAAGCATTACATAAATGAAGGTTGTGTCAGATGCAGATGAGAGTCGGCAGGAAGACTTTAAGGCTCGATTCTAAGTGTGTGGCCCTGTGTAAAAATGCTGCGAAGTTGCACTTAAAAAAAAAATCACACAGAAATAGAGCGTAACTTACGAAAAATACGATAGGTAGGAGAGGAGACACTGAGAGCCGACAAAACGGCGAAACCATGAGGGCAGCATTATACGTAAATCAAAGTGATATTGGGTGTACTATATGATTGAATATAAAATAACTTTCATGGTAGTGAAACTGCACGAAGGAGGCGATGGTAATGTCGTCTTTATTCTGTTTAAGGGAAAACTTCTTGCTTGTTTTCATTCAGAAATCGCATTTGAATGTTAGTAGCTTGTTTCAAAAACTTGTCAAGTAGTTGTATCTGTAAATAAAAGAAAAATCATGGCAAAAGAAGGGAAACACATGAGTAGGGAAAAAAGAGCGGGAAACAAAGCGTAAAATAGGAACATTCTTTGAATATCTATGGATAGTTAAGTAAATAGCCGTCGTTCAAAATATACAGAAATACACATGGCAGAATATAACTTTGAAGTTCGTGGTGCCCTCCATCAGTAATGCTAGAATTCAATATGATGTTACCCCACCCTTAGCCTTGATGACAGCTTAGATTCTCGCAGGCACACGTTCAATTAGGTTCTGGAAGGTTTCTTGGGGAATGGCAGTCCATTCTTCACGAAGTGCTGCACTGATGAGAGGTATCGATGTCGGTCGGTCAGACCTGGGACGAAGTCGGCGTTCCAAAACATCCCAAAGGTGTTCTATAGGGTTCAGGTCAGGACACTGTGCAGGCCAGTCCATTATAGGGATGTTATTGTCGTGTAACAATTCCACCACAGGCCGTGCATTATGAGCAGCTGCTCGATCCTGTTGAGAGTTGTAGGCGCCATCCCCGGATTCCTCTTCAACAGTGGGAAGCAATAAGGAGCTTAAAACCTCAATCTAGGCCTATACTGTGATACTGCCAGGGAAACAACAAGGGAGGAAAGCCCCTTCCAGGAAAAACACGACCACACCATAACAGCACCGCCACCGAATTTCACTGTTGGCACTATACACGCTGGCAGGTGATGTTCACCGGGCATTCGTCATACTCACAGCCTGCCATTGGTTCGGCACATTGTGTACCGTGATTCGTCACTCCATACAACGTTTCTCCAATGTTCAGTTGCCCAACGTTTACGCTCCTTACACCAAGCGAGGCGTCGTGTGGCATTTACCGGCTTGATGTGTGGCTTATGAGCAGCAATCTAAGTTTTCTCACGTCCCGCCTAACTATCATATATTTGCTGTGGATACTGAGGTAGTTTGGAATTTCTGTGTGATAGGCTGGATAGATGTCTGCCTATTACACATTACGACCCTCTTCAACTGTCGGCGGTCTCTGTCAGTCAACAGACGAGGCCGGCCTGTACGCTTTTGTGCCGTATGTGTCTCTTCACGTTCGCACTTCACTATCCCATCGGAAAGAGTGGACCTAGGGATGTTTAGGAGTGTGGAAATCTGGCGTAATGACGTATGACACAAGTGACACCCAATCATGTGACCACGTTCTAAGTCCGTGAGATATGCAAAGCGCCCCATTATGCCCTCTCACGGTGTCTGTATATTATGTTTCACACCTTGTATGCTTTTTTTCTTCTACTGTATACGCCCAGTGAGTAAGAATCGTATGTCTCTGCTCTTCCTGTTGTTGCAATCTTACCGGCTAGCAGTGTACTCGCATGTGCAGGTGTACCACCCCGAAGTTCGACACTAAACAGTTGAATTTCGTGGTTGGATCCTCAACCTTTCCTCACCGTGATAGTGCAACACGGGATCCCCCAGTGTTGCCTTGATACACTACTGGCCATTAAAATTGCTACACCACGAAGATGACGTGCTACAGACGCGAAATTTAACCGGCAGAATGAAAATGCTGTGATACGCAAATGATTAGCCTTTCAGAGCATTCACGCAAGGCTGGCGCCGGTGGCAACACCTACAACGTGCTGACATGAGGAAAGTTTCCTACCGATCTCTCATACACAAACAGTTGACCGGTGTTACCTGGTGAAACGTTGTTTGATGCCTCGTGTAAGGAGGAGAAATGTGTACCATCACGTTTCCGACTTTGATAAATGTCGGATTGTAGCCTATCGCGATTGCGGTTTATCGTATCACGACATTGCTGCTCGCGTTGGTCGAGATCCAATGACTGTTAGCAGAATATTGAATCGGTGGGTTCAGGAGGGTAATACGGAACGCCGTGCTGGATCCCAACGGTCTCGTATCACTAGCAATCGAGATGATAGGCATGTTATCCGCATGGCTGTAACGGATCGTGCAGCCACGTCTCGATCCCTTAGTCAAAAGATGGGGACATTTACAAAACAACAACCATCTGCACGAACAGTTCGCCGACGTTTGCAGCAGCATGGACTATCAGCTCGGAGACCATGGCTGCAGTTACCCTTGTCGCTGCACCACAGACAGGAGCGCCTGCGAGGGTTTACTCAACGACGAACCTTAGTGCACGAATGGCAAAACGTCATTGTTTCGGATCAATCCAGGTTCTGTTTACAGCATCATGATGGTCGCATCCGTGTTTGGCGACATCGCGGTGAACGCACATTGGAAGCGTGTATTCGTGATCGCCGTACTGTCCTATCACCAGGCGTGGTGGTATGGCGTGCCATTGGTTACACGTCTCGGTCGCCTCTTGTTCGCATTGACGGCACTTTGAACAGTGGACGTTACATTTCAAATGTGTTACGACCGTGGCTCTACCCTTCATTCGATCCCTGCGAAACCCTACATTTCAGCAGGATAATGCACGACCGCCTGTTGCAGGTCCTGTACGGGCCTTTCTGGATACAGAAAATGTTCGACTGCTGCACTGGTCAGCACATTCTCCAGAACTCTCACCAATTGATAACGTCTGGTCAATGGTGGCGGAGCAACTGGCTCGTCACAATACGCTAGTCACTACTCGTGATGAAGTGTGGTATCGTGTTGAACGTGCATTGGCAGCTGTACCTGTACACGCCATCCAAGCTCTGTTTGACTCAATGCCCAGGCGTATCAAGGCCGTTATTACGACCAGATGTGGTTGGTCTGGGTACTGATTTCTCAGGATCTATGCACCCGAACTGCGTGAAAATGTAATCACATGTCAGTTCTAGTATAATATATTTCTGCAATGAATACCCGTTTATTATCTGCATTTCTTCTTGGTGTAGCAGTTATAATGGCCAGTAGCGTGACATTGTCTGGGGGGGGGGGGGAGGGGGGGGGGGTAGGCGGGTGGGGTAGAGCTAATTTACAGGTGTAAAATGTGCGAACGTATAACACTGCATCAGTACAGTAAAATGCATGTAATAACTTTTCTGAATTTAAAAAACCTTTAGTGACCATTACCGTCGTCGTTGGACCTGGCCTGCCAGTTTTTCGAGGACGATGCAATACTAGAATTATGTTATTTTTTAACGCTTAGTTGAGAGCTATAACTAGTCTTCGGAGCAGCCAACTCAGGAAATCAGGTTTCGCAAAGCTGGAAAGTAGAAAGTAGCAACGATACACATTCCACCTCTTCGGTGCCCGTACCCCCGCAGCAGCTGTGCTACTTAATTACGCACTTCGCATTCTCCTGACGTAATCAATCAACTTCTCACCCAATACCTGTGTTCCGATAGATGACCACTTGTTACAGCCTCTCTCTACTTCCAGAATGAGATATTCACTCTGCAGCGGAGTGTGCGCTGATATGAAACTTCCTGGCAGATTAAAACTGTGTGCCGGACCGAGACTCGAACTCGGGACCTTTGCCTTTCGCGGGGAAGTGCTCTACCAACTGAGGTACTCAAGCACGACTCACGCCCCGTCCTCACAGCTTTACTTCTGGCAGTACTTGGTCTCCTACCTTCCAAACTTTACAGGAGCACTTGACGCGAAAGGCAAAGGTCTCGAGTTCGAGTCTCGGTCCGGCACGCAGTTTCAATCTGCCAGGAAGTTTCTCTCCACTTGTTAGCAGCAGACACAGTGGCTACGCCAAAGACTGAGGTGGCGTGGAGTTATACAATTATTTATTGAACTTTCTTTACAATTTCTCCCTCGTTGTCACTGCCCAGCCCTGCGGATCTCCCGCCTGGCTGCTGCTGTGTAGCTTCTCCGACAATGCGCGCCACTCGCGCCGCTAATCGCATTCGGGATACTCAGGCCACCAGTACTCCGCTGAAGCCAGGATGCCAGTGGTTGAGATGAACTCGTCGCCGCCCGGTGCCTCAGTACGGCTCGCCCACGGATCAGCGCCGCCGTGAGGTTAGCTGCCGATGCCTGCTGCACCGGCGGCTAGCCGTCAGTCGCGATGTCCACGAGGTCCCGTTATGGACGGACCACGTGCCGTGGGGCCGGGTTGCAGTGAAATCCGGGCGTCAGTCACCGGCGGCGCTTGTGACCTAAACCGCACTGCGGCCGGTCCTGCTGGAAGTTCTCGCTGTAGTTAGTCAGCCATGGTGCCGACCGAACCAGAGCTGAAGTTGACATCTGGCGGCGAACGGATGACTCCTGCGAGCTGGAGCTGACTTCTGGAATCGTCTCCTACGAAGATTGAACATTCGGACATGGACCACGTCCGTCCTCAGATCCGAAGTGCTTCCTAACTGCTTCCTAACTGCTTCCTAATTGCTTCTGTCCGTTGCTGCCTGCGCTCTACTATTAATATCTAGCTGGAGGACGTTTCTTACCCTCAGTGGCAGCGTCTTGTTATTACTCCCACAGTATATTGCAGCGTAACTTAGCGTGCTGGCCTCACTTCTCCTTACGCAGCACTTTCCAAACTTCACTCGGCGCTCAGTCTGTGTGCGCCGTCAGGCGGTTGATAGTCTGCTACTGTCAGCAAGGCTATCTGTGCCGTGCTTACTTCGCAACGCCTCGGTCGCCGGCTGCTTCTGTTTTGCCATTCTCCACTGCAAGAAGAAACACTTACTACATGTGGCAGCAACACCTGTCTGCCAGGGAGCAATACAGGGCCTTCAATTCTCGTTTTATCAAGGTAGTGGATTAATGTTATGAAATACCAATACATGCAGTAATTTTTGATAATTTGTAAAGATCGCAGCTTTGTAGCTTGCAGGGGGTGAAGGCAATGAAAAATATAATGGAAAAATTGTAGCATCTACTACTGAAACGTACAGAAATGATGCTCTACCAACGTTCTCTCAGCTCGAAAAGCGACAACGAGATTATTACAAAAAGTCTATCGGAACGATGCTTGTGTGGCTCACAACCAAATAAACATGCACTGAAGCGCCAAAGACACTGGTATAGGTATGAGTATTCATATACAAAGATATGTAAATGGGCAGTCTACGACGCTGCGGTCGGCATTGCCTGTATAAGACAAGAAGCGTCTGCTGCAGTTGTTAGATCGGTTACTGCTTCTACAATGGCAGGTTATCAAGATATAAGTAAGTTTGAACATGGTGTTATAGTCGGCGCACGAGCGACGAAGTGGTGACTTTCCCGTACAACCATTTCTGGAGTGTGCCTTGACTATCTGGAATCCGGTAAAACATCGAATCTTAGACATGACTGCGGTCGGAAGATGATCCTCACATCTGAGGTCATCAGTCCCCTAACAACTACTTAAACCTAGCTAACCTAAGGACATCACACACATCCATGCCCGAGGCAGGACTCGAACCTGCTAACATAGCAGCAGCGTGGTTCCGGACTGAAGCCCCTAGAACCGAACTGCCACAGCGGCCAGCTGCAAGAATGGGACCAATGAAGACTGAAGGGAATTGTTCAGTGTGACTGAAGAGCAACTCTTCTTTAAATTGCTGCACATTTCAATGCTGGGCCATAAACAAGTGTCATCGTGCGAACCATTCTACGACTCATCATCGATAAGGGTTTTCGGAGCCGAAGGCCGACTCCCTTACCCTTGATGACTGCATGGCATTAAGAATTACGCGTCGCCTGGACCCGTCAACAGACACTGGACTGTCGACTGTTGATGACTGGAAACATGTTGGCTTATCGGACTAGTCTCGTTTCAAATTGTATCAAGAGGATGGGCGTGTACGGGTGTGGAGACAACCTCATGATTCCATAAACCCTGCATGTCAGCAGGGGACTGTTCAAGTTGGTGGAGGCTCTGTAATGGTGTGGGCCGTGTGCAGTTGGAGTGGTGTGGGCCCCTGATACGTCTAGATACGACTCTGACGAGTGTCACGTATGCAAGCATCCTGTCTGATCACATCCCTACATTCATGTCCACTGTGCGTTCCTACGAACTTGGGAAAATCCAGCACGACAATGCGACACCCCAGATGTTCGGAATTGCTCCAGACTGGCTCCAGAAACACTCTTCTGAGTTTAAACACTTCCGCTGACCGCCTAACTTCCCAGACAAGAACATTGTTGAATATACACTCCTGGAAATGGAAAAAAGAACACATTGACACCGGTGTGTCAGACCCACCATACTTGCTCCGGACACTGCGAGAGGGCTGTACAAGCAATGATCACACGCACGGCACAGCGGACACACCAGGAACCGCGGTGTTGGCCGTCGAATGGCGCTAGCTGCGCAGCATTTGTGCACCGCCGCCGTCAGTGTCAGCCAGTTTGCCGTGGCATACGGAGCTCCATCGCAGTCATTAACACTGGTAGCATGCCGCGACAGCGTGGACGTGAACCGTATGTGCAGTTGACGGACTTTGAGCGAGGGCGTATAGTGGGCATGCGGGAGGCCGGGTGGACGTACCGCCGAATTGCTCACCTCGTGGGGCGTGAGGTCTCCACAGTACATCGATGTTGTCGCCAGTGGTCGGCGGAAGGTGCACGTGCCCGTCGACCTGGGACCGGACCGCAGCGACGCACGGATGCACGCCAAGACCGTAGGATCCTACGCAGTGCCGTAGGGGACCGCACCGCCACTTCCCAGCAAATTAGGGACACTGTTGCTCCTGGGGTATCGGCGAGGACCATTCGCAACCGTCTCCATGAAGCTGGGCTACGGTCCCGCACACCGTTAGGCCGTCTTCCGCTCACGCCCCAACATCGTGCAGCCCGCCTCCAGTGGTGTCGCGACAGGCGTGAATGGAGGGAAGAATGGAGACGTGTCGTCTTCAGCGATGAGAGTCGCTTCTGCCTTGGTGCCAATGATGGTCGTATGCGTGTTTGGCGCCGTGCAGGTGAGCGCCACAATCAGGACTGCATACGACCGAGGCACACAGGGCCAACACCCGGCATCATGGTGTGGGGAGCGATCTCCTACACTGGCCGTACACCACTGGTGATCGTCGAGGGGACACTGAATAGTGCACGGTACATCCAAACCGTCATCGAACCCATCGTTCTACCATTCCTAGACCGGCAAGGGAACTTGCTGTTCCAACAGGACAATGCACGTCCGCGTGCTCTAGAAGGTGTAAGTCAACTACCCTGGCCAGCAAGATCTCCGGATCTGTCCCCCATTGAGCATGTTTGGGACTGGATGAAGCGTCGTCTCACGCGGTTTGCACGTCCAGCACGAACGCTGGTCCAACTGAGGCGCCAGGTGGAAATGGCATGGCAAGCCGTTCCACAGGACTACATCCAGCATCTCTACGATCGTCTCCATGGGAGAATAGCAGCCTGCATTGCTGCGAAAGGTGGATATACACTGTACTAGTGCCGACATTGTGCATGCTCTGTTGCCTGTGTCTATGTGCCTGTGGTTGTGTCAGTGTGATCATGTGATGTATCTGACCCCAGGAATGTGTCAATAAAGTTTCCCCTTCCTGGGACAATGAATTCACGGTGTTCTTATTTCAATTTCCAGGAGTGTATTTGGGATGCCTTACAACGTGCTGTTCAGAAGAGATCTCCAACCCCTCGTATTTCGGATTTATTGACAGTCCTGCAAAACTTTTGGTCTCAATTCTCTCCAGCACTACTTCACAGACCATGTCACGTCGTGTTGCGGCACTTCTGCGTGCTCTCGAGGGCCCTACTCGATATTATCCAAGTGTACGTTTCTTTGGGTCTTCCGTGTATTTTTCTCTATTTTGCAAGACATAGTGGGATGGGGATTTTATCCATCAAAAGAATCTGAAGTGCATAACTCATCACTAGATGTAACAGCAGTAGGACACCGCCATTGTAAAACGAGGTGGTGAGTTTTATTAGTGGAGAAGAAGTAACAGCTCAATGGACGACTTCGGACGAGGACTTGTCATTGGATGTCACCTATGTAACAAATGCATCATGAGCATTTCAGCCCTTCAAAAACTGCCCATATTGTTGTTATTATGACTGTCAAATCGAAATGTGAAGATGGAAGCGCGGCTCAATAAAGACCAGTCACTCACGGACAGGGGCTATCACGTCGAGTACTGCTCTGAGTGGTTGGAAGAAGCTCATGATATCTGCGAAATTTATCACTCGTGGTTCCAAAATGCAGCCATCAGGCCAGCTAGCACAATGATAATGCGTAGAGAGTAAAGAAAAACTTTGCAGTAAAGTGGTCAAGGAGCTCCTCGTAGGCTACACATCTCTGTAGTCAATCCTAAACGAGAACTGAGGTGGTGTAAGGAGCTCCGGTACTGGAGGATGGATGTATGGAAACGAGTGACTGCGAGTGCCGAATTTTGCTACGCACTTTGGCAATCCACTGAATGAATTTGGTTTGCTGAATACCTGGAAAATTCTACCTGCCAGCACTTGTAGTGTCAATAGAGAAGTACGGAAGCGGTAGTGAAGGGGTATGGGGGGGAGGGGTTGTTTTCCATGGATAGTATGTGGTCCCACTACTGCGCTTATCAGTACGCTAATTGTCTGTGGTTATGAACACATTTGACGGAATTATGTGGTTTGTACAGCAGAGGTGCAAAGGTGGTCGTTTGCATGAACCTGACAATGTTGAACGTGTGAGGCTATGGTTTATGGGCGATAACATTCCTAAGTGGACTGCTATGCCAAAGGTCCTAACCTGTAACCAATGAAAAATCTTTGGGATGATAACATCGACTTCTCTCCATATCCCAGCATAAAATATCATTGCCTTCTCTCGATTGAGGGTTGCCATTCCTTCGAAAACATTCAGACATGTCAGTGGAAGTGCTTCTAACAAAGTCCAAGCCTTGATAAAGACGAAGGATATACACTCTCCACGTTAATGTCCATTAGTAGGAGTCCAGAGGACAGGAGAGCTGTGAAGTTCGGAAGGTAGGAGACGAGGTACTGGCGGGATTAAAGCTGTGAGGACGGGTCGTGAGTCGTGCTTGGGTAGTTTAGATGGTAGAGCACTTAACCGCAAAAGACAAAGGTCTAGAGTTTGAGTCTCGGTCTGGCACATAGTTATAATCTGCCTGGAAGTTTCAGGAGTCCGGATGGTTTTGATCAAATAGTGTACGCTTTGGAAGAAAAGAATATTCTTCAGCACGTCTTCCTGTTCTCGAGGAACACAGCAAAGATTTCCGATGGCAATACTCAAAGATTTAATAGCAAAGTGTGAAATGCAAATTAGTGGAGATGAACACATTGAGCGATGAATTACGCTACATGGTGCATGAACCATACCTTCAAGAGTGCTCTCAGGCAAATTAAGAGTTATGCGAGATAGTTTACCAGTATGACTGTGGATTAAATCTCAAATCTGCACTTTCTCTCTGAAGCCTCAAGTTCGGAACAAATACACGATATGTCTGACTGACTTTTTGATTGTGTCAAAATCGGGCCAGTGTATCTAAAGCCGGATCGACAAGTCTGCAATACCACCCAAAGTGATAAGTGCGACTACAGTACATCAGACGCAAAAAATGTTTTGCTTTTATGGAATTAGAAAACGTTCAGTAGCTTGTATTTCAACCCTACTGAAATGCACATGTCATTTTGGGACAAATCTCAATTAACATTCGGTAACTCTTCACATTAACTAGTAGCAAAACTCGGATGGTATCTCAAAACTCGAGCAATTGAAAGAGTAGACCTTTCTAAAGCTGGCTCATGACTTCGAAAGCTCCTTGACTTCCTGACAACTCTACGGATGAACTTAACTCCATTTCAAAGTCGGTTATTAGCTTCAGTGAGTTTGAAAGTTCCAGCGTTTTCACGAATGAAGTAATGCGCAATAAAAACTGGCCGTAAAACAGTACGATTATCCAAAGCGGATACATGGAGCACAATAGACCTATTAAACACTTTTACACACAGTATTAATGTCCCACAGTAGTAATTATTCATCAGTTCGTTGTTTAATTTGTTGTGGAACATTAATATCATCTATTCAAATTTTTGATACACAATACTTTTGCGGATCTGGTAGTTTTAGAAATTATCGCGTAAAATCCTTGGATTCTTTCCTGATTACTTTGTGTAACTACTGTCAGCCGTTATTCAAGCAAAGCTGGAGTCACGTTTCAGAGGATTCGCGTAAAGAAGGAACTTCTGAGGTGCAAGAAGACATACGAAATTCGAAGGTACTGATATGCTGATCAATACAGGAAATGATGAATGTATTAAAGGAAACATTCAAATATCTGCAAAAAATTATTTGTGTAAGGAATCAAGAAAAAGTTAAAAGAATGACCCAACCCGTACTCAAACGTATCAGTATGTGCTCAAAGCCTGCCTGTACCTCTTTTCCACCTCGCAGAGTAATACGTTTCCGTGCTGAAATTGAGCAAAACATCATTCAGTTGACAAGCGGTGTGATTGAAATTCCTGTGCGAATCAACTATTCTGGTTTCCTTGATACCATTCCACGATTTTATCCTTTGCTGTAGTTCTTAGTTTTCTATAGCTTTAAGGCACAATAGTTCTAGAGAACTCATTAATATCCATCTCTCTTACAAATTTTATTTTCCTTCATGCTGAGCCGGATGGTGACAACTATTAGCCCGTAAGTACAAGTCGGTGTGAATACGTGTCCTGTAGACTGCATGTCCCAATGATCCATTATCCATCCACCTAACCAACACGTCAAGAAAGGGAAGGCAACCATCCTCTTCCACCTCCATCGCAAAACGAATGTTCGGGTCGATCGAGTTCAGACGTTCTAGAAAAGCATTCAAATTGTCCCTACCATGAGGCCAAACAAAGAAAGTGAATTCCCTAATGATTTCCGAAATGGAATGCGCCATGCATTTAGCTTAAACTACCAATCCACGTTGAAGGTCTGTTAATTCCAGTTGGGCACCATTTCACATGAATCACCTGAGTACAAATGGCGGTCTCGCCAACGCACTGGTCTTTATACCTTCTGTAAGCGATACTACCACCATCTGTATCAGTGACTTTCTCTATCCCTTGAGTTTTGTCATCTCAGTATATATTCATGCAGGCAAAGGTAAAACAACAGAGTAGAGAAAGATTGAGAAAAAGTGAGCCGAAGCGAGAAGGGAATGAAAGGGGGGGACTGGAACAATGATAGGTAGACAATAGGAAAAAGGTGTGTGTGTGTGTGTGTGTGTGTGTGTGTGTGTGTGTGTGTGTGTGTGTGTGTGGGAGACACATGATTGCACCCAGCGTTTTGTCGATCATATCCTCGTGCATCATCACATATTGGACATGGAGCAATGATCTCACAGGAGTGGGTGAATGCGTGTGCTGTCATTGTTTGGACTGAATGACGCACTCCGTTAGCACAGTGATAAGGCGTTTGAGCCTGATGCTGATATCGCTACCGCTTCTCTTTACACATACGGCGGCAATGAGATAAACACCTTTAATTATGTTTATCGCTACTACGCTCCCCCACGCGTTGAGTTTATGCTCTGATGGAGCCAATGCTGGATACCAGAGACAGCTCAGACCATTGTTTTGAAGATAATATAATCAGTTTTTGGGCTCACTACATTTACCAAAGAAAAGTGGCAAGTACCAAAGAAAAGTAAGTGGCAACAGAAGTGGTAAACAATGTTCTTTACACTGCTTTCTTGAGAAACGCTTCACTTCGTTTCCAAAAGACATAACATATTCAGTTCTGTACTTCAACATGTACCATACCAGTGATAAGTGTAACGTATTGTGAACAAATAACATGGTCCCGGCGGAGGTTAGAGTCCTCCCTCGGGCATGGGCGTGTGTGTTTGTCCTTAGGATGATTTAGGTTAAGTAGTGTGTAAGCTTAGGGTCTGATGACCTTAGCAGTTAAGTCCCATAAGATTTCACACACATTTGAACATTTTTTGAACAAATGACAAATAGGGTGGAAACTTCAGAAATTTCTAATCTCCAGTTAAGATACTCACATACGCTGTGAGTACTGGCATGTGCACAATACGATATATCATCATATGTGAGGTATGACTCTTTTTATCACGAGGTAGATTACCGAAAGCAGTACAGTGATTCAAAAGTACATCAGTTCCAGTTTTAAATGGATAATGTATCAGGGTTACAATCCATTTATAAGTTTATGTTATAAGAGATTTCAATGAGTAATGTTGGTATTTTCGTTGTGAAAGGTATAACACATCGTATACTTACCTACCAGTACCACCTTATTCGGAAACGTTATTACAACGGCTTTGTGATAACAGGTTAGAGGAATGACGTCATGGGTTTCTAGTAACAGCAACGTATAACCCAATACATGTAGGTTGAAGCAACTGACGTTTAAAGTGATTTATAAATTGAAATAGTCTGAGTCGTTTCTTAAAAACTCGTAATACACTGACACATGTGATATAGGAGAAGAATTAGAGTGATATTCCCCTTCTTGTATAAAATTACTTAAATCACCATGTATCTGAAATCTTGAGATTTTTCTAAGCTCTTTGCTTAAGGTATCGGTGTTCGAAACATAACAGTTTTTGAGACAAGAATACGTAAAAATCTATTGTGTTTAAGAGAAATTGCTAATTTTTTCTAAGACGACATTTCGCATGTGACGTTATACCGATGTTTCTCTCAGTCTTTTACTAAAACCTACACCTACATCTTTGCTCTGCTTTTAACACTTGAGTGTTCAGTAGTGGATTCGTAGAACAACATTCAGACTTGAAATTTTATTTTATTGTTCTTTCAGACTATTGCTAGACCGTTCCAGTTTCGAACAGCACGTGGAAATAATGAACACCTAATTATTTACGTGCGGTCTCTTATTTCTCTTACTTATGATCATCATTTCTCCCTATGTAGCTGCAAGTCAGCAAACTATTTAGGTATTCCTAGGAGAAGGTTTGTGCTTGTAAGCCCGTGAAAAGACTTCACCACAATGAAATAAGTCTTTTTTTTCTAAAACTGCCATCCGAACTCGCGTCTGATACTAGTGGCGCTATGTTAACTTTACTCGATAACACTGAGTTGCCATTCTTTGAACTTTTTCGAAGTCCTCCGCTAGTGCTATCTGGCTACGAACCAACAACGTGCAGCAATGTTTCAGAAGAGGACCGACAAGTGTAGTGAACGCAGCTTCTTCAGTAGATTTGACCGAGCGAGGTGGCGCAGTGGTTAGCGCATTGGACTCGCATTCGGGAGGACGACGGTTCAATCCCGTCTCCGGCCATCCTGATTTACGTTTTCCGTGATTTCCCTAAATCGTTTCAGGCAAATGCCGGGATGGTTCCTTTGAAAAGGCACGGCCGATTTCCTTCCCAATCCTTCCCTAACCCGAGCTTGCGCTCCGTCTCTAATGACGTCGCTGTCGACGGGACGTTAAGCACTAACAACCACCACCACCTTCAGTAGATTTGCTACACCTTCTGTGAGGGACGTTCAAATGAAAATGTAAGTAAGGTGTTAATTATTTAAAACATAATCGCTATCTCTGTTAATGATTTTACTGCATTGTGGTACAAGACGGTCAATGCCGCCATGGAAACATGTTTACTTTGGCGAGCACCTCTTCTTTCGAAGCAACACGATGGCCTCGAATGTCTTTCTTCATGCCTTCAAAAATATAGAAATTGCACAGACACACACACACACACACACACACACACACACACACACACACACACACACACAGAGAGAGAGAGAGAGAGAGAGAGAGAGAGAGAGAGAGAGAGGGGGGGGGGGGGCGAATAAGCGTGAGGGCTTCCCACTCGAATTAAGATTGGCGGCATATGGGTGGATCGATACCAGAATCAATGCGCTATCGATTTGCTTCGGTGCACGCCAGGGTACAATAATTGTTCCGTAGCCAACCGCAAACATTTTTCCATGAACGCACTGACCACCTCACCGTTTCTCACCGTAGAATAATTTATTGACTGTTCTGGCGATTACTTTTGCACTAATCAACATACATTTTTCCATCTGTCTCGTTTTCATTTACTTTCCCCTTCTGAGTGTTCTGTCAACAAAATAGCAGTCTCCGGTTCGCGTTTCCCAAAACATGTTTTGTATATTGTTTACATTTTAAGTTTTTCGTAATTGCAGACCTTGGGTATTTTGTTGAATCAACAGCCTTGAAGTTTTCCTTATTTATCGCGTGACTTCAATTTATCTGTATTGTTCTAATACTCATGTCGAGGACACACAATAAAAGAACTCTAGATTACTAACACAAAAAATAAGACATCGGAATCAGAAAAATGGCAAACTTTTCTCATCTTATAACACTTTTTATACATTAAAGTCAAATATAGCTTTTCGCAGCGTAAGGATATCTAGTCGAAAACCATTTTGTAAGTCGTTTTGATCTCCTGAGGATTATTCTAGGTGGTAAAAGATATTAGCGTATGCAGAAATAAAAGAGGGCAGCCCATACTGTGTGCTAAATAGTTCGGTAGGGAACCCCAGATTTACCTTCTATTTCACCAGATGACTTCCCGTCAATAACTGGAATTAACTAAAGAACCCATCTAAATGAGCCATCTTCTGTCTTGCGGTTCCTAACTTGCAGAAATTAATTAAGTTGCAGCACTGTACGGAAGATTTTTCGTTTCCATTGCACATGCGGAAAGAGAGAGATAGGAGAATATAACTGGAGCGACTGCTGGACAATTAAAGGCATTGGTCGTGCAGCAGCTCTTGGTCGCAAAAGAAAAATAGCGTTCCTCTTATTTCAATATGGGTATGGGGTTCTTTTGTCCGCTTCGTGTAATGAAGTTCTCCTAATTTAATTTATTTTCCATTCCGTCATGGTTTCCCTGGTTCCATGTTACCTGTGTTATTACTCCCAGAGAATAAGGGAGTGCAGCGTAATTGCGTTTCTCGTACTGCAGTGTATATCTGCGCACAGTACGTATCTTCTGCACATACTGCTGGTTTGCTCCGTTTTGAAAACTTTCTTTCTTGTGCAGACTTCCCCCAATCTACCTCAGTGCGTCTGTGAAGCAATTTAGCTTTGCTCAATCTCTTTAGTGTAATAACAATACGTCACAAAACGCTAAATGTGACTGGATCTATTATGCTCTCGCTGTTTTGCAGGAATAGCCGATACGTCCAATTACGCGATTAGTGAAACTTGAGAAAAGTAATGAAGTATGTTGAATGTAATGTGAGACGATCTCAGAAACAATGCTTGGGCCATTGACGGTTACGCTGAAACAATAATTTGTCAGTCAGCTGTCATATGAGGAGTCTCATCGCTTATATCGCCATTAAAGGAGGAAAAGAGCGTTTAGTTTCATGATCATCACCTACTACATTCAGAACATAGGAGGAAACGTAGCATGAAAATCTGAATCACCAAAACTTATAGATTTACTTATTGATTATAAATGTAATTGGCAGTCACGTATTGTTGATCATCTAAAACGCCTGAATCCAAAATTATTTTCTCTACATGTAGAGGAACTCGTGGCAAAACTGCCTAGTGGGGCAAAAACGAACCCTGTTCCTTTCTAGACTGGAGAATGCTGCAACCTACTGTAGTGAAGAGCTACTATGTCTCTGAGCTGAAGGGGAAGGGCGGCAGCCATTTTGACTTTTCTTGGAATGCAGCTTCTGACTCAAAGGTTGCCATTAAAGTTTCTAGTTCTTTCTTTTATTTTAACTTTTGATGAATTTAAACGGCAGAATGAGATAGTGGCCTATTCGGGCCCCTCGTTTTGTGCCGCAAGTATATTTCAAACTGTACATTTCTTTTTTTCCCCTTCCTTTTCGAAACTGTGTGACCTTACATTAGAAAAACTGGTAGCCAGCAATCGGATATTATGTGGAAATGGCAGTTTCAGCAGTTTTATCTCTTGAAATAAGAGTTTTAAAAGTATCTAACGTGTTTAACGTACCCAAATCAACGTTAGGAAGAAAGGTTCGTAAAGCTAAGAATAATCCCAGTTACAGAGTTGGCAAATCAGAAGGGAAATTAAGAAATGTTTTCACTGAAGATGAAAAAGTATGTAGTGGGAGAGTACTTGAAGTCCATAGAAAACAGACTTTCTAGTCTAGCAGTGATACGTCTCATTGTTAGATCATTAGTCTATCAACTAGCAGAAGGAAATGGTTGTCTCACATATTTTACAAAAAAAAAAAAAAAAAATGGTTGTAGGATTTATTACTACACATCCTACTTTGTCTATTCGCAAGCCAGAAAATACATCTGGTACACTAGTGATGCTAATCAATGAAGTAACAGCAACAGTAGTTGGTATTAAGCATTAACGATAATTGTACATTTATCAAAGTGACACTAATATTTTTCCTAATGTTCTCGATCTTTTTTTCGAATATTGCGTATCCCGTGGCGTAAATTGTTCGTTAAACAACTTTGATATTGCTAATAATTTCAACGTTTATGCAATAATTTCATGAAAATATGCTATATACCATTTTGCCACGTCGGTGAGGCAGAATGGGAAATGTACAGTCAGTTTCTCGAAGAAATGCAAAAATCAAACAGTTTTAAGTGAACTTCAAGTAAGGATTTTACTGGCAAAATATGGTGTTAACCCCATAGAACGCCGCTCACACAAATGTCCGAGCAGGAAACCATCGTCGTTAGAATTCGGAAGAGCATTGTGCTGCGCCCTATAAGTTCTGATTTAAAGGTATCAGGATATGGCCGACAAAATGTTTATAAGTCGGTATCACTTTAATGCACCAAAAGCCCAGTACAAAATCAGACAAAATTTAAAAATACATAAAAACAATGATATGAAAGACGTTAAATAGGCGGAAAACGGGCCTAGAATACATGATAGCCCAAGCGGGTAGTAGCCCTTGTCAGCTTTTTATACATTTTAAAAATTTGTCTGTATTTTAGGGTTTTAGTCTGTTAGACTGTTTACTGGCATGTGAACATTTTCTCTCTTAGGTCCATCTGAAGATGCCTCGTGTAAGGCAAAAGGTGTCACTCGAGGATAAATAATATAAAAAGAATCCAGTTCTGCAACCAAACCTGTTTGTTCTTCCGTATGGAAAAATAAAGTCCGAGTATTAGCGTCCCGTCGGATTTACTGCCTCAAAGCAAACACACAGTTTCAACTGCAGTGCTTGTAGTATTCTGTTAGAGTTTTAACATAAGAATACATCATGACACCACTCCAAATTTTTAAATTCGATCGTGCAATGACATTGCAGGTACATGTATGTAGATACCGTCCGCAAGGAGTGTTGTGAATAGATTTAGTAGTAAATAAGTAATTAATGTAAACGTCATTCGTGATGTTGAACTCTTACCGCAAGCCATATTATGCGAAAGCTTGTTTCTCGCGCCTCTACAATACTGAAAAAAATTTTGTCGTCCCTGGAAGCCGTCAGACAGGTAGCATACGACTGATATTGGGATCCGTAATAGCGGTTTAGTAATACAGATTGCATTTCTTATAAAAGTAGACTACCGAAATTCTTTCGTCAGTTGGGAAAAAAACAAGTGTAATTGAATGTGGAAAAATATAAAAGCTACTGTGGTATTAGGAAAACGGCGGCTAGCCTTTTGTAGCCGCTTTCTCCAGGCTGATGTCCCCTTCCCCCTTACCACAGTCTTTTCCAGCACATCACTCCCTCGCTTCAGCGTGCCTCTGCTGGAATGAGAAATTGCGGTGTAATTAGGCCTCGCCGTGCCGCCGTCCGCGATGCACCAGCGATAATTGTTTGCGCCGTTAATTGAGCGCCGGCGGGCACGGGGGCTTACACACGGCGTAATTGAAGCACGAATTTCAATAGCGCTCGGGGCGCAGCGCCCCAAGGTAGCCCGATAGAGGAAAGAAGTCCCTCCCCACCACAACCACCCCACCACTCCTGGATGCTCATCAGCGTCAATGTCCCTCAACGCAATCATTAGATATGCCGTTCCCATCGAACGAGAACAATACCATGGCGCAAATGTCAGAAAAGCGATGAATATTTCATTTAACAACAGTTAATTACGTTTGTTTCCATTACACGGAAATTTTTACAGGAACACAATGATAGTAAGCAAGGTTCAAAATGGCTCTGAGCACGATGGGACTTAACTTCTGAGGCCATCAGTCCCCTAGAACTTAGAACTGCTTAAACCTAACTATGGTAAAGACATCACTCACATCCATGCCCGAGCCAGGATTCTAACCTGCGCCGCAGCGGTCGCGCAGTTCCAGACTGTAGCGCCTAGAACCACTCGGCCAACCTGGCCGGCAGTAAGCAAGGCTACACTTGAAATCATATTAATTTGTGTAGTGAGACTATAACCCGTTAGATGTTCCCACATATATTTTGGAGTAATTTGACGTTACCTTACAGGCTAAAGTGGTGTATGCCTTGCGTTGACTATGATCTTGGGACAAGATCTGTTCTTTCCACCTCCCCAACTGCTCAACCTACAGAATCAATCTCCGTTTATGAAAAGTTCTCACCCAGTTTCCACGATATCCTCTATTTCTTTCTACTCTGTTTTATGTCCCCGTAATTTTTACTTCTTTCTCTATTTTCTTATGCCACTGTTCTTTCTGCATCTTTCTCTTACAGATTACATGTGACTTTTTGTATCAGCCTGCAGTATATACTCATTTGCCATCCCCCCCCTCCTGTCTCTCTCTCTCTCTCTCTTTCTCTTTGCAGCATTCCTCTCACCCTTTTCTGCATAATACTCGCTCTTCACTGTCTCTCTTTATTTCTTTTAATATCTCTCATTTGCCCCTTTTCCTCCGCTTTCAGTATATGGTTCACTTTTCCTTACTCTGTTTCGCAGTTATTCCTCCCCTCTCTCGTTTCAAAATTGCCCTAATTCTTTTCTTCATCATTGTCGTTCTTTTCTGCCTCTTATTTTATTTTACTGTTTCTCACCTGCTGCCATTCTTCCTCTTTAAGTCTTCTGCTTCACCTTTCGTTATTCTTGCGCCGTTCTCAAAATCTAGCTTTTTAAGGCCTCTTGCGCTCAACTGTTCATTCTGCTTCCTTTCCTTCCAACTCTTGTCCCTGTATATATCTTCCGCAGGACCAGCATTCCTCTATCTCACTCTCCACCTCTATCTGCCTACCTTTCTCTATCTCTCTTCCTTTTTCTTGGTCTCTTCCTCTTCTTATACCACGGTTTATGATTTTTTTCCTGTTTTATTCCTTTATTTCCATAACAGCACTGGTTCACCCTTCCTACCGAGCGAGGTGGCGCAGTGGTTAGCACACTGGACTCGCATTCGGGAGGACGACGGTTCAATCCCGTCTCCGGCCATCCTGATTTAGGTTTTCCGTGATTTCCCTAAATCGCTTCAGGCAAATGCCGGGATGATTCCTTTGAAAGGGCACGGCCGATATCCTTCCCCATCCTTCCCTCACCCTGAGCTTGCGCTCCGTCTCTAATGACCTCGTTGTCGACGGGACGTTAAAACAGTAATCTCCTCCTCCTCCTCACTCTTCCTCTGTCTTTCCCTCTCTCTGACAAATGAGACACTTGTCACTCTTCAGCCACCATTCATTTCAGTTTACTCTCTACTTTCGTATCTTTAAATTTGAAAACTAGGAGAAGTATGGACCACCTCTACATAATGGAATGAGACCGCAGAATGATTGACACAAATGCCTCATCTACTACAGGAAGAGTGTTAAAATTCCCATTCTGTTGTCTTATTTTTCCATTACGGAATCTAAAACAGTATTGAAGATAATTGTCTTATCTACACTCCTGGAAATGGAAAAAAGAACACATTGACACCGGTGTGTCAGACCCACCATACTTGCTCCGGACACTGCGAGAGGGCTGTACAAGCAATGATCACACGCACGGCACAGCGGACACACCAGGAACCGCGGTGTTGGCCGTCAAATGGCGCTAGCTGCGCAGCATTTGTGCACCGCCGCCGTCAGTGTCAGCCAGTTTGCCGTGGCATACGGAGCTCCATCGCAGTCTTTAACACTGGTAGCATGCCGCGACAGCGTGGACGTGAACCGTATGTGCAGTTGACGGACTTTGAGCGAGGGCGTATAGTGGGCATGCGGGAGGCCGGGTGGACGTACCGCCGAATTGCTCAACACGTGGGGCGTGAGGTCTCCACAGTACATCGATGTTGTCGCCAGTGGTCGGCGGAAGGTGCACGTGCCCGTCGACCTGGGACCGGACCGCAGCGACGCACAGATGCACGCCAAGACCGTAGGATCCTACGCAGTGCCGTAGGGGACCGCACCGCCACTTCCCAGCAAATTAGGGACACTGTTGCTCCTGGGGTATCGGCGAGGACCATTCGCAACCGTATCCATGAAGCTGGGCTACGGTCCCGCACACCGTTAGGCCGTCTTCCGCTCACGCCCCAACATCGTGCAGCCCGCCTCCAGTGGTGTCGCGACAGGCGTGAATGGAGGGACGAATGGAGACGTGTCGTCTTCAGCGATGAGAGTCGCTTCTGCCTTGGTGCCAATGATGGTCGTATGCGTGTTTGGCGCCGTGCAGGTGAGCGCCACAATCAGGACTGCATACGACCAAGGCACACAGGGCCAACACCCGGCATCATGGTGTGGGGAGCGATCTCCTACACTGGCCGTACACCACTGGTGATCGTCGAGGGGACACTGAATAGTGCACGGTACATCCAAACCGTCATCGAACCCATCGTTCTACCATTCCTAGACCGGCAAGGGAACTTGCTGTTCCAACAGGACAATGCACGTCCGCATGTATCCCGTGCCACCCAACGTGCTCTAGAAGGTGTAAGTCAAGTACCCTGGCCAGCAAGATCTCCGGATCTGTCCCCCATTGAGCATGTTTGAGACTGGATGAAGCGTCGTCTCACGCGGTCTGCACGTCCAGCACGAACGCTGGTCCAACTGAGGCGCCAGGTGGAATTGGCATGGCAAGCCGTTCCACAGGACTACATCCAGCATCTCTACGATCGTCTCCATGGGAGAATAGCAGCCTGCATTGCTGCGAAAGGTGGATATACACTGTACTAGTGCCGACATTGTGCATGCTCTGTTGCCTGTGTCTATGTGCCTGTTGTTCTGTCAGTGTGATCATGTGATGTATCTGACCCCAGGAATGTGTCAATAAAGTTTCCCCTTCCTGGGACAATGAATTCACGGTGTTCTTATTTCAATTTCCAGGAGTGTATTTGTGGTTTCCTGAAGACCAGTTAAAATACATCAGTAGAGAAATCGCATCTGTGCATTGTCACAGAATTTCCTTACCACCCTTTTTATTGCTTTATTTGATGTTCTCCAACTTTTTGGAAGGAAATTTGAAACAGTATACTCACTGATGGAAGTCGTCTGTGCTAATTACTATTTAACATTTGTAGATAAGCCACTTGTAGATCTTGTCTAACTACAGATTTCAAAAAGTTTGTTCATTTGAAAGGTACTAGATTCAACTAACTACGGGCCTTTAGCGCTTGTGAATACTAACGCGTTGTATGGGGATAATACCAGAATTCAGAAAATAAATTTTCGTTACAGACCATTCATTCTGAGGCCCTGCATTTAGCATGTGATTCTAGGCTCATCTATCCGTTTTGTGTCACAGAAACGTATATATTTGACATGTAATATAAATAATCTACTTTGCAGAGACTAAATTCTAGCAATGATATTCTTGAATTCACCGTTTTCTTGCCACGTATCTTCTGTTTCTGTTCAAATATAAGTACTGAGAATATTTTACATAAGTGACGTTATTCCACAAGAAAAGAACGAGAGGAACATGACAGTCTTCGATGTGTGTCGCCATAGTATTTCGTTGACTGTTTGTATATCCCACGATGCTACGCTCATAGCCACTCACACTCACTTGAGGAGCACTCCAGGTGGTGCTGGTATTTGTTTCCAAGTATCACAGATGCAGATCCTGCCACATCGTGTTGAACATGTTGAACAAGAAATACTCCGAGAATATTAACGTTTTGGCCGGGGCTGACTATCCTACATCCCGAGCCATCGCCTGCAGCGACCGCTACCAACAATACAGGAGTGTCTAGCGAGTTGCAGAAGCTGTGGCCTACTGGAGACACCACCTAGGGAAGATTGAACATCAACAACACACTGGTTTGTTGTCGGCGGAACGTTCTTCAGTCAACACAGAAACGTACAGCGCTACATTTGCCATAAGTGTCACCAGACTCTTCACCAGGGGCGAGAATATCACCGTCGACGGCGATACAGTTTTGGGTACTACATCGCAACCGTGAATCCCATGCCCACCGAGCGGCAAACGATTCTACTTCCGCCGCGTGTCTCTTTAGGATGTTGCCCGACATCTCTGCACTCAATTCAGTTCGCTGACTCAAATAAGGGTATACTCTTTGCACCGTGAAAACATCCAAACAGTGCCAGCCAGCGCGTTAAATTAGACATAACGCCCCGCAGTTACACGAACAGCCATCCACTGCAGTCGGCAGCGGTGGCTGAGCGGTTATAGGCGCCCAAGTCCGGGGACACGCGGCTGCTACAGTCGCAGGTTCGAGTCCTGCCTCGGGCACCGATGTGTGTGCTGTTCTTAGGTTAGTTAGGTTTAAGTAGTTCTACGTTTAGGTGACTGATGCCCTCAGATGTTAAGTCCCATAGTGCTTAGAGCCATTTGAACCATTTGAACCATCCACTGCCTCTAGGAAGGGGTGGTTTGGTTGCCACCCTCTAAGCCACTTCCCAAAACTTTCCCCTGTCGATTCTGAGCAGCGGTGCCTGGTATGTTTCTCCTGGCCTCTCATGTCAGAGCCGTCAAAAGAAGAGGCAGAATGTGGGTAAGAGGTTTGCCGACTTCCCCATAGTGTGACACATTCGCAGTGGTACTGGGCAGAGTTGCGGCGCATTGGGCTCCCAAAGTGACATCATAAACCCACCACTGACATCACATTAACTTCTCAGCTATGGCCTTTTTCTCGCATTTACCGAAAACTCCCAGTTTCAAGCAAAACAGAGACCGAGGATGACGTCGCAGGGTGACAGGATTTTGCACCATTACACAGGAACAAAATTTTGAACCTCTACGTCGTAGTGGGAGACAATTACGGGGATTAAAAAAGTAATCCTTTTACTGTGTTACACAGTGTCTTCGCCAAGCGCTTCTAACGTTTTCTTGTGTTATTGTATATGTAAACTAAAGTGATTAACAAGTGTCTATGATCTTGTTCTGCACAATACAAGTCGTACATTTAAGGAAACGCTGTGTAATAAAATGAATCCCCAATTCTGTCTCCAATTATACAGCTATATTTGAATAAACGTTTACCAACATAATAATAAAACCTAAAAATTATAGCTAAAGAAACTGTCCTGTGACATTCTCTGTTGTGCAGTGCAGTGCTAAGATTTGTGACGTCACAGTACATGGCATGCAATTCCAAAACTAAATTCTAACATAATATAAATTTTACTTACGCGAGGGTGGCCTTGCCGCAGTGGATACACCGGTTCCCGTGAGATCACCGAAGTTAAGCGCTGCCGGGCGTGGTCGGCACTTGGATGGGTGACCATCCAGGCTGCCATGCGCTGTTGCCATTTTTCTGGGTGCACGCAGCCTCGTGATGCCAATTGAGGAGCTACTCGACCGAATAGTAGCGGCTTCGGTCAAAGAATACCATCATAACGACCGGGAGAGCGGTGTGCTGACCCCACGCGCTTCCTATTGGCAACCTCTTCTGAGGAGGACACGGCGGTCGGATGGTCCCAGTAGGCCACTCGTGGCCTGAAGATGGAGTGCTTTATACGTAGTTACAAATCGAATTTTGAACCAATATGATTCTGTCAATATGCTCTGTGATTTCACGAACACAAACTAACTACACTCCTGGAAATGGAAAAAAGAACACATTGACACCGGTGTGTCAGACCCACCATACTTGCTCCGGACACTGCGAGAGGGCTGTACAAGCAATGATCACACGCACGGCACAGCGGACACACCAGGAACCGCGGTGTTGGCCGACGAATGGCGCTAGCTGCGCAGCATTTGTGCACCGCCGCCGTCAGTGTCAGCCAGTCTGCCGTGGCATACGGAGCTCCATCGCAGTCTTTAACACTGGTAGCATGCCTCGACAGCGTGGACGTGAACCGTATGTGCAGTTGACGGACTTTGAGCGAGGGCGTATAGTGGGCATGCGGGAGGCCGGGTGGACGTACCGCCGAATTGCTCAACACGTGGGGCAACTTCCCAGCAAATTAGGGACACTGTTGCTCCTGGGGTATCGGCGAGGACCATTCGCAACCGTCTCCATGAAGCTGGGCTACGGTCCCGCACACCGTTAGGCCGTCTTCCGCTCACGCCCCAACATCGTGCAGCCCGCCTCCAGTGGTGTCGCGACAGGCGTGAATGGAGGGACGAATGGAGACGTGTCGTCTTCAGCGATGAGAGTCGCTTCTGCCTTGGTGCCAATGATGGTCGTATGCGTGTTTGGCGCCGTGCAGGTGAGCGCCACAATCAGGACTGCATACGACCGAGGCACACAGGGCCAACACCCGGCATCAAGGTGTGGGGAGCGATCTCCTACACTGGCCGTACACCACTGGTGATCGTCGAGGGGACACTGAATAGTGCACGGTGCATCCAAACCGTCATCGAACCCATCGTTCTACCATTCCTAGACCGGCAAGGGAACTTGCTGTTCCAACAGGACAATGCACGTCCGCATGTATCCCGTGCCACCCAACGTGCTCTAGAAGGTGTAAGTCAACTACCCTGGCCAGCAAGATCTCCGGATCTGTCCCCTATTGAGCATGTTTGGGACTAGATGAAGCGTCGTCTCACGCGGTCTGCGCGTCCAGCACGAACGCTGGTCCAACTGAGGCGCCAGGTGGAAATGGCATGGCAAGCCGTTCCACAGGACTACATCCAGCATCTCTACGATCGTCTCCATGGGAGAATAGCAGCCTGCATTGCTGCGAAAGGTGGATATACACTGTACTAGTGCCGACATCGTGCATGCTCTGTTGCCTGTGTCTATGTGCCTGTGGTTCTGTCAGTGTGATCATGTGATGTATCTGACCCCAGGAATGTGTCAATAAAGTTTCCCCTTCCTGGGACAATGAATTCACGGTGTTCTTATTTCAATTTCCAGGAGTGTATATAATATTCCACACATTCGATGGTACACTCGTGGATGTAACACTGTGCTATAAGAATAAGAAACTGAACTTCATGGAAACTGAACCCAATAATACTTTAGTAATGCGAATCTTAACTGTGAATAATTGTATTGTCTCTTCCCTGATGTTAAATGGTCTCTAGTAAATTTTCGTGGCTTACCTGTTGCAACGAAAATTCAGCAGTGCTCGAAAGTGAAGAAAAACAGAGATCCAGCGCACCAGCAAACGAGCGAAAGAAAAGAAAGCGTTGCTCAATGGCACCGTCGGGACGTGGAGCTATAGGAAGCACATCACATTTTTCTGAATGACTGCCCCGCAATGGTGAGACACAGGAAATGAATCTTTCGTGAGGAGTTGTTGGGAGATACTAATTTACTGAGTGACCGCCAAGAGACCAGCACTGGACAACTGTATTGAACCGCTGATACCTTAACGATTATCATCATCTTTACAGAAATCACTTACACAAAAATATATTACTCTGACTTGGGGTTAGCATCTGAGCTGGTAAAGTAGTTGTGCTTCTACAACTCTGAGCGCAAGCTACGAGAACGGATAATCTTATTTAATCACGGCCCAATGATCGAACTAACTAAAGTGAACCAAAAAAGGAAAATTCCAGTAATAGTTTCCCCTTATCAAACAAGTCAGAAATTATGCACCGGTAAACAATGCAGCAACAGCTGTACCTCACGTCTCAATTCCTTCCTTACGAAATCATATTTACAAAATCCAACACCTTGTGCATCTTTTTCTGTAGGTGCTGCCAGCAATTTCACACCACTTATTAGCGTGGTCAACATCCGATTCAATCACTAACTTCATACAGAATTCTGCTGGCAACGGCAATGCTGCTGACAACCAAAGACCACTTAGTGATTGCTCAGTTTCTCCCGGCGTACTTCTAGCGCGAACATTCCATAGTGTTCATGTCGGTAGCGGAGATTGTCATGCAGTTGAACAGGTTGCTGCACGACTACCAGCTGAAGAAGTGCGCCGGGAAACCTGCCGTGGTCTGACGAGAAAGAAAACGATCAAATCGAATATTACCAGCCGGGAGAAGGCAGCCATTCGAGACCTGAGAAAGAGCCCTGATATTGTTGTCTTACCGGCTAACAAAGGCAATGCTACGGTTGTTCCTTCCCATGAGGACTACATTGAGAATATGCAGAGCCTGCTAAATTACGAATCTTATAGGAAGATCAACGTTGACATCACAAAGAAGGTGGAGAACAAGACTAGGGCTCTTCTCAAGGACGCGGTTTTACCAGAGGGTGTAGCCAAGAAACTGACCTCAAGGACCTGTACGGCCAAGACTTTATGGACTCCCTAAAGTCCACAAAGATGGGGTGCTGATACGCCCAATTGTCAGCAACATTATGGCACGTACACATTTGCTGGCCAAATATCTGGCAGAATTACTAGGCCCTTACGTGGGTGAATGCCCTCATCATGTTCGTAATTCTGTGGGTTTCGTTAAACATCTCGACAACTTCAAGCTGAAACAGATGTCCTGGTGATGTTTGACGTTCTTTAATTATTCACCAGGGTGCTTCTTCGAGAGTCAGTTAAGCTTTTTACACAGAAATTTGACGAGAAGACGACCGACCTTTTCAGGCACGTTCTGACCTCCATGTAGTTCTTCTTTAATGCAGAATACTATGAAATAACAGGAGTCGCAATGGGGAGCCCACTCTCGCCTGTGGTCGCGAATTTCTATATGGAGTACTTTGAAGAGAAAGCTTTGGCATCATTCAAATGGATACCTATTTGATTCCTCCGTTATGTGGATGACACGTTCGTGATTTAGCCCCATGGAAGGAACAAGCTTGTAGAGTTCCTTACACACCCGACCTCCATACATCCGAACATCAAATTCACAATGGAGACTGAAGCAGAAGGAAGATTGCCATTCCTGGACGTCATTGTCGAAGGAAGAGCGGACGGCACCCTGGACCACGGGGTATACAGGAACAAAACGAACACCGATCTGTATTTGCATGCGGATAGCTGCCACCATCCTCCACAGAGGATTGGGGTGCTAAAAACACTGGTGCCTAGGGGGAGCACCATCTCTGACGAGTCTGCTCCATGACCTGGAACACCTCAAAACTGTATTCCAGAAAAACGGGTACTCGGAAAGGCATATCAGACGCGCTCTCCGCCCCACCTCTATAGTACAGCGTCTGGAGACGAAAGAAGTCAGAGGAAGAGATATATGCCTATATACTGTATACTAGCGCACTATCGGGGAAAACGGGACGAATATTGAAGAAACTCCGAGTAGGAGCTGTCTCTTGCCCGCCAAATAAAACAGGAGCGTTATCGGGAAGTGTCAAAGACGATCTCGGGTTGTGGGAGGCCGGCATATACCAGATTCCGTGTCAGTGGGATGAATTGCATTGGACACACAGTGCATGTGGTGTCACCGCCAGCCACCACACTTGCTAGGTGGTAGCCTTTAAATCGTCCGCGGTCCGGTAGTATACGTCGGACCCGCGTGTCGCCACTGTCAGTGATTGCAGACCGAGCTCCGCCACACGGCAGGTCTAGAGAGACTTCCTAGCACTCGCCCCAGTTGTACAGCCGACTTTGCTAGCGATGGTTCACTGACAAATTACGCTCTCATTTGCCGAGACGATAGTTAACATAGTCTTCAGCTACGTCATTTGCTACGACCTAGCAAGGCGCCATTATCATTTGCTATTTATCTTGTGATGCATGTACCGTCAGACCGATGTTCACCAATTATGAATTAAAGTTAAGTATTCCAACAGATACGTACTATTTTTGCTAGACTCAAATCCTTTAACTGTTCCAGACCTCACGCCAGCCTGCGTGAGCTTAAACGCGTGCCTTTCGGCTTGCCTCCTAGTGGCTTGGCTGTCTTGCCAAGTCACAACAGTGTACACCATCGAAGATCTTTGCCGAGAACATCAGAGGCACACTCGACTCAGGTACCCCAACAAGTCGGCGGTTGCAGAGCACTGTTTGTCCGCAAATCATGAAATAGACTACCATCATACTAGGGTCTTGGCACAGACATCTAACTACTGGGACAGTGTCGTTAGAGAGGCTATCGAAGTTCGTACCAGGGAAGGACTCATCAACAGAGATTGCAGCTATAACGAACGGGTGACCAGGGCGGACGAGGCAATCACAGCGACGCCACCACAGACGCCGACGCCAGCGTCTCAGCGACCACTGACGCGCGGGCGCGGACTACGGAGAGAACGGCTCGCAGGGGGAGGGGATTTAAGACGGCCGCCCACCCTCAGGAGCTCATTTCGTCAGCGCACCTGACGATGGCGACATGTCTGATCGCCGAAATATTGTGCCCGTTGGACACTATGGATCGGCAATACACCCGAGGACTGTTCGAGAAAAATCACATTGCTTGCTCTCAGAACATCTGTGGCGTGACGTACAGACTATTAACTACTGCTTAAAAGAACGTTCAGTGTACAAATATGGAGTATGAGATACTCCCTGAGTACTAAAGAAAAACCTAGAAATCTTACAGGCCGTTCGACTATGTTGTGGTAGCTGTATCGAACTGTTCAGAGCATAACGTAGGATCCTTCTCACCAAAATCAGCGATTTTCTCTCCACTTTTCATTTATTACTGAGCGAAGGAACAGTGGCTGTCTATATGGCTATTTGAATACTCCAACTTATCTAACTTAATCTCGAGATCCCTACCTTAGATGTATGATGGTGGCAACAAGTATCCCCAAATTTACCCTACATGGTTTCAAGCGAAGATCCTCCGTTAAGTGCCCCACATATCTATCAAAATTTCGTACGCACTATACTACGTTTCTCTATGTTTGTGTTGCCAAGCCAACTTGATGGCTACAGACTAGGCTAGCCGTGTTCTTGGGTCGGTCACACTATCGTGTACAATGCGATTTCTTGGGCAGATTCACAACACTCTTTCTTCGTCTGACGTATCACAGTCTTCACTCGTTCATCCCACTTAATATTGATTCTTTTCATTACCTGTGATTACTTCTACGGTATGACGTGCTCCACGCCTTGGCCACTAATAACGAACTCGACTACTATCGACGTTTTGTCTATTTTGTTGCTGTCATCCGTTACACCTAGTGGAAATTATGAAGCGCACTTGAATGTGTTTGGCAGGCCAAATAACTTTTATTGGATGCAGAAAGGCACTGCATATTGACGTACATGACACTATTTCTCAGCACGGCCACCGAGTTACTGATAACAACAGCCGAAGTGTTCTGCCTGTCATTCAGTTCATCGACGATAGAAGCATACTCGTCGGTCACGAAGCCATTCGACAGCCGCTATGTGTGCGTCCTCCGTACATGACACTATTTCTCAGCACGGCCACCGAGTTACTGATAACAACAGCCGAAGTGTTCTGCCTGTCATTCAGTTCATCGACGATAGAAGCATACTCGTCGGTCACGAAGCCATTCGACAGCCGCTATGTGTGCGTCCTCATCGCTGGGCAATCTCTTTGCCCTCCCCTCCTCCCTCCATACTGCTGCGGCGTAACCACAAGCGCCGGAACCAAGACGAAGTACGCAAGAGCAGAGAAGACTGTAAGATGATGTCAGCCAATAGCCCGCTGAGTAGGACCGCACCACGACAGGAACGGCCTATACAAGAAGAGAATATAAGCACCACTCCTGCCAGCCTCGGCAGTACTAGACCGGCACTAGGAGAGTGGTCCATATCCATTGCTTCTATGGACATAGAATACAGGGTGGTCCATTGATAGTGACTGGGCCAAATATCTCAGGAAATAAGCATCAAACGAAAAAACTACAAAGAACGAAACTTGTCTAGCTTGAAGGGGGTAACCAGATGGCGCTATGGTTGGTCCACTAGATGGCGCTTCCATAGGTCAAACGGATATCAACTGCGTTTTTTTAAAAAAATTGGAACCTCCATTTCTTATTACATACTCGTGGAGTACGTAAAGAAATATGAATGTTTTTCCATTTGTGATAGATGGCGCTGTAATAGTCACAAACGTATAAGTACGTGGTATCACGTAACATTCCGCCAGTGCGAACGGTATTTGCTTCGTGATACATTACAAGTGTTAAAATAGACCGTTTACCAATTGCGGAAAAGGTCGATATGGTGTTGATGTATGGCTATTGTGGTCAAAATGCCCAACGGGAGTGTGCTACGTATGCTGTTCGGTATCCGGGACGACATCATCCAAGTGTCCGGACTGTTCACCGGATAGTTACGTTATTTAAGGAAACAGCAAGTTGTCAGCTACATGTGAAGCGTCAGCCACGACCTGCAACAAATGATGCTGCCCAGGTAGGTGTTTTAGCTGCTGTCGCGGCTAATCCGCACATCAGTAGCAGACAAACTGCACGAGAATCGGGAATCTCAAAAACTTCGGTTTTGAGAATGCTACATCAACATCGACGGCACCCGTACCATATTTCTATGCACCTGGAATCGCATGGCGACGACTTTGAACTTCGTGTACAGTTCTGCCACTGGGCACATGAGAAATTACGGGACGATGACAGATTTTTTGCTCGTGTTCTATTTAGCGACGAAGCGTCATTCACCAAAAGCGGTAACGCAAACCGGCATAATATGCACTATCTGGCAACGGAAAATCCACGATGGCTGCGACAAGCGCAACATCAGAGGGTTAATGTATGGTGCGGCATTATGGGAGGAAGAATAATTGGCCCCCATATTATCGATGGGAATCTAAATGGTCCAATATATGTTGATTTCCTACGTAATGTTCTACCGATGTTACTACAAGATGTTTCACTGCATTAAAGAGTGGCGATGTACTTCCATCATGATGGATGTCCGGCACATAGCTCGCGTGCAGTTGAAGCGGTATTGAAGAGCATATTTCATGACAGTTGCACTGGACGTCGAAGCACCATACCATGGCTCGCACGTTCACCGGATCTGAAGTCCCCGGATATCTTTCTGTGGGGAAAGTTGACCGATATTTGCTATCATGATTCGTCGACAACTCCTGACAACATGCGTCAGCGCAATGTCAATGCATGTGCGAACATTACAGAAGGCGAACTACTCGCTGTTGAGAGGAATGTCGTTACACGTATTGCCAAATGTACTGAGCTTGACTGACATTATTTTGAGCATTTATTGCATTAATGTGGTATTTACAGGTAATCATTCTGTAACAGTATGCATTCTCAGAAATGATAAGTTCACAAAGGTACATGTATCACATTGGAACAACCGAAATAAAATCTTCAGACGTACCTATTTTCTGTATTTTAATTTAAAAAACCTATCTGTTACCTACTGTTCATTTAAAATTGTGGGCCATATGTTTGTGACTATTACAGCGCCATCTGTCGCAAAGCGAAAAAAGTGGTCCAACTCACACATTCATATTTCTTTACGTACTACACGAATATGTAATAAAAGTGGGTGTTCCTATTTAACAAAAACGCAGTTGATACCCGTTTGACCTATGGCAGCGCCATCTAGTGGACCAACCGTAGCGCCATGTGGTTACCCCCTTCAGTCTAGACAAGTTTCGTTCTGTGTAGTTTTTTAGTTGGACACTTATTTCTTGAGATATTTGGCCCGGTCACGATCAATGGACGACCCTCTATAGAGGACACGTTGCATGTCGCCCATCGCTTAGCACACTGGACTCGCATTCGAGAGGACGACGGTTCAATCCCGTCTCTGGCCAACCTGATTTAGGTTTTCCGTAATTTCCCTAAATCGTTTCAGGCAAATGCCGGGATGGTTCCTTTGAAAGGGCACGGTCGATTTCCTTCCCAATCCTTCCCCAACCCGAGATTGCGCTCCGTCTCTAATGACCTCGTTGTCGACGGGACGTTAAACACTAACCACCACCACCACCACCACCACCACCACCACCATCGCCCATCGCTTGCAACACGTTCTTGTAACACAAAGTTAAGAACTGTTAATCTTCTTTATCGTGATGAAAACTATTTATGTGATTTGCTTGAATTGTTAAATAGCTATCGGAGAACGCAGCGTCCTTTAGGCACCCTATAAGAGACGAGTGGGCAGGACCGCACACACACAAATGATCTCTCAGCTTATCGAAAAGACGGAGATCGCATGGTGCAAGATCTGAGCCCTCGATTAGCATGATCAACGTCTGTACAGAGTTGATAAAATTGTTGGCACCATTTCATTCAGCCAGACACTACATTCTATTCGGTCCACACACCACTGTAATTGCGCGGTGAATCTGTTTGTACTTTAAACTTTCTGCCCACAAAAATCGTAGCGTCTCGCGTACCTAACTTTTAACGAGAATTTCTAATTGTTCCTAGTTTCAAACGCACATTGTGATGGACCGGTAGCAGCACCGCAACAAAACTAGTTTTGCAGAAAACAGAAACACGTCCTCCCCTCCGGCAATGATCTGCTCTTGTTGCGCAATGTTATTAGCGTGAGATATATGTAACTGACCTTGTTAAATACCTACGTATGTCCTAGTTTCGCTATGTTTCCTTACGAACCACCCACGACGAACAATAACATCGCCAGCCATGACTTTGATAGTGCTGGTGGCCGACAATTGGCTTTCCAGAGGAACAGCAAATGATCCAGTGGCTCATGGTACAGCGTAATACAAATAGAGCGTTCCATATATGTTACAATTTTTAAAGCCTCCAGTCACACACGTATTAAAATGCAACAACAACAAATACTCCTAGAAGAAAGCAAAGCCTAACAAGAAGTTCAAAAGTGGCATAAATTCCACTTTCGACTTCAATGCACTTTTCCACTTCTTCTGACAGCACCTCGTGCAAGTACTTCTTCTGGGGTCGTCTTGGCGTTCTGTATTGTAGGAGCAGCGTTATTCATAGTCTCAACCACCTGCTTTTATCTTGTGGTGTAATCTTTGTTCGTAGACGGCATTTTAACAATCCGCATAGGTAAAAATCTAATGGAGGTAAGGTCCTAAGGTTCGGGGCCATCAGTGGGTCAAAAATGTGATTATTTCTGTCGGTCCATCTTTCAGGGAATGTTAGGTTCTGATTGTGTGTCACCTGACTACTGAAATGTGCTGGAATAACTTCGTGCTGGAAGAACATACCCATTCCTGTTGCCAAAAGAACTTCATTAAATAACAATGGAAGGTCGTTCTCAAGGAAAATCTACAACAGGGCCCCGTAATACGATACCGTAATACGACACGAGTAGCACAAAAGGCCCAGTCAACTGACTGTCAAACGACAACACATTTTTACAGAGATACGTTCTGGAGATTGTGTCTCCACGAAAGGACGTCGGTTTTCATTGGGGCACCGATGCGACCTAAGAGTGTCATTGATATCGTCACGATTGAAAAGGGCTTCACCAGTAAACAATATTGATGCAACTGATCGGCAAAAGGCAAAGTTCCAATAGTCCATCTTCGTTTCCTAGAAGGTGAAGAATCACCTGTAAATGATAAAGACAGAGGCCATGCTGGCCTTATGTCTGCAGTGAGACTTTATTAATTAATTGAAGTCTGCTCTAGTTGCTGATAGGTACATTAGTTCCGCAACCGGTTTAGGCCTTTACATCCACGCCAATTTGAGAAAGTGGTCTGGATGCGAAGGCATAAACCGGTTGTGGACTTAAGTAAAAAACACATCAGCAAGTGGAGCGGTCTTTCGTTAATAGGAGATACAAGTGCGGGACAACAGCACCCTCCGAACGTAGAAGACCTTACAATATTCCTTCATTTTCATCTTTGATATGTTCTATTAACAGAATAATTTGTTCTGTTATGTACACAAAAATGGCTATAAGCACTACGGGAGTTAATATCTGAGGTCATCAGTCAACTAGACTCAGGACTACTTCAACCTAACTAACCTAAGTACACCACACACATCCATGCCCGAGGTAGTATTCGTACCTGCGACCGTAGCAGCCTGGTGGTTCCGGATTCAAGCGCCTAGAACACGCTCGGTCACAGGGCCGGCTGTTATTTACAAACTGTTCATTTGCATGCTCAAGTGAAATATGACTACTGGGCACTGGACCAGTCCCGTGCAATTTACTGAAGAAAAAAAAAAAACACTTGAATGTGTTAGAAAATCGTCTACCGCAACACCAGCTACAAGCAACACAATGGTTTACATATCCATATACAAATACCATATCGGGACAAACAGAATTTTTAAATACTGAAACGATGCGCTGGACTGCCCTACAAATTACAGTGCAGTGACAGTCATTTGTGTAAATAGGAGCAGAATAGTGTGGCTTAACCGAAGGCGATCATCTTTATATAATACACTATCTAGTCAACCTTTTGTGACCACCTTTCAAAAGCCGGAATGGTCACCCGTTTCGCAGCACGCACGGCTGTGAGACGTGCAGTAAGAGGATCACTGTGATTCTGAAAGGTATCAATAGGATGTGGAGCCATGCCCTGCCCAGTGTGTAGCCAGATGCACTAGGTATCTCAGATGAGGATCCTAGACGTGAACAACCTGAATGAAGTGGTCCCGCAGATTCTCTGTTGGGTGTACATACTTTCAATTTGGTGGCCAGTGGAGTACGGTAAACTCATCCTGATACTCTTCGCACCACGCACGTACATTGCCAACTGCGTGGCACGTTGCATTGTTCTGCTGACAGATACGAGGGCAGTTCAATAAGTAATGCAACATTATTTTTCTGAAACAGGGGTTGTTTTATTCAGCATTGAAATACACCAGGTTATTCCCCAATCTTTTAGCTACACAGCACTATTTTTCAACGTTATCTCCATTCAATGCTACGGCCTTACGCCACCTTGAAATGAGGGCCTGTATGCCTGCACAGTACCATTCCACTGGTCGATGTCGGAGCCAACGTCGTACTGCATCAATAACTTCTTCATCATCCGCGTAGTGCCTCCCACGGATTGCGTCCTTCATTGGGCCAAACATATGGAAATCCGACGGTGCGAGATCGGGGCTGTAGGGTGCATGAGGAAGAACAGTCCACTGAAGTTTTGTGAGCTCCTCTCTGGTGCGAAGACTTGTGTGAGGTCTTGCGTTGTCATGAAGAAGGACAAGTTCGTTCAGATTTTTGTGCCTACGAACACGCTGTAGTCGTTTCTTCAATTTCTGAAGAGTAGCACAATACACTTCAGAGTTGATCGTTTGACCATGGGGAAGGACATCGAACAGAATAACCCCTTCAGTGTCCCAGAAGACTGTAACCGTGACTTTACCGTCTGAGGGTATGGCTTTAAACTTTTTCTTGGTAGGGGAGTGGGTGTGGCGCCACTCCATTGATTGCCGTTTTGTTTCAGGTTCGAAGTGATGAACCCATCTTTCATCGCCTGTAACAATCTTTGACAAGAAATTGTCACCCTCAGCCACATGACGAGCAAGCAATTCCGCACAGATGGTTCTCCTTTGCTCTTTATGGTGTTCGGTTAGACAACGAGGGACTCAGCGGTAACAAACCTTTAAATATCCCAACTGGTGAACAATTGTGACAGCACTACCAACAGAGATGTCAAGTTGAGCACTGAGTTGTTTGATGGTGATCCGTCGATCATCTCGAACGAGTGTGTTCGCACGCTCCGCCATTGCAGGAGTCACAGCTGTGCACGGCCGGCGGGAGATCAGACAGCCTTGCTTGACCTTGCGGCGATGATGACACACGCTTTGCCCAACGATTTACCGTGCTTTTGTCCACTGCCAGTTCACCGTAGACATTCTGCAAGCGCCTATGAATATCTGAGATGCCCTGGTTTTCCGCCAAAAGAAACTCGATCACTGCCCGTTGTTTGCAACGCACATCCGTTACAGACGCCATTTTAACAGCTCCGTACAGCGCTGCCACCTGTCGGAAGTCAATGAAACTATACGAGACGAAGCGGGAATGTTTGAAAATATTCCACAAGAAATTTCCGGTTTTTTCAACCAAAATTGGCCGAGTAAAAAAATGTGTTGCATTACTTATTGAACTGCTCTCGTATCATAGTCTCGAGGAGAAACAAACTCAGTGTAGGGATGGAAGTCGACCCCAACCATACGTGTATCTGTTGATCCCCTGTGCCCAGAGATCATCCAGGGAATTCCACGAAAACATTCCCCAGGGCATAACGCTACCTCCTCCGGCCTGGACTATTCCGGCGATAGTTGCAACCTGTTTGCTTTCAGACGTTCCACATCGATGGAGCAGAAAACGTGATTCATCTGCAAAGACCACCTGTCGCCAGTTAGTGGATATCCAGTTTTGGTGTGAGCGTCTCTATTCCAGCCTTCATAGCCGGTGTAAAGCAGTCAGAGTGGGTGCATGAACTAGGCTCATGCTACGGAGACCCATATGCCACAACGTTCTCTAGACGATCGCTAGGGAGACCCTCTTGTACACCAGTGTTCATCTCGGTAGTATGTTGCCCAATGGTTGCACGTCTATTTGCCCCAGCATCCCTTCACTCCTGTCATCTATGGCCCATAGTGCACCACACTTACCTGGGCACCGCATTTGGAAAGCGCCGTTTTGCAATGCGCAGTATACTTCAGCCACGGCGGCAGGTGGACAATTTAAAAACCTTAACCGTTTCGGAAATGCTTTCACCAATGGACCGACAGGCAATGATTACGCCCTTTTGGACGTCAGATAATTCACTCCGTTTCAGCATCACGTCAACTACTACTGTTTCTCCCTGTGTATGCCCTCCACTGCTAATGCTGTCACCTGATTTCTGTGAGTGGTTATCGCAGGTTGCGGTCGAATATTAATGTGACTGGACAGTCAATAAAGGAAAAGAAATGCCCCGATCAGTACGACCAGTCACCGGCAGTGGACAGTGGTGTTATATAGCACCTACAACGTTTAAATTTTATCTGGACGAACTTCTTAAAAATGGATGGAGAAGGGTGATATAATGGGTCTGAACAAAGCTGGGGACTACCAATCGAATTTACCGTTCGCCTGTGATCAAATAATATTGGCTGCAAATGACTATGATATAGCGAACACGACGAAAAGAAATCATAGAAACATAATTTCGTAAGAGTAAATATCTGTCGTTAGGAAATGGTTCTGAGCACTATGAGACTTAACATATGAGGTCATCAGTCCCCTAGAACTTAGGACTACCTAAACATAACTAACCTAAGGACATCACACACATCCATGCCCGAGGCAGGATTCGAACCTGCGACCGTAGTGGTCGCGCGGTTCCAGACTGAAGCGCCTAGAACCGGTTGGCCGCACCGGCCGGCGTTAGGAAACATGAGAATTATCCTAGATGGAAATACTGCTATGAGATGTCAAAAGTTTAAGTTGCATCGAATATAAACGTAGATCACGGTTCCTGTAAATAAGAATTAAATCAGAATAGAGTATAACAAGCCATCAGTTAACTGATGCATACTTTAGTCAGATACAATTAAGAAAAACGCCTGGAAGTTTTATATGAATGAACATCACAAATCACTTGTTTATATGTAACAAAAGCCTGCGAAATGACCAAAACAAGACAGAAAGCATAAAGCCGACAAATGGATTTTGTGGTAAGACAGTAAAGATTAAATGAGAGAGAAGATCCCAAATAAAGATGTCCGGTAGCAAATGAAATCTCCTGCGAACATAACCGAATATACGGGATAAACGGCGTTTCAAATGGTAATGGAATGTGGTGAGATTAAAGGCTGAGTGATAGCCGAAAACAGTAGTTTGTTACTAACGTCCGTGCAAGAGGGAAAGAGGAAGAGTCTCTGCACATTGGAAAAATCATGTGAATGAGTATACACAACGAAGAAAATCGAAAGAAGCTTTATGCAAGAATCAACGGGCGTGGATACGACCTTGCAAAAAACGGCCCAAAGATCTGTAAAAAAAATCGCAAAATACCGTAGACACAGCAACTAGACTACAAAAAGGCGAAGTGAAAACGTACGTCTGTTAGGAACTGTATCTCTGCACTCAATAAATATTGAATACATGTTACGTGGAATTTTATGTTCGAACTAGTGTGTACTGACACGATCTAAAACATCTACTATTACTCCTAAAACACCACGTGCTTTTCCAATGAAGAATCGTCTTGGCTGGTTAGCATGTAGGATAAAAAACTGCATAATAGTCACAGAACGTGGTTGTAGAGCTCTCTAATGGAAATTGTGGTAAAAATTTTTGAAGACTGTTTTAGAAGCGTTCCTGGAGAACCATCTCAGAGTGCTCGGAGCACAAGCGACGGAGGACTTGAAGGTGCTGTGCTGGCGGCGTTGCAGCAAGAGTAGTTGCAAACACTTGCTCTTACTCTGCAGATGGGCTGGCCGTCAAGCAAGGGCGTTTGAAGAGCAGGCTTGCGGCAAAGTTTGGGTGACAGGTCTCGTCACGCAAGCTGGGGCAGTCCTGCCCCAACTCTCTCTCTCTCTCTCTCTCTCTCTCTCTCTCTCTCTCTCCCTCCCTCCCTCCCTCCCTCCCTCCCTCCCTCCCTCTCCATCTCCCTCTCCCCCCACCCCTCTCTGGGCTCTTCGCTTGCCTACGTGGACTCCGGACCCTACAGCCCTTCCTCCCTTCCACCCTTCCTCCACCCTCCCACTCCCTCCCATCTCCCCGCACCTCCGATGTCGTCATCCCCTGCCTCTGAAAGTGCGTCACTCACCAAACTTCTTCGTGGTTCCCATTCAAAGTTAAGCGACTAGGTGAGGCGGACTTAATCTCGAGCCAAAGAAGGTGCTCTGGAAAACAACGGGGACTGCACCACTGCACTAACAGTATTCGGGGTTTCTGCTCAGCGCCTGATCTAAAATACACGAGCTACTTAGTGACCTGGAGCGGCAAAGTTCCGAGCCAGAAATACACAGCATATCATCAAGAAACACAAAACAAATTTTACTAAACAAATGGTTAGAGAAGTAATTTTCCTTCTTCATTCGAACATGTAAAATTCACAATCCCGAAAGTACGCAACAAACACAGAAAATTGTAATACTTATAAACTGAGAAACCTGCGGTTGATTCTCGAAAATGTGAGCTACGTAGGGCTTATGTAAAAATAATCTCGATAAAGCACAGTATGAAACTCAAGCATTACTAGAGCAAACAGAAAAAAATTCAAATATTACAATAAGAGACACCTATTAAACTGAGGCTATATTTGAAATGTACAAAATGAAGAATAATTCTTGTTTCAAAGAAGGAACGGCAGTAAATATTTAATCGAGACATGACTGGACACTTACGAGGCCAGCAATCAAGTACAGTCGACGGTCGTTTATTATACATGGAGGGACAACCAAGACAGGCTGCGGCCAGATACATTACGAACGAATAAATCTACCGAGGTTCGGTTTTCGCCGAACTACAGCGGATAATATGCCCAATTTCCTGACGTCCCCTAGTAACTTTTATCGTTCGTACTCGCCGAATCACGAGACTTACTTTTTTTTAGTGGAACTGTATTATTTTCCCTCTAGAGTTTTAAAGATGCTTCTAAGAGAATTTCAGCGACATGATAGGTATGGAAATTGTTAGATAGCACCGCTCCCCCGTCGGGAGAAGCGGTTCCACTAACGTCTGCGCTATTATACAATATGAATACAAACAAGTAACTCAGGTATGATTCTGGTGTTTATTATCGACGTCATACCAAGTGCTGAAAACCACACCGCTTCTACAACAGTATGGCGACATCTGCTATAGGCTGTATTCCCTTTTTCGATTGTCGTGTACATTGTAAATGTCTCAATAGCTTTCTAAGCACTCGAAGACAGATTATTGGCTTCAAGGATACAGGTAAACAGAAGAACCATATCTGCGTTACGCGTTACGCATTTGCTTACATTTGGTGCAACAGGGCAGATGTTCGTGGAACGTCTTCTCCTGATGGCGCAACAACTGTTGGTGGCGCTGTTATCTCGATACTGTCTGATAAAGTCCCACACATTTTATGTCATTGAAGTTCTCTTACAAAATGGTTCTAATGGCACTGAGCACTATGGGACTTAACACCTTAGGTCATCAGTCCCCTAGAACTTAGAACTACTTAGACCTAAATAACCTAAGGACATAACACACATACATGCTCGAGGCAAGATTCGAACCTGCGACCGTAGCAGTCCCGCGGTTCCGGACTGCAGCGCCTAGAATCGCATGGCCACCGCGGCCGGCGTTCTCTTACAAGATGCTTTCAAATGCCGCAGAAAAATGGCATGCACTTCCATCAGGTAAAAACAAAGTCGGTGTCACAAGTAGGCGACTGTAAATGAAAAAATTATTTGAGAAAGTTAGGAAATTCGCCATGTTGATCGTTATAAATTGGCGAAAATGGCACCTCGATATGTTTGTTCATTCTGTGTGTATCTGGAGTGGCCTGTGTTAGCTACCTCACCGTTTATGATAAGATAAATCTAATTTACCTAAATCAGAGCAACGGCTTGAATTCTCAGCCTAGATTTGTAAAAGAATGTATAAATAAAATTTAACAACACACTGAAACATTTAGCAATGTGAAATGCCTGACTGTAAATGGAATTACTCAGGCTACTTCCGTAAAGAAATGTGTAAATAAAACTTAATGGCCAAGATTCTTTTATCAAAACAAGGCATACATTTTATCCTAAGCGGGAATTTTACGTAAGGCGAGCATCGGAAGCATTCGCAAGTTAGAAATCGAAGTCACAACCGATAGAGACGAATTATTGTGACATGAACAGAGGGGAACTTTTACCAACGTAAATCACGACTGAACTTGTAGAATAAAGTCGGGATTAGTTCAAATCGAAGACACATAGTATAACATCCCCACTGCACAACTGGTGTCTCAGAGAAGACGCTTGTACTGCCTACATATCGACGAGCTCACCGACTAAGTCGATACGACTAAGCTATTCCACTTTGTCTGTGATTTCTGTAGACATCAAGGAGCACACGCAACACTCAGGCCATCTCCCGCCAAATCCGAGCGACATGATTCTCATGTGTGTAATTTGTAAGATTAGCAACACAACCTTTTCCTCAAAGTGGTGTTTAATTCCGGCAGTTGCTTATAACTTAACAGCGAAGCACCATACGGCCCATAATCCTTTGCCACAAGTGACTTCACAGCGAGAAAATTCCCTATGGCAGTTCTGAAAGGATCAATTACAACCAATTCTAGACTTAAAGTCTCTTCGGGTTTGCTGCCGGATCCTAAAATCAACTTGACTCTATATTTCGGCGATCCAACTGGTGCCATCTTCAGGAAAATGCTGCTTATGCTGAGACCCTCTGAGAACTGACGCCAGGTTGCAAATCGACGTCCTATACAGGCCACCGTTCAGTCCACGGCGCATGCGACGCCCATCACAGTTTCTGCCTTCCAAAACAGGGAGGTGGCGCCGCCCTTAGTGAAACTCTGCTGGCAACGATATATCACAATCAAGGCCGCACCGAAGAACGTTCAGTTTTGATGGGAGATAATACAGGTTTCCTCGTTTTGCTAAGAGGAAACCCATTGTCTCTGTTGATTAAATTATCAGCCAACCTAATTTCAATCGCCTCTTTATACACACTGTCCCAAAAACCAGAAATGTTGGCAACCACAACAGTGTCCTCAAATTTCATTTTGTGTCCCTCATGTAGGCAGTGTTCTGCTACCGCCGATTTTTCCGGCTGTTTTAGCCTCGTATGTCGGCGATGTTCCACACACCTGTCTTGCACTGTGCGAATAGAACGGCCAACGTAAGCTTTCCCACATTGACATGGAATTTTGTACACCCCGGGTTTCCTAAGCCCCAAATCATCCTTCACAGAGCCGAGCAGAGCCTATTCTTAGATGGACGGAACACACTCTTAATGTTAAAATTCCTTAAAATTCGTCCAATCTTAAACGATAATCCTCCAGCATAAGGAAGAAAGGCCACAGATCTATGTTCCTCTTCGTACACCTCCGGAGATGGTCCAAACTCCATAGCCCGACGAATCTGCTTGTCGGTGTATCCATTTTCCTTAAAAACAGTCATCAAATGCTCAGGTTCTTGGGTTAAGCTGTCAGCATCGGAAATGGCATATGCTCTCCGTACCAAAGTCCTAAGAACGCCACTACGTTGGTGTGGTGGGTTTTAACATTAAGAGTGTTTTCCGTCCACCTTCTAAGATGAGGGCTCTGCTCGGCTCTTTGAAGGATGATTTGGGGCTTAGAAAACCCGGGATGTACAAAATTCCATGTCAATGTGGGAAAGCTTACGTTGGCCGTTCTATTCGCACAGTGCAAGACAGGTGTGTGGAACATCGCCGACATACGAGGCTACAACAGCCGGAAAAATCGGCGGTAGCAGAACACTGCCTGAATGAGGGACACAAAACGAAATTTGAGGAAACTGTTGTGGTTGCCAACATTTCCGGTTTTTGGAACAGTGTGTATAAAGAGGCGATTGAAATTAGGTTGGCTGATAATTTAATCAACAGAGACAATGGATTTCCTCTTAGCAAGACGTGGAATCCTTTATTATCTCGCATCAAAATTGAACGTTCTTCGGTGCGGCCTTGATTGCGATATATCGTTGCCAGCAGTGTTTCACTAATGGCGGCGCCACCTCCCTGTTTTGGAAGGCAGAAACCGTGATGGGCGGCGCATGCGCCGTGTACTGAACGGTGGCCTATATAGGACGTCGAATTGCAACCTGGCGTCGGTTCTCAGCGGGACTCATCAGCAGAAGGAGCATTTTCCTGAAGATCGCGAACAGTCAGATCGCCGAAATATCGAGACAACTTGATTTTAGGATCCGGCAGCAAACCCGAAGAGACTTTCAAGACTTATTACGCCGGGAGAGCCTACGCAATCACAATTCTAGACTTTGATAAGGGTACTGTATAGTAGCCAATCTGTTAAGAAAAAGATGGATGGAAAAGTGCAGAAGAGTGGCCTTAGACATAGATGAAGGTTCAAATGGCTCTCAGCACTATGGGACTTAGCTTCTGAGGTCATCAGTCCCCTAGAACTTAGAACTACTTAAACCTAACTAACCCAAGGACATCACACACATCCACGCCCGAGGCAGGATTCCAACGTGCGACCGTAGCGGTCAGGCTGTTCCAGACTGTAGCGCTTAGAACCGCTAGGCCACTAACCCCGGCCATAGATGAAGGTTTTGCAAAAAACAGACTCAATGTCAGATAGGCTAGCCGCAATCAGTGATTTTACAATGTAATTTTTAATCCGTCTTGATTGCAAAATTTTTATTCATATGAACGGTTTCGGTTCCTCTAGAACCATCTTCAGATTTATAATGATAATGATTCTAATTCACTATTTCACGAATGCAAGCCTTTTTCATCATATCTAATCAACATCAAATGTTCCAGATATTTCGTTTACAGGAGTAATCTGTCCTAGTACAGCTTTTTTCACATGTTGCGTCACATAAAATTGGTTGGCAGAATGCACGTCATTTATATTAATTATAAAACTATTACCGACAGGTGCCGTCTGGTACATTTGTTACATTACATATGCACATACTGTATTCAGTAGATTTTTGTAATTAACTTTTATCTCTAAAAATACTTAAAATCTGTAGATGCCAAGGTTAAAATCTGTATTTATCCGTATGCTGGTGTGGCCGTGCGGTTCTAGGCGCGTCAGTCTGAAACCGAGTGACCGCTACGGTCGCAGGTTCGAATCCTGTCTCGGGCATGGACGTGTGTGATGTCCTTAGGTTACTTAGGTTTAAGTAGTTCTAAGTTCTAGGGGACTGATGACCAGAGATGTTAAGTCCCATAGTGCTCAGTGCCATTTTTTTTTTTTTTTTGTACTTATCGAAATTTAAAAACTCAGCAAAATTATTTTTATACGATATAAAAACAAAGGGCGATTTCTGTATCTATGGCGCTGGTGTAGACTTGTTTTCCTCCACGGTCTGCTTCCGTGGTTCCCGCCATTTCGGTGTTGTGCCGCGATCCGCCCAGTCGTCTGACGTCCATTGCCGTGGGCAAGAGGGCCGCGCAGGAGCGAACCGTGAACGACGCCAGGCGCTGCACGCATCTTCCAGCTTCCCTACCACGCACCATCTCTCATCCCTCGGCCTGGGTTTCCACATGCAACAGTTGTCATCTTAGTAAGTCGTCATAAACACTAAAATAGGCGTTATAATTGAATTCGCTTTGCTCGTTGAGGATTAAATCCGGATCTTTCTTTTTGTGGGTGTATATTTCAATTTCTTCCAAAATGTTAAGAAAGCGTCCCTTATGAGCTGTATGCAGGATGTCTAAATTGTGTTCAATGTTCGTGACTGAGTTCTGTGAGGCAGCCATATGCGCCCCAAACGCTGTTTTGTTTTGAGAGTAGGTGTGCTCCCTGAATCTGGTCTCAAATTTCCTACCAGTCTGCCCTATATTAAATTTTTATATGTACAGATTTTAACCTTGACATCAACAGATTTTAATTAAGTATTTTTAGAGATAAAACTTAATTACAAATATCTACTGAATACAATATGTGCATATGTAATGCAACAATTGTACCAAACGTCACCTGTCGGTAATAGTGATATTATTAATATAAATGACGTGCATCCTGCAACCAATTTTTTGTGAAGTGCCGTGTAAAAGTTGCTGTATTTTGACGGGTTACTCCTGTAACCAAAATATCAGGTACGTTCTGGTACATTTTATGATGATTAGATGTGATAAAGGCTTGCATTCGTGAAATAGTAAATTAGTATCATTATCGTTGCATATCTGCAGATGGTTCTAGAGGAACCGAAACCGGTCATATGAATAAACATTTTGTAATCAAGACGGATTAAAAGTTACATAGATGGTTACCTGTCGAGTATAGTATTAGCCGATCGTCAAATAATATTGGCTGCAGATGACTATGAGATGGAATATACGACGAAAAGAATGCCGAACAAACAATAAATTTTCCTATAAAAATATCTCTGAGTCGAAAGTGAACATGACATTTCCATAGATCGAAAAAAGTTGAAACACATCGAACGAATAAAATTATGAGAGTAATAAGCTGAGGTCAGAAATCGTTTGTTCCCATAACCTTACCTCGTATCGTGAAGGAGTTGGCATGTTAATATGTATTTAGCAACGTTTCTGGCAGAAGATGACCACAGTTTGGTGATGTTTATGGAACCTCTTCTCCTGGCGGTGGGACAACTGTCTGCTGCGCTGTTATCTCGATACTGTCTGATAAAGTCACATATATGTTATGCCGCTGAAGTTCTCTTATTTATAGTCCGTAAATAATTAGTCCATGTGTATGTACGCTGTTTGTTACATTTAATCTTCTACACACACCCGTTTTTGCCTTCCACCAATCATGTGTGTTCGTTTAGTAGCACGTTACGTTATGCCCATTAAAGGATTTAACTGACAACAGTTAACGGCGTATCGAAAAATGTATTATTTATTATTGCAATTGTTGCTTTTCCGAAAAACGGGTGGAGGAAAACTTTGGTCAGAAAATCGCGTGAGCCACAACATGTAATGAACCTTTTCACACTGGAACACCTGGTACCACGGTCCAAATAATTAATTTAAGCATAATCTCGAGATGTGTGCTCTTTCATCCCGTTTATATTGAAACACACACATTTAACCGCGTCTGCGCCCCAGGGCTCTGTGACTAACTGATACCGGTTTAAATATTGCCCTCAGCGTATGTGGAACACGGTAACTACTATGAATTGTTAAACATTCTCACCAGTCAACGATTTCCTTCAATGTAGGATACAGCTTAACCAGGGGTTGCTGCATGACACTCCAAATGCAGTATAAAGGTAAACTAAATAAGGAGCTAACAAAATGCAAGGAAACCTCTAAATAATATTGAAGAGTGTCTGGTTTAGTCTTATTTAACAATATTTTTGGTTTCGTGCCTTGTTACTTCTTGTTTAAAGTCTGCAAGTGAACAATGTTGAGTAATCACTGACGTATTTTTAAAAATAAAATTATGGATAGCATTTATGGTTTTTTAAAAAGTATGCCGTTGCTCTACAAATACTTAAAAACAGTGACTGATCTGAATAAAAAGATCACAATGGATGTACCTGAAGTATGATATTTATGAGTATGTACTGAAGTTTTACTGCGTATTTTCTCGCAACAACAAAACTGTCCGGTCAGCATTGTTTACAGCTGTTACCTTCATATACTCCTTGGCAAGACGAAACAAAAGCCCTAAGATATTACTGACTGCAGAGATGATCAACCACTTACAATGAAAGTTCGTAGCAATGTACGGTGTTCCGTTCTTTCGTTGCTCACTATAAAATATACGTAATTTATGATGTACTTGTTGTTGTGGTCTTCATTCCTGGGACTGGTTTGATGCAGGTCTCCACGCTATTAAATCCTGTGCGAACCTCTTAATCTCGGAATAACGACTGCTATTCACATTTAGGTGAATCTGGTTTCTCGACCCACGGCTTATCTTTTCTCTACAAGTTTATCCCTCCTCCACCCACAGAAAACTTAATTACGGTACCAAACCGACTATTCCTCGACCGCTGAAAACCTTTCAACCAGTCCCATCTTTTAGTCCAGTTACGTCAAAAATTTCTCTACAGTTATTTAAAAGCGGTCTTGGTCTCAGTCGATGCTAGCGTCTGAACAGTTTCGGCCTTTTAATTATCTCAGTCTGTACGGCAATATCAAAAGTAATTATGCTATATTGCATATAGAACCCAGTGACTCCCAAACAATGTATCTCTACCCATCTGGATGACGGCGATGACGCATGCCCGCTGTGGATGCCTCAGTCACTGTAACTGACACTGATGGCTAGACAGCCACGAGTTATATAGGGAAGAGAGAGGGCGCTCCGGAGCTTCTTAAGGCATTTTCGGGCCAGGCGCCATCGCCATCAGCCAGACGGGTAATGATACTTCGTATCAGTGTATGCTTTTACGTCACTGGGTTCCCTATGTAATATAGCACTATTACTTTTGCTATTGCAGTACAAACTCTGATGATGGCCCTTAATTAAAAGGCCGAAACCGGTCAGAAGTTAACAGAGCTGCGACCAAGACTGCTTTAAAATAATTTTATCACAGTAAGATCACTGTTCTCCCCTATGTTATAAAAAATTAATAATTTATTTCGTCCCAGTTGTTCGAACTACCCATCTGATCCTCAGCGTTCTTCCGTAGTACCACATTTCAGAACTGCTGCGAATTTCACTTCTATACAAGGCTACGCTCCTTGCAGGTACTTTCAGACGTATCATTCTAAAGTGTAATTTTTTATTCCATATTAAACAGTTTCTCTGCTTCAGAAACCCTTTCCTTTCTATTACCAGTCGGTCTCTGATATTCTCCCAACCTAGGCCGTCATTACTTATTTTACAGCTCAAACAGCAACTTTCATGTACTACTTTCATTTCCTTATAAATTCCCTCAGCGTCGCTTTATGCGACTCGACTACATCCTCCTACCCTCGTTTTACTTTTGTAGATGCTCATCTCACAACCTCTTTTCAAGATTTTACTCATTCCGTTCACATAGTTCAGCGTTTCCTTTGCAGAATTTGACACAATTACCATGTCATCGGTATTCCTCAAAGGTGTCCGCCTGCTTAGCTGGTTGGTAAAGTGCTCGCCTCCCGTGCAAGCGGGCGTGGGTTCGATTCCCGGCCGGGTTGCTGATTTTTCTCCGCTCGGGGAGTGGGTGTTGTGTTGTCCTCAATATCATTTCATCCTCATCACCGGTGCACAAGTCGCCCAGTGTGGCGTGGACTAAAATAGCACTTGCCCTTGGCAGCCGAACTTCCCCGAATGGGGCCTCCCAGCCAACGACGACATACGTTCACATCCATTTTTCCTCAAAGGTTTCTTTTCCACTCTGAACTGCAATTCCCCTTCCAAAAGTGTTACGTATTTCATTTAAGGGGGTAAGACGTCAAGCTGGCCGACTTGGAGCAGGGGAGACATCACAGGACATTTTAATTTCCAGTGTATACTTTTACAAATAAAGTCATAAAACTTTGTCAGCATTACCAGCAAGGATTCAGGATTCACACCCATTTCAGTGGAAGTTCCAAAACATATCAAAATAATTTTTTTACATGTGAAATTTTGTCATTTTTTCACTTATTTATGGCTGCATTTGTTGTTGTAGATACACTTTTCTTCATAAGTTAGAGAGATTCTTCGATGAATTTTGCACAGCATACATACCATACTTACAGGTGTTTGAAACTCTCGAATTTACTTACTTTATGAAAAAACGAATGAGCTGTTATATTTTAAACTTCATATTTAGAAAAAACACAAATTTTATACTTAATCACCTCAATTTGTATCACAAAGTTTTTGATTGAAGTGGAAAATTCAAGAGTTTCATATATCTTTAAGTATGGTTTGTATGCTGTGCAAAATTCATCGCAGAATCTGTCGTACTTATGAAGAAAAGTGTACCTATGGCAACAAATGCTGCCATTAGTAAGTGAAAAAATGATGAAATTTCACATGTATAGAAAATTATTTCGTTATGTTTTCGAACTTCCACTGCTATGATTGTGAATTCTGAATCCTTCCTGGTCATGCTGACAAAGTTTTATGAATTTATTCGTAAAAGTACAGACAACGGAAATTAAAATGTCCTGTGGTGCCTCTCGTGCTCCAAGTCGGCCCGTTTGACGTCCTACCCCCCTTAAGCTATTTTTAAGGATTTTTTAGTGGCAGGCATGAAGCCAACATGTTGTCGATAAAGTTGCTATATTATTATATACCCTGCTGAAGATATCGTACAATTATAGCCGAAGCTTTGGTTCATCATTTTAAACCATAAATCAGTATCTGACACCGATTAGTTTCTAAAAATTTACTCTCGCTGGTGAACGTAGATAAAGTAGGCTAGTTTTACTTTATGTGAGATCGATGAAAATAAATTTTTCGTCTGTTTGGTGTTTTGTCACTGCTTTTAGTGTAAGCAGGTGTTACTATGGGTCTCCATGTCAGGCAGGGCACGTAACTGGCAGGGAAGGTTAAGCCTCCAGTTCTTGCTGCGTTGTTGTCTTCGCGCGGAAGCCGGCGCAAGAAAGGCCTCGCTCCCCGATGGGCATGGCAAGAACGCAGGGTACACCAAACGCAGCCACTCGTGCTAAATTAAACAAGAACAAACGGTGACCAGCCAAATTACTCGTGATACAGTAATGACTACAGTATTACAGAGGTGGGATAATTAATAGCGGTGGCATACATCAAATATTTATTATTATGTACGAATTCCCCGTGAGGAGATGCTTGGGACAAGTAAATAAGAAAGCACGTACTGCGTGTATCTTAAATAATAATTAAACACGACATGGGTAAAATTATACGATAGTAGAACCAAGAATGTATCCGGTTAACATTTGTCAACAAGCACGTCAATGGCGAGAGATTTGTTCATGCGTGGTTACGAACCGTCACTGGCTTCAGTGTCAAATATTTTCCTAGGTAGTATAAATTAATTTTAAATGTAAAATCAGTTCAGAAAAATCCCCATTTGACTGCGCACAAGTATCACTGACAACTGTAGGTGACGGAAATAGACCGTCATATGTGTGTTCAGCATCCATAAAACCACGAAATTAACCAGTTATCTCAAGGAAAGTAATCAGTATACTGGGTGAGTCACTAACTACTGCCACCTAAAATAACTCCGAAAGTGTGATAGTGGCTGAAACGTTTGTGGCTCAAATGTTGCATGGGACAACGGGGGACATAACATGACGTTCGTTTATTGTTCATAGGTAGGGTCACGTCTGAGATACGACGTTCAACCTTGTTCTTTTTAAATGGGGTGCTATGGGTTTTTACTTATTTTCTGATAGGGGCTATCGAGAGGATCCGATGATGTGTAACAGTAAGGTCTGTAACGGTCAACGAAGGTAAAAAAGTTGGCATTAACGTTCATTTACAGAAGGTGCTCGAAGTGATAACCATCGGTATCAATGCAGAGAGGCAGTCTTCTTATCATGGATTGAGTGGTATTCCTTACCACTTTGGCAATTATTGAAACACATGCTCTGCCAATTCTCCAGCGTATATCGTGCAAATATTAAATATTCGCGGAATGCGGCGTAACGTGCCATTGACATGTGAACGCCACTCGACGGTTTCAGAATACAACACTAATAGGAACGGTAAGACTAGTATCGTCGAATCAAGCGAATGTGAATGATGTATTCCTTCGAAGAACAAATCGATATGCTTCTCATTCATGGAGAATTCAAACAAAATTTTGTGAGAGCTAGAGATTTATACGCTGAAAGATATCCTCAACGTACTCACCGTGCACGTCGTACATTTAACCGTGTGTGTGATAAATTAACTGGATATTTAACGCATAGGAAACATATCCGGCAAAGGAAAGTTGCTAACGAGGAAACGGAAATAGGTACTCTTGCCACCGTGGTTCGAGATCCTTGTGTTAGTTCGCGCAAAATCGCAAGGGAATCTGGTATGAGCCAGAGTAGTATTGTTTGTGTTCTGCATCGCCATAAATATCACCCTTACCATATCAGTCTCCACCAAGATTTGACTGCTACGGATTGTATGCATTGAATTCTGCCGATGGACTCAAGTTCATATTCCGAGGGATGACACATTTATTAATTTGATTTTATTTCCTGCGAGGCTACATTCACGAACCGTGGAACTGGTAATTTGCAATACATTTATTATTGTCTGCGGCAAGTTGCACACAGAAAAGCGTGGTCGGTGAATGAATGTGTGTTGTGGGATTTTGGAGGACAGAATTATAGGTCCCTATTTCAATGACGGAAATCTTAATGGTAGGAAGTACACCACATCCTGCAAGAAACATTAGGTCTGTTTTTGGAAGAAATACCTTTAGGAACAAGGAACAGAATGTGGTATCAACACGAAGGGTGTCCTGCACATTTTTCCATGATGGCCAGAAATGAGTTGCAGACACAATTCCCAAATCGTTGGATTGGACGAAGGGGAGATGTGTCGTGGCCGGCTCGTTCGCCAGACTTGACGCCTCTGGATTTTTTCTTGTGGGGATTCGTAAAAGACATTGTTTATAAAGACGATCCAAGCACACCTGAAGATATGCGACAGAAAAATTAGGAAATTTGTGGTGAGGTCTTACGGGACCAAACTGCTCAGGACATCGGTCCCTAAGCTCATGCTGAACTTAACCTACCTTAACCTAAATTCCGCTAAGGGCAATACCCATGCCCGAGGGAGGATTCGAACCTCCGGCGGGGCTGTGCGAGGTTCGAGTCCTCCCTCGGGCATGGGTGTGTTTTTCCTAAGGATAATTTAGGTTACGTAGTGTGTAAGCTTAGGGACTGATGACTTAAGCCGTTAAGTCCCATAAGATTTCACACACATTTTTTGGGGGTATGCGAGAGAAAATTGTAGGAGCATGTGCTTCGGTAAGTGCGATGTGATAAGGAATACCAACCAATCCATGATAAGATTTGACGCGATAAATAATGAGATGCGTGAAGAACACCGGCTTCATTCATGATTTTTGAATTTATTACTCATTTTATACTGACTACATTCGCAACAAAATTTTCAGATATTATCCACATATGCCACAAAATGTACCTATAAAATTATATCATTTTATGACACGTGTGTCAGGAGATACTACGCCATAAACACTGATATACGAGAAAAAATGCCGCATCTTGCATTAAGTTGTAATACACTGCAGCCGAGGCAACTTAAGGAAACCCTTGACACCTGGCTGCGGTTCTGACAGCTTTCAACTGCAAAGCGCAAACGGCTGTAGGAGGTAAAGATAGCCGTGTATGAAGAGGCGTTGCCATAGAGACGTATGCAAACAAACATAGTTCCTCTGTTTTCGTTTCTAATAGAAACGAAACGGAGAACTAGAAAAATGAAAAATTCCAAAAAAATAAATGCAGCACAGATGCGATTACTGATTGGATCAGAAGAGATACAGTCAACAATTTACATGGTGTAAATTTTAAGTTGGCAACCCGAAAGAACTCGAAAGATAAGCTTCACACGGAAAGATGTATAGAATCCAAAGTTGATTATTTTCGAGGGGAACACCTGCTGGTGATAAAATAAGCCAGCCATCCACACACCCCCCCCCCCCCCCTCCTGGCGGTGGGGGCGGGAGGCAACTTTAAAATTTCATAAGGGGAACTCCCATTTTTTATTACAGAATGAGATTCTGCATAGAAAACTCCGTAAATATTGTCCTAAACATTTGTTTTGATTCTTGGTAGTTAGCTCTGTAATTCAAGAAAATGACAGCGAAGTACAGGTAGCAGCGATGACACTCTTGAGGAGAGTCAGGGGCTGTCCAAGAACAGAATCAGTGAGAAAGATGGAAAAATTGTATTTTAGAAAACAATGGCGGCAGCATTATAGTACGGATAAACCAAAGGAAATTGAAAATTAAGTACAATCAGCAGAGACGAGATCTGAAAAGAATGACGTATTGAACGAACACACTATAGTGTCCAGCGGCACAATATTTCTGTGATTAGAAGTGCCTACATCGTCAGTTGCGCTGAAGAACTGCCCTACTGAGGGCGCGTGGCTGAGTAATATCCCCACCCCCCAACACCGAGATCCGCACCACCTACGATCCGCGGCCGAGAATTGGCGTGGTGTCAGCGGCCGCTCAGACGCCGGCGTCGGCGTTTCTGATGGCGTTGGTGTAAGTTCTCTGTCCTCCGTGGTCGCCAGATCGTTTCGTTTGCTGATTGTCATCTTAATTAGCTCAGTTCGTCAGGGCACCTGACGATGGCGACATGTCTGATCGCCGAAACACTGTGCCCTTGGACACTTTGATCCTGCTGTACAACCGTGGACTGTTCGATTAACAAAACTGCCGGGAGAAAATGAAGAATCACAAATGACGTACTGTGCCTAGAGATTAAGCGATTGGTTACTGTTCGTTTAGGCCTTTTACTTTATACGACACAGTGGACTAAGAGTTTTACGGTGCCATAAACTGTTTCGACGAGCATAGCAGTTGTCTTAGGATCATCAGACGAGGAGAGAAAGAAACATTATATAACGCGTAAAAATCTGCTGTTACCTAAAACTGGAGGCAATGCCCTTAGGTACGATTTTACTTAGCAGATTTTATTTTATAAGTTTTCTTTGACTCCTTTTTTATCATTCATAGTAAGAAGATGACTACTAAGCTGACCAAAACTGTTTACTGCATTGTGACTTTCTCGTATGGTTTTGTCGTATAAAATGTATATAAAACATAATTAAAGACAGAATTTTTGAGAACACCGAACTGCTGTGGAAGAAGGGACTTAATAAACTATTAAACTCTTCGTACTGAATTGGATGGGATGCCGTCAAGAAAAATGAACCTAATACAGAGATAGCTGGAAATTGAATCAGTACAACAGCGTGCTGAAAGGTAATGCCTCCGTTTTTTGTGGAAGCTCTTGAAGATTATCAAACAAAACAAACATTGTTAACGTTATACATCTACATTCTTCATGTCAACATATGGGTGTGCAACGTAAGTACGTCGCTGCTTGAGAAACAGAGTTCTGTATCCGAGTTCCGAATTCGAAGAGTTTGTCCGCACACACGGAGCTCTCTCTTCTTCAGCATGACAATGCTAGACCACGCACGAGTGCTGCGACATCGGCAAAAATCCGACCGCTTGGGTTTCCTGACTTCGATCGTCCTCCATACAGCTACGACTTGGCCCCGTGCGATTTTCATCTGTATCTAAAACTTAAATAACACCTTCGAAGGCGTAACTTGCATGGGGATGAAGAGGTGCAGATATAAGTGCCGTTGCTGCCCCGAAAAAAAAAGTGGGACATTCTGCAGCGGCTGTACCAGCAAACTAGTCTCTGGTTGCGAGAAACGTGTCCGTGGCCATGGTGACTGCGTTGACTGTCATTAAAAATTTTCGTGATTTTCACAAAAGATCTACTTTCATACCAAACGGAGTGTGATTACATTCCAACTAGCAAGTCACTGCTTGAGAATTTTTAATGAATAAACTCGAAACAACGATCGGAGTCAGCACTGCAGATGGGCTTGACTTGAATGGCAACTTGCCATTGGAACGGTTTTAAAAAGTCATTTTCAGTTACATGACATTTTAAGTGTGCCTACTAGATGCGACAACTTATATATACGGTGACTTAACGTAAATTTTTCTTCTTTGCAGTCACATTCATTCAAAGACCAATTCTAAGGTTGCAATAAAATTTAGATGATAAGGTACGCTTCACGCTCTGCTACTTACAGCTTCATTTCAAGTTCCCTTTTATTTATCTAACTCTTGCTTCCGTGCAACAGAAATAGTATCGCTGTAGTTCGACAAAATTTATTTTTCTGTTTTTTTTTTTTTTTTTTTTTTTTTTTTTAATTGAACTACCGAACCCTGACTCAGTTAAAAATCTGCTTCTATTCAGCTGTCTCCTGTCAATTTATTTATCTTGCTTTCTCTTCAGTACGACAGAAATAGTGTCACAATAGTTTTACAAAATTTAACTTTTGTATCTATTGAGTTAATTGTAACAGTACCAAAATGCGCATTATGAAGGGAGGAAGGGGGTGGGGTTACAATTCATGCCCACTCTATAAAAATTAAAAAAAAAACAAAATTCGTTAATTGCTGTTGAATTATATTTATATGTATTAACAAGTAAGCAAGTAAGGGGTACCGCCACACAAAAATTAAAAAATGCAGTATTCGTTAACAGTTATTGTGGAATAGGAACGTTTTAAGGAGATACAGTATTTTCAAAAGGCGGGCATCAGGTTATCCCCTGCTGCTGGAATTGGTAAGTGTACTATTCCATTGTTCCAAACCCTGCTTTAAATGTTAGCGCAGAACATCGATCTACTAGTGTGTGGCTTCTTTTTTGGCTTTCACTAACACAGCCAGAAGGTTCGTGAGAGTTCGCAGCACGATATACGACTTGCAGTACAAAGATAAAGATTATACTATCACTAGACAATAAATGTATTATTATATCGCACAAATCCATAAATTAATGAAGCAGACATGTAACTATACCACATCGTTACGAAGCTGTCAACAGAAGTTCTCAATTTTAGAAACAAATGAAAGACCTTAAAATAGTACTCACGAACTTCAGAGTTATAAAAGCGCTTCAAATTTCGACACCGCCAGCGATAACGATGTGCCAAGAACGTAAGTTCTACCAAATTGTAACGTAAAAATAAGGTAATTCATAGCTAATAAATGTGTACCGGCGCCTTCTGTGTTTTGAAAATGATCATGAGCTCATAGCCATAAGTACAACTGAATAAAATATTATTACACCACCATTATAGGTTATAATGGTTTGCAAAGCTGCAAGCTCACGAAAATAAAAACAGAAGTAATAAATACAGACATTATAAGTCCTAATGACTGATGTTTTTAAAGTATTTAGTGCTTCACTGGCTTTCGATAGGCCTGCTTCTGCTAGAGTGCCATTTTATAGCTGCCTACTTATAGTTCACGATTTTTTCTAGCCTTCGTTTCTTTTCTGATATATAACTATTGCCAATATTGCATTGTTATACAGTAGTACTACTTACGGCTACATTAACAAATCAAAAGTAGTTGATAACTGCATAGCTGTCAAAAATTCAAAAACTTGTAGACAGAACAAAAAGGCCATAAAATTTGGTTGATAGTTCATCCCCAGCTGAGCATCGTGGAATCAGATAATAAACCACTTCAACAGCAAAAGATTCATTTCTTCAATCACGACCGGTTTCGGTCGGTTGAAAGCCTATTTTCAATTAAAACATGTCTACAATAGGAACGTGGATAACCTATAATAAAAGACCCTTAAACCACTTAATACTTGTTTAGTTATAGTAACAGGAATTCACTGCCCAATTGTAAATACGAAGATGATAGTGTCGGGTGAGAACTCAGCAAGAGTTATAAGTCATATAATAAACAAAAATATCCACCTAAATGGGCGGTCACAGGGAGAAAAAAAGAGAAAAACTTAGAGAATATAACATTTTCTATTTGATTTGATTTTACTTTTTTTAACCTATTCATTCCCAATCCCTGATGGGGCGAGGGCGGACTGCTTCAGAGCTTTTCTATGCTCTGTTCATGTGTGTGGTTTTACATATATTTATTAACAGATTTTATTTTTCTATTACTTACATACACATTTTGTTTTATTGGAAATTTTTGCAATACTAGCAAGGGAAATTTTCTTGTGCTCTTTGATCTTATATCTAGTTTTTACTTACCCTACTGCTGTATGGTGTGGCTCGTTAGTACATAGTTTGCTTCCTTAGTTGGGATTTCGTTTCTTCTTTGTCTTCGATTATGTCTTGTTGTGGTTCTGCTGTTGTTTTGTCGATCTCGTTGTTTCATGTTATTTCATCTAGGTAAGCTGGAGTTTCTTCGTTTCGTATTAGTGGCAGCATTGACAGTGCTAATTACGGGAAGTTTTTGTAGTGTTTATGGACATTGTGGTGCTTGGGTGCGTGTACTTGTATTTTTGTTTCCTGCTCTTTGTCGGTTTGTTTGTTACCAAGTATTCCCAAATCCAGCTTATTGTGTAGGGTGTGCGAGCCATATTTTGCTCTCAGGTTGGCTAACCGTGATTGTAGTGGGGTCATTCTTGTCACTCCATACGTTTCTTCGTTATCTGTAGTGTTATTCAACCCTTCTAGGATTGGTCGTGTGAAGGTTTTGACTATGCTCATTGTTACTGCTACGCCCTTCGAGTCTACCTTGCACTAAACGAACTAATTCTCATCTTTTCCTGGCTTTATGTAAAGCCTCTGTCTGGTGTGTTTTCCAATTTATATATTTATCGTGGTGTGCCCCTAAGTACATGGCCGTGTCTCATAGTCTTAGCTGGTTTTCCCAAGTATCTTAGATGAATTTCGCTTTGTTCCTGGTTCTTCTTGTTTTTGAGGTACCTAGGGCGAAACAGCACCACTTGCATATTTTTTTTTTTTTTTTTTTGATCTGGCGACAATGTCAAGGAGCAGCGCCGCACACAGGACATCAGGCTGCGGGCAAGTGACAGCCGCATTTGAAGGCGAGATACGATATGACGCACATGAAAATTAGCGACCATCATAATGCGTGGGAGAGTAAAGCCATCTGGTGACGAATAGCGCCAGAGCTCACTAACCCAATCGTTAACAAAGGTAGAGACATAACATGGAACTGATTAATACTGGTTAGATCTTGTTGTTGTGGTGGTCTTCAGTCCTGAGACTGGTTTGATGCAGCTCTCCATGCTACTCCTGTGCAAGCTTCTTCATCTCCCAGTACTTACTGCAACCTACATCCTTCTGTATCTGTTTAGCGTATTCATCTCTTGTTCTCCCACTACGATTTTTACCCTCCACGCTCCCCTCCAGGACTAAATTTGTGATCCCTTTATGCCTCAGAACATGTCCTACCAACCGATCCCTTCTTCTAGTCACGTTGTGCCACAAAGTTCTCTTCTCCCCAGTTCTATTCAATATCTTCTGATTAGTTTTATGATCTCCCCATCTAATCTTCAGCATTCTTCTGTAGCACCACATTTCGAAAGCTTCTCTTGTCCAAACTATTTATCGTCCACGTTTCACTTCCATACATAGCTACACTACATAAAAATACTTCCTGACACATAAATCTATACTCGATGTTAACAAATTTTTCTTCTTCAGAAACGCGTTCCTTGCCATTGCCAGTCTACATTTTATATCCTCCCTACTTCGACCATATCAGTTATTTTTCTCCCTAAATAGCAAAACTCCTTTACTACTTAAAGTGTCTCATTTCCTAACCTAATTCCCTCAGCATCACCCGATTTTAACTGACTACATTCCATTATTCTCGTTTTGCTTTTGTTGATGGTCATCTTATATCGTCCTTTCAAGACACTGTCCATTCCGTTGAGCTGCTCTTCCAGGTCCTTTGCTGTCTCTGACAGAATTACAATGTCATCGGCGAACCTCAAAGATTTTATTTCTTCTCCATGGATTTTAATACCTACTCCGAATTTTTCTTTTGTCTCCTTCACTGCTTTCTCAATATACAGATTGAATAACATCGGGGAGAGGCTACAACCCTGTCCCACTCCCTTTCCAACCACTGCTTCCCTTTCATGTCCCTCGACTATTATAACTGCCATCTGGTTTCTGTACAAATTGTAAATAACCTTTCACTCCCTGTATTTTACCCCTGCAACCTTCAGAATTTGAAAGAGAGTATTCCAGTCAACATTGACTAAAGCTTTCTCTAAGTCTACAAATGCTAGAAAAGTTGGTTTGCCTTTCATTAATCTAGCTTCTAAGATAAGTCGTAGGGTCGATATTGCCTCACGTGTTCCAATATATCTACTGTTATATAAAGACCGTCAAAATATTTAAAAAAAGTAGTGGTTATGTAATTGGGTACAAATAGCGGTCGTACCCAAACATCTGATGAAATGATTTCGAGATAAAATTTAAATTATAAAAGGAGATAGCCCACGCACGTGGCAATATTAGCGAACTGGATAGAAAGGAACTTAACAAATTGAGTATCCACAAGGAGAAATATCACCAGTTGGCCATTAAGAGATAAAAATGATACTAGAATTCCTATGACGAGGGAGTTTGAAAGCAATAATGGTGAGGTCTGAACTCTATTTTTAATCCAGGGTAGCCGAGAGCGCTAAAGCGGTTCTTCGTGGACTAGGTAGGCGCGCCAGCCCCTGATCGTATGCGCTCAGCTGATTAACAACGAGGGCCGTTACGCTGGCCTGCCTGGATGTGGTTTTTAGGCGGTTTTCCTCATCCCGCTAGGTGAATACAGGGCTGGTCCCCAAGATCTGCCTCAGTTACACGAATCACAGACATTTGGAAGCGTCCGTTCTATTTCATGGCTTACACTAAACACAGGCAGTTGGGGTAAACTACTTACGTCCAGGTGGGTTCGGGGTGGCGGCAGGAAGGGCATCCGGCCACTGTCAGCAACTAACAATCCCATATCCGGAATAAAATGGCCGACCCCGCCTTGAAGCGGGACAAAGGCCCAAGAATGAAAGAAAGAATATAAATAGAAGATACATTTGCTTCTCCTAGGTTTTCTCTTCTCCTCTTCCTTTAACCGCCCATTTCATTAGATAATTTTGTTTACATGACGCGTAAATCGTGTTTAGTTCTGACTAAACAGATTGTATCAGCTTCATATTTACATTTATGCAGTGAATTCCTATTATTGCAACTAAATAAGCTTTAAGTGGTTTAAGATCGTTTATTTTAATCTCCATGTTCCTACAGCAGACTTGTTTCACATGACGATGGGGTTACAACCGCGCGAAAGCAGTCGTGAATGAATAAATAAATTATTTACAACTAAAGCTTTTATTACCTGATTCCATAGAGACCATATCCGACGAAACAGTCTTTTCTGTAACAATGTTAACGATCGAAATATGGTAATCATATAATCACGCTGGTATAAGACATACCAACCAAATCATTAGACAGTAAAAGCGCCGAACGATGTTTTATTAACGTCAAAATTAGTTACACGCCCACTGATGAGCCGAAACATTATGACCAGTGCTCACCACGACATTGGATGCCACTGGTGTTGTTGCGGGCTCGTGACGCGGTAACGAAAGATCAAAAATTCAAATGGCTCTGAGCACTATGGGACTTAGCTTCTGAGGTCATCAGTCCGCTAGAACTTAGAACTACTTAAACCTAACTAACCTAAGGACATCATACACATCCATGCCCGAGGCAGGATTCGAACCTGCGACTGTAGCGGTCGCGCGGTTCCAGACTGTAGCGCCTAGAACTGTTAGGCCACAAGGGCCGGAGTAACGAAAGTATGTAGGAGCAAACACGGACGGCGAATTACTAAAGCGAAGATACGGGCAGCCAATGGAGGAATCCATTTGGATAAGCGACTTTGACGAAAGGAAGATTATTATTACGCAGAACCTGTGAACAAGTATCTCTAATAAAGGGCAGATGGTGAACTGTGGCATCTCTACCGAAATAGCACAATGCTGTTGCTCGCACAAGTGTTTCGGAGCACACCGTTCATCGTACGTTGTTGAACATGGGGCTTCGCAGTAGACCGACCCTTCGCGTTTGTGTGTGGGCCCAACGAGATCACGACTGCAGTGTGCATGCGATCGTCGGGATTCTACCGTCGGTCAATGGAATCGTGTCGGCTCTTCGGGTGAATCATGTTTTTGCTACACTAGGTCGATGGTCGCCTCCACAAACGCCGTCATCGACGTGAACGGCGGGTCGAAACGTGCAGCGCACGACAGGCGCAAGCTGGTACGTGCAGTGTTATCCTATGGGAGACGTTCTCCTGCGCTTACGTGGGACCTGTGGTGGTAATCGAAGAGATATTGACACCTGCGAACTACCTCTGCATCCCTTCATGCTTGAAGTCTTCCCTGACGGCAAGGTGGTATTTCAGCAGAATAATAGTCTTGAGTCTCGGAGCCAAAACAGGGCTACAATGGTTGAGGAACATTATAGAGAAGTCACGTTGATGTCTCGGCGACCAAATCCTATGGAACCTTTCTGGGCTGCTGTCGAGTACTGTTACCACGTATGCAGATCAGTGTCCCGTTATTTATGCGAATTGTACGACCTGTAGGTAAACATCTAATGCCACATACCCACACAAAGCTACAAATACACTGTCGTATGCCTGATAAGCAGAATCGGGTATATATATCGTTCCAGACACGGTCAAACAAGCTATTAAGCAGGTGTTCATAATGTTTTGGCTCGTAATTGTAAGTACTATTGTACACTGAAGAGCCGAAGAAAGTAGTACGCCTGCCTAATATCGGGTAGGGCCCCCACGAGCACGCAGAAGTGCTCAACACGACGTGGCACGGAGTCAACCAAAGAAGTTCAAGAGGGAACTGGCACCATGAATCCTACACGGCTCTCCATACATCGGTAAGAGTACGAAGGGGTGGGGTTACCCTTCTTAACAGCACGTTGCAAAGCATCCCAGATACGCTAAATAATGTTAGTGTCTGGGCAGTCTAGTGGCCAGAGGAAGTGTTTAAAGTCAGAAAAGTGTTCCTGAAGCCACTCTGCAGCAATTCTGGATGTGTGAAGTGTTGCATGGTAGTGCTGGAATTTTCCAAGTCCGTTGCAATGCACAATGGACGTGCACGGATGCACAGGATGCTTACGTACGTGTCACCTGTCAGAGTCGTAACTAGACGTATCAGGGGTCCTATAATACCACAACTGCACGCGTTCTATACCATTATAGACCCTGCACCAGCTTGAACAATCCTCTGCTGACATTGAGGGCCTGTGAATTCATGAGGTTGTCTCCGTTCCTGTACACGTCTATCCGCTCGATACAATTTGAATCGAGACTCGTCCGACTTGGCAACGTCTTTCCGGTCATCAACAGTCCAATGTCGGTGTTGACGGGCCCAGACGAGGCGTAAAGCTTTGTGTCGTGCAATCATCAAGGGTACTTGAGTGGGCCTTCAGCTCCGAAAGCCCGTATCGATGATGTTTAGTTGAATAGTTCCCCGCTGGCACTTGCTGATGGCCCAGCACTGAAATAGGTATCAGTTTGCGGGAGATTTGCGCTTCTGTCACCTTGAACGATTCTCTTCAGTGTGTGTGTGTGTGTGTGTGTGTGTGTGTGTGTGTTGGGGCTTATGGGCGCTCAACGTCGAGGTCATCAGCGCCCTGACACACATTAACGGGAACAAATGTGGACAGACCTGATAAAACTGCAACACACACGCAAAGAAAGCAGGAAAAGAAGAAAATGCGACATAAGAAAGTAGAACGTAAGGAAAGGGAAAACGTAGCAAGATTGCCACATCCCCCAGGGGGTCCACAACTCTTTCGTGGATACGTGCGTGGCGAGCACGGGGCCCCGAGCCATTGCAGCCTTCTTTCTCTCCCGGGCTGCATTTCCTTTCCCTTCCCCTCCTTTCCCCTCCATACCCCTTTCCCCTCGCCCTCTCCTCTCCCTCTATTGGTGTCCTTGCTTATGTTGGCCCCCGCTATCCTCCTGGTTCTGTTGGTTTTACACTCTGGCTTTGTTGCGTAATCATCTCCTCCTTTTGGCATTCCTTGGTCCCCCTCTGGGGTTTGACCTCCATTCCAAAATTTCTCTTCCGTAGTGTGAGCCATTTGGGGAAGAGCACCTTACCTAGTGTCTCCGACGTGTGCCCTCCTAGTATATTCCACCTTTTCTTCTACGTCGTTGTCTGATGCTAGGGTGCATAGCCAGCACGGTAGCCAGCCCGTGTGGTGGGGTCGCTATGTACCCTTTTGGTTGAGCCCCCTGAACACACAGGGATCACACTTCTGATACCTGAGCTGTGACCTCCTCATGCATGCCTTGGAGTGGTTGCTCGTCATCCTGGAGCATCGGAACTCCCGGCAATGGCCGCCGTGCCAGACGGCCCTTGCTGTGGCTGGGTGGCGCCCGTGAGGAGAGCCCCTGATCGGAGTGGGTGGTATCAGGGCGGACGCTATGCCGATGAAACGCATAAGGGTCCAAACCTCTGGCCGCTCTTCTGCGGCCGTCTCTCTGCGTGGTACTGATTCCTCAAGTGCTGCTTCTCTTGCCCCTTCGGCCTTCCCTTCCATGGCTACCCCCTGGGAGGAGGGTCAGGCCCGTCGTCTAGGGGCAAAACCTTTCCCCCGTTATCTAGTTTGCACCAGGACTGATGGAGATACTTTCACCAGTGTCAAACCTTTATTCTTTGTGGAACACATTGAAGACAAGTTCGGCGAAGTGGACTCCCTGAGCAAGATGCGGTCGGGTTCATTACTGATAAAAACTGCTTCGGCTGCCCAATCTGCGGCCCTTCGTGCCTGTACCCATCTTGGCACAATTCCCGTGTCCATTACCCCTCACCAGTCTCTAAATATGGTACAAGGTGTGATTTTTCACAGAGACCTCATCCTTCAAACTGATGAGGAACTTCGGGACAATCTCGGACGGCGGGGTGTTCACTTTGTTCGGCGTGTTCAGAAGGGTCCTAAAGATAATCGTATTGATACTGGTGCCTTTATCCTGGCCTTTGAAGGGGATACCCTTCCTGAGAAAGTTAAGATTATGGTCTATCGCTGTGATGTGAAGCCGTACATCCCACCTCCTATGCGGTGTTTTAAGTGCTTGCGTTTTGGCCACATGTCTTCTCGCTGTACCCAGGACCCTCTCTGTGGTGACTGTGGACGTCCACTCCATGAGGGGAGTCCCTGTGTTCCCCCTCCTGTATGTGTAAATTGTCATGGTAGTCATTCTCCACGTTCAGCAGATTGCCCAGTCTATAAGAAAGAAAAAAAGATACAGGAGTATAAGTCTCTTGATCGTTTAAGCTACACAGAGGCCCGTAAGAAATATGCACGATTGCACCCTGTGTCCATGACATCTAGTTACGCCTTGGTTACATCTTCATCCCTTCCTCCCCCTTCCTTACCCCCGTCCCGGACCCCTCTCCTTCCCCCCTCCCCTGCGGCTCCCACACCTTCTCCTCTGGGCGCCGCTCCCCCTCCCCAGCCGGAGAAGTGTCCCACTCCTTTGGCGTCTGCCGGTCAAGGGCGCCTCTCCCGGGATGCCCCTTCCCGGCACCTTCCAGGTCAAAGGTCTGCTGCAGCGCGGCGACCGCGAGAGCCGCGGTCTATCGGCCCCCAGGTCGCCCGGTCTCTTTCTGTTCCTGATCTTGCTGCAGCTGGCTCCATTATGCCACACAGCCCTCCTCGATCTCAGCCTGAAAAGAAGAAGAAACATAAGTCCCGGGACAAAGAGCCTCTGGTGTCACCGGAGGTCCCTTCCCCGGCTTCACAACCGGATTCTGACCTGTCGTTTATGGATGTCGCCCCCTCCTTGTCGGTGACGGGTGGGGACCCGGCGGTATGACTGGATTTAGCGTGTTCAGCCCTCATTTAAACCATCGTTCTGTGGTTCTCCAATGGAATTGTAATGGCTACTATCGTCACCTTCCGGAATTGAAATCCCTTCTTTCGTCCTACTCAGCAGCTTGTGTGGTTCTCCAGGAATCTCATTTTACTGATGCTCACTCACCGACCCTCTGTGGGTTCCGTGTTTTCTGTCGAAATCGGGTCGGACCCTTGCGGGCTTCTGGTGGCGTTTGTACGTTGGTCCGTACAGACATTGCTAGCACGTGGATTCCTCTCCAAACTACATTGGAAGCAGTTGCTGTTAGGGTCCACTTAGACTCTGCAGTCACAGTATGCAATCTTTATCTCCCTCCTGACAGGACTCTTACACCTGCTGCCTTAACCACCCTTCTTCAGCAACTTCCTCCTCCCTTCCTCCTCCTTGGGGATTTTAATGCTCATCATCCTTTGTGGGGCAGTGCCTTTCCATCTAGACGAGGTCTTCTTATCGACCAATTTATTGCAGACCACGACCTGTGCCTTCTTAATGATGGCTCCCCTACTCATTTCAGTGCTGGTCATGGTACCTTTTCTGCCATTGATCTTTCTCTTTCTTCTCCCTCTCTCCTCCCTTCATTACACTGGTCGCCACACGACGACCTTTGTGATAGTGACCATTTCCCGTTGATTATCACGCTCCCTTCCCGCTCCCCGATGGAGAGGTTACCTCGTTGGTCTTTCCACCGCGCCGATTGGCCTCTATATACTGCACAGGTCGAGTTTTCTCCCTCTTTGTCGGGTTGTATTGATGACGTCCTACGTGACGTGTCTGACGCGATTGTTCGCGCTGCTAACCTTGCTGTCCCGCGCTCATCTGGACAATTTCGTCGTCGGCAAGTCCCGTGGTGGAGTACGGCCATTGCCATTGCCATCCGTGATCGCCGTCGAGCTTTGCAACACTTTAAGAGGCACCCATCTGTAGCCAGCCTTTCTACCTTTAAGCGCCTTCGCGCTAAAGCCCGTTATTTAATCAAACAGAGCAAGCGGATATGTTGGGAACGATTCGTTTCTTCCCTTGGTTCCACTGTCCCTCTGTCACGGGTATGGGCTACACTTCGCTCTCTCCAAGGTTGCCATCGGCAGTCCACCCTCCCAGGCCTTCACCTCCCAGATGGCATTTGTACGGACCCATTAGTTCTCGCAGAACATCTTGCGACCCATTTTGCTGTGGCATCAGCGTCGGCCTCCTATCCAGCTGCTTTCCTTCATCAAAAACAGCAGGCTGAAGCTGTCACCTTATGTTTCACCACTTGTGAGTCAGAATCTTACAACGAACCTTTCACTGAATGGGAATTTCTTTCTGCTCTATCTGCTTCTCATGATACGGCTCCTGGCCCAGATTCCATTCATAACCAGCTGCTTCAACATCTCAGTGCTCCACAACGGCACCATCTTCTTCGGGTGTTTAACCGTATCTGGCTCCAGGGTGACTTCCCTTCTCAGTGGAGGGATAGCATTGTGGTTCCTGTCCTTAAGCCTGGTCAGAACCCCCTATCTGTTGACAGCTATCGGCCAATTAGTTTGACCAATGTTGGTTGTAAGTTACTTGAACGGCTGGTAGCCCGTCGGCTCACTTGGGTCCTCGAATCTCGGGATCTATTGTCCCCTTACCAGTGTGGCTTTCGAGAGGGACGATCTCCAATCGATCATTTGCTTCGCTTGGAATCCGCAGTTCGGCAGGCTTTTTCCCAGCGCCGCCATTTGGTTGCAGTGTTTTTTGACCTTCGCAAGGCCTATGACACGGCCTGGCGCCATCACATCTTACTAACCCTTCATCAGTGGGGTCTTCGGGGCCCACTCCCGATTTTTATCCGCCAGTTCCTGATCCATCGGTCATTCAGAGTTCGAGTTGGTACTGCTTTTAGTTCTCCACGGACCCAGGAGACGGGCATCCCACAGGGTTCGGTCTTGAGTGTCCTTCTTTTCCTCATTGCTATCGATGGACTTGTGGCCTCTGTCGGTCCCTTGGTCGCCCCTGCCCTGTATGTGGATGATTTCTGCATTTGGGTTAGTTCTTCCTCGATGCCATCTGCAGAACGGCAGCTCCAGGTGGCTATACGGCGTGCCTCTGCATGGACCCTCTCCCACGGGTTTCAATTCTCTCCTTTAAAATCGCGGGTGGTCCACTTCTGTCGCCGTACTACGGTCCACCCTGATCCAGAGCTCTATCTCGCTGCACAAAGATTGCCTGTGGTTCCACAGTTTCGTTTCCTAGGTCTTCTTTTCGACAACAAGCTCACTTGGCTGCCCCATATCAGACTCCTGAAGGTAGGATGTTTCCGTAAACTCAATGTCCTTCGCTTTCTTGCCCACTCCTCCTGGGGTGCGGACCGTTCCCTCCTCCTCCGTCTTTATCGTGCTCTAGTTCTGTCACGTTTGGACTATGGTTGTCAAGTTTATGGTTCAGCTGCTCCTTCCACGCTGCACGTGCTGGATCCAGTCCACCATCGTGGTATCCGTTTGGCCACCGGTGCCTTCCCTACTAGCCCTGTTGATAGTCTCCTGGTTGAAGCTGGGATCCCCCCTCTTTCTGTTCGGCGGTCCCAGCTTCTGGTGTCTTATGCCCTTACTATCCGTTCTTCTCCCGCTCATCCTTCCTATTCTATCCTATTCCCAGACCATAGACGTCGCCCGCCTGACTCCCGCCCTCGGGCGGGTTTACCGGTTGGGCTGCGCCTTGCGTCTCTTACCCGTGATTTTCGGCTTCCTTCTTTGTCCTGTCTTCCTCGCTCCCTCCCCTCCACCCCTCCTTGGTTAGTTCCTCGGCCTCGAATTCGGATGGATCTCCGCCGCGGTCCGAAAGATTCCATCCCCCCGGTGGTGTTCCGTTCCTTTTTCCGCCAAATTTTATGGGAGTTTCGGGATGCTGTTGTTTTTTACACTGATGGCTCTAAATCTGCTGATCATGTTGGGTATGCCTTCACGTCCTTTGTTGGAACGGAAAATCATCTACTGCCACCCTCATGTGGGGTGTTTACTGCGGAATTGATGGCAATTTCCCGGGCCCTTACCTTTATTAAACAATCCCAACACAACCGCGTTTTGTTATGTACGGACTCGATGAGTGGCCTTCTTGCTATTGACCGGTGTTTTTCGCGCCATCCCTTGGTCTCTGCCATCCATGACCATCTCGCTGATCTTCACCGTGCTGCTTGTTCCATTGACTTCCTATGGGTCCCGGGCCATGTGGGTATCCCGGGTAATGAGCTCGCTGATCGTTTGGCTGGGGGAGCAGTTACTTACCCCCCGTTTTCTGTAACCCCTCCTGCAGCGGATTTACGGCTTCACATCAAATCCCACTTTGCACAGTCATGGGCCAATTCTTGGGAGGCTACTCCACTGTCTAATAAACTTCGTGCCATTAAGGTGAATACAGGCCCATGGCGTTCTTCCTTTAGCCTCTCCCGCAAGGACTCGACCACACTGTGTCGTCTCCGCATTGGCCATACCAGGCTGACCCATGGTTTCCTTTTGCGTGATGAGCCACCCCCGCTATGTGGTTGTGGGGCCTTCCAGTCAGTGGCCCACATTTTGGTTGAATGCCCCCTTCTTTTGGCTCTGCGTGCTAAGTACAGACTCCCCCACACTTTACCTTTGATGTTGGCTGACGATTCCCGGATGGTCTCTCTGGTTCTAGGTTTCCTCCGGGAGAGTGGTTTTTATTCTCAGTTTTAAAGTTTTTAATCTCCCTCTGGTGTTGGGGCAGGGCGGTGAGTGTTTGGGTGTCTCCCACTGTAGGCAGTGTTCAGAGATTCCCGATTCACCTCCCTGACCGGAATCCTCTTTTCTTTCCCTTTTACTCTGTTTTTACCCCTTCTTTTTAAGGCTTGGTTAGTTTTTCTATTCCCATACATACTTTCTGCATTATAGCAGTTGTACCTTTTAAGTCACAGGTGGTCTTGCCTATGCTGTTTCAGCATAGTGTTGGGTTCGTTCTCTTGCCAACTTCCCTCATTTGTTTTTACTAATGACAACGTGACTGCCCTTTTACGTTTCCCCTTTATCCGTTTTATTTTTCTGACTATACTGAGATGTCCCGTTAGCAGAATGGAGTCTATTTGAAACAAGGGACTGATGACCTTGCTGTTTGGTCCCTTTAACCTCAATCAACCAACCAACCAAGATTGCCACAGTAAATTGTCACTGGCTGGCCACTTACATAAAATATGGGCGAGCTTGTCACACAGTGAGCAAATTAAGATCCTCTCCCTAAAATCTTTGTAAAAACATTTGACATGGCACAGAACTTTAAAACTTTAACCACATTCGTCCGACTTGTCGTAGGTCTCATTCTTGCACGATCTTCTTCCGGTCGCAGCGATGTCTGGGATTTGATGTTTCACCGGGTTCCTGTTTTCACGGTGCACTCGTGAAACGGTCGTACTGCGAAATCCCCACTTCATCGCTACTTCGGAGACGCTGTCTCCTATCGTTCGTGCGCAGAGTATAACACCACGTTCAGACTCACTTAATTGTTGATAACCTGCCATTCTAGCAGCGGTAATCGATGTAACAATTTCGTCAGACACCGGTTGTCTTATCCAGACGTTGCCGACCGCAGCGCCGTAATCTTCCTGTTTGCTTACATCTATATTTGGACATATTCTTTGGCGCTTCCGTATATAATCGTCCAGCATTGTAAAGAATTATGGAGAGGAAAGAAACAAAGGTTATCGAAATCACCAATTATTCGCAAGCAGCTACAAAACTGTGCCGGAGCGAAAGAACACCTATCACAAACAAGTAAATCCCTAAATGCTTTAGACACAGCAGTGATTAGGATTTATCTATTTCTAATGTCCCTACAGCAAGAAGGATCCAGGAACTTGTGAGGGTGAGTCTTGGGGATGCATTAGTTCGGTCCTCGTCGGATGCGTGTTTCGAGACGCTAACCCTCGCCCTTGCACGGTTATCCCGTGATATACTTTGACGCGAGGCCGGGCGACCAGTGCTGGATCACCCGGGTTAGGCCACCTGGTCATCACAGCCGGTTGGGTCGCGTGATGGAATATTACGGCCGGAGCTGCGCAGAGTTTCGCGGGCGCGCAAAAGGATCTCGTCGGCCGCGTGCAATCTGGAGCCGGAGCCGTTCCCAGGGGCCAACTCTGCTGACGTCACGGGCCAGTAGCTGGGGGAGTGGCTGCGAAGGTGGAGGGGGCGGGAAGGGCGTCGAGATTCTGGAGAGCTCCCGTGGGGCCCATCTGCAGAGTAATCACCGGACGAGGAGAACGCGTCTCTCTGTGTGCGTGCATGTGCGTGTGAGTGTGCGTGTGTCCATCAGTACAGAGCAGCAAACGTTGCGGCTCTGCGAGTTTCATGCGCATGCAGTAAGAAAAGCAGAACTTTAAGCTCCGACGGCGCCACACTTTTACATCTGCAGACATCTGCAAGCCGCTGTGTACAGCATGGCGAAGGTACTGCGTTCCACTGTAAATCTTTCCCTTCCTCGTCCACTAACAAATGGAGCGACGGGAAAGGACTATCAGTGCATGGTATCTCAGATGGTACTAATTGAGATACACTATGTTTGGTTTATGTTGCACACTATCTTATAAAGTCTTTTTTTATGCCAAATGGCTCTGAGCACTATGGGACTTAACATCTGAGGTCATAAGTCCCCTAGACTCAAAACTTCTTAAACCTAACTAAGGACATGACACACATCCATGCCCGAGGCAGGATTCGAACCTGCGACCGTAGCGGTCGCGCGTTTCCAGATTGTAGTGCCTAGAACCGCTCGGCCACCCCCGCCGGCTTTTTTTATGCCATTCAATGAATTCCAGCACGTACGCCTTTGGCGCCACGTACGACATCCAGTCTCCACTCTCTGTCCGCACAGGGTGCAGTGTATCCGCTTCAAATGTGGCAGTACTAGCAAAGATACGATTCTTTAAGTCCTGATGTGATTGAGAGGCGGCTCGTTTACTCTGTCCTTAACACAGTCGCAGAAGTCCTTCGGTGTAATGACAGGCGATCTAGGCTGCCGGGTACTGGACCACCCCTACCAATACAGATGTCAGCAAACACTTGGTCTAGAACATGTGGCACAGTCTGAGCCAAGTGTGCCGGTGCATTACCTTGTTGGAAAAACAACTGTGTCTTGTCAGTCAGCCAATTCCGGTAACGCGAACAGCTCTGCGACGTTGTTTTTTGGTCAACATGGTTGTGGAGAGAAGCAGCGATTAGTATGATTAATCAATAATGCATGAACAGTCTTGATCGCATTTATTGTTATAATACCGCCAACCGGTTTCAACCCGACGTAGGGGTCATCTTCTGGGCGTTTACACCATTGGTCGACTGCTGGTGGTGTCACTCCTGTCTACATAATGGCAGGAAACTATCTAGACTGTTCTTGAATTATTGAGCTCTGCGACACCCTCCAGTTCCGGTAACGCGAACAGCTCTGCGACACCCTCCGAACAGACAACTGCGGTGAACGCTGGAAAGGAAAGAGTATCGCTAACGCGTCGGCTTCACTTGTTCCAGGTCGTCCAGTATTAAGCTTCATATGAATACTGTCTGTCTGCATAAAACCCTTTGCAATCGGAGAAAACGTTAGAATGAACTCCCACTACAGAAATAAAAAATAAAATAAAATAAAACAAAAAGGATACCAAGGATGCTCCGACTCGTCCTTAATGCTGATTTTGGGACTCCCCAGAACCCTAGGTCTCGATGCATTGCATAAAGCAATGGTGTTTTCCTCTTTCGAGTTGTCACCTGGGGTAGTGCTTTCTTCTAGCGGTCTGCAATTGAAATTGTACGTTGCACATGGTAGGAAATAAACTCCAAGATATGATCGGATTGTTAGTCCGAAATGATTATTTTTCATGGTTTTCTCCATCAGGTTCTTCCTCTCTCTCTGCCGTTGGGAATTAGGATTCCTCTTCCGCCTTTGAGACCGTTGACAGGACTTCACCTAGTAACCCTAGGTAGGAGCCCTCACAGGGTGTTACCATCCGGAGCCAGATGGACTCAGTTTTTTTTTTTTTTTTTTTTTTTTTTTTTTTTTTTTTTTTTTTTTTTTGCGCGGTGTTACTCCTCCCCTCCTCCTTCCCCATCGCTACGAAAGAGGTGACTGCTATTTTTTTTGGACATTTATTACAGAATGAACAGCAACAGGTTAACCAAACTGATATTTAAATATCAAGAAGTTAACAATAGCCTGGATACAAGAAGTTAGGAGAGATTTGGAAAGAAACCACATAAGTGGAAAAGATGCAACGGAAAGAGAAAGTTTCAAGAGGAAATTGCTAAAAATGGAAAGATTCCAAGGCAGGAGAGGAGAAGACAGGGTCAAAATGGTCCTAGGAGAGAAAGAGATACATAGAGATGAAAGAACTCTGGGGGGGGGAAAAGAAACAACAACAAAGAAGGAAGGATTGAAATTGGTGCGTGGTCCTTAGATGACCCACACGAAGAAAGAAGAGGAAGAAGAAAATAAAGAGATTCAACAGTGCCCTCAACGATCAAACAACATCATACATTCAATTTCGGTCTGTCAGGTAGCTCTTCAGTCACAGAGTGCGGACTGATTGTGCCCCAGATGCGACATAGTGTTAGTTTACCTTACCACACTCATGGAATGTTGTTTCCTCAGAAAATGCTAGGTTTTTCAGAAAATTTCCATTCTCCTGTAAATGGCGAAGGTCCACAGAGAACTGCCTAAGCTGTGGTTAATCGTCCAGTTTAAATGCTTGCAACATTTGCAGTCAGTATGTATACATCTAAAGATGCTACCCAAGAAATCATTTCACAGTCCTCCTAGGAGCTCCTGCGACAACCTCCGAACAGACGTATGCGGTGAACGGTGGAAAGGAAAGAATACTGCTGACGCAATGGGCTTCACTCGTTCTATGTCGTCCAGTATTATGCTTTATATGAAGCCTATCTGTCTGTATTGTACAACCGGCGAAGTGAAATCTGCGAGTGTAGGTGTTTGCTGTACCGTGTTTAGAGGGTACTTCGAACTGCCTGTCCGCTTCGGTCTGAATTAAGCATTCCCCACACTGAAAATGTTCTTGAACCTTTGTCATTATATTTCACTCACGTCAACCTGGAACACATGCAAAGAAAACTTTGTGAGTTCTCTATCACATAAGCCAAACATAGTGAGAATATCGTAATTTCTTTGGTTGCTATAACACATAGAATATGTTGCCTAACTTTTGACACCCCGTATATGTTAAAACTTAAATACAGTCATATTTATTTACATTTCGTGGTCAATCGGCTTTCCGCTTTATGGGCTATGCTCAAACAAATAGACTATCGAGATAGTTCAGACAATGAGAATGAAATTTTCACTCTGCAGCGGCGTGTGCGCTGATATGAAACCTTCTGGCAGATTAAAGCTGTGTACCGGGCCGAGACACGAAATCGTGTCCCGAATTTCTAGGCAGAGCACACAGTTTTAATCTTCGATAAAGTTTCGTATCAGCGCACACTCCGCTGCAAAATGAAAATTTCATTCTGGAAACGTCCCCCAGGCTGTGTGGCTAAGTATCCGCAGTATCCTTTCTTCCAGGAGTGCTAGTTCTGCGCCGGCTGCTGTGGCTGGGCGGTTCTAGGCGCATCAGTCTGGAACAACGCGACCGCAGGTTCGAATCCAGCCTCGGGCATGGATTTGTGTGATGTCCTTGATGTACTTAGGTTAATTAGGCTTAAGTAGTTCTACGTTTTAGCGGACTGATGACCTCAGATTAAGTCCTATAGTGATCAGAGCCATTTGATTTTTTTTTTTTTTTTTTTTGCTAGTTCTGAAAGGTTCGCAGGAGAGCTTATATGAAGTCTGGAAGGTAGGAGACGAGATACTGGCGGAAGTAAAGCTGTGAGGAATGGTCGTAAGTCGTGCTTGGGTAGCTCAGATGATGGAGCCCTTGCCCCCAAAAGGCAAAGGTCGGGAGTTCGAGTCTCGGCCCGGCACACAGTTTTAATCTGCCAGGAAGTTTTAACTTCAATGAGGGTTTGCAGCTGTATGAAGACTGTTTTATGGAAGATATGTTACCATCTACGATTATGCATCTACATAGAACGCAAGCATAATTAAATTCACGAAGTAGCTACGAGCAAATAAATCTTTCAGCACCTTATACTTCAAAGTTTAAAGTATAAGAATGTACAGGACAAAAGTAGCACACACCAGACACAGACTACTACGTAACAGGGATAGAACACGTCAGGACGAAAGCAGCTTTCGCGTGGTGTGTCATTGCCAAGTAACACAACTTCAGGAAACTAGGAATATGCACAAAAAGAACTGCTACAGTATAGTGGAGAAGGTAAACCGAAGAAATTCGCAATAGGTCGAACGGAAATGAAAATTTTATTGAAAGATAATAAACTACTGTCAAACATAGGCTTCAATTGGTGGAAAAAAATTACGGGAATGTTCGTTTGGAACACAGCATTGTATGGTAGTGAAACATGAGCTGTGAGAAAACCGGAAGAGAAGAGAATCAAAGTTTTTGTGATATTGTGCTACAGAATGATGCTGAAAATTCGGTTCAGTCTGGAACCGTGCGACCTCTTCGGTCGCAGGTTCGAATCCTGCCTCGTACATGGATGTGTGTGTTGTTCTTAGGTTAGTTAGGTTGTTCTACGCTCTAGGGGACTGATGACCTCAGATGTTAAATCCCATAGTGCTCAGACTCATTTGAACAATTTGAATTGTTTTTTGAAAATTCGGTGGACTGATAATATCATAAGAAATGAGGTTCTACGCGGAATCAGTGAGGAAAGAAGTATATGGAAAACACCGAAAGAAGGAAGCCAGGATCATAGGACATGTGTCAAGATACTAGGGAATATCTTCCATGGCACTAAAGGGAACCGCAGAGGGTAACAATTCTATTGTAAGACAGAGATAGGAGAATATACCACCAAATTTCTGAAAAGGTTGACCCAGGGAAGTAATTCGTGGCGAACCACTTCAAACCTGTCAGAAGACTGGAGATATTCCACTGCACAGCCTGCGTGGGTTGACTACCGCTGGATAGTCGTTCGTGCGTGTTGAAGTGGTGCATTACTTTTCTCCAAGGCGTGTCAAACGTGTTCCGTGTGATTTGAGGCGAGGGAGCGTCGGGCCGGTTCATTCGTCGAATATCGTCTCGTTCCAAGAGCTTCTGCTTGGGAGACAATCTGAGCAGCCATCTTCGGTTGCTTGCAGATGACGCTGCGTTTATCGACTATAAAGTCATCAGAATATCAAAACAAACTGCAAAATGATTTATAAAAAAAATATATGAATGGTGCGAAAAGTGGCAGTTGACCCTAAAAGACGAAAAGTGTAAGGTCATCCATATGAGTCCTAAAAGCAACTCTCTAAATTTCAGTTACACGATAAAGCAGTCTAATCTAAGAGCCGTAAATTCAAGTAAATACCTAGGTATTACAATTACGAACAACTTAAATTGGAAAGAACACACAGAAAATGTTGTGAGGAAGGCTAACCATAGGCTGCATTTTATTGGCAGGACACTTAGACAATGTAACAGACCTACTAAGGAGGCTGCCTACACTACACTTGTCCGTCCTCTTTTAGAATACTGCTGCGCGGTGTGGGATCCTTACCAGGTAGGACTGACGGGTACATCGAAAAAGTTCAAAGAAAAGCAGCACGTTTTGTATTATCGCGGTATATGGGACAGAGTGTCACAGAAATGATACGGCATTTGGGCTGGAAATCATTACAAGAAAGGCGTTTTTGGTTGCGATGGAATCTTCTCACGAAATTCCAATCACCCACTTTCTCCTCCGAATGCAAAAATATTTTGTTGACACCGACCTAAATAGGGCGGAACGATCACCACGATAAAATAAGGGAAATCAGAGGTCGTACGGAAAGATATAGGTGTTCATTCTTTCCGCGAGCTGTACGAGATTGGAATAATAGAGAATTGTGAAGGTTGTTCGATAAAACCTCTGACAGACACTTAAATGTGATTTGTAGAGTATCCATGTAGATGAAGATGCACCTGCGCTGTTCGAAGCAGTCACGCATTGGCAGATGTGGTGCTACAAAAGAATGTTGAAAATTAGGGTGGACTGGTAACGTAAGGTATGAAAAGTTCTGCGCGGAATCTGAGAGGAAAGGAATGTATGGGAAACACTGACTAGAAGATGAGAGAGGATGATAGGACATCTCTTAGGTTTGGTGATAGTAGAGGGAGCTGTAGATGGTAAAAACCGAAGATGATGACAGCGACTGGAATACATATAGCAAATAACTGAGGACGTGGGTTGTAAGTACTACTGTAAGATGAAAAGATCAGTGGTTGGCAAAGGAGAGGAATTAATGGTGGGCCACATTATTGTACATCAAACCATTATCTGACGTGTTGAGTGGCACGTCATTGATAAAAATTAGGAAAGGAAACGGATAGAGAAGCCATTCAGCCCTCTTTACATGACCCCTTTCTGCTTTGTTGCATGTTCTATCAATGAAAGTAACCCCATAACTAGCCCACCCGGTTAGCCGATTGGTCTATGGTGGTGGTGGTGGTGGTGGTGGTGGTGTGTTGGGGCTTATGGGCGCTCAACATCGAGGTCATCAGCGCCCTGACACACATTAAAGGGAACGAATGTGGACAGACCTTAGAAAACGAAAGCACACACTCAAACAAAGCAGGAAAAGAAGGAAAATGCTACCTAAGAAAGTAAAACCTAAGGAAAGGGGAAACATAGCAACAAGAATGTCACAGGAAATTGTTATTGGCTGGCCACTTACATAAAATATGGGCGAGCTTGTCACACAGTGAGCAAATTAAAATCCTCTCCCTAAAATCTTTGTAAAAACATTTGACAGGGCACAGAACTTTAAAACTTTAGCCACATTCGTCCGAGTGTTGCCTAAAAGAGATGGCCTAACGCACGGCTTTCCGGACTGGGAAGGAGCGCCTGGTCCCTGGCAAGAATCCGCCATGCAGACTTGTGTCGGGGTCCGGTGGGCAGGCCAGTCTGTGGACGGTTTTTAGGCGGTTTTCTATCTGCCTCGACGTATGCGGGCTAGTTCCTCTTATTCCACCTCAGCTACACTATGTCGGCGTATATCACCATAAGTACGCGTACATCACCATTACTCTACCACGCAAACATAGGGTTACACTCGTCTGGTGTGAGACGTTCCTTGGCGGCGTGGAGGGAGGGGGGGAGGTAGTGTAGCGACGTAAGTTTTGCATCAATGATTTTCTTTTGACATATGACCATATGCAGACTTCGTCACCTACGTCAGTTAGAAAACACTTCAAAATTATTTAATTTCTTTTTAAAGTTGTCTCTGAATGGTTCTTGAACGAAACTGTAATTAAAACATCATCATTTGAGCCGTATGTGCAGAATTTCGTCACTCAGTGCAGTTGCTTTGCGCAAACTTTTTCCAATTTAGATGTCGTTTGTTTTTTCTCAGAAATTATATTAATGCACGTTATCTGCTTTAATAAATATTAATACCACATTGAATAAACTTTTAAGACTCAAACTCGCGATGAACGTTGTCAAAAATTAATAATCTTGTCAAATAAATCAGTAATATATCTTCCTTAATATAATAAATAAATTCTCGGAACACGTAGTTAAACTTTTGTAGTATACACTAGTTTATTATCTTCGCATATACCACATATAGACGTGAACATGAGCTTTGACACAATAGGACTGAACATTTACAACATGATTAAACTTCCTATGACGTCATTGTTGTAGAAACATTACAAATTCTTATTTTTTTCAGCTTTTAGAAGCGCGACGCAACAACTCGGTTTCAGGATCTTCTGTTGCTCTTTGTCTGTCGACCCGCGACGTATAGTGGCCAGCAATTTTCTCTCTGGTCCTGGCAGTGAAGATGCTGTCTCCGTTCGTTGCGCCGCCCTCTCCATACATGAAACACAAAAATAAATACAAAACTTCAGATAATTCACAAACATTACAAATATTACAGAATAAATAAACAAAACGCTAAATTAAAATTAAATTAAATTCACCTACAAACTGGGTTGACACTGGTGGATGGGTGACGCTTAAATTTCGCGTCCCACTACAGGGGGTCCAACGAGGGCCAACCTGCACAATAACTCTGAAAGAGTGGTTCAGTGTGGGGCGGCGGAGGGGTGAAGTGGACTGCGGTAGTCGTCGTGGAGTTGTGGACCACTGCGGCTGCGGCGGGGACGGAGCCTCTCCGTTTTTTCTAGGCCCCCCGGTTAACATACAAAACAAACCCCATAACTAAAACGAGAGAGATGATGTGTAATTTGATAGTATATTAGTGTGCTCTAACCGAATAAATGTACATACTGGTTAATGATTTTGATTTCGTTTTCTGCGAATTACTGTTCAACACATTTTCGATACGGCAAGGGGTGTTAGGAACAAGAGCTTCAGCTGATTAGTCTTTTGTGTTTATGGATTGTCTGACCCGTATCGGATAAACAACAGTTCGTTTGTCCCAGGCGGTACGCTTCGCACGGCGTGGCTTAATTAGCCGTGCTGCTTAGTACACAGGTGTGCTGATGCCGATGTGGCCGCAAGGGATCGTATCCCGATCAAAAGCCGGAAATAGACCACACGAAAATTCTCCGGTCGCTAATCACGGCCTTTGTCGAACGAATTAACGCGGTTTTGACGCGGAATTGCTATTGAGGGGTGGCCCGCCACCGCGGCGAGAGAGAGATTCATTTTCGTCGCTCCTGCAGCCAGATGGCCGACGCCTGAGAAGGAAATTGCGTCCACGGGGCTCACCCTACCACACCCCAGCCTCACCTCCCCTTTCTGCCTCCTCCCCCCCCCCCCCCCACTTTCGGAGAAGACTGCGATCGGACAAGGAGCGGCCAAATCCTCCTCTCGGATAATTCGCTGCGCCCCCATTCCTCAGTCCCCGCCATAACTTTTTTTCGTCTTCTTAAGCGCCTAAAACTCGTTTCAAGAAATTGCTAATGACGGTAGCGCGAGATTTTCTTCCCTTATCCCTTTTCTCGGACCTTTTATGCCGCTGGAAAGCGATTCCAGAGCACGAAGGGCGAAGTGGGTGCTCCCTGCGGAGAATGGGAGTCTGAGACTCGTTAAAATTTGTGAACATTTGTCTTGCTCCCAGGCCCGCCAAAAGAGTGGGGCATCCATACTGTATTTAAGCCCTGTCAACCCTGAACCGTGGGTTTCTTTTCAAAGAATATTCTTAAAATTTGCTTTATTTACTAGCGATTCATCAACAAACATTAACACATTTAATCACACCATGTAAGCATGGAAGTAGTTGCCAGGGAGTAACTGATAAAATCATAATCGAATTGCTTTTAACAAACGGGAATTTTATTCCTAAAACCGTTTTTTTATGAACAGATTTAAAATTATAATCAGACAGCACCCTCTAAATATCAAGTTACAATTTATTCAGAGGCAGAAAGAACAAATTTTTTACTGTATTAGCGTTGGGACAGATAACCTTGCCGCTCCCTTTTGACACGGCCGTAGTCACGACCGCTCAAAACAGCCTCTGAAAGACTACACTGGTGCAAATCTGCAACACACCAGATTACTTTAAACTGAAAGTTTTAATAACTCACACAAGCATATAAACTATGCACCTCGTAGGAGGGACGGAAATGGTAGAAAACACTGGAATTAAAATATTAACTTGCCACCGAAGGTGTAACTTGATTTTAACTTCTAAGATAAGTCTTACGGTGGAAGGGTGGCAACTTTATGTACTAAAATGACCATTTAAATAAAAGCCCATGAAATGCAGTCATATATAAAATTATACAAGATTGGCCAAACCAGTTAACATGCACTACAGTACACGTAACCGCCCCCACGCGGGTTCGGGGGTAAGAATAGGCCCGCGGTAGTCCTGCCTGTCGTAAGAGGCGACTAAAAGGAGTCTCAAACGTTTCGGCCTTATGTGATGGTCCCCTCTCGGGTTTGACCTCCATCTATCTAAATTATTCCGAAGAGCGAGCCAATTGGGGAAGGGCACCTTACATGGTGCACTGTATCCTTCGTGCAATTAGACCTATAGCCGTCTTTCTCGTCGTTGCAATGGTGTCCCGCTCGTTTTCGATCTCTTGGGCGATTACCACGCTGCACTCTGCAGTGTTTCCTTTAACTGTGACGACGACCTTGGCCATTTTTGCACCTAAGATCCAGCACGGTAGCCAGTCCGTTGTGGTGGGGCCGCCATGTACCCTCTTGGTTGTAGCCCCCTGACAACACAGGGATCGCTCTACTGATGCCTGCGCCGTTAACTCCCCACGTATGCCAAGGAGTAGATGCCCATCGCCCTGGGGCATCGGGACTCCCGGCAATGGCCATCCTGCCAGGTGGCCTTTGCTGTGGCTGGGTGGCGCCCGTGGGGAGGGCCCTTGGTCGGAGTAGGTGGCATCAGGGCGGATGACCCGCAATGAAGCGTGGTACATCATCTCTTGCTGGCGGCAAGCCGTCAGCAGTCTCTAAGCGTTCCAAAGCTCAATTCAAGGCTAATGTGTATGACCCCAAATCGTTCCCCTCCCTGGCCACACCATGGGAGGAACGAAGGGCTATGAATGAGAGCGAAAGATACTCGCCCCGGTATCTCGTCTGTACCAGAGCTGACGGGGAATCTTTTATGTCCGTGAAGCCTCAGTTCTTTGTAGAGCATTTAGAGGACAAGTTTGGGGAGGTGGAGGGCTTGTCCAAGATGCGGTCCGGATCGGTGTTGATAAAAACGGCATCCTCCGCCCAGTCACGGGCCTTGCTCGCTTGTACTAAGCTGGGGGATGTCTCTGTCACTATCACGCCCCATAAGAGTCTGAACATGGTCCAGGGCATTATCTTTCACAGGGATCTGCTCTTACAGTCCGACGACGAGCTGCGCGCCAACTTGGAGCGCCGAGGTGTCCATTTCGTCCGGCGCGTCCACCGGGGTCCGAGGGATCGTCAAGTTGCCACCGGTGCCTTCATCTTGGCCTTCGAGGGTGACACGTTACCTGAGAAGGTCAAGGTGATGGTGTACCGTTGTGATGTCAAGCCGTATATCCCTCCCCCGATGCGGTGCTTCAAGTGTTGGAAGTTCGGCCACATGTCTTCACGCTGTGCGTCCGACCTCGTCTGTCGCGATTGCGGTCGACCTTCCCATCCTGATCATCCCTGTGCGCCGCCTCCAATCTGTGTGAACTGTGGTGCGCACCATCCGCCTTGCTCGCCAGACTGTCCAATTCTGCAGAAGGAGCGGAAGATCATGGAAATAAAGACTCTCGACCGCCTGACGTACACTGAGGCGAAGCGGAAATATGATCGGCTTCATCCGGTGTGCATGACAACTTCTTATGCCGCAACTGTCACTCCTTCTAGAATTCCCTCCGCTCCAGGTAGCTCTCAGAGTCGAAGACCCACACCTGCCCCCTTGATGGTGGGGGGCACTAAACCTCCTGTTGCTCCTGCTCCATCTACTTCAGGAGCAACACCCCCCCAACCATTGGGGACATCAGTCCCCTCTTCCCAGCCGGAGAAGCGTAAGACTTCTTCGGCTACTCTCGTAAGGAAGGGGTCCCTTGGGGACCTCCCTTCCCAAGTTCCGTCCGGTACAAAGGCCGACAGCCGCAAGTGGCTTAAACAACCGCCGGTCCCTGGTCGTAGGGACACACGGTCGTCGTCTGTCCCTGAGACCGACCCAGTTGCGCCCTCCCAGCCTGCGCCACCAAAGGCACAGCGCGAGAAGCAGCAGAAGAAGAAACTCCCCAAGGCTACCGACATTGCGGTGGCACCCATTCCACCGCTTCCTACAAGCTCTGCGTCTGAGGATGAGGTGGAGATTCTGGCGTCCGCTGAGGACATGGATCTCGCCAGTCCCTCGGATGCAGTAGATGGCTGTTGTCCAGGTGGTGACTCCGTAGCAGCAGGGGCCCCGGAGGCGTAATCTGCCTCCCCAGTCCCTTCACGCCTTTCCCATCCATGGCTAATAACATCCTCTAGTGGAACTGCAGCGGTTTCTTCCACCATCTAGCTGAGCTCCGCCACCTTATCAGCCGTCATCCTTTCCTTTGCATTGCTCTGCAGGAAACTTGGTTTCCAGCAATGCGAACCCCCGCCCTCCGTGGCTATCGGGGTTATTTTAAGAACCGGGCAGCTTATGCAAGGGTGTCTGGTGGCGTCTGCATATATGTCCTGAACTCTCTTCACAGCGAGTTTGTGCCTCTACAAACAGCTTTAGAGGCTGTCGCTGTTCGGGTGTGGACGCCCCAGGCCATTACCGTCTGCAGTATTTACCTTCCACCTGATGGTACTGTCGCGCAGCATGTCCTGGCTGCTCTGATAGCACAACTGCTGCCACCTTTTTTGCTGCTGGGCGATTTCAATGCCCACAACCCTCTATGGGGTGGGACTGTCTCCGATGATCGTGGTCGGGCCGTGGAGGCTGTGTTGGCTCAGCTCGACCTTAGCCTCTTGAACACCGGTGCTCCCACGCATTTCAGTGTGGCCCACGGCTCGTTCTCGGCCATCGATCTCTCTATTTGCAGCCCTGGACTTGTCCCATCCCTCCACTGGAGGGTGCATCCTGACCTGTGTGGTAGTGACCATTTTCCCATCTATTTGTCACTGCCACAGTGTCATTCTTCTGGGCGCTTGCCCCGCTGGGCTCTCCACAGGGCTGACTGGCCAGCTTTTACTTCCGCTGTAACCATTGCGTCTCCCCCACAGGGTGACATTGACGAGGTGGTCTGTGTTTTAACCACGTCCATCATTTCAGCGGCCGAGGCTACCATCCCCCGTTCCTCTGGCCTCCCTCGGCGGAAGGCTGTCCCCTGGTGGTCGCCGGAGATTGCTGAGGCTATTCGCGACCGTAGGCGGGCTCTCCAGCGTCATAGGCGGCACCCGTCTCTGGAGGCCCTCATCGCCTTTAAGAGGCTCCGTGCCTTCGCCCGTCGACTTATTGCACGGCGTAAGCAGGAGCGCTGGGAGAGGTACGTCTCCTCCCTGGGCTTCCGTGTCTCGTCCTCGCACGTGTGGTCCCGGATCCGGCGGATTTATGGCTCCCAGACCCCTGTGGGTGTCCCTGGGCTCTCCTTGGACGGCGCTGTCTGCACGGACGCTGCCGCCATTGCTGAACGGCTAGCCGCGCACTTTGCTCAGAGCTCTGCGACTGCATCCTATCCCCCCGCCTTTCGCTCTCTAAAGGAGCGAGCCGAGCGGACGCCGTTCTCATTCCACATGCGTCATTATGAAACATACAATGCTCCTTTCAGCGAGAGGGAACTCCTCGCTGCCCTCGCCGATTGCCCTGATACAGCACCAGGACCGGACTGCATCCCCGCGCAGATTCTGAGCATCTCTCCAGGGACTGCCAGAGACACATCCTCACCATCTTTAACCGCATTTGGAGCGAGGGCGTGTTCCCGTCGCAATGGCGAGAGGGTCTTATTGTCCCCATCGTGAAGCCCGGTGCGGACCCTCTGGCGGTGGACAGCTATCGTCCCATTACCCTCACCAACGTTTTGTGCAAATTGCTCGAACGTATGGTGGGGCGGCGTTTGTGTTGGGTCCTTGAGTCGCGCGGTCTCCTCGCTCCATCCCAGGGTGGCTTCCGTCGGGGCCGGTCTGCAGTGGACAATTTGGTGCGGCTGGAATCTGCTGTCCGTACGGCTTTTGCCCGACGTCAGCACCTTGTTGCTGTATTTTTCGATCTGCGGAAGGCGTATGACACCACATGGAGGCATCACATCCTCGCCACGTTGCATGGGTGGGGTCTTCGTGGTCGGCTCCCGGCTTTTCTTCAAAGCTTTTTGTTGCGCCGCTCTTTCCGGGTGCAAGTCGGTGCCACCTCTAGTTCCTCATATATACAGGAAAATGGGGTCCCGCAGGGCTCGGTGTTGAGCGTTTCGTTATTTCTAGTGGCCATTAATGGTCTGGCTGCAGCAGTGGGGTCGTCGGTGTCTCCTTCTTTGTATGCCGACGACTTCTGCATCTCATTTAGCTCCACGACTACGGGAGTCGCCGAACGCAGGTTGCAAGTCGCCGTTCGCAAGGCAGCATCATGGGCTCTGGCTCATGGTTTTCAGTTCTCTGCTGCCAAGACTCGGGTTATGCACTTCTGCAGGCGTCGGACGGTCCACCCTCATCCTGACCTTTACCTCGACGGTCACCTGCTTGAAGTGGTGGACACTTGCCGCTTCTTGGGACTCGTGTTTGATGCCCGGCTCACATGGGTTCCTCATGTTACTCAGCTGAAGCAAAAATGCTGGCGGCACCTCAACGCCCTCCGCTGCCTTAGCCACACGTCTTGGGGTGCAGATCGCTGCACGCTACTGCAATTGTACAGAGCCCTTGTGCAGTCCCGGCTTGATTATGGGAGCCTGGCCTATGGGTCTGCGTCACCCTCCGTGTTGAAGTTGTTAGACCCCATACATCACTGTGGGGTTCGGCTTGCTACTGGCGCTTTTCGCACCAGCCCCGTGGATAGTCTACTGGTGGAGGCCGGGGTTCCCCCGCTGCGGATTCGCCGCCATCGTCTGCTCGCCGACTATGCTGTCCACGTACATTGCTCGCCAGGCCATCCCAATCGTCGCCTGCTTTTCCCTGCCATGGTCCACCACCTGCCCGAACGGCGACCTCGGTCTGGGCTTTCCGTAGCTGTCCGTGTCCAGTCCCTGCTGTCAGAACTGGGGTCATTCCCTCTTCTGCCTCCCTTCCGGGTTCGTACACCTACGCCTCCCTGGTGTTTGTCCCGGCCGTCCGTCCATCTGGGTTTGGCACGGGGACCTAAGGACTCGGTTCCGCCTGTGGCCCTCCGTCGCCGTTTTCTTGCGCTCCTCGACTCATTTCCGGGCTGTGAGCCTGTCTACACTGATGGTTCCCTGGTTGATGGTCGCACTGCCTACGCTTTTGCTCACGCTGCCCATGTTGAGCAACGCTCCTTGCCGGCTGGCTGCAGTATTTTTACTGCAGAGCTGGTGGCCATCTTGCGAGCTCTTGAGCATATGCGTTCCTGCTCAGATGCGTCCGTCGTCATCTGCAGTGACTCCCTGAGCAGCCTCCAGGCCATCGACCGCTGCTATCCCTCTTCTCCTCTGGTGTCCTCTATTCGGGAGTCTGTTTCCACCATTACCCACTCTGGTCGTTCGGTGGTTTTTGTTTGGACGCCAGGTCACGTTGGCATCCCGGGGAACGAACGTGTTGACAGGCTGGCCAAAGGGGCGATAGACGCCCCAGCTTTGGAGATCGGCCTTACGGCTCGCGACCAGCAGCTGGTGTTGCGCCGTAAGGTACTTGGGATGTGGGGTGCTGAGTGGCGTGGCATGACAGCCCCGAATAAACTACGGGCTGTCAAGGGGTCGACCGATGTGTGGCGTTCCTCACTGCGGGCTTCTCGCAGGGACTCGGTAGTCCTGTGTCGGCTGCGCATCGGCCATACCTACCTGACGCACGGCCATCTGTTACGTCAGGAGGATCCCCCCTTGTGTCAGTGTGGGTCCCGGCTGACGGTCGGCCACATTTTGCTGGAGTGTCCTCGACTGCGCACACTCCGGCAATCTTTTAATCTCCCGGGCACTTTGGCTTTGGTTTTATCCGAGGATGCCTCCATGGCTGATACCGTTTTAAATTTTATCCGTGGTAGTCCGTTTTATGGTTCGATTTAGGGAGGTCCTGCGCCTTTCCCTTTCTGTGTCTATTGTCCTTGTGTCTGTTGCTGTTCTGATGTGCCGTGAGCTGGTTGACTCTTTCCCATTTTTGATCTCGTGGTCAGTCAACCAGTCTCCGGCCATCTTCCTTTCTTCTGTTTCTTTCTGTCTGGTTTTCCGCTGTCCTGTTCTTGTCTGTAGTGTTTGTTGCTGCATTTGTGTGCTTTTAGCGCCTGGGGGGACGTCTCCTCCCCCTTTGGTTTTTATCTGCTTCGTAGATTTTCGGCTCGCCTGATTTTGGAATGGGGGACTGATGACCTTCGCTGTTTAGTCCCCCTTAAACATCCAACAACCACCACCACACGTAACCGCCTCTCAAGATGATAGGCAAGAACAAAATATATTTCAGGAATTAGGCCGTTACATTCCTAGCAATAAATTCATTAACACCGAATCCGACAAACATGACAGAGGCAGCTACTAACGTACGGCAGATTGATAGGGAGATTACCGAACAACCCGAACCGCAGGTTACTCTAACCCGTCCCTACTCCACAAGGAAACAAGACGGACCACCCAATACATAAATAAAGATCTTGCCGCGGGTGGGCAAACGGAGAAGAATGGTGGGACGACCCCAAAGCATAGCGGCTGGTGACCTCACCAAGAAAACAAGAAGAATTTAACAAGTAAATGAAACAACACATCTCCAGTCACTTAACGTCTAATAAACTGCTATTTCTGGAGAAGACCTTGCGCAGCACCACCAAATCGCTCTCCCGAACCGTCCGCTGGCAGCCGCTTCAACGGACGCAGGAAGACGCGCCGATCCCCCGTCTCACGACATAGCAGCTCGCACCGGCCAGACCGATGTCGTGGGTTGACTCCTGTTGCTCTCGTGTCGACCGCGAAGTCACTACACCTCGCTGTACGGCGCGGCCGACTGGACTCAAGTGGCGACCTCACATGCGCCGACGCTAAAGACGGACAAGTCACCTTGTGTCGCAGTGCGCGACCGACCGACCGACCAACCGATCGATCCAACCGCCACTGACCATTGCCTGAGCAACTCGAGCAGAATGGCAGCTTAACGCGCAGACTCCGATGCAGGAACTAAGCCCCAACCGGGCGACCACTCACTGAGTTCTCTTACTGGTGCAGTGGAAAGACTCACATTTATCCGGCTTTAAAGATTGATCCGAGCGAAAGACATACTAATACTCCGGACGACAGACAGACGCTAACTGCCTCACAAATTCGGACGAGGGACAGACTAGCAAGGTGGGGACGAAAGACTGACCCAGACTGACAGACTGGCGAGCTCATAGCGCCCCTTAAATGCACGTGAGCAGGCAACCTTTCCCCTTTCCCACCAGAGGGAGACACCAAAGCTGTGATTGCCACAGCGGCACCACCGCCAGAAACGGAGGGCGACTGCTTCACACCACGCGATGCGACGCGCTCTCCACAACAGCGTTTTACCACGGCTCTAACCCTTTTGGAGAGATACTTCTGAATACACTTGACATACTACGCTTGCTGACAGCACTGAAAGTGTCTATAACTTCCTGGTTAGATAATAATGCAGGATATTTAGAAGGCTACCTCTGGCGCGTCCCTTCTTCTGCCCTTGAGTCCGATTAAAGTCGTATTTAATCGACAGCTGCTTCTACGCGACTCCGGCAAGCCCAAAAATGGTCAAAAATCATACCTTTTCTTATGAGAGTATTTATTTTTGTTTACTAGCAGACAGTGCCCATTGCTAACAGTGTTGGCAACTTCATTTAGTCGTTCATTGAAGCCTAGTTTTACATTTTTGTATTAACTTTACAAAGTACTACGTAATTCCTTCGCAGTACACAAAACGGTATTAATTCTATTAGCTACTGTAAGTTATTATCACTTTACTGCTACTTTATTGCAGCAATGAAAGTAATGAGGGCTATTAAGCATTTAAGTTGTCACACAAAATTAATTGCGATAGTCTGTTATACCCTAGACAAATCCATTTCTATACTGCCTCTTGTTCAGTCACCGTCATTTATAGCGCGATCAACTGAATTCGGCCATCTCTCATTTTCCACTGCGTACTCCCGTTGTCGTAAAACTAAACTGCCAGAATTTTTGCGTGCAAACAAATGTGTAATTCTAATATGTAACCACTGTCATAGTAAGCTCGGGTTGGAATAATATTCCATATTCATCAGTGCTTTAAATAACATTACTGCCGTAGCACTATGGGTACCTAAATATAAATTCTTAAACAAGTGACATGTATGGAACGTTATTCTTGCTTGTTTTTACCGCTACAGCCATTACATACAAAAATGGCAGATGTAGCTATGTATACACACACAAAGATTGACTGTAAATTTACGATTAGATGGTACGAGTACAGTGAATACCTCTATGAGGGGGAGGGTTATCTAATGTGTTAGAAGAAGAACAGTAGTCAACAGAGAGAGATCAATTATTAGATTCAAAATTTCAAAGGGCTTTGGACCACTTAAGCTCAAATAATGCGGAATGGATGGACAACTTTCCATCAGAAAATTCTGGAATCGGTGTCGCAAGTCGAAACAAAACAACTATTCACTGAGACTGGCGGTATATCATCACAGTTGTGGAATAACATCATCCACACAATCCCAAAGGTTGCAAGAGCCAACGAGTGGGAGAATTATCGCACAATGAACTGCTTCTGTATCCAGATTGCTGCCAAGAATAAAGTACAGAAGAACGCAGAGGAAAATTGAGCATTTGTCACAGGACGACCAGTTTGGCTATAGTAAAGGCAAAGGCACCGGATTTCTGAGTTTGTGCTTCAAAACTGAAGCAAAACTGAAGAAAAATAAAGATATACTTAAAGGATTTGACGACCTAAAAATAGCTTTCAACACTGTGGATTCGTGCAACATGTTCGACACTCAGGAAAATAACAGTAAGCAACAGGATAGACGGTGATATACAATATGTAAAACAACCAAGAGGGAACAGTAAGATTAAAAAAAAGAGAATGATTTTCTCGGATTAAATCGGTAGTAGGACAAGGATGCGGTATTTGCACCTACTGTTCAGTCTATACACTGCAGATGCATTTATGGAAATGAAAGAAAGCTTCAGGTGTGAGGTAAAAGTCAGGGTGAAAGGATATCAATGATAAAATTCGCTCATCAGCGAAGACGAATGAAAGTGAAGACTAATAACAGGATTGTTGAACATAATGAACATTCTAATGAGTACAAGATATGGATTGAGAGTAAATCGAAAAATGACGAAAGCAATGAGGAATGAGAACTGCAATAAACTTGACATCATGATTAATGGTCACAAAATTGATGAAATTAACAAAACCTACTGACTAGACAGCAAAATAACCCACGGCCGACGGAGCGAGGAGGACATATAAATCAGACTAGCACTGGCAAAAATGTCATTCGTGGCAAAGAGAAGGCTACTGGAGTCAAACGTAGGACTTAATTTATAAAAGAACTTTCTGAGAATGTACATTTGGAGCATTGTATGGTAGTTGGTCTTAGACAGTTGGAAAACCGGAACACTGGTGAATCGGAGCGTCTGAGCACTGCAAATGGATATTGAAAACCGGGTGGACTTATAAGATAAGGAACGTATTGCGGAAGAGTGGAAAAGAAATACTATACTTAACAACTACGTTGTTGACGAGAAACAGTATCTACCGTAAAATGTCCAGGAGTACTTATCCAGAGCGATCTTAAATGGCGTGTTCGCATATAGAAGCAGTAGGAAAAGTAGATGCCACACTGATTTACAGGAAGAATATCAAGAAAATGTAACGCATACAATGGAAGTGCATTAGAAGGCACTTGCTCGACCTATTCTTCAGTGTTGATTATCAGTTTGGGATCATAGAAGCCGGCCGGTGTGGGCGAGTGGTTCTAGGCTCTTCAGTCTGGAACCGCGCGACTGCTACGGTCGCAGGTTCGAATCCCGCCTCGGGCATGGATGTGTGCTGTCCGTAGGTTAGTTAGGTTTAAGTGGTTCTAAGTTCTAGGGGACTGATGACCTCCCATAGTGCTCAGAACCATTTGATCCATTTTTGGGATCATAGAAGAGGTAAAGAAGAGCCAACAATGAGCGATGCGTTTCGTCTCGGGATCGTTTAGTCGGCGCGAGAGCGTTTCGTATATACTCAGCAGACTTAAGATGCAAGAGAGGTCGTGCGTCACGGAGGAGTTTACTATTGAAATTTAAAGACAGCACTTTCCAGGAAGAGTCAGCTCATTACATCCTCCCACATGCATCTCCGAAATGACCACGACGAGGAAATTCGAGTAATTTAGGTTAACGTGAGGCGTAAGGGCAATAATCCTCATACACGTGCCATTCGCCATTGAAACAAGGAAGGGGGCAGCAAAGGTACCCTCTGCCACACACCGTTAGGTGGCTTGCCGAATATGAATTAGATGCAGAATAAGGAGGTTCTCCGCAGAATCAGCGTATGCAAAACACTGACACGAGAAAAGGCCTGGGTGATAACCACATAGGTCAAGACATGAGTGGTACTAGGGAGATCTGTAAAGGGTAAAAACTGTAGAGGAAGATGTGACTGGGTGGGATACAAACCTGATAGTCACCCACCATGCGGTCTGACTTTGGTTGTCATTCCGTTTTGTTGCCTTTCATGGCAAGCCATTCTGGACATACACTTCGGTAAGGTAATGCCAGCCCTCACTCGGCGAGAGCTTCTCCTGCTTGTCTTCGAGCTTACCAAACCCTACATAGGTCAGGAAGTTCGCCATATCTCTCCCCACTAGAGAATTTTAGGAACGTTATGGCCAGGATCCTCCAACTCACTCGGTATTTTGACGATCTAACTGGCCGATTGGACAAAATTTGGCAAGACTTACCTCAGTAGGGCATCCAACAACTCTGTCAATCCATGTCTAGCGGAATAACTTCTTCCGTACGGGCCAGAAGTGGACCAATGGTGTTATGGACTTCCTCAATTTCTGAAGTTATTTCTCTTGAATCAATCATAAAATATTTTCGGAAATCCTAATGTTGGATTGAAGAGTTCCTAGATAACAGAACGCAGTATGACATTCTCAATGGAGAGAAGTCTTCCGAAGTAGGAGTGATTTCAGGTGTGCCGCAGGGGAGTGTCGTAGGACCGTTGCTATTCAAAATATTTGTAAATGACCTTGTGGCTAACATCGGAAGTTTACTGAGGCTTTTTGCGGATGATGCTGTGGTATATCGAGAGGTTGTAACAATGGAGGATCTTAAACGAATTGACGCATGGTGCAGGGAATGGCAATTGAATCTCAGTGTAGACAAGTGTAATGTGCTGCAAATACATAGAAAGAAAGATCCTTTATTATTTATCTACCATATAGAAGCAACTGGAAGCAATTAATTCCATAAATTATCTGGAAGTAGGCAATAATGGAATGATGATATAAAATTAATCGTCGGTAAAGCAGATGCCAGACTGAGATTCTTTGAAAGAATAATGAGGAAATGCAGTTCGAAAACAAAGGAAATAGTTTACAGTATACTTGTTCGCCCACTGCTTGAATACTGCTCACCGGTGTGGGATCTACACCAGATAGGGTTGATAGAAGAGATATAGAAAAGATCCAACGGAGAGCAGCGCGCTTCGTTACAGGATCATTTAGTAATTGCGAAAGCGTTACGGAGATCGTAGATAAACTCCAGTGGAATACTCTGCAAGAGATATGCTCAGTAGCTCAGTACGGGCTTTTGTTGAAGTTTCGAGAACATACCTTCACCGAGGGGTCAAGCAGTATATTGCTCCCTCCTACGCATATCTCGCGAAGAGACCATGAGGATAAATTCAGAGAGATTAGAGCTCACACATAGACATACCAACAATCTTTCTTTCCACGTACAATACGAGACTGGAATAGAAGGGAGAACCGATAGAGGTACTCAAAGTACCCTCCGCCTCACACCGTCAGTTGGCTTGAGGAGTGTGGATGTAGATGTGGATATAGGCGTAGAAATTGTAATCATTTGTGTCTCTGTACATGCACAACACATCTCCATATTTCTGTCCCATTTGGATAATTACTCCGTGATGTGCCGGTTTTTTGGTCTTCGAGAGTAATAAATGTTTTACGAAAGTGTTGAAAAAGTGTCTCGCTGTTCAACTTTCCCTTACTAGATATTCGGCAATGTCAGTTACGCACCATCCTTGTTGCATCTTATTTGAGATTCAGGAAGTCATTTGGGCAGACGTCGTGCGAATACCTCACAATGCTGCATTCTCCAATGCTGATACTGCATGTCAGTGACTGAGTCGGTCGCCAATGTATCGCAGTTCATGCCTGTAAGTTTTTCAACAGCCCAATTGTAAAAATACGTTAAATCTGTCCTATCACGCTTAATCAAGTGACTCAGGACAAAGTGTAGTACAATTTAACACAGCTGAAACTCATTTCGTAATGAAGCTCTTTCCTTTAGAGTCAGCATAGCCAGTGCGAAAAAGCGTTGGAATCGTGCTCTGTGATCATAGGGCTGCGCAGTCGATGTTAATGAAATCTTCACCCCAGCGACACTCAGAAACGGCCGAACGGCATTTCCCTAGAGGGCGTTTAATTATCACTTAGCCGTAACCAAGTCTTTGTCGCCCGCTATTTGTTGGCGTAGCTCTGTAATCTGCTAGGGCCCGAGCGAGATGTTACAGCCCTTTGGAACAGAGTAAATTGCTCAGAAGACGGTTTGCCGACGCCTCCCAAACACCTGGACTGACTGAAGCGGAATTGATGGAACAGGATGCCCCCCGCAGTTTGACAAGTAGGACGGTTGCGTGTGTGTTGCTTTTGTGTATGTGATTCGTCTGCATTGTCTTTTTGGTCTTTACTTGACAGGCAAGCTGATATTCATACAGGTATAAGACACTTATCTTTTCCTGTGGTCTAGCATTTAATTCTAAGAACAGGCTATGCGGTATTGATATTAATCTCATATACTGAAGCTATGAGATTACAACAATGATGGAAGTGGTAGTACTTGACTTTTTCTAGCCCCAGTGTATCGATGGTGAGGGCAGTTCTGCGTCGTTATATAGATCTATTTTTATACAGATTTCATTTGTGCATTTTAAGCTTTAACCCACCTTCAACTTTCGTAACACGTTTTTGTCTCTATCAGCATAACATTTTTATCAACTGCATTTCGATTGTCATCAAATATTTTATTGCCATAATTCCACAGGTAGCAAATACACTACCGGCCATTAAAATTGCTACACCAAGAAGAAATGCAGATGATAAACGAACTTTCATTGGACAAATATATTACACTAGAACTGACATGTGATTACATTTTCACGCAATTTGCGAGCATAGATCCTGAGAAATCAGTACCCAGAACAACCACCTCTGGCCGTAATAACGGCCTTGATACGCCTGGGCATTGAGTCAAACAGAGCTTGGATGGCGTGTACAGGCACAGCTGCCCATGCAGTTTCAACACGATACCACAGTTCATCAAGAGTAGTGACTGGCGTATTGTGACGAGCCAGTTGCTCGGCCACCATTGACCAGACGGTTTTAATTGGCGAGAGATCTGGAGAATGTGCTGGCCACGGCCGCAGTCGAACATTTTCTGTATCCAGAATGGCCCGTACTGGACCTGCAGCACGCAGTCGTGCATTATCCTGCTGAAATGTAGGGTTTAGAAGGGATCCAATGATGGGTAGAGCCACGGGTCGTAACACACCTGAAATGTAATGTCCACTGTGCAAAAGCCGTCAATGCGAACAAGAGGTGACGGAGACGTGTAACCAATGGCACCCTATACCATCACGCCGGGTGATCAGTATGGCGATGACGAATGCACGCTTCCAATGTGCGTTCACCGCGATGTCACCAAACACGGATGCGACCATCATGATGCTGTAAACAGAACCTAGATTCATCCGAAAAAATTACGTTTCGCCATTCGTGCACCCAGGTTCGTCGTCGAGTACACCATCGCAGGCGTTCCTGTCTGTGATACAGCGTCAAGGGTAACCGCAGCCGTGGTCTCCGAGCTGACAGTCCATGCTGCTGCAAACGTCGTCCAACTGTTGGTGCAGATGGTTGTTGTCTTGCGAAGGTCCTCATCTGTTGAACCAGGGATCGAGACGTGGATGCACGATCCGTTGAGCCATGCGGGTAAGATGCCTGTCATCTCGACTTCTAGTGATACGAGGCCGTCGGCATCCAGCACGGCGTTCTGAATTACCCTCCTGAACCCACCGATTCCATATTCTGCTTACAGTCACCGGATCTCAACCAACGCGAGCAGCAGTGTCGCGGTACGACAAACCGCAATCGCGATAGGCTACAATCCGGCCTTAATCAAAGTCTGAAACGTGATGGTAAGCATTCCTCCTACTTACACGAGGCATCACAACAACGTTTCAACAGGCAACGCCGGTCAACTGCTGTCTGTCTATGAGAAATCGGTTGGAAACTTTCCTCATGTCAGCACGTTGTAGGTGTTGCCACCGGCGCCAACCTTGTGTGAAGGCTCTGAAAAGCTAATCATTTCCGTATCCCATCATCTTCTTCCTCTCGGTTACATTTCACGTCTGTAGTACGTCATCTTCGTGTTGTAGCAATTTTAATGGCCAGTAGTGTGTATAAACATCCGTAGGAAATATGTAATGAAATGCAGAGGGGTGGGGCTCTTAAGACTTAAGGACTTCCTGAAGAGAAACTACCTTCATAGCATTTATTGGTTTAAATCAGGTATTTGACATAAGAGACGAGTAGAAAATTATTATGAAGTCGAACAATACTCACTGGAGAAGAAAGCAGAGGTAAAATATTAAATATGCTTCTATTTAGTGTTTTCCTTGTTCATTTCTTCTTTTCTTATTTCTGATTATTTATCGGTGGCTCGCCGCAGATTCTACTCGTGTACCATCTCAAAGTACCACTTGAAAATTGCGTCATCAACTATTTGTTGAATGTATTCCAATCTCTGTGCCGACATCAACTCACTCTAATACCTGGGAAGTTATTCCCTGATTTCAAAACGTATGTCCTATCACATCGTCCCTGCTTCTGTCAGTGTTAACGAGATATTTCTTTCCTCTCCTATTCTTCAGAGCCTACTCATTTCGTATGTCATCAATCCAACAAATTAACACAATTCTGCTGCACCACAACTCAAACGCGACTATTCTCTTCTTCTCCGTTCTCCATGTTTTACCGCCATATAATACGGTGCTCCAGATGCACAGTCTCATAAATATCGTCCTCCAATTGAAACGTCCCCTAAGAAAAATTATTGAATTACTATGCTGATAAATCTCTTACATTATTTAATTTTCATACAGCTGAGCAAAACTGAACGTACTCAGACATTTCGCTCTTTACCTATTCTGATCAACGCTAAACTGACACACAACATCTTTAGCGCAACGCAATCTGACTTTCAATAATCCCTACAAAAGATTGGCCCTGACTAACAATAACCTATACTCTTCACAAATCACTTACCTCACAAAAATCTTCGTTACTCGAACAACTGCAATACAGCGAGCGCCACTACTGCCAGCTGAATAAAAGATTCAAACTACTGAAGGCGCTAACTACTGATAGGCATAGTTAGCAAATGAAGGATTTTGATAGAGAACAAACTCTGTATTTACCTTAATAGTGTTAAAAGTCATAATATATATAGCAGTTCATGACATCCATTCTTACAAATGTACTATTTCTGATGGACACACGTCCATATCATCCGCTCTCAAAAATCCGCCATCTCACTTCCCCACAGCCACCACTGCTGGCGGCTCACCCTCAACTGTGCAACGCTACGCGCTGTTCACATCCAACTGTCCAACACTACAATAGCGATTATTAGAACAATGCCACCCAGCCACAGAGTGCACACAGCACAGCCAGTGATTTTCATACAGAGCGCTACGTGGCGTTACCAACATAAAAACCTAAACAGCCTACTTACATAGCCCCCATGCTCCCCACAAAAAATTTTAGAAATTGTTTCGGGGAGTGGCCAATACAGATTTGAAAATTTTTTTCATAATTACAATAACAAAGAAATCAAATGCACACACTTACTGATACAATGTAGGTCAAAAGCTAAAATTTTCTTACAGTCCATAAATACAGTACTGATCATTCATCACAGTAAAATTGCAGTGTTTTTTTTTTCTCAAAGTCTGAGCAGTAAAAGAGAATGCACACAGTAGAGAATTTCCATGCAGTCTTGAAGAAGTAGTGTTGTCCTTCCAACAGAAAGATAATGCTGACTCATGACATGCAGACAGGAAATGGTCCACAACAGGAAAAACCTACAGCAGACTCAGTCGAAGTTTTGAAGAATGTTGGTAGGTAGGTCATCAAAGAGCAGACCCACTGTAATCATGGTAGAGATTACGGTATTGTTGGGCCACCAGAGGTGCAGACCCACTGCAGTCTTTGTAAAAATAATGGTATTCGTGAGTCATCAAAGGTGTAGACCCACTGTAGTCCTTGTAGAGACGGCCAGCAGCCATCTGATGCGACTGTGCAGGTGCACAATCACCATCGAAGAGTCTTGCGGAGAATATAAAAGTCGATAAACCACCGCTGGTGCACTCACAAAATTTTTTTTGAAATGTCCTTAGAACCAGCAATGCTGTTATCCAGTCCCTTGCTGAATTAACACACGCGCAAACATTAACAGTCCGCTGTTTTTTCACGTATTGTGCACATACTATGACCAACAGAAATGTGTGCAGTGAAATGAATGCTTACAAGTTAGTTAATTTGATAAACTGGTGTCAATTACAATTTTATAACACGAGAATACAATAATAACGGTACAAAATACATCATTAAAGAACATAACAATACAGATAACATTTGTAGTAATATGGGCTTTACAAAAGAATCGAAATAGCATATACATCAGTGTTACTGGAATTACGACAAAAGTACATACATAAAATATGAGAATAACTTTTGAAACATCAACTTCACATGCGAGCATTAAAACAAAACAGAATAAATGTCTAAACATCTTTACAAAGTAAATATCATATTAGAAAAATTCTACAACATACCTCTTATCAGCTAAACACATAAAGACAGGAAAAAGACAAATACACAAGGGTACATAAACACATAGCGGAATAATACAAGAGGAAATGGCAGGTTTTGTTTTCAGTGTAACATTTGGTACTGCAGTCCAACCCAAAACTTCATTCCATAGATCTTTCGTCTTATTTCAACATTTGTTTCCCCAAAAAAAATCCAATCCAAGCATGCTTTCTGTATTTATATTTTCACATATTTCTTACCTCATTATTCATTTTCCATTATCTTACTTCATCATTTATTTCCAAGAAAATCCTACCTAACCTGTTGTCCCAAAACCCTACTTTTTTGTTCATATCCACTTCCAAAATACTTTTTTGGCCAAACCATTTTCTTATAGCTTGTCAGTGCATTTCTTCCAATTCGTCACAACTCGTTCTCTTATATAGCCTACCCCATCTTAAGCTAACTTAAATCTACTGAGCTCAGATGCATAAACTAAGGGATGCGGCAATGCAGCAGCACAAAACAATTAACACAAACATCAATGACAAAAAAATGAAAATTGGCAAAGCAAGCAGCAATATATACACTCCTGGAAATAGAAAAAAGAACACATTGACACCGGTGTGTCAGACCCACCATACTTGCTCCGGACACTGCGAGAGGGCTGTACAAGCAATGATCACACGCACGGCACAGCGGACACACCAGGAACCGCGGTGTTGGCCGTCGAATGGCGCTAGCTGCGCAGCATTTGTGCACCGCCGCCGTCAGTGTCAGCCAGTTTGCCGTGGCATACGGAGCTCCATCGCAGTATTTAACACTGGTAGCATGCCGCGCCGCGACAGCGTGGACGTGAACCGTATGTGCAGTTGACGGACTTTGAGCGAGGGCGTATAGTGGGCATGCGGGAGGCCGGGTGGACGTACCGCCGAATTGCTCAACACGTGGGGCGTGAGGTCTCCACACTACATCGATGTTGTCGCCAGTGGTCGGCAGAAGGTGCACGTGCCTGTCGACCTGGGACCGGACCGCAGCGACGCACGGATGCACGCCAAGACCGTAGGATCCTACGCAGTGCGGTAGGGGACCACACCGCCACTCCCCAGCAAATTAGGGACTCTGTTGCTCCTGGGGTATCGGCGAGGACCATTCGCAACCGTCTCCATGAAGCTGGGCTACTGTCCCGCACACCGTTAGGCCGTCTTCCGCTCACGCCCCAGCATCGTGCAGCCCGCCTCCAGTGGTGTCGCGACAGGCGTGAATGGAGGGACGAATGGAGACGTGTCGTCTTCAGCGATGAGAGTCGCTTCTGCCTTGGTGCCAATGATGGTCGTATGGGTGTTTGGCGCCGTGCAGGTGAGCGCCACAATCAGGACTGCATACGACCGAGGCACACAGAGCCAACACCCGGCATCATGGTGTGGGGAGCGATCTCCTACACTGGCCGTACACCACTGGTGATCGTCGAGGGGACACTGAATAGTGCACGGTACATCCAAACCGTCATCGAACCCATCGTTCTACCATTCCTAGACCGGCAAGGGAACTTGCTGTTCCAACAGGACAATGCACGTCCGCATGTATCCCGTGCCACCCAACGTGCTCTAGAAGGTGTAAGTCAACTACCCTGGCCAGCAAGATCTCCGGATCTGTCCCCCATTGAGCATGTTTGGGACTGGATGAAGCGTCGCCTCACGCGGTCTGCACGTCCAGCACGAACGCTGGTCCAACTGAGGCGCCAGGTGGAAATGGCATGGCAAGCCGTTCCACAGGACTACATCCAGCATCTCTACGATCGTCTCCATGGGAGAATAGCAGCCTGCATTGCTGCGAAAGGTGGATATACACTGTACTAGTGCCGACATTGTGCATGCTCTGTTGCCTGTGTCTATGTGCCTGTGGTTCTGTCAGTGTGATCATGTGATGTGTCTGACCCCAGGAATGTGTCAATAAAGTTTCCCCTTCCTGGGACAATGAATTCACGGTGTTCTTATTTCAATTTCCAGGAGTGTGTATATATATATATATATATATATATATATATATATATATATATATATATATATATATTAGCAAAGCAAATGCAACATTACAACTAATATGAGCCAATGTGCAGCAACAAGAGAAATAAATCAGTAGTAAAACTGGCTTAACAGAGTAATACAAAGTGAAATTCGGTAGTACTATGCCTGGCACAGAGCAGCAGCAAGTGCAATAACTTATACCTTAACATGACAAAGCTCAAGCAGAAAAGATAGTACACTAAAGACAACAATGCAGATAAGAGAAATGTCTATTCACATCATAATGTCTGTCATTAAAGTGGTGCACCACAGAAACTTATTCTACAAAAAATTACCAAGTACTTGGAAATAAAATTGTGTATGCAGTTACTGTTATTAGACCCCTCTTGTTGTTCTTTCCTTTCCAAGTGCTCCTTTTTCGAAGAATGTGGATCATAAAATTATTATTTGATAGATCTGATGACAGAGTGTTCACATTAGCAAATGCATTTAATTTTATTTTATATAACCAATACTGCAACACAGCTGGGAACCAGATATCAAATGAAATAAGCAACTATGTAAAGCAAAGCTTAAAAAACATCATTCAATAGCCATGTGGCATTTGATAAGTCAGTAGAAATTCTCTCAAGTCTCATAGAAAGACACTTGTCATAATCAAGTGTGCAGATGTAAGAATATTTCCAATCAATTCATAAGCATTTCAGTAAGTAGCACAAATTACGATATGTTTCCAAGTAATGAGCGTGTCATATTTGCGATGCTTTCTACAAAGGAATGTCAATAGCGACAGCCAGTGATTTTCATACAGATCGCTACGTAGCGTTACCAATATAAGAACCTAAACAGCCTACTTACACAATCAAGTCCTGTGTTTCATACCAGATGGCTTCTTCTGCCAGGACTGCTCTCTTTGCTTGTGCTAGGTTACTTGCAGGAATGCCATTTTTCCCTGTGCTAGTCCGAATTTTATGTCGTCCTTGTTTTCTCCGTCACGTGGTTTTACTATTAAGAATAACAGATCTCCTCCACTCATTACCTGCTTATTATTTGTACGTTATATGACATGATCCTCAGACGAAACACTCTTTTTAAGGACTAAGTTCATATTCTCAACTGTACATCAACTGTCTTTAAATGAAACAATAAAACTTAATTCTACGACATTAGCGTGACAGGCGAATTATCGTGTCATAAGTGTGTACTTAATGTGAATGTGGAGGAAAGTGGGGGAATTTGAATCACCTAAGACATTTTGACTACAATCTGTATTCTATAATATCGAGAGGCTCCAATTTTCTTATAGCGTTAGCACCATGTGTTTACTGTAACCGCACCGGGTAAAATGTCGCAGAAAGAGTGATAAATTGACGCAAGGAGAGGAATAAGGTATTTAACTCCGCACATCTTGCAATAGAAAATATATGTATGAATATTACACTGATTAAACAAAATACTGAACAACATAGTTTACAGAAAGACGACAGCAAAAATATCTTCCTCATTAGCTATGGAGTAGATAAAACAAAATAATAATTTCCGTATAAAACTACGAGAAAAGTGAAAAAAGAAGAATCGATTATCAGCGTATTCAGTGACTGGTCTCTTGCATATCTATAATACAACTAACGCTTCTTCAGATAGGAGTCATAACCACGGCTACAGTTTTCAGTACAGGCCCAACCACTACATTCAGAATGACATCAAAAAGCACAAGTAATACACCGGTACAATTCCTGGCCATCTCTTCCGAATTCACCACACACTACGGACAGATCCTTGCCTATGGCAAGTTGCGTTGGATGGCGCTCTGTCGAATAGAAGTCCCATTATGAACGGAATTGACGGCATTTCTTATTTCAACCTTCTTCCAAGAACCTCTCTCTGTGTTTTAGGGATGTACGTCGTAGGCATCCGGGCAGAGGACTCCGTGAGTCCAATTACCCCAAAAAACATGACTTAAGTGAAGCTGTAGTTCCCTATTCGTGCTTTGCTTAAGAGAAATAATAATTATATAATAGTGAGAATGTCCAGAGGTAGGCGTAACAACAAGAGCTTGGGCTTTAACACAACAACAAATACCTTATTCCTTAAAACCTGGAAATCAAATATTAGAAGAAATAAAGACAAAACACACTCTTCTTCCTTGTGCCGATAACTGGCAAGTAACTGTTCCCGCGTTCTGCGTTCTTATTTGTTCACTGAGCACCAGATGGCGGCACCGATAAGACTTTTTCGCATAGTTAGAGACTCCCCCACTCTACCCTAATTGTAAGTAATAAGATATTGCGTTATTGAGTACCCAGCGACTGGATTACTTTAATCTTCATGTAAGACTACATTTTTGTGTCATTCCTGAAGATGCAGTGCAGTTCCGAAACGCACAAGGCACGTAAAAAAAACAGTAAAGATGTATTGTGTTTAGTAATGATTTCCACCACTCCTAAATGGAGTCTACACCAGACGGCTTAATTGTAACTAGATTAGCATGTTGTATTTGCGAAATACACTCTATTGAAACACTGACAAGAAAGTAAGCTGCTAATGACACCTAGCTACAAAATCGCAGGAAGAAGCGCTCTCAAGAAATTACGTTAACTGTACTAGCAACGATTGTCACTCATAAATCTTGTATTCCGATATCTGTAGGATTAATTATACGTTGGTAGTTATTTAGTTACTTTTACGTTGCATGGATCATAAATGTGATGTCTTGGTATGATATGGTGCATGTTGACCATTTACATGGTTGCCTTAGGGCTCCGTTTCTTCTACGAACATTGATTTAAACTTTACTTCGTTCAGTGTCTCCCACTACGTTATTAACTATTCATAACTGTATCTGCGAATTATTTGTCAAAGACCTATGATCTGAACTTGTGTTTCAAGCTAATTTTGAGACTTTTATCCATTGTGGATGTGGAACACTGCGACTGTGGTGTGAAAAGGTTTTCAGAAATTACTGCAACCAGTCGCCTTTTATGTAGATGTATTTTATTTAACCATGACCGGTTTCGAGCTGCCTAGCAACTCATCATCAGATGGTATATACATTTAGTGCTTTTTTGTACCCATTGTGTGGGTGGTTGAGTATCTGTGGAGATAAATCTTTCTGCAGGTATATATATATCTCTTTTAGGACGTATTTTTGAAACCATTGTGTCTTGTTTTTCACAATTTCACAAGTTAAAACTTTCACTAGATGTATATTACTTTTATGAGGCACTGTTGGAAACATATATCTTGTTTTTCGTAAACATCGCTGAACACACTGAAGTAATATACATCTAGTGAAAGTTTTAACTTGTGAAATTGTGAAAAACAAGACACAATGGTTTCAAAAATACGTCCTAAAAGAGATATATATATACCTGCAGAAAGATTTATCTCCACAGATACTCAACCACCCACACAATGGGTACAAAAAAGCACTAAATGTATATACCATCTGATGATGAGTTGCTAGGCAGCTCGAAACCGGTCATGGTTAAATAAAATACATCTACATAAAAGGCGACTGGTTGCAGTAATTTCTGAAAACCTTTTCAAGCTAATTTTGTTATATATTAAATTCTTTACAATACTTGGTAAGCGGTTATATATTTTTATGGCTGAACACACTACATATATACTATACTGTCACTTGGTAAGTGGTTAGATATTTTTATGGCTGAATACTTTGCTACTATTAGCTGTTATCAGAAAATCCCCCACATGACTGGAGGTGATGATATTTCAGACTTTTCGTCCTTGTAACACTACAGAGCCAAGATCATCTTCGTAGTTTGTAGGATTGGACTGTAGGCGATTAGATCAGGAAGTTGGTGAAACAAGACTTTTGGATTCAGAATCCCAACTAGAAGACCACAATGAGCCGCTATTTGACGTTTGTCCGCTAAGGCGAAGCTCCGACCACTTCCCTCTGAACTACTGGGTGCGTAGACTGCCTCACTAAGCTTACTCGCGGAACTGTGCTCGCCGCTGAACTATGCAGGGCAATCGGACGACCTGCTCTGTACCGACTAAGTTTAACTGTTTCCACAGCTGCAGACATTCCACTGACATAACTCTCCTCGTCCTATGGATGGTAGGTTGCTGGGCTATGAGTGGTGGTCGAAAAATGTACAGGGTGAGCATCAAGTGTATTCCCGATTATAAACAAATTTTTCTAAGGACCCATGCTAGATGCAACTATACGGTTCGTTGCAAATGGTAGCTTAATTCATAAAGCTTACGAAATACCCACGCGGTTTGCAAATCGTAAGCGATCAAGAACCGTTTTCATTGCTGGGGTATCTGGCCCAGAATCTCCTGCCAACGTCAGAAGCACCCTTAACGCTCACCACTGATAAGTCGCCCAACGGACTAAATAATGATAGCAATCCAATTTTAGCCCCAAGCAGTGACCTTGAGTTTCGACTAACAAGGAAATTAATAAATTCATAAATGATAATATAAAACATATGAATACAGACAAATAGAACATTAAGCTTTTGCATATCTGTCCTTCTGACTGAGGGTTTGAAGGACTTCGACCGTTCAGTTATGCAATAAAATGGAACACTTAAAGCTGTCCTTTGGATTTTATTTGTTACATGGCTACCAGTTTCGGTGATCCAATACGCCACTTTCAGGCCTTAACTGACGCTGAGGGTTCAAATGGTTCAAATGGCTCTGAGCACTATGGGACTTAACATCTAAGGTCATCAGTCCCCTAGAACTTAGAACTACTTAAACCTAACTAACCTAAGGACATCACACAACACCCAGCCATCACGAGGCAGAGAAAATCCCTAACCCCGCCGGGAATCGAACCTGGGAACCCGGGGACGCTGAGGGGTTAACTATTCTATACGATATTCATCAGTGGCCAACATCTATGAACTGGTTTTCATAGACAGTAAAAACGATATTGTGTCTCCAAATCGGTAGTTGATGGGTGTAGAGACAATATCGTAGATACAATCTGTGGAAACCAGTTCATAGATGTTGACCACTGATGGAATAGTGTATACGATTAGAGTTAAGCACCTCGGCGTCTGTTAAGGCCTGGAGATGGTCTATTGGACGTAATAAATAACATCGAAATGGCGGCTGTACGTGTTCCATGTTATTACATAATTAGAACATTGGTCAAAAATCAGTTCAGTCACAGATGATATTAACAGTTGGCATAATTATTAAAGGGGTATGGGATGGTTAAACGGAGTCAACTTCTCGCACAAAATATTGGCAACAAGCGCTCTATGGCTAATATATGTGCAATTGACAGAGATCGCGAACATCCGACTAGATGTTCAATACGACACACGTTCGCTGAAATACGTGAAACGACACATTTTGCTTGGTTCACAACAATAATAATATAAGATTGTCTCTTATAGTATTGAATTCCCAACGACGCGAACGCAATAACTCAGGCGGCTGCTCCGCCACCTTTCACATGACGCAGCCCTCCCATGGGCGCCGCATAACCCCATGTCGAGAGTTGACAGTAATAAAAAAACATTATAAATAGGTGGTGTATAGATTTAGTTGTTGTTATTACGATAGTATTGAAGTATTATTTGTGTGTCTGCATCGCATGTCCTTCCCCTCTTATCCCGGAGCGTAGTCAGTTGTAGTATAATATATTTGTCCAATGAATACCCGTTTATCATCTGTATTTGTTCTTGGTGTAGCATAATTAATGGCTAGTAGTGTATAGCACCGCGCCAAAACTCCCTCCCACACACGGCATGTTTTCCCAAAAGGAAAGCTTGCCGCCGAATACTGGATACCTCTGCAACGAATAATGACGTAACAGCGACCCTCCAACAGCGCCGCGATACCACCCCATCCTCCACCTTCGTGAACGTTGTGGCAGGCCTTTGGCTCCTGTGCTACCCTGTCGTCAGAGAAACCCTCAAGAGTTTCTCCTCGGTGGCAGACAGTGCTGTTCTCCCCAGAGCGATAGTTTCAGAAGGCGCCAGTCCGTCGCACGCTCGGTACGCAAAGGGCGATTCAGTGCCCCGTGGCGCCCCGGCATCCGGCCTACCAGACATCTGAACACATCAAAGGGGAGGGATGCCGCCACCGTCCACAATGCGGTGCGGCCCCTGCTGTGTCACAGAGAGGATCAGCCCTCCACAAACTGACAGTCCCTCCATCGGTCGCCGGCCGTAGTGGCCGAGCGGTTCTAGGCGCTACAGTCTGGAACCGCACGACCGTTACGGTCGCAGGTTCGAATCCTGCCTCGGGCATGGATGTGTGTGATGTCCTTAGGTTAGTTAGGTTTAAGTAGTTCTAAGTTCTAGGGGACTGATGACCACAGCAGTTAAGCCCCATAGTGCTCAGAGCCATTTGAACCATTTGAGCCTCCATCGGTCGATATCTTGACCAGGGGCAATGTCGCACAGCGCGATAGACGCTTCTCCCAGGCTCACTCCCCTGTTACCAGTGGCTCCAACTATCAATCCGAGCGGTCAACAAACTCTGCCGTTCCATGTTACACATCCATTTAATTGCCCCAGTGGGTCAGTAGGTAACTGAGGTGGCTACGATGCCTCCGTACTGATCATTTATCATAGACAAAAAAATGGTTCAAATGGCTCTGAGCACTATGGGACTCAACATGTTAGGTCATCAGTCCCCTAGACCTAGAACTACTTAAACCTAAGGACATCACACACATCCAAGCCCGAGGCAGGATTCGAACCTGCGACCGTAGCAGCAGCGCGGTTCCGGACTGCAGTGCCTAGAACCGCTTAGCCACCGCGGCCGTCTATCATACACAAAAGAACGCGAGCGCAAATGCGTAGCTACCGTTGAAGAACTTTTTTAATACTCTTTCGCATTTCCTCCGGGAAGCTATTCGCCGAGTTGTTGACTAAGGTGACAAGTAATTAACACTCTTGCAATAACACTCATTGTATATAGATAATGAACCAAGTCAATATTGAGCCGCGCGTGACTTGTGTTCTCACCATCATGTATGTTACATCTTGTTTTTAACCTACTTCCACGTCACTAGGTTGATTTGAATTACTACTGTTGTAGTAAAAAAAAATGTGTGAAATGTTATGGGACTTAACTGCAAAGGTCATCAGTCCCTAAGCTGACACACTACTTAACCTAAATTATCCTAAGGACAAACACACACACCCATGCCCGAGGGAGGACTCGAACCTCCGCTGGGACCAGCCGCACAGTCCAAGACAGCAGCGCCGTAGACCGCACGGCTAATCAAGCGCGGCTACTGTTGTAATATTTCTGGCTTATTCAGCCATCATATTAGGCTCCAGGAAGCTATTCCCAGGACAGTGGAGATGCAAGAAGCATAGAGATGACGCAATGTGGGATGAGGTACCGGTGACAGATGTTAGATTCGGTACCATTCCCGTGAGAAAGACCGCCTGCATTATGCTGCTGCTCTGTGATTGGCTGCTCTGTTCGGCGGTAGGGCGCCAAAAACTTCATTTTTTAAAATAAACATCTCTAAACAGCCAGCTATCAATCAGTCATTTCAAAATTACTAAAATCAAAGTATTACTGAAACAAAAGACTGCCGATATTACTGCCGATCCACTTCGGTGGCGTTCGGGTCACGCCTTGCTGGCTTGGCGCGCGAAGTGTCTCAGGCAGTCCGGCTCTCCAGTTATGACTGTTCCAGTAGACAGACATGTTGTCTGTTATAGCAGTATTTGTTTCATGCAGTTTTATTTACTACGGTTCCGACCGTCGCTAGGTACATACATGTTGTCTGTAATAGTATTTGATTCATGTACATTTATTCTCCAGTTCTGACGGTTCCAGTAGACAGACATGATGTCTGTGGCAGGTTGTATTTCATGTTGTTTTAGACAGATACAATGACTGTGGAAAGATATGTTCAATATGTCGTGATCAAGAATAGTTTCTCGTGTCTATAACAAAAAAACGCGAGTGGCATCCCAAATGAGTTACAGTTTATTCGTAGCAGCAGTTCCTTGCAAAGTTAATTTCAGCCCCAAGAAAATGAATCCACGACCTGCGTGCTGTTTTCTGCGCTGGGGACATCATCATCATGAAGACAGCCGGTTAGTGTAGCGTACAAGAACTTATGTACTCCACACAGGGCAGTGGAAACAACTAGGCACCTCACGTGTACTGCATGCACAGTACAATTGTGCTCAGTGACACGTCATCTGCAGTAATGCAGAGGAGGTAAAGAAGGATGAAAGTATTAACACTATCTCACTTTTATTCCTTTTTTCCTTGCCGTACTGTCACTGAATTACCGCCTTGCCTGACCGTGAGCGGTGTTAGTAGCGCGTATCGATATATCCCCTCTCGTATCTTTGCTTAACTGCTATTACTTACCGGGCGTTGTCGGTCGTTAGTGTGTTCGGGCCTGCCAGTCGGGGAGTTGCAATGCGGCAGTAGTGCAGTCGGGTTGGAGCAGCTGTGAGGTCTGCGTCGACATGGCTCGCCCGACCATTGCCGCCACGAATCACTTGAGCCGGGCCACGGTCTTGGTTGATCGTCCGGTCGGTCGTTCTACCGGACTGGGCGTTTTAGCTCGCCGATCGTTCATGAGTCGGCTGTTTGTGTGTGCATCGACTCCAGATTGTCTTCGTGTGTGTTTAGTTAGTGTTGGGTATCGTTCAGGTCTTCGTGCAAGTGTTTGTCAAGTTGTGTGTGTAATTGGCGTTACTACCACTGACGACTATTATAGATGTTGTCGGCATTCCGAGAGCAGTCGGTCGGTTGCTGCGGACCAGGGAGGATATCTCCGCGCGGTGCAGTCGGCTGGTTCCGCTGCCGGTCCCTGCGCAGTGTCGGGGGCGTGTGTGGAGCTGTCCATTCGCTACGAGCTTCGTGGTTCACAGACCCAGGACGTCAAAGATGAGCAGTGGTTTCAACTACCCAAGCCACGTCCATTCATGTTGCGGTTCGTTTCGGTTGTTCGCTGTTGGGGAGGTTTTCCCGTGAGCAACAAAAAATTGGTTCAAATGGCTCTGAGGACTATGGGACTTATCTTCTGAGGTCATAAATCCGCTAGAACGTAGAACTACTTAAACCTAACTAGCCTAAGGACATCACACACATCCATGCCCGAGGCAGGATTCGTACCTGTGACCGTAGCGGTCGCGTGGTTCCAGAGTGTAGCGCCTGGAACCACTCGGCCACCTTGGCCGGCTGTGAGCAACACTGTTTCTATTGCTGAATCTGAGCCGCCATCCGGTGCAATTAGCTATTTTGGTTGACTACAATTCGAGTGCACCAGCGGAATTTTCTGCCTTGTGGCCGATAGTGTTCCGGCTACCTGCCCTGGCCAATCACGTTATTTCAGGCAGCGTCCTTTCCTCACCTGTTGTCGCTTTCCATCATGGTGTGTAATTTTGACAGCTAATACAGACTCCATTGTGGATTATCACTTTTTTAGCCTTTTCTGTTTGAGTTCTCATGTACTGATCGATAAGAAGCAAGTTGTTGTGTCGGTCGGTCAGTGGCTGTCCCTTGGTTGCGTTCCGACGGATCAAATGTAGTTGGGCTCACCACCTGTCTTGCCTAAGTGAACGAGGGCAGACCGACGTCCCTGGAGGCTCCTGAGTGCCGTTCTCTTTATTGTCTTATCCACCAGTGTTTAATTACTTGTTTTCAGCTACTTATGATTAAGGCTTAAGGCTATTTTTTTATTTTCCTTAAAAACTTTGCTAAATTAATTGCAGGCTTTTAGTCTTGCAACCTTGTTCTTAAAATTAACTTTCAAGCTTAAACATTGCGGGCTTCTGCCGGTAATATATTTTAAAATTTTGAAACTTAATTGTGGCCCTCATCCCGTGGTATTTCACCTTCTATATGTTTGTTCTATCTCCTTTGTCTTGAGACTTTCCACTTAGCCGTGAAATACGTTTTTTAAAAACTATTTTATTTGCATTTTCTAAATTGCATTTTTATCTTGTTGATTTTTAAGATTTCTTGTTTTTAACCATTATGGCCTTCTGTCTTAAAAGGTCTATGGTAATATATTCTAAAATTTTGAAACTTAATTGTGGCCTTCAGCCATTTGTATTGGACCTTGCATATGTTTGTTCTATTTACTTTAGTTTGAGGCTTTCCACATAGCTCTGATAGATTTTTTATTGTTTTGATATTTTAATTGGATTTTAATCTTGTTGATTGTTTTAAGATTTCTTGTTTGGAGGCCTTCAGACGTCCAAGAGTTGCATTTGGTAAAGGTCCGGCTGTGTGCCGCTTTGGTTGCAAATGTGTTATTTAATTAAAACATATTACAATTAGAAGGTGGAACTGACCCCAAACTTATTTGGCCACGTTCAGAATCCTAATTACCTGTTCTCCCAGCGGGTTTGCGGGCGTTTCAAGTATAGTTCGAAGACGAGGGCCCACACAAGAAATAAACTGTGGCCGCACGGGATAGCCGTGAGGTGTTAGGCACCTTGCCACGGTTCGCGCGGCTCCCCCCGTCGGAGGTTCGAGTCCTCCCTCGGGCTTGGGAGTGAGTGTTGTACTTAACGTGAGTTAGTTTAAGTCGGTTTAAGTAGTGTGTGTAAGCCTAGGGACCGATGACCTCAGCAGTTTGGTCACGTAGGAAGTTACCACCAATTTCCAAATTAGACCCCTCTGTGACGATCGAAAAATACAACGGATGTGATGATCTATAGCTACACGTAAAAAGTGCTCACGTGGACGAAATATCGATAGTCAGTAGACACGTGACCTCACGGGCACAAGTACCTCCTTCACAACTGTTGGGAAATTTACCATGATCTGCACGCCACGTGGTAGCTACTCTTACGTCCCCGGACGCCGTTGCGGCCGCAGGAGGATTGGCGTTAAAGAACACAGCAGTGTCTTGGTAAACAGGTGCTTGAGGTAACGCAGGGGTCGCGTGTGGTCCGTGTAGCGTATCCACAAACTCCGTGGCCGAATACGCAGGGGCTCGCCCTGTATTTATTACACTTGGTTTGTTGCCAGTAGAACTTCTAGGCGATATTCACTTTTATTAAAAATCATGGTCAAACCTTCAACTGCCAGTAGAACTTCTAGGCGATATTCAGTCATATTAAAAATCTTGGTCAAACCTCCAACTGTCATTTATTTTGCACAATTCGCTACTTGTTTCGGTAAATGACCATTATGAAGCTTAGCTGGCATAAACGGCAATAAAGTTCTAGTATAATCTGAACTTTCCTGCCTTTTATTCCAGCTAAATTAGACACTGGTCATTGACCAGCACAGTACCATCATTAGAACTTCCCTGCCATTGACGCCAGTTAAGCTTGATACTGGTCATTGGTCGGAACCAGCAGGGAACTTCACAAAATAAGTGACAGCTGACGGTTCCACCATAAGTTTTGACTATTATTTGGGAGACGAATATCCCCACCTACAGATATACAAAAAGATAGTTTCTATCCACGTCTTTATTAACAACTCTTGCGTCACCTCCTCCACAGTATCTTGCAATCGTGCCGTAAGAGATTGCTCATCAGGAACTGATGAACTGAATACTTCATCCTCAACGCAGCCCCACAAAGTTAAGAGATTCCTGAACAAAACAGTGCCGATTGCGAAAGTATTTAACATCAGTTACGCGTTTCAACATCAGATTGTGTAAAGGTAGCTTGATACGTAACCCATGAATCATAAAGTCACATATAATGTAAAATAGAAACCAAGTAACCGGATATATGATCTATCCGTGGTGAAACATCTAAACAGTGATTATATATCTGGTTACCTTATATTATGTGTGTTTTTACGACTGATGGGTCATTTACCCAATCTGATGATGCCTCCAAAGAAAGAAACGCGTCACTGACATTAAGTAATTTCGCAAAAGAGACTGTTTTTGTTCTGAAACACTTTTAAGCCGGTTGCTGTAACAGCCTGCCATGATGAAATGGGAAATTTTTCTTAAAGCGAGAGTAGTTACTTTGGTGAACGTGGTGGCCACCTTGTCTACTGATCCACCCAAGAACTGGCGAAGAATTAATCCCCAGTGTGGCGGTGCACCACTTGCTGAAACACTATCCACGATTGAAATTTCTGTAGCTGAAGTGTAGCACAAAGTCCCAATATGTCCAGGACAAGTACAGATCTCAATGAAAAAAGAGGCCAATAGATGTGTTGTGTGTAGTCACACCACACTTCCACGTCGCGGCGCTGTCTAGCGATATGTAGATTCGCCGACGCCCCCCCCCCCCTTTTAGCATCCCGGTAATTATTAAGGTAGTAATCCCCTGCGTCAATTTGTTTCAGCATTTTGCAGCACGATCAGCAGGTATGCACCTATCATCTGGCTGCAGAGGTTGCAGGGGTTGCACCTTGAAAGCAAGGGTATGCAGCTCAAAGTATAAAATCCCCCACAGTACCCTGGCTCTTCCTCTGGAAACACAACGCTTCCATTTCCTCGTACAGCGCCGACGCCTAAGAGAAAAACAGGCTGTGGCACGTACGTCAAAGCCCTTGACACTACAGGTCTTACGAGTGCCAGAAGCAATCTCCAGTGGGGAGTGGTGGATTATTTCAGAGGAGTTTAATAATTCTTGACTGCCCGTTTAAATGCATTCAAGCTCTTAATAGCACGTGACCGAGCGAGGTGGCGCAGTGGTTAGACACTGGACTCGCATTCGGAAGGACGACGGTTCAATCCCGCGCCCGGCCATCCTGATTTAGGTTTTCCGTGATTTCCCTAAATCACTCCAGGCAAATGCCGGGATGGTTCCTCTGAAAGGGCACGGCCGACTTCCTTCCCCATCCTTCCCTAATCCGATGAGACCGATGACCACGCTGTCTGGTCTCCTTCCCCAAACCAACCAACCATCTTAATAGCACGTGACAAAGTTAAGGCCTTTGCATAATGTCTGTAGGGATACCACAATAACATTTTTATGCATTGTTACTTATAATCCGTCTTGATTGAAAAATATTTATTCAAATGACCGGTTTCGGTTCTTATAGAACCATCTTCAGATCTGCAAAATTTCAGTTACAGGAGTAACCCGTCCACACTCAGCAACCTTCACATGCTGCGTCACATGTTGCTGAGTGCGGACGGGTTACTCCTGTAACCAAAATTTGCAGATCTGAAGATGGCTCCAGAGAGACAGAAACCGGTCATGTGGTTAAATATTTTGCAGTCGAGATGGATTATACGTAACACTGCCAAGTTAAGACCGTTAGTGGGTACATTTTCAATCACATATTGATTTCCCATGAACCCGGCATGGGGCTGAGTTTCGCGAAATGTGGCGGCAAGCCGAGAAGTGTGACGTCAGAAGTTCGTTGCAGTATCCGTATTTCTCGTGGGCTCCACTCCAGGTCTACAGCTTCTGCCTTCCCACCAACACTGCCAGTCTCCTTAAGCTCTCCACGCGGTCATTTGATGCTCATCACGCCTGCCAGATATCTACCACAGGCACTTCGAAACTGTTGCTGAATTGCAATAGGCGACCACTTTTCAAGTGACCACAAGACTCTTTGCACTTTCTCCAGCACATACCTAATTGTGATGCAAGCACTTATAAATTACGCCACCTGTGACTAGAGAGTGAGCTGTTTAGGTGTGCCTGTAAATACTCCATTACTTAAGCTACCATTCGCAAAAACCGGGTGTCTCTGTTTACTATAGAAATAATTTCTTGTAATAACGGAAGCAACATGGTCACAACAAGCTGGGGTCAAAAAGATTCCTTTCAAAGGCCTTACAGTCCAGAATCAGTTTGCCAATCAAACAAATTCACCATGAGCACTGAGGCAATCATTCCACTGACGCGCCACACTGAAAATACCCATTTGGTAAAACAAACTGTCCTGCTGCATTAAGACGTCCGTAACTGCGTGCTGCACATTCTCATGTGACAGGAATCGTCGACCCTCTTAGGCCTTTTTTGAAGGGATCAGACGCGTTATAATCACTTGGGGAAAGATGAGGACTATAGGGCAGATGCTCGAGAGTCTACCACTTGAGTTGGCATAACATCTGCTTTACACCATTTCCAATATGGGGTCATTTATTATCATGTAGCAGCAAGGAAGTTGGTGCACAATTCCACAATGGTGGTTTCCAAGAGATATGCTGCCCCACACACATTACTGATTCTGCAGTGGATGTCTACCACTGTTTGCCCTTCGGCAGTCAAGAAAAGAATAACGGCATTTTCGTCATGCTTGGACACGTTGGAAAAAGGGTCGCCATAGTTCACACTATTGGTTCTGCTGCGGATGTCTACTGCTATTTGCCTTCGGCAGCAAAGGGAAGAATAACAGCACGGTGGTTGTTTGGAGACGATTCAAAATAGGGTCGCCATAATTCACATTATTGCTTCTGCAGTGGATGTTGAAAGGCCCCCTGGGATGAAATAAGAATGACACTGCTGAAAAGCTCTTACGTTATTTGATTTTTAACATATGAGCAGAACTGATCGTACTCAGACATTTCTCTCTTATTTTGATCATCACTAATCTGACACACAATATTTTTACCGCAAAGCAATCTGGCTTTCAATAATCCCCGACGAACAATAACCTATACCTTTCATGACTCACTTACCTCACAAAATCTTCATTACTCGAACTATTGCAATACAGCGAGCGCCAATACTGCCAGCCAAATAAAAGTTTCTAACTAACAAGGCACTAATTACGGATCGGCATAGTTAGCAAATGAAAGAATTTGATAGAGAACAAACAATGTATTTACCACAATAGTGTTCAAAAATCAACATATGTATATCTATCAATTCATGACATCCATCCTCACAAATTTCCTTTTTGTGGCGGACACACGTCCAGATCGTCCACTTACAGTAACATCTCAAAACTCTGACATCTCTCTCCACACATCCAATCCACCACTGCTGGAAGCTCACCTCCAACTGCACGACTCTACGCACTGTTCACATTCAGCTGCCCAACACTACAGTAGCGAATATTCCAACAACACCAACCAGCCACAGACTGCACATAGCACAGTCACTGATTTTCATACAGAGCTCTACGTTTCGTTACTAACATAAAAACCTGAACAGATTACTTACAAAGTCTACTCCTGTTTATCATTTGGCAGCAAATGAAAGAATAATAGCACGTTGGTCATGTTTGGACACATTGGAAATAGGGTCGCCATGTTCACATTATTGATTCTGCTGTGGATGTCTACCACTGTTTGTCCTTCGATAGCCAAGAATGACAGCATGTTGGTCGCTTTTGGACATGTTGGAAACAGGGTTGCCATATTCACATTATTGATCCAGCACTTTATGTCCACCACTCTTTATCCTTTGGCAACAAATGATAAACAACACATTGGTCGTTTTTGGATACATTGGAAATAGGGCCACCATAGTTCACATTGCCGCATTTAGCGCACGCTCGTCAGAAAGATACAAATGCCACACTCTTCCCTTGCCTGTATCTGTGCTCACACACCCACATCGGAGTCTTACTATACTGCGTATAGGCAGCAGCGACGCCGTCAGACGGAAAGTTTGATCGCCTCCTGCATCTAGATACTAGTGTACGTAGGCACACTGGACGATTTTTTGCTGTCACATCAATGACTTTTATACTCACTTTAAGCAATACACCCCAGAGGCTGCCTTAAGCAGTTTCCACCGTTTGCTACAATTTTCCTGTTCTGCACAGGAGACTGTGTTTTGCACAGCATTTGTAAATATTTCGCGTCCTAATATGTAAGTTATGTATAATACTTTAAACCTATTTGGAATATATTGTCGATTCTTCAGGTACAGAATTTTACGGGAAATAAAATACTGAAAATTTTTAGAATTACTTAAATAAATTGTGAGCAGTGAAGGTACAAATAATCCCTCATACTAAATCTCGCACCTTGAGGTTTTCTGTCATGGACAATGTGATACTCGCAAATGAACTGAGTTTACGATTTTCCAGCAGCTGAAACCGAAAATTTGTCCTGGGTTCGAGTAGCTTCCTTTTCAGAATGTTTTGAAATTACAACTGGTTTTGGACAGCGCTTCTTCTTCACTTGATTTCACTTGCTGATTACTAATGTGAGCCGGCCGCGGTGGTCTAGCGGTTCTAGGCGCGCAGTGCGGAACCGCGCGACTGCTACGGTCGCAGGTTCGAATCCTGCCTCGGGCATGGATGTGAGTGATGTCCTTAGGTTAGTTAGGTTTAAGTAGTTCTAAGTTCTAGGGGACTGATGACCACAGCTGTTAAGTCCCATAGTGCTCTGAACCATTTGAACCATACTAATGTGAAGGAGGGTAATAATATGACCCATAGGCTATTAAATACAGTACTGACAAGGTATCTTCGACTGCAATAGTTTGAAATTAGATTACAATATTTGTTCCTTGATATGTGATCGCCTTGTACCATGGAACAGTTGTTCTGATTTGGAAAAAAATCATATTTTTCCACAGTAATTTTTGTAATTTCATAAAAACTCTGCAGCACATAAAAAGTGAACACCATGTTTAAAAACGGAGTAAGAAACTATATCAAACTTGTATTACGGGGCGGGCTGGAGTCGAAAGTCTGAAAAGTGTGCGGAACTAACTTGTCTCATTCACAAGTTATTGCGTTCATAGGGATGCAACAGCTAAAAAAAAATTGCTAATGCACACATCAAATAAAGTTCTGCAGCACCCAAGTTCTCAGAACTTCTGAAGATAGAAGTTGACTGACGATGTTGTATCACGGACAAACTCCCTCTGACTGTTCAGAGATGTCACTAAAGCAGCCCAAAGACGTAAACGACAATGAATGAGCAGCCCCTATTCGACAGAGTGGGTCCGACAGCCGAACCGTTCCAGCCATTCGACCAGTAAAGAAGTACACGGCTCGTGTTGTCTGTAGTTCAACCATGCCAGTACCGCGGTTATATCGCGTCCGCATTGTTACTTTGTGCCAGGTAGGGCTCTCAATAAGGGAAGGGTCCAGGCGTCTCGGAGTGAACCAAAGCGATGTTGTTCGGACGTGGAGGAGACACAGAGAGACAGGAACTGCGGATGACATTTCACACTAAGGCCGCCCAAGGTCTGCTACTGCAGTGGATGACCGCTGCCTACGGATTATGGCTCGGAGGATCCCTGACAGCAACGCCACCATGTTGAATAATGCTTATCATGCAGCCACAGGACATGGTGTTACGACGCAAACAGTACGCATTGGGGCGCATGGTGTGCAACTTCACTCCCGACGTCCATGGCGAGGCCCATCTTTGAAACCACGACACCATGCAGCGCGGTACAGATGGGCCCAAAAACATGCCGAATGGATCGCTCAGGATTGGCATCACGTTCTCTTCACCCATGAGTATCGCATATGCCTTCGAATAGGCAATATTCGGAGACGTGTTTAGAACCAACACGGTCAGGCTGAATGCCTTACACACACTGAGCAGCGAGTGCAGCAAGGTGGAGGTTCCCTGCTATTTTGGGGTGGCATTATCTGGGGCCTACGTACGCCGCTGGTTGTCATGGAAGGCGCCGTAACGGGTGTACGATACATGAGTGCCAGCCTCCGAGCGATAGTGCAACCATATCGGCAGCATAATGGCGTGACATTCGTCTTCATGGACGACAATTTGCGCGCCCACAGAGCACGTATTGTGAATGACGTCCTTCAGGATAACGACATCGTTCGACTAGAGTGGCCAGCATGTGCTCCAGACATGAACACTATCGAACATGACTGGGATAGTTTGAAAAGGGCTGTTTATGGACGACATGATCCACCAACCACTCTGAGTGATCTACGCGTAATCGCCGTTGACGAGTGGAACAATCTGGACCAACACTGCCCTGATGAACTTGTGGATAGTATGCCACAACGAATACAGGCATGCATCAATACTAGAAGGCGTGCTATGGGTATTAGTGGTACCGGTGTGTACAGCAATCTTGACCATCACTTCTGAATGTCTCGCTGTATGGTGGTACAAAATGCAGTGTGTGGCTTCCAAGAGCAATAAAAAGGACGGAAGTGATGTTTATGTTGATCTCTATTCCAATATTTTGTACAGGTTACGGAGTTCTCGAAATCGAGATGATGCAAGACTTTTTTTGATGTTTGTATTATGTGCCTTCAAACGGTTTGTTAAAAAGATCTTCTAGGTTGGTTGGATTCACAGTGAAAAAATGATTTCGAAACACCCCTAAAGCTATCTGAAAAGTCTTCATTCACTGTGAATCCCATAAATTCATAAGCCCCTTTCTTGTAAAAACCGGTTTGAGGGTTCTTGTATATTAACTAAATCACAGAGCCTCGAATGCTGGTTACGGCTGTTCCATAACTATGGAGTTTCGTACTGTCGCTCAGTCAACGAAATATGAGCTTACCTAGTAGTGGACCAGATTTGTAAATGGGTACAAGACTACCTTCCAGACAATACTAAACACGTCGTTTCTAATGGAAAAATAGAGACAGACGTAGAGAGAATTTTAGGAGAAGGTATTAGAGATGTTACTCGTTGCAATACGTAACTATAACTGTTTCTATAACGTTGGATGTCTAATGACACTGTTTGAAAATCACGTTGTTATCTCCAGGAAAGTTGCTACGTCAGACGACTGTAGCTAAATGCACGAAAAACTGCTTTGCACTAACGATTATTTTGTGGACTGGCTGTTTACCCTGAACATAAACAATTTTAACGTATTGCGAAAAAAAAAAGTGAAACGACGCACTACTGTTAGATTACAGAATTGGCGATGGATCACTGGAAACCATAACAACAGTAAAATATCCAGCAATAACAATGTGGAAGGTATAAAATGGGGTGAATTCGTAAAACAGTAGTATTGCTCATCAGTATGGGACCCTTACCAGGTTGGGTTAATGGAAGAGATAGACATGATCCAGCGAAAAGCAGCGCGATTCGTCATGGGGACATTTAGTCAGCGCGAGAGCGTTACGGAGATGCTGAACAAGCTCCAGTGGCGGACACTTCAAGAAAGGCGTTACGCAATACGGAGAGGTTTATTATCGAAATTACGAGAGAGCACATTCCGGGAAGAGATGGGCAACATATTACTACCGCCCACATATATCTCGCGTAATGATCACAACGAAAAGATCCGAGAAATTAGAGCAAATACGGAGACTTACAAGCAGTCGTTCTTCCCACGCACAATTCGTGAATGGAACAGGGAAGGGGGGATCAAATAGTGGTACAATAAGTACCCTCCGCCACGCACCGTAGGGTGGCTCGCGGAGTATAGATGTAGATGAAAAAGGAGACTCCGGGCTGAGATTCATTGTGAGACTCTTGGGAAATTATCAATGAAATAAGGGACTTACAAAACACTTATCCTACCGATTCTCGAGTATTGTTCATCAGTTAGCGCACTGTTTAAGTAGGATTAATTGGAGACGTGGAGAAGATCCCATGAAGCGTGGCGTTAGCACACTGGACTCGCATTCGGGAGGACGACGGTTCAATCCCGTCTCCGGCCATCCTGATTTAGGTTTTCCGTGATTTCCCTAAATCGCTTCAGGCAAATGCCGGGATGGTTCCTTTGAAAGGGCACGGCCGATTTTCTTCCCCATCCTTCCCTCACCCGAGCTTGCGCTCCGTCTCTAATGACCTCGTTGTCGACGGGACGTTAAACACTAATATCCTCCTCCTATGAAGCGTGGCGCATCTCGTGAGGAAATCGTGTACTCGGCACGAGGGTGTTGCGTATATGGTCAGTACACTGCAGTGGCATACGCCACGAATATGGGGTTGAGCACCGCGGATAAATTTTCTGTTGAAATCCCGACGGAGAGCGTTCCAGAAAGAATCGGGCAACGTATTACTGAACGATGAACCTCAGCATATTGACGTGTTCATAATGTTTCGACGTTCGACGTGACCGCCTTCTTCTGGTGCTGCGAGTTTTGCTGTCATACGCCCCCGCTCAAAAAATGGCTCTTAAGCACAATGGAACTTAACATCTGAGGTCTAGACTTACAACTATTTGAACTTAACTAACCTAAAGAGCCGGACGTAGTGGCCGAGCGGTTCTAGGCGCTACAGTCTGGAACAGAGCGACCACTACGGTCGCAGGTTCGAATCCTGCCTCGGGCATGGATGTGTGTGATGTCCTTAGGTTAGTTAGGTATAGTTAGTTTTAAGTTCTAGGCGACTGATGACCTCAGAAGTTAAGTCGTATTGTGCTCAGAGCCATTTGAACCTTTTAACCTAAAGACATCACACATATCTATGCCCGAGGCAAGACTTGAATCAGCGACCGTAGCAGCAGCGCGCTTCCGGACTGGAGCGCCTAGAACCGCTCTGCCAAAGCGGACGGCTGCGTCGCTGCTGCTTGGACCCTAACCATACGGCGCAACTGTTGTTCTTATTTCGCCGCTAATTTTAGGCAAGCTGGACTCGCGACGTTCACTAATCCCTTCGGTGCCTTTTGTTTATCAGAGCGCACAATGATATTCCGCGAAGCACACAAATCTCTCAGCATTTCCCACCTCTGTCTGATGTGATGGGTCCGCATCTCGTGGTCGTGCGGTAGCGTTCTCGCTTCCGACGCCCGGGTTCCCGGGTTCGATTCCCGGCGGGGTCAGGGATTTTCTCTGCCTCGTGATGACTGGGTGTTGTGTGATGTCCTTAGGTTAGTTAGGTTTAAGTACTTCTAAGTTCTAGGGGACTGAAGAGCATAGATGTTAAGTCCCATAGTGCTCAGAGCCATTTGAACCATATTTTGATGTGACGGTCAGTGAGATCCTAGCAAACTGAATGCTGGACCCGAACCTCCGTTTAAATTGAAACCTTCGTCCCTGTGTATTAGAATTTCCTTTTTCCGATAGTCACCTTAATTACGCGGCGCTTTAAAATTGCCGTCTGGACTAAGATACTGTACTCATTTTACCTTATTCAGTGACTATTTTCGAGGCAGTGCTTGGTCTCCATTTAATGTGATCTCGCCAAGATTAAAATAATGGTGACAGATAAAGCAAACAAACAAGAAAGAGCAAACGTTACAATGTATTCGTTGTTGTTGTTATGACCGTCTTCTGTCGAAGAGTGGTCTGTCGCAGCTCTCAACATTATTCTACTCAGTGCAGTCCTCCTCACCTACACTCATAATAAATCTGAGAAACTGTCGTGTTTCACTGTTCGTTTTTCGAACGCGGTTCTCCAAATCTCCACGACAGTATGACCATGGGATTTCGCAGATACCTTTAGCTTACCTTCGGGCACCGTAAGGGCTTTATTTCATGAAATTCAGGCCAAGGAAACAAAGGATATCGTGATTTAAAGTTTTCTCTAAAACCGTCCCATCTGTCGGTTTCTCTGTTTGAACACGCTGATCTCCAAAACTACTACATGAATTTTCATGGGCGTGTCACAGGTAGCTTGAGCAGTACTGGAAGCACCACGTACGCTTTATTAAATGGAAACCGGATCACAGGAAAATGGTATCGTGCCTTTAAATTTTATCTCAAAACGTCGTATCTATTTGTTTGTTTTAAGACGCTGATGTCCAACCGTACAACACTAATATTCATGGTGTTTAACATTTAACTTGATCATATCTTGAGGCACTATATGGGCTTTATTTCATGAAAACTACATCATTAATGAAAAGATATTGTTACCGAAATTTCTATTCAAACTAATATTATAAATGTGACTGGCTCGCTGAACCGATTACCATGAAATCTGGTGTAAAGATATCTTGATCCTGAAGAGGAATATGGGGTACTTTAAGAATTGTATAGTACAATATACTTACTCAGTTGAGGAATATTACGCGAGATAGGGGAAAATATTTAGCCTTTAATAGCTTTTACTTTTTTAATAGCTCTTACTTTTGACCTGTATCATATTTGTGAAGAAATCTTTATTGGTTGATACATACTGCGTGATGTGATTTCGTGTCATGAGCAGGAAGCCCATACAATCTTCATTGTATTTAGTTCATACTTTCACACTATTTGTTCCGTAATATAGTATGGTAGTAGATCATGTGTGGGGACAGCTGTGAGGGAGAGGGGGGGGGGGCGTACATCACGAGTGACTCTCACCGAAACAGGCAGACACGTGAGGCTAACTGACAACATCGCACTTACAGTTGCCTACTTACTGATCATCACTCACCATAAAATTCAAGACTGTCCTCTGAGAAATTTCCCTTGTGATACAGCATGGTTCCTGATGGTAACGGAGGGATCAGTAGACTATGTTTATAGCTGAATACTTGTTCATAGTTTGAGATAACAGTGATAGCATTTGCAAGCACTCTACCCATATACTGAACAAGAATCGTAATAAAGCTAGAGTGCAGCCGTGGGTAATAACCATTCTGTACGTAACAGCTGTGACATACATCCACGGAAACTTGCTTACGTGTCCATGTACAGTTTTTCTATTGCCTGTCCCACTTCACTCCATTAACAAACTGACCATTGTTTCATGCCTCGGCATGTAAACTGTCAACGTATCCCTTCTCTTAGTCAAGTAGCACGATAACTCTCTTGTCTCTCCAATTCTGTCCACTACCTACTCATTACTTACATCTTGTGGCGATCTAATCTTCAGCATTCTTCTGTAGCAGCAGATATCAAAATCTTCTATTCCCTTTTTGTTTGAGCCGCTTGACTTATATAAGGGGCTGCACTCCACACAAATATCTTCAGAGTAAACCTCGCCGGCCGCTGTGGCCGAGCGATTCTAGGCACTTCAGTCCGGGACCGTGCGACTACTATGGTCGCAGGTTCGAATTCTTCCTCGGGCATGGATGTCTGTGATGTCCTTCGTTAGTTAGGTTTAAGGAGTTCTAGGGGCTCATGACCTCAGATGTTAAGCCCAATAGTGCTCAGAGCCATTTGAACCAAGTAAACCTCATAACATTTAAATTTATATTGGATGGTAAATTCCTCTTTTGGGAAAATGCCTTTCCTGCTGTAGCCAATCTGAATTTTGAATTCTCTCTACTTCAGTTACTTTCCTGTCCAAATAGCAAAACGCCTCTACTACTTTAAATGTCTCATATCTTAATCTAACTCTCTCGGCATCTTCTTTTGTAATTCGAATATATTCCATTTGCCCTCGCTTTACTTTTGATGATGTTCTTGTTACAACTCTATTTCGATACACTACCATTTCGTTCAAATGCTCTTCCATCTTCTTTTCAGTCTGTCGCCAAACTGCAGGGTCATCGGCAAACACCGTTTCCTAAATTTTTCTCTCTGAACTTTAATTCGTTATCCAAATTTTACTTGACTTCCCTTACTGCTTGCTGTATAGACTGAACAACATGCGAGGCGCGTTTAATAAAGAATGCAACAAATGTTGTTTCTGGAAGCAGGTTGGTTTTATTCATTATTCCAATACGCCATATTATTCACGTCTCTTTTGGATGCGAAACAATATTTTTCAACATAATATCCGTTGTGTGTGACGACTCTACACCACCTTACTGGCGGAGAGGGGGGGGGGGGGGCGGCAGACCTATATGCCCAGGTCCAACAACTCTACTGGTGGACGTCGGAGATAACTTAATGTAGCGTCAGTAGACTCCATATCATCGATCGGCTGATTGCCGGGGAGTACATCCTTCATTGGTCCAAACACAGTCTGATGCTACGCAATATACACTACTGGCCATTAAAATTGCTACACCAAGTAGAAATGCAGATGATAAACCGGTATTGATTGGACAAGTATATTATACTAGAACTGACATGTGAGTATATTTTCACGCAATTTGCGTGCATAGATCATGAGAAATCAGTACCCAGAACAACTACTTCTGACCGTAATAACATCCTTGATACACCTGGGCTTTGAGCCAAACAGCTTGAATGGCGTGTACAGGTACAGCTGCCCATGCAGCTTCAACACGATACCACAGTTCAATTGGTGAGAGATCTGGAGTTTGTGCTGGCCAGGGCAGCAGTCGAACATTCTTTGTATCCAGAAACGCCTGTGCAGGACCTGCAACATGCGGTCGTGTATTATCCTGCTGAAATGTAGGGTTTCGCAGGAATTGAATGAAGGGGGAGAGCCAAGGGTCATAACACATCTGAAATGTAACGTCCACTGTTCAAAACGCCGTCAGTGCGAACAAGAGGTGGAACCCCATACCATCACGCCAGATGATACGCCAGTATGGCGATAACGAATACACGCTTCCAATGTGCGTTCACCGCGATGTCGCCAAACAAGGATGCGACCATCATGATGCTGTAAACAGAAACTGGATTCATCCGAAAAAATGAGTTTTTGCCATTCGTGCACCCAGATTCCTCGTTGAGTACATCATTGCAGGCGGTCCTGTCTGCGATGCATCAAGGGTAACCGCAGTCACGGTCCCCGAGCTGATAGTCCATGTAGCTGCAAACGTCGTCGAACTGTTCGTGCAAATAGTTGTTGTCTTGCAAACATCCCCATCTGTTGACTCAGAGATCGAGACGTGGCTGCACGATCCGGTACAGCCATGCGGATAAGGTGCCTGTCATCTCGACTGCTAGTGATACGAGGGCGTTGGGATCCAGCACGGCGTTCCGTATTACCCCCGTGGACCCACCGATTCCATATTCTGCTAACAGTCATTCGATCTCGAGCAACGCGAGCAGCAATGTCGCGATACGATAAACCGCAATCGCGATAGGCTACAATCCGACCTTTATCAAAGTCGGAAACGTGATGGTACGCATTTCTCCTCCTTACACGAGGCATCACAACAGCGTTTCACCAGGCAACGCCGTTCAACTGCTGTTTGTGTATGAGAAATCGGTTGGAAACTTTCCTCTTGTCAGCACTTTGTAGGTGTCGCCACCGGCGCCAACCTTGTGCTCTGAAAAGCTAATCATTTGCATATCACAACATCTTCTTCCTGTCAGTTAAAATTCGCGTCTGTAGCACGTCGTCTTTGTGGTGTAACAATTTTAACGGCCATTTGTGTAGGCTGTAGGGTGGATGAGGAAGATGAGGCAATTGAAGTTTTGGGAGGTCCTCCCAGGTATGCAGATTTGTGTTAGACCTTGCGTTATCATGGAGAAGGAGACGTGATCTGTCGGTCATCTGAAACAGATTGTGTGCACGTTCCAGCATTGTTGGAGGGACAGCTGTGTGTGGCCGGTAGGCTCGCCGGAGATCGAAATCAAGCGATACGTGACCCTGTTATGATAATGACAGGCACCTTGGCCAATAACTCGCCGCTTTTTCCTCGACTGCCAGGTCTCCGTAGACATTCTCCAAGCGTCTGTGCATATTTGCGATGCGATGCGATGTTCAGGTTCTCTGCGGAAAGGAACTCAGTGACTGCTTGGACGCACGTCTTTAAAGCCGCTACTTTCAAGGCTACGCATAGTGCCACCATCCACCGGATCTTCATGAAACTATTGGGGATGAAGCAGGAATATTCCACGATGTCTGCCAAACAAATTTAGCATTTTTCAGTGGAAACTGGCCGAGAAAGGAAAAGAGTCTTGCATTACTTACTGAACGCCCTTCATATTAACATGTTACAAACCTGTCTCACTCTCTTAATAGCCACTGCCTCCCTTCCATCTCTTTCATGTTGGTAACTGCAGTGTGTTTTCTCTACAAATTGAAAAATATATTATTTATACCAGTAGGTTACACTGCAACTCACACCCCCCAAATTCTATAAGTCCCTTCAGATCCTTCACCTTGCCTTCCATATACGCTTCCCGTCCCCCATGCAGATCCTCTATGACTTCATTCCTTTCCCCCACCTGCTCCTATTCCTCGAACGTATCCGCATACTCTACACCTCCCGCCGCCTTGATTCCCCTCACCCCCTGGTTGCTCCTCTCCTCTCCCATCCCCGCCCCCCTGCCATGTCTTCACAGTTGTGTCCCACCTACCCTCCATCTCTACACCCTTCATCTCCTTCCCCAAGGTGGCTTCCATCAACTCCCCCTCCCGGATGATGCCCTCTCTCCCTCCATTTATCCCTCCAATCAACTGTGATCCTGACTCCCCCTCCTTTCCTCTATCCTTTTCCCAGGCTCCCTCTCCCCCCCTTCCATCCTCTCTTTTCCCCACCTCCCCTCTCTCTGCCCCCTTCACTCCCCTGAGTCCTTTTGCATTTCCCTCCTCTGCCTTTTCCCACTCGCGTCTGCCCTGCCCCTCTCCCCCCTTAAGAGTCCTCTCCCTCCTTGGTTCCCCCCGTTTCGTTTTTTCCTCTCCTCCCTCCTTGCTTTTCCCCCTCCTCCAGGTCCACCCTCCCCCCGTCTCCATCTGCCTTTGGGTCGGGAGTGTCATCTTTGTGCCACCATTTTCGTGCAGTGTTTTACAGTGAGTGTTTTACATTGAGTGTTCCAGGTTATGTATTTTGGGAAGTATTGCGAACGGCCATCATACTGTCGCTGGGTGTGATTTTTTATCTCTTGCGAACAGAAACCAGACTGTCGCCATGTTTTTTAATTGTGTGTCTAATATGTTACTTGCCTGATTCCTGTGTAATTTTTTATCATTGCTTTCTGTTTTAACTTTCCGCATTTTTCCGCCATTTTACACTTTAAGTCACCGTTTTATCGCCTCTTTTTCTTGTTTTTCTTCTTCCGTTTTTAAAAAAGTTTGTAGGCTGTAGAGCAGCGTACTAAGCTGCTGCCAGCCCGCCCCCTTCGGGGGAAATTGAAAATGAATAAAGAAAAAAAAAACTGCAACTGACAAAAGAATAAGCTATTAAAATTGATATCCCTTAAAAGTAGTGCTCTACAATATCACTAGCATCAGAGAGTGAGAAGCAAATGTTAGAAGTAACTCAGGATTTGATAAGAAGCTGGGGAGGAATGTTGTGGATGAATTTGTTAAAAGTAGGGAAGGAAGCTTCGCGTCTCCCCCTCAGAGTAAAGTGACTGGAGAAGGAGCTCATTCGCTCTGGATTAAGTCGGCGCCGCCTCCATGGCTGGCTGCCTACTGGAGCGTTGAGCCGATGAATAAGTGGGGGCGAGACGGGCGGAAAATTCCAGGGCACATCTGCAGCGGCGTCGAAATCGCTCCGGCCGTGTCAATAGCTTAAATTGTGGAGGCTCCAGGCGTTTTATCAGATACTGTGCCGATTGGTCGAGAGGGGGGGGGGCAGGGTATCAGGATATAGAATTTAGGTCTTTTCCATCTTGTAACTTGCAAGCGTCTGAACTTCCAGGTATAGACTGCTCACTTAATGTGCGCGCGGGCTCTTCTTCCCGTGTGGCACATTGAAGTGTGAATGTATAGTACGAGAGGACTTACTGTCCTCCCCTTGTTTCCACTCACAATAACTAGACGGAACAAGTTGTCTGGTATAATTGTTTATTACATTAAACGTTACAACTTGCACAGGCAGCGCGCCAACTGCGGCTCCTGGCTTAGCTGGAAGACATACACGCCCGTCCGCTACGGGGTCTCACAGCTACCTGCTCGGCCGTTACAACGGCTAATCCTACCTGCGCACACAAAGGACCTGGGAGGTCCACTTCCGCGCATAGATTGCAAATTCTTCCGACAGGGAGCAGACTATACTGGACAGTCTGACCTGGCCAGTCTGAAGCTGCCACTAGATGGCAGTTGGAGTGAGTAGCAGAGTCCAAACATACTCCCACTCTAAAATGAGTTTTCTCATTTTACAAATACCAAAATTTAAAATGAGTTTTCTCATTTTCAAATACCAAAATTTTAACAAACAACAAAACCAAAACAAGTAAACAATAAAAAATATAACTAGGTACAAGATCAATGCACATAAAACATGAATACACTAACATTTTTTACAAATAACCAACATTTTAACGAACATCAACACCAAAACAAGTAAACAATAAAAATATAACTAGACACAATATCAATGCACATAAAACACGAATATACTAACATTTGGGATGCCCACATCACCAAACACCACTGTCAAGCTGCATGTGAAACACAATGGGTACTAACATGCAGGACACAAAACAATAGAGTATTAATATTATACTGTACAAAAACATGAAATCAATACTAACAGCAGTTAGTCCACAAGAAACATCCACAGCCTCCCAAGCCGATTTTATGAATTATGAGGTTATTCCAGTAAATGACAATTTGGCAGTGGTTCTGTATCATATATCACTACACAGATCTGAGGGAGCACTTAACTGATTCACTGTTTAGGTAGGGGACACGATTTTTCTATAGGCCTCTTAATATGCCCAGTAGCAGTTTTTTCCATTACCACATGCACACACTTATCAGGACCGGGAAACAGCTGGTCAATGACACCCAGCCTCCACACCAAGGGAGGCAAATTATCCTCCTTGACCAGCACATGATCGCCGATCTGGGGTTGCCATGCTCCTTCCGATGTCCATTTTTTGCGTTGCTGCAGATCATGTATATATTCTGTGGACCATCTCTTCCAAAAGGACTGATGCAACTGCTGCACAAGTTGCCATCTGTGCAACCTGTTGGCGGGAACCTCAAGGACAGAGGGTTCAGGATGAGCACAAAGGGGCTGTCCGATTAGGAAATGACCAGGAGTGAGAGCAGCAGGAGAATCTAGGTCATCAGAGAGAAGACACAATGGCCTTGAATTCAAGCATGCATCTATCTGAATTAACACAGTAGTCAGTTCTTCAAATGTCAACACTGCATTGCCGATGACGCATTTGAGATGCGACTTCATGCATTAGATTCCTGCCTCCCAGAGTCCACCAAAGTGAGGGGCATGAGGTGGAGTGAACCTCCAACTGATTCCCTCTGAGGTCGAATAATTCACCACACCTTCAACAGTAACATCGTTGGAGAGAAAACGTTTAAGCTCATTGTCTGCACCTACAAATGTGGTACCATTGTCACTGTACATGTGAGAAGGTTTCCCTCTTCTTGCAATGAATCTCCTGAGGGCGGCCAAAAATGAACTTGTTGCCAAGTCACTAACTAATTCTAAGTGGATGGCCTTGGTTGCCATGCAAATGAATAAAGCAATATAAGCCTTGGTGGTAACTTTACTCCGCCTTCCACCATGCTTTACAGCAATAGGGCCTGCATAATCTACTCCACAGTGCTGGAATGGATGAGACTGGTTTACTCTAGCGGCAGGTAGCTGACCCATGAGTTGAACTGCTGTCTTGGACTTAAGCCTAAAGCATTTTAAACATTTTGTGATAACTCCCTTGACTGTGTTATGCCCATTGGGGATCCAAAACCTCCTACGCAACATAGCCAACAAAATTTGTGACCCAGCATGCAACAGATTTTCATGTTCACGTATTATGAGAGTTTTGTCAAATGATGCATAGGCGGTACGATAATAGGATGGCGCTCATCATATGGTACACTAGCATTCATTAATCTCCCTCCCACTCGTAAAATACCTTCGGCATCAACAAACGGGTGCAAATCCCTTAATTTGCTATTATGTGGAATAGGGGAACTGTCCATCAGCAAAGCGATCTCATTACCATACTCATGCATGAATGCAGCGTATTCCTTCTGCAGATTCGGTTGCCTTTTAAACCTCCTCTCAAGATGCGCCAATCTCCGAGATGCTTGTTGTCGTGATTCGCCTAATGATTTACAGTCAGGTTTCACCGGTAGTCGAACCACAAATCTCCCTTCTTCACCTCGTGCCGTGTGGCGCTGAAAGTGAGCCTCACATATTTTACCCTGCTTACTAATCGTTTTCGTAGACAGTTCCTCTAACTCCCAAAATCTTTGCAGTTTGGCATCTAAATTGTCACCTCTAACAAAGCACGAGGTCACTGTAGAACGAGGCATGTTGCATGAAACTGAAGGCATCCTACCAGACAAAATCCAGCCAAATTTTGTTTCGACCAGTGAGGAATGACCTGGTTTCACCAGCCTTTCCTTAGAAACAACGTCAAAGAAAACCTCAGCACCAAGAATTAAATATACTGTGGCAGGCTTGTTGAATTCTGGATCAGCGAGCGGAAGATTACATGGGACACTCCAGGACCTTGTGTCTATCTTGCTCGCTGGTAGGTCACTGGTGACATGATCTACGACAGCACAAGTGGTTCTGACACGAAAGTCGTTGACCCTAGACGACAGTTCAACATCACAAGTGTAAGACACTGAGGCAGCAAAGGCATTGTTTATACCCTTCACAGGAAACGAATGTTTACTTCGTTTCAGTTTTAATTTCTCTGCCATGCCCTTAGATATAAAGGATAGCTGACTCGCACTATCTAGCAGAACTCTGCAAACCTGCTGTCTACCCATGCTGTCCATAATGTTGACTACAGCTGTTGCCAACAAAACATTACAATGGGTATTTGCCTTCCCGTTCGTAGTTTGATGGGCCAGGGAATGGCCTCCTGGTTCACTATTCTGCCCATTCCTTGGTTCAGCAGGCTTGTGGAGCAGTATGTTGTGCCTTCCTTTACAGGTCTTACATGGAGAAATCCTGCATTTAGTCGAGAAATGACCAGAGCGGATGCACAAAAAACAAAGCTTATTTTTTGTGACATATGCCCGCCGCTCATCGACATTTAGTGCTTGAAACCCCTTGCATTTAGTGATAGTATGAGATTCACTACAAAAATTACATGATTCCTCAGCATCAGCATTAGCGAGATGAGCCCTCCTCACATGTCTTGTTTGATTTAAATTATTGACATTTCCTTGCAAATCCCTTGAGGTGTTATCCCTGAACCTGATCAACTCAAGGGCCTGACATTTTGTTTCCAAAAAATCTATTAGTTGATTTAATGTGGTGAATGTCGACCCAGACATCTTTACCTCCCACTCATGACGATCTGTGGGTCGCATACTGGACAGAATCTCTTCCGAAAGAATGACTTCATGAAGTGGAACATCAGGTTTGAGAGCTTCTAAGGCCTTCAAATGGCTGCATACGTGATTAATTAGTTGCCTATAATCGCTCGCTGCGCCATGGCCGACTGTAGGCAAGGCCAACAAAGCCTTAGCATGTCTGGCTGCAATTATTTTTGGGTTATTATACCTCTGCGTAATAAGTCCCCAGGCTATCGCTAGATTTCCTGCTGTGGCAGGTATATGTTTCAAAAGGTCCTTAGCTTCACCTCGCAAAGACGAATTAAGGTAATGAAGTTTTTGAACGTCATCAATTGAATTGTTATTCATAATGAGACTCAAAAACGTATCCCTGTATGATGACCACTTAAGGTAGTCACCTTCAAAATTTGGCAAGTTAATAGCTGGTAGTTTCAAAGAACTGACACTGCCTGATGGATTCGAGCCCAAAGGCTGCGGAAGCTGGGTGTACCTCTTCATTGAACCCTTGAGAGTGGATTCAACAAAGTCCCACGAATCCTCGAATTCTGTCCTGTCCTTACTGTGATCTGCTGATTCGTCTTCAATTTCCAGCCGTGTTTGAGACGACTCAAAATCAGTCCGAATCCGAGTCAAACGATTTAATTTTGATTCCAACATTTCGATGCTGGCACTGTCTGCAGACTGCACAAAGCTCGCTAAGCGCGCGAGAGCGGCCTTTGCTACACCTCTCTGCTTGACTAATTTTGTTTTCTCTGAGGGCTCCATTTTAGGACCAGGAAGATGGTAGTAGGAAGCCAACAGTTGCACTTACCAGGCTGCAGCGGCAGTACGGACTGGAACAGCAGCGGCGTCACGGACACTGGCAGCTGGTGTGGCAGGCGTTGCAGTCTCCGACGGCGCGAAGTTTCGGCGGGAGAAGGAGGTGACGTCACCGACGATGCTGCACCGACGCGTTTCTGTGCCTCCCGCGTTTGAATTAGAGACACATTAAATGTTCACAAATATGTCCCCGATCGTCGTTGTTAAGGCTGTTACTGTCGAAGTCCCGAACAGGCCTTGGGACACTCGATAGCAGGCAACAACGAAACCGATCACGTGCGCAGCTCACACGTGGTTTTTTAGAAGTTCACAAATACCGGAAAACAAATCCGCGCGAACGTAAATTCCGCGTGGTCACTGTATCCGGCCCGGAGGACCAAAAAATGTGCGCGCGGGCTCTTCTTCCCGTGTGGCACATGAAGTGTGAATGTATAGTACGAGAGGACTTACTGTCCTCCCCTTGTTTCCACTCACAATAACTAGACGGAACAAGTTGTCTGGTATAATTGTTTATTACATTAAACGTTACAACTTGCACAGGCAGCGCGCCAACTGCGGCTCCTGGCTTAGCTGGAAGACATACACGCCCGTCCGCTACGGGGTCTCGCAGCTACCTGCTCGGCCGTTACAACGGCTAATCCTACCTGCGCACACAAAGGACCTGGGAGGTCCACTTCCGCGCATAGATTGCAAATTCTTCCGACAGGGAGCAGACTATACTGGACAGTCTGACCTGGACAGTCTGAAGCTGCCACTAGATGGCAGTTGGAGTGAGTAGCAGAGTCCAAACACTTACGTCAAGTGTTTTGTTGGCTGAATTTGCAACGTCAGTTCCTCAAGATGTCAGCATTTATCTGACAAATTGCTGTTAACTGAACGAAGAGCGGGGGCAGAGGAGCAAGTGATGAAATAATATTTTTCAAGACAGCCACAAGTCACACTCATTTTTTCATTTACCAGTCTCGCTTTTTAACTCAATAAGAGCATCACCATAATCTCTGGAATTACAGTCTGAAGTACAGTAGTGGCTTATTATATTCCCGAAGTGATCAATCATCTAGTGTGCTTTAAACTGTAAATATCAGAGGTTCCGATAATGCTCTTATTTAATTTAACCCTAGCAATTCCAACGCATTTTCCGTAATGCACATTACCAAGGGAGTAGTGGGTGGGGGTGGGGGAGAATTTTAGGCACACAATAAAAGGTCTAAAACAGAGCAAAAATCGTTACTTTTTGTTGACCTATATTAAAAACATACTTTTTAATGTGTATTGATGTGCAAAATAGGGTACGGAACCTGATAATATTGTTTAGCACACTCTCAGAAATATCAAGGCACTTTCAGCATAGTGTTCTACCATCAGTACTAAGTCACCAAAATGAAATTTTCTCAATGCAAATTTCTTGAATTCTTGTTCATTTTTACGCATAACATAGTTTTAAAAGGAATACTGATGCGTCAATAAGATCCTGAAGATGTAAAATTTAAATATTGCATTGATGAGGAAAATTGACAATTACTACTGAGAACTGAAATTTTCTAGACTCTGGTAGAAGAAATAATTGAAAACAGAAATTTTAAGACCTAGAATCAGTCTTGACTACTCCCCCTCCCTCCAGCCCCCCCTCCCCCAAGGACACTGTGAAAGTGAAATGGTGAAACTTGCGATAAAACGCACTGAGTTTTGTGTCTGTCCTGAAAAATTTAAATGTAGACAGTCACCACAGCTATATGTCCTATGGAGGACAAAATCAGTAAGATGCTTTAAACTGGTAAAAGAGGGCACCTTATACGGAATGACGTTCAAGTATAACTGTTGTTCTCGATGTACAGCGTGTTTGATTGTTGTCTGCTAACTCGTCATGAGTAGATTCCTCGTCATAAATAAGTGCTGCGACCTATGTGCGGCGTGCCCCTTTAATCTTGACCGTACCAAGTAACGCTTAGAGCAAAAGCACGATGAAATATGAATGAAGAAAGTGTTGTTTGATCGTTAACGAAGCTCTCCATGTATTTTGTTCGGTAATCCACTTCCTGTTCTCAACACCCGTACAGATACGTATCACAGTGAATCATTCATGTTCGAATTTTTGTGAATTATGTTTGTTTCTTCTGAACTGGTTTCCTACATTAACATCTCTCTCTCTCTCTCTCTCTCTCTCTCTCTCTGTGTGTGTGTGTGTGTGTGTGTGTGTGTGTGTGTGTGTGTGTGTGTGTGTGTGTGTGTGTGTGTGTGTGTAGGGTTTAGGGAAACGCTGTCAAGTAAAGAAAAGTCACGAAAACTATCTGGTATTTTGTAACTGTGTAAGAGTGTGTATTCTTTCTCTGTTCTTACGTATATCGTTTCACTTTCCTGTACTTTGCTATCATCCCTCTTTGTGAGAATCTAAGTGCCCCGCTCGTACAATGCAGACGACGTACCCGTACTTTCATGAAACTGTGTTTTTGGTGCTTTTCCAACCCCGTTCCTCCAGGTTCCATTACTATGTCAAATATCTACTAAAACTGATGAACCTTGTCGTCTGTACCACTCTTATGCTGCAATGTGGCTTTGCTCAGTTACATCTGCCTAATATCATGTAGGGCACGCAGAAGTGCCGCAACACGACTGGAGATTACTAATATCTGAAGTAGTGCTGGAGGGAACTGACACCATGAATCCTGCTGGGCTGTTCATAAATCCGTAAGAGTAGGAGGGGATGGAGATCTATTCTGAATAGCAAGTTGCAAGGCATCCCGCATATGCTCAATAATGTTCATATCTGGGGAATTTGGTGGGCAGAGCAAGTGTTCATGGAGCTACTCTCTAGCAATTCTGGATGTGTGGTGTATCGCAATGTCCCCGTGGAATTGCCCAAGTCCTTTGGAATGCACAATGGACATGAATGGATGCAGGTGATCAGGCAGGATGCTTACGTATGTGTCACGTGTCAGACTCGTCCAATGCACACGCCCCACGCCATTACAGAGCCTGCACCAGCTTGAAGAGTCCCCTGCTGACATGCAGGTTCCATGAATTCTCGAGGTTGTCTCCACACCTGTACACGTCCATCAGCTCGATACAATTTCAAACGAGGCCTTTCCGACCAGGCAACATGTTTTCGGTCATCAACAATCCATTGTCGGTGTTGACGGGCCCTGTCGAGGCGTAAAGCTTTTAATAGTGTAGTCATCAAGGCTGCACGAGAGGGCTTCCGGAGCCAAAAGCCCGTATCGATGATGTTTCGTTGAGTGAAATCTGCAGCAGTTTGCGGAAGGGTTACATTTATTTCGCATTGAACGATTCTTTTCAGTTGTAGTTTGTGCCGTTCTTGCAGGATCTTTTGTGGTGTCACCGCCAGACACCACACTTTCTAGGTGGTAGCCTTTACAACGTCCGCGGTCCGTCAGTATACGTCGGACCCGCGTGTCGCCACTATCAGTGATTGAAGACCGAGCGCCGCTACACGGCAGGTCTAGAGAGACTTCCTAGCACTCGGCCCAGTTGTACAGCCGACTTTGTTAGCGATGGTTCACTGACAAAATACGCTCTCATTTGCCGAAACGATAGTTAGCATAGCCTTCAGCTACGTCATTTGCTACGACCTAGCAAGGCGCCATTATCAGTTGCTATTGATCTTGTTAATCATGTACCGTCAGACCGACGTTCACCATTAATGGATTACAGTTACGTATTCCACCAGCTACGTCCATTTTACTAAAGTCTAATTTCCTTGTCCTGTTCCAGACCTCACGCCAGCCTGCGTCAGCTAAAACGCGTGCCTTTCGGCTTCCTCTAGTATTCCTGGGTTGGCTCTCCTGCCAATCCACAACACTTTTATCAGCCGCAGCGATGTCGGAGATTTGATATTCTACCGGGTTCGTGATAGTCACGGTACAGTCGTGAACGGTCGTACGGGAAAGTCCTCCCTTCATTGCTACCTCTGAATTGCTGTGTCCCATCGCTCGTGCGCCGATTGTAACATCATGTTCAAACTCAATTAAATCTTGATAACCTGCCATGGTAGCGGCAGTAACAACGGCGCCAGACACTATTTGCCTTAAATAGGCCGTTGCGACCGCAGCGCCGTATTCTGACTGTTTACATGTCTCTCTATTTCAATATGCATGCCTGCACCACCTTCTTTATCGCTTCAGTGTGCTTGGTCAGCTCTTCTTCTTCTTCCGTATCCGGATGCACCAATTATATCTTCCCTTCCCAGTAATTAGCAACGTAGTTTGCTTTGTCATTGACTTTCAAAATATCATCTTTAGTGCATGTCATAGACATGTCTGGGCAGATCAGTAGGTGGTCCAAGTCCTGTATTGCTCCGCATTCACACCTATCGCTATCACTGTAACCCCATTTAAATAGGTTTGATTTGCACCCAGTTACTCCAGTGCGCAGCCGGTTTAATGACCTCCAAGTTGTAAAAGGTAGTTGAAATCCTGCAGATCCCTCCTCAAGTAGTTCCATTGTGGAGTGTGGCACCATTTCTTCCCAAAGAGATAGCCGCCTTGTGACGTGCTTCATTGTGTGCCGCGAAAATTTTACATTGAGAAGACGGCAGCGAGTGCCTTCTGGAGGGAGGGCGGGACTTCAGTTTATTTCAGCTAATTCCCATTCATCTACGCTCCATGTGGGACTGCAGTTCGATGACTAAATGAACAGTTTCAATTTAACGGATCATGGAGGCAGACGAAGGGAAAGCACAGTAAGGGCGGGAACGACAGTTTGTTTTTTCATTGTTGTTGTGGTCTTCAGTCCTGAGATTGGTTTGATGCAGCTCTCCATGATACTCTATCCTGTGCAAGCTTCTTCATCTCCCAGTACGTACTGCAGCCTACATCCTTCTGAATCTGTTGAGTGTATTCATCTCTTGGTCTCCCTCTACGATTTTTACCCTCCACGCTGCCCTCCAATACTAAATTGGTGATCCCTTGATGCCTCAGAACATGTCCTACCAGCCGATCCCTTCTTCTAGTCGAGTTGTGCCACAAACTCCACTTCTCCCGAATCCTATTCAATTAGTTACGTGGTCTACCCATCTAATCTTCAGCATTCTTCTGTAGCACCACATTTCAAAGGCATCTATTCTCTTCTTGTCCGAACTATTTTTCGTCCATGTTTCACTTCCATACATGGCTACACTCCATACAAATACTTTCAGAAACGACTTCCTGACATTTAAATCTATACTCGATGTTAACAAATTTTTCTTCTTAAGAAACACTTTCCTTGCCATTGCCAGTCTACATTTTATATCCTCTCTACTTCGACCATCATCAGTTACTTTGCTCCCCAAATAGCAAAACTCGTTTCCTACTTTACGTTTCTCATTTCCTAATCTAATTCCCTCAGCATCGCCCGACTTAATTCGACTACATTCCATTATCCTCGTTTTGCTTTTGTTGATGTTCATTTTACATCCTCCCTTCAAGACACTGTCCATTCCGTTCAACTGCTCTTCCAAGTCCTTTGCTGTCTCTGACAGAATTACAATGTCATCGGCGAACCTTAAGGTTTTTATTTCTTCTCCATGGATTTTAATACCTACTCCGAATTTTTCTTCTGTTTCCTTTACTGCTTGCTCAATATACAGATTGAATAATATCGGGGAGAGGCTACAGCCCTGTCTCGCTCCCTTCCCAACCACTGCTTCCCTTTCACGTCCCTCGACTATTATAACTGCCATCTGGTTTCTGTACAAATTGTAAATAGCCTTTCGCTCCCTGTATTTTACCCCTGCCACCTTCAGAATTTGAAAGAGATTATTCCAGTCAACATTGTCAAAAGCTTTCTCCAAGTCTACAAATGCTAGAAACGTAGGTTTGCGTTTTCTTAATCTAGCTTCTAAGATAAGTCATAGGGTCAGTATTGCCTCACGTGTTCCCGTATTTCTACGGAATCCAAACTGATTTTCCCCGAGGTCGGCTTCTACCAGTTTTTCCATTCGTCTGTACAGAATTCGCGTTAGTATTTTGCAGCCGTGACTTATTTTTTCATATGGTAACGAAAACTTCTCCTACCGCGATTCTATATACTTTACTTAGAGCACGACAGTGTCACGCATCTCCTGAGGAAGGTGGCGAACTTCAACGAAAATCTCTCCTCTCTTACTTTGGAAGTGAGAGATTCTAATGAAAATTCCTCCCCAGCACTCGGTACAGTGGGATTTTTAGAGTGTTATGGTGGGAAGGTGACATTAAAACGCGTGTACTACGCGACCCTCCATACCTATGTTTCAGGTCGAACGGCCGCCTCTTTTCCTTCTACCTGAGGCCGAGCGTCGTTCTGGAAGAGACGAGGAGGGGAAGTGTGAGAGAGAAAGAGGGACGCACAGTTGTAAGCCTTGTAATGGAAATGGAAATTTGTGGAAAGTTCTATGGGACCAAACTGCTGATGTCATCTGTACCTAGGCTTACACACGACTTACGCTAAGTACAACACACACACACACCCAAGCCCAACGGAGGACTCGAACCTCAGACGAATGGGAGCCGCTCTAACCGTAGGAAGGCGCCTTAAACCGCTCGGCTACATCACGCGGCGCCTTGTAATGACAGACTTTCAGGATCTAATGAGTCTGTACACCTCACAAGCGGCTTGTAACCTAATTTCGAGCTTGTGGAATATCGTCTCAGTCACGCGACTGGATTCGTGAGTGGTGTCAGAGTGGTCACAGCTCGAAGTAGCTGACGGAAAGTCATCGAGTAAAACAGAAGTGATTTCTATCATTCGACAAGGTAGTGTTATAGGTCATGATTTAGGAGACAATGTGAGCTGCCACTGTAGGTTTTTTGCAAGTGAAACTGTCTTTATCGTCAAAAAATCAAAACCAATTTCAAAACGATTTAGGGAAGCTATTGTTTGGTGCGAAAATTGACAGTTGGCCCTATAATGAAAAGTGCGACGTCATTCACATGAGTACTAGAAGCAATCCGTTAGACTTCGGTTACACGATAAATCAATCAAACCTTAAGGGTGCAAGTTCAGCTAAATACCTAGGAACTACAATTACGAACAACTTAAATTGGAAAGAACACGTGGATAATGTTGTGGGGAAGGCGAAGCAAAGACTGCGTTTTAGTGGCAGAACACTTAGAAGATATGTGAGTGCAGGTTTTCTCGGCGACTTTCATATGTTAAGTCCTCCCGGGTTGTTTGCCAAATAACGTCGTCGTCCCGTAGCAACGTTTCGATGGAATGCGTCTCCATATTTTCATGCGCCTGAAGATGATGGAGACGCATTCCATCGAAACATTGCTACGAGACGACGACGCTACTTGGGTAACAACCCGTGAAGCCTTCATATACTTAGAAAATACGACATACTAAAGAGACTGCCTTCACTTCGTTTGTCCGTCTTCTTTTGGAGTACTGCTGCACGGTGTAAATCTTTAACCGATGGGACCAACGGAGTACATCGAGAAAGTGTGAAGAAGAACCCCACGTTTTGTATTACGGAGAAATGGGGGACAGAGGTCACGGACATAATACAGGATTTGGGATGGATAACGTGAAAACAAATTCTCGTTGCGGCGCAATCTTCTTGCGAAATTTCAATCACCGGTTTTATCCTCGGAATGCGAAAATGCATTGTTGATCCCGATTTACGTAGGGAGAAACGATAATCGTAATAAAATAAGGATATCAGAGCTCCCACGGAAAGACATAGGTGCTCTTCTTCCGCGCGCTGTTCGGAAATCGAATGATAGAGAACTATTGCGAAGGTGGTTCTATGAACCCTCTGCTAGGCACTTAATAATGATTTGCAGATTCTAAGTAGTTAACAGTGATTTGCAGAGTGTACATGTTGCTGTAGATGTTCTACTCCCTTCCTTTTGATGCAAAAGTAACACTTGCTGGCGTCCCATATCGGTCCAATGCACACGCCCCACGCCATTATAGAGCCTCCATCAGCTTCAACACTCCCCCGTTTACATGCAGGTTACATGAATTCTCGAGGTTGTCTCCATACCGTGCACGTCCATCAGCTCGATGCAATTTCAAACGAGACCGGTCCTACCAGGTAACCTGTTTCCAGTCATCAACAATCCAATGTGAGTGTTGAAGGACTCAGACGAGCAGTATACCTTTGAATAGTAAAACAATAAACTGGTAGCCAAGACCGTACGAAATCTTTTTATTCCATGATTACCGTTTTCGGCCAATCTAAAGCCGCCATCATCGGATCTTAGGACGGATACAGGTTACAACATCAACCTCAGATCCGATGATAGCTGCTTTTGTTTCGCCGAAACCGGTAATCATGGAATGAAATTATATCGTGCGATCTTGGATACCAGTTTTAAAAGCATCTAGATCGCTACCACATGAGCACAACGTGCTCCCTACAAAATTTTTGAATAGTGTAGTCATCAAGGATCCCATAGCGCTCTTAAAGCCCATATCGTTCCGTTGACACATTGAAATCTGCAGCAAGTTGCGGAAGGGTTGGACTTCTGTCACGTTCAATAGTTCTCTTCAGTCGCCGTTGGTCCCATTCTTACAAGATCTCTTTCCGGCCGCAGCGCTACCGGAAATTTGATTTTATCGGATTCCTGATATTCACGATACACTCCAAAAATGATCGTACAGGGAAAATGCCCACTTCATGGCTACCTCAGAGATGTTGTGCCCCATCGCTCGTGCACCGATTATAGCACCTCGTTCGATATCACTTAAATCTTGATAACCTGCCACTGTAGCAGCAGTGACCGATCTAACTACTGCGCCAGACACTTGTCTTGTATAAACGTTGACGACTGCAGTGCCGTATTCTTCCTGTTTACATATCTCTGTTATCTGAATACGCATGCCTATACCAGTTTGTTTGGGGCTTCAGTGTAGATACCGAAACGAGGTTTCTTGCAATTAATAGCAGGCAGTGAGGTACAGACGTTGTATCATAAATAATCGAAACTTTTTGATCCAGGGAAACACGGGAGAAACTCGTCAGCAGCAGTGAGAGGTCGGCGGCTCAGAACGCATACAGACATCCATAGCACAGTACGAAAACCCAGGCGCCGCTCATGTATGCGTCCACAATACATGGTGGAACGGCGTAGCAGTGCTTGTATACAAGTCCACAGTAGCGGAAACGGTAATTATTCATTGTCCTTGGTCTTGCTCTGGAGCTGTGCAAAACTCGTCTACTAATTAGTCATGTCTAACGAAATAAAACCATTGCTTGTGCTAAAGCAATGCGACTTTCTACTACAAACCATCTTCCAACACCTATGTGTGAGAAGATTTAATTTTCTCATTCTAATGTCTAATGCGGCAGGGAAGGAATCAGGGAAAGAGGAGACATTTATCAAATGCCATTGGAAACTACGTTAAACCCATTAGATACTCGACAGAAACACTTCCAGTTTAGTTTTCCTATTAGGATGAATACTAAACGTAGACCAGTAGGCTTTCAATCATATTGTCTCAATGTCCTTAAAAGCCAGTACCTTCGATTTCATTACTTCGTGTTTCGATATTTCCCTGCAGGCACATCGTAATTTTTTAATGTTGTAATTATTATTCTCTTTAATTAGATCTACGATCTGACCAAAACGAATTATCAATAATGTTTCTCTCATTCTATTTTTGCAGGTAAGTCCCACTGGGAAATGCACCGCCGCAAACGCTCTCTCTTCCCTCGCGCCCAGCTTCCTGGTGAGTAACGCAAACCATTTTAGAATGTATATTAGTGTATGGCTCATACAGTCTTGAACTGCATATATAATGTGCTCATGTAGCTTCATGTGTGCGTGTTTCAAACTTTGAAACAGAACGATTGGAGCGTTATTGAGAGCATCGCGATACGTCGGTAAGCAGAGAAGTGGTATTGGCTCAATTGGAGCTCGAAAAACAATTCCTGTCGATGGGAAGTGTTAAACTTATTCACTGCAATCTTTTTAAAACACGTTCTACAGGCGTCCTGAAGTAAAACTGGCCCCTTAAAATATTTCGCACACCTTAGGTTAGGAAATGCAACTTACATCATCCATACCTGGGTCAGATGACGTAGTTCACCGGATGTGAGGCTTTAACATTTCCAGCGGATTTGAGGCTTCACATTCAATGTCCTTTCGTATTTTCGGATTCACTATTCTTACATCAAAAGCTGACACTCCATGACAAACAAGGCATTTCTGGCAAAGAGAAGTCTACTAATATCAAATACCGGCCTTATTTTGAGGAAGAAATTTCTGAGGATGTACGTCTGGAGTACAGCATTGTATGGTAGTGAAACATGGAATGTGGGAAAACCGGAACAGAAGAGAATCGAAGCATTTGAAATGTGGTGCTATAGACCAATGTTGAAAATTAGGTGGACTGATAAGGTAAGGAATGAGGAGGTTCTACGCAGAATCGGAGAGGAAAGGGATATGTGGAAAACACTGATAAGGAGAAGGGACAGGATGGTAGGACATCTGCTAAGACATGAAGGAATGACTTCCATGGTACTAGAGGGAGCTGTAGAGGGCAAAAACTGTAGAGGAAGACAGATATTGGAATACGTCACGCAAATAATTGAGGACGTAGGTTGCAAGTGCTACTCTGAGATGAAGGGGTTAGCACAGGAAAGGAACTCGTGGCGGGCCGCATCAAACCAGTCAGTAGACTGATGACCAAAAAAAAAAAAAAATTCTTACACATCATGTACGTTGTGAATAAACGTTAACGACTGGACCTTAATCGGAGATCAGTACCTACTCAAAAAATTATGTTAATAGCAGTCAGGAACAATTAACGCGATTTTAAATGGACGTAAAGTAACCCCCCGTCCTCCACTCTTGGTTGTACACTTCATGGAAAATGCGTTGGTTATGCTAGGGATAAAGCTTACGAAATATTTCCCGGTTCATTCCCCAATCCGTATCATCATCAGAAATTAAACATTCTCTGGAGATTAAAAGCCTGCCCTAGAGGTTTCATAGCAAACATTGTTCCTATTGGACAGCAAAGCCGAGAAATTAATATGAATAGAAAACTCATCAATGAAACCGTTCTGCTGGTCTCTGATTAGCGTCGTTATTTCACCAACGAACATTTCGAATGCACAGCTTCATCCGTGGAGTTTCCTGCTGTTATGTAATGACTGTGGTAGTGACGTTCACACCCCCAACAACACCTCTCTGTTGGAGTTGTAATAATTTCTTGGTTACTCTTTGTGAAGGTCTGATTGAATATACAGGATGTATCAGGGGAAATGGTCAATATTTAGGGATATGACAGAGAAGATCAACTGAAGCAAAAAATTTCAAATGGAGGTGTACCCTATTCTGATTCGTTTCCGACAAAGGACACATTTAGTGAAAATTATTTTCTGTATCATTCAATACGCAAAATTATTTTTGAAGCTGGAGTTTACATACCCATTCCGTAGAGCGAACCTAGGTTTGTGTAGTACGATATTCGGTTAGTCGAGATATATTAACAGGAACAGTGAAACATGAGGAATAACCAGTGCTCCCTGTTATCACTAAACAGCAGCGCTGCTCAGTCGCTGCTTGAATACTGATTACTCTTTGTGTTTTATTGTGGTTGTTCACAGATATCAATAAAACATACATATATGCAGCTAGACTAACATGAGACCTCTCTATCGAATGATATTTTTTTCCGTAGTGAAAAATCAGGAGATTGCGTATTACAGGTCATAAAATGTAATTGTTTAATAATCATTTGTGTTTACGCTACGTTTTTTTATGATTGGCCAGAAATGCAATACGCAATAGATATTTATACAACACAGAATAACGGTTTCTTACTATTAATGGGTGCCTTGTAAAAGGATTTTCTGTAATGTATTCATAGAAACTCATACAGGAATATGTAGTATAAAATCACTATTGTCAAGTATGTCACTGACGTTCTGTGGCTTGCAGTGCTAATTTTCACATTAAATTCCAGTCACTAAAACGAGTAGACGATACTAATTTATGCTGTACATTATATAAGTGAAAAAATTGCTTGATTATAAACTGTATTGTATTTTATTGTACAAATGAGTTATTTACTACATTTGAAGCACAAAATATACATACAGACTTTTACGTTCTTCCAAAGATGTAGCGTCTTTTTTGAAACAGTGTGCATATCACTTTCATGTTGCTTCATTATTGTGTCATATAAAAAAGTCTTCAGCATTATTTTCAGGTGTACTATTATTTTAACAGAAATATACATATATTCCTGCAATTCTGTATGTGGTTCATTACAGTTTTACAAGATGTTGTTACGTCGCTACGTCTATCGAAACAAAACACCGCATTTCAATTAGCTTAAGTGTCACTGTATCCATGCCATCCAGTTGCATTAAAATTTTCATCTTCAGGATGTCACAAAGCAAAATGATATCAACGTCTCGATTAGACACTACTAAGAATGATGAAAATTACGATTCGCACTTTGAAACACAGTAATCGCAGGAGAGATTTCAGTGTCCGCGACTGACTTGATGCACTGTAGCGTGGGAAGTGAGTTTGGTAGCAGGAGGAGGTGAACGGGCGGACGAGGTGATTAGGTGAGTGAGGGGGGAAGTTGCGGGGCCGCCGGCAGCTCGTTCCGCGCCGTTAATAACCATCGACACAATTTGTGGCTCGCCGCTGCGGAGTTAGGCCGCCCAACTTGGATCATCGCCTCCGGGGCGAGGCTGCGAAGCTGTCACCTCGTGTGGCATACTCTCTCTCTCTCTCTCTCTCTCTCTCTCTCTCTCTCTCTCTGTGTGTATCGTATCATGGAACATTCCCTGCAGGCAAGGTCGCCTACTGTCTGGCTTTTTACTGTTGTGTCTGACCAAACATACAAGTAAGACCAGCCTGGTTTATGTTAGGTTTTCTTGTGACAAAGTACAGAACTCACAACAAAGAACAGTTCGAAGATAATGGCGTAAGCGGCGTAATTATAAGGAGGTATAAGGAGATACAGCTGAGACCTGATAGTCAAGGAAAGACAGGATTTGGTTACGATTGTGGACGGGGCCGCAATCAGTTACTATTGGTTGCCTTTTACAATTACACACAATTTATTTTAAACTAGTAATTCCATACTCAACAATAAGTAAAAAATACCACACGTTATTAATGAATGAATAAACAACTGCGCTAATAATAGTGTTTTCAGTGATTTAGCAAATCATCATTAAATACAGATACAACAGATAATGCTTTAAAAACAAGCCACTGTGATCTGGGCATAGGGCCTTACTCGCCAGGAATGGCAATAAATTAAGAATTGTTTAAAACTCGCTGCAACCTACAAATTACAGGTATTGAAATATGAAAGGCAAGTCGCCACAAACACAGCAGAAGGCATCAGACCTCAGGAATGGCAGTAAATAAGATTTTAAAGGCTTACTGCGTAAATACAAATATCAAATTTGAATTTTTAAGGCAGGTGATCACAATCATAGTTGTAGGCCTTACACGCCAGGAACGCAAATAATATAAAACACTTAGGAACCTGCTGTAAAACAGCAAATACAATAGCAAAGGTTAATTAAAAAGCAAGAAACTGATAACCAAATAGGTGAAATAAGATGATGGTAAACTTTGTAACACACGGGTCCACAGACGGTGCTCCAGGAATCGACCTCTGAGTAGATCCGGCAACAAACACCTTCCCGAGAGATGAGATAGGCAGCCAAGAGTTGCATTCACTTCACAAGATGGTAACTCAGAATGGTGGTAGTTTATCGAATGACTAATGATAATCTTGCTGAAGCTACCTCACATCCGATAAACCAAATGCAACGATGGAACAATACGCGCCGGCCGCGGTGGCCAAGCGGTTCTAAGCACTTCAGTCCGGAACCGCGCGACTGCTACGGTCGCAGGTTCAAATCCTGCCTCGAGCATGGATGTGTATGTTGTCCTTAGGTTAGTTAGGTTTAAGTAATTCTAAGTTCTAGGGGACTGATGACCTCAGATGTTAAGTCCCATAATGCTCAGAGCGATTTGAACCATTTGAACAATACGACAAACCCGGAACCTGGTGGCCGGCACTACTTCCCCAGAATACTGTGTTTATAGGTCCCAGAGCGAGAAAGGAATCATTACCACCAGAGTAGAAGAATCATCAATTAGCCTACAATCAAGAAAGCTGTCAAAACTACACGCCTTACCGGACAGCAGCGGCAAGGCGAGGAAACGTACACTGCCGTTACATACACTGACCCCCAGGGCAGGTAACTGGGGCACTAGCGGCCACCAGGCAAGAATAATTAGCACTGATTGAACATAACAAATTATAACAATTTGAACGCAGTAAAAAGTAATAAGACGTCGAGGAAAGCTAATCAGATCCGCCTTTCCCAAGCACTCCATTCGCTGCTCTTCACCTCGGCGTCACTACGAGCAGCGACACGAACCCAAATCACTGGAGAATCGCGAGAAGTCACAATGGTGGAGGTTTCTCTAGAGGTAGTGAAATGCACTCATCTTAAAGCTTGCTGGATCCGGTTTACGACGAGGTCGTGCACCCTCGTGACCACAGCCCTTCCATCCGGCAGTCCATGCTTGCCGACAGCGATCCCGGCGTGTTGCTGCACTGCGCGGACCTGGCTCATCCTGAGTCTCCAGCTGAACTGATCCACTCACATGACCGGGAAAACGACGACGTCGACGCAAAGATAGGACAACAGATAGTACATATCGATAACCGCCTCTGCTGCCACTAGCGGACAGGCAACGTTTGTGAAACCGAGTGGCACCAGACAACACGAGAAGAAGACAAACAACAGCAACCATGCCAACTAAATGATACCGTCTGTTCTGCAACAGATGGCGGCAACCTACAAACAGCACCAAGGCAAGCTGGAGCACGGCTCAATAGTTTATGGGTCTGACAATTAGTCCTTTACCACGAGGGCTATTCTGAAAGTTTAAGGTCCGACACGTCAAGAAATGGAAACGACAGTGAAAATTCGATGAAGCTTTGCGCAGATGTGTTGCACAGTATCTCTGGTATCCGTGTCGATCGCTTCTCGTGGATCATGTCAGCTGTGAGCACGTAAAGATTCCTAGAACAGTAGCCCCTCCCGAAAATTGTGGGTGGCAAAATTTCCCGATATGGTGATTGTTAGCATTTTTCTCTCAGCATTTTAGCTTATTTCATCAGTGAAGTTAGACTTCTTACGATGTGAAAAATGACTTTCTCGATGGATTGAAATTGCGGAAACTTATGTGAAATCAGGTTCTATTAAGGAAACCCGCGACATTTTTGAGGTCAATTATCTGGACAGAGGACTAGAAGCACAGGGAGCAATACAGAGTCTGTATAAAATTTGACACACATACGGATCTGCGCATAATATGAAACGACAATGAATTTCTTCAGTTCGCATTCCTGAAGTTATTGGAGACACTCATCGAGGAATTATTCAGAGCCCAAAGAAGTGTACATTTAAGTTGGCCCAGCAGGCGCATGTAAGTAGGACGAGATACCCACGGATATTGAAATGTCCTAAACTGAAGACACATCGTGCGACGGATGTTCGGCGGTAAGGTGAGGATGAGAGAGAGAGAGAAACTTGTAGATTACTGCACGTGGCTTGTGAACAAGGTCAACGCTGGTTTGTTAGAGCCTTTCTATTACATCGTGAGTGATGAAGCATTCTTTCGTGACTTCTGAGTAACACGATTAACAATATACTCTGCACCATCGAGGGACAATCGAATGATAATCGCGTCTAAAGTGGTCCGCAGTGACATTTCGGGGAGGGTACAGTGTGGAAGGTTATAAAATTCTGTTCCGTTCACATACACGATGCAATGAAGAAAGAAACCTTTCAGCTACTGCTCGCTTATTGATACAACCTGCGGCTTGAGGAGGTTCAGTGGGAATTAACCTGTGCTATGTGGATACCCACGTGGATGTACGAAGTTTCGGTCAGTATAGTCATGTTAAGGAGCAGCATATATATTTGAAATAAATTCGTAGCGACTGATTCATTTCTTCCACGAAAGCACATTTTTATTTATTTGCCATCACCCCAGGATTTTAAAATTTTTTGTCATCATTCTTCTCATTGGTTTGATGCTGTTCGCACGAATATCTCTCTCCTGTGCCAACCTCTTTATCTCAGAGTAGCACTTTCAACCTACGTCCTTAAATGTTCGCATTCCAATCTCTGTCTTTCTCTACAGTTTTTGCCTTCTACAGCTCCCACTGGTACCAAGGAAGTCATTCCCTCATGTCTTAACAGATGTCCTATCATCCTGTCCCTTCTCCTTGTGAAATATTCCTTTCCTTTCCGATACTGTGCAGAACCTCTTCATTCCTTAACTTATCAGTTCACCTAATTTTCAATATTCGTCTGTAGTACCACATCTCAAATGATTATGTATACTTCATTAATACAGCTGAAACCGGCGCATCCACGAAACGGATGGACGCCAAAAATCTCTGTCACTCGAAAACTTACAAAATCTATGATATTTGACCCACAGAGTCCTGCGTGGTTTAGGAATCTGGGCGAAGAGATCTGCGTTTATGTATTGGTTAAAATGAAAACACACTAAATTCATAAACACATAACGGTATGAAACCACCTTCTGATTAAGTTACAAATGAGCAATAATTTCGCAGTGAACTTACTGCATAATCAAATCGGTATATACTTCAGCTAAAATGATTTAACATGGAGCCGGCGCCCTGTGGTTGCTGGGAGCCAAAGGCCATAGTTCCCATAGCAAAATATCATCAAAATCTGGATTAAATACTTGGATAGTTTGCTTGCTACAGTCACCTGATGAATAAAGTTAACAGCACGGATATTATTCACAGTGTCACATGAATTAAAACAGAATGATTATAAATTAACTTCCAGTTCTTGTGCTTGTTTACATAATGAAACTATTTAACATATTGGTACACTGCTTCCTAGGAATGAAGTTCGGACTACGCGCTGCAGGATTTAGGTAGTTAGTGCTGTTGATGACATGCCTTTAAATGACGGTACTTGTATGGTGACGTAGGGTTGAGACACAAACATCAATGCGCATTGCAGTTGCAGACAGTCAACATGAGTAGCCGTTAGATGATGGTACTGTATGGTGATGTAGGGCTGAGACACAAGCGTCAATGCGCATTGCACTTACAGACAGTCAACACGATTTTCTGTTAGATGACTGTACTGGCATGGTGACGTAGGGCAGAGACACAAGCGTCAATGTGCATTGCAGTTGCAGACAGTCAACATGGCTCTGGACAGGGTGAGCAGGGCTGTACTCGTAAACTTATTTGATCAAAACAGAAGCAACAGAGCTGCTGCTTTTCGCGAGTATCGACGTGGTAAAGGAATGTGGAGAGTTCCTCTTTCCGTTCGGGGGTTGGAGAAAATGAGTCGATCGTTCGAACTAACTGAAGATTTGGTAATCTGCCCTGGGAGAGGTCAATTACCAGTGGCACTGCAGATTGTTGAGGTTACGCTGACCACGGCTGTGAATGCTGGAAGCAATGTGGGATCTTCAAGCAGTGCACTAGCTGTGAAGTGGTGTCTCTAGTGCTGTTTCAGGCTGTCGTGGATGCTGGTGGTCGTCATATTGAGCAGTGTTTATAACCTGGAACATAAATATGGAATGCAGTTAACTAATGTTACCCTGTCACTGTGAAATGAAAATATGTTTCATTCATTGGTTTATCCATTATTCCTCTTCTACCAGTCCCTACAAATGTTTCCACAAAGTTTCATTCTCCTACAATCACTCACTTTTAGTGGGGGCCTTTCAAATAGCGAAAGTTTAATTATAACAACCCTGAACAATTCCCGAGATTCTAACTGCATCAGCGTGAACAAAGCAACATTTGGAATTGTTCTCCCTTGCGAAATTTACTCAAAGATTGATCAAATGTATTGATTTAACACATCTGCACTTCGTCTAAGAACAACTGAATACACTTACGTAAGAAAATGAACCATAATCCGAATTACAAACTCTCTGTTAAACAATACGTAGCAGAGAATGCCAAAAGCGTGCATTACGCATCAAATCCTGGATACCAGTGGTGATATCTAAGACGCTGGTGTTGGAGGCGGGTAATAGACTGTGTGAAAACTGTGCCTGTAACTACACCTCATTCTTACAAGAGGGTAGATAACCTTTCTTTGCCTCCAAGAAACCTCTCTCAATCTCCCTTAAGATTGGCAGAAGTTGTTACCCAAAGCCTGTGGTGCTACATAATTCTCTGGCTCAGGTGGAGGGTATTTGAACTATACTAACTAATATGGTTATTCAGTTCACTTTCATACAGAATTGAATGGAAGGAAAGAAGACGGACGGAATAAGGTATCATAACTAACACTTCGAGTGGAAAGATTTGGGATCGCGTCACACTAATTGAAAGGCTGGGGCCTCCACATAACTGCTTCAGCGTTCATCATCTTTGGTACATAACTTGTCTTTATTAAAGTCAAACGAGTTTTAAAACCAATCAACAGTAAAATTGACTCATCATACTTTAGAAAAATGAATTTTAAACAGCTACCACTAATTATGAGCCGCCGGCCATTAAATATACTCCAAAATTACAGAAATTTAAAAACATTCAACTACCCTCAGAAAAATTCACTGAGCAGTGCCCAATGAGGGGCGAAATCGATAGAGGTTCAAGCCCACGAGGTAAATAAATAAAGATTCGCGGGAGCATTTGTCTCCACCATTGACTGCGTGATCAGTTGGCATCGATATGACTATAACTGTTACACAAGCAGTCTAGAAGCAGAGCGTATACGGCTTTCCAGACTGCTTGTGTCGCAGTTATAGTCATATGTTATTGGACACTTTCTTTGAGTTGTCAAGGCTGTACGCCTAGTTAGTTACCAAGGAGTTGAAGTTTGTGATATGTGAAGATGGGTATAATCACTAAACGCGTAACATTTTCTAATAAAAGCGTAAATTGAACGTCTCATGACTTTATTGCGATTGTACATCATTGGTTGGCAATTATCGACTCTCCCCTATGTCTCGACAGTAAAAAAACCCGCTGCCCTTCTTTGAACTTTCTCGAAGTACTCCTTCAATCTTATCTGGTAAGGATCCGGTACTGCGCAGCACCACTCGTAAAGAGGACACAAAAAAGTCTTTTTGGTAGATCTGCAGCATCCTCTAACTGTTCTACCAATAAATGGCAGTCGTTAGTTCGCCAACTCCTCAACATTTTCTATGTGTTCTTTCCAATTTATGTGGTTCGTAATCTTAATTTCAGGTATTTAGTTTACATTATTTAGGTCCAGTTGCCAATTTTAGCACCATACGGATACCATTTCTAAATCGTTTTGCAGTTTGTCTTGATGTTTCGACTATTTTACTACATGATAAACGACAGCATCATATGCAAACAATCTAAGACGGCTGCTAAATTATTTATGTAGATAAGGAACAGCACAGGGCCTACAACACTACCTTGGATAAAGCCAGAAATCACTAGCGTTTTACTCGATGATGATCCGTCACTTGCTACGAACTATGACGTCTCTGACAGGAAATCACGAATCCAGTCGCATAAATGAGATGGCATTCCATAAGCAAGCAATCTGATTACAAGACGCTTGTACGGTGTCAAAAGCCTTCTGGAAATCTAGAAATATGGAATCAATTTCAAGTCCCTAGTCAATAACACTCAACACTTCGTGTGAGTAAAGAGCTAGCTGTGTTTCACAAGAAGGATATTTTCTGTATCCGTGTTGACTATATGTCAATAGAATCTTCTCTTCGAACACAATACATGTTCCAAAATCCTGCTGCATATAAACGTTAATGATATGGGCTTCAAATTTAGTGGGTTAATACTGCTATCTTTCTTGAATACTGCTGTGACTTGAACAACTTTCCAGTCATTAGATACGGATCTCTCGTGGAGCGAACGGTGGTATATGATCCCTAAGTATACAGCTATTGCATCGGTATACTTTGAAAAGAACCTAATTGGTATACAATATGGACCGCAACACTTGCTTTTGGTAAATGTTTTAAGTTACTTCACTGATCCGAGGGTATCCACTTCTACACTCATGCTCATAAATTAAGGATAATGCTTAACATGGTGAAACACGCTCTGGTGGGCGGTTTGAGGGTTTAAACCACCTCGGGGTATGACCACGCGCTGCATTTGACCTGCGGACGTCGCACGGTGGCGCTGGCAGCAGTCCACATACGCAGAGGTGTGTGGGAGCATGTCAGGAGTACGGTGCTGCGAGTAAGAGTGCAGACGTTTTCAGACGTGCTAATCGTGACTGTGTGTTTAAAATTGCTCAAAGAACACACATTGATGACGTTATGAGGGGTAGAATACTAGAGCGACTGGAGGCTGGTCAAATATAGCATGTCGTAGCACGGGCCCTCCATGTGCCACAAAGTGTGATGTCAAGATAATGGCAACGATTCCAGCCGACAGGAAACTTGTCCAGGCGCTACAGTACGGGACGTCCACAGCGTACAACACCACAAGATGACCGATATCTCACCATCAGTGCCCGCAGACGGCAACGGAGTACTGCAGGTAGCCTTGTTCGGGACCTTACCGCAGCCACTGGAACAGTTGTCTCCAGACACACAGTCTACAGACGACTGGTTTATTCGCCCAGAGACTTGCAGGGTGCATTCCACTAACCCCTGGTCACAGGAGAGACCGTAAAGCCTGCTGTCAAGCACACAGTACATCGTCATTGGAACAGTGGTCCCAGGTTATGTTCACGGACGAGTCCAGGCATAGTCTGAAGAGTGATTTTCGCCGGGTTTTCATCTGTCGTGAACCAGGAACCAGATACCAAGCCCTTAATGTGCTTGAAAGGGACGTGTATGAAGGTCGTGGCTCGATGGTGTGGGGTGGGATTACGATTGGTGCCCGTACACCCCTGCATGTCTTTAACAGAGGAATTGATATAGGTCAGGTGTATCGGGACGTTATTTTGCATCAGTATGTCCGCCTTTTCACGGGTGCAGTGGATCTCACCTTGCTGCTGATGGAGGAAGGTGGCCCCACCGAGCTGCCATCGCTTAGGAGTACCTTGAAACAGAAGATGTGAGGCGAATGGAGTGGCCTGCCTGTTCTCCAGATCTAAACCCCCATTTGTCACGTCTGGGATGCTCTCGTTTGGAAGTATCGCAGCATATCTTCAAACCCCAACGACACTTCAGGAGCTCCGACAGGCACTGGTGCAAGAATGGGAGGTTATACCAAAGCAGCTATTCGACCACCTGATCCAGAGTATGCCAATCCGTTGTGTGGCCTTTGTACGTGTGCATGGCGATCATATCCCATATTGACGTCGGGGTACATGCGCAGGAAGCGGTGGCGTTTTGTAGCACATGTGTTTCGGGACGGTTTTCTCAACCTATCACCAATAACGTAGACATACAGATCTGTGTCGTGTGTGTTCGCTAAATGCATGTGCTATTGGCGACAGTTTTGTGCAGTGCTACGTTGTGTGGCACCACATTCTGCAATCATCCTTAATTTATGAGCATGAGTGTAGGCTACTAATGTCGTCAGTTATTAATGGGCCACACACCGAGGGTGCCGTCATATTGATGGAAGGTAGTCATATGGTGCAGTGCGTCGTTACTGATTACTGTGTCTCGCCGTGCGACAACATTCCATCCTCTTCACTCATGGCACTACCTCAGTCGTTACCGTTCGTGTTGTGGTGTTAATGGCAGCCTGCTCATGGGGGAAGAGTCGATCGCCCAGACAAGCCTTCCTTTGATTGTGTTCAGACTGAACTGGGGCGATTTGGGGGTCAAAAACATCACCTTGCTACGTCGCTTCGTCTCGACAGACCTCCCACAACCTCGTCAGAAGGTTTCGGCAGTATGCTTTGACGGTTTGGCCTTTAGGAGCATAATCTGTTAGCCCCATACCACTGCTTAACATGTAGCCAGTGACAGACCTAAGATGAGGGAAATAACGGGCAGTGGGTGCTGGAGTCCATTTTCCGTGCTCCTGTAATGCCATATTCTCCAACAGAGGGCAAGAAGTATATCAATTACAGGTTGTAAAGTGGTAGGTGTGTGTGTGTGTGTGTGTGTGTGTGTGTGTGTGTGTGTGTGTGTGTGGTCCTTAGTGTGATGTCGTCAGTCATACGACCACACCGCGGGATGCGATTCTCTCGATAAACGGAACAGAAGAACGGCTGTGTTAGCCAAAGAGTACACAGCCAGTCGCAGTACTTATGCTCCCCGAGAGGCGCCGCTAGGCCACTTCATGTGCAGCACGAGAGTAGTGCAGTTGTGCCAGTCTACAGTTCGTAGCCGCGCTCAGTGGTCACCCAGCGCCGATGTTAGTCACCGTCTGCAGTTCAGTCATTGCTACCATCAAGTCTTTGTAGCTCCGTCCCAAGTAAGTCTTCAAATTCACCTGATTAGACATTCAAGATTACGAGAGATTAATTCGTCACTGCAAGATTTGTGACTTACAAATTGTCATTCTACAGACGCATGGTCTAGTCGCGTCTTCTACTATTGTCAACCAACTGAGCATGGAATACAGCAAAGCTAAGTAATAAATAGTTTCTTATTTTCTACTCCTGTTAATTGCGTTTTCCTGTTGTAGCTACCAAGCAGTCTTGGAATAGTAGAACCAACGTTTCCACCTCCTTGGCTACCTCATATTTGCCACCTCATGTTGACGGACTCGATTATGGGGGAAGATCGAGAGCCATCACTTAGCATTAGTTAGTTTATGTTACAGTAAGTAATGTGTAAGCCTAGGGACTGATATTAACAGCAGTTTGGTCCCATAGGAACTTACGACAAATTTCCACCTTCGTACCTCCACCTACAAGTGAACTAGGCCTTTCAGTATAGACTAACCGTTTGTCATCCACACAAACAATTCATCAACTGAGCTGCTGTCCAGGGGTAAAGAAGCATTAACGATTTGCCCCTACCACTTGCCCTTGGAGGCAGTAACCAACCTAGAAACATACTACTTGTGGTGTCACCGCCAGACACCACACTTGCTAGGTGGTAGCTTTAAATCGGCCGCGGTCCATTAGTACATGTCGGACCCGCGTGTCGCCACTGTCAGTGATCGCAGACCGAGCGCCACCATACGGCAGATCTCGAGAGACTTACTAGCACTCTCCCCAGTTGTACGGACGACTTAGCTAGCGATGCAACACTGACGAAGCCTCGCTTATTTGCAGAGAAGATAGTTAGAATAGCTAAGTCAATGGCTACGACCTAGCAAGGCGCCATCACGAAGTTATATTGAGATGATAATACTGTATCAACAAGACCAATGTTCACCAAACGATGGATTAAAGTTAAGTATTCCAGCAGCTACGTACTTTTCTTTATAGCATTCATTACATATCCTGTTTCAGACCTCACGCCATCCTGCGTGAGCTTATAGCGTGCATTTCGGCTTCCTCAAACAACACGGTGTTGGCACTTCTGCCGACACTTCACTACTCCTATTAGCTGTAATTATTAGGCTGGATATGAGGTATGAACTGATGTAATGTTATTGAGTACCGTACACTGTCCATAGTCACTAATAAAAATATCTGCACCTGTATCTATTACCCCTTGTGTGTGTGTGTGTGTGTGTGTGTGTGTGTGTGTGTGTGTGTGTGTGTGTGTGTGTGTGTGTGCGAGTTATGTGTGTGTTCGGTAAATTATACTGTACGTAAAATGCATGTGTATGTGAAATATATGCTTTTGGGATACAAGTCAGGTAATTTCTTATTTAACTGTCTTTATCGCAAAGATTTTTGAACGGAATTACCAGCTTCTGCGTGCAATAGTCGTCTACATAACGTCTCATTCTTCTGCACTGCAACAGTTCGTAACCTCGTGAGTAAAAATGGGTAAAATATATGTGTGGCATGTGTGTAAGCGCGCCAAGGTGCAAGCAACAGGTTGATATACACGTAAAATACTCCAACGTGTACCAGAACGCCGTAATCCAAGGTTTTCAGCATTCCGTGAAAGGAAACGACACTGCCTCCTGTCATACGAGTGGTTGCGATGCTCTCGAACTGAACTTGCGGCACGTTCTGTGAGCAACTTCTTCCGATATGGCTGTCACGGACACTGCAGAAAGACGAGGGCGTCGGTCGTCTTCTGCTAGATAGTTCGATTCCGGTTGTCACCCGTAAACTCTGTAGAAAACTTCTGCCCCCACAATCTAGTTTTGCTGTTTTCTTCTGGATTGTATCATTTCTCCGGAAGCTCTGAAATTCTAGACTCTCTGCCACGACAGGCATCTAGTACGATTCACCATGTACGTGAAAGATTCTGAAAATATTGCCTGAATAACACAATAGCGATGTATAAATGCTTGACAAATGTGTGGCATACATTTCTCGCTTTTTAGAGAAATATGACTTGTATAATCTATATCAATGAAGCTAGAATTTTAATACAGTATCTAAAAATACTACATTTTTCTGCCTCTCCTTCTAGTGTAGCTAATTTGACGCATAATGGGTAGGAGAGACTTATGATAGTACTTGGGAATCGATTCATTTGATTATAAAGACAAGTCTAGCCTACCGGTTTACGACAGCCTTAAGAAGATTTTAGCGCTGTCTGAAGCCAGTGGAAACAATGACGGAGTCAGAGTAACAGCATCTGTTATAAACACACATGGTAACTAACACAAACGCAAAAACCGAATGAAATTGTTCATAGAGAGACAAATAAACAAACAAGGAAATTGTTGAGGAGGAAGTACTATTATACTTTAGTATAACTGTAACTTTTTTGTGCTTTTCCTTTCCTGCACAGAGGGCACACGTGTTGCTATAAATCGAGCAATCCCCATGTGACCACCACTTTCACGCTACACATAGTAACCAGTCAGCTTTGGATCGATTATCAGAGTAATGTTCGACACGTTCTACACATTCGTCTTCGTTGAATTCTTCTGGTTCATTACGCCACTGGCCGCGTTTCAGAAATCATTTTCACTCCGTAAAGCGCAATTTGTTATCCGTTTATAAGTAATAGGCATGTATTTAATCTGCAAGCACAACACAGATGGTATAGACAAATGATACTACAGTATATGCTCGCAATTTCTGCACAATAAACTGATACCCGCTCTAGGTTTACGCTCCTCTTCTACTGTTTTCCACGCGTCGTTCTAAAGCGATGGTGACGAAGATGCACCATCCCTTTCAGGTGTAAAAATGTCTCACGAGCATCAAAAACTCCACGCGGTATTACAATTAATCTGTATACCGCTCGTGTCTTTCGGTTTCTCCTTTGTATGGCTATTTTATAACACCTGTGGCCTATCTTCACTAAATTTCAGACCCTTACCTCGGACAATCAGTGATAGTTCACAATTTCTCCAGAACATGCAACACGCCTGCACTCTACAATTGCTACCTTGCTACCAAAAGACTGCTGCTGCCACAAACCGGCAAGTACGAGAACGGAAAGTGCGTTAACTCTACTAGCTTTATCACACACCCACTGTCCTAGAGACGTTCTAGAGACACAACCAATAACAAACAGTGTGAACTATATAAACCCCCGTTTGTCCATAACTGTGAAGATAGTGTAGTTATATGCAAAAGACTGCTGCTGCTACAAACCGGCAATTCTGAGAACGGAAAGTACGTCATCTCTCCCACCAAGGTCAACACTACTAGCTTTACCCTATACCTACAGTCCTAGAGACGTTCTAGAGACACAGCAAATAACAAACACTCTGGATTATATTGACTTCCATTTGTCCATAATTGTGATGAGCATGTTGTTACATGCTCATGGCTGCTATAAGATGCATAATGATTATAATGTGACTGATGTTACAGGACAAATATTTTCATTTCTCGTATGGACGTTTCGAACTTTCGCCGATCAGACACTTTATTTGCTAACTCTGAAGCAAAACACATTTATTGTTGTTTTGGTTTTTGGTCAGAAGACTGTTTTGTTCCAGCTGTCCATAGAAGTATGTCCTGTGCCTCTTCGTCTATGCATAACAACAAACATCCTTTTCAACTTGTTTATTGCACTCATCACTTTGTTATCCCTCTACAACTTTAACCCACACCCCTAACTTCCCTCCATTACAGAACTGACGATTCACTGATCGCTCAGGACGTATTCCATAAACAGATCTCTTCTCGTAGCAAGTTGTGCCACAAACTTCTTTTCCTACTAATTCAGTTTCATACCTCCTCCGTAGTTACTTAATTTACCGAGCTAATTTTTACAAAATCTTCTGTTTTCTCTTCTTGTCTGGAGCTTTTATCGTCCACATTTCCCTTCTCTACAAAATCACAATATATAAAGTAATTTCAGAAAAGATTCATAACGCATTTATATTCGATATAAGCAAATTTCTACTTTTGAGGAACGCTGTTCTCGTAGTTGACAGTCCGAGTCTTATGTTCTCTCTACTTCGGCACATCGTCCGTTATTTTACTGCCCAAATAGTAAAACACTTTATAGTGACTCATTTCCTAATCTGAATCTATGAGCATCATCTAATTTAATTCGACTCCATCCTATTCACTTGCTTTTAGTAGGTGTTCATCTTGCAACATCTTTTGGAGACACTACCCACTCCGTTAAACGAACCTAGAAATACCTTTTCGCCGTCTGTAGCACAGTTTCTGTGTCACCGGCAAATGTCAAAGTATTTATTGCCTCTTCTGGACGTTAGCCGGCCGGAGTGGCCGTGCGGTTCTAGGCGCTACAGTCTGGAACCGAGCGACCGCTACGGTCACAGGTTCGAATCCTGCCTCAGGCATGGATGTGTGTGATGTCCTTAGGTTAGTTAGGTTTAATTAGATCTAAGTTCTAGGCGACTGATGACCTCAGAAGTTAAGTCGCATAATACTCAGAGCCATTTTTCTTCTGGACGTTAATATCCATATCAGTCTTCTCTCTGGTTTCCTTTACTGTTTGTTAAATGTATGGGAATAGACAAAAAGCTTGTTTGTTTGTTACGATCATGTTCCATGGATCATTTGCACTATAAATCGTAATGATGTGGAACGAGTCATTTTACATTCCCGTCGCAAAAAAATATACAGATTTGGGTCAGTAATTCCTGCACACCAACTTTTACACTTCATAATAACAAAAATTGTTCTACGAAATAGGAGGAGTCGATAAGGAGAAACGTTCTCAGTTTAATTTCAAAATTTTGCCTTGTTGCCTTTCAGGTATTTTAAATTACTGTGTAAGTTATCAAAACTGGTGGCTGCAGCTATTTGCACCCTTTTTCGTGCTAAAGACCGCCTTAATGTGGAGTAATGAATGTCACTTTTCCGTCAGGTATTGTGATTATATACTTCACCGTTGTTCTGAACAGTAGTGTATCATGTACAATAAACGTCATTAGGGAATAACCATACTGTGAACAATTCCCAAATCCTTTGATGCCTAGAAGACGATTGTGGGTGAGCACCAAATATTAATCTTACAGAACATTTCCGAGCAATAAATACTTTCTTTCTTAAAGATGAGTTACCCCAGAATATTATTCCATATTACTTTCTTAAATGAAAATAAGGAAACTGTGTCAACTTAGTTATTTATGTCTCCCAGAGGTTTGTAATAATTCTAAGTGCAAATGTGGCAACACTACGATAGTTTAGAAGCTGTAAAATGTGGCTTCTCCAGATTAAAATTTCATCAACATGAGCGTCTAAGACTTTATACGTTTTCTCTTTATTCATTAATATTCATTACTTGCTTACTATGAGTTACACTTATCTTTGGCGTAGTGTCCCTAGAAGTGCACGAAAAATACAGAGCTGCAAAAAAAAAAAAAAAAATAAATAAATAAATAAATAAATAAAATGTTATTATAGGAGTTTTAAAATGTGGTTTCTCCAGATTAATATTTCATCAATATGAATGGCTAAGTCTTTCGAAGTATTTACCCTCTTTATTAATGTTCATTATTTCCTTACCATGAGTTACACTTGTGTTTGACGTACTGCCCCTGGAAGTGCACGACAAATACAGTGCTGCAGAAAAAACTTTATATATATACACAAAAATTGCGGATCGCGCGAGGCAAAAACTGTCTGAACGTCTCAGTACGAGCCCTAATTTCCCTTACCTTTGAATGGCGATCATTGCGTGATTTGAAAGTTGGTGGTAATAAATGCTCTGTATCCTCGGTGAAGATAGAATTTGGGAATTTAGTGAGCATCCCCTTCCGTTTAGCGCTCCGTCTATCTGTAAGTGTGTTCCACTTCTAACTTTCTATGAGATCTGTAACGCTCTCGCGAGAGCTAAATGTATCAGTCACGAATCTTGCCTCTCCTCTTTGCACCTTTTCAATCTCTTGAATCAGACCCAACTGGTAAGAGTCCCATTCAGACGAACAATACCCTAAGACGTCCGCCAACAGGTATAGCGTAGTGGTATAGCTACCAGGGCGCCTTCTGTGTTTTCCCTTTAATAGGGAATGCTCACTGCCAGATGGCTCAGTATGGTGCAGACGCGCAAAGCAAGCAGGAAACCATGCCACCGAGACGCATTCGTGCTTCCTACGGCCGACTGCCTGAGTTCGAAGGCGGACAGATGGTGATCTTCTGAGTTGCTGGATGGTCCTTTCGAAGAGCTCCGTGACAAGTTGGATGTGATGCGTCAGTTGTGCAACGTGCCTCGTATCAGTATGTAATGTCTCTTGCAGCGGTCTCTCCGCGATATTTTCAGAAATTTTATAAATTATATGACTCAGTACATAACTCGAAATATCTCTTCTTATCTTACCGATTATCAATGCAAAGTAGTTTCAAGCCCAATTATTCCTTGGAGCGTCCATTTACTCCATGGAATAGTTTCTCTGCTATCTATGTTTTCTCTTATAAAAAGAATAGTGGACTTCTTGCGGATGAGTCGTAAAAGAAGGATGTATATGTATGTATTGTTGAGCTAGTCGCCATCTTGATGGGATTCTGTATGAGAAGGAATTTAATTACGGATACCGCTAGAGCCTGCAAGACGATCTCAGACGGGCCACAAGATCCGCTGTGTAAGGAACATGTTACGGATAAGGAAGGACCTTATGATACAGAAGTCCTCGAGTACCCCACTTACATTATATCTCGCAGACCACCTTCAGTTCAGCCGTTCCCGTGGCAGCTGACAACGTCGTCACTGGTGAAACGTGTTCATCACAGGTGAGTGCAGATGTGAGGCGACATCGTGGCCATGTTCGTATGAGGAGACCCGTAGTGAACGAAAGCTTCCGTTCAGGAAATCGACAGATTGTCGGGAGGCTTCAGTGTTGACAACCATACAGATTCAGTTGCTGTCCATGGTCGCCTAACCGCTAGGCGCTGTACCGAACAGATCCTGTTGGACCATGCGGTGGGTGCTAAGGACTTGGGCGGCTCTGAATTCCTCGTTACTCGAGGGCGCATATGGCTGGTGTCAGCAGCGATGTCTTGGTATACCTGGACACAATAATTCAACGGCCGACGGCGGGTTCCGTCGTAAGCCCATCGTACATATGTGGGGCATGTTTGACGGACGTGTTCGTAGCCGTCCTGATCAACCATAGACTCTCCAAGAACTCTCATGACTCTCATTGGAGAATAAAGGGGACGCGATGTGTTGAGCCGGGTAGCAGTCAAGCAGTGATAAAAGCTCACGGAGGGCATAAACGTTATTGAAGCTCTCAAACTCCAATGAAAGCAACCCAAGACGGCGCTTTGAATGATAGTTTCCACACTGATTCTGACACCTGTAGGACATTGCAGTTCTTTTTACGTAAACGATCGAGGATTTGGTGATTTTTGGTGAGTGCTTAATTTGTGGAAGATACAGGTATAATGTGGTGCTGTAACCAATCCTCAAATATTGCTGATAGGGGTTAGACAGTCGTCGTAAGTCATGAGCAACAAATTCTTTTGAACAGTGATTACGAAGCGATGCACTAATGGCAACGAATACTGTTACCATTGAAACTTCCTGGCAGAAGTGTGCCGGACCGAGACTCGAACTCGGGACATTTCCCTATCTCGGGCAAGTGCTCTACCATCTGAGCTACCCAAGAGCTACTCACGCCCCGTGCTCACAGCTTTACTTTCGGCAGTACTTCGTCTCCTACTTTCCAAACTTCACAGAAACTCTCCTGCTGTGAGGACGGGGCAAGAGTCGTGCTTGGGTAGCTTAGAAGGTAGAGGACTTTCCCGCGAAAGGCAAAGGTCCCGAGTTCGAGTCTCGGCCCAACACACTGTTTCAATCAGCCAGGAAGTTTCATATCACAGCACACTCAGCTGCAGAGTGAAAATCTCATTCTGAATTGTTGTCATTTCCCCTACTCACTCCGTCACCTGGTTTTTTAATCGAAAACATATTTGTTGTTGTCTCCGCCAGGATAACTGTCAGTTTTGGAATTGACTTTTTGTACACGCTGTATATATAACATTTGGATCATAAATGAGGGATATAACAACACTACTGGCCATTAAAATTGCTACACCAAGAAGAAATGCAGATGATAATGCGTATTCATTGCACGAATATATTATACTAGAACTGACATGTGTTAATATTTTCACGCAATTTGGGTGCATAGATCCTGAGAAATCAGGTGGTTACCTCTGGCCGTAATAACGGCCTTCATACGCCTGGGCAATGAGTCAAACTGGGCTTGGATGGCGTGTACAAGTACAGCTGCCCATGCAGCTTCAACACGATACCACAGTTCATTAGGAGTAGTGACTGGCGTAATGTGATGAGCCGGTTGCTCGGCCACCATTGTCCAGACGTTTTCAGTTGGTGAGAGATCTGGAGAATGTGCTGGCCATGGCAGCAGTCGAAACTTTTTTGTATCCTGAGAGGCCCGTATAGGACCTGCAACATGCGGTCGTACATTATCCTGCTGAAATGTACGGTTTCGCCGGGATCGAATGAAGGATAGAGCCACGGGTCGTAACATATCTGAAATGTAACGTCCACTGTTCAAAGTGCAGTCAATGCGAACAAGAGGTGACAGAAACGTGTAACCAATACCATACCATGACGCCGGGTGATGCGCCAGTATGACGATGACGAATACACGCTTCCAATGTGCGTTCACCGCGATGTCGCCAAACACAAATGAGACCATCATGATGCTGTAAAGAGAACCTGGATTCATCCGAAAAAATGACGGTTTGCCATTCGTGCACCAAGGTTAGTCGTTGAGTACATCATCGCAGGCGCACCTGCCTGTGATGCAGCGTCAAGGGTAACCGCAGCCATGTTCTCCCAGCTGATAGCCCATGCTGCTGCAAACGTCGTCGAACTGTTCGTGCAGATGGTTGTTGTCTCGGAAACGTCCCCATCTGTTGACTCAGTAATCGAGGCGTAGCTGCACGATCCGTTACAGCCATGCGGATAAGATACCTGTCATCTCGACTGCTAGTGATACGAGGCCGTTGGGATCCAGCACGTCGTTCCGCGTTACCCTCCTGAACCCAACGATTCCATATTGTACTACCAGTCATAGGATCTCAACCAACGCAAGCAGCAAAGTCGCGATACAATAAACCACAATCGAGATAGGCTACAATACGACCTTTATCAAAGTCGGAAACGTGATGGTAAGCATTTCTCCTCCTTACACGAGGCATCACAACAACGTTGCACCAGGAAACGCCGGTCAACTGCTGTTTGTGTATGAGAAATCGGTTGGAAAATTTGCTCATGTCAGCACGTTGTAGGTGTCGCCACCGGCGCCAACCTTGTGTGAACGCTCTGAAAAGGTTATCATTTACATATCGCAGCATCTTCTTCCTGTCGGTTAAATTTCGCGTCTGTAGCAAGTCATCTTCGTGGTGTAGCAATTTTAATGGCCAGTAGTGTAGATACATCTGAAAATTGGCCTCGCCTCCTACGCACAGAGACAGTAAGAAGTCGTCTCTTGAGGTTGGTGGCGGGAGCCACTAGGTAGCCATTAATCTGCGCGACAGAAAGCCGCAAGCGGAAAATTAGCTGTGGATGGAGCGGGGAGTGGGGACCGAAACGTCAGGCAGGCAGGTAGGCAGCCAGAGGGCGCCGAGGAATTTCCTCTGCTCTTTGCTCCCTACTTCAGCCACACAGCGTCGGCAACTCGCAAAGAGTTCCGTCAGCCGAGACGAACTAATATGGGAGGTGCCGTTCGTGGCTCCATCCTTCTCTCTCTCTCTCTCTCTCTCTCTCTCTCTCTCTCTCTCTCTCTCTCTCGTCAAACATTCCACGAAAGTAAGAGAGTTCTGTGTGTGTGTGTGTGTGTGTGTGTGTGTGTGTGTGTGTGTGTGTGTGTGTGTGTGTGTGGGAGGAGAGTGGGAGAGGATGAGGCTTAGTGGCGGTATGAGAGTGGAATGAGCCGCTCATCCAACTAAACCTCTGCAAAATGTGCTCCCTCCCATGCAGTTTGCTCCGTTAGGTGAAGCAGCGAAAAACCTTATAATGTGCACCGGTCGATAGTGGAAATGGACTGGGGGAAGGATGGGAGAAGCATTCTTACTCGGTTTCCTGTTCTCAAATATACCACCCTGTCGTTCCCGTTTCCTGTTGTACGTACATACGTATTCTAAAAGCTTCAGTACTGTCACTGGCTGCTCATTTCATGTCCACATAGTTTTCAGATTCCTCTCTCTTCTTAATGTGTTCGAAATACATCTTTCTATTCTGTCCTCTTCCTTTCCTCCCTAGCGGTCGCCGTTCAACAACGTTCGTGATGCAATTACATTAATTTTCACTTTTGGATTTCCTTTAATAATCTTCTTACTTCTGTGACTTCCCTTAATACTAGTAGGTTGGTATATCCCTTTGTCCAGCCAATTCTTGTCATTTATCGACAAACATATTCTGAGATCCACAAATGGCAAAACGGAGCTGACCTGCAAACTATTTCATGCACCTTGAGATAGACAAAATGACTTACATCGGCGGTGGACGATGCATATTATGCTGTCGATCTTAAGGTGCATGAAATATTTTCTGCTCAAAAGATTCATACTACGCCCGCACTCCAGCTTTGGACTAAGTTCCCTATTGCTGCGCCATTTCACTCGCTGACTGTGTTGCACCTGAGTTCTCTAACGCAGCATAACTGTCTCTGCAGGAGACGAGCATTGATCTTGCTCTACTCTTTTTGCGCAATCAACTTGACGTGGGATGTCTGAAGTCGCTACGTAATTAGGTAATTAGATGACTCTTATTGTCAAAAGTTTTTTGGCGTATGGTAAGAAACACACACACACACACACACACACACACACACACACATATATATATATATATATATATATATATATATATATATATATAAACACAAGTTAAATTATATGAAGAAGTAGCGTTTAATTAAGTAATATGGAACACTAAAGGTAAAGGTATTTTAAAATATATTTTCTTACCTAAAAAGGAGATGTCGCATATGTTGGCCATGTGCTCAATATTAGCCCGGAAATATATAAACAAAAATAATTTCTGTATCTTACGTCAGTATACGCTATATACGGGGGACGTTCCGAAAGTGTATTTCGTCATTCTTTTTCCCACGGGAGCTTTATTGTCAAGAACAAATTCAGCGTGGCCACAGGAACTACACACCTTGCGAAATTTTTTTATTGACACTGTATTCACCAGACTCAAGATATTTGTTTTTGCACGCAATCAGTTTGCAGAAACCGCTCTGGTAAAACTTGGTTCCCTGCGAGACAAGAAATTGTCGCACAGCCTGCTCCACCTCAGCAATAGTTTGGAAGTGACGTCCCTAGAGTTTGGCTTCAGTTCAGGGTGCAGGTAAAAGTCCGACGGGGCATGATCGGGGCTGCAGATTGGGTGATCCAGTGCCTTCCATCTGAAGCGATGACTCTGATCCTGTGCGAGACTAGCTGTGTGTGCTTTAACGTTGACGTCCAAGAACACAACCCCTTCACTCAAAAGCCCTGGTCTCTTTCGCCGAAAGACGAATCAGATTCTTTGGTGAAGGTACTGCAGTTGCTTGCCTCATTGATGTGCTCTTGCTAGAGGAAGCCAAGGTGGATCACACCTTTCGCAACCCAGAACACTGTGGCCATAACCTTTCCTGCGGGGTGTGAAACTGTTAGGACTTACGATTCGTAATTTTTCACAAACACCACTTTTATTGATGCAAGTTCACAAGGTTGATGACTGAACATACAAACGAAAGGTAACAATAACGAAAAAGTCTCCTAATTGAGGCAAACAAAACCTCACTTCTAATTTTCCACAAAGGTTCGTGGTAACACACTCACACACTAGTAATAGTCCAATTCCGAGACGAAGACGTGATTTTCAATCGTGCAGTACACGAGGTCGGCATCCAGCGCGAACTGAACTTCAGGGCTGTGTCTTGCCTCTATATAGCTGTCTCCAGCCAGTCAGGTTTTGGCGTAGTGATACTTCCTGCAGACCATGGCTCGGAATGTCTGTTTCCATTATCTTGTATGTAAATAGCCAGTGATTACCATGGTTCTTTTGGTACGCCTTGGGTGGAGACAACCTCGTCCTCTGTGGTGTAATATGGGTTGCTGGCCCTCAGGGGCTACCCTGGCTCCGGTATAACAGAAACTTACGGTTTTTTCCTCACTGATGAACAGTTATGTTTCCATAACAATGAGGTGGCCTTGAATTTTAGGGTAAAGTGGTGCACCCATGTTCATCGCCTGAACAAAAACTCATTTTCCTCTCGCACGTACCACATCAAGTCATAGACACTGACTCGCATTTTTGCACTCTTAGGATCCGGGGTCAGGTCCATCGGCACCCATCTTGCAGACACTTTACTCTAACCCAATGCATCATGTAGCCTTTGATGGGCCTGTTCAGTATGGACGCCATATTAGACATTGCTATTCACCTGTCTGCAAAGAGTGTGTCCTGTATTCTAGGAACGTTGTTTTCTTTCATAGGTGTGAAGGGCCACCCCACTTCATCCTCCACACTCTGCCTTCTTTCTCCGATCATGCATGACTAGTGATCAACTGTTTGACATGACTTCTTCAACTTACACGTTATGTAGGCGTTCATGCATGAAGGATACAATAGGCCCACTTGCCCATTCATACCGGATAACAGCACACACTTCCATTGGGGGCCACGTTGTCAACACACGCACACCTTCCATGGTCATGTGTACTCGAATAACCTCGGACATGCCGGTCGGATACTCTCTCATCTTCGACGCTCTGGTCACGCGCCATTCGTTCTCCGTTGCAGAACCTTCCGTTGTTGAAACAGGTTCAGGTAGATTTGCCGCAGGGTTTCGCAACATATACTGTATTCGAACATTATGAAGTACCTCGAAGAAATATATTCATTGACACGTAGTCAGCACGGATTCAGAAAATACGGGTCTTGCGAAACACAATTAGCTCTTTATACTCATTAAGTAATGAGTGCTGTCGACGGTGGATGTCAAATTTATTCCATATTTTTAGATTTCCAGAAGGTTTTCGACACCGTTCCTCACAAGCGCCTTCGAACCAAACTGCGTGACTATGGACTGTCACCTCAGTTGTGCGACTGGATTCGTGATTCCCTATCAGAAAGGTCACAGTTCGTAATAGTAGACGGAAAATTGTCGAGTAAATTAGAAGTAATATCCGGCTTTCCCCAACGAAGTGTTATAGTCCCTCTGTTGCTCCTGATCTATATTAACGACATACTCTCCTGGAAATTGAAATAAGAACACCGTGAATTCATTGTCCCAGGAAGGGGAAACTTTATTGACACATTCCTGGGGTCAGATACATCACATGATCACACTGACAGAACCACAGGCACATACACAGGCAACAGAGCATGCACAATGTCGGCACTAGTACAGTGTATATCCACCTTTCGCAGCAATGCAGGCTGCTATTCTCCCATGGAGACGATCGTAGAGATGCTGGATGTAGTCCTGTGGAACGGCTTGCCATGCCATTTCCACCTGGCGCCTCAGTTGGACCAGCGTTCGTGCTGGACGTGCAGACCGCGTGAGACGACGCTTCATCCAGTCCCAAACATGCTGAATGGGGGACAGATCCGGAGATCTTGCTGGCCAGGGTAGTTGACTTACACCTTCTAGAGCACGTTGGGTGGCACGGGATACATGCGGACGTGCATTGTCCTGTTGGAACAGCAAGTTCCCTTGCCGGTCTAGGAATGGTAGAACGATGGGTTCGATGACGGTTTGGATGTACCGTACCCTATTCAGTGTCCCCTCGACGATCACCAGTGGTGTACGGCCAGTGTAGGAGATCGCTCCCGACACCATTATGCCGAGTGTTGGCCCTGTGTGCCTCGGTCGTATGCAGTCCTGATTGTGGCGCTCACCTGCACGGCGCCAAACACGCATACGACCGTCATTGGCACCAAGGCAGAAGCGACTCTCATCGCTGAAGACGACACGTCTCCATTCGTCCCTCCATTCACGCCTGTCGCGACACCACTGGAGGCGGGCTGCACGATGTTGGGGCGTGAGCGGAAGACGGCCTAACGGTGTGCGGGACCGTAGCCCAGCTTCATGGAGACGGTTGCGAATGGTTTTCGCCGATACCCCAGGAGCAACAGTGTCCCTAATTTGCTGGGAAGTGGCGGTGCGGTCCCCTACGGCACTGCGTAGGATCCTACGGTCTTGGCGTGCATCCGTGCGTCGCTGCGGTCCGGTCCCAGGTGTGCACCTTCCGCCGACCACTGGCGACAACATCGATGTACTGTGGAGACCTCACGCCCCACGTGTTGAGCAATTCGGCGGTACGTCCACCCGGCCTCCCGCATGCCCACTATACGCCCTCGCTCAAAGTCCGTCAACTGCACATACGGTTCACGTCCACGCTATCGCGGCATGCTACCAGTGTTAAAGACTGCGATGGAGCTCCGTATGCCACGGCAAACTGGCTGACACTGACGGCGGCGGTGCACAAATGCTGCGCAGCTAGCGCCATTCGGCGGCCAACACCGCGGTTCCTGGTGTGTCCGCTGTGCCGTGCGTGTGATCATTGCTTTTACAGCCCTCTCGCAGTGTCCGGAGCAAGTATGGTGGGTCTGACACACCGGTGTCAATGTGTTCTTTTTTCCATTTCCAGGAGTGTAGGAGACAATCACAGTAGCCGTCTTAGATTGTTTGCAGATGATGCTGCCATTCACTATCTTGTAAAGTCATCAGATGACCAAAACGACTTGCAAAGTGATTTAGATAAGATATATGTATGGTGCGAAAAGTGGCAATTGAGCCTGAATAAATTAAAAAAAAAAGTGTGAAGTTATTCACATGAGTACTAAAAGAAATTTACTGAATTTCGATTACGCGATAAGTCACACAAATCTGAAGGCTGAAAATTCAACTAAATACTTAGGGATTACAACTACAAATACCGTAAATTGGAACGATGACATAGATAATGTTATGGGTAGAGTCAACCAAAGACTGCGATTCACTTGCAGAACGCTTAGAAGGTTCAACTGGTCTACCAAAGAGACTGCTTACGCCACGCTTGTCCGGCCTATTCTGTAGCATTGCTGTACGGTGTGGAATCTACATCAGAATGTACTAACGGATGACATCGAAAATATACAAAGAAGGGCAGCTCGTTTTGTATTATCACGAAGTAGGTGAGATAGTGAAACTGACACAATACGTGAATTGGAGTGCCAATCATTAAAACAAAGGCGTTTTTCGTTGCGACGGGATCTTCTCATGAAATTTCAATCACCAGTTTTCTCCCCCGACTGTAAAAACATTCTGTTGATACCAACCTACATAGGGAGAAATGATCATCACGATAAAATAAATCAGGGCTCGCAAAGAAAAATTTAAGTGCTCGTTTGTCCCGCGTGCTGTTAATGAGCAAGGAGACAGCATGAAGGTGGTTCATTGAACCCTCTGCAAGGCACTTTATTGTGAATAGCAGAGTAATCACGTAGATGTCGATGTAGATGCAGGTTGTATTCATAGGGCGTTTGTTTGTGTTACCTGGTGTACCGTCTTCTCTTCCCAACACAATGATGAAACTTACTTTCAAAACGTCTCCCGTATTTCCAATATTTGGAAGCTGTAGACCAGCAGAAATTCAGGATATAATTGTTAGCTACTAATCGCTAGAGACAGTTGTAACCATAATTTGGAAATAAAACAGACTGTACGACGATAGAACTGCTGCTATCCTCCGACTATAGTTTGTAAATAATGCAAAACGTATTTTTCTGTTCTGTAATTGTTCCGCAACCAACAAAATAACATGGTTATGACTTTCATAAGTAGCACTGTAGGAATTACATAGACAACCTGTTGCAAATAATTGTTTGGACATTGACCTATGTTACGACAGCTCTAAGGATGCCTTCATCAGAATGAAGGTTTAAGAAACCGTAAAAGCAAATTGCGGCAAAGCAGATACGCTCTAAACTTTGACCGTCGCTTTCCCGCAATGTAATTGTATAGTTTCTTAGAATTTCATTCTGATGAAGACATCCTTAGAGGTGTCGAAACCAAAGTCACTGTGCCAAACAGTTATTTGTAACCGGTTGGCTGTGTGAATTCTATTCTGAAACTTAAATACGGTTGCCGAGAGACAGCCATGTTTAGAACTATAGATTCCACAAGTAACTGATCAGATGTAATTTGTACACCTTGGGTGTCGCAGGTAGCTAGCCACAAGGTGTGAAGGCTGAAACTAAGTAGCAAGCTTATTTGCGCAGGGCTGTGAGGGGATACCAGATTTCCCCAGTCACAGTCAGATGCGGTATAATTTCGATGGACTCTTTTTACTGTACTTGAAAATCGGTTTCGCGGAGAGACCGCAATCATTGGAAGCTATTTGCATGCGAATTAATTCATTTACGTTTGTAATTGAGGTTTGACTCGTTAGAATTTAAATTAGCGCTCCAGCCTACACTAGACGACATGAGGGTTAGTCTATATGTTATCGGGATTTCTGTACCTCAAATGCCAGTGCACATGTTTTGTTGAGGCTAGCTACAAACAAATACAAATTTCTTTGAGTATTTCTGAAATTCTAATCCTCCCTGTGCACCGCAGAAGCAAATGCGGAATATCGAGGGATTTCCTCTTATATAAACCCATGAGTTGCTTTTCGCAATCTTCCGCAATTTGACTAAGCCGGAACACTCCACTTGCAAACTGTAATTTTAACCACTGAAATTCAAAATAACAGTTCTATACTCCAGCGTAGAGGACGTTTATCAGCCACGAACTTTTTTTTTAGTTGGGTGTACCACTATTTAAACTTTCTGAACATAAAATAAAAGTAAAAATAAAAAGACATTGTCCATTACGGGCTGTGCAATATTTACCGTGCAAATAAACTGAGAACTGAACAGCCTATAACGGAAAAGGTACGGAAAGGAAAGGAAATTGGGAGAGAGGGAGGGAGAGAGACAGTGACACAGACAGAGCGAGGATAGAAAAAAAGTGTGAGCGAGGGGGGGGGGGGGGGAGAGAGAGAGAGAGAGAGAGAGAGAGAGAGAGAGAGAGAGAGAGAGAGAGTGTGAAAGAGAGAGAAAGGGGGGGGGGGGAGAGTGAAAGAGAAAGGTATAATGAAAGCTGAAACAAAGTTATACTCTCTCACATGTCTCCATCAGGTTTTAGAAATGTGGCTCGTATTGCAGAACAAACAGAATAATTCATCTTCGTCGGTTAACTGTAACTGCAGTCAGAATAAAGGTTTCGAGCATACGAGTGGAAGAAGAAAAAGTCTGCGCAAATGAAGTGCACTCATTTTATTACGAAATCTACTACATTTTCTTCTCAGGAATGGCCATGTCCGATCACAATTTTGCAATATTTGCCAAATAATATGGTAAGAACCAAAATGGTCATTAATACCTATCTGAATCTCATGTCGTACGTTTTCACGGGAGTTGTAGCATCTCATTCCTTCGGTTTTGACGGAACGCTATCCATCTAGAGTCCCACTAATAATAACCTATAACTTTTTGCTGTTGTGGTTTTTTCAGCTGAGAGAGGACAGTCTTTTTAATTCATCTCTTATCTGTGCCGCCGACTCACTTCAGAAATAGCTCGGAAAACCAGCACCAACGAAAAAGTATAGACCATTAATTACGGGATCGTAGATGGATTGTGTTCCGTCAGAACAATGACAGAGACAGATACTACATCATAATTACTATTTATTGCACATAAACACGCCATTTAGGCGCTTGGCAGAAGGCAAAAATACATAAATACACTGCCGAGAAAGAAAGATTAATACACCCTTATAGAGGTCTCCAATGCAATCGAGATTTATTGTTCCGACAGTGCATATGGAGCAATGAATGGTAACGTTAGCAGATCAATACCATAAGTGGTTCTGAAGATCCAGGTATCGACCCACGCGAGAACACCCGCATTAGTATTTGTTGCAACGTCCACTGATTGCAATAAATATGCATACTCGGGCATCCTGTGCAAAGTATACATGGTGAATACAATCCTGGGATACATTATGCCGTGACTGCTTGACCTGTTCCGTAGTTCTGTAGGAGTTGTTGGATGATGAGTCACACGTGTCGCTTCTCGTCTCATTGTATCCCAGCCGTGCTCTGTTCGTGATAAGTCAGTAGATCGTGCTGGCCAGGGATGCTGCTGCAATTCTCACAGAGCACGCTGAGTTTCATGGGCAGGTCGTCGGTGAGTATTATCCTATTGGAACTGTAACTGGGTTTTCTCTTTTGATGCTAGTCAGTTGGCAGGATGAGCATTACTGCAAAGGGCATTTGATTCTAAAGCATTACGTCACGGTGAAAAATACTAAATAAATTACTTATTCTCTCTTAACAACATGTGGGCAGGGTGGGTTCATCCTTGGCTCAGTCATGAGGTAGAATGAAACAGCATTTTTACATAAGATAGCTTTTATTGAAGATTTGTACAATGGTTTCCTCACTGGATTGTTCCGGCTGGGAGAGCGGCAGCTGTGTCGTTTGCGAAGCCTTTTGCAGCGGCAGCGTCTGATTACGCCTGGCGGTGTGTATCTCATGTCGCTGTTTCGCCCAGTTGACTGGAGACGCGCATCGTGAGATGGCCATTTAATTATTGAGAACGAAGTAGTGAATCGGATGGTGATACCTTCGATGTGGCGTCCCAGTGTTTCTGTTCTCTATGCGGCCGCGTGTGTTTTGCGCTGGCCAGCGGAGTGGCGCGGCGCGGTGGGGGAAGGCCAGTGTCCTGGACTCGAACAATGGACTCCAGCTTGCCGGTCTTCGGCTGCCAGATCTTCATCACCAGCTCACAGGTGACTGCTGATGTGAGCCCGTCTCCTTCCCGTCCTCACGAGTCACCCGGGTACGTAAAAATCAGTCTTCGAATACCTTCTAACTTGTGACTTCTGGCGGAGAGGCTGCTGCTTGCTATTCCATTATAGCGGCGGACTTGGTTCGTCTGTGTACGATGTAGTCTCTTCCTGCATGACGGTCTTCAGCACCAAAACTGAACTGAAAACTACTCTGTCGGGCCCACTGCGTATCGCGTATTTATTTACTTCAGTGCACTGGAGGTGAACGACTTCTACATCTACCTCCATACTCCGCAAGCCACCTGACAGTGTGTGGCGGAGGGTACCCTGAGTACCTCTATCGGTTTTCCCTTCTATTCCAGTCTTGTATTGTTCGTGGGAAGAAGGATTGTCGGTAAGCTTCTGTGTGGGCTCTAATCTCTGATTTTATCCTCATGGTCTCTTCGCGAAATACACGTAGGAGGGAGCAATATACTGCTTGACACTTCGGTGAAGGTATGTTCTCGAAACTTTAACAAAAGCCCGTACCGAGCTACTGAGCGTCTCTCCTGCAGAGTCTTACACTGGAGTTTATCTATCATCTCCGTAACGCATTCGCGATTACTAAATGATCCTGTAACGAAGCGCGCTGCTCTCCGTTGCATCCTTTCTCTCTCTTCTATCAACCCTATCTGGTACGGATCCCACACTGCTGAGCAGTATTCAAGCAGTGGGCGAACAAGCGTACTGTAACCTACTTCCTTTGTTTTCGGATTGCATTTCCTTAGGATTCTTCCAATGAATCTCAGTCTGGCATCTGCTTTACCGACGATCAACTTTATATGATCATTCCATTTTAAGTCACTGCTAATGCGTACTCCCAGATAATTTATGGAATTAACTGCTTCCAGTTGCTGATCTGCTATTTTGTAGCTAAATGATAAGTTATCTCTCTTCCTATGTATTCGCAGCACATTACACTTTTCTACATTGAGATTGAATTGCCATTCCCTGCACCATGCGTCAATTCGCTGCAGATCCTCCTGCATTTCATTACAATATTCCATCGTTACGACCTCTCGATACATCACAGCATCATCTGCAAAAAGCCTCAGTGAACTTCCGATGTCATCCACAAGGTCATTTATGTATATTGTGAATAGCAACGGTCCTACGACACTCCCCTGCGGCACACCGAAATCACTCTTACTTCGGAAGACTTCTCTCCATTGAGAATGACATGCTGCGTTCTGTTACCTAGGAACCCTTCAATCCAATCACACAATTGGTCTGATTGTCCATATGCTCTTACTTTGTTCATTAAACGACTGTGGGGAACTGCATCGAACGCATTGCGGAAGTCAAGAAACACGGCATCTACCCGTAAACCCGTGTTTATGGCCCTCTGAGTCTCGTGGACGAATAGCCTCTTCTGTCACGTTGAAAAGCTTCTCAAAGAATCTTCTTAACATCGGTCATTGTCTCTTGGAATGTAGGCGACGGCCTTTGATCACGTGTGACAATTGAGAAACACGTGAGCCGGTCGGGCGATACCCTGACGGCTGAATCGACAGCGTCAGCTTATGTGGGGAGGGCGATGGCTTCTCCTGAACGTGCTGACTTCACGGTCATTGCGTCTTCTGCTCTGCCCGCTGTTTGCCAGTGTGTAACTCTTCTGAACTAAACTAAATTTTTCATATACTTTCTATTTTCCGTTCACATTGATATCACTAATTTATTTACCTATCTTAAGTACCACTCAACAGAACAATACATTAACTCCCTTCAGCCGTGGCGGGACTGGTGCCAGTAGTATCTCTGACATGAGTACGATTGATTCCTAGTCCAGAGGTTTGGTCTTGGGCCGGCAGGAGATACAAGCGAGTGCCGACGGCGAGTAGGGAGAGCGGACACAACGCTGTGAAAACGGAATGAGGCGGAGCGCGAGTCGGCGATTGGCAGGTGGACAGAAGAAAAGACGGCGTGCCTGACGCCGGGCGGCGGTTATCACGTTGTTATACTGGAGGCGGCGGGAGTTTCCCGGCGCTGGGCATTCTCCGGCAAACTCGTGAGCTGTTGATGTGCCCGCTTCCTTGGGGGACACGCTGTTAAGGTCTTGCGAATTGATGGTCTGACATCTCCGCAAAATCGCCCCAGCATCAAGACACCCAGTTAAGTACGCTAATTACTAAGAGCGCTTCGTTTACTGTGATTGTGATCGCTCTTGGTACAGTAAGACTTTGCACGACACGTGATGTTATGAGTGTTCGCTTTCATTTGATGCCTCCTACTAAGCGTGTGCTCTGCTCCCGCAAAATGTTGACGTATTTGCAGATGTTGGAGTAGGTATTAAAATCCATGGAGAAGAAATAAAAAAAATTGAGGTTCGCCGATGACATTGTAATTCTGTCAGAGACAGCAAAGGACGTGGAAGAGAAGTTGAACGGAATGGATAGTGTCTTGAAATTTGGACATAAGATGAACATCAACAAAAACAAAACGAGGATAATGGAATGTAGTCGGATTAAGTCGGGTGATGCTGAGGGAAGTAGATTAGTCAATGAGGCAATTAAAGTAGTAAAGGAGTTTTGCTATTTGGGGAGATATTGACAAGGAAAGCATTTCTAAAGAAGAAAAATTTGTGAACATCGAGTATAGATTTAAGTGTCAGGAAGTCGTTTCTAAAAGTTTTTGTATGGAGTGTAGCCATGTATGGAAGTGAAACGTGGACGATAAATAATTTGGACAAGTAGAGAATAGAAGCTTTCGAAATGTGGTGCTAGAGAAGAATGCTGAAGATTAGATGGGTAGATCACATAAGTAATGAGGAGGTATTGAATAGGATTGGGGAGAAGGGAAATTTCTGGCACAACTTAACTAGAAGAGGGGATCGGTAGGTAGGACATGTTCTAAGGCATCAAGGGATCACCAATTTATTATTGGAGCGCAGCGTGGAGGGTAAAAATCGTAGAGGGAGACCAAGAGATGAATACACTAAGCAGATTCAGAAGGATGTAGGTTGCAGTAAGTACTGGGAGATGAAGCTTGCACAGGATAGAGCTGCATGGAGAGCTGCATCAAACCAGTCTCGGGACTGAAGACCACAACAGCAACAACAACATTTGCAGATATGTGTCCGTAAGTTCTAGTGAGTGCCGGTTCTCGTGAGCCTTATCATTTCGCACTCTTAGTGTTTGCTTATCAAGTACTGTTTCACTTAAAGAAAGCACTTCCTGATGAAATTAGTTGTTGTTCAGCCTTGATTTTATAAAGTTAATTTACTGATCAATCTTAAATGTTAAGGTTAAGAAAGGTCTTTCAGCCTTCTGTTGTCCGGTGTGGTCAGGGTTTCAGTGAGCTGAGGCAGCGGGCAACCGAAGCGCAGAGCTTCCCTTTAGATTACAAGTTTGGACTACGGGCTGTGGACTTCGCCTGAGCTCGGGTGTCCCTCTACTGTAGCGTATGCTTGGTTCACATTTTGGTGGTCTACTCGACGTGGGGTCGCAAACGGGGCCACGTCTTGGTTCGAAGTTAATTATTACTTCTCTCAGTTGGTTGCAGCGGTTTTGGTTAAACTTCGGCTTTACGAGTTTGGACCTTGCTTCTGTTATTACACATTTATCATTGTACAGGGTTGTAACCTTCTATGCCCTAAAACTCCATATTAGTTCAGTTTAATAAATACGTTTTAACCTTTCGCATTAAAGTTGAGGCTGGGTATCAAATGTTATTTTACATTTAATGTTATTTGAAAAGATCTTAAATAATGTGTCTTAACTAAAGATGTTTGTTTTGGTTAAATTCAGCCTCAATGGCTTCTGTCAATCTTGGTGAGAAATCGCGGGCTAGACGTAATGTTAATTAAGAGGGTCTTAAATAATGTGTCTTAACTAGAATTGTATGTTAAAGTTATTTATTAACTTCCTCATGATTTGTGTAATGAATGTCTCTCAAATAATCGTACCCGAGTGTCGCTTGTCAAATGTTAAGTGAGATTGTTTTGTTTGATTAATAAACCCATTGGAATTGAAATGTTCACTTTATTGGGACTGCCCTTTCTAACAACCCTACCACAACAAAGGTCAAAAATTAATTATGATTGTACTGTTGCTCACGCTGCTAAATATTGCATTTTCGGGCAACAACAGTTATATTATGTCCCAGGTGTCATTAGAGCACAGTTAATAAAGTCATTTCTTGAAATAATAGATAAACTAGGCACTCATCTTTTCGTGTTTCCCACGCTGGTCTCATTGTGAACTCATGCCTCAATCATCGAAAATCTAGGTAGTGATGATTCCAAGCTCGGATGCAAAGAGGCCTAGGTGTTATTCTGCGACATTCAAAAGTTTTATAGATGTGTTTCATAAGCCAATCTTGAAGATTAAACTTTTGTAAGTTAGGACAATGGTGATATAAAGTAGTTATCAGCACTCCGAATTTAAGTTACGCTTCTTTTTTATTGCTTTTGTTGAAATATCACGTAACTCGTTCCAAAACATCACTTCAAACTATAAAACATACTTGAAAGTATCTTCCTCACTGTTAAAGTTCACATTTCATAAACTGACTAAAATTTGCGTCTTTTTAACATGACGACCATAGCTTGGCTCTCTAATAACCGCTTACGCACCCAAAAACCAGAGTTACAATTACGTCAAAGATCGTAGTGACAAAAGAAAGAATACACATAAGAATAATATAATTGCATTATATACATATCGATGTATGGCACTACCTCTACATTAATGAAATCAAATCTGAATGTTGTCACAGAAATATGTTAACTATTTTACAGAAACACAGTAAAATATTGCTGGTTTCGAGAGGTTGAGGTGAGGTGCCGTAATGGTTACGTAATTCAAGTACCATTAAACCTTCCACCCCCTTCAGATTTAAAGGTTAAACAAAACAGCTGTTCAGTATAAACTGCCATTCCTGTTGGAAGAACGGTAAAATAATGCGTCTAACATTTTGCACGTACTGAGTCCTGGTTAGCACATCCCCTCGAGAAACAACAAATGTGTACGAGAGCTGTAGCTTATCGTTCCCGGGACCACAGGGCCTGCCGTGGGGCCAGTTTATCCAGGATGAGTGCTCTCTACGAGACAGGACTCTTCATACGCGCAAACGACCGTAGCCTGGGTGCAGGCAGATTCTGCCAGGAGCCATCCTGTCGATATTTTGATGGAAACTGCGTCGGGAGAAGAACCAAGAAGCGTCACGTTCTGGTGTTCAGCGACATTACAACTTTTCCTATTGGCGTTTCTATTTTATAGTCTTTTATAAATGTGTAACTGTTTGAACAGTTACACTTAAATAATGCTGTATATGTTCTAATCATACTATTTTTAGATATTATTTACATCTGTTATTCTGTTTACGTAAGTGAAATTCCCATTGGCTGCAGCCGACGTAGTGTAGCAAATGCGCGCTTTTTTTATGTACTGTTTAACCAGTGACAAAATAGCCACTTGCAGCTGTTACCTTTGTTGCCACACGCGGCTGTTCACCACTCCGTCAGCTCCAGCCAAATGGGCAAACACCACGCTGTAGTATTCTGATCAGTTGTACATGTTACGTAAAACTGCAGTATTTACGATCTTTGTATTTGTAAGTAAAGGATGACTTCCCTAACAAACAAGCACTTTCGTATCTTTACAGTGCTCATAATCTGAAGATGTCCGTTTACATTTGCCGAAACAAATCATTGTAATAAATGATTTTGCGATCTTGACTGTTTCTTAATTTTTTTATTTTATAATTATCATAAAGAACAGACAGCTGTTACCTCCTTATAATAGTGGTTAAAATTACGTATAATTAAGAGCCTAACAATTATGTTACCCTTGCACGGTAAAAGTACAGCGGATCTTCATAACTGAGAGGTCCGCAGCTCGTGGTCTTGCGGTAGCGTTCTCGTTTCCCCCGCATGGGGTCGCGGGTTCGATTCCTGGTAGGGTCAGGGATTTTTCCCTGCCTCGAGATGACTGCATGTTATTTTGTCTTTATCATCATCATTAATCCCCATTACGTTCGGAGGAAGGCGATAGCAAACCATCTTCTCTAGGAGCTTGTCTAGTGAGGCGGTGCTCGTCCTCTACGCTTATCGGAATATGAGACATTATCATCGTAACTGAGACGAAGAAAACTACACTGATTATGCTGTATGGTAACGTTAATGAAATCATCAGCTGTTATTGGTTTACCGTCGTGAGCGAACTGCAGTTTGATTAAAGAGAATTACACCAGACGCGTTTCGGTTTCATTTATAAAACATCTTCATGGATATTCTGCAAACTGGATGCATATGTTTGTACACTTTTGGTTGTTTCAGATTAAAAACAGCTTTTTGTTTATGAAGATGGAGGGAAAGTTGCTTACATGTTTCTTTACATATTTTCCTAACTACTGCTTCTTCCCTCCTTTTTACCATCGGTTGACGTCGAAAGACTTCCTTTCATGTATGCACTTAGCAGTTTTTGTTATTCTGCAGCGTTTCTTGCGCTTCAATTGAGTTATTTGCACTTCGCCTCACCGAACGAAGTGGCGTAGGGGTTAAAACACTGGACTCACATTCCGGAGTACGACGATTCAAACCCGCGTCCGGCCATCCTGATGTAGTTCTTCCGTGATTACCCTAAATCGCTTCAGGTAAGTGCCGAGATGTTTGGTGCGAAAGGGCACAGCCGATTTCCTTCCCCATTCATCCCTAATAAGAGCTTGTCCTCCGTCTTTAATAACCCCTTTGTCGACGGATGGTAAACCCTAATCTCCTCCTCCTCCTCCTCCTCCTCCTCCTCCTCCACGTTTGTAAATTGAACTAAAGTAAAGTGTGTTTCCTACTTTGAACGGTATTGGAGTGTTTGTCGGTTTGTTTGTTTTCATGCATGTTGTGAGCGTTACCAATCCGTGAAGCTACTTTTTCTGATTTAGTGTGTGTGTGTGTGTGTGTGTGTGTGTGTGTGTGTGTGGGCGGGCGCACACGCGCGTGAGACAGAGAGCGCTAGTGTAAATTAGTGGAAATATTTGGTATGTTTGGCAGAGATGTGAGAAGAGCTGTGGGGTGGGGGGTATTTCACCCCTTATCCTCCCCAGCTTCTAATTTCTCTCTCTATCTCTCTCTCTCTCTCTCTCTCTCTCTCTCTCTCTCTCTTGCTATCTGTCTCTCGTCTCTCTTGCAATCTATCCCTCTTCTCTCTTCCTGACTCATAAGGGATGCCACCTTATATACTTAACTGGCAACATACCATACGTAAAAGACAAATTCTGCACAGTTGTGAAATGCTAAAAACATGAAATTTCAATACAATGCTAAAAATATGAACAACGTACCGTAATATCGCCAGATTCAGGTAACAATGTAGGAAACTGGTGAATTGCACAAGTACAAATACATCAAATACCTATTATATGCAATTACACAGCAAATAGCATAATGAGAAAAATACGTGCAACGGTAAAAAGGATTGTCAGCCGTTCCATTGCTACAACAACAAATCGAGCAATACGTAGTAGTTTGACATACCATACCCTGGCTAACAAAGCGCTGATTCATCATGGCGTACAAAATAGTCATCTTTAGAAAATATGCACAGCTTGAAAATGAAAAGTAAAATCCCAACCAGCCTGGCAAGACACTTCAAAAATAATGGAGCTTTGGAAACACTCATGCTGGCAGTTGTAAATTGTAATGTAGACAGTAAAGCATTTGCACATTAAATTTTTGTATTCAACAAATTACGTTAAGACCGCTGTCTTCCTCCAGAGAATGTCAGGCTTCACTAGCGTCCGTAACGTTAGCAAGTGAAAACTACTCCCTTTATTAACGACTAAAATTTGCTCACGTATTGCCTCTGTTGGGATATTCTACTAATGTGTAGTGGGAAGAGAGAGATGAATGAAGACTTTCTTTCTGGTCTCGCGCAATATTTATTCCTGTTGCCAGAGTGTTGCAAACTGTTATCATATGAAATGCGTAAACCAGAGAACTGCCACATGCAGTTAAACTTCTATGTTTTTCGATGTCATCCTGATCACCCGCCTGTGGGTAATATGTGGCACGTTGAAAGGTGGATATGTAGAGAATAACTAGCTCCAAGTTTCATATACGCAGATCATAGTTTCGAAATGATAATTTAAGCCCCTCGTATCTTGCCATTGACTGCCCTTCTTTTCTGTAGTCACGTATTTTAATTTCAATTGCCCCAGCTGTGTATTCTAAATGGATTTCTGTATTAATCATACCATCACTGCATCCTGCGGCCCATATTACACCCCCTAATTTCATAGTTGTTGGTTTCTACTTGTACTCCCACTTGGAAGCAATGTTATAACAATAAGGTAACATGCAGTTTTGAACGTTGGGGGCCGCGCGGGATTAGCCGAGCGGTCTCAGGCGCCTGCAGTCTTGGACTGTGCGGCTGGTCCCGGCGGAGGTTCGAGTCCTCCCTCGGACATGGGTGTGCGTGTTTGTCCTTAGGATAATTTGGATTAAGTAGTGTGTAAGCTTAATGACTGATGACCTTAGCAGTTAAGTCACATAAGATTTCACACACATTAGAACTTTTTTTATTTGAACGTTGGCGCACCTATCTCCCATATCTGCTTAGTAGCACCATCTAAGTGGAAGCTTTTGGAACGGACAAAAATACAGCACCTCGTGGTCAGGATATGCAGAAGACTGTGAGCAGTGAAGTCGGAAACTGTCACACGAATACCATATGAAATAACAATGTTCTTAATTCCAAATATCTCTGAACTGAGAATATGTGTTTCCTGACACACTGTAGAGATTGTTTTGCAACGTTACTACATTCCCAAGGAACTCTGTTGGTTAGTAAATCACGAGTGGTTAGTGGAATGTATGTGCCGTACCATGTTTCACAAAGAAATTAGTTACATAATATGCCAAATAATTTTGAAATTTTGTTGGTGAAATTTGAGAGATACTTTTCATGTTAATCATTTTCGTGACAACAAAGCTGACTTGATAGTATCTGTTATACATTACCGTATCAGATATATTCATGTCCCCAACAATCCCCAACAACACTGATTTTCAGTCAGTGAACTTAAAAGTGATGTTGAAAGCCGGCCGGGGTGGCCGAGTGGTTGTAGGCACTACAGTCTGGAACCGCGCGACAGCTACGGTCGCAGGTTCGAATCCTGCCTAGGGGCATGGAGGTGTGTAATGTCCTTAGGTTAGTTAGGTTTAAGTAGTTCTAAGTTCCATGGGACTGATGACCCTAGAAGTTAAGTCCCATAGTGCTCAGAGCCATTTGAACCATTTATTTTTGATGTTGAAAGTGCTATGTTCATCATGATAGAAGACAGATTTTTACCTGTTTTGGCAATAAAAGTGTACAAAATGACTTTAATAACCTCGAACTAAGGTCGAAAAACAGTAAATGTTTTGAGGAACACGGGATAAGAAAAGTGAGCTTCATTCTAATTTTCGCAAAGCGTGATGTGTGTCCTTTGACGTTATAGAGTCAGTCTGAAGGCAGGACAGGTTTTTAGGCTAGATATGATTCACTTTATATATCCTTCGTGCACTGTTGGCGTTTCCTCGAGTCCGAGTACTTCAGAATGTAGCCTATGTAACGTCTCGCTTTGTATGAGCTTCAGCCCTCGGTAATACACACCTTCCGCCTGTCGCAGAAACAGCTCGCTATAAACATTTTTTAACAGTAAACAAAACAGCAAAACTAAACAAAAGGAGAGATACTGTGAGAAACGAGAAATGCCCCATACATAATTCAGGAAAAAATTTCATCTAACCGCTTTGGCAATGGAAATGTCACGAAATCAATAGAACCAGCTGTTCAGACAAGGAAGTGCTTCTCACAAATTGTTTGCTCCATGAATAATACATAAATCCTTTCTTTATGTTACCATTCGTATTTTCTGATCCACATTTTCCACTTTACAACACAAATACATAATACCCGAGAGTGCAGGTATGTATCTACATACAGTAAAAGGTTTTAAGGGTTATTACGTAAATCACTGAGTCAAAAAGTTTCTCTCTCGTTCCCTCTCCCTCTGTCATACACTAATATATAAACGCTCATCCGTACGGATTGTGTGTCATGAAATTTCTGTGTATGGTATCCCTATTGTTCCTTCTCTGACATGCTGTTGCAGATTATAAACATTTCGTGAAGGTGAACTGGGAGCAAAGCTGAAGAAATCAAATTTAAAGCAAAAAATATAGTATCTGTTACTTACAAATGATTCAAATGGCTCTGAGCACTATGCGACTTAACTTCTGAGGTCATCAGTCGCCTAGAACTTAGAACTAATTAAACCTAACTAACCTAAGGACATCACACACATCCATGCCCGAGGCAGGATTCGAACCTGCGACCGACTGTAGTCCCTAGAACCACACGGCCACTCCGGCCTGCTGTTACTTACAGAAAACGTGAGATGCGTGGAATCAGGCGAAGAATTAAACAATCGAAAATGGCCGTGGAAGTCTGTGGTAGAGGAATGCAGTGGATTTACTGCTTTGGAGAAGGTGAACCGAGATCACCAGGGCAGAAGGAATATGTTATGTAGACGTTTGGAAAGAAATCAGCGACTGATGAAATATCGGCGCAAATGTTAAAAAACGAAAAAAGACGTTTAGTACATTCATTTCGACGTACAAGGTCGAGTCACATTAATGTGACCAGTGCTTCTACCATAGATACTAGTAGACTGGCCTTGCTGTGCAGAAGCTATAGGGCTGGTGTGGCTCCAACATAAACCACGTGACTTGGCAAAACGTGGCGGGATTTCAAATCAGCGGTCTGCCATCCTATGTTTGTATCGTATTTTACCCACATTTCTCAATTGACTGCCAAACGCATCCAAAAGAAATTGATTTTTATTTCCGAAAAATTATGCCGGAACTACATTTGACCTGGATTTGTTCACAGTACCATTTATAAAATCTAACAAATACATCGAACGCCGCTCTGGTGGGCAATGGGACGAAATCACTATAAACTATCAATTAAAGTAAAATGACGTTAAAATTCTTTTAAACAGTAAGAGTGGGGTCGTGTCAAAACTTTAAACATTGGATTCGCCGCGTTTTGAGCTGTAGTCACTTATAAAAGAAAATGGGATATGGGAATTATGTCAACAATAGGTGCCAAAATTGTCGACTTTAGGAGCAGGTCCATTTTAGAGTATCAATTGTAGGTGCACTTCAAAGGTTCAGTTCCCACTATTGTTACAAAAGTTTAAATTACCAGTTTAAAAAAAAACGCGTGCTACAGTTCTATTCTAGTACAATATTTTACTAACTCGCAGTTATCACACACATTCTTACAACATTCAGACTTACAGGCATTGGAAGCACAGATTTCAGAAGACGAGACATCATCTAACGAACGCCTTCTAGTCTGTGATTTACGGAGATGAGGCCTCTTCGATTTCATATGCTCCGGAAAATCAAAAAGTGCCGGAATAGCATCACTACTTAACCAATTCCCTCCAGTCTTAGCCCTATAAAAAATCAGGATTAAAATTGACAGACACTGTAAATATAAATTATAAACACACATTGTAAATAATAACTAACCTATCAAAACACTTCTCCTCGAAGTGCTTCGAGCAAAGGCGCGTATGTGCAGATGGCTTAAAGTTGTTCCGTTTCAGGACCTGTATCCAAAGCTGCCTTCGGTTTTCATCCTTAGGAAAACTATGAGTGAGAACGAGAAACAGTTATACTTACTTCTGTAACCGAATTACCACAGATACTTTCCAAAATGTAATATGAGTCTGACTTTACAGGCATCACTTTCAACACTTTAAATTACATGATACTCTATTTCAAGTATAAAAAACGTATAAAAGTCACTTCAGCAGATGTCAATAAACGCACCTGCACGATAGAAACACTTACAAGTGAAATGTAATGCCATTTCCACTGACTAAGCGCTGAGTACAGCCATAAGCGCAACACGAAACAACCAGGTTTTGCCAACATTTACGTTGCTTCAGCCCAGAGATGTCGGAGCCACGAATATCACGTCAGGGCCGGTCTATTATATTTATGGTCGAAGGACCAGTGCCTACATTCGACGTCAACGTGTAGTAAACACGCACAGACGGTAGGTGGCAGCACTAGCAGTGGAGGGTATCTAATGCGTGTCCAGTGATGCGGAAAACACTTGCTGTTGCTGACAGCTATCCAAGGGGCGCGCGTGCCCGTGGAAAAGAAAAATCTTCATGATACCAGTTACCAGTGCTGCATTAGTTTCTAACACGACGGTTATTCGATATATGAGGGCTTTAAGATGACGTAATGTAATGCCAAAACTGGTTTCCTAATCAGTAAAACCAAAATAGTGGCTGTTGATATTTTATTATTGGAAATCGGCCAGCCGAAGTCCCGCACTCCTGACATAGGATGGCATTACATTTATTGCCTAAGGTTGGGTTAGCTTCCTTTGTGTCACAGCTTTATAAAAGGCTACTGTTTTTGTCTGCTGCTGTTTGCGCTTCGTGGATGAAAGCTGGCAACAGTGCAGAAAGCTGTCATGGGTCGTCTTATGCCCTCTCGACCACAGCCCTGGCTCCTCACTGCTTGTCGTTTATTGTCTGCCTCTGTGGGGGCAATCGTTTACATTCATGTACGACTATTTTCTAAAAATTGTGGAGAGCTTGGTAACGCACTTGCTGCCTACATCCTCTTTACCTCCACTGACATCTATCAGAGAACCACTCTCCCACATGCTGCCAAAGCATCGTTCCTACGAAGCGCAACTCGCCCTTTTTTCACATGATATCTTGCGAACCATGGATGAAGGGTATCAGACGGATGCCATATTCCTTGACTTCTGGAAAGCGTTTGACTCGGTGCCCCACTGCAGACTCCTAACTAAGGTACGAGCATGTGGGATTGGTTCCCAATTATGTGAGTGGCTAGAAGACGTCTTAAGTAATAGACCCAGTACGTTGTCCTCGATAGTGAGTGTTCGTCGGAGGTGAGGGTATCATTTGGAGTGCCCCAGAGAAGTGTGGTAGATCTGTTGTTGTTGTTGTTGTTGTTGTTGTTGTTTTCTATCTACATAAATGATCTTTTGGATAGGGTGGATAGCAATGTGCGTCTGATGTGGTGTACGGGAAGGTGTCGTCATTGGTTGCCTGTAGGATGATACAAGATGACTTGGACAGGATTTGTGAGTGGTGTAAAGAATGGCAGCTAACTCTACATATAGATAAATGTAAATTAATGCAGATGAATAGAAAAAAGAATCCTGTAATGTTTGAATACTCCATTAGTAATAGAGCGCTTGACACAGTAACGTCGGTTAAATATTTGGGCGTAACACTCCAGAGCGATATGAAGTGGGACAAGCATGTAATAGCAGTTGTGGGGAAGGCGGATAGTCGTCTTCGGTTCATTGGTAGAATTTTGGAAATATGTGGTTCATCTGTAAAGGAGACCTATTCTTGAGTACTGCTCGAGAGGTTGGGTTCCCTATCAGGTCAGATTGAGGGAGGACATAGAAGCAATTCAGAGGCGGGCTGCTAGATTTTTTACTGGTAGGTTTGGTCATCACGCGAGTGTTACGGAAATACTTCATGAACTCGGGTGGGTGTCTCTAGAGGAAAGGAGGCGTTCTTTTCGTGAATCGCTACTGAGGAAATTTAGAGGACCAGCATTTGAGGCTGACTGCAGTACAATTTTACTGCCGCCAACTTACATTTCGCGGAAAGGCTAATTTTTCCCTCGTTCTGTTTGGGAGTGGAACAGGGAGAGAAGGTGATAGTTGCGGTACGAGGTACCCTCCACCACACACCGTATGGTGGATTGCGGAGTATGTGTGTAGATGTAGAAAGCAACAGATCATTACATATAATACAAAAACAAACGCTAACTCTTTCACTTGCACTGCTCTCTGCATCTGGAACGAGTTCAATCAATTCAAGGTGAAAGGATATCAAGGATAGGATTCGATAATGACATGGCTATCATGAGTGGAAGTGAAGAAGAATTACAGGATGTGTTGAACTGAAGGAACAGTCTAAGGAGTACAGAATACGGAGTGACAATAAATCGAAGAAAGACGGAAGTAATGAGAAGTAGCGAAATGAGAAGAACGAGAGTGTTAGCATCAGAAGTGGAGATCACGAGACAGACTAAGTTAAGGAATTCTGCTACCTAAGAATCAAAATAACCCATGCGCAGAGAGCAAGAAGGACATTAAAAGCAGACTATCACTGGCAAATAGGCCATTCCTGACCAAGAGAAGTCTACTGGTTTCCAACAAAGCTCTCAATTTGTGGAAGGAATTGATAGTAATAAACGTTCAGGTTATACAGTATGAGTAAATGCATTACATTTGCACTTAGATAATACTTATCTTGTCAAATTTTTCTCTTTGTCAGGGCTGGGTCCTTTGTTTATGTATAACATATTGAAAAGATTTTCTTCAGGAACATGTAAATGACAAGTCACTGGGACATTTTGTTGCTTTTAATCATTTTCTTCTTTCATTTTCATGTTCTTAAAAGAATTTACAGTCACTTACTTGACGCTTTTCAAGTAGTGCTACTTTATTGAGACATACAAGGAAGATAATCGATACGAGTGCAACATATCCCAAACTCAGTAGATGCTAAAGCCACTGATATGTGCTTGGAGCAAAAATGTTATATACAGGGTGCTACAAAAAGGTACGGCCAAACTTTCAGGAAACATTCCTCAGACACAAATAAGGAGAAGGTGTTATGTGGACATGTGTCCGGAAACGCATAATTTCCATATTAGAGCTCATTTTAGTTTCGTCCACCTACGCTCAATGGAGCACGTTATCATGATTTCATACGGGATACTCTACCTGTGCTGCTAGAACATGTGTCTTTACAAGTACGACACAACATGTGGATCATGCGCAATGGAGCTCTTGCACATTTCAGTCGAAGTGTTCGTACGCTTCTCAACAACAGATTCGGTGACCGATGGATTGGTAGAGGCGGACCAGTTCCATGGCCTCCACGCTCTCCTGACCTCAACCCTCTTTACTTTCATTTATGGGGGCATTTGAAAGCTCTTGTATACGCAACCCCGGTACCAAATGTAGAGACTCTTTGTGCTCTTATTGTGGACGGCTGTGATACAATACGCCATTCTCCAGGGCTGCCTCAGCGCATCAGGGATTCCATGCGACGGAGGGTGGATGCATGTATCCTCGCTAACGTAGGACATTTTGAACATTTCCTGTAACAAAGTGTTTAAAGTCACGCTGGTACGTTCTGTTGCTGTGTGTTTCCACTTCATGATTAATGTGATTTGAAGAGAAGTAATAAAATGAGCTCTAACATGGAAAGTAAGCGTTTCCCGACACATGTCCACATAACATATTTTCTTTTTTTGTGTGTGAGGATTGTTTCCTGAAAGTTTGGCAGTACTTTTTTGTAACACACTGTATATATTGCCTAAGGATCATTACCAGTTACTGACTGCTCTGTCGTCGCAGTTCACTATTTCCCTGTGTTTGGTTACACTTTATTCTGTGAACTCAATCTGCTTTGCATGTGATTGTGAGCTAAACTTCTTTTAAACTCGAGTTCTGCTCCTCCTAAGTAACCTCGATTTTACATCAAGAAAATGTAACCGTGGGCCTGTGATTTATCGGAACAAACCTGGGTTCCACAAAACCGTATGCAGAAATAAATTTGGCAAGACTCCCTGGGGAATTGTGGCACGAATATACCTACGAGCTGTTTTGTATCCGTGTTTTGTTGACGGGCGTAGTGATGAACTTTTTGTGAGTGCTGCAAATATAAGCCTTTCGGTCTATAGGCAATATTCTCGGTCGCATTATGATGGGGTTATAGAACAAGAATCTTACCGGCTACACGAAAACATTCGTGCATTGCCACTTGCACAGTATTTCACATGTAAATGTTACTCATAGATGACAGGGTACAGTAATGATGTCTCTCATGTTGCCAAAATTAATAGTACAGTTTTCTTAACCATTTTCTTGCTGGAAGTTTCTAAAACTTCCAACAAAGTGCAATTCTATTACTATCGACATTTTTCGTTGCTCAGGAAAAATTTCACCCTTCTTATAATAATTTATTTCTTACCTAAGAACACATTTTTGTTTTCACAATAAAATGTGGATGCATCTACAAACTTAGATAATGTTACAATAATTTTTTTTCCTCCCAAAGATGTTAGCGTGTCTGTCTGTTTCCACAGGTGAATTAAATTGAAAAATATTTTAATCATAATTTTTGTGATTTTAGCTGACAATAATTTTGTTTTGGAAAATACTGCGCCGCGCGGGGTTAGCCGAGCGGTCTCAGGCGCTGCAGTCGTGGACGTTACGGCTGGTCCCGGCGGAGGTTCGAGTCCTCTCTCAGGCGTGTGTGTGTGTGTGTGTGTGTGTGTGTGTTTGTCCTTACGATAGGTTAGGGTTAAGTAGTGTGTAAGCTTAGGGACTGATGACCTTAGCAGTTAAGTCCCATAAGATTTGACACACATTTGAACATTTTTTTGAAAATACTGCATGAAGTGGTTCAAATGGCTCTGACCACTATGAGAATTAACATCTGAGGTTATCAATCCCCAAGAACTTAGAACTACTTAAACCTAACTAATCTAAGGACATCACACACATCCATGCCCGAGGCAGGATTCGAACCTGCGACCGTAGCAGTCGTGAAGTCCCGGACTGAAGCGCCTAGAACTGGTCGGCCACTGCCGCCGGCTATACTCCATCATATTATACACTTAAATTACAGAGATTTTGCCTGTTGTTGTTGTGGTCTTCAGTCCTGAGACTGGTTTGATGCAGCTCTCCATGCTACTCTATCCTGTGCAAACTTCATCTCCCAGTACCTACTGCAACCTACATCCTTCTGAATCTGCTTAGTGTATTCATCTCTTAGTCTCCCTCTACGATATTTACCCTCCACGCTGCCCTCCAATACTAAATTTGTGATCCATTCATGCCTCAGAACATGTCCTACCAACCGATCCCTTCTTCTAGTCCAGTTGTTCCACAAACTCCTCTTCTCCCCTATCCTATTCAGTACCTCCTCATTCGTTATGTGATCTACCCATCTAATCTTCAGCATTCTTCTGTAGCACCACATTTCGAAAGCTTCTATTCTCTTCATGTCCAAACTATTTATCGTCCATATTTCACTTCCATACGTGGCTACACTCGATGCAAAGACTTTCAGAAACGGCTTCCTGACACTTAAATCTATACTCGATGTTCACAAATTTCTCTTCTTCAGAAACGCTTTCCTTGGCATAGCTAGTCGACATTTTATATCTTCTCTACTTCGACCATCATCAGGTATTTTACTCCCTAAATAGCAAAACTCCTTTACTACTTTAAGTGTCTCATTTCCTAATCTAATTCCCTCAGCATCACCCGACTTAATTCGACTAAATTCCATTATCCATGTTTTGCTTTTGTTGATGTTCATCTTATACCCTCCTTTCAAGACACTGTCCATTCCGTTCAACTGCTCTTCCAAGTCCTTTGCTGTCTCTGACAGAATTATAGTGTCATCGACGAACCTCAAAGTTATTATATCTTCTTCATGGATTTCAACACCTACTCCGAATTCTTCTTTTGTTTCCTTCGCTTGCTCAGTATACAGATTGAATAACATCGGGGAGAGGCTACAACCCTGTCTCACTCCATTCCCAACCACTGCTTCCCTTTCACGTCCCTCGACTATTATAACTGCCATCTGCTTTCTGTACAAATTGTAGATAGCCTTTCGCTCCCTGTATTTTACCGCTGCTACCATGAGAATTTGAAAGAGAGTATTCCAGTCAACATTGTCAATAGCTTTCTCTAAGTCCACAAATGCTAGAAACGTTGGTTTGCCTTTCCTTAATCTTTCTTCTATGATAAGTCGTATGGTCAGTATTGCCTCACGTGTTCCACTAACATTTGTTATTTTACCTACCTGGCAGTACTGTAAGATGGTGAGATGCACTTCGTCTCTCTGTATTCGTTACTAGTATTAGCACTGCAAAGGCCCTGAAAAAAAGAATGAAAGCGCTCTACTGACTCCAAACGTTCGATCACCCAGAGAATATTTATTTTCTTTGGTAGTCGCAGTTCAGTTTTGTCAAAGGACTACCGGTTTCAGTAGCATCATGTGGCAACTCTTCGTTCGACAAGATCCAAGTGCAAAGACTTAGCATAGCAGCTCAAATTTTGCTTCTTATTCACGGTGTGGATTGTATAATTCATTATGTTGTGTTGCACTGGGGTGAAAAATCCCACGGTATACCTTTTATTATCGTAACGGACGCCTTTTTTCCCGGCGTAGTGCAGTAGCTCGACGTGGCAGGGACTCAACAAGTCGTTGGAAGTCCCCTACAGAAATAAAGAGTCATTCTGCCTCTATAGCCGTCCATAATCGCGGAAGTGTTGCTGGTGCAGGATGTTGTGCACGATCTGACCATTCGATTATGTCCTGTAAATGTTCGATGGAACTCATGTCGGGAGATTTTGCGATTATATTTTTCACTCGGACTGTCCAGAACATTCTTCAAACCAATAGCGAACAATTCTGGACTGGTGACATGACGCACTGTCATCTATAAATATTTCATCATTTTCTGGGAAGTCCATTAAAGGCCTCCGAATGGCCTCCAAGTAGCCGAAGATAACCACATGCATTGCATGCTATGTAAGTACAGCCCAAAGCATGATGGAGCCATCACCGTCTAGGACAGTGCTTTGTTGACAACTCTACTCCATGGCTCCGTTGGGTCTGTGCCACACTCGAAACCTACCATCATCTTTTAGCAACTGAAATCAGGACTCCTCAATCCAAGGCACGGTTTTCCAGTCGTCTAGGGTCCAATCGACATGGCGACGAGCCCAGGAGATGCGATGCAGACTGTGTCCTGTTCTTAGCAAAGGCGCTCGCGTCGGGCGTCTGCTGCTATAGCCTTATAACGCCAAATTTCGTCGTACTGTCCTAAGGGATACGTTGTCCGCCCTTGGTAACTGAGTGGTCAGCGCGACGGAATGACATATCTAACGGCCCGGGATCGATTCCCAGCTGGGTTGGAGGTTGTCTCCACTCAGGGACTGTGTGTTTTGTTGTCCTTACCATCATTTCCTCCCCATCGGCACGCAAGTCGCCGAAGTGGCGTGAACTCGAAAGACTTGCACCAGGCCTTGGGTCTACACGACTGGAGGCACCTGCCACACGGCATTTCCACTTCCAACGGATACGTTCATCGTACGTCCCGTATTGATTTCTACGGATCTTTCAGCAAAGGTCGCCATCGTCGCCGCTCTGTGTCGTTAAGTGATGGCAATCGGCCACTGCTTCGCCCGTGCTGAGCGATAAAGCCTGAAACTCGGTATTCTCAGCGTATTCGGAATATTAAATTCTTAACGATTTCCGAAATCTAGGCGCTACAGTCTGGACACGCGCTACCGCTACGGTGGCAGGTTCGAATCCTGCCTCGGGCATGGATGTGTGTGATGTCCTTAGTTTAGTTAGGTTTAAGTAGTTCTAACTTCTAGACGACTGATGACCTCAGAAGTTAAGTCAAATAGTGCTCAGAGCCATTTCAACGATTTGATTTCCAGAATGGAATGTCTCCTGTGCCTGCCTCCAACTACTATTCCGCGTTCAGTCACTTAGTTTCAGTCATGCGGCCACAATCACGTCGGATATCCTTTCACATCAATCACCTGTATAAGCATGACAACACCGCTAATGCACCGCCGTTTTATACCCTGTGTACGCGATGCTACCGCCATCTGCACCTATGCATGTCGCTATTCCATGACATTTGTCACCTCAGTGTACTTAGCTTGTTACATTTCATGTTTTATGTGATTTTAGGTATATTTTACCTTTTGACTTTTTTGAGAAATTAAAAAAATAAATCTCTCTGTACCTATGTGGCACTCTTGTCACATCGGGCCGCAGTTCGCATCTGTATTAAGCGTGGCGTCGATCTTCACCTGTATCCCACGACACATCCACTAAGGAACCAGAGTATGTCTGTTCCGCTCCAAGCATAAGCGGGTGCTCTTATTTTAAGCTTGCATTATGTACATTGCGTTAGCTGCCATGGACTAACACATTAAGTACATGAATCCAACTTAGTATTTTAGCCATGCACTTGAAGCTAGTGATCGCATTCCACCCTAATGATGCTACACTACATCCCATTAAAATTGGTCCGCCAAGAAGAAATGCAGATGATAAACGGGTACTCACTGAACAAATATATTGTACTGGAAATGACATTTTCACGCAATTTTGGTGTATAGATCCTGAGAAATCAGTGCCGACAACAACCAACTTTGGCCGTAATAACGGCCTTGATAGGCCTGGGCGTTGAGTCAAACAGAGCTTGGATGGCGTGTAAAGGTACAGCTGCCCATGCAGCTTCTACACGATACCACAGTTCATCAAGAGTAGTGACTGGCGTATTGTGATGAGCTAGTTGCTCGGCCACCATTGACCAGACGTTTTCAATTGGTGAGAGATCTGGAGAATGAGCTGGCCGGGGCAACAGTTGAACATTTTCTGTATCCAGAAATGCCCGTACAGGGACTGCAACATGCGGTCGTGCGTTATCCTGCTGAAATGTAGGGTTTTTCAGGGATCCAATTAAGGGTAGAGCCACGGGTCGTAACACATCTGAAATGTAACGTCCACTGTTCAAAGTGCCGTCAATGCGAACAAGAGGCGTCCGAGACGTGTAACCAGTGGCACCCCATACCATCACGCTGGATGATACGCCAGTATTGCGATGACGAATACACGCTTCCAATGTGCGTTCACCTCAATGTTGCCAAACACGGATGCGACCATCATGATGCTGTGAACAGAACCTGGGTTCATCCGAAAAAATGACGTTTTGCCATTCGTGCACCCAGGTTCGTCGTTGAGTACACCATCGCAGGTGCTCCTGTCTGTGATGTAGCGTCAAGGGCAACCGCAGCCATGGTCTCCGAGCTGATAGTTCATGCTGCTGCAAACGTCGTCAAACTGTTCCTGCAGATGGTTGTCGTCTTGCAAACGTCCCTATCTGTTGACTCAAGAATCGAGACGTGACTGCACGATCCGTTACAGCCATGCGGGTAAGATGCATGTTATCTCTACTGCTAGTGATACGAGGCCGTTGGGAGCCAGCACAGGGTTCCGTATTACCCTCCTGAACCCACCGATTCCATATTCTGCTAACAGTGATTGCATCTGGACAAAAGTGAGCAGGATAATCCGCAATCGCGATAAGCTACAATCCGACCTTTATCAAAATCGGAAACGTGATGGTACGCATTTCTCCTCCTTACACAAAGCATCACAACAACGTTTCACCAGACAACGCCGGTTAACTGCTGTTTGTGTATGATAAATCGGTTGGAAACTTTCCTCATGTCAGCACGTTGTAGGTGTCGCCACCGGCGCCAGTGTGAATGCTCTAAAAAGCTAATCATTTGCATATCACAGCATCTTCTTCCTGCCTGTTAAATTTCCCGTCTGTAGCACGTTATCTTCGTGGTGTAGCAATTTTAATGGCCATTAGCGTATATACCCTTAGTCAACTGAAAAGTGAGCAGCGTTTGTGGTGGGGGAAATGGACATTACCGGAAGAACGCTCCATTTCGAATACCGGAACAATAGTAATCAGCTTTCTTTCTAGTTATACTGTGCTGTGCTCTGCTGTGGTTCATTGAAGCATAGCTGAGGAACACTTGGAGGAATTTTAGACAAGTCTGTCATTCGTTTGAAAGTATTGTGGAAATAACACTAGTGCGGGGGAGTGTGGATGAGACGGGGTGACGAAATCGACCTTTGGTTGATTTGAAATACCTTCTAAAGTGTAATGTGTAAAATGTCGCTTTATTTTTCTGTGTATTTTTTTCAAATGGTTCAAATGGCTCTAAGCACTGTGGGACTTAACATCTGAGGTCATCAGCCCCTAGACTTAGAACTACTTATACCTAGCTAAGGACATCACACAAATTCATGCTCAAGGCAGGATTCGAACCTGCATTTTGCTATCCGGATCTTGATAATTAGTACTACTGTGAACCAATAACTTTATCAATTTGTTTTGGGATCAAGCATCAAGCCACACGGCTGAATCCAATAGACAAATGTAACATTCTTATTGCAGGAGAATGGAGCGAAACAAAAGAGATCAGACATACATGTATGCAATGTATGTCACATGCACATGTGTTCAAGATCTTCTCGTAATCTACATGATCGAATGCAAGTAAACTCATTGTACATACTACTGCCTGGTTAGATACACCAGGGTTAAAATCCACCAAGGTGTCATTATTGTGAGGATGATAAAGAGCTGATTGACAGAGAAGGGTTAAAGAGGAGATGGACAGAGAGAGCCGCGAAAGGGAGCAGAGGTGATGGGCTGATGGGGGAGGAGGAGATGGACACTGAACGAGGGAGAGGGAGAGAGGGGGGGGGGAGTAGAAGATGAATCGAGAAAGAGGCCAAAGGAGAAGATGGGCAGAGAGAAAGACGAAAAAGAAGATGAACTGAGAGAAAGGGGCCACAGGAGATGGGGACAGAGTGAGTGAGAGAGAGAGAGAGAGAGAGAGACGGAAGAAGAGGATATGGACTAATCTTTCTCTCTTTTTTAAATCAGTCTTCTGATTGGTTTGATACAGCTTGTCACCAATTCCCCTCCTATGCCACCATCTTCATCTCAAGAGTAGATGTATTCCAATCTCTGTCTTCCTCTACAGTTTTTTCCCTCTACAGCTCCCTTCAGTATCACAGAACTCATTCCGCGATGCCTTAATGGATGGCCACTCATCCTGCCTCTTCTCCTTGTCATTAATTCCCACATATTCCTTTTCTCTCCTGTTCAGCGCAAAGTATCCTCATTCCTTATGTTGTCAGTCCACCTCATTTTCAACATTCATCTGTTGCAACACATCTGAAATGCTTTGATTCCTTTCTATTCCGGTTATTCCGAGTCCATGTCTCACTACCATGCACAGCTGTGCTCCAAAGGCACATTCTCTGGAATGTTTTCCTTAAATTAAGGTCTATCTTTGACAGTAGTTGACATCTTTTGTCCAGAAACGCTCTTTTTGCCAGTGCTAGTCTATCTTTCATTTCCTCCTTGCTCCATCCGTCTTGGGTCATTTTGCTGCCTAGTTAGTAGAATTACTTAAATTTAGCTGCTTGGTGACCATAAATCCAGATGCTAAGTTTCTTGCTTCTCTAATTTCTGCTACTTCTTTTTACTTTCGTCTTTCTTCAGTTTACTGTCAATCCATATTGTGTACTCACTAGACTGTTCATCCCACTCAGCAGGTCATGTAATTCTTCTTCACTTTCATTCAGGATAGCAATGCCATCACCTGTAATTTTAATTTCACTCCTGAACCTTTCTATTATTTCCAACATAGCTTCTTCGATGTACAGACTGAACAGTAGGGGCGAAAGGCTTCATCCGTGTCTTACACGCTTTTTGATCCGAGAACTTTGTTGTTCGTCGTCATGAAGTAATAGGAGATTTTAATAGAAAGGTACTCGCAACTCTAGGTTTCTCAGCTGGTGGCACGTCAGTGTAAAAAGTGTAGCAAAGGGTTATCCCTACTCTCTATCACACAAATAGGGATTGAGGAAAAGTTTCCTTCTGGCATCCTTCAGTGTATATACTTAAACTAAGAAAATTCTGAAAACGTTAAATATTTTGAGCAAATTATGTGTCTGATGTAAAAATGTCAACATTTCCATGATATTTGTTATTATTAACATTGAATAATACTTTTAAAGACACAGAGAAGTTTCTGAGACAGCTTTGTTTTCATGTCTGCGTCTAAAGTAGGACCTACGTATCTACAGCAATAAGAAATTTCAGTAGAGCTGTGAAGTGCTCAAGAAAGTAAATTAAACAATACAGTTAAGTACTAAATACCATACAATACACAGAAATTTACTTTCAACAAATTAATACTGGGTTCTTCATGAGTACCATTGGGTTTTCAGAAGATGGCTGCCCGAAGACATGCTACATACAGAAAACTGTCACATCTCTCCAAGTTCCGATTCGTGATAAGCATCAAAGTCTTCTTCTTGAACACACAGACAGGATACCCAGCGAACTGGTTTTCCGATGTGGACTGGTATCACGACTTTGCAAGCAATTCGTGTCAGCGACTTCGATGAATGGGAGGCATGTACTAAGGTTTCGGTCATAAGAAAAGGTGTCCATAATGAGCACGTGTGGTTTGGGTTCAGAGTTGGAGAGCTACTCTACGCACTGACAAGTGTCAATTTTCTATACGTATTTTATATGTGCAGTCATCTCATGAAGCCGCAGAGGCAACTATGAACAACACAGTGCTTACGTTTCTGTTCCTCGTTTAACTGACACGATCCACTGTCGTCTTCCTCCGCTTTCTTGGTTTTCTTTGACTTAGTGCCACACGCCGGCACTGCAGAAGTAGCCCTACGCCGAATCGCTCTCCATTCTGTAGAACAGTCGTGGGTAACCTTTGGAGTCCTGCAAGCCTGATTAACAAAATTGCTTAAGCTCACGGGGCGGCTTGTCACGTGACTTGACAACAGCGCTCCTAACTCATAAAGGGCGTAGCGCTCGTAACGTTGATGTTCGTTGTGTAACGCACCATTGTTAATAGCACCCCTTGCTGACACGCCACGCCAACAAATTGTGCATCAAAGCAAGCATTTCTGAGAGTACATTCATACAACACCGTTAGTAAAGAAACAATGTTCGCGCCCCTTAAATAAATGTAAACAGTTCCTTATTGTGGAACCTGCAGCATAGCACATATTACTCAAATTTGACATACGCCCAACAACAACACCAGCACATGTACTGATGTAGATAACAAAGCGGAAATAAGCTTATACACTGAAATAAAATATGAAGTAGCGTACTGTTTTCCAGTTCTCTGCATAATAAATGTAAACTACTGAATATTAAATATCAAATATTTTGAAAGGTCACGATGGAAAATGAACACTTACTCATTATAAATTACCTTCAGTTTTGATAGTTACACTGGTGTCATCCGTCCACATTGGACAACAACTGTTTACTAATGTTAATACGCGAGAGAATAGCAGAACAAAATACTGCAGTGAGACAGGCCGTCATAGGCGACGAGGAATTAGGAATAGCTTTGCGATTTTTGTTGTCAGGTAAGTCATTAAAGTGTTTCTTGTACAGAGTGTTAAAATACAGTTTGTTACAGTTTTTAGTACATTACAATACCGGCCATTAAAATAGCTACACCAAGAGGAAATGCAGATGGTAAATGGGTATTCATTGGACAAATATATCATACTATAATTGACATGTGATTACATTTTCACGAAATTTGGGTGCATAGATCGTGAGAAAGTAGTACCAACAACAACCACCTCTGACCATAATAAAGGCTTCGATATGCCTGGGCATTGAGTCAAACAGAGCTTGGATGGCGTGTACAGGCACAGCTGCCCGTGCAGTTTCAACAAGATGCCACAGTTCATCAAGAGTACAGACTGGCGTATTGTGACGAGCCAGTTGCTAGGCCATCATTCACCAGACGTTTTCAACTAGTGAGAGATGTGGAGAATGTGCCGGCCAGGGCAGCAGTCGAACGTTTTCTGTATCCAGAAAGGCCCGTACAGAACCTGAAACATGCGATCGTGCATTATCTTGGTGAAATGTTGGGTTTCGCAGGGATCGAACGAATGGTACAGCCACGGGTCGTAACACATCTGAAATGTAACGTCCACTGTTCAAAGTGCTGTCAATTCGGACAAGAGGCGTCCGAGACGTGTAACCAATGCCACACCATACCATCACACTGGGCGATACGCCAGTATGGCGATGACGAATACACGCTACCAATGTGCGTTCACCTCAATGTCGCCAAACACGGATGCGACCATCATGATGCTGTAAACAGAACCTGGACTCATCCGAAAAAATGACGTTTTGCCACTCGTGCACCAAGGTTAGCCGTTGAGTACATCATCGCAGGCGCTCCTGTCTGTGATGCAGCGTCAAGGGTAAACGCAACCATGATCTCCCAGCATGATAGTCCATGCTGCTGCAAACGTCGTCGAACTGTTCCTGCAGATGGTTGTCGTCTTGCAAATGTGAACAACCAACGTTGGTGCGTCGCAGCTCGAGACGATCTGCTACCTCACAGCGTCGCGCTTGTTTCACCTACGGAGGCGGGGAGCACGCGCAGTCGGCTGCCAGTTACTGGTAGGCTGTAGAAATTACTTCTCTTCTTTCTCCCAGCCCAGAGAACGGTAGCAGCCGCGTTATTTTTGGAGTACCTCATTAAAAAGGACGAAACAGAAGGGAAACGCTGGAGCAGCGGTAACGGAAAAATAGCTGCCAGCAGGCGGGTCGTCGAGAGGTTAGTCACTGGTGGGGATGTTCGTCATGTGGCGTGTAAAGGTGAAATAACGCGCTGCCATGGCAAAGTGCAGTACAAGAAATAAGGCAGGAAAGTGTTGAGGAAACAAATAACATTACAGCTAGGAGCAGCTGCAGTGAAGTTAGCCCAAAGGGTTCAAAATGGTTCAAATGGCTCTGAGCACTATGGGACTTAACTTCTGAGGTCATCAGTTCCCTAGAACTACTTAAACCTAACTAACCTAAGGACATTACGCATATCCATGGCTGAGGCAGGATTCGAACCTGCAACCGTAGCAGCAGCACGGTTCCGGACTGAAGCGCCTAGAACCGCTCGGCCACAATGGCCAGCTTGGTATGAACATATCTTAGTTAATTCTATGGAGAACCTCTCCTTTCCTTCTCTTATCAGTCCACCAAATTTTCAGTATCCTTCTATAGCACCACATGTCAACTGCTCCTATTCTCTAGTTTTAAACCATCAAACTAAGTTCTCGGTATCTTTAATAACTGTTAAAATGATTGTACGGAGGATATTCGTTTATTGAGGTCCGATCAGTTCCGAAACGGAAACCACAGTGAAAACCAAAAACGTTTCATTTGCAGCTGTTAGCTACACCTTCCAGTTACATGTCTACCTGTTAGCCCCTCCAAATTCGACATTTGTCATACCATTGTACCAACTTTCCAACAGCCTCGTCATAGAAGGCAACCGACTGAAGTTTCCGCCAATTCCCTACACAGGCTGTAGCTAGGTATCTGTGCCAAAATGTTGTCTTCATTGCCAGTGTTTCACGTGGACAGAGATGTACTCAAAGGGAGCCAACTCCAGGCTGTATGGTGGGTGATAAAACACTTCCCATCGTAAACACGGCAGGAGCGGGTTCATTCACCTGCAGAATGTGACCGAGAATTCTCATGCTGAAGGAAATGCATGATAGTTACAATTGTGTGCTGCGTGAAATCAGGGTAAACCTCTCATCAGCCATTCACACTTTGTGACAGACTCTATTTTCTAGACATCTTTAGGTGCTCACTGTACAGTCAGAACTGAACAGAGTGACTTGACATTATCAACGGGCATACTAGAGACACTGCCCACACACAGTCATCTGATTTTCACTGTGGTTTCCATTTCGTGACTGATCGGACCTGAACAGACGAATAGCTGTCGCATACAAGTGCATTCTTCTGACTACAGCCAAGTTATTGAACGAGGCCCATTCTTAGCCACTCTGCAGAGGCAGCCGAGTCTCCTCTTACTATCTACTCACGGTGCAACACATATATAAAGTGATGTCCATTTCCAAACATCCTGTTGCCGGTACTCCAGCCGAATAGTCCATACAAGTTGCTGTGGCCTTCTCCACCAGACATCACGGCGCCTAGAGTATCAGCAACCGAACTGACAGCCGGCAGCCGCGGTTTGCCCGCTTCGCAGGCACTCCGAGGCACTACTCAATCGACAGGCAATATTGATGAACGGCCACAACAACAGCAGCAACACAGCGAAGACACCAGCGGCCACCAGGGGCCACTACCAGCCCACATAAACATACGGAAAAGGTCGCTGCAGATCCCGGAACTATTTTCACACGTCAAACCACGTGATGGAAAATATTTCTGAGGTACTAATTCGCAGCAGCGCTATAAAGGCCGGCGCTCGGCCGAACATTGGCAGTTCATCAACCGCCAGCAGACGTTGATAGCTGCCACCCCGGCAGCAAGGCTTGGATGTTCTCACTGATCTCAAGATTAAGCTCGGTATATCGGAGAAGTCTCTGGTGGAGACTAGTAGGAAATGATTTCAGTTGTTTTTTATATTATTCCTGTATGTAGTTGTGATTGGAATTGGTGTTATAATTGGAGAATTTGTTTTGGTTAATTGAAAAGTCCAATAAATTGTTTTTGGACTTTGATCGTTAGTTTCTTCTTCTTACGCAGACATATCACTAGTGAGGTTAGCCTGTCGCGAGGCAACTAGTCTATGCGAAGGACTATCTCGAACAGTCTGGTGCGGCAGGCATTTGAGTTGTTAGACAGGGATGGAGGAAATGATATCCTTTGGTGACTGAAAGGCCCACATGACGGAACACAACAAGCCCACCACTTCCTTTCGTAGGATTGTGAGCATATGATTCAAAGCCAGTGGACAATGTCGGGTGTTCTGTTATCTTCGTTCATCGTGTCACTGAAACCCGACTGTCAAACCACTTCTTGATATAGTATGCAGAGCCGTGGCCAGTCAAGCAGACACTGCAGCATATGAGACTCTTTGGTGGAGGGAAGTTTCTTATCTCCAATGACTCTCTTAGTGGTCGGCAGCTGTTCATCAAATTTTCCCAGCAGACTCAATAGTCCAGGTGGTCCACGTCACTTTCCACCTGCTGTGCACGTAGGAGAAAAAGCTGGTCTTCTGCTGGGTCGCTGGATACATGGAATGCCGAAGCTATCAGCACGGGAAGCAGCGTTCCAGGTAAATACCACACTTCCACTTCACGTCACCCTACCCGCAAGTAACCAAAGGAGTGTTCAGGCTGTTGGAGGCTCTATAATGGTGTGAATGAGTGCAGTTGGAGTGATATGGGACCCCTGATACGCCTAGACACGACGTACGAAACCATCCTGTCTGACCACCAGCATATTTTCATGTCCATCGTGCATTCCGACGGACAACGCCACACCCCACACGATCATAACTGCTACAGAGTGGCTCTAGAAACACACTACTAAATTTAAACAGTGCCACTGGCCACCAAACTCTCCAGACATGTAAGTTATTGAGCATATCTGGGATGCCTCGCAATATTCTATTCAGAAGAGATCTCCTTCCCTCATATTCTTACGGAATGTTGGACAGCCTTCCAGGATTCATGGTGTCAGTTCCCTCTAGCACTACTTCAGACATTAGTCTAGTCCATGCCACATCGTGATGCGGCACTTTTGCATTCTCACTGGGTACCTACAGCGTATTAGGCATGTGTACCAGTGTCTTTGGTTCTTTAGTGTATAACCAAGTGGGCGAGAGCTGCTGTTGTGCCTTCTGAGTAGGATTCTGTCATTGTCGTCCGGTCTTTGGTGGACTGTACTCGGTCGGGAATTGGTCGAGGCGAAGTCGACGTCTTCATCCTCAGCGCCGCCCGCCCGGTGAAACTCATGCAAGTGGCGAGTCTCTATGGCACTCGCACCAACTCGCATCTTGTGGCTCTTATGCCCTGTCCGTGTCTTGTTCGGACGGCACAGCAATTCTGAAGGCTTATAGGTATGTAATAGGGTCTGGGAGGGTTTAGAAAACAAGTAACATATTCTTGTAGCCACTGAAATACGCTGTATTCGCCTTTATGTGCCTGTGGTAGCAATTGTCTATAGCGGGGTCACCGACTCCAAATGTTGATTGCGTGTAGATGCCATCGCGATGTTGTCTCGCTAACAGGTTCGGATGGTCCTGCATTCACTGCCCTCTTTAACTCCTGTCGGCTTTGGGAGTGATTTTGTTATGACACTCCTCTCCGTTCCCTGTCACCGTGATACTTTTCCGATCCCAACGTTTATTTCGTGTTTCCTGGCCACATGTGTTTCACCATTGCTTGGACACATTGGACAGCGCATCCCGAAACATCAACAAATCCAGGAAGTTCACCCACAGTATGGCCATTGGTACTGCCGAAAACGGAAAGTCCCTTTTTGGCACACAATCACGAAGTTACATTTACCCATGTTTTCGTGCAACTTCAGCTTGAAACATAAATGTCTCAGTGATCGATACTGGCTTGCGCTCATGCAGTGGTAGTGCGCATGCGATTCTGCACATGCCTCCGTCGCTGCGCATTCTGTAAAGTCTTAGGGATTCATCTGTGTGTGCCCACTGGAGGGAATAATTTTTTGTCCGGAAAGCTTCTTTGTTCATGTAATGCGTTGGAAGACACAGAAATTAGGAATGGGACGAATCATGTGTGGTAGCATCGTACACCTGATGAAGCGATTCCAAGGCTAGAAGCTTCAAATTTTATCATGGCTTCGTAAAATGTAGACCATTTAATTGCAGCCTGAAGCAATTTTTTTTTCTAATTTACCAAACGACTGCGTTCGCTGTAGCCTCATCAATGATTGAAAGATTTACTCCAAGTTGAGCCATGCTGCGGCATGTAGGTTTCCGCCCTATGTTGGAGGCCAGACCGTGTCTTTTAGTTGGCATGGTTGCAGTTGTTTGTTTTCTTCTTGTCTTGACTGGCGCCACTCGTTTCGATAGCGTTGCCTGTCCGCTAGTGGCAGCAGCGGCGGCTATCGATATGTAGTAACTCTTGCCCTATCATTGGGACGACGCTGTTGTTTTTCAGTGTCGTGTGAGTGCTCAGAAGGAGCCAGGTTCAAGCTCTGCTTGAGTTGGCATCCCCTCGCTCCCAGCTTCACACAGTGTTGGCTTCGGTCACGCTGCTTGAGGTTGTTGCCAATGGGCATCACTGTGGGGGTGCAGATGGGGGTTTGTCGGGGATGGCCAGCTCGTCCCACGCATCCCCCAATCGGACTACGACTGTGGCTGCCCGGGATACCGCCCACATTGAGGCTGATCCCTCACCTGTGGTAGAGTGGGAGGTCGTCTCGAGGTGTGGCAGGGGGCGAAAGACATTCCAGAGGGCTGATCGGAAGGCCTCTCCAGTTTGTCTGACGAACCGGTTTCAGGCTCTGTCTCTGGCTGATACTGATCTTCGGCCAGAGATGGCTGCTTGTCCTGTTCCAGAGGTTGCCCCTCAGTCTGCAAGATCCAGGCAGTTGCAGAGGGTGGGCTTACTGGTAGTTGGGAGCACCACCGTCAGGCGCGTAATGGAGCCCCTTAGGGATATGGCAGCAAGAGAGGGGAAGAAAACCAATGTGCAATCCGTGTGCATACCGGGGGCAGTCAATCCAGATTTGGAAAGGGTCCTTCCGGATGCCATGAAGGGTACAGGGTGTCCCCATCTGCAGGTGGTCGCTCATGTTGGCACCAATGATGTGTGTCGCTATGGATCGGAGGAAGTCCTCTCTGGCTTCCGGCGGCTATCTGATTTGGTGAAGACAGCCAATCTCGCTAGCGGGATGAAAGCAGAGCTCACCATCTGCAGCATCGTCGACAGGACTGACTACTGACCTTTGGTACAGAGCCGAGTGGAGGGTCGGAATCAGAGGCTGAGACGGTTCTGCGACCGTGTGGGCTGCAGATTCCTCGACTTGCGCCATAGGGTGGTGGGGTTTCGGGTTCCGCTGGATAAGTCAGGAGTTCATTACACGCAGAGATCGGCTACACGGGTAGAAGGGGTTGTGTGGCGTGGACTGGGCGGTTCTTTAGGTTAGATGGCCTCGGGCAAGTACAGAAAGGGCAACAGCCTCAAAGGGTGCGGGGCAACGTCAGGACACACGGGGACCAAGCAGCAATCGGTATTGTAATTGTAAACTGTCGAAGCTGCATTGGTAAAGTACCGGAACTTCAAGTGCTGATAGAAAGCACCGAAGCTGAAATCGTTATAGGTACAGAAAGGTGGCTGAAGCCAAAGATAAATTCAGCCGAAATTTTTACAAAGGCACAGATGGTGTTTAGAAAGGATAGAGTGCATGCAACCGGTGGTGGCGTGTTTGTCGCTGTTAGTAGTAATTTATCCTGTAGTGAAGTGGATAGTTCCTGTGAATTATTATGGGTGGAGGTTACACTCAACAACCGAGCTAGGTTAATAATTGGCTCCTTTTACCGACCTCGGGATTCAGCAGCATTAGTGGCAGAACAACTGAGAGAAAATTTGGAATACATTTCACATAAATTTTCTCAACATATTATAGTCTTAGGTGGAGATTTCAATTTACCAGATATAGACTGGCACACTCAGATGTTTAGTACGGGTAGTAGGGACAGAGCATCGAGTGACATTATACTGAGTGCACTATCCGAAAATTACCTCGAGCAATTAAACAGAGAACCGACTCGTGGAGATAACATGTTGGACCTACTTTTCGACTCAGTAAGTGCAGAACAGGGAATCAGTGATCATAAGTCCTTTGCAGCATCCCTGAATATAAAAAAAGGGAGGAAGGTTTATCTGTTTAGCAAGAGTCATAGAAAGCAGAATGCAGACTACCTAACAGATCAAACCAAAAATTTCTGTTCCGACACTGACAATGTTGAGTGTTTATGGAAAAAGTTCAAAGCAATCGTAAAATGCGTTTTAGACAGGTACGTTCCGAGTAAAACTGTGAGGGACGGGAAAAACCCACCGTGGTTCAACAACAAAGTTAGGAAACTACTGCGACAGCAAAGAGAGCTTCACTCCAAGTTTAAACGCAGCCAAAACCTCTTAGACAAACAGAAGCTAAACGATGTCAAAGTTAGCGTAAGGAGGGTTATGCGTGAAGCGTTGAGTGAATTCGGAAGTAAAATTCTATGTACCGACTTGACAGAAAATCCTAGGAAGTTCTGGTCTTACGTTAAATCAGTAAGTGGCTCGAAACAGCATATCCAGACACTTCGGGATGATGATGGCATTGAAACAGAGGATGACACGCGTAAAGCTGAAATACTAAACACCTTTTTCCAAAGCTGTTTCACAGAGGAATACCGCACTGCAGCTCCTCCTCTAAATCTTCGCACAAACAAAAAACTGGCTGACACCGAAATAAGTGTCCAAGGAATAGAAAAGCAACTGGAATCACTCAATAGAGGAAAGTCCACTGGACCTGACGGGATACCAATTCGATTCTACACAGAGTACGCGAAAGAACTTGCCCCCCTTCTAACAGCCGTGTACCGCAAGTCTCTAGAGGAACGTAAGGTTCCAAATGATTGGTAAAGAGCACAGGTAGTCCCAGTCTTCAAGAAGGGTCGTCGAGCAGATGCCCAAAACTATAGACCTATATCTCTGACGTCGATCTGTTGTAGAATATTAGAACATGTTTTTTGCTCGCGCATCATGTCGTTTTTAGAAACCCAGAATCTACTCTGTAGGAATCAACATGGATTCCGGAAACCGCAATCGTTTGAGACCCAACTCGCTTTATTTGTTCATGAGACCCAGAAAATATTAGATACAGGCTCCCAGGTAGATACTATTTTCCATGACTTCCGGAAGGCGTTCGATACAGTTCTGCACTGTCGCCTGATAATAAACAAAGTAAGAGCCTACAGACTATCACACCAGCTGTGTGGCTGGATTGAAGAGTTTTTAGTAAACAGAACACAGCATGTTGTTATCAATGGAGAGACGTCTACAGACGTTAAAGTAACCTCTGGCGCGCCACAGGGGAGTGTCATGGGACCATTGCTTTTCACAATATATGTAAATAACCTAGTAGATAGTGTCGGAAGTTCCATGCGGCTTTTCGCGGATGATGCTGTAGTATACAGAGAAGTTGCAGCATTTGAAAATTGTAGCGAAATGCAGGAAGATCTGCAGTGGATAGGCACTTGGTGCAGAGAGTGGCAACTGACCCATAACATAGACAGATGTAATGTATTGCGAATACATAGAAAGAAGGATCCTTTGTTGTATGATTATATGATAGCGGAACAAACACTGGCAGCAGTTACTTCTGTAAAATATCTGGGAGTATGCGTGCGGAACGATTTGAAGTGGAATGATCATATAAAATTAATTGTTGGCAAGGCGGGTACCGGGTTGAGATTCATTGGGAGAGTCCTCAGAAAATGTAGTCCATCAACAAAGGAGGTGGCTTACAAAACACTCGTTCGACCTATACTTAAGTATTGCTCATCAGTGTGGGATCCGTACCAGGTCGTGTTGACGGAGGAGATAGAGAACATCCAAAGAAGTGCGGCGCGTTTCGTCACAGGGTCATTTGGTAACCGTGATAGCGTTACGGAGATGTTTAGCAAACTCAAGTGGCAGACTCTGCAAGAGAGGCGCTCTGCATCGCCAGGTTTCGAGAGGGTGCGTTTCTGGATGAGGTATCGAATATATTGCTTCCCCCTACTTATACCTCCCGAGGAGATCACGAATGTAAAATTAGAGAGATTCGAGCGCGCACGGAGGCTTTCAGACTGTCGTTTTTCCCGCGAACCATACGCGACTGGAACAGAAAAGGGAGGTAATGACAGTGGCACGTAAAGTGCCCTCCCCCACACACCGTTGGGTGGCTTGCGGAGTATAAATGTAGACCACTGGCGGCGCGCATAGACTGCTGGATGGATGGGCTCAGGTCACGAGGGTGCACGACCTCGTCGTGAACAAGATCCTGCAGGCCTGAAGATCTTCCGCAGCTCGTGGTCGTGCGGTAGCGTTCTTGCTTGCCACGCCCGGGTTCCCGGGTTCGATTCCGGGCGGGGTCAGGGATTTTCTGTGCCTCGTGATGACTGGGTGTTGTGTGATGTCCTTAGGTTAGTTAGTTTTAAGTAGTTCTAAGTTCTAGGGGAGTGATGACCATAGATGTTAAGTCCCGTAGTGCTCAGAGCCATTTTTTTAGCCTGAAGATTAGTGCATTTCAATTCAAGTAGAGGAACCACCACCATTGTGACATCTCGCGATTCTCCAGTGACTTGGGTTGGCCCGCATCTCGTGGTCGTGCGGTAGCGTTCTCGCTTCCCACGCCCGGGTTCCCGGGTTCGATTCCCGGCGGGGTCAGGGATTTTCTCTGCCTCGTGATGGCTGGGTGTTGTGTGATGTCCTTAGGTTAGTTAGGTTTAAGTAGTTCTAAGTTCTAGGGGACTGATGACCATAGATGTTAAGTCCCATAGTGCTCAGAGCCATTTGAACCATTTTTGACTTGGGTTGGTGTTGCTGCTCGTAGTGTCGCCGAGGCAAAGAGCAGCGAGTGGAGTGCTTGGGGAAGGCGGATCTGACTACTTTTCCTCGACTTCTTAATACTATTTACTGCGTTTAGCTTGTTACAATTTTTTAATTTCAACCGGCGGTATTTTTACTGCCTGGTGGCCGCTAATGCCCGAGTTACCTACCTTGAGGGTTAGTACATGTAATGGCAGTGTACGTTTCCTCACCTTGCCGCTGATGTCCGGTAAGGTGTGTAGTTTTGACAGCATTCTTGATTGTAAGCCGTTTGTGATTCTTCTATTCTCGTGGTAGTGATTCCTTTCTCGTTCCGGGCGTTCTAAGCACAGTATTATAGGGGCATAGTGCATTCAGCCGGTTCTGGCTTTGGCGTGTTGTTCCATTCTTGCATTTGGTTTATTGGACGTCAGGTAACTTCAGCAAGATCATCATTAGTCATTCGTTTGACTGCCACTAGTCTGATTTACCATCTTCTGAATTGAATGCAGCTTTTGGCTGCCTATCTCATCGCTAGCGTAAGTGTTTTTTGCCGGACTATCTCAGAGGTGTATTCCTGGAGCAATGACTGCGACTGATTCTTGTGTTTTATTACTGTATTATTTATTACCATATCTTTTAATGCCTACAGTCGCCTTCTGGAATAAATCTAGCAGTGTAAGGATTGTGTTACAAGGTTACCATGATCTTATTTAACCTGTTTGGTGGTCAGTTGCTTGTTTCATTTAATTAACCTTAGCTAGTATTTGCTTTTTTAAAGCAGGTCTCTAAATTTTTATACAATTGCCGTTCCTGGCTTGAAAGGCCTTCAGCCGTGACTGTGGTCATTTGCTTTGAAAAAAAAAAAAAAAAAAAAAAAAAGTTCGATACTTGTATTATAGCGGTAGGCCTTAAAACCTTATTTACTGGCATTCCTGGCGTCTGATACCTTCTGCTGTGTTTGTGGCCACTTACGTTTTAACATTTCAATACCTGTAATTGTAACTGTAGCGAGCTCTTAAACATTCTTCATTTATTGCCATTTTTGGCGTGTAAGGCCTTATTCCGTTATCACTGTGGCTTTTTTTTAACATTATCTGTATTTTATGGTGATTTGCTAAATTGTAACGCACTGAAAACACTATTATTTACAAAGTTATTTATTCCTCCATTAATAGCGTCTGGTATTTTTTATTTATTGTTGAGTTTTGCATTACTGTAAAAGACCACCAATAGTAACTGATAACGGCCCCCGACCATAATCTTAACCGAATCCTGCCTTCCCTTGACTATCAGGTATCACAAGTATCTTCGAGTTTATCGCTCATGACATGTCATGACTCAGGCACAGCACCAGCAGAGTACGGGAGAGGGTGTTGTGTATCTCGTAGAGGTAATATTAACTGATTAGTTTCACCGATAATATCTTTGACCGGCCAGACGGGCGCTCCCCACAGCATGTAGACCAGAATAAGCGACTAAAAAAAAAACCATGTATATATATTCTCTTCTGTATCGGCGATCGGGGCGTTTGTAACTGAAAACAGTAAGTGGCCAATTAAGCAGCCGGCAACAGATAGCGTTTAATTGGGCGAATTTAATGTTTCAGTCGGCAGCTGGTGGTATGACTGCGTAAAATATGGCAAAGGCCGGCTGGGGCGCGCCGGCCACACACGGAACGCGCCGATAAATGCCAATTTCCAGCGCGGCCGACGCAGGCTGGGAACAGCCGTTTAGCGGGTCGCGATCGCTTTTGTACGTGTGTCATTCGCGAAAGCGATCGCCCCGCTTGTCGTCATTGTGCCAATGTGAAAGTGAACGTGCGCTGCGTGCTAAAACACGGCACGGCGTTCTGTGAGAATCGTGCGAGCTGGCGGGTTGTCGCAAAAATTGCCATTTTCTCGAAGTCCGTACGATGACAACGAAAAATCTAGCAGTACTTATATTTTCCAGTGAATTGTACACATGATGGTCATTTTTTTGTGTGTGTGTGATGTATGTTCCTTCGGACACGTACGAAGGTCACTCCAAAAGATAAGCACACTATTTGTATTTAATCCATCTTTTATTCTACATGTTTGTAAGTTTTCCAGTGTGTGCATACACCCTTTAGGAACAATATTTTCATTTCTCCACATAATTTCCATCCCTATCAACTGCCTTACACCATCTTGGAACCAGCGCTTGTATACCGGAAAGGTAAAATTCTGGACCAACGTCTTGGAGCCACTGTTTGGCAACGTGCACAAGGGAGTGATAATCTTCAAACCTTGTTCGACGAAGAGTGTCTTTTAGTTTCCCAAAGAGATGATACTCACATGGAGCCAGGTCAGGACTATAAGGCGGGTATTTCAGTGTTGCCCATCCGAGTTTTTCCATCGCTTCCACGGTTTTTTGACTGACATGCGGCCGTGCATTGTCGTGCAACAGCAAAACATCCTGCTTTTGCCAATGTGGTCGAACACGACTCAGACGAGCTTCAAGTTTCTTCAGTGTCGTCACATACGCATCAGAATTTATGGTGGTTCCACTTGGCATGATGTCCACAATCAAGAGTCCCTCGGAATCGAAAAATACCATAGCTATAACTCATCCAGCAGAAGGTGTGGTTTTGAATTTTTTTTCTTGGGTGAATTTGCATGATGCCACTCCACTGATTGCCTCTTCGTCTCTGGTGAAAAATGATGTAGCCATGTTTCACCACCTCGTACTGTTCCAAAAGTTCGCTGCATACCGTTTTTCTTGTTTCTTTGTGAGCCACTGTCGACATCCTGGGAACCCACTTGGCACAAACGTTTTTAAAGCCAACACTTTCAGTATTTTGCAAACACTTCTTGCCCTATCCCAACGTAGCGTGACAATTCGTTCACTGTGATGCGTCTGTCAGCAGTCACAAATTCGTTAACTCTCGGCACATTGTCTGGAGTGTGTGCAGTACGAGGCCTGCCGCTGCGAGGACACTCCTCAATAATGCCGTGCCCGCTTTCATCAGGTAACCTGCTTGCCCACCGACTAACTGTACTGCGATCGACAGCAGCATGTCCATACACATTTGTCAACCTCTTGTGGGGGTTTCTCACTGTCTCGTTTTCACAGCACAGGAAAAAACGTCAAGTGTAGCAGCCATTTCGAAGAAATGCTCTGACGGCGCCACTCACGGGAACCGGTTGAACTAGATTTGGAAACGAGCGGAAAGGATGTATCTACCCACTTTAAAACATTCACACATGCAGAATAAAAACTGTATTTTTGCAAAAATAGTGTGCATTTCTTTTGGAGTGACCCTCGTACATGATGGAAGAGAAATTCCGACATCAGTTTCAACGGGCCACTGAAATAAATCCAATGTGACAAGTGAAAATTTGTGTCGAACTGGTACACGAACACGGATCTCCAGCCCAAATGAACCATGACGGCAGTGAGTGATCATTCATTGGAGATGCACTCTTCGTCCGATCTGATGAGGGAACGAGCGTGAAGGTGTGAGCAATGGCAGTAATGGACATGGGACACAGCGTATGTAGGTGCAACACTCGGGATTTTAGAATGGATAGGAAGCGAGCTCGAATGGTCAAAATGGTTAAGACGATCGCTCATGATAAGCGGAAAGACTAGGTTCGAGTCCCGATCCGGCACAAATTTTCACTTACCGTCACTAGATTTATTTAAATGCTCAACAGCATCTGGTGTTGGAATTTTTTCTTTCGTCATCTAAATACGGCTGCAAGATCACGAATGCTGTCCGTTCTTTCAACCACGTCCGAATCAGCAGACGCCACCCATATACGCTCAGGTGACAAAAGTAATGGGATAGCTACTAATATCGGGTCGAACATCCTTATACCCAGCATAGTACAGCTTCTCGACGTGGCATTGACCCAACAGGTCGTTGGAAGTTCCATGAATGAAACAATAAGCCATTCTGGCTCTATAGACGTCCATAATCGCAGAAGTGTTGCTGTTGCAGGAATCTATGTAGCAATTCAATTATATTTGAGTACACTAGACTACACACACAGCCGGCCGGAGTGGGTGAACTGTTCTAGGCGCTACAGTCTGAAGTTGCGCGACCGTTACGGTTGCAGGATCGAATAATGCCTCGGGCATGGATGTGTGTGATGTCCTTAGGTTTGTTAGGTTTAAGTAGTTCTAAGTTCTAGGGGACCATTTGAATTGTTGAACTACACACACACACACACACACACACACACACACACACACACACACACACACACACCACGCATGCCCCAGGGAGGACTAGAACCTCCGACGGGTGAGCCTCGTGGATCGTGATAAGACGACTTAGACCGCTAGGCTAACCCGCGCGTCAACAAATGAACACCGACGGGCTATGGACACAATAGCATCTTGTGCACTGCGTTTTTCGAAGCGAAAAAGCGTTTGAAAAAAAAACCTAAACTACACAAAGTGCATAAATAAATGTAAATGTCGTGTTACTGGGGCCTCCCGTCGGGTAGACTGTTCGCAGGGTGCAAGTCTTTTGATTGGACGCCACTTCGGCGACTTACGTGTCGATGGGGATGAAATGATGATGATTAGGACAACACAACACCCAGTCCCTGAGCGGAGAAAATCTCCAACCCAGCCAGGAACCAAACTCGGGCCCTTAGGGTTGACATTCTGTCACGCTGACCACTCAGCTAGCGGTGGCGGCCAGTACATCAATTAAGTTTCTGCAGTGACGTCAGAACACGAAACAAGAAGGATTAGTAGCAAAGAAACGTGAGGAATTACAAATATATACGCAAAACACGTCGTCACAACAAAAACACCTGTCTTAAAAATCAATGGATGTGTTAACTCGCGGCTAAAATTCACCTTTACGCCGTCTGGTTTGCAGATGACAACCTATCAGAGCAGCACACCATAAAGGTGGTCCTACGAAGCCATTTAATGTAAAATCAAGGTAAGAAGGAAACCGAACAAAAACTGTCTTTAGACCTCATTTTTTTAGACCACTTACAACCTATGATATGCCACTTTTTACAGTTTTTCGATAAACAGAACCCAGTGGTCATGGTTCACAGGTACCGAAACATGTTTGTCTAACAAAAAAGAAGTCAGTGTTTTTCATCAAAGACGAAACCTGTGGTGTAGGGGTAGCGTCTTTGATCCACAATTAAAAAGCCTTCGGTCCCGGATTCGATCCCCGCCACTGCCTAAATTTTGATAAATAATCAGCATTGGCGGCCGAAGACTTCCGGCATAAGACGTCAGCTTCATTCTGCCAACGGCCTTGTCAAAGAGGTTCAGGGCACTCTCTTGTCCTAGGGGTGGGAAATTGCCCGTAAAGGCGGAAGAATCAGCAATGATCAACGACATGAGGATGCAGAAGGCAATGGAAACCACTGCATTAAAGACACGTATCGTGTATCCACAGGACATGTGGCCTGTAATTGAAGAACTGTCATGATGATCTCTCCATTGGCAAAAGATTCCGGAATAGCCCCATTCGGATCTCCGGGAGGGGACTGCCAAGGGGGAGGTTACCATGAGAAAAAGGTTGAATAATCAACGAAAGGATACCGTCCTTCGAGTCGGAGCGTGGAATGTCAGAAGCTTGAACGTGGTAGGGAAACTAGAAAATCTGAAAAGGGAAATGCAAAGGGTCAATCTAGATATAGCAGGGGTCAGTGAAGTGAAGTGGAAGGAAGACAGGGATTTCTGGTCAGACGAGTATCGGGTAATACCAACAGCAGCAGAAAATGGTATAACAGGTGTAGGATTCGTTATGAATAGGAAGGTAGGGCAGAGGGCGTGTTACTGTGAACAGATCAGTGACCGGGTTGTTCTAATCAGAATCGACAGCAGACCAACACCGACAACGATAGTTCAGGTATACATGCCGACGTCGCAAGCTGAAGATGAACAGATAGAGAAAGTGTATCAGGATACTGAAAGGGTAATGCAGTATGTAAAGGGGGACGAAAATCTAATAGTCATGGGCGACTGGAATGCAGTTGTAGGGGAAGGAGTAGAAGAAAAGGTTACAGGAGAATATGGGCTTGGGACGAGGAATGAAAGAGGAGAAAGACTAATCGAGTTCTGTAACAAGTTTCAACTAGTAATAGCGAATACCCTGTTGAAGAATCACAAGAGGAGGAGGTATACTTGGAAAAGGCCGGGAGATACGGGAAGATTTCAATTAGATTACATCATGGTCAGACAGAGATTCCGAAATAAGATACTGGAATGTAAGGTGTACCCAGGAGCAGATATAGACTCAGATCACAATATAGTAGTGATGAAGAGTAGGCTGAAGTTCAAGACATTAGTCAGGAAGAATCAATACGCAAAGAAGTGGGATACGGGAGTACTAAGGAATGACGAGATACGTTTGAAGTTCTCTAACGCTATAGATACAGCAATAAGGAATAGCGCAGTAGGCAGTACAGTTGAAGAGGAATGGACATCTCTGAAAAGGGCCATCACAGAAGTTGGGAAGGAAAACATAGGTACAAAGAAGGTAGCTGCGAAGAAACCTTGGGTAACAGAAGAATTACTTCAGTTGATTGATGAAAGGAGGAAGTACAAACATGTTCCGGGAAAATCAGGAATACAGAAATACAAGTCGCTGAGGAATGAAATATATAAGAAGTGCAGGGAAGCTAAGACGAAATGGCTCCAGGAAAAATGTGAAGACATCGAAAAAGATATGATTGTCGGAATGACAGACTCAGCACACAGGAAAGTCAAAACAACCTTTGGTGAAATTAAAAGCAACGGTGGTAACATTAAGAGTGCAACGGGAATTTCTCTGTTAAATGCAGAGGAGAGAGCAGATAGGTGGAAAGAATACATTGAAAGCCTCTATGAGGGTGAAGATTTGTCTGATGTGATAGGAGAAGAAACAAGAGTCGATTTAGAAGAGATAAGGGATCCAGTATTAGAATCGGAATTTAAAAGAGCTTTGGAGGACTTACGGTCAAATAAGGCAGAAACGATAGCTAACATTCCATCAGAATTTCTAAAATCATTGGGGGAAGTGGCAACAAAACCACTGTTCACGCTGGTGTGTCGAATATATGAGTCTGGCGATATACCATCTGACTTCCGGAAAAGCATCATCCACACAATTCCGAAGACGGCAAGAGCTGACAAGTGCGAGAATTATCGCACAATCAGCTTAACAGCTCATCCTAGCTGCTTACAAGAATAATATACAGAAGAATGGAAAAGAAAATTGAGAATGCGCTAGGTGACGATCAGTTTGGCTTTAGGAAAAGTAAAGGGACGAGAGGGGCAAATCTGACGTTACGGCTAATTACGGAAGCAAGGCTAAAGAAAAATCAATACACTTTCATAGGATTTGTCGACCTGGAAAAAGCGTTCAACAATATAAAATCGTGCAAGCTGTTCGAGATTCTGAAAAAAGTAGGGGTAAGCTATAGGGAGAGGCGGGTCATATACAATATGTACAACAACCAAGAGGGAATAATAAGAGTGGACGATCAAGAACGAAGTGCTCGTATTAAGAAGGGTGTAAGACAAGGCTGTAGCCTTTCGCCCCTACTCTTCAATCTGTACATCGAGGAAGCAATGATGGAAATAAAAGATAGTTTCAGGAGTGGAATGAAAATACAAGGTGAAAGGATATTCACGGTAAATTAAGTTCATAGTTCAGAGTAGTTTCAGGGGTGAGACAAGGTTGCAACATGTCTCCACTGTTGTTCATATTATTTATGGATCATATGTTGAAAACAATAGACTGGCTGGGTGAGATTAAGTTATGTGAACACAAAATAAGCAGTCTCGCATATTCGGATATCTTAGTTGTGATGGCAGATTCGATTAAAAGTTTGCAAAGTAATATTTCAGAGCTAGATCAGAAACGTAACGGCTATGGTATGAACATTAACCTCTCCAAAACGAAAGTAACGTCAGTGGGAAAGAGATATAATCGGACTGAGTGCCAAATAGGAGGAACAAAGTTAGAACAGGTGGACGGTTTCAAGTAATTAGGATGCATATTCTCACAGTATGGCAACATAGTGAAAGAATGGAAGCGAGGTGTAGCAAAGCTAATGCAGTGAGCGCTCAGCTACGATCTACTCTCTTCTGCAAGAAGGGAATCAGTAGGGGGGCGAAAGCTGGGTGGATTCAGGTTACCTTATCAATAAGGTTGAGGTTACGGATATGAAAGTAGCTAGGATGATTGCAGGTACTAGTATATGGGAACAATGGCAGGAGGGTGTCCACAATGAGGAAATCAAAGAAAAACTGGGAATGAACTCAATAGATGTAGCAGTCAGGGCGAACAGGCTTAGATGGTGGTTCGAATCCTGCCTCGGGCATGGATGTGTGTGATGTCCTTAGATTAGTTAGGTATAATTAGTTCTAAGTTCTAGGCGACTGATGACCTCAGACGTTACGTTGCATAGTGCTCAGAGCCATTAGAACCATTTTTTAGATGGTGGGGTCATGTTACACGCATGGGAGAATCAAGGTTACCCAAGAGACTCATGAGTTTAGTAGTAGAGGGTAGGAGGAGTCGGGGTAGACCAAGGAGAGGGTACCTGGATTCGCTTAAGTATGATTTTGAAGTAATAGGCTTAAAATCAAAAGAGGCACCAATGTTAGCACTGAGTAGGAGGAATTTTATAAGATGGACTATGCTCCAGACTGAACGCTGAAAGGCATATTCAGTCTTAAATGATGATGATGATGGTGGTGGTGGTGGTGGTGGTGATGATGAACAAAGAGAATTTTTGTACATTTTTTGGAAAAACTACAAAACGCAATCAAAACGATATTCGCTGAGCTGTTGCTGCAATGCAAATGGGATTGTCTTTACGAGCCGTCGCTCTTGATTTTAACATTCCGAGGTCGACATTGCTGTTGCACCGCCGTGCAATAAAATCATCTTTTTTCTATTAAAATTTACATTCATTTAACTTTCAGTATTTTTAGAACTCTACCCATTGTTATTTTCTTGAATAACTATTGTCCATATATGTAAAAAACATAATTGCTTATAATTATTTCCCCCCAAAAAAGTTCATTAAAACTGTTTCTGTGAAAAATCAGCCAAAGAAATAGGGAGTCGGCTTTACGCCACCATTATTTCCAACGGCAAAAATGAACGTTTCTTAAAATACGGATATCTCAGAAACTATTGATGGTATAACAAAAATATTTTGCAAAACGTTGCTCCTTTCTATTACCTATAATTTAACATATATATTGTTAAGATCCGTCCTCGGATAAGGGTCTTATAGCTACAAGAAATTACTATGTCGGATTTACCCCAGTTTATCCTATGCACCTTGACGGCAAATAGTGCTATCTTCAGTCAGACTCCATCTTCGTTCGACGTCTTGAGGGAATCAGAATCAGGTGAGGCTACGAGCGATGAGGTAATGGATAGGGGCCACTCTGTATAAAGTGTGCGACGTGATATATACATATATATGTTACTCCGCAACAATCACACGTCACTCCATATTCTCTCTCACTCTGGAAGCGATCAGGTGTGTCCATACTGATTCAAAAACGTCTTCTATGGGCGTTACGCACCACAGCCGGTTGTCCGTCCTTCTCTCCGACCTTTAAGACCCCTTTCTCTCAGAAGCGAACAAGCAGAATGCTTACGTACGTGTGACCTGTCACGATCGTGTCTAGCCGTATCAAGGAACCAATATCACACGCTCTACATCATTACAGAGCCTCCACCATCTCGAACAGTCCCCTGCTGACATGCAGCGTTCATAGATTCGTCAGGTTGTCTCCATACCCTTACACGTCCATCCGCTCGATACAGTTTGAAACGAGACTCGTCCGACCAGGAAATATGTTTCCACTCATCAACAGTCATTAATATCTGTGTTGACGGGCCGAGGCGAGGCATAAAACCTTGTGTAGTGCAGTCATCATGGGTACAGGGGTGGGCCTTCGGCTCCGAAAGCCCATATCGATGATGTTTCGTTGAATTGTTCACACGCTGACACTTGTTGATGGCCCAACATTGAAATCTGCAACAGTTTGAGGATGGGTAGTACTTCTGTCACGTTGAACGGTTCTCTTCAGTCGTCGTTGGTCCTACTCTTGCAGGATCGTTCTCCGGCCACAGCGATGACGGAGATTTGATGTTTTGCCGGATTCCTAAAATATGTGGTACACTCGTTGAATGGTTGTACGGGAAAACTTCACTTCATAGCTGCCTCGGAGATGCTGCGTTCCTGGGCTCGTGCGCCGGCTATATCGCCACGTTCCAACTCACTGAAATTTTGAAAACCTGCCATTGTAGCAGCAGTAACCGAGCCAACAACTGCGCCTGACTCCTGTTGTCTCATATAGGCGTTGGTGACCGCAGTGGCTTATTCTGCATGTTTACGTATCTTAGTGTTTGTATACGCATGCCTGTACCGGTTTATTTGGCGCGTCAATTTACATCGCATAATAAGAAATTTTCCAGGTGCGAGTATGCCTAGCACGCTGAGGTCTCTATACAAACTTTATTACGTCTGTATAGATAATTCATCCATTCCGAGCGTCGAGAATGTAGACCGCTTTTGCCGTTTATTGACATTGGTACCGCCAAAATATCGGTTCCAAGATTCTAGGATTCCATGATTTTAGAGAATATTTTACTTTCTGTAATGTAAAGTCATGCAGGAGGCACCCGACCGTTGTCATAATAATCAGGCGCTCTCCATTCAGGCGGTTTGGGACGCACAAGTTAAACATTGGGCAAGTAATGACCGTTTCATACTTTCGTGTTTCGGAATTTATGCATCATCAGGTATCCAGAAGCGATTGCTGCAGACTAGTATGCGAACCTTTGTTCTATGTACAACTTGAGACGCCATATCTATGTGCCGGAATCGCACCTGGATATCTGAAGATGAATGTATTCCGAAATTCATCATACGAGCTACAAAATTATCCTTTGCTCCATTTTTTTCATGCTTGATGTTTGACTTTTACCACTGCGTCCCAGTCAGCCTGACTGCAGAACCACACAATGCTTTAATTTCAGGTTTGACGTCGGATAAAAAATAACAAAAGAAATACTTTTCTAGTGTGAGATAATAAAACGTTAACACTTGTCCTCCAGTCTGTCTGTCTGCCTGTCTGACTTTTGAAGCTAATTTTTATTGTGATCGGATGGAGGTATGGCCACGAAAATCATTTCGCATACGGTCTACGGTCCCTTAGCGGTGTGAAAACTCCTAAGTCAGTGCAATCAAAAGATACACCTGTCTGTAAATTTGTCTCAGGAATGGGTTGAGATGTCAGGTAGATATTTATGCTTGCGCTTCCTTGACGGGGTAAACAATTTAAGCTTCTTAGTCAATGGTATCAACAGATACGACGATATATATCATATTTTGATACTCGCAACTCAGTCGTCCAAATCTGTGGATGAGCTATCTAGATAAATGCTACGCCTGGCGGTGTTTATTTAAAGCGCGGCCATGGAAATCGAGATGTCGCTGCATCGAAACACGTTCGAACCACGGATTATTCCAGTCTTAGCTTTAACCTAGCCTTAACGTGCCTACGATGTGAGAAGTTGCCACAGAGAAAACGTGGTTCGTATTCCACGTTAAATTCTAGATTCCCTTTCCGCGGTTGGATAACTGGGTTATGTTAGGGGCACGAGAATAACCGAAACGTCGAAAGAGTTGTTCGAGGCACTTTTCCTACGCGGCATTCTACGTACATAATTAAGATTGTACGGAACCCAAGATTGCAAATCTTAGTCGCACTTGACAGATTTTTATTTTATATGTAGATTACGTGTGATAACGTTTTAGCTTGATGTGGATGCAGATCTTTGTTAGCAGAAAGAGAAACGATTTTTTAGTTCAGGGTATCGAATTACAGATTAACGTTTCTTTGCACATATTTTATGCCATGGCCAAAGAAAATGAAAGTGGTGCTGCGGTAACGAAACTGAAACAGGATACTAAAGGTCTCATTTGCTGCAAAGTTGAGTGTCATGAACGCCAGAGAGGTGAAGCCAACTGTGAATTAAAATTTCCGTTAACACTGGCGGTTTATTAGTTATGCGCGACCCTGTTTCATCATTCTCACTCATTCACTGTCACTGATAAAACACATCCTTAACAGTAACTACACCTCTCTCTCTCTCTCTCTCTCTCTCTCTCTCTCTCTCTCTCTCTCTCTCTCTCTCTCTCTCTCTCTCTCTCTCTCACACACACACACACACACACACACAAGTAAACACGCGCGCACAAGCACATAGCTAATTAATATTCACCTATCCCATGCGTAAACAACGTACAGCTTCGCATTAACATGACACACACAAAATCTATGTAAGTTAATATTGACTGTGTGATCACATTATCATCGGTGAAAATGACAACGTGCTCTATCCATGGACGAAATTCTGTTCACCCCCTCCCTCCGCCAACACCTCCACGCAGAATTTGGTCATAATGTCGCCGGGAATGAAAAGGATGATATAGGTTTAATAAAAGGCTACTCACAACACAAATTCCATACACGTTCGAGAACTATTTTTGTAGGTCCGTGCTTGATATCATAGAATATAAAATATCAAAACGAAGTTTCCCAGGCAACGGAAAATTACATTTAAATGCCACGTGTATTTATTGGTGTTCTAGAAAACTAAACAGAATAACCTCTCTTCCATTACATGATTCGTCAAACTGACACTTCTCAAATTAAACACGTTACGTAATTCTCAAAGAATACGCTGGTTTAGGACATAATCGAGGATATAATATGTCAGGTTGCACAAAATAATAATGAACATACATTACATTCCAGCAAAGGGAAGACCAACAGCAAGAAGGCTGGGCGATGTGTTGGCAAACCTCACTAAGGTGGAGATCTGAGGTTGCAAGATGAAAGCAGAGACATATGGAAGGAGACTGTTGAGGAAACCAAAGCTCACTATGAGCTATTGTGCCGAAGAGGAAGGAAACGGGTAGTCTGACTATATTCACATCTTGATAGTCGAGGCTGCAGCTGATGACTAACTGAATTCGATGTGCTGTGAGACTGTAAGGAATATCACGTGAAAATATTTAGGTCAGTAGGCCTCAGTTTCTGAAACTATAATTTGAAATGTACGCCTTTCTCGAATGTACCCTAACATTAATGAAATCTAGGATTGCCAGCCGACACGTGGCGTCAAGCGGTCGTAAAATTTCAACGATATTCCAGCTCTTCATCTTCAGGTTTGAACATAACGAGTAGGAAACACGTAGAAACTTGCGACAACACGACTCGGCTGATAACCTATGCAGTTTTCTTCAGTGAATTTTCGCGAGAAAGACTGTTCTATGATACCGAGTAGATTGGGGCAAGTCTGCGTTGCGGGTATGACAGTCCTGTGTCTATATTTCAGTTTTAATAATCCGACAGTAGGCTACTCTGCAGCCCACGAAACGGCCATTGTGGCTTACTCTTTGCTGCCGTAGTTTGGTTACTGTCCTGGCGCTAACGGCTACGCAGTGTGGTAGAAGCCGTTTTACATTATCTTCATTTTGTGTTGCGAAAACGACCTATAAATTCTAAGCTAGAAGGAACTTGAAACTTCCTGGCAGATTAAAACTGTGTGCCCGACCGAGACTCGAACTCCGGACCTTTTCCTTTCCCGGGCAAGTGCTCCACCATCTGAGCTACCGAAGCACGACTCACGCCCGGTACTCACAGCATTACTTCTGCCAGTATCTCGTCTCCTACCTTCCAAACTTTACAGAAGCTCTCCTGCGAACCTTGCAGAACTAGCATTCCTGAGCCGGCCGAAGTGGCCGCGCGGTTCTGGCGCTACAGTCTGGAACCGCGAGACCGCTACGGTCGCAGGTTCGAATCCTGCCTCGGGCATGGATTTGTGTGATGTTCTTAGGTTAGTTAGGTTTAACTAGTTCTAAGTTCTAGGGGACTAATGACCTCAGCAGTTGAGTGCTCAGAGCCATTTGAACCATTTTTGAACTAGCACTCCTGAAAGAAAGGATATAGCGGAGACATGGCTTAGCCACAGCCTGGGGGATGTTTCCAGAATGAGATTTTCACTCTGCTCCGCTGCAGAGTGAAAATCTCATTCTAGAAGGAACTTGTATGAATTTAATATCATCATGTACTACGATGTATTGACTTCTTCTCTTTGGTTCACAAATATACGTGTGTCTTTCCCTTCTCAAAAATTTTCTTCCATTCTACCGTCTCATTTACTTTTCTTCTCCGTCCTTGGAATACCAGGACCCTGAAATTTTCTTCCACACCGTCCAGCTATTGTTTACGTTGTCTTCCTTTCAGTCTTATATCTGTTGGTTTCCGCTGCAAGACCTCCTTAGCGATTCTCATGCCCTGCTTCCTTAGGACATGCCGGACTACTCTTACTTTTATTTAGAGTTCTGAAACTATCGTAGACTACCGCAGAAGATCGTAAATAAGAATAGACTACGGTAATATTACTAGTAGCCGTCAACTGTTAAGGTTGTACCTGCTTTACATGTAAGCTAGGTGTGTTGCAGAGCTATCAGGCGTTGCCTCATTTCGATAACTTCCTTAGTACACGAATAGTCACTTTCCACATTCCCCGAGATACCGGAAACCTTGCTACACTAAACGGGTCAGAACACTGTTGCAGAAAGAAGAAGAAAAACATGCCAAATTTCAAAAAAAGGCGCAAAATCTCCAATTCTGTCAATCTTTCACTCAAGCTTGAAATTTTGCGGGAAATTCAGTGCCGGCCGCGGTGGTCTCGCGGTTCTAGGTGCGCAGTCCGGAACCGTGCGACTGCTACGGTCGCAGGTTCGAATCCTGCCTCGGGCATGGATGTGTGTGATGTCCTTAGGTTAGTTAGGTTTAAGTAGTTCTAAGTTCTAGGGGACTGATGACCACAGCTGTTAAGTCCCATAGTGTTCAGAGCCGTTTGGAAATTCAATGCGAGATGATTGTAATCGTTTCCATAATGAAACTTCGCATCGATACATGGCAGAAATTCCAAAGAGATTCTGATCGTATGTGGAGTATGCTAGCATCAGTACACAATAAATGCCTTCTCTGCGTGATAGCAATGGGGATACTATCGAAGACAGTGCTGCCAAAGCAGAGTTACTAAACACAGACTTCCGAAATGCGTTCACAAAAGAAGACGAAGTGAATGTTCCAAAATTCGAATCAAGAACAGCTGCCAACATGAGTAACGGTAGATGTCCTCGGAATAGTGAAGCCACTTCAATCACTTAATAAAAGCAAGTTTTCTGTTCCAGACTGTATACGAAGTAGGTTACTTGCAGAGTGTACTTATATAATAGCTTCATACTTAACAATCATATATAACCACTCGCTCGACGGAAGATCACTAGGCAAAGACTGGAAAGTCGCACAGGTCACACCAATATTCAAGAGAGGTAGTAGGATAATCCACTAAATTACAGGGCCATATAATGTAGCAGGTGTTTGGAACATATATTGCATTCGAACATAATGAATTACCTCGAATTAAACGGTGTATTGACACATAGTCAACATGGATTTAGACCTCGTCCCCAAGGGTATCTGTGTCGAACCATTGTGCTTTCCATAAGACATCACCCTCGTAAGCACTCTACAGACCATAACGTTCCCACCTCCTGCCTGGACCCATTGCTTTCAGACGTTTCAAGCTGTACACAAAAGCACCATCAGTCCAATAGGGAATGAAGCTCACCTGTCGTCATTCACCTGACATCCAGTTGTGGTAATGGCGTGAAAACTCCATCCTTCGTCGCAGATGAACGGCGTTCGCGCATGGTAGCATGAAACTGGCGCTGAAACTGTTGATAATCTCTCGTTCATCTGTGCGGTCAGATACTCAAGTGGTACGTCTATACCCCGTATACATTTCCACAGCCGTCGAACAGATCTGTCACGTATGACCCGTGGTGCTACACAGTCTTGGCGCTGGGTATAGATAGCGGTGTTTCTGCTATACAATGTATAGTTTATCCAAGCGATGAGCTCACAGACTTAGCCGTTTCGTAAATTCTTCCACCCTTTGCACGAAAGCCAGTGATCATAACTGTCTGTGCGTCAGCTAAATTGCCCCCCCATTCTGCATTACGACAAAGACTGCACCGTTAATCGCGTCCCCCTGACACGCTTTATTTTACAGGGTGATTTTTTTCCACCATGTAAAAACTGTTGGGATTGATCGATAAGACGACACGGAACAGAAAAGGTCTAATGGACTTACGTCCGGATATGCATGGTTTCCGTGGCAGAGACCATTTATTCAATCATACTTCGTTACAGGTACTGCGGTATAATACTCGCTGTACCACGCAGCTACAGTTACAATATCCATTGCATTTTCTTACATTGAAGCGCCAAAGAAACTGGAATAGGCGCGCATATTCAAATACAGAGATATATAAAGCTGCAGTATACGGCGCTGCGGTCGGCAACGCCTTTATAAAACAACTGTCTGGCGCAGTTGCTAGATCGCTTACTGCTGCTGCAATGGCAGGTTACCGAGGTTTAAGTGAGTTTGAACGTTATTGCCGGCACACGAGCCATGGGACACAGGATCTATGAACTAACGATGAAGTGGGGATTTTTCCGTACGACCATTTCACGCGTATACCGTGAATGTCATGAATCAGGTGAAACATCAAATCTCCGACACCCTGTAAGGATGGGACCAACAACGACTGAAGAGAATCGTTCAACGTGACAGAAGCGCTACACTTACGCAAATTGCTGCAGATTTCAATGTTGGATCTACGACGTCAGCTTGCCAACCATTCAACGAAACATCGATATACGCTTCCGAACTGCACGACACAAAGCTTTATGCGTCGCCTAGGCCCGCCAGCACTGACATTGGACTGCTGATGACAGGAAACATGGCACGTGGTCGGACAAGTCCCGTCTGAAATTGTATCGAGCGGATGGACCTGTACAGGTATGGAGACAACCTCATGAATTCGTGGACTCTGCACGTCAACAGGCGACTGTCTAAGCTGTTGGAGGCTCTGTAATGGTATGGGACGTGTGCAGTAGGAGTGATATAGGGCCTTTGATACGTCTAGATATGATTCTGACAGGCGACACGTACGTAAGAATCATGTGTGGTCACCTGCGTCCATTCATGTCCATTGTGCATCCCGACGGACTTACGCTACTTCAGCAGGACAATGCGACACCCTACAACTCCAGAATTGCTACAGAGTAGCTCCAAGAACACTATTCTAACACATCCGATGGCCACCAATCTCCCCAGACCTCCAGACATGAACATTATTGAGCATATCTGAGATGCCTTGCAACGCACTTTCCAGATGAGATCGCCACCACCTCGTATTCTTAAGGATTTATGGACAGCTCTGCATGATTCATGGTTTCAATTCCCTCCAGCACTACTGCAGTCATTTGTCGAGTCCAAGCCAGGTCGTGTTGAGGTACTTACACGTGCTCGCTGGGGTCCTACACGACGTTAGGCAGGTGTAACACTTTGTCTCTTTAGTGTAGTAGGTGGTACGTTCATGCCCTACCCTGCCATAGTGCACTACTGGCCATTACAATTGCTACACCGCGAAGATGACGTGCTACAGACGCGAAATTTAACCGACAGGAAGAAAGATACTGTGATATGCAAATGATTAGCCTTTCAGAGCATTCACACAAGGTTGGCGCCGGAGGCGACACCTACAACGTGCTGCTGTCATGAGGAAAGTTTGCAACCGAATTCTCATACACAAACGGCAGTGCCTGGTGAAACATTGTTGCGATGCCTTGTGTAAGGAGGAGAAATGTGTACCATCACGCTTCCGACTTTGATAAAGGTCGGATTGTTACCTATCGCGTTTGCGGTTTATAGTATCGTGACATTGCTGCTCGCGTTGGTCGAGACACAATGACTGTTAGCAGAGTATGGAATCGGTGGGTTCAGGAGCGTAATACGGAACGCCGTGCTCGATCCCAACGGCCTCGTATCACTAGCAGTCGAGATGACAGGAATCTCATCCGCATGGCTGTAACGGATCGTGCAGCCACGCCTCGATCCCTGAGTCAACAGATGGGGAAGTTTGAAAGACGACAACCATCTGCACGAACAGTTCGACGACGTTTGCAGCAGCATGGACTATCAGCTCGGAGAATATCGCTGCGGTTACCCTTGACACTGCATCACAGACAGGAGCTCCTGCGATGTTGTACTCAACGACGAAACTGGGTGCACGAATGGTGAAACGTCATTTTTTTCGGATGAATCCAGGTTCCGTTTACAGCATCATGATGGTAACGTCCGTGTTTGGCGACATCGCGGTGAACGCACATTGGAAGCGTGTATTCGTCGTCACCATACTGGTGTGTCACCCGGCGTGATGGTATGGGGTGCAGTGCGTCTCGGTCACCTCTTGTTCTCATTGACGCCCCTTTGAACAGTGGACGTTACGTTTCAGATGCGTTACGACCCGTGGCTCTACCCTTCATTCGATCGCTGCGAAGCCCTACATTTCAGCAGGATAATGCACGACCGCATGTTGAAGGTCCTGTACGGGCCTTTCTGGATACAGAAAATGTTCGCCTGCTGCCCTGGCCAGCACATTCTCCTGATCTCTCACCAACTGAAAACGTCAGGTTAATGTTGGCCGAGCAACTGGCTCGTCACAATACGCCAGTCACTACTCTTGATGAACTGTGGTATCGTGTTGAAGCTCCATGGGCAGCTGTACCTGTACACGCCATCCAAGCTCTGTTTGACTCAATGCCCAGGCGTGTCAAGGCCGTTATTACGGCCAGAGGTGTTGTTCTGCGTACTGATTTCTCAGGATCTATGCACCCAACGTTCTTGAAAATGTAATCACATGTCAGTTCTAGTATAATATCTTTGTCCAATGAAGACCCGTTTATCACCAGCATTTCATCTTGTTGTAGCAATTTTAATGGCCAGTAGTGTAATTGGTAATTGTGTATCCCAATCTCTTCTGTTCTTGACCCACCTTTCAGTGCGTGTGATACTCCGATATACTCGGTGGTTCAGTATCCGAATAGAGAGATTACCGACATGGTGTTTACTAACGAAAAGGCACATGGCAATGGGCCGTGGGCAGCAAGGTTTTATCAGGAGGCCTATCTGCGGCGGCAAAAACCCCTGCTTTCAATGTTTGCAACATTGTTTCGCCGTTCGTCTGAGACACGGTCGTTTCAAGTAGCAGGAAATCATGAATGACGTACCCGAATTGTTCGGACACGCAGTTGACTCGCTAGCACAGGGTAAGTCAGACGACCATGTGGAACATGCTCAACAATTGTTGCTACCCTTGTTATAGCGTGTGCTGGGCTTTCCAGTGACATCCGTTTCACATCGGGACCAGTTTTATCACTGGTCTCTTCACCAGGCAAACACGACTGCGAGATTTGTGTCATCCATCCTATTCACAGCTTAGGCCAACTTCATGCAGAGTGATATCTTGAACTTTCATAACAACCATCTGTGGAATAGTATGCAGAACCCCCCATGGTACGGTAATAGCGAATCATCAGTATCGGTTTAGCCGAAATGTGAGAGTCGGGATAATCGGCAACAGTATTTTGGGACCAGCCTTCCTTCCATGTCGCATGATAGGCTGGAACTATGGACTATTCTAACGGCAGACTTTGCCTCACCTGCGGAAAGAAGTGCTGTTGGTGATTCGAAGGGTTATGTGGCTGCTACGTGCTCCAGCCCAGTTCGCGGTTAACGTCGGGACGTATGTCAATCGTGTCTTCCCTGGTCGATGGATCGGACGAGAGGGTCCAGTTGCATGGCCTGTTCTTTCACCGGATCTTAACCCGTGCGATTTCTGATTAATGGGGTATTTCCAAAGTATTGTGTATTCAGAGCCCTTTCCCGATGTCAATGGAGCATCGTTCTCATGGTGCCTTCGTCACTGTTCGAATACAGCCTGGCCGATGCGAACGTGTGAGACGTAACATGCCACGGCGCGTACACGCACGCATTGAGGCTCATGGAGATCATTTTCAACATATACTGTAACTGTGGCTGCGTGGTACAGCGCATAAGAGACCACAGTCTCTGTAACGGTGTAATTTTGAATGGTTTTCTTCCTGTCCGTATATTGTTATTTGGTTTGTATTTTATTGTTTTATGGACAAAATTAGCATGTATTTTTGGTTTACATGTCGTATATAGAAATGTTGTGTACTGAAATGTCCATTGAAACTAAACTCGCCTTTTGTGTGTTTTCTCGTGCTGTAATATGTTGGTAAACAACTGTAACAGATATCTTGTTGCGTTCTCTTGAGCCCGTTGAAAGCCGACGTCTTTATTTGCAGGTGCGTCCCTCAATTTCCCCAGCATCTCTCCAAATCGACATCAAAGTACCGTAGCTGACACTTACTATAGTAATTAGACTGTAGAGAGAGCAATATTTACACTCGATTCTCACCTAACTGTTTATCAGAAATGAGCACTCTTTTTTTTTTCTCTCCCTAAATACAACTTTTACTATCGAACTGTAATGCGTCATAACTGACCTACTGCGCTGTGAACGGTGAACTTCTGCCCAGGCTGAACTATCGTAGTAATGTGCTTCGCGGCTGTTGACAAATTTCAGCCTTCCTCGAGTTTGCTGTTTGTTTCTGCGAAGTGGGTCATCAAGAAGGCACGCAGCTAAGTGCGAAGGGCTTCATTCAAGACGATGAGAGAGTGTTAACTGCAAGAGGAATCAGGTTTAGAAAGAGTGAAACGAAAAACGAATAACTATCATTGATTAAAAATATCACAGATAGTTTAATGTAGGATTTGTAGGTGTGACTTCGGCGTGTTACAAACATTATTATTGTTCAAATGGCTCTAAGCACTATGGGACTAAACATCTGAGGTCATCAGTCCCGTTAGACTTAGAACTACTTAGACATAACTAACCTAAGGATATCACACACATCCATACCCGATGCACGATTCGAACCTGCGACCGTAGCAGCAGCGCGGTTCCGATTGAAGCGCCAGAGCCGCTCGGCCACAGCGGCCAGCAAACATAATTGTATAGTATCTGAATATGTACATGTCTGGAATGAAGATATATTAGAAAAGGTAATTCAGTAACTCCTCCTTAAAGTGAATATGTTGCCGGAAGTGGAAGAAATGTGAGTTATACCCAAAGATCAACATTACCATCAAACTATACACCAATTAGGTTCCTTTCCGAGTATGCTGATGTATTAGCTCTGTATATGATGCAGTAGCTCCGTATAAAACTGTTCGCTCTACGAAAGTTCCGTGCCCAAAGACTGGAAAGTTGCACAGGTCATACCAATATTCAAGAAATGTAGTAGGAGTAAACCACTAAATTACAGCCCCACATCGTTAACGTCGATATGCAGCAGGATTTTAGAACACATATTGTGTTCGAAAACCATGAATTACCTGTAAGAAAACGGTTTATTGGCACACAGTCAACATGGGTTTAGAGAACATCGTTCTAGTGATACACAACTTGCTCATTATTCACATGAAGTGCTGAGTGCTTTTGACAAAGGATTTCGGATCGATTCCGTGTTTATTGATTTCCGGAAGGCTTTTGACACTGTAACACACAAGCGGCTCGTATTGAAATTGCGTGTTTATGGAATATCTTCTAAGTTATGTGACTGTGATTTCCTGTCAGAGGGGACACAGTTCGTTGTAATTGACGGAAAGTCATCGAGTAAAACAGAAGTGATTTCTAGCGTCGCCAAGGTAGTGTCACAGGCCCTTTGCTTTTCCTTATCTATATAAACGATTTGGGAGACGATGTGAGCAGCCGTCTTCGGTTGTTAGCAGATGACGCTGTCGTTTAACGACTAATAAAGTCACTAGAAGATCAAAACAAACTGCTAAACGATTTAGAAGAAATATCGAAATGGTGCGAAAAATGGCAGTTGACCTTAAATACGAAAAGTGTAAGGTCATCCACATGAGTGCTAAAAAGAACTCGTTAAACTTCGATTACACGATAAATAAGTCTAATCTAAACGCCATAAATTCAACTAAATACCTAGGAATCACAATTACGAACATATTAAATTGAAAGGAACACATAGAAAATGTGGGATAGGCTAATCAAAGACTGCGTTTCATTGGCAGGACGCTTAGAAAATGTAACAGACCCACTAAGGAGACTGGCTACACTACGCCTGTCTTTTAGAATATTGCTGCGCGGTGTGGGATCCATACGAGATAGGACTGACGGAGTACATCGAAAAAGTTCAATGAAAGGCAGCACTTCTTGTTTTATCGCGAAATATGGGAGAGAGTGTCACAGAAAACATACATAATTTGGGATGGACATCATTAGAAGAAAGGCGTTTTTCGTTGCGACGGAATATTCTCAGGAAATTCCAATCACCAACTTTCTCCTCCGAATGCGAAAATATCTTGTTGACACCGACTTAGATAGGGAGGAACGATCACAAATATAAAATAAGGGAAATCAGAGCTCGTACGTTAGAGACATAGATGTTCATTCTTCCCTCACGCTATACGGAATAATAGAGAATTGTGAAGATGGTTTGATGAATCCTCTTACAGGCACTTAAATGTGATATGCAGAGTACCCATGTAGATGTAGATCATCATCCATTCGACACCTCGAACGACGCGCGGTGTAGCTGTCCGGTCAGGGGAACCTTACACAGTTCGCGCGTCTGCCCCCGTCAGAGGTTCGAGTTCTCCCTCAGACATTGGTGTGTGTGTTGTCTTTAGCGTAAGTTATTTAAGTTATATTAAGCAGTGTGTAAGCCTAAGGCTCGATGGCCTCAGCAGTTTAGCCCCATACGACTTGCCAATCATTTTCAACATTTTTTGACAGCTCCAACTATTTGCAGTCTCGTCCAGGAATGTTTTACAAAATTTTATTAAACAAATTAGTGCATGTCCCACAGTTAAATCATATTAACAAATTTGAATTTATAGACAATGTGTGCACATTATTGAATGTCTAGTAAAGTCATCTCCTCCCTTGCCCCTCCGCCACCCCCCCCCCCCCCCCCCCCCAACCCGTTACTTTAGGAACACAGCAATCTGCTTGATTACATGTCCAGCCCACCTTCTGTCGATTTTGACTACCGTCAAGTTTCTAATGGCCTTACATTGCAGATACAAGAGGCTTGGGTTGTTTGTGGAAGGAGATTAAATAGTGAGGTCATGGGTCTCATCGGATTAGGGAAGTACAGTGATGGAAGTCGATCGTGCCCTTTCGAAGGAACCATCCCAGCATTTGGCGGGAGCGATGTAGGGAAATCACGGCAAACCTAAACCAGGATGGCTGGACGCGGGATTGAACCGTCGTCCTCCCGAATATAAGGCCAGTATGCTATCGACTGCGCCACATCGCTTGGTGCGCAGATACAAGAATGCAGCCTAAAATAATGTTATGAAAAGCACCATAACAACTATCACAGCCTGTGTATTAAAACAGAGTCCGTAAACTCATAATTTTTAAATCCCACCTATCTATTCATGGTAAGTGCTACCCGAGAAATCTGTGGCGCTAAGCTCTATAAACAATTTACATATACCAAACAACCATCATCACTTATCGACACAGTTAACCGTTACAAAAGCTCAAGGCAAATGAAAGATCAGCAGTATTGCTCCTGAACTGTCATGTAACTGAGACCTTTTCAAATACAGCAAACCAACAACACTGCAGCCACCGCGCTCATAAGCTCTTGGAACAACCAACCTATAACTTTCTGAATTATGACCACGGTGTTACTGGATGATAACCGATGCCACACAGCACTTCTATACGGCCAGCGTGTCACACCCCCGTCAAGCATCCTTGACTGGATAGTCACTGTCGACTTTAAAAGGAACCATGTGACACACGTCGTACCTACAACCTTTGGACATTAGATCACTCGATGGTAACCGCCGATGCTGAAGATTGAACTCAGGAGGCCAGAGCACCAGAAAGTGGAAACGGCGTCCAGCGGCGAGCACGCCCAGTAGACGGTATCTACAGGCCGCTGGAGTGGCCACTGGACAATGGGCTGCGTCGCTTAGAACGTCCGACAGCCAGTTTGCCAACAGTGCAGTTCTGCACCGTTCCGACGGAGCCGTGGTTGGGAATTCGAATACTTCTTTGGTCGGCATATATATGCTGAAATACATATAGCCTACAAGCATCTAAATGTTTATCAGAGCATCGTGTAAAATTCTGAAATAAATCAGTCAAGAACTTTTCAAACATAACATTTTACACGTGTTTCTACACATTTTATACGTATCCCTATCGAATTTCACTCTACAGTTTCATTTTCAAGCAGTTAAATGTCTGTGGCATCGCATAAAACATTTCTGGTATGTTCAGTGGTATACGTGAATATTATCTGCAAAACGTGTAACGATTACAGTTAGTACTAGAGAATGTCGTGCTGCTTGCGGCAGTTTTACTGCAGGAACTGCGGAAATGTAGTAACTGATAAACTTTTCCCCTCCCTTAATTTTGTGGTGGTTGTGAGCTCGAAAAGGTTTCGTAAAGGTTTGATATTTAAAATTCATTGCAAGCTAGGAAGTCCTCTTCCTCTCAGACACAGGATGGATTAAGTATGAATATTCACGCGTCGTGCGCTGCACTACTTTTTCATCCCGGCCCCACCCATTGTTAGATACACACATAGAGGGTGTTACAAAAAGGTACGGCCAAACTTTTAGGAAACATTCCTCACACACAAATAAAGAAAAGGTGTTACGTGGACATGTGTCAAAAACGCTTAATTTCCATTTTAGAGCTCATTTTAGTTTCGTCATTCCAGCGTGATCAAGATGTAAATTTTCACAATCAGCATGTGTGGGCTGACGAGAATCCGCACGCAGTTGTGCAATCACGTCATCAACACAGATTTTCTGTGAACGTTTGGGCAGGCATTGTTGGTGATGTCTTGATTGGGCCCCATGTTCTTCCACGTACACTCAATGGAGCACGTTATCATGATTTCATACGGGATACTCAACCTTTGCTGCTAGAACATGTGCCTTTACAAGTGCGACACAACATGTGGTTCAGGCACGATGGAGCTCCTGCACATTTCAGTCGAAGTGTTCGTACGATTCTCAACAACAGATTCGGTGACCGATTGATTGGTAGAGGCGGACCAATTCCATGGCCTGCACGCTCTTCTGACCTCAACTCTCTTGACTTTCATTTATGGGGGCACTTGAAAGCTCTTGTCTACGCAACGCCGGTACCAAATGTAGAGACTGTTCGTGCTCGTATTGTGGACGGCTGTGATACAATACGCCATTCTCCAGGGCTGCATCAGCGCATCAGGGATTCCATGCGACCGAGGGTGGATGCATGTATCCTCGCTAACGGAGGATATTTTGAACATTTCCTATAACAAAGTGTTTGAAGTCACGCTGGTACGTTCTGTTGCTGTGTGTTTCCATTCCATGAGTAATGTGATTTGAAGAGAAGTAATAAAACGAGCTCTAACATGGAAAGTAAGCGTTTCCGGACACATGTCCACATAGGATATTTTCTTTCATTGTGTACGAGGAATGTTTCCTGAAAGTTTGGCCGTACCTTTTTGTAACACCCTGTATGAAGTACGATGTGTGTTTTGTCAGGCTATAAGCTACCAACATTCGAAATTTCTCAAAATCCTTCTAGCTGTTTCAAAGTGAAGGAGTAACAAACATTCAAACACAAACACACACACACACACACACACACACACACACACACACACACACACACACACACAAAAGAACTTTCGCATTTATAATGTGTATAGAGCCTGTTGAAGGTTTCTCCATTTGGATGTCACTTCGCCGACTTTTTGTTTCCCTAACCTACACCAGTTATCCAACGGGAAAGGGTACCTACAGTTTAATGTGGAGTCCGTAGTACACGTCATTTCTGCTGAATCTTGCCATCGTTAAGAGGTGAATGCTCGAGGCGGGAGTTCTGTTTTCTGGCATTCGCTTTACCACTGGATCAGGAGGTCCAATACAGATTCTGGTGAAGTGCTTATCAGTGTTACCCTCGACACTTCGCCCTTTCTAAACGTACAAAAATGGTTCAAACGGCTCTGAGCACTATCGGTCATCAGTCCCCTAGACTTAGAGCTACTTAAACCTAACTAACCTAAGGACATCACACACATCCATGCCCGAGGCAGGATTCGAACCTGCGACTGTACCAGCTTCGCGGTTCCGGACTGAAGCGCCTAGAACCGCTCGGCCACAACGGTCGGCTCTAAACGTACAGCTGCTGCTAATTGGTCCCCTACGTGAGACTGCAAAATTAGCGATGAAGGAAGAAGAATACAAGGATATGCACTAGTTGTCTTTTCATTGTCTTTGTTTTTCGAAAAAATTTTGAATAGAGTCGTTTCCGGTGCTATGCCGCGTCATTATAAAACGCTAAGGCAACTAAAATTGCTACGTTTCGAATGCCTTTGAAGCGGGTATCTTCAGGAACAATAACGTTCTTCGCTCTTGCCGGCCCATCTGATACCTCGGCACATTTTTCAGACGCGCAGCTATCAGAGGAAGCTAGGACAATGCCCACGCTGTCCCAGCGCGTGAATTAATGGTCGCGGTTAGTCGCCGCTGCAGATTAATGGAGATCCGGATGGCCGTCGGCGGCGGCGGTTTTATCGTTTTATCCCTCCCGACGATGACGTGCGGGATCGCTGTCGAAGCGAAATCCGGTTCCTAATTACGGGTCCACCAGAGTGGATGCGCGACAACGCCGCCGCGTGAGCGCCGTCACACACACACACACACACACACACACACACACGTGGGGCAGTGCAGTGTGGCGACTAGGCGATGCGAAAGCATTCGAATCACGTCGCAGCATCGCCTGTGGCGCGGCATCACAAGCCCTGCCCGCGTAGTGCAGAATAAATATTTTCCTCGTATCTCTCGCTCTCTCTCTTTCTCCGTCTGCCTGTCCCTCATTCGCTTTCTTCTCGGCCTCCCCACCAAACAACCAGCGCTGCGCCTCGCGGGACTTGGAACGTAAACATAGGGCCCGGCCAGCCCTTCCGGACGTCGCGAGGCGGAAGATGAAGAGTTACGCCCGCCAAGTGGACCCAGCTGGCAGGTATGCGTTCCGAGTTCTTAAGCATTTCTCCCTGCCGCTATACGTAAAATTGCTTCTCCCACACTGCCATCGTTTTACGGTCAATACCGTAATACCCCTATTTTACTGGGTGCGTTCAATAAGTAAGGCAACGCATTTTCTCTCTCGGCCAGTTTGGGTTGAAAATATGAAGTATTTGTTGTGAGATATAGTGAAATATTCCCGCTTCATACCCCGTAGATTCATTTACTTCCCATAGGTGGGGCCTCTATACCTGTCTGTAACAGAGGTGCTGCCGTCCGCTGTGGCCGAGCGGTTCTAGGCGCTTTAGTCTGGAACCGCGTGACCGCTACGGTAGCAGGTTCAAATCCTGCCTCGGGCATGGATGTGTGTGATGTCCTTAGGTTAGTTATGTTTAAGTAGTTCTCAGTTCTAGGGGACTGATGACCTCAGATGTTGTGCCATAGTGCTCAGAGCCATTTGAGCCATTTTTACAGAGGTGCAGTCCAAGAAGACATCTGTCAAAACAAGGGCCTCGCAGGTATTCGTAGGTGCTTGCAGAACGTCTACCGAGCAATGACAGTGAACAAAAGCACGGTGAGTCGTCGGGTGAGGCTCCCTCACTATCGCGAAAAGGTCGCGCAGTCCTCTCAAACTCCCAGCATGCCTGCTGGCTGCGTATAGCTAAGTTCAGGAAATTGAAGAAACGATATCAGTGTGTTCGTCGAAACAAAAACACAAACGAACTTCTCACGAAAGTCGGTGCGCCGGAGAAGAGCTCGCAAATCTTCGTTGAATTCTTCCTCATTCACCTTACCTCCCCGGATCTCGCGTCTTCCGACTTCCGAATGAGGGTCACACTACGCGCGAAGCACTGCCTGGTCGATGGGGACGTGACTGATGCAGCAAATTGTCTGATCCGCCATCTACCAGTAGAGTATTCCCACGCGGCATACCAGGCCTTCCAATAGTGTGACGTAGAGCCGTCGCAATGAACGGAGATTATGTTGAAAAAAAGAGTTTTGTAGCCAAAACAGTAGGGAATAATACGGTGATATTGCAATCCTGAATAAAACCAACCTGCTTTCGGCTTTCGGCTTTTGGAAAGTGTTGCATTATTTATTGAACGCTACCCCGCCATCCTCCCCCCCCCCCCCCCCCCCCCCCCTCCCCCGACCACCACGTACTTCTGCTACGTTTCGGTTTCCTATTAAGCTTGTCTACCTACATATATCTACATGTTGCGGTCTTCTTTGCGAACACTGGTTTGATGCGGATCTCCACGCTAATCTATTGTGTGTGAAACCTCTAGACTCGTATCCAACAAAGGAGGCACTAAGAGCCACAGAAGCCCAAAGCACAGGCACAAAGTTTTGAGGAAAGGTGATATTAGCGAAAACCAACTTTGTGGGCAAACCACCAATCTCATAGGTGTGCTTCCTTTTCTAAAGGAGTCTTAACATCTTAATTTGCTAAAAAGCAATAATGTACCCACTTCACGTTATGAAATTTTAATTAATATTTAGAGTTATCGGTATTAATGTTAATTTACTAAATTTTCATATGTACGTTACTGGTAATATTGTTTTTTATTTTTACTCTTGTGTACTTTGTAATTAATATCAAACTAGAACCTAAACATAAAGAATGGATTCTACACAAGCAATCATGACCTATTCCAACAGTTAAAGGTCCTCACAATCCACGTTCCCACTTTCGTATATTCTCTGACTTCAGGTCTCCATCTACTCAATTCATGTACGAAATCTAGTTGTTTTATGGAGTATATATGTTTCAAGTTTGAAGTAGTACTTTCGTTAGGCTGTTGTGTTTGACTGACATTTGCTTCCACCTATGTGAGTGGTGAAGTACATTTCGGGCGGGTCTATAAATTAGTGTAAAATGAAAAACTGTGGCCTCCTCGGAGGTCACTTCAAGAAAATGGTGGCCTCCTACGACTCCAATGAAGAAAATGTTAATTTAAACAACAGTTCATGGCAACCCGCAGAAAATTACATAATTTTAAAATTTCTGAACATGAACATCATCTTCCGGTTACGTTCTGAGATCGATAGCGTCAATTTTACGGAACTTGACGCAGATAACAGCTGTGACGCGTCGTTGCATGGAGGGAATAAGGCCTTGGTGGGCCGCTGGAGTTATTTGACACCAAATGTGCGAACACAAGTCCTTGTTGGGGGGGGGGGGGGGGAGGGGGGCATGAGCTCTGCCACCACGTTCAATCACATCAGAGATGTGTTTGATTTATTCAGAGCTGGATAGTTTGAGGCGGGGGGGGGGGGGGGGTAGAACGTCTATTACAACTCGCCACTCTGTTCCCCTAACCACTTCATCATACTCCTGACGGTGTGACATGGCGTATTATCTTGCTGAAAAATGTCACTACTGTCGGGAAACGTGGTCGTCGTGATGTACGTGGCCTGCAACCACTGTACGATACTCCTTGGCCGTCATGGTGCCTCCACGAGCACCAGTGGCCCCACGGATGAGAACGAGAATGATGCCCAGAGCATAATGGAGACGCCGCCAGCTTGTCGCTGCGCTACATCTACATCTACATGACTACTCTTCAATTCACGTTTAAGTGCTTGGTAGAGGGTTCATCGAACCACAATCATACTGTCTCTCTACCATTCCACTCCCGAACAGCGCGCGGGAAAAACGAACACCTAAGCCTTTCTGTTCGAGCTCTGATTTCTCTTATTTTATTTTGATGATCATTCCTCCCTAAGTAGGTTGGGCTCAACAAAATATTTTCGCATTCGGAAGATAAAGCTGGTGACTGCAATTTCGTAAATAGATCTCGCCGTGACGAAGAACGTCTTATCTTTAATGACTTCCATCCCAATTCGCGTATCATATCTGCCACACTCTCTCCCCTATTACGTGATAATACAAAACGAGCTGCCCTTTTTTTGCACCCTTTCGATGTTCTCCGTCAATCCCACCTGGCAAGGATCCCATACCGCGCAGCAATATTCTAACAGAGGACGAACGAGTCTAGTATAAGCTGTCTCTTTAGTGGACTTGTTGCATCTTCTAAGTGTCCTGCCAATGAAACGCAACCTTTGGCTCGCCTTCCCCACAATATTATGTATGTGGTCTTTCCAGCTGAAGTTGTCCGTAATTTTAACACCCAGGTACTTAGTTGAATTGACAGCCTTGAGAATTGCATTATTTATTGAGTAATCGAATTCCAACGGATTTCTTTTGAAACTCATGTGGATCACCTCACACTTTTCATTATATAGCGTCAACTGCCCCCTGCCGCACCATACAGCAATCTTTTCTAAATCGCTTTGCAAATGATACTGGTCTTCGGATGACCTTACCAGACGGTAAATTACAGCATCATCTGAGAACAACCTAAGAGAACTGCTCAGATTGTCACCCAGGTCATACATATAGACCAGGAGCAGCAGAGGTCCCAGGATGCTTCCCTGGGGAACACCTGATATCACTTCAGTTTTACTCCATGATTCGCCGTCTATTACTACGAACTGTGACCTTCCTGACAGGAAATCACGAATCCAGTCGCACAACTGAGATGGTACCCCATAGGCCCGCAGCTTGATTAGAAGTCGCTTGTGAGTACAGGTACCACAGTACAGGTGTCAAGAAGCTGCTTCACTGGAAGCCGACTTATTCGCACCCTCCCGTCGAGGTTGTGAAGAAGGTACCGGGATTCCTGAGACCATGCAACGCCCTGCCAGTACGTCAATGGCCAGTGCTGATGGTCTCGTGCCGAGTTCAGTCTTTTCTGCCGTTGTCGTGGTGTTAAATGGCGATTGTGTTGGTTGTCGACTGCAGACCCATCGTTAGGACTGTTTGGTGCACTGCATGATGAGACAAACTTGTATTCTGCCCAGCATTAAAGTATGAAGCTAAATCCACCACTGGCTGATCGCTGTGTACTAAGCTTGTTGTTTGTGGTCCTAGTACGAGCTGCGGGGATCCTGCAGGGGAAAAGGAGGACAACCGTATATGAGGAAATGCAAACATCGAGGTAAATAGCTATCAGGCCTTTGCAATTTATGCAGCACATTTCTTTCTTGGCCTTCCCAGAGTTTTTAACCTACTTAATAGTAATCTCTGACTCTGTAAGGTAGTCTGATGCATTACTTCTGTCAACATTTTGTCCCGATTTCCTTTTGTCTTCTACAGTTTTGACCCTTACGTTAGATACGTTCAGTTACTTCCCGATATTGCGGTATCATAATCTCACTCTTCTGGGTATTACTTCCTTGTCGGCTGTGAGTTATACGCCTCAGTCCCATGGAGTAAAGGGGTGATGGCCATTACCTCGTAAATGAGACAGAAAGTATAACACGACTCAGGTTTTGTAAAGTACCTGATTATTGTGCTCCATATGTTACCAAACTCTGCTTCTTCCTCCTATACATATTGGCATATTCGTACGTGGTATCACATGCCCGATAATTTAAATGACTGTCCTGTTCTTCTATTGAATTAATCACCGGCAGTTTGTTCTTTATTAATATAGTACAGTAATATTCAGCTGTTTTGCGTAGTAGATAGACTCCTTCTCATTGATCATTCCCTTTCTCTCTGAAAATTGTGACATCGCCTGCGCATGAAAAGACAGTTTACAGTGGTCACTTTATCTGTTCTAATGTATGCATGAAGCTCCTTGAAACTTGATTTTTTATTGGTGTAGTATACGAAAGAATGGGCAAAATGTTACAATGATGTTTGGCCCCCCTACGTCTGCTTAGTGATGTGACGTACTGCAGTTATCCCCTTGTAACTAAAGTCAGTTCTGTTTCTTATTAAATGGAGATCTCAGATTCCTGCGTAGGCCTTGTATGCTGCAGTCATTAAGTTAATCACTCTATGAGGCTGGCAGTTAATTTTATCTCCATCTTTAAACACTGATATAAATGTACATGTTTCCATGCTCTTGAAGTGACACTCGTTTTCCAATGTACGTGGGCTATCCGGAAAGTAAGTTCCGATCTGGCGCGAAATGGAAACCACAGATGAAGGTTTGCACAGATGTATTGGGCACTGTCTCTAGCATGCCCGTCGACCACGGCATGTAGGTCTTTTCAGTTACGAGCACACAGTGAGCACTTAAAGATTAATAGAAAAAAGGGTTTCCTGCCAAGTACGAGGACCTGGTGAAAGATTTCGCTTGATGTGATGCAGCCCATATAACATAACTGTCATGTATTTCCTTTCTCATGACAATTATAGACCGGACTCTGCAGGGGCAATGAAGCTGCTCCTTCAGCATCTTCAGTCACAAGTGTTTGATTACCCACAATACAGCCCGTAATTGGCTCCCCTTCACTTTCTCTGCTCACATGAAACGTTGACCATGAAGACGATATTTTGGCATGGACAACGAGCTGCACACCAACGTAGACAATCGATGCAAAGCGCAGGTGGTTGTCTTCCGCGACGAGGAGAGTTGGTACAACGCCACGATAAATGTCTAAGTCGGAGCGGCGACTATGTGGTGAAGTAGCTGGAAGCGTTAGATGACTGTTTCAAATAAACCGTTTTCGATTTTCATAGTGGTTTCCCTTTCGTGACTGATCAGAACTTACTTTCAGAACAGCCCTCATATATTTAAAAGTTCAGCTGATTTTGATTCATTCGTGTCGCTTCCCATTATGGTAGGTTTCTTGCTGTTAACGCATTCTCTTCTTTGCATAAGTTAATAGGTGTCACTGCACTATACTACAGAAGTGTATATGGGAAAAGTGAACACTACAGGCTGTGTTTCCAGACAGGCTTCGTGCCTCACAACTGCACCCTGTTACCTGTGGCCCTCTAACCCCTACCAACAGGAGACTCGGGGTGGAGCTCTGTGATACCCCAGGGTGCCTGTGCGGTGCTGGAGGGATCACTCAGCTCTCCTCAGTGGCTGAGGACAGGCGTCAGCTGCTGTGCTATTGCTTGCCTGTCCGCTGCACCTGACGCCCAACCTCTGTGCGGCCAACCAGACAACTGGCAACCGCGCCAGGGTGCTGTTCCATGCAGCCGTCACACCTCATTAACTATAACATACTACTATTTTCTACCGCTTTAATTATTGTGTGAATAGAGCGTAGGTTGCTTTACAGCTGTTCTCCAGAAGTAAACTGCTCAGATATTCAATCCCAGCACAGTTTTCCTTGCACCATTTTTTCTTCATTTCTGCTTCAATGTTATCTGTGTGGCGCAATCAGGACACTAACGACAGGAGCTCTCCTTCGCTGAGATGGGTGTTTGGTTACAACAGATTGGTAATTAACGTGGAGATATCAGAGTTGATCTGCTCAAGTTGCAAGTTACTCTTTCCACTCAATTCGTTTATTGCTCTAACCATACATTTGTTTATTGAGATGTCAGACCAAAACACCTTAACAGAACGTCAGATGCTTTCTATAATCAGTAGGAAGGACCTTTATGGAGATGAGTGCTTTCACTGGTACTCTGGCTGCTAGCCACTGACCATGTGGCCTAAATCAAAAACATCATCACTTTCAAAAATTTGAATTTATTATAGGGCAAGTGGGCCCAATTATCTGCCCAATTCCATTCCAATAAATGATAAAAATTGCTACTTAGCTTGCAAGTGCTATATGCCCACCGGAGTCTGTCATTCCTTTTATCTACAGGGCAATCCATATCAACTTGAACTACTTCACTGGGTCATAATTTACCTCCTGAAATTCGTAGAAACAAGAAAGTTGTTTAACGATTTTAATAGCTCTGGAAGCACCACCCTTTGCTGGCTTGTTGATTGTTGTTTCGGCAAATGAGGTATTTTGTCCGGTATAAGGCCCCGCTTGCTCACCTCATGTTAGTATGTTTGTAGCCTCGTTGGTCGCTCTTGGTGGAGACTGTGAATGAATGGTTTCCGTCGCATGACAATAACGAGGAAATTCAAGATTTGCTCGCAAATTCAGCTGGCAGAAACATGCAGTACACACGTCCAGAGGGGATTTTTATTATGAAAACGTACTGGTAAACAGACTCATTGGTTACATCGCAATGGGCATCCCGGGAAGAATTCAGTGTGCTCGATGTTCCTCCATAAGAAACAATTTTATCGATTGTATGGACATTTGAGACGACTGGTATACTAAACAGTGACTGTGGCAAACATAGACTATCACTGAGTGCAAAGTTTATTATTTATAGTGTTCGAAGTCCCTTGGAGAACTCAGGTTGAAGTCATTGCATCTACTGAACCAGGAAACAGGAATTTCACTTTGTACGTCAGACAAGTGCAAATAAATCATCGTTGCGACCACGTAGAGGGCATATGATACAAGCACTGCAAGAAAACAGACCATGTGCTAAGAATATGTTAATGTCTGTCCTTTCAGGGGTATTCTTATTCAGCGTCCAGAAATTCTCTTTATAACTTGGTTTGCGGATGAGGAATGGTTCCATGTGCCAGGTTACATCAACTGGGTCCCTGCATGATGGAAAGGTTGGAGTGTGGAGCGCCGTGTCCGCTTACCGGAAGGTTGTCCCCATTTTAAAACAGTTTGCACGGACATCCTCAATATATTTGAGGAGCAGCTGGATGATGTCGAACTTACAAATTATTTCAAGCAAGGAGGAGCAACGAGTCACACCTCGAACGCTTCCATGAAATCAGTTTCTTTCGTGACCGAATAATCGCAAAAAATTTGTGCCCTCCCCCCCTAGTCTCTTGACCTGTCCCCTCCCCTACGTACTTTTTGTGAGTGTTTCTTAAAATCCGAGTGTACAAAAACAGATCACGGGCAACTAAAGAGCTCCTTGAGGCCATAAGATGCGAAATAATCAACATCTAAGAGGATACATTTCACAGAACGTCACGAATTATGATGAAGTGCGTAAAGCTGTGCGTCGATGCTGGCGTCGAGCAGTTCCTACATTTGCTGGGAGGACTTTGTACACCATCTTGAAAAATGTGTCTCGTTATTGGATCAGATCTTATGACTCACTTAAGTAATTGAGGTTTATGTGGACAGAGCTGTAGTTGAAGTATCTGTCACTTCATCAGGTACTGCTGAGGAGCTTCTCTGCACTTCGGCAGCTCTGATTACTCGCTGAATCTATACTCATGTCCAATCTGCTCCTCTTTGAGCTTTTATGTCGCTTTACATTCACTCTGAGCGCACACGGCAATCTGTAATGTCTGTCCGCAAATTACCTTGAAAGCTTTCCTCGACATGTGATCGTCTTAATATTTGTTTGTCATTCTAAAGTCCACTAGAAATTCCTCCATTGTGTGCATCGAAAGGTTACCACTGATGCCTGTCACCACTGATAGCCGACGCCTTTGCGTGCTGCCGAGGAAAGTCCTCACTGGCGAATTAGGTCAGCTGCTGTGAAGGAAACAGCTTTCGGCGGCCTCAGGGCTTATCAGCTCATTCTTTTTGAGCGTGAGCTGCATTTACAATAAATGAATTCGCAATTGCGAATATGGATAACCGTTAGCTGTAGAATGGAATGATAATGAAAATTTATCTCGGTCAGGGATTCGAACCCGCATTTCCAGCTTATCACGAGCGGTCTCCTCACCATTTGGCTATCCGTGCGCGTCTCGTGGCCAGACCCAAACCTCCGTATGTTGTCAACCATAGTCTACAACATGTACTCGTACATCCATTATGTATGTTCCCGCACAGGTGAGATAATTTACTTGAAAGTCACTTGCTCTGGGTCAGTGGATAAATACAATATAGCAGTGGCTATGCTATTCTGAATTACGATGTAAGGTTCCTCGACGTGCATCAGCATGTAAACCGTTCCTGAAGTCGACAGCAAGAACACTTGTAATACGTACAGAAAAAGGACACTTATGAGAGGACAGAGCAGTTTTAACTGACGGTACAGGTGCTCGGTATGGGCACCGCTTGTGATGCGGTACAGGTCAATACGCCCCAGAAAATTACTGAAGTGACACGTATTGCTCGAGAAATCATGACGGCAAAATCTGTTCTCTGGATGCACTATTTCTCGGCGGTAAATGGTTCGTTCGTACAATATGTATGGGCGATTATCTAAGTGTCATTACTCACCAGCTCCGTTGTACAACGTAACCACGGTGTGCATTATGAATAAAAATTTCGTGAGCTACTCTGTCCACTGCTACATGTCATTTTTTTGTATGGACTGTAGTTTTTGTGTAGTCCTCTTTTGGATCTATGGATGATGATGATGATGATGATGATGATGATGATGATTGGTTTACGGGGTACTCAACTGCTCTGTTATCAGCGCCTGTACAAATGCCTAACCATTGCTCAGTCCAATGTCGCCACTTTCATCAATCGTGAGGACAACTCAAACACCCACTCATCACGAGGGAGGTGAAAATCCCTGACCCCGCCGGGAATCAAACGCAGGAACCATTGCTCACGAAGCGAGAACGCGACCGCGAGACCACGACCTGTAGACTGAATCTCTGGTGGTAGTTCTGAATAATCCAGTGTGTACTATCACGATAACTAGTGTTAAATGAACTGATTTGCATTCTGCACGATTTTCGTACAACCTTCAGCATGCAACTTCCTTGCAGGTAACCTAATCACTTTCCGGTGCAGTCGTTGACTATACAAGATGGTTACCACAGGAGACCCAGGACAGCGCTGCTCAGTATGGTAATAAATCCAGATGTTAGTAAATAACACTACATCATAAATGTTGGGAAAAGTGAAACTTCCTGACAGATTAAAACTGTGTTCCTGACCGATACTCGAACTCGGGACCTTTGCCTCTCGCGGGCAAGTCCTCTACCAACTGAGCTACCCAAGCACGACTCACGACTCGCCCTCACAGATTCAATTCTGCCAGTACCTCGTCCCCTAGAGCACTTGCCCGCGAAAGGCAAAGGTCCCGAGTTCGAGTCTCGGTCCGGCACACAGTTTTCATCTGTCAGGAAGTTTCATATCAGCGCACACGCCGCTGCAGTGTGAAAATCTCATTCATTGTTGGGAAAAGTATTATGACGGGTGACATACACCTTGATGTTTGTAAATTAAAATTTATTAGACTTAGCGACAATTAAAGTAAATGTTAATATTCTCATTAGAATCGAGGCAACTAAGATTTAACCGCCACATTCGTCGTTCAGTAGTCCATAGTGAAAGGGAAATATTTTTACGAATAAAAGATTTTGTTAGATTGTCAGGACTCCAAAAATTCTACGATAATTCGATTTTCCCCAACTTTCTATTGCGTGAAGTGTAAATGAAACAAGCTATTTGAAATAAAATGGAAAAGAGCGTATGGCATTGTTGGCCGGGAGGCCCCATCCGGGGAAGTTCGGCCGCCAAGTGCAAGGCTTATGGCAGTCGACGCCACATTGGGCGACTTTCGTGCCGGTGATGAGGATGAAATGATGATGCGGACCACACAACACCCAGTCTCCAACCGATCCGAGAATCGAACCTGGGCCTGCTTGAACCGAAGTACGTTTCCACAAGCTAAGCAGGCGGACCGCTGTTTGAAAATCACGATTAACAAGGTGCTCTGTGGAAACATGATAACTAATACAATATCACCAGTAATGTCACTGTGCTTATGAAGGCATGCAACGCCCTTGCCGCAGTGGTAACACCGGTTCCCGTCAGATCACCCAGGTTAAGCGCTGTCGGGCTGCGCTAGCATTCCGATGGGTGACCATCCGGTCTGCCGAACGCTGTTGGCAAGCGGGGTGCACTCAGCCCTTGTGAAGCAAACTGAGGAGCAACCTGATTGAGAAGTAGCGGTTCCGGTCTCGGAAACTGTTATACAGCCGGGAGAGCGGTGTGCTGACCACATACCCCTCCATATCCGCATCCAGTGACGTCTGTGGGCTGAGGATGAAACGGCGACCGGTCGGTACCTTTGGGCCTTCATGGCTTGTTCGGGAGGATTTTGGTTTAATTCAGTTTATAAAGGCAAGTAATCGGTCTGTGAACTTAAAACGACCTGATGTACTGTATTCTCCGGTCCTTATACTAAGCCAGCACCTATGGCCAGGCCAGAACAGAATACAGCGCCGAGTGTTGTTCCTGACCAGCTATTAAGAAGCGTGGCCTGTCGAAGGTTTTACCAGTATCGGCTATCAAGTCTGAACTGCAAATTCAATGACGTCACGCATTGATAATTGAATTCAATGCGGAGCAGGAACTTACTAATGTTGTGTTAGAACCTTACGGGATTGTTGTTCCTAGTCGTCTGAACTAAAATATATTTTTCCACGTTTAGAAGAAGTTGCCATTCATCAAACCAAACAGAATTTCTGTCCAAAGTCACCCTATATCCCCACTCATATACGATACTTCTCTGTACGTAACAGAGCCATCAGCAGCCGGCTGGAGTGGCCAAGCGGGTCTAGGCGCTTCAGTCTGGAACCGCGCAACCGCTACGGTCGCAGGTCCGAATCCTGCCTCGGGCATGGATGTTTGTGATGTCCTTAGGTTAGTTAGTTCTAAGTTCTAGGGGACTGATGACCTCAGCTGTTAAGTTCCATAGTGCTCAGACCCATTTGAACAATTTTTTAGAGCCATCGGCAAAAACAGATTGCTGTTCATTCGTTCCGTGGCATTGTGTATGCACAGGTTGGGTATCATTAAGCTTTCGATGCTTGAGCTAGTATAGACAAATTTATTTACCGTATGGGTATCCCACTTTATAGGAATGCTGTTAGCGTGCACGCTGTAGTATTTGTGTTGTCGAGTAGTATTAGTGTCATTACTTGCCGCTAGGCGCCGGTAATGGTACGGCAACATGTGGTTGAAACAGAAGCATCACCGTGCATTACAGTTGCAGACAGTCACGACGGGTGTGGACCAGGTGAGCAGCGCTTTAATCGTTAAGGTGTTCTACGGCCTTAGCGGCGTTTAGTGTTCTACTCCAAGTGGCTAGAGTTTTACTGGCCGTTACCAGCTTTATGTCTGTCCCAGTTTTTTTTAAATTTTACGTGGTTTTCATATGAACTTCTTCATCAAGTATTTCAAGTGACGAGAGCATCATTTCTCTTACCTTCGTTCATCAGTTACCACAGGTAATCGTGAATGTGGAGTTGCAACCACTTGGCTGTTTTCTAATTACCATAAACGTACCAAATTATGAAAGGCGATGTGATACGAATACACGTTCGTTGATGTTTCAGTATTATTTCCACCCTTTCCATTTTGGTAGTTCAAGTTTTCAGAGGGTTCTATCGCACATGAAATTGTAATGCGTGGAATATTCATACTTGCTGTAAGGACTTTTTTGGATTGTAAATGGTCATAAACTTGATCCCGCGCGTTAGTTCACGTAGCCTACCAAAGAATCCGGCACTTGTTCCTTGTAGAAACTGGCTGTTCACAGCAAGCTTGAGGATTAAGCTGTCCTGTGACTTAAATCTTGCCGTTTCTTTAAAATCGTAGCAAAAAGTCATTGTCACATTTCATTTTTGTCTTATTGAACTCATGCCTTTTTATTGATGACGTGGTTGTAACAGCTTGTAAATCTTGAGCAAACTGGGTGTATGATGATCACACAAGATTTTGGTACTGTACCATCGAGATAATAGTCGGATTTGCGGAAAGGCCATATCACGGTGAGCGCTTCTATTTCTTTTTCCTGTACAAACGCGCGCGATCTGTTGATACTAGGTTAGCGAATGCTATCCCATGTAATTTCGGAATCCCAGGCACCTTTTGAATCTGAAATAGACAGCATCCTAATCAATAAGAAGATGCTTCGATATTCGTACCATGGTAATCTAACAATCACAGTCACCAAAGCTGTTTGCATCCGTTGGGAGGTTTGTTGATATGCTGTACACTAGATTTATGAATTCATCATTTCTCAAAACGCATTAGTCAGCTGTCTAAATCTTTAACATGATCGTACAGTACTATCATTTGTTCATCGCTAAATGCGCTCAGAGAAAAGCGTAAGACTTAATGTTAGCCTGCTCCCTGAAACAGAATATGTTTCACTCACTTCGGCTATCGTCATTTTCACATATTGGTTCATGCTATTTTCATCTGATCCAAAATATGAAAGATTTAAGTCGTCCGGTATAATCAGAAAAAAGTTTCTCCGATAAAACCATGACGTAAAGCTGTGGTCGTTTGACATTCGCACTGTTACTACTAAGTCCGGATGTTGTCACAGGTTACCGTATAGACAAAGAAACCATTTGTATCTAAAGATGCAGTAAAAATGTGCGAGGGGCGTTCAGTAAGTAATGCAACACATTTTTCTCAGCCAGTTTCGGTTTAAAGATGCGGAGTTTCCGCTTCAGCTCCTATAGTTTCGTGGAGTTGCGACCAGTAGCAGCGCTATTTTCCTCAGCTATTTTCAGTTCAAAGACGCGGAATTTCCGCTTCAGATCCTGTTGTTTCATGGAGTTCCGACTCGCTATATGTCGGCTCCAAAATGGCGTTTGCATACCGCGAAGAGAGGTCTCATTGCGTTTCTTTTGGCGGAAGATCAAAACATCGCAGATTGCAGACATTTGTACGAGGTCCAAGAATGTCCCTGGAGACCTGGGAACAAAAGCACGTTCAGTCGCTGGGCGAGCTATCTGTTATAACAACAACAGGATCGCGAAAACCATTCCGATCCGTTGCATGCCAACTCGCCGCATACAGATGTGATTCTTGCATTGTTGGAATGTGCGGAACCCCTCTTTCGCAGTGATGGACAGATTAAAATGAAACATTTCGCTCCACAACTGATCGTCTCTGTTTGTTAATGCTGACACACACAACAACCGTTTGGGCACTCCAAGGTGTGTACCCACAGGGAAATGATCAACAACGACGACTCTGTACCTTCCGCCTTTCATCTGTTTGGCCCAACGCAGGATTCACTCCACGGAAAGCAGTACGTGTACAATGGTGACGTTACTGGTGCGGCGAGACGGCTCCGACGTCGGCCATTACAATGGTACAATGCGGACATACAGGGCGTCCTAGTAAGGTCGCATAAGGCTGTCGCACTCAACGGAGATTGCGTTAAAAAGTACGATTTTTTAGACAAATCAGTATGGATAATATGGTGTACTGGAGATCCGATTGAAATCATTCGACCTACAGATAAAAGGCTCTAAGCACTATGGGACATAACATCTGAAGTCACCAGTCCGCTAGACTTAGAACTACTTAAACCTAACCTAAGGACATCACACACAACCATGCCAGAGGCAGGATTCGAACCTGCGACCGTAGCAGCAGCACGGTTCGGGACTGAAGCGGCCGGCCGACTTTCAGAAGAAAAACGTGGTTTCTTACTTATTGAACTCTCCTAGTAATACTGCTTGCTTGGAAACAAAACTCAACACAACACGCCACTTGGCATGGATACACTCCTGGAAATGGAAAAAAGAACACATTGACACTGGTGTGTCAGACCCACCATACTTGTTCCGGACACTGTGAGAGGGCTGTACAAGCAATGATCATACGCACGGCACAGCGGACACACCAGCAACCGCGGTGTTGGCCGTCGAATGGCGCTAGCTGCGCAGCATTTGTGCACCGCCGCCGTCAGTGTCAGCCAGTTTGCCGTGGCATACGGAGCTCCATCGCAGTCTTTGACACTGGTAGCATGCCGCGACAGCGTGGACGTGAACCGTATGTGCAGTTGACGGACTTTGAGCGAGGGCGTATAGTGGGCATGCGGGAGGCCGGGTGGACGTACCGCCGAATTGCTCAACACGTGGGGCGTGAGGTCTCCACAGTGCATCGATGTTGTCGCCAGTGGTCGGCGGAAGGTGCACGTGCCCGTCGACCTGGGACCGGAACGCAGCGACGCACGGATGCACGCCAAGACCGTAGGATCCTACGCAGTGCCGTAGGGGACCGCACCGCCACTTCCCAGCAAATTAGGGACACTGTTGCTCCTGGGGTATCGGCGAGGACCATTCGCAACCGTCTCCATGAAGCTGGGCTGCGGTCCCGGACACCGTTAGGCCGTCTTCCGCTTACGCCCCAACATCGTGCAGCCCGCCTCCAGTGGTGTCGCGGCAGGCGTGAATGGAGGGACGAATGGAGACGTGTCGACTTCAGCGATGAGAGTCGCTTCTGCCTTGGTGCCAATGATGGTCGTATGCTGTTTGGCGCCGTGCAGGTGAGCGCCACAATCAGGACTGCATACGACCGAGGCACACACTGCCAACACCCGGCATCATGGTGTGGGGAGCGATCTCCTACACTGGCCGTACACCACTGGTGATCGTCGAGGGGACACTGAATAGTGCACGGTACATCCAAACCGTCATCGAACCCATCGTTCTGCCATTCCTAGACCGGCAAAGGAACTTGCTGTTCCAACAGGACAATGCACGTCCGCATGTATCCCGTGGCACCCAACGTGCTCTAGAAGGTGTAAGTCAACTACCCTGGCCAGCAAGATCTCCGGATCTGTCCCCCATTGAGCATGTTTGGGACTGGATGGAGCGTCGTCTCACGCGGTCTGCACGTCCAGCACGAACGCTGGTCCAACTGAGGCGCCAGGTGGAAATGGCATGGCAAGCCGTTCCACAGGACTACATCCAGCATCTCTACGATCGTCTCCACGGGAGAATAGCAGCCTGCATTGCTGCGAAAGGTGGATATACACTGTACTAGTGCCGACATTGTGCATGCTCTGTTGCCTGTGTCTATGTGCCTGTGGTTCTGTCAGTGTGATCATGTGATGTATCTGACCCCAGGAATGTGTCAATAAAGTTTCCCCTACCTGGGACAATGAATTCACGCTGTTCTTATTTCAATTTCTAGGAGTGTATTTTACAGCAGTCCGACACGCACTGTTGCTTTGGTTCGAAATCGCGTGAGGGGACTTCTTACTCCATTGTTGACAATCCGGTATCACGTAAGGCGCTTCCAATAGCGCCAGAGTTCAGCTCTTGTGAAATACAGTTCGCTGTCTCACACTACTCGACATTGCCTTAATTGTAAGGATATTTGCGGTTGACGTTGGAGCGGGGACAGTTCCTAGATGAGGATGGTGGCCTCTTAGCACAGTGGCTGGCGTGTCTGTGAGGAGACTGAGAAGGACGAGGGACCACTGGCAGGCGGCGAGAGGTCGGCCCAGCTGATGGATTGCCTCGCGTCCGTCGCGCTGTGTTTTTCGGCAAGGGCAAGAGTGACGCGGCGCTGGGCGACGGGAAAACAGAGTACGACACGGCGGCAGAAGAAGTGTGAGAGTGTAGGTCAGGAGCCCAAGTCAGCCCGGTCGGAGAGAAGACGCTCCAGGAGCCAAGTTCAGGAGCCGCTGGACTCTCTGCCGAAACTACACACTACGGCAGAAATTGCAACCGCTCACTGTCTCACTTGCCTTCCAGCCATTAAAAGCTCAGCCGTCTCCATATTCATTAAAGGATATAAATTTCCTAATCGAATCTGCCATCATTGTAAAAAATCATTAATAAAGCCAGTGTCACTATGCTTGCTGGTCTAGTGTTTGCGTTCGGGCAGTACAAATACAAAGAGTTCTCACCACTCTGCCACCACGTTAAATATTAGTACTTCTTCTGGACTTCAGATTGATTTGTCAAATGCGTACCGTCACGTTTGCGACCTTGATAAAGGTCGGATTGTAGCCTATCGCGATTGCGGTTCATCGAACCGCGACATTGCTGCTCGCGTTGGTCGAGATCCAATGAGTGTTAGCAGATATGGACTCGGTGGGTTCATGAGGGTAATACGGAACGCCGTGCTCGATCCCAACGGCCTCGTATCACTAGCAGTCGAGATGACAGGCATCTTATCCGCATGGCTGTAACGGATCGTGCAGCCACGTATCGTTCCCTAACAGATGGGGATTCCTGCAAGACAACAACCATCTGCACGAACAGTCCTACGACATTTGCAGCAGCATGGACTATCAGCTCGGAGACCATGGCTACGGTTACCCTTGACGCTGCATCACAGACAGGAGCGCCTGCAATGTTATACTCAACGACGAACCTGGGTGCACGAATGGCAAAACATATTTTTCGGATGAATACATGTTCCGTTTACAGCATCATGATGGTCGCATCCGTGTTTGGCGACATCGCGGTGAACGCACATTGGAAGCGTGTATTCGTCATCGCCATACTGGCATATCACCCGGCATGATGGTATGGTTACACGTCTCGGTCACCTCTTGTTCGCATTGACGGCACTTTGAACAGTGGACGTACAGATATGTTACGACCCGTGGGTCTACCCTTCATTCGATCCCTGCGAAACCCTACATTTCAGCAGGATAATGCACGACCACATGTTACAGGTCCTGTACGGGCCTTTCTGGATACAGAAGACATTAGACTGCTGCCCTGGTCAGCACATTCTCCAGATCTCTCACCAATTGAAAACGTCTGGTCAATGGTGGCCGAGCAACTGGCTCGTCACAATACGCCAGTCACTACTCTTGATGAACTGTGGTATCGTGTTGGAGCTGCATGGGCAGCTGTATCTGTACACGCCATCCAGGCTCTGTTTGATTCAATGCCCAGGCGTATCAAGGCCGTTATTACGGCCCGAGGTGGTTGTTCTGGGTACTGATTTCTCAGGATTGATGCACCCAAATTGCGTGAAAATGTAATCACATGTCAGTTGTAGTGTAACATATTTGTTCAGTGAATACCCGTTTCTCATCTGCATTTGTTCTTGGTATAGCAATTTTAATGGCCAGTAGTGTAGTATCAGACGGTGGGAAGGCATTTACAGTGGCCCAGCTTGGAGGGAGACACGTCGTTGTATGGGTACTAGGGAAAGTTACTAGTAATCACAACGTTAATAGGGAAAACCTTTAGAAAATATAGGAATGGGGGTGTACTGTGAAATCCGACTACAGCAAGGTACGGTTCAACTGAGGGAGGCCTCAGTCGACATAAACACTTCCATGAAACGACTTAGAGGGTGAGTACTAGCCTAAAGCTGCACACGCATACACTGATCAGCCGAAACATTGTCACCACCTACATAATAGCCGGTATGTCCGCCGTGATGGATAACTGCGGCGACGCGGCGTGGCATAGAAGCAATGAGTCCTTCGTAGATTGCTGGAGGGATATGGCACCATTTCACCACATCGGCACACACAAGTCACCTGACTCCCGAAAATTCCGCGGAGAGGGCCGAAGAGGTCTGACGCCAAGTTAAGTCACACCCGAGATGTATTCGACTGGGTTCAGGTCTAGCGACGAGTGCCAGCACATCACTTGGAACTCGCCACAGTGTTCCTCAAATCACTCCATCACACTTCTGGCTCTTCTGACACGGCGCTCTCTCTTGCTGAGAAGTACTACTGCCGTCGGGCAACATGATCGTTATGAAGGTGTGTACCTGGTCAGTCCCAAAGAAAACAAGTGCTGACAGGTGTGAAGATTACCGAACTATCAGTTTAATAAATCACGGCTTCTTGCGTCCGTCGGCCGCCGTAATTTAATATATTATTACTGTTGTTATTATTTTTTGATCGTTGCCGACTTACGTGGTGGGCCTTAATAAAAATGATATTCCATTTAATTTTGATTTTACGATTAAATGCTTTCCTGAAGTTCTCCTTTATAACAATATTAATTTCAAATTATTTGTTACGCTAATGAATGTTAGACTCGCAGAATCTTAAAACATGAGCATATAAGCTGAACAATGTAATTAACTTTTCATATTAATTTCCTCGGCTAGTCAGTTCACTTTTAAGCAAAAGATCTTTAGTTATTAATTACAATTGCGGCCCACACACGCGCGAGAGTATTTTTCTTACCTCCGTTAACCATTGTGTTGCAGTCGGTGTCCTGGCTCTGGCTGTCGGCTACGGAACTCATCAAATACAGTGGAATGTCAGGTCTTAAATGGCTACACAGGATAATTGAAATGGCGTGGGAGTCGGGACAGGTTCCATCAGACTGGACGAAAGCAGTATTCACACCAATATTTAAACATGTAAACAGAAAAGATTGTAACAACTACAGAGGTATCTCTTTGATCAGTGTTGTGGGTAAAATCTTCTCAGGTATTGTTGAAAGGAATGTGCGAGTATTAGTTGAGGACAAATTGGATGAAAATCAGTATGGGTTTAGGCCTCTTAGAGGTTGTCAGGACCAGATCTCTAGCTTACGGCAAATAATGGAGAAGTGTTACGAGTGGAACAGGGAATTGTATCTATGCTTTATAGATCTAGAAAAGGCATATGACCGGGTTCCTAGGAGGAAGTTATCGTCTGTTCTACGTGATTATGGAATAGGAGCCAAACTTTTGCAAGCAATTAAAGGTCTTCACATAGATAGTCAGGCAGCAGTTAGAGTTGATAGTAAATTGAATCCATGGTTCAGAGTAGTTTCAGGGGCAAGACAAGGCTGCAACCTGTCTCCTCTGTTGTTCATATTATTTATGGATCATATGTTGAAAACAATAGACTGGCTGGGTGAGATTAAGATAGACGAACACAAAATACGCAGTCTCGCATATGCGGATGACTTAGTTGTGATGACAGATTCTACTAAAAGTTTGCAAAGTAATATTTCGGAGCTAGATCAGAATTGTAAGGACTATGGTATGAACATTAGCCTCTCCAAAACAAAAGTAATGTCAGTGAGAAAGAGATATAAACGGATCGAGTGCCAAATAGGAGGAACAAAGTTAGAACAGGTGGACAGTTTCAAGTACTTAGGATACATATTCTCACAGGATGGCAACATAGTGAAAGAACTGGAAGGGAGGTGTAGCAAAGCTAATGCAGTGAGCGCTCAGCTACGATCTACTCTCTTCTGCAAGAAGGAAATCAGTACCAAGACTAAGTTATCTGTGCACCGTTCAATCTTTCGACCAACTTTGTTGTATGGGAGCGAAAGCTGGGTGGATTCAGGTTACCTTATCAATAAGGTTGAGGTTACGGATATGAAAGTAGCTAGGATGATTGCAGGTACTACTAGATGGGAACAATGGCAGGAGGGTGTGCACAATGAGGAAATCAAAAACTGCGAATGAACTCTATAGATGTAGCAGTCATGGCGAACAGGCTTAGATGGTGGGGTCATGTTACACGCATGGGAGAATCAAGGTTACCCAAGAGACTCATGGGTTCAGCAGTAGAAGGTAGGAGGAGTCGGGGTAGACCAAGGAGAAGGTACCTGGATTCGGTTAAGAATGATTTTGAAGTAATAGGCTTAACATCAGAAGAAGCACCAATGTTAGCACTGAATAGGGGATCATGGAGGAATTTTATAAGGGGGACTATGCTCCAGACTGAACGCTGAAAGGCGTAATCAGTCTTAGATGATGTTGATGATGAGGAAAAGAAACAAATACTTTGAGGCTCACCGATGACATTGTAATTCTGTCAGAGACAGCAAAGGACCTGGAAGAGTAGCTCAACGGAATGGGCAGTGTCTTGAAAGGAGGATATAAGATGAACATCAACAAAAGCAAAACGAGGGTAATGGAATGTAGTCGAGTTAACTCGGGTGATGCTGAAGGAATTACATTAGGAAATGAGACACTTAAAGTAGTAGATGAGTTTTGCTATTTAGGAAGCAAAATAACTAATTATGGTCGAAGTAGAGAGGATATAAAGTGAAGACTGGCAATGGCAGGGAAAGAGTTTAAAGGGTTTCTGAAGAAGAGAAATTTATTAACATCGAGTATAGATTTAAGTATCAGGAAGTCATTTCTGAAAGTATTTGTACGGAGCATAGCCATGTATGGAAGTGAAACGTGGACGATAAATAGTTTGGACATGAAGAGAACATAAGCTTTCGAAATGTGGTGCTACAGAAGAATGCTGAAGATTAGATGGGTAGATTACATAACTAATGTGGAGGTATTGAGTAGAATTGGGGAGGAGTTTGTGGCACAACTTGACTAGAAGAAGGGATCGGTTGGTAGGACATGTTCTGAGGCATCAAGGGATCACCAATTTGGTACTGGAGGGCAACGTGGTGAGTAAAAATCGCAGAAGGAGACCAAGAGATGAATATACTTAACAGATTCAGAAGGATGTAGGTTGCAGTAGGTACTTTGAGAAGCAGCAGCTTGCACAGGATAGAGTAGCATTGAGAGCTGCATTAAACCAGTCTCTGGACTTAAGACCATAACAACAACGTGGTCTGCAACCAGAGTACGATACTACTTGGCCGTCATAGTGCCTTGCACGAGCTCCTCTGGATTTATTGATGCCAACATGAACATCCTCCTGAAGTACAGGTGTCTAGCAGCTGTTCCCTTGGAAGACAACGGATTCGTGCCATCAATCGGCATGATGAAGAAGGCGTCATGATTCATGTGGCCATGCAATTCTCTGCCACTGCACCGACGTCCAGTGCCGATTGCCACGTGCCATCTTTTGTCGTAGTTGCCGTTTTTTGGTGTTAACATCAGCACATGCATGGGTCGTTATCTGTAGAGATCCTTCGTTAGGAGTGATGGGTGCACTGAGTGTTCACACACACACACATACTCTGCCAACATTAACGTTTGATTTTAGTTCTGCCACAGTTGGCCGCCAGTCCTCTTTGACCAGGCTACCTACCCTTCGACATCAGCCATCTGATGGAAGGGTGGAACTGGTTTCACGTTGCTTCCGTGAAGCGTTGAAGACACTCACCCCAGCGCTCCTCCAACACCAACACGTCGTGCAGTTTCTGACATGCTCATGGGAAGCCTCCATGCCATCACAATCTGCCCTCGGTCAGACTGAGAGAGATCACACCCCTTCCCAGTCTGTACACGGATAGCACGGTCACTGGTACTGCATGCACCCAGAGTATATCTGACTCCCGGTCATTCCTCGCCAGGTGACGCTGATATCGCCTCGATGGTTTTACATCGGTAGTTGTTCGATGGTGATAATGTTCTGGCTTATCAGTGTATTATTTCTGCTTGTTTCAGATCATCATCATCTTCTTCTTCTTCAACAGTTTCCAGCCTCTGGCCGGGTCTGTGTTGAACATAGGATTCTCCAACGTCTCCTGTCTTGCCACCATCTCTCCGTCTTCACCTTGGTCCAGTCCTCTCCTTTCTTCTGGATGCATTCCTTTCAGCCATCTGTCTCTCGGTCTTCCTCTTGGTCTCTTTCTTTCGAGTTTCATCTAGTGTATCCTCCTGGGTATTCTCCTCCATTCTCTTAACGTGTCCATACCATATCAGCCTTCATGTCTCTACCTCATCCTGTAATGGTTCCACGTTCATTAAATCTCTGATCTTCTTATTTCTTAACCTGTCTATCTATGTCACTCCAATACTGTTTCTCAAGAATTTCAGCTCACTAGGCTGTAATTTGCTTTTCTCTCTTCCTTTTATAACCCAGGTTTCTGATGCATATGTCAGGATCGGGACATAGTATGACTCGTATATAACCTTTTTACTGATTTAGAGCATATCATGCTTCTGACATTCTTCGGAAATGCTTCTGCTTTTCTCCCCTGCTCGTTTATTTCTCTGTCGTTTTTTTCATATTCCTATATCAGGCTTCCTGGGTACTAGAAACTTTCCACTCTCCTCAATCTTTCCCCACCAATTGTTCTTCCCGTTGTTCCTGTCTCCTTCTTTCTTGTTGTAATAATCATCTCTCTCTTACTTACACTAAATTTCATCCCATGTTCTTGTACTATTCGTTCCCATGGGTCCAACTGCTCTAATATTTCCTCCACCTTATTCCCCCAAATAATCAGATCATCTGCAAACACGATAGCTTCCATCTTCCTTTCATCAATTGCTTGTGCTACTGCACTCATTATATCATCCACCACTACAGTGACACAGTGCGGAGTGGTCTAGCGGTTAGATGCGCCATGTCACTAATCGTGTGGCCCCTCCCGTCGGAGGTTCGAGTCCTCCCTCGTGCATGGGTTAGTGTAAGTAGTGCGTAAGTCTAGGGACTGACGACCTCATCAGTTTGGTCCCTTAGGAATTCACATACTTTTGAACACTACAATGATGAGAATTGGTGAAGGTGCACTTCCTGCATCAAGCCATTCCTCTGTTCAATCCAAGCTGATCTCTCTCCTCCCACTTTCTTACAGCTCATACTTCCATGGTACATTTCCCTTATCCTCCAAATAATCTGTTTTGCTACTCCTCTGTTCTCTAGGGCTTTCCACACTTTGCTTCTACATACACTATCATATGCGTTTTCAATGTCCAGGAAGGTAATTAGTAGATCTATTCCATATTCGTAGTACATTTCCTGCAGTTGTCTTACAGAAAAAATTTGATCCATCGTGGACCTTCCTGTTCTGAAACCACGTTGCTCTTCTCTCATTCTTCCTTCTAATTTTGCCCGAATTCGTGATTCCAAAATTTTCTCAAATATCTTTGCACAATGACTCATCAATGACTTGTTACAGATGTGTGTGACAATACTGTACGGTACCAAATGGTCCATGGAAGAATAAATAAATAAATAAAATGAATGAACACAACGATCGGTGAATGAGAACAGTGGGTGCTGTTTTACACTGCTTGTCCTTCACCTTGGTTGTCACCAACGTAAGTTGCTACTGTCCTTACCACATCGTCCGAATCGGCTCCGAGTCGGTACTTTGATTGTGTGGTTTATAACCGCTCAGGTCCGTGCATCAGGAGTGTTCGGCTAAATTTGTGCTGATGAGAATTCTACATTGGAAAATTGTTCATTAAAAGTCTTAATGAAGTTATTTTCTCGGATAAGGTGCCTTGGTACCTTCCTGGTACGAGATTCAATCGGTTTCTGCAGAAAATGAGTATCTTAACCTGTTGTGTTTCATGTTTGAAGTTTGTAGTTACCTTTGCTTATCCGTGGCTGTGAGAGGGGAAGGAATTGCCTTATGACGTGAAAGAAGAAGAAATGGGAACCAATATAATATCGAAGGCAAATGGGGTCTAATAACAGAACTCAATATTTGAGTTTTAGAAGACTTGCAAACAAATAAGGCAGAACGGACAAATAATATTAACAGGGAATTTTTAAGATCAGTGGGGGATGTGGCAACAGAGCATCTGTTTTATTTAGTATGCAGAATTTCTAAGCCTGGAACTTACCCACAGACGTCCGAAAAAAATCATTTTTACACTGAAGAGCCAAAGAGACTGGTACACCCACCTAATATCGTGTAGGGCCCTCGCGAGAACGCAGAAGTGCCGCATCACGACGTTGCATCGATTATACTAATGTCTGAAGTAGTTTTGGAGGAAATTAACACCATGAATCCTGCAGGGCGGTCCATAAATCTGTAGGAGTACGAAGGGGTGGAGATCTCTTCTGAACAGCACGTGGCAAGGCATTCAAGATATGCTCAATAACGTTCATGTCTGGGGAGCTTATTAGCCATCGGATGTGTTTAAACTCAGAAGAGTGTTCCTGAAGCAACGGTTTTCTTACACTTTGTGCACGGAAAAAGACCTTTTACTTCATGATGAAATTAGCTGTTACTTCCAAACAAATTTGATGCTGTCTCTAACCAACTATAGTGCTGTCTTCTTGGAAACTTTCGTGCAATTTTGTCCAATTTCAGTTGTATTGTTCTTTCAGTTTCGATGACACTTTTTTCATGAATTCGTTGTTGTTTCCAGATTGTGTATTATATTCTACAGTTTGGACAGTATTTTCTTTCCAAATTCGGTGTTTTCCCCAATTTTGGTGTTTATTTTTCTATTCTGGAATTTTTCAGATCCAGTGTTACTTTTTCCAATTTTCAATTTTGAACATGGCTGTTATTCAACAACCGTATACTGGTTTCAACATAGGGTTAAACAGCTAACAGGCTGCACATAAATGATACGTACATTGGCCTATGTTTCGACACCTACGAGGGGTGTCTTCATTACAAGAGATGTTGCTAAATCGTAAAATTACATTGCTAAAAAACGATATAATCTGGTGCCGCTATGCTTCTGTCAAAATAAAATATAACGTTTCCAAATTTAAGTGTTTTTCTTCCAATTTCACTGCTATTTTTTGCCAATATTCGTGTTGTTTGTTGTCAATCCTGGTGCCATATCTGACGTCACATTGACTTTAATTACGCAGGAAATGAACTGCCTTTTTAACCTTATACACGAACCTCAACCTTGAGGAAACAGGAAGTGTAAAATCCAGTTTCATCATTAATAACTCACTCGATGGTGAGTGTTCGTCGGAGGTGAGGGTTTCATCTGGAGTGCCCCAAGGAAGTGTGGTAGGACCACTGTAGTTTTCTATCTACATAAATGATCTTTTGGATAGGGTGGAGCAATGTGCGGCTGATGATGCTGTGGTGTACGGGAAGGTGTCGTCGTTGAGTGACTGTAGGAGGATACAAGATGACTTGGACAGGATTTGTGATTAGTTAAAGAATGCCAGCTAACTCTAGATGTAGATAAATGTAAATTAATGCAGATGAATAGGAAAAAGAATCCTTGAATACTCCATTAGTAGGGTAGCGCTTGACAAAGTCACGTCGGTTAAATATTTGGGCGTAACATTGCAGAGCGATATGAAGTTGGACAAGCATGTAATGGCAGTTGTGGGGAAGGCGGATAATCGTCTTCGGTCCATTGGTAGAATTTTGGGAAGATGTGGTTCATCCGTAAAGGAGACCGCTTATAGAACACTAATACGACCTATTCTTGAGTACTGCTCGAGTGTTTGGGATCCGTATCAGGTCGGATTGAGGGAGGACATAGAAGCAATTCAGAGGCGGGCTTCTAGATTTGTTACTGGTAGGTATGATCATCCGAGTGTTACGGAAATGCTTCAGGAAGTCGGGTGGGAGTCTCTAGAGGAAAGGAGGCGTTCTTTTCGTGAATCGCTACTGAGGAAATTAAGAGAACCAGCATTTGAGGCTGACTGCAGTACAGTTTTACTGCCGCCGACTTACATTTCGCGGAAAGACCACAAAGATAAGATAAAAGAGATTAGGGCTCGTACAGAGGCATATAGGCAGCGATTTTTCCCTCGTTCTGTTTGGGAGTGGAACAGGCAGAGAATATGCTAGTTGTGGTACGGGGTACCCTCCGCCACTCACCGTATGGTGAATTGCGGAGTATGTATGTAGATGTAGAATTGGAACTATAACTTAAGAATATCGGTAGACTACCGTCGTCAGATTCATAACATTGTTTCCAAGGGAAAATGACAAATTTCACGATATTTCGAGAAATCGCGGATCTCGCGGTATTTTTTAAAAATCAGCGAAATGGTGTTACTTTGCTAAAAACCGTCATTTTTTAGTTACTTTTCGCGTTATCGTCTTCGCGAACTTCTCCTGTCTCTAGTAAAGTGTTGTGTTTTTTTATTTTTATAATTTTGTCCACTGCTGTATACTGGCGGCAATATGCAATTGCTATGGCGATCGTAAACGTACATTTATTTACAAGGTCCTGTAATGTTGGTGCGGGCGATGCGTACCATTGACGACCAGTTGCGCGTGACCTAGGATGTGCGTTGGAACGTTCCTATATGTCCCCGCGTCGACAATTCTGTATTCTGACGCCTGCGGCAGACGTTGGAATCCCATCAGCGTGAATGCGTGGGTGGGAGGAGGTGTGCTTGTCTGAAGGATGCCATGCGTGTGCGTGAGAGGGAGAGAAAGAGTGAGAGAGAGAGAGAGAGAGAGAGAGGGATATGAGTGAGGAGGGGCTACAGCGAACATTGTGTGGGTGACACTGAATGCGCGTGGGCGTTTGTGGTGAGATCAAAGACACCGCCTCCCAGATGGCAGATCGAGGGGCTGGCAGAGGTGACAAATTGTCCGTATAAAGCCACGCTCTCACGCCTTCCGGCCGCCACTCCACACACACCCCCAACCCCCCCCCCCCCCCCTGCTCTCGCCCATCTTCTTCCCACCCTCCCTCCCCCTTAACACTTTTTTTGGGTTCGCAGTGTGCGATAAAAGCATGGCTGACGGAGGTTGGGCTAGTTCAGAGGCAAGCAGACACAGGGCAGGCTGGCGCCATGGGACTTGAATAATGGACAAGAAGGGCCCCACTAAGTGGATACGGGCAGAGATTTCACCCTCCATTCTCACTGGCAAAGGTGAATAAATTATTTTCCACTTTTTTTAATATTAGAGCGAATGTTTTACGAATGTACGGGAACTTCAGAGGCCGTTGGTGGTACGTTCTGGCTCACCTATGTGGTCCCCTTCACGGTGCGTTACCGTGACCAAGCTTGCAGGTGCGTCAGCTCCAAAAATGGCAGTGACTGTTAGAATGCAGTTGCGAACACGTGGGGTGGAAGGAAAAGAATGAATAGTATTGGTTGAACAGTCTTGGCTGAAATTTTAGTTTTTTTATTTTTCAGCGACCCGTTTCGCCTTATTTAGGCATCTTAAGGTTATCTACATTGAAAACAGAGAACAAATACATATATTTAATAATCGGGATCGCGTTGTGCAGACTTGGATAACCTATAAGCATGTATAAACAGATCACCTATTAAAAGGGCAAATACCTTAATTTGGTATTTCTTAGAAGAATCCTTTAGCCAGTGTAGCCAAAGGGCATCGTCAAATATATCAGGCCAACATCGCCTACGTTGAACTCAGTTAAAACTAGAAATATAAAATGGTAAAGTCATTACCTTTTCTACATGGATGCGAGAGGCACCAAGATCTCCGTAACGCGTTCCCATTCACAGGAGCGAGTAACAGAGTAAGATGGGGGCTCAGGTAGTAAGCATATTGCGCCACAGCGTCGTGTGCCAGTACTGAAGCCTAACACAGAATCACCTCAAGAGTTCGCGCTGCGACGCAGCAGTGATAAAAATGAGAGATCGTAAACTGGATAAACATACCCACTAAAACTTTATAAATGTAATGCACATAAAACATTGATAAGAAGGAATTACTAGGGGCACCACATGTGCATAACTTACCCTAAAATTTTGACGAAGTAAAATATAAATGAACGCGGTAAATTTAAAATGAGAAAAAAAGGTGTATAATAAAACATACAGATGCAGTACATAAACAGATTTTTCGTATCATATACCACTAGAACGAGAACATTAAAAACACAGGCGATGTTGGCCTGATACATTTGACGATGCCCTTTGGCTACATTGACTAAAGGATTCTTCTAAGAAATACCAAATTAAGGTATTTGCCGTTTCAATAGGTGATCTGTTTATACATGCTTATAGGTTATCTGCACAACGCAGTCGCGATTCTTAAATTTATTTGTTCTCTGTTTTCTATGTAGATAACCTGAAGGTGCCTAAATAAGACGAAATGCGTCACTGAAAAATAAAAAACTAAAATTGCAACCAAGACTGTTTTTAACCAATACTGTTAAGCACTGGTTTGTTGTATGCCACATATGGATTGGAAGAAAAGAATGAACATAGGATTGCACAGCCAACCGGTTGCACATAAGTGGTAGGTGCACTGACCTAGGTTTTATACACTTCATATGTCTTCATCAAAATGAAATTTTCATAAATCGTAAAATTAAAATGTTGAAAAGCAATGATGAGATTTTCTAGCAGCTACGTTCACCATAAAAAGTCAAATAAAGCATTCTATCCTTTTCCACGTGCCATACAAATTGCCACATCGAATAAAATACAAAGGAACAAAACCGGTGCAGTATTTCCTCATAGCTGGATTGGAATGGGAGATCCTATTCCATGACCTGCTAGGTCACCAGTCCTGAATCTCCTTCATAATTTCCTATGGAGATACCTAAAGTTACCTGTGTATGAGTCTCCAGTGGATGCGGAAATGGAATTAGTTGCCAGAATTTGAGCTACTTGTGATGTAATTCGAAACAAACCAGGCATATTTGTCAAGGTGCGTCAGAATCTTGCTCGCCGATGTCATGCTTGCACTGAAGTTGATGGCCGCCAGTTTCACACATTTTGTAAGGTACAGTACAAGTGGTACCTTCATTGTGTCAATGATCGTATTTGCAGTTAACTAATGTAAATAAATAAGCAGTAATGTGATTTTGTAACTACTACTCTCCAACCCCAGGTTCCGTACCTCGAGCTGTTGGATGGAGCATCCCCTACGTCATACTAAATTTTTGCACGCTCTTGCGGATGAACCAAGTAGAAGGCCCATTTCATAACGTGTGACACTCTGGACTATATTACATTTTTATAAATGTGGGCTTCCCAAGTAAAATAACTTAGAGCGAATTGTTTATACGGTCGGCCAGCTATTGTTTACATAAGTGACAGCAGATCGACATCATCTTTCCTAAGGAATATCTCGAGGAGCAATAGCACCTGTAATACTTTCACTGTATGTTGCAGATATTGCATTAACAATAAAACTGAACGAAGATTTTGCTTTGTACGCCGATGACACTGCCTATTGGAGTCATGCAACCACGGTAAAAGTCAACATCTATTGCGCTGTCAATATGTTTAACTTCTGGAACTTTGGATAGCTAAATGGAAAATAGGCCCCAACACTGAAAAAACGAGCTTAAAGTTTTTCACCACAAAAACATTAACACAAGCCACAAAATACAGGAAATCTGCGCATTGCATGAGTGGGAAAGCGAACAGGACCAGAGAACACCGTAACTATCTCTCAATAACGTTTGATTCTACCTTAACCTACATACAAATTATTATTGAAGTAGTAAAGAAATCAAAGAAGAGATTACGACTTTTATGTTTGATAGCAGGAAAATTTAATAGTGCATCCACACCAGTACTAATTTACACAGGCTGGAGTTTTATACATATACACCAAAAATATTTAGCACGGTAAGAAGAGTGTTACGAACAGCGGTGAGAACTAGTCCAAGCAGAAGTACGAAAGATCTGTATTGTGCAGCAAACATAGAGCCATCAAAAGAAAGACTGATAAAAACGATAGAAAACTATAGAATATCTAGTTTAACAACAGGATCAAAAACAACACACCTCGTGAAACGCCCACCGATGAAGTTTCATTTTCCAAGACACAAATATCCTTAGCCACCGAGTTCTATTGCATGGGCGATACAAATAACATATTCAGGAGTGAACAACTTCGAGTGAATTCTTCAAGAAAACGATATACTTGAGCAGTTACAGGACCAAAATGAGCAACAAAATTTACTGGGAAGTTTATAGTATAACACTATTGAGGGCTTTGGGTGACTTTTCCCTCAGTGCAAATGCTAAATTCGGGGTTCAGATATTCGCCTCCTAGCCAGGAAGAAGCATGAAAGTTAACATAAGGTAAAGAGCCCAGACCGAAAGAAAAGTAAATGAAGTGTGCACCACTGAAAAAAGAATTACCCTTGGCTCATACGAACTCATCGTCGTTCAAGAGTGGGCCCGCCATTCGTCTAAGGAATGCAGTACGTCAGTAACCCCGACGAGGGCAGCTTTAGATATGTTGAAATGTAGCTTATGGATTTGTTACTCTTGTGACACGCAGTGATCAATCCTCGCTAGGAGTGACTGAACTCTACCGACCGACCCTCGCCGATGCTATTCGTTCTCTGCTGAAACACAGTACTTCCTGCATCATTTTGTACCATCAGATCCGTCTCTCGTCCCATCTAGTTCTCGAATCCTCATTACCTAGGGGTGTTTCGATCCGCTATTATACGTCTAGCGACGAGTATCGCCGAGATCTAGTGGAACAGTTTTCATTGGCGATGACGGTCGAGCGCTCTGAGTAAGGGAATGGATTGTTATGGCTTTATACTTCTCAGTTGTGAATAGATAGCCGGATACAGAAAAATTCCTTGGGCGCGCTGTTACTATCACCCTACACCAATGCGTGACAGACGCTATCGAGGACTTAAAATGGGAATGGTTGCAAGAATGGTGACTTAGCACGATAAGAATGGTGACCCTTGAGATATTGCATTAATAACTGGAGGACTGTTCCAGGTATACTGGACGTTATCTCCCGTCGTATCTCTTGGGTAGGAATTTTTAGGATAAGATAATAGACACGTAGATGTACTTATTCTCTGGCTTAGAATGAGATTGGTTGCTACATAAAATGGGTTGAATGACATGTGCTTGACAGTAAAATCGTGGATCACAAGAAATACGAGGAGCCGCCGGCACCAGCCGTAGGGTGCCAAAAAGAAAATTCTGAAGATGGCTTGTACGAAGGTGAGTCAAATGAAAACCTTTTTTTAAATGTTATTTATTGTGCAGAAGTGGTACAAAGCTGTATAACGTTTCAACAAAATCTCCCCCACGCTCAATGCAAGTCCTCCAGCGCTCACCAAGTGCATAAATTCCTTTATGAAAAATTCTTTTGGTAGTCCGCGCAACCACTCATGCACCGCGTGGCGTACCTCTTCGTCAGAACGGAACTTCTTTCCTACCATTGCGTCTTTGAGTGATCCAGAAATATGGAAATCACTTTGGGCAAGGTCTGGTGAGTATGGTGATGAGGGAGACACTCAAAATGCAGGTCTGTGATTGTCGTAACTGTTGCACGGGCAGTGTGGGGCCTTGCATTGTCATACTGCAAAAGGACACCTGCTGACAGTAATCCACGTCGCTTTGATTTGATTGCAGGCCGCAGATGATTTTTTAGTTTGTATGTGCACTGGTGACAGTGGTCTCTCTAGGCATGTAATGCTCCAAAATGACGCCTTTTTCGTCCAAAAACAGAGTCAGCATAACCTTCCCAGCTTATGGTTCTGTTCGAAACTTCCTTGGTTTTGGTGATGAGGAATGGCGCCATTCCTTGCTCGCTCTCTTCATTTCTGGTTGGTGGAAGTGAACCCAGGTTTCGTCCCCAGTAACGATTCTTGCAAGGAAGCCATCACCTTCACGTTCAAAGCGCCGAAGAAGTTCTTCACAAGCATCTACACGTCGTTCTCTCATTTCAGGAGTCAGCTGCCGTGGCACCCATCTTGCAGACACTTTGCGAAACTGGAGCACATCATGCACAATGTGGTGTGCTGACCCATGACTAATCTGTAAGCATGCTACACTGTCATTAAGTGTCACTCGGCGGTTTTCCTCCACTATGGCTTCAACTGCTGCAATGTTCTGTGGAGTCACAACTCGTTGTGCCTGACCTGGACGAGGAGCATCTTCCACTGAAGTCACACCATTTACGAACTTCCTACTCCATTCGTAGACTTGCTGCTGTGACAAACATGCATCACCGTACTGAACCTTCATTCTTCGATGAATTTCAATAGGTTTCAAACCTTCAGTAGACAATAACCGAATAACCGAACGCTGTTTTTCCCTGGTGCAAGTCGCAAGTGGGGTGGTCATATTTATACTGATACTGCTACGGTACGTGTGAATCTGCACTGTGCTGCAACCTACAGGCCATTCTGCACGCTGTTTGTAGCACACTTACCAACTTACACGATAACGGCGCGAAATTTTTGACCTGTTATTACAAATTTAAGGTTTTTCTTGGACTCACCCTCGTAGGTAAGCTGAAACCGGTTGATAAAGAAATCTACATCTACATACATACTCCGCAATCCACCATACGATGCGTGGCGGAGGGTACCTCGTACCACAACTAGCATCTTTTCTCCCTTTTCCACTCCCAAACAGAACGAGGGAAAAAGGGCTGCCTGTATATGTTTCTGTATGAGCCCTGATCTCTCTTATTCTTATATTTGTGGTCTTTCCTCGAAACGTAAGTTGGCGGCAGAAAAATTGTACTGCAGTCAGCCTCAAATGCTGGTTCTCTAAATTTCCTCGGTAGCGATTCACGAAAGGAACGCCTCCTTTCCTCTAGAGACTCCCACCCGAGTTCCTGACGCATTTCCGTAACACTCGTGTGATGATCAAACCTACCAGTAACAAATCTAGCAGCCCTCCTGTGAATTGCTTCTATGTCCTCCCTCAGTCCGACCAGATAGGGATCCAAAACGCTCGAACAGTACTCAAGAATAGGTCGTATTAGTGTTTTATAAGCGGTCACCTTTACAGATCAACCACATCTTCCCAAAATTCTACCAATGAACCGAAGACGACTATCCGCCTTCCCCACAACTGCCATTACATGCTTGTCCCACCTCATATCGCTCTGCAATGTTACGCCCAAATATTTAATCTACGTGACTGTGTCAAGCGCTACACTACTAATGGAGTATACAAACATTACAGGATTCTTTTTCCTATTCATCTGCATTAATTTACATTTATCTATATTTAGAGTTGGCTGCCATTCTTTACACCAATCACAAATCCTGTCCAAGTAATGTTGTATCCTCCTACAGTCACTCAACGACGACACCTTCCCGTACACCACAGCATCAGCAGCAAACGGCCGCACATTGCTATCCATCCTATCCAAAAGATCATTTATGTAAATAGAAAACAACAGCGGACCTACCACACTTCCCTGGGGCACTCCAGATGACACCCTCACCTCCGATTGACACTCACCATCGAGGACAAAGTACTGGGTACTGTTATTTAAGAAGACAATATTATTAAGAATTTTCAATATTATTATTAAGAAGTCAAATAATATTGCAATCCGACCGTTCATTTTTGAATATAAAACTTGCTGATTTCATTGTGGCATTCAACCGAAATAAACGTTATTAAGGAAAATGAGCTGTAGCGGAGCGTGCATTGGAAAACACACACTTAATTGCGTTGTATAATAAAAAGGACCAAAGGCTTTTGGGAGAGCAGCAGAGAGCGGCCTGTGCTGCTGTGATTGGGGTGTTGAAGCGAGCATGGCAGTAGGCTACAAAAACGTTGCAGTATATGGCGTGGGACTGGACCCGCCAGGGTAGCCGAGAGCGCCAAAGTGCTGCTTCCTGGACTCGGGTAGGAGCGCCGGCCCCGGATCGAATCCGCCCGGCGGATTTAACGGCGAAGAGCCGGTGTGCCAGCCTGGCTGTATGTGGTTTTTAGGCGGTTTTCCACGTCCCCACAGGTGAATATCGGGCTGGTACCCACGTTCCGTCTCAGTAACACGTCTCGCAGACATTTGCAGCACGTTCGCACTATCCCATGGCTTACACTAGTCGCTGACAGCTGGGTACACTAATTCCTTCCCAGGGGGGGGGGGGGGGGGGAGGGGGAACGGGGTGGTGACAGGAAGGGCATCTGGCCACCCCTTAAACGTAACATGCCACATCCGATTAACCATGGCCGACCCTGCGTAACCGTGGGACAGGGCTCAGAAAGAGAAGTGAGCACCAGTGACGTCTCTGTCTGCGGCACTGAAATATAAGCACTGCAGCGGCATTCAGAAGACGGTCAACCACCTGAAATCCGAGAACATTGCATTAGGCTGCCTTTCGCTAAATTTGCTTATGTCAAGGGATTCCCGTAATTGCACGCTTTGTTGTCGCTATAATGATTCACATTTCGTCAGTGCGTCGATTTCTTAACTCGTCCCCTGCCCCTAACGCCACAACGCAGCATTGTCTCGCAGTGGGCTGTGATCTTAGTGTTTTGCATTACCAGAGTTGGTCGGTGGGTAAGAACAATGTCTCCAAAAAGACAAAGTATCGGGCTGGAGTCGGGGTTTCGGAGACGACGGACTCGGCGAATAGAACGGGAAGGGATAATAGTTGCGGTAAACGAATTGTGAATGATATACAATTACAATGAAATGAACACCCTTATCTGCATACAGGCGTTGACATACCTCAACGGGGACAGATGAAAATGTGTGGCCGAGCGGGAGTCGAACCCAGGATTCCTGCTTACATGGCAAACGTTCTATCCATCTGAGCCACCGAGGACACAGCGGATAGCGAGACTATAGGGATTTATCTCTGGCACGCCTCCCGCGAAACCCACATTCTCAACGTATTGTCCCACTCTACATTCGTAGTGCCCCCGCCCATTATACTCATTACTCGCGGCGCGTTGCCGATTCCCGTAAGAGTTCCGGTACTGTTCGTGCATCCGCACAGAAGAAGAAGATGGTCAAGTGGCCGGTGAGGCTTAAGTATATATTTACTAAGATGTCCGAAAGAACAGATACCATCTTAGTTCGAATCCTGCCTCGGGCATGGATGTGTGTGATGTCCTTAGGTTAGTTAGGTTTAAGTAGTTCTAAGTTCTAGGGGACTGATGACCACAGCAGTTGAGTCCCATAGTGCTCAGAGCCATTTGAACCATACCATCTTAGTAAATATATGTGAATGATATGCAGCTGAATAGAGGAGTGTGGCTGAGAAACGTATTTCGCCATTCGCTGAGCACCTGCTCGCAGGTGGCCGTAGGCGACACGGCGCTCCCTCACCGCCCCCTCCACAACGAGCTCCGCGATCACAGGAGTGGCAAGTGGGGTGACAATGGGCGGTGAATGCGTAATCAGGCGGGAGGCGGGACGCGGCGGCAGGCGGCCGACGTCTGGGTCGATAGTGCCGCGCCCCGGGGCAGGACCTACCAGGATTAACGGGGCTGCCACGCGTTGATCTTCCGCGACGCGTCCAGCGAACTGAGACGGACAACCACCAGCCGTGACCACGCCTACGGAAGCGATTGCAGCTGGGTAATACTTCTGTTCGACACATCCAAAAAAAAAAAGCAGACACGTACGCTGAGACGATAAGGGCTTGTGATATAAACATGTAGAGATGGCAGTAGTAACGCGTACACAAGATATAACAGGGCAGTGCGTTGATGGAGCTGTCTGAGCCGTGTGCGATGCTCGTGTTCATGCCGTTTCTTGCTTGACAGCTTCTCTCTCGCCTCGTTTCTTATTCGATTTACTGGCGTCACTAAGTTGCTGGCTTGCCTGCCCGTGAGTGGCAGCAGCAGCGCGTATCGATAAGAGCACTGTCGCATTATCTTTGAAGAAGCCGCTAGTATTCCCATCTCGTCGGGTGTCGGGGTTTCAGTCGGCATGCAGCGCCAGTGAGGTGCAGCCAGCCAGTACTCGCCGACCGCTTGCGAGACTCATGCATTGTCCGACGGAAGGAGACTGGAGCGGGAAAGACCGTTGTTTGGTCGCTCGGTCGGTCGTCGCATCGGGCGACGTGTATTCGGTGTTTTGACCGTATCTGGGCCTCGTCAGCTGGTCATCTTGCCGGACGTGGATCGGTTCCTTCCTTGTGCGGAGATGTCGGGTGGCCAGTAGGCAAGCGTTACCTCTGCATGGTTGGGTCCTAGCCAGTGTGCCCGGGTCGCCGTGTCTCCGAGTTCCGTACGGACATGGAGTTGCGTCGGGATGGAGCAGCTGTGAAGTCCGGACAGCCAAAACTCACCCGTCTGTTGTTGACACACATGACTTGAGTGGGGACGTCCTTGGTTGGTCGTTCGATCGGTCGTCTAATCGGACGACGTATATTTGGTCGCCGACCATTTCGGGTTCTCTGTGTGTGTGTGTGTGTGTCGACTTGTCATTCGTCCAGGTTGTTCCACAGTGATTGCTTTTACAATTGTTCGAGTTCTTGTGGAAAAGTGCAACTGTGTCTAGCTTGTGTAATTTCGACTGAGGAGTTACGCTAATGCTGTCTGCGTACTGAAGTAGGCAGTCGGTTGGTTGGGACAGTGCAGCGAGGAAGTCTCCGCCGCGAAGGTATTAGCGTAGTGTCCCCCCAGTGTGTTTTTCCTCGCCGTGTTAATGCTTCCCGTGCTGCGTTTAGTTCGACAACCTTGGATGTTGTTCATATTTTTGAGTGGTTATTGTGCCTCGGCTATTTTTAGACGCCAATTTTGAAGACGTAGTGCTGCTGGTACCTTCGTCCTCGGCTAACATTTTCCGTAGTAGTGCCGCTGGTCGGCGCAGCGGAATTGTTGGTCGGTTATTCAGCAAACTGTGACTCGGGTTGCCATCTGATTACTTAATCTTATTCTTGGCTGCCTATCTCACCTAACCATACGTTCGAGTTACCTCCTCAGGCTGACCGTTCGAACACTTCTGAGCACCATTATTCTGTTGTTTTTAGATTGTGATTTTGGTCACAAGTACGGTACGACGCCTTCAGCCGCCTATTAATTTAGTTTGTCTTAATTTTAAAATAAGGCCTTCAGCCGTCTTAAGTTAAAACTTTGAAGACTCTTTTGTGAGCTAAATTTTTTTGAAAGAAGAAAAGGGGAATTTTGCTCTATTGCAAATCCTTCTTATCTAGGCCTTAAGCCGTGAGTTGTTCTATGTGCCTTCAGCCGAGTTTTGATGTCAAATATTATTAAGATAAGGCCTTCAGCCGTCTTAAATTAAAATTCGAAAATTCACTCTTTTAAAACCTTTTTACATTTTCTTCTCTATTGGAAATTCTTGTTATCCAGGCTTCTAGCCTCAGTTCTTCTGTGTCCAGTGTGTGGCCTTCAGCCGAGTATTTACGTAAGATCTTTTTTAAAAGTAAGTGCTTCACTCGCGTGTATTCCTCAAAGCAATTGTAATAACCTGTGCACGGGCTTTCAGCCGTATTGTTTTGAAATCCTTCTAAGGTCATGTGTGATTAAATGTTTTTAGGAAAATAAAGTTTGTGTATTTTGTGTAACTGACAGTAACTGATTTTGGCCCCTTTCCACAGCAATAACCAGATCCGCTCTGTCCTCCGAAACCAGATTTCACTGTCATTTGCAGTCGGGTGATCTATATGAATTTTTTTCGACGTGTTAATTAGTAGACCTTGGACGCAGATAGGTAGTTGAAGCTATATGCATCGGACATTCCATTCCTGAAATAGTTAGGGAATTCAACATTCCATGATCCACATTGTCCAGAGTGTCCCGAAAATGCCAAATTTTAGACGTACTTCTCAACACAGAAAACTCAGTGAGCGACAGCCCTCACTTAAAGACCGAGAGCAGCGGCGTTTGCGAAGGGTTTCCAGTGCTAACAGACAAGTAACACTGAGTGAAATAATGGCAGGAGTTGATGTGCGACGAGAGACGAACGTACCAGTTAGGACTGAGCGGCAAAATTGGACGTTAATGGACTATGGAAGCAGTCGACCGACGCCAGTGCCGTTGTAACGAACACGACGTCGCCCGCAGCGCCCCTCCTGGGCTCGCCACGCGTCTCCTGGTCTCGTGACCATGTCGGTTGGATCATAGACAACTGCAAACAGTGAGATGGTGAGACGAGTCACGATTTCAGGTGGTAAGAACTGAAGGTGGGCTGCGAATGTGGCCCTAATCACTAGGCACTACGGTCGAAGGTTCGAATCCTGCCTCGGGCATGGATGTGTGTGATGTCCTTAGGTTAGTTAGGTTTAAGTAGTTCTAAGTTCTAGGGGACTGATGACCACGGCAGTTGGGTCCCATAGTGCTCAGAGCCATTGGAACCATTTTTAGCAAGTTGGTGGTGGCTACATACATTTGTGGGCTGTGTTTATATGGAAGATACTGGGTCCTCTGGTCCAACTGAACCTCTCATTCACTGGAAATGGTTATGTTCCTCAATTTTGAGACCTTTAGCAGCCGTTCAACGACTTACTGTTTCCACTCGATGATGGAATTTTTATGGATGGCAATGCGCCATGTTTCCGTGCTACAGATGTTCGCTACTGTTTTGAAGAACATTCTGAACAGTTCCAGTGAATGATTTGGCATCCTAGATCACTCCACAAGAATCCCATAGAACGTTTATGTGACGTAATAGAGGAGTCAGTTCCCGCAGCCGGAACATTTCGGACGGCTGTAGCGGCGGAATGGCTCAAAATGTCTCCAGGGCGGTTGCCAATGACTTGGTCAATCCGTGCCACGCCGAATAGCTGCACTACGCCATGCAAAAAGAGTTCCGACACGTTATTGGAGGGTATCCTATGACTTTTGTTACCTCAGCGTTCTTCACATACGGATAGTGTCTGCTCGTCAGCATATTGCAACCCTCCACCAAATGTGACGTACAACTTCATACGAATACAACAAGATGTAACACATTTGTTTATAGCATGAACGGAGCGTATCCAACGCACCGCCGCAGGTCGTATTAAGACGCAATTTGTCTCGATAACCAAGATGGCGGAACATTGCGGCAGAACAGAGGGAGTTTCCAAAATTCCCCTCCCTAGCAAACTTTGGCTGTAAATCATATGCTCACCTTGATTTCCACGTCGTTTGTGGATGAAATTAAAGCCGACATAAGTCATTTGTCCTCCGGTAAGGCAGCGTATTTAGGGACTAGGACTCCAAGCCGCGACTCGCCGCCGGCGGAACAGGAAGCAAACAACCACTCCCATCGGCGTGGTCGTTCCATTAACTGTCAACACGTTCGCCTGGATACCCCAAGCGGATCCGGCTGTCCTTCAGAACTTCACCCGCAAGTCGCAGTACTGCAGTGGAGCTCAACCAGCCGCCTTGCCGGAGCTCACGCGCGAACGTTTTATCCTCACAAACCACCAGGTCGCTGACTCCAGCGGGACGCCGTATCCGCAGTTACCAGGTAACGTGCCAAAGACCTTATGCAAGTTAGCCAGCTCTGATTAAAGGCTGACAGAAGTGTACACTACCATGTCATTTTAACACTTAACTTTCCGAAATTAGAATTATAGATTAATACCTTCAGCTGCTGACGGTCGTTGATGTATATCAACGGGGATAGGTGAAAATGTATGCCCCAACTGGAACTCGAACCCGGGATCTCCTGCTTACGTGGTAGACACTCTATCCATGTGAGCCACCGAGGGCACAGACGATAGTGCGACTACAGGGACTATCTCGTGCACGCTTTCCGCAAGACCCACATTATCACCTTGTATGTCCACACACTACATTCGTAGTGTCCCACCACAACTCACTCATTACTCGTGGAAGACATTCTTAGCAAGTCCCGTAAGAGTTCGGGGAATATGTGTGCATCCGCACAGAAGGTCATGTCTGGTATTGCCAGAACTATATATGTATATGGATATGGTGTTTGTTCTTTAGGACATGTCCGAAAGAACAGACACCATATCCACATAAGTATACTTTCCGGATGCGGTCTCACAGACCGATAGCATTTATTCTTACTCTGTTGCTAATTGCGTGGAATAGGAGGTTACAGCCTTTTCTAGTTTTTCTTTCCCAAATATGCCGTGGTCTGCATTGTCATTAGCCACTTGAATGTGATGTAGACCTATACAATTACTGCTTCCCATGTGTCAGCGGTCTCTGACCGCATCTGGGATTCTGCGTTAGGATTCAGTAGCCAGGTCTTCGTCTACTGTTTGTCTTATAGACCCTGACATCAAGGATACTGTTTTAAAATTGGATGTCGCGTTCGATCAGAGAGTGACAGTGGAATTGAAAGTGAACATAATTCAGAATAGGAACAGTGAGGAAGTGAAAACGAATTTGCTTTGCCACCTGTAAATTCCTTGAGTGAAACAAGTGATCAGCTTGATGAAGACAGAAGTGTAGTGACGGAATCATTAGGTAGAGGTTCTGCTAGAAACATATTTGGTAGAAACAAACATCGGACCTTTTTCCAATGTAGGCCAATGACAGGATTCTTCAGCATGTTGGACATAAATGGGGTGAATGCGTCTGTCCTTCACAAGTGCTACAAAGACAATACTCAGGTGAGCCGCTTTAGTTTTCTGAATAAGCTTGCTGACTCGTTGGAGACACCACAGATAAATAGCGAGTCAACAGCTATCACGTAGACCGTAAACTTTGTATGCAGCCACCGTGATTTGGGTGTAGTAGAACCAAGAGTTATAAGTCGATGTAGAACGGCAGGGAAAACGCAAAACATGCTCCACCTGTAACCCAAAAAAGAAGAGAAAGACATCTAATGGTTTTCATTGTTGCAAGACGCCAATCCAGCTTGATTTATGGGCAAAAATGTGGAGCGAGTGCAAAGAAAACCTCTGAGAAGCTAATTAAAAACCTGAAAAGAAGTAGTACAATTTTCATTTTCTGAATGTTTTATGAGACGTTTTCATGTTTTACTGTCGCATGTATAACAAACAATAAAAATATAGCAAAGAGTATAGTTTAGAGTACAGGGTATTTGAGTTTTCGGAGAAGTAATATTACTATGTACTATTTTGTTCATATTGTACAATTTTCGCTTTCTATGCCTTTTTCTCGTAATTTATTTAAATATATTTTTGTGCGGAATTAATGTAAACATTTACATAAAATCTGAACAGGTTGACTGAAACTGCCGAATGCGATTTTCATGCCTATTTAACCATAGCGGTCTCTGGAACAGAGGGTGACAAATAATGACTTGGGAAGCTAATGGTTAATGAGTTGTTGGAAACTTCGTGTGTAGAAGAGTTCTACTTCAGTGTCGCTGCCGACCATTCTCTCCACAAGGTTAGGAATTTCGACCAAGACAGCATCACGAGACCGTGTGTTTGATACTTGAATGATCATAAATTAAACAGTAAATCTCGGTGGTCGTTTTCCAAATAGTAATTGTCCTCGAAGATAGACTAAATTATTGACCTATGTTAGTATTACCTGGTTGCTGATTGCAGGACTGCTATGGAAATGAGTAAGTACTTTCATTCTATATGAATAGTTAACTGAGTTTCATAAAATTTCGTTCCATTTTAAAAATTCGTGAATAAATCTAAACTAACTAATAGCAGTTGGAATAATAACAGGTGTTTATTTGCTAGTACTTATTTATTTTTTATATTGGCACTGCTAAAATACTGAAATCAATTTGCTGGTACCAGAAAATTAATGTGTCTTGATTGCTCGGTTTAGAGTATTCCAGAGTTGTTTCAACAGCTGATACTTTCTAATGAGTTTCAATTTTTTGACAGTGTGTTCCTCGGATGTGTTTTAGATAATTTATCTGTGAAATAAATTAGTTAAGTGTTAGTGTACTGCGTCATAACTGCGTTATCGTTTTCAAGGTCATTTAAGCACCACAGTGATTACAGTCCATCATATCATAATCACAATGATTTGTCAAAATTTTTGAGCAAGGTTATTCAGACATGCTAAATTCAATAACGGCAGACAATACTTACATCAGCAGGCATGATACAAAATGATGTAACCTAATTCCACTTACGACGATACAATTCAGCAATCAATTAGTTTTGCAATGAAATTTGGCCAATATGACTGGTGGCTGTCTTATTTGAAAATTATTCGCTTTATCTTCAGGCAAAGAAGTTAATCAGCTAGTGCAACAATTTATGTCCGTGCAAGGTCAGTAAGAACTTTTACACTTTCATTAATTAACAATTCCGTATCGACAATAGTGTAGGTGGTGAGTTATCATTGCCATTCTAGGCAGTAAGATTATGTCCTTTCCCATTTCGATTCAGCTGTGTTCGGCACCGATAGCCTTTCTCCCCAAGTGAGGGACGTTCGAATGAAGCTGTAACTCTTTGCTGCTTAAGGGCGTTTACATACGTCAATGGGGACAGATGAAAATGTGTGGACGACCGGGACTCGAACCCGGCATCTCCTTCTTACATGGTAGACGCTCTATCCATTTTTTTTATTTTTATTTTTTTCAAATCTGGCTCTCAGAGAGTCTCTAAATGCGAACAAAGGCAGTGTATACATGAGAAGAATGCACGTTACCTTTTTTTCCTTTTTTTTAATAGCAATAATCTTTATTGAACAAGTTGAGAGTACATATATATACACAAAGCAACAAAACAACTGTTGTAACAGTTCTTCAATGTACCATTTAAACATATACAAATCAGTGTTAGTTAAACAAAAATATCAGAATAACATTAAATACAACAAAATATAACATATAACATATTCTTTTTTTGGTCGATGCATGAGAACGTGGATAAGAGTGTTGCATCATGTGACAGGTAGGTATGGCACACACCAACTTTGAGGGGGGGGTCAAGGAAGACGCTGCGGAGATAACCGGCAAAAGTTTGTCGGTAAGATGGTTTTCGGGTGAGGGTGCTATGCGCGGTCACAACTTTGTACCAGAAGTCAAGGACTGTATGCGGACCACTCTGAAAGAGGTATTCTAAAGCCTGTCCTCGAAACCAGATTAGGGTATGGTGCTTGACAAGAGGGTAGTGAAATGTCTGGGGCAACAACAAGAGATCCTGGGTTACCGTCGTTGGCCGGGCACGGAGGTAAAAGCCCACGATTCTTTGGATGAGAAGCCATACGTTTCCTTTGAGGGGGCACGCAAGGCGGTGCTCGTCGATGTCTTCGAGCTGACAGGGCAGAGTGGGGAGGTGGCCAGTCCTATGCGATAAAGTTGACTATTAGTCGGGAATTTTCCATAGACTAAAACATGCCAGAGTGCAAACACAGACGACGGTAAAAAGGGTGCATGCACACACCCGCAAACCGTTCGTCTGTCAATGTCAGGGTGCTGATCCATCTGAGCCACCGAAGACACAGAGAATAGTGCGCCTGCAGGGATCTATCTCTGGCACGCCTCCCGCGAAACCCACACTCTCAACGCATTGTCCCGCACTACATTCGTAGTGCCCCCTCCCATTATACTCATTACTCGCGGCGCGTTGCCGATTCACGTAAGAGTTCGGTCACTGTTTGTGCATCCGCACAGAAGAAGATCAAGTGGCCGGTGAGCCTAACTATATACCGGGTGATCAAAACGTCAGTATAAATTTGAAAATTTAATAAACCACGGAATAATGTAGATAGAGAGGTAAAAATTGACACACTTTATTGGGGTTTTATAGGAACAAAAAAAACTAAGATCACAAAAATTCCGACAGATGGCGCTCAACAGCAAAACGTCAGTGACTTCGCATGACAATCGTGTATAAAAGCATCAGCAATGAGAGAGGAAATCAGATGCGCCAGCAGTCGCAGCGTGTTGACGTTACCTGAAAAGGCGCTTTTAGTGAAGCTGTATTATCAGAATGGGGAATGTGCTAGTTCAGCGTTACGATCCTATCGTCATAGGAAGGGGATTTGAACGGGTAAAGGTCCATTGACAAATGCAGCTGTGGGGAGAATGATTTCGAAGTTCGAAGCCCCGGGCTGTTTAGAGGATAGACCCCGTAGTGTCCGACGGAGCACAAGGCATAATGCTGCTGAGACAGTTCAGGAAGAAATGGAGACGGTAGCGGGTTCGTCTATGCACGGAGAAGTCAGTGCTCCTGTAGTCGCACGTCGCACAGGCATTCCATACACTACTGTTTGGTTGGCACTGAGGCGTACCCTCCGATGCTATCCGTACGAAATCCATCGGCATCATGAACTGTTACCTGGCGATTTAGTGAGGCGGAGGGCATTTGCGGTGTGGGCGTTTCAAAAGCTGGCGGAAGATGACGATTGGTTGAGTAACGTGTTGTGGACCGACGAATCTCATTTCACGCTCCGAGGGTCTGTCAACGCCCACAACTGCAGAATTTGGGCTGCCGAAAATCCTAGAACTGTCGTGGAAACTCCATTGCACGACGAGAAAGTCACGGTATGGGTTGGATTTGCCCCATCTACCCTTATCGGGCCTTTTTTCTTCGAGGAAGTGCGTGATTCTGGTTTTGTAACTGCTACCGTGACGGGTCAGAGGTACGCCGATACCCCATATTGCTCGACGCGTGAAAGATCTCTTGCGCTCGTCGTTTGGTGATGATCGTGTGCTCAGCCACCACTTTCGTCATGCTTGGCCTCCCAGGTCCCCAGACCTCAGTCCTTCCGCTTATTGGCTTTGGGGTTTCCTGAAGTCGCAAGTGTATCGTCATAGACCACATCTCTAGGGATGTTGAAAGACAACATCCGACGACAATGCCTCACCATAACTCCGGACATGCTTTACAGTGCTATTCACAACATTATTCCTCCACTACAGCTATTGTTGAGGAATGATGGCGAACATATTTGAGCATTTCCTGTAAAGAACATCATTTTTGCTCTGTATTACTTTATTATGCTAATTATTGCTTACTAACCAGATGAAGCGTCATCTGTAGGACATTTTTTGAACTTTTGTATTTATTTGGTTCTAATAAAAACCACATGTCATTCCAAGCATGCGTGTCAATTTGTACCTCTGTATCTACATTATTCCGTGATTTATTCAGTTTTCAAATTTATACTGACTTTTTGATCATCCGGTATAATAAGACTAAGCATGAGATCCCGGGTTCGAGTCGGGGCTCACATTTTCATGTGTCTCCGTTGACATACGTCAAACGCCTGTAAGCAGCTAAGGGTATTCATTTCATTGTAATTTCATTCTAACGAGCTGCATGGTAACCTATGGTATCTGTTCTTTCGGACATGTCCGAAAGAACACATACCATCTTAGTATATATAAAGCTGTAACCATCGAAGAAATGGATCCAAGGGATAACGTAAATGCAACCAGCCATCTGCTATTAACACAGTGCAGTGAACGTAGTCTAAAGCCGTCAAAGACTAACGCATTTTGTATTTTCGCAAAACGATAAACAATGTTTCCTGTTATCCCTATTTGCCATGATCCGCGCAGCTGCCCCCTGATGCAGAGGAATTTCTGAAACGGTATGTCTGAGTCAACAGTGATGCACCGCTTGGCTGGAGGTGAACTCGTGTCATCTCGCTTTTTTAGAGGGGAGAGACGCTAAGGATCTGTACCTTTACAACGTACTACTTTGCAGTAAAATTTTAAACACTGAACTGGTGGCACAGTAGACAAGAGAGATGACGAAGCAGGACGGACAACTGAATTAGTTACCCGGTATAAACGTTCCGTTGAAACGCGACCGTATGAATGACCGTGTAATGCGATTTGCGTTCGTCGACCGGGAGATAAAAGTAGTCTGTGGAAAAATTTCGAGCTGGATGGTTCGGATGCGAAAAATGTAGCGCAAACAGTGATTCTCATTGTGTCCCGTAATGAAAAGTATTGTGCTTAAGTAAGCGGAAAAAAGTGGTATCGGTTTCCATTATGACCAGTCGCTACGGGAGCCGTTGACGCTGAATGTACACGGGCCTCCGCGGCGCTAAGCGATGTGGAGAGCAACACACACAAACTTACACATGCACACACACGCACGCCTCATTTAATTCCCGTTGTGGACTCTCCGCAAGTTGCATCCGCTGGGGAATTCTATGCAGTGCCTCTCAGTGTCCAGCGTATATTTGTTGCGAGAAACTGTTCAAAGTGGTTCCCTTGACACATTTAGTTACGTAAAATTGAAACTGAAATGTTTGTCTCACACCCTACACGTGTGTCATGTGGAAAACGCGCTTTCCAAAACTTCGAAAGAGCGAGCGGTTTCACGGTTATACTAAACAGGACAGGTAGAGTGTGCTAATAATACGTCTAGATACCGTCCAACACGTCGCATCCCGGCACAGCCTCACTATACCAGAACGAAGTAAGTGCGAACTGCGTAGCGCAATCTGGACATTAACGACAATGGGTTAGTTATAAATTGCTGTCAACCTTTATATCGGAGATGAGAGGGAGAGAATCTCCTTGAGCCGGCCGAAGTGGCCGTGCGGTTAAAGGCGCTGCAGTCTGGAACCGCAGGACCGCTACGGTCGCAGGTTCGAATCCTGCCTCGGGCATGGATGTTTGTGATGTCCTTAGGTTAGTTAGGTTTAACTAGTTCTAAGTTCTAGGGGACTAATGACCTCAGCAGTTGAGTCCCATAGTGCTCAGAGCCATTTTTAGAATCTCCTTGGTTTGAAGCAAATAAGTTTCCCAAAATATGTTACAGAATTGCAATAAGCAGAAAATATTGGTTAGTTTCTATTAAGTTCATTCTCACATACGCTGCAGTCGCAGGTTCGATTCCCGCCTCGGGCATGGATGTCTGTGATATCCTTAGTTTAGTTAGGTTTAAGTAGTTCTATGTTCTAGGCGACTGATGACCTCAGAAGTTAAGTCCCATAGTGCTCAGAGCCATTTGAACCATTTATTCTCACATATACTTATGTGAGGTGTAGGACCCCTTAGTAAGATTCAATGTATTTATTCGGACTTGCTACTTCAAAGCTAATGGCCGGTACATATAAGAAACAAGTACAAAGCAATCACTTGCTCTTGGTTAGCACTGACCCTCTCTAAGTAATTGAGACAAAGACTGACAGACTCAGTTCAACACTGTTCCAATGAAACTCTAAAAATCCTACTAGACCTGAAGTTCCTGAGTGTCCACCAAAGCATATCACCGTCTTCTCGTAGTTGAAGTCTTTATCACCTGTATCGGCTGCTATGGGCCTACTCGGTCCCGCTGGCGTCTCGCTGCGGAATCTCCAGACTGCCGGCACTGGCTCTGAATCTGCATCTGAATCTCTGCTTCTAGCTATTCCGCTGCCTGGCCTTTTATTTCGTTTCTCATGTACTTGGGTGCACACGAGTTAATTTGTTTCACACGACCCTTTCATTTCTAAGTGATCTGATTGCACAAGAATGCCTATGGTCCCACACGACACTCTCGTTTCTAATTTGTCGGCTTGTGCAAGAATGCTTTCTTTTCCACGCGACACTTTCAATTTGGTTCCACACGAGTCTTTTCCGCACATGACTGACACTCTCTCTTGCTGTACTATCGCTCTGGTGTTTCTGTCTTCCATTGCGCAAGTTTGGTTCGTGCTGCTTCCTCTGGCAGGAAGTCCAACACTAAGTTGGTTGGTTGGTTTGTGTGATTAAAGGGACCAGAATGCTACGGTCATCGGTCCCAACACTAAGTTATTTGATGAAAAAGTCATACTTGTCAGCCTCAGCCGCTTATCTTGTCCCTACGTCTTGGTGGACTATTTCTTAATGTCGGCTGGCTGTTTGCCTATGGAGCCCTGACTCTTATTATGGTCACAAAAGGAAGAATAAAAATTAAAATATTCTACGGTCACAACAAACATCTAGTGAAAAAGAGTCTCGTTTTTTAGATGTGGTACGAAGTTCGTGGTGTGTTCTTGTAATTTCGTGGTTAAACATCACAATACTACTGCGCAGGAAGAAGTTTCGAAGCTTATTCGCAAATAACAGCGCCACACTGTGTCACGCTTAAACTGCGTTTACACATGAGTGGCTTGCACCTAGTCTCCGTGTGAGTGTGCTTGCCCCACATGCGTCTTCTTCAATATTCGCGTGTGTGAGATTCGATTCACACGTGTGTTCAAACAGGACGCCTCTACTTCCGCGCGGCAAAAGCTACAGCCTCACAGTGACTAGCCGCAAGGCGCAAACGCAATTTTACTCACAAACATGATTCTACATAGGGTTTCATTCTATTTCCGCTCTTCAGCAGGTATTATCACGTCTTGAAGGGACACTCTGTGCAACTACGGAGCGTTCACACGAAAGCACACTTATTTCCAGATGTAGACTACAAAATTCATCAGACATACACTGATTAGTCAAAATATTATGACCAACTGCTTAATAATTTATTTCGCCGCCTTTGGAACGAAATACATCAGTGATTCAGTGTATCAGGGATCCGACAGTTTGTTGATAGCTTTTTGGAACCATGTGGCATTCGATGTTCTCCCATAGGTCATGTAGCCGGCAGCTCTGGCCGAGCGGTTCTAGGCGCTTCCGTCCGGAACCGCGCGACCGCTACGTCGCAGGTTCGAATCCTGCCTCGGGCGTGGACATGTGTGATGTCCTTAGATTAGATAGGTTTAAGTAGTTCTAAGTCCTAGGGGACTGATGACATCAGATGTTAAGTCCCATAGTGCTTAGAGCTGTTTGAACCATTTCTGAACCAAAAGTCATGTAATTCTCATGAAAAATGTGTCACTGATTTGCGCTCGCGATTATTGTGCCCGATTGCGTTTTAGATGAGTTCCATACGACTTACATCAGGCGAATTTGGTCGCCGACATATCAGCGTGACTTCATTATAATGTCCCTCGAACCACGGTAACATGGTTCTAGCTCCGAGACTTGGTCATTTGTATTGGTGAATGGTAACACCAACCACGATGGTATGCAGGTGATCTGCAGCTGTCGGCGTGTATTCGATTACTGCCATAGGTTCCATGCAAGGATAGCAGATTGTCTCCTACAGCACAAAACTGTTTGCACCATCCTGCGTCCGTGGCGTGCTGCACGTTTCGAGGCACCGTTCACCTCGATGACGGCATTTTTGGAGACTGTCATTAATAGTTCAAATGGCTCTGAGCGCTTTGGGACTTAACATCTGAGGTCATCAGTCCCCTACACTTGCAACTAAAACCTAACTAACCTAAGGACATCACTCACATCCATGCCCAAGGCAGGATTCGAACCTGCGACCGTAGCAGTCACGTGATTCCCGACAGAAGCGCCTAGAACCACTCGGCCACAGCGGCCGGCTTACTGTCATTGATCCAGTGAAGCCAAAATGTTATTGACCCGAGGAGCCGAGATGTTTCCAATGATCGACGGTTGAATTCCAATGGTCCCGCGCCCACTGCAATTGCAATTGAAGACGTCGTTGAGTCAACATATGAACACGTATGGGTGTCTGCTGCAGGGCTCCGTGTTGAACAACGTGCTATGAACGGTGTGCTCTGAAACATTTACGCATGTGCGAGCATTGTGCTCTTTCGACAGAAATGCCACAGATGAGTATCTGTGTTACTTCACAGACCAGACAAGCCTCCAAACCCCACATTCTGTGCAGAGTCGTGGGCGTCCAACCATTTAGCGCCTAGTGGTGGTGGTGGTTTCGCTGTCCTCCTTCCTGTTTCGGTAGACGCTCCCGACAATAGCACGGGATCATTCGACCAGCTTCGTCGTGCGTAATAATAACATACCCTGTGTCAGTCTCTTATCTAAATCTATTACAACATTAGCAGCCGATATATTCGCCTGGGGTTAATGCCTGTCCATGTCCTCCAGGTGAAAAGCTCGAGAGTGCAGCGCGCCACGAACGCAGCCTGTGGGAGAGGGATAGGAGGAGGGGGAAGTGTTAAGCTATAGAAGACACTCTCCTGCGTTTGCAGAGGGCTTGTGGTAGTAATCTAACAAGCGCAGATAGCTGGAAACCACCTGCATATCTTCACGACGACGTCATCTTTCAGCAGTGTAATTGTCCGTGTCTCAGAGCCAGAGACACTGTAGGAGTACTGTACTGAACTCACGTTGATCCCTCGGCGATCAGATTCGCCTGATGTAAATCCTATGGAAGGCACCTGGGTCGCTATCGGACGGAATCGCTGCGTACACAAATCAGTGGCCCATTTTTTATGCGAATTACATGACCTGTGGGTAAACATCTATGACCACATACCTCCAAAAACCTACGAACAAACTGAAGGATCCCTAACAAGCAGAATAATTAAGTACTTCGTTTTAAACACAGACAAGCAAGCTATTAAGTAGGTATTCGTAATGTTTAGGCTGATCAGCGTACACTAGAGAGGTGATTTGTGCCGCGCTAAACTCCATAGAGCCAGGTCACATTCAGCGCGTTTGAATCGTGTGGTGGGGTGTCAGCAATGTTGAGCGTTCTCAACAACTTCTGTAGTTCACAGCACTACTAACTGTAGTTTACTGCCGTGAAATAAATGGGAATCAACGTTGCAGAGGGAGGGGACGTTTCATTGACGCTCTTTAAGCAATCTGCAAAGGCCTTTTCGTGTCGATCTGAGCGTCTTCGAATGTGAAGTGCCTTCTTCGGACACCCGTAAGATAACCACCTCTTATCAACGCTGACCTTCATCGCAGAGCCGTCAAGAATAGGAGTCAAATACAGGGAAGACCAGTCTGTAATAATCATCCCATGCATACATCGACGGTTAGGTTGGACAATATTGTTCTGAAATGTGGTGCCGCAGTGACATCATTAACCCACCTTAAAGCTCACAGTAACTTCGGAACTGGCTTTTTTCGTGTGTTTCATTTCCTTCTGTATCAAGCTCTGTGTGTGTGTGTGTGTGTGTGTGTGTGTGTGTGGACTGGTGGATAGGAGCTACTTCAGGTGAATTTTGTATGGTAGTATGGAATAATACGAAGTTAATGTTCCATGTATCATCTTCACAATTATAATTGTTTACACAGACACAACCGCTTTAGGAATACACGGTGATCAGCCAGAACATTATGACCGCCGGCCTACTACCGACACATAACACTCCAGGCGATAACAGCTTCAACCCGCTACGAATGACTGCTAGCCAAACACGCGCACGGTAAATGTAGGAAGAGAAAGACGCACTATCAATCTGTTTGACCGACGGCACATTGTGATGGCCCAGAGCATTTCAGTAACTCGACATGTCGGGTATTCGTGGAGTGCTGTGGTGTCATCAGCGCATGGCGAAGCAAAAGTGAAACCACGTCCTAATGACGGGGGCTTGAGCGGCCACCTCTCATTACAGATGTATGACGTCTTAACGTGAATACAGACTACTCTGACGTCGCGTGGGAACACGTGGCCTCACGTCATAATGCACGTGATATAGAAATGCAATACAGGGTTTTCTGCGCATGTGTTTATACTGAGTTGACGTGGCGTGGGAATGCCTTGGATGGTGCTATCTGACGCGAGACGACTTATAATGCGTGGGAAGAATAACAAAAGATATAGATTTTTCGTCAGTAGTTGGAAGGCGTCAGAAGAGTCAAGTGGTTTCTCCTGTACCGTTTCTACCTATTATTTGAAGATGGAAGAGATGTTGATGGAGTACGTTCGGTTCAAATGGTTCAAATGGCTCTGAGCACAATGGGACTCAACTGTTGTGGTCATCAGCCCACTAGAACGTAGAACTACTTAAACCTAAGTAACCTAAGGACATCACACACATCCATGCCCGAGGCAGGATTCGAACCTGCGACCGTAGCAGTCGCACGGTTTCGGACTGCGCGCCTAGAACCGCGAGACCACAGCGGCCGGCAGTACGTTCGGTTAAATCCGGTCCTGTATGACCCTACAAACAGGGAGTATGGTAACCAGCATTCAAGAAAAGAGGCTTGGGAGGAAGTAGGAGAAAAACTCGGCATTCCAGGTTAGTGTAAACAGTTATATTTCGTAAACTTTATGAGTTTGTTCTTTTTTTACAATTTATAATAGTTCTATAGGCGTTATATTTGATACTGAAAGGAAAAATGTATCAGTCAGTATCAAATAAAACCGGATATGAATATAACAGATTTACTTTGTACATTAGGTTGTATGAATTTATAACTAAAAATAACACCAAAAATTGAAAGTCGAAGTTTGAAATTAGGGTAATTAGGGAAATTAATTGCATTATAATGAACTTAACTTGTATCTACTAAAGCCAATAAAACAATGGGATATATGGCTTTGTAGTTATAGTACAACGAACCAGCAACAGCTGGACGTCGGATTTGAACGAGCTTGCCGTCCAAAGTTCCCATGCAGTGTGGATAATTCCACTTCTCATCATAAACCTTGGCGATCGGTTTCCATTCGACTTTGTTTGGTTCCGGCATGCGAACCAGTTGTAGAGTTTGCCAAATTGCCTCCCAACACTCTTTAACTATTTCCCCAATTATTGAAAATCCAATCTCGGTTGGTACCACTGCGGTCGCATATGGCCGTGGTTTGGTGTCAGTGAAATGGACGCTACAGGGCGTCTCGCTCGGAGTTGTCCTTGAATTAATCGATTTTTAAAAGTTCTTTGTGTCACAGTGGTGCCAACTGCTCCTGAAATTGCTGCTGCAGATGGGTCGGAGCCATACGCCGAGCGCCGGCCGAAGTGGCCGTGCGGTTAAAGGCGCTGCAGTCTTGAACCGCAAGACCGCTACGGTCGCAGGTTCGAATCGTGCCTCGGGCATGGATGTTTGTGATGTCCTTAGGTTAGTTAGGTTTAACTAGTTCTAAGTTCTAGGGGACTAATAACCTCAGCAGTTGAGTCCCATAGTGCTCAGAGCCATTTGAGCCATACGCCGAGCACGGTGGTCTTTCCTCTCGGTAGTACCACGTGGCTGTCCGAAGCCCGGTCTCCTTGCGATCGTAGATGCTCATGACCACGAGCTCCCTGCAGTAATGTACAGTGGCTACATTCCCGCCAAGTCTTCCTGCAGTATCGAAGAAGAAACATTCAGCTTCACGTAGTTGTAATACACAATCTCGTCCAAACTGAGTGAGGTGTTGATAAAGATGTTTTTAATAGCCTTAAGTGCATTCTTGACTAGCATCAGCTAATGCTCATGACCGTTACAGCGTGTATGTACATGAAACCTTGTGCAACTGGTTCAAAATGGTTCAAATGGCTCTGTGCACTATGGGACTTAACTTCTGAGGTCATCAGTTCCCTAGAACTTAGAACGACTTAAACCTAACTAACCTAAGTAATTCACACACATCCATGCCCGAGGCAGGATTCGAACATGCGACCGCAGCGGTCACGCGCCTAGAACCGCTCGGCCACCCCGGCCGGCTGTGCAACTGGCGCTATATTTTGGGAGATATCGTCTTTCAGCTGATGTAGAGACACGCCTACCAACGTTCATTTCACACAACTCTTTCCTGGTGTCGCTATTTTTTTCCATCAGTGTATAACTGAATTTTTCGGCAGTGATATATTTGTTGGCCAGTTCTACTGTACCGAAGAATCATGCTGTAACAAATTTAGAAATATTCAGTTTTCTGATATGGTTCTTGCGTGCGTAAATCGTAATCCAGAATTTGCTCTTTCTCGTAGAGAATGCGGAAGGACATTTCGTAGTTGCTTTTTACCTGACTGAAGAGTGTGTAATCGTGTTTGCGGTAAACTGCATGAAAGTGGTGTATTTACCAACAGTCATGTTACTTTTCAACAAACAAATGAGCAGACTGCGGGTAACGCACAAGATATTATTCACCTTGTAGAACGTAGTGCTTGCAGCAGTACACGCAGAATATCCATATGTATCATTATTCCACTTCCAGCGGTGTCAAGGACATGAAGCATGGGAGGCTTCTATTCTCGTCATTTACTGCAGACTAAGCAAATTCGACATGGCAGTGAACATAGGCGATCGAAATATTGTCGCCAAGTAGTATTAATAGCACTGTTTAACTAAAAGTTCTACCATAGAGTGTTTATTCAATTTTACAATCTCTTTGAAAACGAAATCAACGTCCAAAAACATGAAACTTCGTTTGACAGTGACCTGATCATGCTCAAGATTGTGGTGCAATAGAAGAAACAGTATATACAGTGAATGGCGAATTTACATTTAAACAATATTATGTGACTGTGGCTCAAAACTATGGAAAGATTATCAACTCAGACTGTTTACTGACGAAGCCATTTTCACACATGACTGTACCAGTAACAATCGTAACTCACATAGAACTTACGAAAACTCGCATATCTTTGAGGGGCCACATTCTCAAGAATGGTTCTCTGTAAATCTTTGGTATTTGTGTAACAGACAGTAAATAGAGTGGACATGTTGCATTCCTGCATCATTTGGCAAGAACCCGTTATGTAGACTTCCTTGAAAACGAGCTTTTAACATCATGAGAAGATTTAATTTGGCTACAGGGACGGATCTCTTGTTCCACTATGACAGGCCATCGGCACATTTTAGTCGCCAGTTGACACATCATCTAAACCTAACATGGACAAGAAGATTGACGGCACAAATTGTCTCTTTTCTCGGCATCTAAGTCACCAAACCACAAGCTTTTTTTTTTCAGAATGAAATTATCACTCTGCAGCGGAGTGTGCGCTGATACGACACTTCCTGGATACGAGGTACTGGCGGAATTAAAGCTGTGAGAATGTGTCGTGAGACGTGCTTGGGTAGCTCCGTTGGTAGAGTACTTACCCGCGAAAGGCGAAGGCACCGAGTTCGAGTCTCGGTTCGCCAAACAGTTTTTATTTTATTTCTATTTTTGGTTCTGTGGATGGTAAATTCTACAAGGTATAATTAAATCCAAGAGACGTAATGATAATTCGGGTTGTTAATGTTGTTGCCCACATAAGAGAAGAGCGACGCAGCTTCAGAAGAGCTACACGAGATGTTAACTGAATTCGAAAATTCATCGAAGTCGGAGATGGAATTCAGCTGATTAATTCTGATCTAAATCATTTACCTTTGTTTCACACCTTGAGTGAGAATTCAGTTCGGCTAAATTCTGACCGTTGTATATCTATGACCAACACAAACTGGACGCACGGTATATTGCATGTAATATTTACTTTTCCTCCTGAAACACACTTACCAACTAACATCCTTATCCCGTGACAGAAACGAGACACCTAGCTTCCCCTCCATCTATACTGACGGAAACTTTTTTTCCTGCATAGGATTATGAGTTCTTCATAGATCACTCATGACCACTAATCATGTTCCAGGAACTCTTCGAAGATTCATGTCCAACTACCTATGTATACCTGGTGCCCAGGTATGTATTCATTCCATAAGCCCATCTCCTCGTTCCCCTCTTTTTGTCTACCCCTCCATCTGTCACTCTGTCTTCTTCCTTCTCTCCCGTGTCTCTGTCCACCTCAACTTCCCCAATCTACATTTATCTCCTGTCGCTCTCACTGTCCACTTGCTACATCCCCCCCCCATCCCTCCACCCCTCTCCCGAATCTGTTTGTTCATCTGCTTGTACCCCTTCTGTCCATCAGCTCGTTCCCAGTTAGTCCCTATCCTGCTCGCTAGTCAGAGCTCATCTGGTCCTGCCCCTCTATATCCCCCTCACTACTAGTCTCCACCCTCTCTGCCCATTTCCCTGTCTACCTCACTGTGCCAAACTCCGCCTCCCTAATACCTGTGCTCTCGCCCTCCTTCTCTTTCACTCAGTCCTTCTCCTCCTGATAACAACATCTGTACCTACATTGGGTGAAATCCATCCAGGGGTTTCGGAGGAGTTTGTTCTTTGTGGCTTTGCTGGAGTACGCTCATGCAACATATATTTTGCATATACTTCACAACCTTCACACGCATTTGTACACGCGTCTCACCTGTATCTCTACCGAATTTGTCCTGTAATTTCGTTTTCGCGCAGCTTAAACTCTGTGACGTCATACACTCCTGGAAATTGAAATAAGAACACCGTGAATTCATTGTCCCAGGAAGGGGAAACTTTATTGACACATTCCTGGGGTCAGATACATCACATGATCACACTGACAGAACCACAGGCACATAGACACAGGCAACAGAGCATGCACAATGTCGGCACTAGTACAGTGTATATCCACCTTTCGCAGCAATGCAGGCTGCTATTCTCCCATGGAGACGATCGTAGAGATGCTGGATGTAGTCCTGTGGAACGGCTTGCCATGCCATTTCCACCTGGCGCCTCAGTTGGACCAGCGTTCGTGCTGGACGTGCAGACCGCGTGAGACGACGCTTCATCCAGTCCCAAACATGCTCAATGGGGGACAGATCCGGAGATCTTGCTGCCCAGGGTAGTTGACTTACACCTTCTAGAGCACGTTGGGTGCCACGGGATACATGCGGACGTGCGTTGTCCTGTTGGAACAGCAAGTTCCCTTGCCGGTCTAGGAATGGTAGAACGATGGGTTCGATGACGGTTTGGATGTACCGTTCACTATTCAGTGTCCCCTCGACGATCACCAGTGGTGTACGGCCAGTGTAGGAGATCGCTCCCCACACCATGATGCCGGGTGTTGGCCCTGTGTGCCTCGGTCGTATGCAGTCCTGATTGTGGCGCTCACCTGCACGGCGCCAAACACGCATACGACCATCATTGGCACCAAGGCAGAAGCGACTCTCATCGCTGAAGACGACACGTCTCCATTCGTCCCTCCATTCACGCCTGTCGCGACACCACTGGAGGCGGGCTGCACGATGTTGGGGCGTGAGCGGAAGACGGCCTAACGGTGCGTGGGACCGTAGCCCAGCTTCATGGAGACGGTTGCGAATGGTCCTCGCCGATACCCCAGGAGCAACAGTGTCCCTAATTTGCTGGGAAGTGGCGGTGCCGTCCCCTACGGCACTGCGTAGGATCCTACGGTCTTGGCGTGCATCCGTGCGTCGCTGCGGTCCGGTCCCAGGTCGACGGGCACGTGCACCTTCCGCCGACCACTGCCGACAACATCGATGCACTGTGGAGACCTCACGCCCCACGTGTTGAGCAATTCGGCGGTACGTCCACCCGGCCTCCCGCATGCCCACTATACGCCCTCGCTCAAAGTCCGTCAACTGCACATACGGATCACGTCCACGCTGTCGCGGCATGCTACCAGTGTTAAAGACTGCGATGGAGCTCCGTATGCCACGGCAAACTGGCTGACACTGACGGCGGCGAGCACAAATGCTGCGCAGCTAGCGCCATTCGACGGCCAACACCGCGGTTCCTGGTGTGTCCGCTGTGCCGTGCGTGTGATCATTGCTTGTACAGCCCTCTCACAGTGTCCGGAGCAAGTATGGTGGGTCTGACACGCCGGTGTCAATGTGTTCTTTTTTCCATTTCCAGGAGTGTATTTCCCTAACAATATGTGGTAAAGTCATGTAACTTTACATTCAGTGACACTTGGATCCTGATTGCGAAATGTGTTGTGAATATAGTTAGTAGTAAAGACGTAATAAATTAAAACGACTTGCTTGGTGGAGCGCTGATAACCTTGCTGTGCGCCCTAAAACACTAATCATCATCAGCATCATCTTGGTGGAGCAAATGGTTCAAATGGCTCTGAACACTATGGGACTTAACATCTATGGTCATCAGTCAACTAGAACTTAGAACTACTTAAACCTAACTAACCTAAGTACAGCACACAACACCCAGTCATCACGAGACAGAGAAAATCCCTGACCATGCCGGAAATCGAACCCGGGAACCTGCTTGGTGGAGCAGTTTTTCAAGCATCTCACATTTAATAACATCATATCCTTTGAACTAGGCGTCATACAACGATATAATCTTGCAAGTACATTCAGTGGTGTAGGTTAATACTATCCGCAAATTGTGTTGTGAACACAATTAGCAGTAAAGACGTAACACAACGAGGCGGCAAGTCATAGGATAGCGACACACATATATATAGATGGCGATAGTATCCTATACATAAGCTAAGTGTGGCACTACTTTGGCGGAGCTATCATTCATGTGAAAATGTTTCAGTGGTGATTACAGCCGCACGACGGGAGTTACCAGACAGTGAACGCGGAATGGTAGTCCGATCCAGACGCATTGGACATTCCATGTCGGGGATCGTTACGGAATTTAATATTCCCAGATCCACAACGTGAATAGCGTGCGATAATCCCACCACGGACAACGCTGTTGCTGACAGCCCACATTTAACGACAGAAAGCAGTTGCGTCTGTGCAAACCCGCCAGGTTAGCCGAGAGCACTAATGCGCTGCTTCCTGGACTCGGATAAGCGCGCCGGGCCCAGATCTAATCTGCCCGGCGGCTTAACGACGGAGGCCGGTGTGCCGGCCAGCCTAGATGTGGTTTTAGGCGGTTTTCCCCATCCCACTAGGTGAATATCTAGATGGTCTCCACGTCCCGCTTCAGTTGCACGGCTCGCAGACATCTGCAAACATTTGCACTACTCCATGGATCACACAGACAGTTGGGGGTACACAAACTCCGTCCAGGGGAGCCACCCCTTAAATTAACCTTCTCACATCCAATTAATCATGCCGACCCTGTGTCATTGCGGAAAAAAGGCGCAAGCGAAAGAAAGAAAGAAGCAGCGGCGTCTGCGTAGAGTTGTCAATAATAACAGACAAGTAACACAGCATGAAATAACCACCGAATTCAATGTGTGACATACGACGCTCATATCCGTTAGGACAGTGCCCAAAATTTGGTGTTAATAAGCTAGTTCTTTTTTTATAATTACCTGTTATGTTTTGCTTTTATTTTTTTGAAATATTTGTAGTTCGTTATATCTGTCATCAGATATTATTTATTAAGCTTGGCAGCACACTACCGACACGAGACCCTTTGGTAACAGCACGACTTCGCCTACAGCGCCTCTCCTGGGTTCGTGATCATTTCGGTAGGGTCCTAAGTGACTGGGAAACCGTGTCCTGGTCAGATGAATTCCGAGTTAAGTTGGTAACGGCAGTTAGTAGGGTTCGAACGCGGCGCAGACTCCAATTAGCTATGGATCCAAACTGTCAACAAGACAGTTGGGTGGGCCGTATTTATACGGAATGGACTTGTCATCTGGACCACCAACTGAACCGGTCATCGACTGGAAATGGGTATGTCCGGACCTTATATTCCATACAAAACGATGGATTTTTTCTGGATGATAATGCCCCTTGTCACGGGCCACAATTGTTCGCGATTCGTTTGAAGAAACATTCTGGCTAATTTGCGCATATAGTTTGGCCTCCCCAGACACCAGAAATGTATCCCATCGAATATTTACGGGACATAATCGAGAGATCATGCACGGGAAACACTGTCGCAATTGTGGAGGGCTATAGAGGCAGCGTGGCTTAATATTTTAACATGGGACTTCCAGCGACTTGTTGAGTCCACGCCACGTCAAGTTGCTGCACTATGCCAATCAAAAGCAAGTCCAACAGAAAATTAGGAGATATCCCATGGTTTTTGTCACCTCATAGTAAAATGAAACTTCATACCCCATGCAGAACTTTTATTGCATGAATAACGACGCCAGCCGGTGTGGCCGTGCGGTTCTAGGCGCTTCAGTTTGGAACCGCGTAACCTCTATGGTCACAGGTTCGAATCCTGCCTCGGGCATGAACGTGTATGATGTCCTTAGGTTAGTTAGGTTTAAGTAGTTGTAAGTTCTAGGGGACTGATGACCACAGATATCGGAAATGAAGTAAGTGATAAACGTTTGGTGGATGCTGTCTGCAAGAAAAAGGTTGTTAAAGGTTTGAAATTGTATGTAAAGTTTTGCAGGTGGCTAAGTGCTTTCGTTGTCAAATATTGGATGAATAAAATCTGTGAATTCGCGCAACTGGAGCTACACTACCTTTTTACACCATCCTCGTCCGTTTAACAGCGACTCTCTCGAGACAAGGAATGGTATGTTTACCAAATTTGGTTTACATCTAATGATTTAGGGTGAGATGTGGAACACACATACTTTAAAATGGATAATAAAAGCTTGTTCCCAAGAGACAAGTGGGGTTCTTAGCCACATATGTAATGGCTCTCTGAAGCAGGGTATTTTCCCAGATTGACTGAAGTATGCCATTGTTAAACCACTGCATACGAAAGTGGATACGTCTGATGTCAACAGCTACCGCCTCTCTTCTGACTGCCTTATGCAAAATTCTCGAAAAAGTAATGTATTGTACAGTATCTTCACATCTTCGTAAAAATTAAGTTTTAACAAAATGTCAGTTTGGTTTCCAGAAATGTTTCTCAACGGAAAATGCTATATATATCGGTCAGTATAAATTTGAAAACTTAATAAACCACGGAATAATGTAGATAGAGACTTAAAAATTGACACACATGCCTGGAATGACATGAGGTTTTATTAGAACAAAAAAAGGTGACAAGACGTCCGACAGATGGCGTTGGACAGCAAAACGTCAGTGAATGCGCATGGCAATCGTGTATAAAAGGAGCTGTAATCAGAGAGAGATTCAGATGCGCTAGCAGTCGCAGCATATTGACTTCACCTGAAAAGGCGCACTTAGTGAAGCTGTATTATCAGCGTTACAATCCTATCGCCATAGGAAAGAGATTCGAACGGGTAAAGGTCCGTTGGCAAATGCAGGTGTGGCGAGAATGATTTCGAACGAAGGCACGGGTTGTTTAGACGATAGACCCCGTAGTGGCCGACCGAGCACAAGGCGTAATGCTGCTGAGACAGTTCAGGAAGGAATGGAAACAGTAGAGGGTTCGTCTATGCACGGGGAAATCAGCGCTCGTGCAGTAGCACGTCGCACCGGCATTCCACACACTACTGTTGGGTTGGCACTGATGCGTACCCTCCGATGGTATCCGTACAAAATCCATCGGCGTCATGAACTGTTACCTGTCGATTCAGTGAAGCGGAGGGCATTTGCGGTGTGGGCGTTTCAAAAGATGGTGGAAGATGACGATTGGTTGAGAAAAGTGTTGTGCACTGACGAAGCTCATTTCACGCTCCGAGGGTCTGTCAACGCCCACAACTGCAGAATTTGGGCTGCCGAAAATCCTAGAACTGTCGTGGAAACTCCATTGCACGACGAGAAAGTCACGGTATGGGTTGGATTTACCACATCTACCGCTATCGGGGCTTTTTTCTTCGAGGAAATGTGTGATTCTGGTTTTGTAACTGCTACCGTGACGGGTGAGAGGTACGCCGATATGTTACAGATTCGCATCATCCCCAGCCTGGCTGGTAAACACCTGCTGGTACGTACGATATTTATGGAGAATGGCGCTCCACCGCGTATTGCTAGACGCGTGAAAGATCTCTTGCGCACATCGTTTGGTGATGATCGTGTGCTAACACGCCACTTTCGTCATGCTTGGCCTCCCAGGTCCCCAGACCTTACTCCGTGTGATTATTGGCTTTGGGGTACCTGAAGTCGCAAGTGTATTGTGATCGACGGACATCTCTAGGGATGCTGAAAGACAACGTCCGACGCCGATGACTGACCATAGCTCCAGACATGCTTTACAGTGCTGTTCACAACATTATTCCTCGACTACAGCTATTGTTGAGGAATGATGGTGGACATATTGAGCATTTCCTGTAAAAAACATCATCTTTGCTTTGTCTTACTTTGATATGCTAATAATTGCTATTCTGATCAGATGAAGCGCCATCTGCCGGACATTTTGTCAACTTTTGTATCTTTTCGGTTCTAATAAAACCCCATGTCATTCCAAGCACGTGTGTTAATTTGTACCTCTCTATCTACATTATTCCGTGATTTGTTCAGTTTTTAATTTTATACTGACTTTTTCATCACCCGGTACTTTCACTAATGAAATATTTAATGCTCTGCGTAACCGGAAGTCACCCACTGGGATTTTTTGTGATCTCTCAAAGGCTTTTGATTCTGTAAATCATGGAATACTTGTAGATAAGCTCAAGTACTGTGGTATAAATAGGACAGCGCTCAAATGGTTTAAATCATACCTAACTGGAAGAGTGCAGAAAGTTGAAATACGCAGTTCACATAATATGCAGAAAACTGGTGATTCCTCAAACTGGGGAACAATCAAGAATCGGGTGCCGCAAGGTTCGGTCTTGAGGTCCTCTGCTGTTCTTAATATATACTGACTTGCCATTCTACATTCACGAAGAGGCAAAGCTGGTACTTTTTGCCGATGATACACGTATAGCTATCAGACCCAACAGACAAGAATTAACTGATGGAATTGTAAACGTTGTTTTTCAAAAAATCATTAAGTGGTTATCTGCAAATGGACTCTCATTAAACTTTGACAAAACACAGTATATACATTTCCACACTGTAAAGGAAATGACACCATTAATAAATATAGACTTTGATCAGAAATCGGTAGCTAAGGTAGAATATTCAAAATATCTAGGTGTATGCATTGATGAGGGGCTGAACTGGAAGAAACACACTGAAGATCTGCTGAAACGTTTGTGTACAGCTACTTACGCTATTAGGGTCATTGCAAATTTTGGCGATATACATCTCAGTAAATTAGCTTACCACGCCTATTTTCATTCTCTGCTTTCGTATGGCATCATATTCTGGGGCAAGTCATCATTGAGTAAAAGACTGTTCATTGCACAAAAGCGTGTATTCAGAATAATTGCTGGAGCTCCTCCAAGGTTATCCTTCAGACACTTATTTAAAGAGCTAGGGATGTTTACTGTAGCCTCACAAATATTCACTTACGAAATTTGTTATTAACAATCCGGACGATTTCAAAAGTAATAGCAGTTTACATGGCTACAACACTAGGAGAAAGGATGATCTTCACTACTCAAGGTTAAATCTAACTTTGGCTCAGAAAGGGGTATATTATGCACCCACAAAAGTCTTTGCTCACTTACCTAACAGCATCAAAAATCTGGGAGCCATATAGTATTTGAAAGGAAATTAAAAGAATTTCTGAATGGCGACTCCTTCTACTCATTAGATGGATTTTTGGATATAGTAAGTGGGTAATTTCCCCACCCCCAACCCCAAAAATAATTACGTCTCATGTATTATTTTGTCTAATATATCTTGTGTTGACACCTTTTATTAACTTGACATGTTCCACATCATTACGAAGTGTCGTATTCATGATCTATGGAACAAGTACTAATTTAATCTCATCTACTTATAATCCTTCTTGATTGCAAAAATTTTTATTCAAATGATCGGTTTCGGTTCCTGTAGAACCATCTTCAGATCTTCAATTTCGGTTGCAGGAGTAGCCCGTCCACACTCTTGTAACAGAAATTGCAGATCTGAAGGTGGTTCTAGAGGAACCGAAACCGATCATGTGAATAAACATTTTTGCAATCAAGATGGATTATAAGTAACATTGTATAAGAAGTGATTGGGGTATACCATGAAACATTATGTCTGTTTTTGCAAACATACATAATCATACCTACCGACATAAATACATATATGCATTTTTAGAATATGTATGGGTAGACGTCGTCCTGATTTTGTGTGACTCCTTGCACACCGAACCATAGGTCTAATTTGAGGATAGATGAAAATTTTAATAAGTGGGTTTCCTTTAAGCATTCAGTAAGAATGAATGGAGAGACTGCAGAGGACAACAGTAATTTTAATGTTTCATGTTACTGATTTCTTCGGTGGCATATTTGTCACAGGAGATATCTCTGAAAATACCAGCATATAGAAGCAGAACTGTAACTACTGAAACGGTGTCACTTCACCCATTAACCGAGGGGAGCAGAACTGATGACGAATGAGCGATCGTGCTGAGGGCAAGAGATAATCGTGGATGACAAACGGAATGCAGTTGCTGCTGACAGAAAATCGAAATCGGCCCAAGGGGAATTCAGTGACACCATTGTGGACTGCAAACCGAAGGTGCACAGTAATCACAGTGGAAGCCAGTTGACGTGACGAGTAGCGCTACTGCGTCACCACCATCCGCTTTGTACTGTTAGCGTTTCTGATTAGTCCAGGGTTCAATTTCCGGTGACCACCTCATAATTCTGACAGAATAAGTAGCTCCTTGAGGCCAAATGGCGTGTTGATTCAACCAAAATGAATGTTCAGTTGTATGTGAAATCTTATGGGACTTAACTGCTAAAGTCATCAGTCCCTAAGCGTACACTCTACTTAACCTAAATTATCCTAAGGACATCAGGTTGGATCCCTGAAAGTGTTATTATTTATACGAGTGCATTACCGTGTCGTATCGTTTAGTTTTTGCACCGCCTAACAGCGCTTGTATATCTACTGCTTCGGCGTTGGTGCGTCACACACACACACACACACACACACACACACACACACACACACACACACACACACACACACACACACACACACACCCATGCCCGAGGGAGGACTCGAACCTCCGCCAGGACCAGCCGCACAGTCCTTGATTGAACCAAATGGTCACAAACAGAAAGACTTGCACTACACGAGACCCTTTCTTTTTCCTTATTTTACGAGGAAATTCACCATTGCACCCTCCTCGGATTTACTGGTAAGATGGTCCATTGAATAGCCCGCCAAAAACTGAACAAAGATCAAGCATAAAAACTGGAAGAAGATGTACTGAACTGTGAAAAAAGAAGCATAATGGAAACAGTGAATGGTACAGGCTCAAGACACACGACGACGATTGAATTGCGTGAACCGCGGAGTCATCGTTGTGTGGTCCGGTATTGGACTACAAAGCTGGAGATTCGTGTTCAGGTCTCCCTGGTGCTGAACCTCTCTTTTTCTTTTCTTTTTTACGACATTATGTACATTCCGTCCAGTCAGTGACGTGTCTGATCTCCTTCTGTAGTCTTGGTAATTATCATACTATAAATAGGTTACAGAATATGAGTGAAGTGATATGAATGTATTACCGTCGCAATTACATGTAATGAAATGTGAGTGCATGCGACATACCACATAGAGGTCCCACGGAAATGAAAACAACAAATAAGTGGAATTCAGGAGTCAAAACTTCGAAAACGAAATCCAAGAGTCATAACACGTGGTACTTCTGTAGAATAAATAGAAGGTATGTACGCCTTGAGGTCCCTTCCTTAAACGTCGCTGTTGCAAACGGACGTTACATCATGTAAACAGACACAAATTTCAATATAGCGAACAGACAGGTCAATGACTGCACAGATTGCTAATAACTATGAAAAAAGGGGGAAATAACCTATATTTGAACACGAACCTCCCCTTTCGCACTCCAATACCGCGACCTTACAACCACGAAACCGTCGCTGTTCAAATCCACTCGATGTTGCGCATCCTGAGCTTGGACCGTTGATTCACCCGAGTTTACTTCCTTTTTCATAGGTCAGTACACGTTCTTCCTGTTTTCATGCTTGATCTCTGTCCAGTTTTTGACGTGCTATCCACTAGGTCATCTTACCACCAAAGCCAAGGAGGGTTTGGTGGCGAGTTTCTCTTGTTAGCGCATGTTACTTCCTAAGGCGGACCTGTCGAGGATGATTCAATTTATTCTTTCACTCTAGAGCGCGTAGTCCGTCTGTGTCTACATACACATGTTCATGACTATTCTGCAATTCAATTTTAAGTTTTTCGAAGAGAAGTTTCACTGTTTTTCAACCGTTTTACTCCCTATGAGAAGGTGGGAAATTGAAGACCTCGAGCTTGCATGCAATCTGTCATTTCTCTTGTTTCATTACAGTGCTAGCTCCTCCCCATGTAGGTGTGAATCGTCGAAATATTTTAGGATTGGAGGACAAAGGTGATGGATGAAATTTCGTTGAAAGATCTCACCGTCTGTTTTTTAATTATCCCCATCCTGGCTCCCGTATCATACCCGTTTCTCTCTCACTCTTGTTTCGCAATAATACAAAGCGAGCTGCCTTTCTTTGAAGATTTTCGAAGTCCTCCGCAATTCGTTTCTTGTGTGGATCCATACTGTACAGAAATTATTTAGAAGGGGAAGGGGATATAGAAGCTTTTTGTGGGCACTCTTTAGTGAATCTGTTGCATTTCCTAAGAGCTCCGCCTATAGAATGCAGTCTTCTGTTCACCTTACCGATAATAATGTCTACATGTTGGTTCCAGTTCGAGTTGTTCGTAATTACATCCTTAGATATATATAGTTGGTTCAAATGGCTCTGAGCGTTATGGGACTTAACTTCTGAGGTCATCAGTCACCTGGAACTTAGAACTACTTACACCTAACTAACATAAGGACATCACACACATCCATGCCCGAGGCAGGATTCGAACCTGCGACCGTAGCAGCAGCGCGGTTCCGGACTGAAGCGCCTAGATATATAGTTGATTCGCCAAACTTTAAAATTGTGTAACCTACATTTCGTGTTTTTTTTTTTTAAGCACCCAAGTGGATGGCCTCCCTCTTCTTAGGGTTCCGTGCATCGAAAGGTAAAAAAGGAACCCTTATAAGATCGCCCTGTTGGTCGTTGCTCGACTTTCTGTCTGTCCGACTGTTAAGATTAGAGTTTCTTGGCGGAGTGAAACTTTATGAATCAGTACAGTCAACAGATACGGCCATTGACGTTACATATTTTGACAATCGCAAAGTCACTCATCAAATTTTGAAGGCTACTTCCCATTGACCTAGAATCGGAAAATGTGGCAAGGAGCAAGTTAAAGCAAAAAATCCGAAAATTTCGAATTTGGAATTACGTATCATAAAATAATATATAAAATCTTGTATCCTTATCTTGGAGGCTGCGCGTCATGTCAACTGCAGGTGTTCCATATTATTTTCAAAACTAGGTCAAAGTTTTATTTTAATGGGCTGAACATAATACATTGTTCCCGAAATTAGTACCTAATGCATAACTCTGCAACGATGTATGTATTTAGTATTTTTCAGAATTTACTAGTTACGATGCCTTCTACATCACTGGAAATTTTATGCGCTATAATTATTTAGGTACAACAGACAGGTCATACAGAAGTGATTTCTGGCATTCCCCAATGTAGTGTTATAGGTCCTCTGATGTTCTTTATCTATATTAACGATTTAGGAGACACTCTGAGCAGCCGTCTTAGGCTGGTTGCAGATTATGCTGTTGTTTATCGTCTAGTAAAGCCATCAGATGGCCAAAAAAATCCCTAAAAAGATTGTGAAAAGATGTCCATTCGGTGTAAAATTGGCAATTAACCCTAAATAACAAAAAATGTGAGGTCTTCCACGTGAGTACTAAAGGCATTTCGTTGAACTTCGGTCACACGATAAATCAATCAAATGTAAAGGCCGTAAATTCAACTAAACACCTAGGAATTACAATTAAGAACAACTGAAATTGCAAAGAAAACATAGAGAATGTGGTGGGGAAGCCGAAATAATGACTGCGTTTAATTGGCAGAATAAAATCGAAATTAGGTGTTAATTTTCTCGGCACGTTGTTCGGGAGTAGAATAATAGATCATTGCTGTCATAGAGTGCGGCTGGTCCCGGGGGAGGTTCGAACCCTCCCTCGGGCAGGGGTATGTGTGTTTGTCGTTGGGATAATTTAGGTTAAGTAGTGTGTAAGCTTAGGGACTGATGACATTCCACAAGATTTCACACACATTTGAACATTTTTTTGTTTTCATAGACGAACGCTCTGCCAGGCACATCAGTGCAGACGTGGGTTACCCATTACATGATGTTGCGCTATATGCATCCATAGCCTTGCAATCTTAATATGACGAACTCGTTATACTGACGTACACTAGGTGATCAAAAGTATCCGGACACCCCCAAAAAGATACAGTTTTCATATAAGGTGCATTGTTATGCCTCCTACTGCCAGGTACTCCATATCAGCGATCTCAGTAGACATAGTGAGAGAGCAGAATGAGGTGCTCTGCGGAACTCACGGACTGCGAACGTGGTCAGGTGATTGGGTGTCACTTGTGACTTACGTTTGTATGCGGGATTTCCACACTCCAACATTCCTAGGTCCACTGTTTCCGATGTGACAGTGGTGAAGTGGGAACGTGAGGGGACAATTACAGCACAAAAGCGTACAGGCCGACCTCGTCTGTTGACTGACAGAGACCGCACACAGTTAAAGAGAGTCGTAAAGTACAGGGTTATTACAAATGATTGAAGCGATTTCACAGTTCTACAATAACTTTATTATTTGAGATATTTTCACAATGCTTTGCGCACACATACAAAAGCTCAAAAAGTTTTTTTAGGCATTCACAAATGTTCGATATGTGCCTCTGTAGTGATTCGGCAGACATCAAGCCGATAATCAAGTTCCTCCCACACTCGGTGCAGCATGTCCCCATCAATGAGTTCGAAAGCATCGTTGATGCGAGCTCGCAGTTCTGGCACGTTTCCTGGTAGAGGAGGTTTAAACACTGAATCTTTCACGTAACCCCACAGAAAGAAATCGCATGGGGTTAAGTCGGGAGAGCGTGGAGGCCATGACATGAATTTCTGATCATGATCTCCACCACGACCGATCCATCGATTTTCCAATCTCCTGTTTAAGAAATGCTGAACATCATGATGGAAGTGCGGTGGAGCACCATCCTGTTGAAAGGTGAAGTCGGCGCTGTCGGTCTCCAGTTGTGGCATGAGCCAATTTTCCAGCATGTCCAGATACACGTGTCCTGTAACGTTTTTTTCACAGAAGAAAAAGGGGCCGTAGGCTTTAAACCGTGAGATTGCACAAAACACGTAAACTTTTGGTGAATTGCGAATTTGCTGCACAAATGCGTGAGGATTCTCTACCGCCCAGATTCGCACATTGTGTCTGTTCACTTCACCATTAAGAAGAAATGTTGCTTCATCACTAAAAACAAGTTTCGCACTGAACGCATCCGCTTCCTTGAGCTGTTGCAACCGCCCCGAAAATTCAAAGCGTTTGACTTTGTCATCCGGTGTCAGGGCTTGTAGCAATTGTAAACGGGAAGGCTTCTGCTTTAGCCTTTTCCGTAAGATTTTCCAAACCGTCGGCTGTGGTACGTTTAGCTCCCTGCTTGCTTTATTCGTCAACTACCGCGGGCTACGCGTGAAACTTGCCCGCACGCGTTCAACCGTTTCTTCGCTCACTGTTGGCCGACCCGTTGATTTCCCCTTACACAGGCACCCAGAAGCTTTAAACTGCGCATACCATCGCCGAATGGAGTTAGCAGTTGGTGGATCTTTGTTGAACTTCGTCCTGAAGTGTCGTTGCACTGTTATGACTGACTGATGTGAGTACATTTCAAGCACGACATACGCTTTCTCGGCTCCTGTCGCCATTTTGTCTCACTGCGCTCTCGAGCGCTCTGGCTGCAGAAACCTGAAGTGCGGCTTCAGCCGAACAAAACTTTATGAGATTTTCTACGTATCTGTAGTGTGTCGTGACCATATGTCAATGAATGGAGCTACAGTGAATTTATGAAATCGCTTCAATCATTTGTAATAGACCTGTATAATAGGCAGACATCTATTCACACAGGAATTCCAAATGCATCAGGGTCGACTGCAAGTACTATGACAGTTAGGCGGGAGATGAGAAAACTTGGAATTCATGGTCGAGTGGCTGCTCATAAGCCGCACATCACGCCGGTAAACATTGGACGATTGAACAGTGGAAAACCATTGTGTGGAGTGACGAATCACGGTACACTAAGTAGCGATCCGATGGCAGGGTATGGGTATGGCGAATGCCCCGTGAACGTCATCTGCCAGCGTGTGTAGTGCCAACAGTAAAATTCGGAGGCGGTGGTGTTACGAACGGGACTTAAAATAGTACCCCTCGTTGATCTGCATGACACTGTCACAGCATGTTTTAAGGACCTTCTTGCCTCCCACTGTTGAAGAGCAATTCGGGGATGGCGATTGGATCTTTCAATACCATCAAGCACCTCTCCATAATGCACAGCAGGTGGCGGAGTGGTTACACGACAATAACATCGCTGTAATGGACTGGCCTGCAAAGAGTCCTGACCTGAATCCTACAGAACACATTTGGGATGTTTTGGAACGCCGACTTCGTGCCAGGCCTCGCCGACCGACATCGGTACCACTCCTCAGTGCTGCATTCCGTGAGGAATGGGCTGCCATTCCCAACTTCCAGCACCTGATTGAACGTGTGCCTGCGGGAATGAAAGCTGTCATCAAGGCTAGGTGTGGGCCAACACACTATTGAATTCCAGCATTACCTATGGATGGCGCCATGAACTTGTAAGTCACTTTCAGCCAGGTGTCTGGATACTTTTGATCACCTAGCGTATCTTCCACTATTACATTTCACTTGTGGTATGTCGGTTTGGTCCATTTTACACTTTGTGTAACGGTTTTATTAAGTTCATATTTTGAACTATAGTTTTATCAATGGGTTTGCTTGTCAGTTTAATTACATCTTTTTTACCATTTTTATGTCTTAACAGTTGTATTATGAATCGTCAAGTTTTTATTGTTTGCTCTATAATAGTGCTATCTTAGCTACTGCCATGTGTAACTAAGTGGCATTAGCGCTATTAGTAGCGGGTGGCGTTTGGAGGGAAACGTGTTGGTACGGCACTTTTGTTATCTATGATTTCTTCGGAGGTCCTTCGCGCCCTCGGTATTAGCCGCGGTTGTGGCCACTCCCTGGCGTACATGTGTACACATGAGTCTCACTGCAGTGTGTGCGGCAGTCTATAGATCGCTCTTGCTGGCATTTCACTATATGCGTTGGAGTGCGCATTCATATGTTAGTTTAGTTTTCAGTTTCACTAATTGGTATTCTACGGCTTTTATGCCTTGATTTTAGTTTCTTAAGAATATGCCACATGTCTAGTCGTTGTTATTTGGTTGATAGGTCACATTAAGCAGGTAATATGTAAGTATTTGTTTTTACATTCATTTTGCTTTTTCGGTAAGGCTCCGTTTCCTCGGTGTGGTACTGTTTGACCGAAGAGACCCCTCTCGTTTCCCCTCGCCAGGGGCCCTCGCTTGCTACCAGAAAAATTTTCTGGATTTTTTACGAGACTGGTGTGGCATTCTCGTACGTAATCAAGGTATAACTTGATGTTTACGTTTATTGGGCACTTTTAATGTTATTTAATTTTTTTAAGAAATCCTCTTAGTTTTCTTTGTCTTACGACCATAGATGTCAAATATTTTGACACTCATTAACTTATTTACCAGAACCTATCGATGACATACACGTCTCACCTGGTGTTCGTAAACAGAAATGAGTAGAGACAGAAGTATAAGTTCTGCAAGACATGCGGTGGAGACGAACTCACGGAAGTCTTGCGTAAGGATCAAAATTTCATTAAGAATAGGTGGTGCAGCCGTAAAACGTAAGCATATAAACCGGAAAAAAGGAGGGATCGAATCCCGGTAGCACCACGGATTCTTCAGGTGAGTTTTAACGTAGCCTCTCAAAGATGTAAGGAAACACAGAAACACAACGTGGTTCAGTTTGCACAGTTGAACTGTGGATCCTCTCTGCTTGGTTGGATTCTGGGAGTGGGTTAGGGGCACGAAAGTAGACAAAGCCATGTCCGATATGGTCACTTGCACAATGCCAGAGAGCCATCCGAAATTATTATTATGATTATTGTTATCACTGTTTATATGCGTAATTAAGTTTGTACTGGCACATGTCCGGTTTTTATGGTTTGAGGCCACTTGCAGGTATTAGAGCCATACAGAAATCCAGTCTATATCGTATCGCCGTTCATTTTGATCATCTGATGACTTTCCTTGAGGGTTAACTACAGCTCAATTTGCAAAGAATCTGAGAGCACTGTCTGGATCTGTAACTTACATTTTTCCCTTTCTGTGGTACAGTGTTGGGAGAGATTAGCCGGCTCCTGACAAAACTCGACATTTCATCATTCAGGGCCCCTATCAAAGATACGAGTGATCATGTGCTCTGTGTAACTGGAAAAAAACATCCATAGCAGATGAAGCTTTGGAAAATCGACAACAGAGTATGTTCAACAAAACATCTGTCTTTGTGAGGACGAGCGGATTTTGGGTAAGCGTTATAAAATGGCTGTACAAATAACAAATCTGAAAATATGTTCAATAGGTCGTCGATTTGCAGCTCAGCACAGCCTGCACCTTGGTCAGCACGCTGTTGAAGCTGGCGCGACAGACGCTGGACTAAAACATTACCGAAATAGGGGCGGCAGCGAGCACCAGTGACGTCACAACCAGCAGCGCGGCTACATAACGACGAGGCCACGGTGACACGGCAATCCCCTAGTACTCGACAACGTCCGAGGACTCGGTCGAAAGCTGATAGTATTTTAACCACGTGGCTCTGCTGGAAGCTCGAATCTTTGATAGAGATACTGTAGTTAAGTGTCAACTACGTAACAGAGTAGCAGGCATTGCCTGGTAATGTACTGATGCCAACCTTCTACTAGTCTAGCCCCTCCTTTTCTGTTTCTCTCTCTCTCTCCATCTCCCCCATCTATATCTCCACGTCCTCCTCCCCCACTCTCTACCCTCTCTACAACCCTCTCTTTGTGTTCATCTCCCACCCTTTCTTTTTGTGCCCATCTCCTCCTCACCTCTCATTCAGTCCACCTCTTCGTCTCTGCTTTAATGTCACTTTCGTCCTACCTCTACGTCGATCACCTCCTTACCCATTTCTCTGCCTACCTCTTCCTCTACGTATCTGTGTACATTTCCTCCCCACCGCTCTATCTATTCCCTCTGTCTCTGTCATGCTTCTCCTTCTCCTATCTGTACCTGTCCTCTCCTTCCCCCTTGCTGTCTGTCGTCACCTTGTCCTCCGTTTTCTTACCACGTTATCACACTTACATCATACGAGGCTGGTGGTTCTTACTCCTACATTACTTCTTTCTGTATTGTAACTAATATGTATACGCAACTACACTGAAATCGATTAAGAGGTTAAGGATGAGATATTTACTCGTGCCTTTGCCTGCTTACGTACATGCTAAATATATTTCACAAATATTTAACCAACTTCACCCATATTTGTACACATATTTGACCTGTATGTCTAGCGAATTCTGCCCAGCAATGTCATTCGCCGCAGCACAATATTTATGACGCCAAGTCTCCTGAAATATGTACTATACTGTGATATAATTTTGCAGCTATATTCACTGATGGGCCTACTGTCTGTGAAATGTGTTTTGAATGGAACCAGTAGGCAGTTTCTCTCGCATCTCAGTATTTACTACATCATATCTCCTGAACTATGTGTGTACATTGATAAATTTTTCTACGTACAGTCAGCGGCATAGGTAGAAACGATGTTTGGTTTGTGGGGCTCTCAACTGCGCATTTATCAGCGCCCCTACAAGTCTCAATTTTTACAAAGTCCAAGTTTTACGTAGTCAAAACGAGCCACCATCACGAATTATGATGATGATGATGATGATGATTATGATGATGATGATGATGGTAATGAAATGATGAGGACAACACAAACACCCAGTCCCCAGCCAGACAAAAATCCCCCTCCCGGCAGGGAACTGAACCTGGGACTCCGTGATGCAGAGACAGAGCGGCATAGGTGGATACTGCCTGTGGAAAGTGTTTTGAATACAGTAAGTAGCAACAAAGTAGTAAATTCAAACGTCTTGCATGGTACGATAGTTTTCCACGCATCTCAGCGTTTATCTTCTGAACCAAGGCTCGTAGAATGATGTGATTTTCTGGTACGTTCAGTGGCACACACTGTCTGCAAAGTGAGTAGCGAATACATTTAGTAGCAAACAAGCAATAAATTCTTTTACAGCATGAACAACGAAAACGTAGTGAGCGATAAACTTGTTTCCTTTCATCATTTTGTGGGGGTCCTCAGAAAGAAAAAGTTTTGTAAGAGCTCGAAAGTATGTGTAAAGTACGTTGCAAGTTTCTAAGTGCATCCGTTCTGAAAAACACGATGGTTAAAATAAGGTTATTCTCACGTCGTGAAGTACACTGTTTTCTCACCCCCCGCCCCCCTCCCCCAACCCACCATTGATAGAAGGGTGGTTCTTACCCCCACATTGATTCTTTCCGGACGGTAAATTGTACGTCCACAAAGTTTGACTGATATCGGTCTAGTAGGTTAAGAGGAGATGCCAAACATACATACATACATATTTACACACGTATGTACGTACATCCATGTTTATAATTTGTATGGATTATACATTTTGGCGGTATATGCAGATCAGTTCGATGCAACCGCACATAAGGACTATCATAACCTGTAATTGCATTAAAACCTCTTTCGTCCCCCCCCCCCCCCCCCCCAACCGAGCCCGGCCCGCCAACCGAACTCGAGCTGAAGTTGCCACGACTCGTGGCGGTGAATCACTAGTCACTACCCGCGGCACCATTGTTGTTCACTGTATTGTTGTTTAGAAGTAATGGCTTTTACCGCTTCTCCGTTTGAGTGCTCCATCATCTATTGTATCGTTTCTCTCGTTGTCCATGTTTTCTTGTACAGTACTTCAATGTGTTGGCTTTAGGGCTTACTGTTCAGTGGTTTTTCGACATTGGTCTTCTGTGTTCGTTCCCGTGCTGAATGTATTTGTTGTGCATCAGTTGCATTGTGCAGTTACATGTTTTTTTCGACATGCCAGTAGTGAATCGTAAACACGTTACTCTTTCATTAAATGAAGAATTTGCGCTGCTACGAAAACTGTTAACAGGGAAACACGCCAAAAAATTGCCGAAGGCTGTATAGGCGCTACGACAGTAAAACATTTGAGAAGAAATCGGAAAGACACTGAATAATGTACATTGACGACAGATCGTGAATACGCTCTTACGGATTGCAAAACATCGAAAAAGCCTAACCTTGAACTGCTTGACTATTTGTTGTGAATGCTATCAAACCAAGAAAGAAGGAAGGAACTACGATGTCTTGGGCCATGGCATAAGAACAAGCAAAGGCCTTGCTCAAAAAACTAGTAGCTGGAAGTGAATTCACAGCTAGTGAAGGGCGGATTCTTCGCTGGAAAATCCGTCATGACTTTCGGTTTGTTTCAATTTCTGATGAAAAATCTTCTGTTGATGCCGAGGCGTCTAGGGAGTCTCCTGTGAAACTTCAAGAAATTGTCGAAGAAAATGAACTTTTACCTTTTGAAGTCTATAACAGAGGCGAGACAGGCATAAGCTATAAATGCTGCCACACAAAACACTCGTTGCGTCAAATGAATCCGTGGCCGAAACGAAACTTAAAAAAGATAGGCTTACCATTGCTTCTTGCAGCAACGCTAATGGTAGACACTATCTTCCCCTGTTCGTTACGGTCAATGATATTTAAAAAATTACAAACTTATCTTCCTTTATGGTTCATCACTGAGACCAAAAATCAGTTTGGATCGACTGGAAACTTGTCTGATCTTTGTTTTTCGAAGAGTTCGTTCCATTTGTTAAAAGGACGTGAAACAAAATAATGCACACTGTTCGTGCTCTACTGCAGTTGGATAACGCACCATTACAGCCAGCTGAGAAGGATTTTGCTATACCTGCGATCTTCGCCAAAGCATTCGGCAAGCCTTCGGACAGCATGGGCGTGCGGCAGCCTACGCTACCCCTGCAAGCGTCGCATTCTACCGCTGTCGCAGTAACCGACGGAAACTAGGCAGAGGCACCAGCACTATCAGAGACCGCCACTTCCATGGGAGCTATTTGCGTCCGCCACACACGTGACCAGAAAATATTGCTCAGAGTATTCCGCTGCCGTCTGCTATGAAGGTCGTTTAGCTTCGAGAGTCTGTCCCAGCTGCCAAGCGGGTGCTGCTCACCACAATATCTTAGGACACTCTCGACGCCACTGTAATCGGCATTCGTCGTTGTTTCCCTTAGCTGACCCACGATATATGCTGGTGTTGTTTAGGACAACTTAGTCGATATTATATTTTCCACGCAGTTGTGCACTACTGGCCATTAAATTTGCTACACCATGAAGATGACGTGCTACAGACGCGAAATTTAACCGACAGGAATAAGATTCTGTGATACGCAAAAGATTAGCTTTTCAGAGCATTCGCACAACGTTGGCGCTGGTGGCGACACCTACAACATACTGACACGAGGAAAGTTTCCAAACTATTTCTCATACACAAACTGTAGTTGACCGGCGTTGCCTGGTGAAAAATTGTTGTGATGCCACGTGTAAGGAGGAGAAATGCATAGCATTACGTTTCCGACTTTGATAAAGGTCGGAATGTAACCTATTGCGATTGTGGTTTATCGTAAAGTGACACTGCTGCTCGCGTTGGTCGAGATCCAATGACTGTTAGCAGAATACAGAATCACTGGGTTCAGGAGGGTAATACGGAACGCTGTGCTGGATCCCAACGGCCTCGTATCACTAGCAGTCGAGATGACAGGCATCTTATCTGCATGGCTGTAAAGGATCGTGTAGCCACGTCTCGATCCCTGAGTCAACCGATGGGGACGTTTGCAAGACAACAACCATTTGCACGAACAGTTCGACGACGTTTGCAGCAGCATGGACTATCAGCTCGGAGACAATGGCTGCGGTTACCCTTGATCCTGCATCAGAGACAGGAGCGCCTGCAATGTTGTACTCAACGATGAACCTGGGTGCACGAATGGGAAAACGTCATTTTTTCGGATGAATCCAGGTTCTGTTTACAGTATCATGATGGTCGCATCCGTGTTTGGCGACATCACGGTGAACGCACATTGGAAGCGTGTATTCGTCATCGCCATACTGGCGTGTCACCCGGCGTGATGGTATGGGGTGCCATTGGTTACATGTCTCGGTCACCTCTTGTTTGCATTGGCGGCACTTTGAACAGTGGACATTACATTGTAGATGTGTTACGACCCGTGGCTCCATCCTTCATTCGATTCCTGCGGAACTCTGCATTTCAGCAAGATAATGCTCGACCACATGTTGCAGGTCCTGTACTGGCCTTTATGGATCTAGAAAATGTTCGACTGCTGCTTGGTCAGCACATTTTCCAAATCTCTCATCAATGGTGGCCGAGCAACTGGCTCGTCACCATACGCCAGTCACTACTCTTGATGAACTGTGGTATCGTGTTGAAGCTGCATGGCCAGCTGTACCTGTACACGCCATCCAAGCTCTGTTTGACTCAATGCTCAGGCATATCAAGGCCGTTATTATGGCCAGAGGTGATTGTTCTGGTTACTGATTTCTCAGGATCTATGCACCCAAATTGCGTGAAAATGTAATCACATGTCAGTTCTAGTATAAAATATTTGTCCAATGAATATCAGTTTATCATCTGCATTTCTTGTTGGTGTAGCAATTTTAATGGGTAGTCGTGTATTTTGCACACAATTCCATTTACCTATGAAGGTCCTAAATATGTTACTTTGTCAAACTCTAGAATAACCATACTGTCAAGTCATCATACCTATGACTTTGTTTTATTGTGGTTCTCTTAATATTATCGAAGTAGACATTTCTTTCTTTGGCTAATTAACTTTTGTATACGTTGATCATTGGTTTTCTTGTGTCGGTGTGAGCGACACATCCGATTTAGAGAAAGAAGACATAACAGCTGTCTTCCTTCCACCAAATTTTCTTATCATCTATACAACGATTATATCAGGGAGAGTACCTCACCTTTATTTTAGAGAAGTCCCAGGTAGGTGTCATAACGTGAAGCTATGAAATACCTCTAAGTCGAATATGCTATCCACACGAATGGTGAATTATGAGTGGAACTTAAACCTGACATGCTTCGAAAATCTTGGGATAAGCTTTAGACGAAAGTTATGGTTGGAGGGTAACCAGATATCAAAGGCGCGTTAAACGACGGCATGCAGGAAATCGTTAAAGATGGTACAACCGAATGTGAAGTTGAGCAGTCGATTTCCCAATGTGACAAACACTGTGAAAGCTAGTGAAGAACTCAATGGGAACCAGATTATTGCCCCTAGTTTGGAAGGAAAAATGGTGAAGAAACCGTGAACGAGGTCTCGGACCCTGTTGATTACGAAATCCCGAATGATTTTGATATTTACGATATTGCAGTGCATATGTTATTCTGATTACAATCCAAAGTCCCTTTTGACACGCGTGCATGGAAGTCGGGGTCTCGACGTAAGTCGTGCACAGATAGCCAAATGGTAAGGCGACCGCTGGCGATAAGCGGGAACTCAGGATTGGAGTCCCGATTCGGCATAAATTTTCACTGTCGTCCTTGCCTTCTACAGTTGATCTTTGTCCTTACTAGCAAACGTGAATTCATTTAATGCTTTTTATATTGTCCGTCAGTACGTCGAGTAGAACTCAACGGCAACATCTATGGAAATTTTGTAGGTCATGAAATAGGGGAACACTACAGATAGGTCTATAATTTCATCTGATACCCAAATATCTATGTAACTGACTAGCTCCCTAAGTAATTTTTTACTGGGATATAGTTTACCATCAACTTTTACAGTACTGTACTTATGTACTTTATGTACAGCACAGTACACTAAATAATATTGCTCCTTTTCATTATGTAATGCACTACTGGGCATTAAAATTGCTACACCACGAAGATGACGTGCTACAGATGTGAAATTTAGCCGACAGGAAGACGATGCTGTGATATGCAAATGATTAGCTTTTCAAAGCATTCACACAAGGTTGGCGCCGGTGGCGACACCTACAACGTGCTGACATGAGGAAGTTTTCCAACCGATTTCTCATACACTGGTGTTGCCTGGTGAAACGTTGTTGTGATGCCTCGTGTAAGGAAGAGAAATGCCTACCATCACGTTTCCGACTTTGATGAAGGTCGGATTGTAGCCTATAGCGAATGCGGTTTATCGTATCGCGACACTGTTGCTCGCGTTGGTCGAGATCCAATGACTGTTTGTAGAATATGGAATCGGTGCGTTCAGGAGGGTAATACTGAACGCCGTGCTGGATTCCAACGGCCTCGTATCACTAGCAGTTGAGATGACAGCATCATATCCGCATGGCTGTAACGGATCGTGCAGCCACGTTTCGATCCCTGAGTTGAAAGATGGGGACGTTTACAAGACAACAACCATCTGCACGAACAGTTCGACGACGTTTGCAGCAGCATGGACTACCAGCTCGGAGACCGTGGCTGCGGTTACCCTTGACGCTGTATCACAGACAGGAGCGCCTGCGATGGTGTACTCAACGACGAACCTGGGTGCACGAATGGCAATACGTCATTTTTTCGGATGAATACAGGTTCTATTTACACCATCATGATGGCTGTATCCGTGTTTGACGACATCGTGGAGAACGCACATTGGAAGCGTGTATTCGTAATCGCCATACTGGCGTGTCACACGGCGTGATGGTATGGGGTGCCATTGGTTACACGTCTCAGTCAGCTCTTGTTCGCATTGACGGCACTTTGAACAGTGGACGTTACACTTCAGATGTGTTATGCCCCGTTGCTCTACCCTTCATTCGATCCCTGCGAAACCCTACATTTCAGGAGCGTAATGCACGACCGCGTGTTGCAGGTCCTGTACGGGCCTTTCTGGTACAGAAAATGTTCGGTTGCTGCCCTGGCCAGCAGATTCTCCAGATGTCTCACCAATCGAAAACGTCTGGTCAATTGTGACCGAGCAAATTGACCGTCACAATACGCGAGTCACTACTCTTGATGAACTGTGGTATCGTGTTGAAGCTGCAAGGGCAGGTGTACCTGAGCACGCCATCCAAGCTCTGTTTGACTCAATGCCCAGGCGGATCAAGGCCTTTATTATGGCCAGAGGTGATTGTTCTGGGTTCTGATTTCTCAGGATCTATGCACCCAAATTGCGTGAAAATGTAATCACATGTCAGTTCCACTATAATATATTTGTGCAATGAATACCCGTTTTTTCATCTGCATTTCTTCATGGTGTAGCAATGTTAAGGGCCAGTGGTGTAATAACAGCTTTTCGACTGATTATTGCCATGTTTTTGCTGTAGAGAACAATATATCTAAGTACAGTAGCCTTTTCTCGGTTCAGAGATTGTTTATTTCAATATAAATCCGTAGTTTTCGGAATTTCCTGTTAATCTGACTTCTTTGCGTTCCGACACATGCCTCAGTCCCAAAGGTGAGTAATTACAGGTGTTGTATTGTACTCAAAGTGTAACCTCAGGTTCGTGGTCGTTCTGTAATGACTGGAATAAAAGCTGTAAATCCAGTGATATTTTCTATGGTAGCTGAGGTCAAACGAGCAATACGGATTCTACCGTAATGTGGAGAAACGGCAGTATGGCAGTACCACACTGGTACTGCGTTTACCAGTAAAACATGCGACGCTGTGATTCTGCTAGCGGATCATATGCTTTGAGTGTAGCGTATACTAGTCTCAAGTGACGAATCTGTGCTTCACAATAAAAACAAACGCATTCTCAGTGCCACTGCTGCTATGTCACCGGGATGAGCCCCAGTTCTCTCCTCGTAGATGCGAAACGACTATTTGCAGTAATGCCGATGTGGCCCATGCTGCAGCAGGTTCGTTATTGTAGTGGCGCTGGAAGCAGATCGGTGTGAAAAACTGTAAGACTCCGAGCGTCGATGGCGCGATCTGAATTGTTCGTATACACAGCAGTGACCAGATTTTTCGGACAACTCCGGCAATGCTCTGCTGCAGCCAGATGTCACATAGGAACCTTGGTGACACCCAGAGTAACTGTTGCGACGAGTCTTCTCTCCAGTCTTGCTAATTCGCTGATGTAGGAGGAATAAAAACCACTGCACTTGCCACATGTTGCATTGTCCCACCTTGCTGCAATTAAGTCTGTCTGTCTACATCAACGTCTACATCTACGACTCTTATTCGGAAAGTCATGTCCAACTAGGCGCGAAATACAAACCACTGAAAAACCCTATGGGAGTTTTTAACCAGATGTGTTCGGCAGTGTCTTTAGTGTGGCTGCCGATCGCTTCACATCGCACTTTTCCATTCAGAGCGCAACTTGATCACGTAGAAATGCTAAAACAACAGTGTCTCCCTCCAAGAGTATGGATTTGGTGAGAGATTTCGATTGTAGCTATGCGGCCCATATAGCGTAAATGTCATGCGTTTCTGACAAGGAAACCTCCCCATCGCACCCCCCTCAGATTTAGTTATAAGTTGTCACAGTGGATAGGCCTTGAAAAACTGAACACAGATCAATCAAGAAAACAGGAAGAAGTTGTTTGGAACTAGGAAAATAATAAGCAAAATATACAAACTGAGTAGTCTATGTGTAAGATAGCCAACGCAAGGACAGTGTGCGATCAGGAGCGCCGTGGTCCCGTGGTTAGCGTAAGCAGCTGTGGAACGAGAGGTCCGGTTCAAGTCTTCCCTCGAGTGAAAAGTTTAATTTCTTTATTTTCGCAGTTATGATCTGTTCGTTCGTTCATTGACGTCTCTGTTCACTGTAATAAGTTTAGTGTCTGTGTTTTGCGACCGCACCGCAAAACCGTGCGATTAGTAGACGAAAGGACGTGCCTCTCCAATGGGGACCGAAAACATTTGATCGCAAGGTCATAGGTCAACCGATTCCTCCACAGGAAAACACGTCTGATATATTCTATACGATACTGGTGACGGCATGTGCGTCACATGACAGGAATATGTTGACGACCCACCTAACTTGTACACTTGGCGAATGGGTAAAAAGATTCTTCTACCTTGCCCGATTTACGTTTTCTTGTGGATGTGATAATCACTCCCAAAAAAGTGATGAAAACATTAAAGATTTTCAGATAAACTGCAACAAATGAATGCAACAGTTTCACAGTCGCACAGTTTTCCCTGTGCTGTGTCAAAAAATATGTTTTTAACATTTTCAAATTTTTCCGTCTGTAGATCGTCAAATTCCTGGAATTTTGGAGAGTGAAGTTGATTGTGTGTGATTGCCTGAACTTTGATTATTGTCTGAAAATAAAAAAATTAAAATTTTCGCTCGAGGGAAGACTTAAAGCAAGGACCAATCGTTCCACAGCTGCTCACGTTAACCACAAAGCCACGGCGCTACTGGGCTGATACTGTCCTTAATGTTGCCTATCTTGCACATGGACTACTCAGTTTGTATATTTTGCTTAATTTTTTCATAGTTCCACACAACTTCTTCCTGTTTTCTCGATTGATCTGTGTTCAGTTTTTCAAGGCCTATCCATTGTGCCAACTTATAACTAAATCTGAGAGGGGTGCGATGGGGAGGTTACCTTGTGAGCTGTGGAGTTTTGCTGGCGTGCCAACGTATTTGCAAGTACCTCGCCTTCGCACTCTTATCTTTGCTTGTGACGAGTACTGATTGTTGGCTGCCTTATCTTTGCAAGAGGAGTTAACTGGAGGCTCTCGCGAAGAACGGGGACAGTTGGCGTTCGATTTTACCTGAGGCCAGAGTGCGCTTGTAGTGGAGCGGGAATGATTTGTATCTGCAGGCTAATGTTTGTCACCATTCGGATCCAAGTAAAGGGGTATTGTATTGTATTGTATGGAACTGTGGCCTGGAAACGACGAAGGGGCTTCGTCCCCACCGTAGTCCTCAGTGGTTCACAACCCCACAACTTGCTACAGCAGTCGACTCACACCTCCGCCGCCCCACACCGAACCCAGGGTTATGGTGAGGTTCGGCTGCCACTTGACCTCCCCCGGAACGTCTCACACCAGACAAGTTTAACCCCAATGTTTGAGTGGTTGAGTAATTATGGTGTAAGCGTACGTGGAGAAAGTGTTTGCGCAGCAATCGCCGACATAGTATAACTGAGGCGGAATAAGGGGAACCAGCTCGAATTCGCTGACGCAGATGGAAAACCGCCTTAAAAACCATCCACAGAGTGGCCGGCACACCAGACCTCGACACTAAGCCGTCGGCGGATGCGTGCCGGGGACCGGCACGCCATCCCGCCCGGAAAGCAGTGCGGTAGACCAGTACTTTGTACTTCGGTTGACAGAGCCCATCATCACGGACCATGAAATTTCTTCAAGGGGGTTAGCATTTGCCGAAGCCACCTTTCGTCAGAACGGTTACAATAAGACAGATCAGACGTGGGTTACGCTACTCACAAATAGTGCGCCGGGTGAGTGGTGATAACACCAAAGTGACTCCCAAGTCTTCGGCCTTTTTGATTTTCACACGGAGAATTTCTAACAGGATTGATCGTATTATGCGGAAATATGGGGTGAAGTGTGTTTCTCGACCACTAACATCAGGTTCCTCTTAGGTTCGGTAAAAGATGTTCGTGGTAAGGTGGGTGTCTAAGATACTCCTTGCAGTTGTGGAATGTTATACGAGGGTTATTCCAAAAGTAAGGTCCGACTGATTGCCAAATTGAAACCACAGTGAACATCAGAAATGTTTTACTTGTAACAATTAGCTACAGCTTTCAGCTACTTCTTTACGTAGTCGCCGTTCTGACTTAGACTTTTGTCATAGCGTTGTACCAACTTTTCAATAGCCTCATCATAGAAGGCAGCCGCCAGTGCTTTCCGCCAATTCTCCACGCTGGCCTACACCTCGTTGTCTGTGTCAAAATGTTGTCTTCAAAGACAGCGGTTCATGTGACCAGAGATGAAACTCAGGGGGAGACAATTGCGGACTGTATTGTGGGTAATCTAACATTTCCGTTTGAAAACGATGCAGGAGCATCTTCATTGCCCCTGCAGAATGCGGCTGAGAATTGTCGTGAAGACGAAACAGCACGACAGTTATGTAATGTTGGCTGCATAGCTTCAGGCGAAATTTCTCACCAGGCCCTCGTACTTGGCGGCAGACACTATTTTCTAGACATCTTTACGCACTCACTGCGAGCTCAGAAATGAGAAGAGCGACGTGATGCTAACTGGGGTTATACTAGAGACACTACCCAACACATCTGTGCCAAGCTTTATCGGATTTTCATAGTCGTTTCCATTTCGCGACCGATCGGACCTTACTTTTGGAATAACCCTCGTACATTACTCAGATTATCAGGATTGGGGAGGGCCGCGTACCCGCAAACCCGCGATTGCAGAACATTGTCTTGTGACTGTCATCCTAAGGAACAAAACGTAGATTCTGGCATGCACTTGCAACTACTGGAGTAGCATTATTAAAGAATCAGTTGAAATTAAATTAGCAAGTAACCTTATGAAGGGGGGACGGAGTTTATGCTACATCAGCAGTTGATTATTATTTCTATTATCAATGACTTCTGGTGTGGTAATCTTTGTGTGTGTGTGTGTGTGTGTGTGTGTGTGTGTGTGTGTGTGTGTGTGTGTGTGTGTGTGTGTACGCGCGCGCGCGCGCGAGCGCGGGCGGTCGTGTGTGTTATCTCTCCGGAGTTTGTACGTAAGCCTAAGTTTTAAATTCGCTTGCAATGCTCTTACTTGCTGAAGTTTTTCCTTGAAAATTCGGGGTGTGCCCCTTGTCGAAATATCATCGGTTTCCGGTGACGTCACCCGGTTCCATTTCCGCAAGTTATATGAACACTGTGTACGCCGGGAGCGACTATAATCTCGGGAAACCTCTAGATCCATAGGAATAGTGCTGACATGACAGCGTCCGAGTATACCGACGAAGCTGTGCAAAGGTGAAAAGACATACCAGCGCCGGACTAACGCGGCGAGCTACATAAAACCAGAATTCGGACTGAAGACCACCACGAAAACAACAGTTTCTAATACTACTATCACACCAAGTAGAAGTTACGTAAGTGTTCCATGGCTTTTACAATAGAATTTATAATGTGGAACACGTCATCTAAAAAACTAACACACAAAAACTTGAAAACATAATTATATTGCTACATACTAGCCAGTTATACGTTTATGGTCAAGAATTCCTCTTTGCTATAGAAGGCATTATCAACAAAACACGTCCCTGCTCTATCTCTGAAATCACTCCCTCTGCCTGTCAGGCAGATTAACCCGAGAGGTAGGCGATCAACGTCTTCGATAGCTCCATATTTCAATCGTTCCTGTGACAGCATTAGATTCAGAAGAGGATTATAGAGATCATTTTTCTTTCTATCGTTCTGAATATCTGTGTTACTCTCAAACAGGAGAGGTCACGAAGTTCGGGTCATAGATTTACTTCAATCTTTTTTCCATTAGGATAATGTGCCAGCAGTGAGGCGTACTACTCTGGCGATTTCCAGAAAATTGCAACAAAGTTCCACGCGTCAGTGATGTACCCGGACCGTTGCGAATCCATGCACGAGTTGACGGTGGTCATGTGATTAGCGTTCCAGTACCATAACCGGTGGATTGTGGGATCTTATCCGCATCATGACGTTTACAATTTTTTAGTTCTGTTTTTTCTATACTAGTAACATTTGCTTCATACATATTACATTTGAAACGTGTACGTATATGAATATTTATTGAATTTTCAATATTATCTGCTTCTTAGCTTATTTCTGTTATCTCAAGAAATATTATATTTGTAACTATCGACAAGTAAAGGACCAAACGCATAAAGATTTGGTGAAAATGTGTGCCTGTACTGATTTCCGAAATCCCTTATACCTGCAGTCACGTAAGGTGCCGAGAACTGATTTGCACCAGAACGCATGGATCTTGCAGACACAGGTTTGAAGGACGACGGACACGACTGTAACGTCAAAAGTCAAACATCGGTAAATAAATCTGTAAATAACTTTCTTCAATAACGCAACGACTTACAGTTTGTCATAATATCAGGGTGATGCACGATTAATCGACGGATGTGCTTTTGACAGTACAAGTTTCTGAAGGGTATTTTTCATATAGATACAGAAAACTTGAATTGAAACGGCATCTACTACATCGATTGAACACAACTTTCCCCCGTGCACAAAGAAATTTCAAAGTTTCTACGGAAGAACGGAGCTCGTTGGCATTTTGAAAAATGTCTCTTCCTTCGGGCAATATGGATGCAAATCATGCGTAACGCATCATTTTTGTAAATATCGGTTCCGAAAATTGACGATGAGCTGTTGGCTGTATTTTAATAGCATCTTAACGGGAAGCAGTTTCTCTTTCGTTGTCAATCAAATATGAACAAGTCTGAAGGCGCTTGACAATGTTTTTAACTTGCACAGCGAGATAAAAGTTGCATTATATTTGTTATAATAGTACAAATTTGTAGTCATTCCAATAACATTGGAAATACAATAAAAGCATATCGTTGTTGTTGTTGTTGTTGTTGTTGTTGTTGTTGTGGTCTTCAGTCCTGAGACTGGTTTGATGCAGGTCTCCATGCTAATCTATCCTGTGCAAGCCTCTTCATCTCCCAGTACCTACTGCAACCTTCATCCTTCTGAATCTGCTTAGTGTATTCATCTCTTGGTCTCCCTCTACGATTTTTACCCTCCACGCTGCCCTCCAATACTAAATTGGTGATCCCTTGATGCCTCAGAACATGTCCTACCAACCGATCCCTTCTTCTGGTCAAGTTGTGCCACAAACTTCTCTTCTCCCCAATCCTATTCAGTACTTCCTCATTAGTTATGTGGTCTACCCATCTAATCTTCAGCATTCTTCTGTAGCACCACATTTCGAAAGCTTCTATTCTCTTCTTGTCCAAACTATTTATCGTCCATGTTTCACTTCCATACATGGCTACACTCCATACAAATACTTTCAGAAATGACTTCCTGACACTTAAATCTATACTCGATGTTAACAAATTTCTCTTATTCAGAAACGCTTTCCTTGCCATGACCAGTCTACATTTTATATCCTCTCTGCTTCGACCATCATCAGTTATTTTGCTCCCCAAATAGCAAAACTCCTTTACTACTTTAAGTGTCTCATTTCCTAATCTAATTCCCTCAGCATCACCCGACTTAATTCGACTACATTCCATTATCCTCGTTTTGCTTTTGTTGATGTTCATCTTATATCCTCCTTTCAAGACACTGTCCATTCCGATCAACTGCTCTTCCAAGTCCTTTGCTATCTCTGACAGAATTACAATGTCAGCAGCGAACCTCAAAGTTTTTATTTCTTCTCCATGGATTTAATACACAAATATTTCTTTTGTTTCCTTTACTGCTTGCTCAATATATAGATTGAATAACATCGGGGAGAGGCTACAACCCTGTCTTACTCCCTTCCCAACCACAGCTTCCCTTTCATGTCCCTCGACTCTTATAACTGCCATCTGGTTTCTGTACAAATTCTAAATAGCCTTTCGCTCCCTGTATTTTACCCCTGCCACCTTCAGAATTTGAAAGAGAGTATTCCAGTCAACATTGTCAAAAGCTTTCTCTAAGTCTACAAATGCTAGAAACGTAGGTTTGCCTTTCCTTAATCTTTCTTCTAAGATAAGTCGTAAGGTCAGTATTGCCTCACGTGTTCCAGTGTTTCTACGGAATCCAAACTGATCTTCCCCGAGGTCGTCTTCTACTAGTTTTTCCATTCGTCTGTAAAGAATATCACATCATAACACCCGTGTATTTTTGTTGTATTACCTTTGAAATGTAATACGCACGAGAAAATATAAGTAGTGTTGAAAAAATATAAACAAAAAATTAGCAGGTCTCGATCCAGCGATCCACCGACTACGTGGCTTTGACAGTAACCCCTTGACTGTCAACATCTCGTGCTTAGTGTTGCAATGCACTGGTACACGACATATTTTTTCTCGAAATCGCCTAAGTAGTACGCCATACAACTTGCTCATTACGTTATCCTAATGAGCTATTGGAATCGGACACGATGATCCGATCTCCGTGACCTACCCTTGCCAGATTATTTGTTGATAAAAAATTTCTGAAGTTAATCCTTGCACCTTTAGGCTACCGTTAGTATTCCCAGCTGCTTGAAGACGTACCTGCAAGATGTACATGTGTATACTGTCTACACTCCAATCCACACTTACACTATGAGATCAAAAGTATCCGGACACCCCCAAAAACATACTTTTTTTCATATTGGGTGCATTGCGCTGTCACCTACTGCCAGGTACTCCATATCAGTGACCTCAGTAGTCATTAGACATCGTGGGAGAGGAGAATCGGGCGATCCGCAGAACTCACTGAATTCGAGCGTGGTCAGGTGATTGTGTGTCACTTGTGTCATACGTCTGTAAGCGAGATTTACGCTCTCCTAAACATCCCTAGGTCCACTGTTTCCGATGTGACAGTGAAGGAGAAACGTTAAGGGACTCTTACAGCACAAAAGCGTACAGGTCGAACTCGTCTGATGACTCACGGAGAGCACCGAGAGTTGAAGAGGGTCGCTATGTATGATAGGCAGACATCTATCCAGACCACCACACAGGAATTTCAAACTGCATCAAGACCCACAGTTAGGAGGGAGGTGAGAAAATTTGGATTTCATGGTCGAGCGGCAGCTCATAAGCCACATATCACGTCGGTATATGCCAAACGACACCTCGCATAATTGAGTAGTCCATATATAAACCGGTTAATAACTCACTGTTGTAATATCATTTCACGGAAAACATCCAAACACAAATTTTTTGAACAACTGCGAAAAGTTCATTCATGTATGTTCCGACTAGTCTTGGATACGACAAACATTATCGACTACTGTTACCTACACCCATAGACTATAGGTACATGAACAGTAGCGCGTAAGCGATGCTGAAGGCAATAGTAAAACAATGGTTCCTGCTGGAGAAGATGTGCTCAGCTCCGAATGTTCCAGACTGGTGTCTGAAGTAGTACTGGTGGGAACTGACACCATTAATTCTGCAGGACTGTCCATAAATCCGTAAGACTACGAGGGATGGGGATCTCTACTCAACAGCATGTTGCAGGGCATCCCAGATACGGTCAATAACGTTCATATCTGGAGAAAACGTTCAAATGTGTGTTAATTCCCGAGGGACCAAACTACTGAGTTGATCGGTCCCTAGTTTTACACACTACTGTATCTTAAACTGTCTTATGCTAAGAACAACACCTACCATGCCCGAGGGAGGACTCGAACCTCTGGCGGGAGGAGTCGCGCAGTCCGTGACATGGCGCCTCAAACCGCGCGGCCATGTGGGGACATGTCTCGACAGTTTGGTGGCCAGCGGATGTGTTTAAACTCAGAAGACTGTTCCTGGAGGGACTCTGTAGCGATTCTGGACGTGTTGAGTGTCGCATTGTCCTGCTGGAATTTCCCAATTCCAACGAACGCTAATGTATGTAGGTGATCAGACAGGATGTTTACCTACATGTCATCTGTCATATTCGTATCTTTCCGTATTATGGGTCCCAAGTCACTCCAACTGCACACACCCGACACCATTACTGAGCCTCCGTCGCTTGAACAGTCCTCTGCTGACATACAGGGTCTATAGATTGTCTCCATATCTGTACACATCCATCCACTCCATACAACTTAAACGAAAGTCGTCCGACCAAGCAACATGTTTTCAGTAATCAACAGTCCAATGTCTGTGTTGAAGGGCCCAGGCGAGGCGTAAAGCTTTCTGTCGTCCAGTCGAATGGTTAGCACGCTGACACTTGTTGATGGTCCAGAATTGAAATCTGCAGCAATGTGCGGAAGGGTTGCATATCTGTCACGTTGAACGGTTCTCTTCAGTCGTTGTTGGTCCTGTTCTTGCTGGATCTCTTTCCGACGGCAGCGATGTCGGAGATCTGATGTTTACAGGTTTCGTGATATCCATGATACACTCGTGAAATGGTGGATCGGGAAACTCCTCACTTCATCGCTCCCTTGGAGATGCTGTGTCCCACCTCTAGTGCGTCAACTATAGAACAACGTTAGAACTCACTTAAATTTCGATAACCTGCCATTGTAACTGATGTACCAACTGCGGCAGACACTTTCTGTCTTATATAAGCGTTGCCGACGCCAGCGGCGTATTCTGCCTGCTCATATATCCTTGTATTTGAATATGCATGCACGTACGAGTTTTTTTATTTCGCTTCAGTGTAGTTCCTCACTGCAGATAAAATTTGGGTTTCGGAAGGAGACGCTCTGCTAGCGAGTTAACACCAGCCCGTCTTCAGTGAACATTCTAGTGGCGCAAATAGTTGAACTGCCCCCTGAGCCGATATGTACAAAGTTGAGTACTCGTTAATAAACGTGTGCGTTCTTTTTACTAATTATTACCAGTGGTTCAGGGATCTTCTCGTTCCGCTCTCCGAGTGTCCCCCTCGGACCACTATAAGTAATTGAGGGTGACGACGAGTAGAATCTCTTTCTGTGGCTGTATCAAAAGTACGATACAACTTTGCCAGCTGAGCTGTCCCATCTTGAAGTTACATTTCGTCAAAATGGTTATAGTGATAGACAGATTGAACGTGAGTTGCGCTATCGTCCAACTGTACATCGGGTGACTGATGATAATTCTGAGTCAACACCTAACTCTACTGCCTTTTGGCCTTACGTAGGGAACACGTCCAACAAGATCGGTCGTATTTTACGGAAATACGATGTGAAATTTGTTTTCCGACCTCCGTCTAAAATTAGAGCACTTTTGAGTTCCGTTAAGGATGATCTTGGACTGCGTAAGGCGGGTGTATATCGTATTCCTTGTAGTTGCGGCATGGCATATATTGGTCAAGCTATCAGGACCGTGGAGGACCGATGTACTGAGCATAAACGGCACACACGATTACTGCAGCCAAGTAGATCTACTATTGCCGAACATTGCTTGGATACTGGTCACCCCATGTTATATAATAACACCGAGATATTGGCATACACGTCCAGCTATTGGGACAGTGTTATTAGGGAGGCAGTTGAGATTAAATTAGCGAGCAACCTCGGTAACAGCCATGGAGGTTTCTGCTTAAACTCTGTTTGGAATCCGACTCTCTCACTAGTCAAAAAACAGAGGGACAGAGTCAGTGCTAATACACCTGAGAATTCATAGTCTCACTATCGATAGCTCTGACTTTGGTCACCTTTGGTGGCACTAGTGTTCAGTGTGCGTGTTATCTTTCCTGCTTCAGTCCAAGAACCGAGGTTTTTAATTTGCATGTACGCCGCCTGTCCGTTGCAGTTTGCATTGAAAATGGCGGGGTGTTCTCCCGCCGAAATATCAGCGGTCGCTGAAAGTGTTACCTGGCTGAATTCCCGGAAGTTATTTGAAAGATACAACATATTTGATGCCTCTTTAAATAACATGTGGTGTCAATAAAACTATTCATAACAGGGCGAGAAGATTTTGCACACCGGTACACGTAACGCCGAATCAAAACATCTGATGCAGACTTTCCAGAAAAATTGCTACGCAGGAAAAAAATAAATAATTGTCCTCGACCAAATGGCAGGGAGCCATGCTGCGGCTCACGTTGGCGCTGTTTGAAGGTTTCTGTCCTCTGTTGGAGGCCAGGCGATATCGTTGACATGGTTGCGGTTGTTTTCTTCTCGTGTTGGCTGGTGCCACTTGCTTTCCCAAGCGTTGCCTGTCCAATAGTGGCAGCAGCGGCGGTTATCGATTTGTAGTAACTGTGGCCCTATCTTTGGGGCAACGTTGTTGTTCTTGCGGGTCGTTCAGTGTGCAGTGTGGTTGGGGACTCAGGAGGAGCGAGGTCCACCCAGTGCGAGACCACACAGGGACAGCAGGCGGCGTTCAAAAATGGTTCAAATGGGTCTGAGCAGTATCTGACCTAACTTCTGAGGTCATCAGTCGCCTAGAAGTAATTAAACCTAACTCACCTAAAGACATCACACACATTCATGCCCGAAGCAGGATTCGAACCTGCGACCGTAGCGGTCGCTCGGTTCCAGACTATAGCGACTAGAACCGCACGGCCACTCCGGCCAGCCGCTGGCGGCGTGCATGGACTGCCGGATCAAAGAGCTATGGTCACAAGGGTGAACAACCTTGTTGTAGACCGGATCCTACAAGCTTTAAGATGAGTGTATTTGGACTGAAGTCGAGAAACCTCCAATATTGTGAGATCTTGCGATTCTCCGGTGTCTAGGGTTCGTGTTGCTGCTCGTAGTGATGCCGAGGTGAAGAGCAGCGAGTGAAATGCTTTGGAGAGGAAGATCTGATTAGTGTCGTTGGACTTCTAATTACTATTTACTGCGTTCAGTTTGTTACTACACTGCTGGCCACCGTAAATGCAACACCAAGAAAGACAAGAGGTAGCACAACAAAATTTATTTTGTAGATAACATGTTGACCAAGTATCAAATGATTACGTTTACGGACGTCTGTGACATGTGGTTCCTGCCAGAATCAGTAGCCAGAGTAGCCGCCATTGTTGGAGATCACCGCTACCACACGCCTCGGCATTGAGTCAAAGAGACGTTGGATGTGTTCCTGGGGTACAGCTGCCCAAGCAGCATCCACACGTTGCCAAAGATCATCTGGTGTGGCAGCTGGGGATGCAATCTGGGTCACTCGTTGAGCAACCATGGACCACATGTTTTCTATCGGCGAATGATCCGGAGAGCGAGCCGGCCAGGGAAGCACTTCAATCTGGTTATTGACGAAGAATCTTTGGACAATGCGTTCCACGTGTGGTCGCGCATTATCCTGTTGAAATATGGCTGTGGCCGAGCCCTGAAGGTAAGGTAGGACAACTGGCTCCAGCACCTCGGATATGTAGCGCCGGCTATTTAAAGTACCGGCAATGCGTACTAGAGGCGTGCGAGAGTAATATCCAATACCGCCCCATACCATAATACCCGGTGCAAGACCAGTGTGGCGGTGCATAATGCAGCTTTCCAGCATCCTCTCTCCACGGTGTCTCCACACTCGAATCCTACCATCGTGGTGCTGCAGACAGAAGCGTGCCTCGTCAGTAAAGACAACGTCGTTCCCTTCTGCCGTCCACATCCGTCTGTCATCACACCATTGGCGACGGAGACGTCCGTGGTTCTGCGTCAATGGTAGACGAAGCAATGGACGTCTTGCGGAGACCACTCTGCTGTAAACGGCGTCGAATGGTACGCGCAGACACTGGATGATGCGTTACAGACGCAATGTGCTGTGCTATGGTTCGGGATGTCACTGAGCGATCCGTCACAGCCATGTGCACAATTTGCCTATCAGCACGTGCAGTGGTGCACCGAGGTGAATGCGATCGACCACGTCGGTCCGTCGTACCCTCCTGCATCCAACGGTCACATATCCGCATTACAGTTGTTTGGTTTCGTCCAACACGACTAGCGATTTCTCTGTATGATAATCCACAATCTCGGTAAGCCACTATCCTTTCTCTATCGAACTCGGATACTTGATCAAACGATGTTCGCTGTTGTCTACGAGGCATAACTGATCGTCTTGTGAAACAACCACAAGGTAAACACACGTGCCGAACGTACACTCGTCGAAATCGCCAAGCCCTAAATGGCGCTATGAGGTGGCGCCACAGTCGCACGTGATGTGCGTCTGCGCTGAAATTCTAATCAGTTGCGTATCTCATCGCTGCAAACCCATGGTGTAAATTTCACTTGATTCGGATGCTTCCTTCAGGGTGTTGCATTTACGGTGGCCAGCAGTGTATTTGTTAAGTTTTACCACCGGTACTCTTCCTGCTCCGTGGCCGCTAACGCCCCAGGTACCTGCCCTGAGGGCTAGCGTATGTAACGGCAGTGTAGGTTTCCTCGCCTTGCCGCTGCTGTCCGGTGAAACGTGTAGTTTTCACAGCTTTCTTGATTGTAGGTTGGTTGTCGATTCTTCTACTGTGGTGGAAGTGATTCCTTTCTCATTCCGGGCGCTTTAAGCACAGTATTCTGTCGGCGGAGTCCAGACTGCCGGTTCCGGCTTTGGCGTATTTTTACATCCTAGAATTTGGTTTATTGGACGTCAGGAAGCCTCAGCAAGATTGTCATCAGTCATTCGTTAGTCTGCCAAGCGTCTCTTACCGTCTTGCCTCTGAGCACTATGGTCCTTAACATCTGAGGTCATCAGTCCCATAAACTTAGAACGTCTTAAACCTAACTAACCTAAAGTCATCACACACACCGATAGCCGAGGCAGGATTCGAACCTGCGAACGTAGCGGTCGTGCGGTTCCAGACTTAAGCGCCTAGAACCCCTCGGCCACACCGGCCAGCTGAATGAGTGTCTTGGATGCCTATCTCATCGCTCATGAAAGTGTTTTTGGCCGGACCTACTCAGAGGTCGATTCCTGGTGCACCGTCTGTGACTGGCCCATGTTTTTTATTTTTGTATTTGCTGTTTTATTGTGTGTTTCTAAAATTTTTATATAATTGCCATACTTGGCGCTGCAGCAGGTTTAAATGATAGTGCTAGCAAGTTTACCATCTTTTGTCTCACCAGGTTGGCGATCAGTTGCTTGTCCTTTTAATTTAATCTTCACTGTGGTATTTGCCGTTTTACTGTATTTTTTATATTTTTTCCAGTTTTGGTATAATTGCCGTTCTTGATGTTACAGCAGGTTTACCATCATTTTCTGTCACCTGTTCAGCCTTCAGCCGTGACTGTGGTTACCTGCCTTACAATCCTAACTGGGATCAAATTGGCATTTTTTTAAACATTATTAGCTGTGTCTGTATTTTATGCTCCTTTACCAAAGGGGTGATTGTAGCGCACTGAAAGCACTATTAATTACTCAGTTGTTTATTCCTTCATTAATAACGTGTGATACATCATTTTCTGCTAAGTCTGGAATTACGGTATTGTAAATAAATGTGTGTAATTGCAAAAGGGAACCAATAGTAACTGATTACGGCCCCGTGCACAATCGTAACCGAATCCTGCCTTCCTTGACTTCCTGGTAACAGGCAGCAGGCCGAAGGACAAAGATGAAACGCAATCATACAGAAACTCAGTTTCTCTCGTCTGGATTGGTAAAGTAACTCATTAGATCGGTAAATAACATCTGTGAACAATAAGACTCACTGAAAGATTCATCACCAACAAAGAAAATGAACGAGTTGGGACCCACAGAAGGATTGAAATACCCCTGGTGGATATGTTACTCGGACGAATCGAGTGACTAGCTCTGGTTCGAAGTCAATGAGCTGTCCTGGGCACCGACTTTTGCAGATACCACTTCTCCAGAGACAAAACAATAACCCCGCTTCTCTTTATACAAAACTGCTACACCAAGAAGAAATGCAGATGATAAACGGCTATACATTGGACAAATATATTATACTAGAACTCACATGTAATTACATTTTCACGCAATTTGGGTGCATAGATCCTGAGAAATCAATACCCAGAAAAAATACCTCTGGCCGTGATAACGGCCTTGATACGCCTGGGCATTGAGTCAAACGGATAGAGTGCGCAGGTACAGCTGCCCATGCAGCTTCAAAACCATACCACAGTTCATCAAGAGTAGTGACTGGCGTATTGTAACGAGTGAGTTGCTCGGCCACCATTCGCCACACGTATTCAGTTGGTGAGAGATCTGGAGGATGTGATGACCAGGGCAGCAGTCGAACATTTTCTGCATCCAGAAAGGCCCGTACAGGACCTGCAAATTGCGGTCGTGCATTATCCTGCTGAAATGTAGGGTTTCGCAGGGATAGAATGAAAGGTAGAGCGACGGGTCGTAACACATCTGAAATGTAACTTCCTCTGTTCAAAGTGCCGTCAATGCGAACAAGAGGTGACCGAGACGTATAATTAATGGCTTCCCATACCATCAGGGCGGGTGATACGCCAGTATGGCGTTGACGAATACACGCTTCCAATGTGCGTTCACCGCGATGTCGCCAACACGTATGCGACCATCATGATTTTGTAAACAGAACCTGGATTCATCCGAACAGATGACGTTTTGCCATTCGTGCACCTAGGTTCGTCGTTGAGTACACCATCGAAGGCGCTCCTGTCTGTGATGCAGCGTCAAGGGTAACCGCAGCCATGGTCTCCGAGCTGATAGTCCATGCTGCTGCAAACGTCGTCGAACTGTTCGTGCAGATGGTTGTTGTGTTGCAAACGTCCCCACCTGTTGACTCAGGAATCGTGACGTGGCTGCACGATCCGTTACAGCCATGCGGATAAGATGCCTGTCATCTCGACTGCTAGTGATACGAGGCCGTTGGGATCCAGCACGGCGTTCCGTATTACCCTCCTGAACTCACCGATTCCATATTCTGCTAACAGTCATTGGATTTCGACCAATGCGAGCAGCAATGTCGCGATAGGATAAACCGCAATCGCGATAAGCTGCAATCCGACCTTTATCAAAGTCGGAAACGTGATGGTACGCATTTCTTCTCCTTACACGAGGCATCACAACAACGTTTCATCAGGCAACGCCGGTCAACTGCTGTTTGTGTATGAGAAATCGGTTGGAAACTTTCCTCATGTCAGCACGTTGTTGGTGTCGCCACCGGCGCCAACCTTGTGTGAATGTCCAGCAAAGCTAATCATTTGCATTTCACAGCATCTTCTTGCTGTCGGTTAAATTTCGCGTCTGTAGCACGTCATCTTCGTGGTGTAGCAATTGTAATGGACAGTAATGTACTAGCGTATGCGTCTCTCGTGACATCTAGTTAGCAATTCCGCAGTAAATAGTGGAGTCACGACACTTTGTACGAGACAATGTGTTTAGTATCGGAGGTCTTGGTGCCCGGTCGCGCCACCCACAAACGAACGCGGCCAGGGGTTAATCACGCTGCCGCACATCCGCTCGCCCTGATTTTTTTCGCTTTCCCCGACCCTGCCGCAGCCACTGTACGCGCCGAGAGTGAGCGGCTAATACGGCATGGAGACCGCCGTTGTTTGCACTTCTCCGTACCGAACCGCCTACCCCCACCCCCATCAGCGCAGGCCCCAATTATTGCGGCCGCTGGTCACCTCATTAGAGGCACACCCTCTCGTGAATGGGCGGAAAGCGGTTGTGGCTGGGTGGGTGGCAGGGGGTGGGGGAGGAAGAGGGTGCGGCGAAGCAGGGCTAGGGTGGTGATAATGAGCTGCCGATAAGCGGGCCCTCTCAAAAGGCTGCCAACGCATTACCCCCTCCACGGCCGCAATAACACGCGCCGACGCCGCTGCGTCCGTAGCTCCCCTGTAAAATCACCGCCGCCTTTTCTGGCAAGCTTGAATCTAGTCCAGTGGGCCCCAAACCCTGTGTGGCTATTTGCCTTAAGTGTAACCAGATAATGGTTGGTACCCAATTCCCCCAGCCCCTCCCCCCATCTTTATCAACACTGGCGTCTTACCAAACCTTATAATGAAATCTAATTTTCTTTCATCTCTTCTATTTTTTAAATGACAAACTATAAATTATTATCTAGCGTTTGTGTGTGGTTTATTAAATCTCTAACTTATCAGACAATGAAACATTTGGTACTGCTTATTTCTAAGGAGCTTTTAGTACAGAACGATGAAGAAATTCTCATTGAACCTGCACAATGTTATCTACAACTCTTTTGCAGGAAAGAAACCTACCCCTCTACATTGAGACATGTTACAAACTTGTTGTTTCTCTCCCTAGCGACACTTGATTCACCCATACCCTTCACTCCAATTTAAAGAAACCCAAGATGAAATACGTGTACCTCACTTCATCAAAGGCTCCCTGTTACAGAAATGACAGAAACTGGAAGACTTCAGTCTGCTAGTATCTTGTCCCACTAATAATAATAATAATAATAATAATAATAATAATAATAATACATTTAAAAATGTTTCATAATGTGGGGCCACAGCCATAATATATTTCTTTAAAGTCAGTACCGCCATTAGATTGTTTTTTATTTGCAGTGTTACTTTTACTTTATCATGATTTCGGCTTTAAAGTGCCATTATCTACATCTACGTGATTACTCTACTATTCACAATAAAGTGTCTGGCAGAGGGTTCAATGAACCACCTTCATTCGGTCTCTCTACCGTTTCACTCTCGAATGGCACGCGGGAGAAACGAGCACTTAAATTTTTTCCATACGAGCCCTGACTTCTTTTATTTTATAGTGATGATCATTTCTCCCTATGTAGGTGGGTGGCAACGGAATGTTTTCGCAATCGGAGGAGAAAACTGGTGATTGAAATTTCATGAGAAGATCCCGTCGCAACGAAAAACCTCTTTGTTTTAATGATTGCTACTCCAATTCGTGTATCATGTCTGTGTCACAATCTCCCCTATTTCGCGATAATACAAAACTAGCTGCCCTTCTTTATACTTTTTAGATGTCATCCGTCAGTCCCACCTGATGCGGGTCCCACACCGCACAGCAGTACTCCAGAATAGGGCGGACAAGTGTGGTGTAAGCAGTCACTTAGGTAGACCTGTTGCACCTTCTAAGTGTTCCGCCAATGAATCGCAGTCTTTGGTTTGCTCTACCCACAATATTATCTATGTGATCGTTCCAATTAGGTTATTTGTGATTGTGTTCTCCAAATATTTCGTTGAATTTACAGCCCTCAGATTTGTGTGACTTATCGCGTAATCGAAATTCAGCTGATTTCTTTTAGTACTCATGTGGATAACTTCGCACTCTTCTTTATTCTTCGCACTTTTCGAACCATACAGATATCTTATCTAAATCATTTTGCAAGTCGTTTTTATCATCTGATGACTTTACAAGACGGTAAATGACACGATCATCTGCAAATAATCTAAGACGGCTACTCAGATTGCCTCCTATGTCGTTAATATAGATCAGGAACAATAGAGGGCCTATATCACTTACCTGTGGAACGCCGGATATTACTTCTGTGTTTTAATGTTATACAGTGCATAAGATGGCACTGTCTAACATAAAAACACTTCATAATGGCACTTTAAAGCCGAAATCATGATTGTGTACATGTAACACCAGAAATAAAAAACAGTCTAATGGAGGTACTGACTTTAAAGAAATAATAATACAGTTTTGACATTACAGGAGAGTAGCGACCATTACGCTGTTAATTTGTGTTGTGCTATCAGCTTCTTCTTTTACGTATATGTGGCTGAATAATGAAGCAATTTTTCTTCCGTTTTGGGAACTACCGTCAGATCAAAGAGGGGATTATCTTGAGATTTTCGAGCGACTGTAACGTATATGTCTCAGTTTTACTGTCATAGATGAATAGCACAAGGGACATTTCAAAAATCTTACATACTGAGCATGTGTGAATATTACGGTGGCGTGGATCGTAGCACAGTATTGTCGTAGTTTGGTCGTTTCCGTGAAGGTCGGGTAAGCACTGAGGTCAGCCCAGGTAGTGGAAGGTCGTCAACTGCAACAGTCTACACCTCCCTAGGTACTGTTAACAACATTTTGAGAGGAAATTGCAGACGTGTTCTCGAGGTCTGAGTGAGGAGCAGAAAGCAAGTTGCAAAAGATTAGCAGAATAATTGCTTCAACGGTATCGCACAGAAGTAGAACACTTTCCGAAAAGATCTGTTGCATTTGATGAAATCTGGACATGAGTTTTGGAGAAAGAGCTGAGGTCTCAGTCGCCACAGTGGAAAAGTTACGACTCTCCAGGCCCGGAAATATCCTGCCGCCAACAATAAAAGGTGAAACTGATGATGATCTCTGAGTTTTGACAGGAATGGATTCATAGCTACAAATACAGGGCCCTAGAGGGAGTCTGTGAGACGCACTTACTACAAGCTCCTTCGGCCAAATTTTTTGCACCCGAAAATTCTCAAAGAAAACCAGGAATGGTTGTAGCTGGTGTCACCATTTTACAAAATGTTTCAAGACCACACATTGATCTACCACTGACAGAAACGATCGAAAAATGTGGATGGAAACACTAGCCCACAACACTTTGATTGGTTTCGGTAATTGAACTAACAACTCCGTGGAAAACATTTCGATACAACTGATGAAACTTCAAGTGAGGTGACCCTAGTAATCAGGCAGCTCAACAATGAAAGTGCCCTATTCGGAATATGGAAGTTACCAAAATATTGGGAAGCTATCATAAACAACAATAAAGAAGAGTTGTAAGGATATTTAGTGAAATAAAATCTTTTCTTCGGTTCTGTTTTACAGAGTGCACTTTATTAATGATTCTTCTCACCCAGTAAAAAGAATGAATGCACTGGGAGAATATGTGAGTAAGATGTGCCTTTTGACTAGTTTCATGTGGCCAACCACGAATTCACCTCCTGTTCCAACTTTTCCGTCTCAGAAGTGGATATATTCCAGTCTCTGTCTTCCTCTGCAGTTTTTTTATCCTCTACAGCTCCACGTAGTATTATACAAAACCCTGATGTTCCTTCTTCTTGCCAGTGTTTTCCATATAGCCCTCTCCTCGCCGATTTTATGGTGAACGTCCTCACTTTTTACCTTACCAGTCGACCTAATTATCAACATTCGTCTGTAGCACCACATCTCAAATGCTTCGATGTTATTTCACTATGTCCTTCCCACTGTCCATGTTTCACTAAAACACAATGCTGTACTCCAAACGCACATTCTCAGAAACCTGTTACTGAAGATAAGACGTAAGTTTAATACTAATAGACCTGTCTTCACCGGGAATGCCGTTCTTGCCATAGGTAGTCTGCTTTTTATGTCCTCCTTTCTACTTTTATTAGTGCCTATTTTGCTACCCAATAGAAGAATTCCTTAACTTCGCCTATTTCGTGAGCCCCAACTCTGATATTAAGTCTCCCGCTGTTTGCATTCTTTCCACTTCTCCTTACTTTCGTTTTTCTTCGATTTATTCTCAGTCCATATTCTACACTCATTAGACTATTCGTTCCTTTCAAGAGATGCCATAATTCATCTTCTCTGTCACTGAGGGTAGCAAAGTCATGAGCAAATTTTATCATCGGTATCATTTCTCATTGAATTTTAATCCCACTCCCGAATATTTCTTTTATTTCTGTCATTGCTTTTCGGATGCGTACTGCAGACTGAACAGTAGGGACGGCAGACTATATCCCGTTCATGAAACCTTTTTAATCTGAGCACATTTTTCTTGATCTTCGAGTCTTATCGATCCCTCTTAGTTCTTACACATGTTGTATAACAACCGTCTTGCCCTACAGCTTACATCCATTTTTCTCGCTATTTCGGACATATTGTACTATTTTACATCGTCCAACGCTTTTTACAATTGGACGAGCTCTATGAACAGGTCTTGATTTTGCTTCAGTGTTGCTTCCATTATCAACCGCAACATCAGAACTGCCTCTCGTTGCTTTACTTTTCCTAAAGTTATACTGATCGTCATCTAGCAGATCTCAATTTTCTTCTCCATTTTTCGGTGCATTATCCTTGTCAGCAACGTGGATGCATCAGCTGTTAAGTTGAGGTTGCGATAATTCCCGTACCCGTCGGACTTGTTGTCTTTCAAGTTCTGTAGGTGATGTATTTCCGAAAGTCTGATGCTATATTGCAAGCGTCATATACTATACACACACACTTGAATAGTTAGTTTGTTGCCACTTCCCCCAACGATTTTAGAAATCCCCTTCAGCCTTACTTGAGCTTAAGTGACCAAAGCTCTTTAAAACTCTAATACTGGATCCCTTATCTCCTACCTGTTGACAATTGTTTCTTCTTACTTCATCTGACAAACCCCCCACCCCCCTTCATAGAGGACTTCAATGTACTCCTTCCATCTACCCACTTCTTGCTCCGTTTGTAATAGTGGATTTCCCACAACACTCTTCATATCATCGCCCTTGCTCTTAATTTCACCGAAGTACCTTTTGTCTTTTCTCTATACTCAGTCATTTCCACAATCATTTCGTTTTCTCTTTCTTCACTTCTTCATGTAGTCATTTCGTCTTAGAATATTCCCTAACTGTTAAATATTGCAGAATTCAAATACTCTTTCATTCCTACTAGCAGCCCCTATATTCTCCCATAGCCCTTCGTTCTACTCCATCCCCTACAACCTCGGAATTATATAACCTGAGGTGAACGTTGGAAACTTCAACACTCCTCCAATAAAAAACCCTTATCGAACGAGAGCAAACTACTGCAATTAAAAGGTGTAGGACCATAACAGCTATAATGGACACCGTGTCACTCACGAAATCTTGTAACAGACTCGGGGTCTAACAACTAGATCCATCAAAAGTGGTCTTAAAATACGGTCCTATTACAAAAAGGAGTGCAGGTAGCACATACAAGGTCTTCGTCAGACTTTAATTACTTTAATTACCGACAAACATTAGGCTAAAATTAAATTTTATCGACTGCAGTCGATCATACATCTTTTTGAACTATGGTTTTGTCTACCTGACGCAGATTTTGTACGTGCTGACGCCACTCCTCTTTTAATGAGGACCGCATGTTAGGACCACCTTTAGTGAATCAACTTGTTTGACCCTGAGTCTATTATAAAACAGCTTTGGTGAGCGATGTCTTTCACTACAAAGTGATCTTTACCACTGACCCTTGCCCTGTATGTTTCAGTTGCAGTGATTTGTTCTCCTTCCACAGATTTTTGATTTGAGTATGAGTTTGGAGCTTCCGAGGTTCACCTTGCAGTGTATGATTCCGAATTATGCGTTCGATGCTCAACGTTTTAAGTGGTTAACCAACCGATCGGTTTACAACTGAATGTTATGAAATGAAAAATTCTGAGCAAAAACCTGTTCCTGTATCCTCCCTGTTGTACACTCTTTATTATCAGCATCTTATGAAAAGTTATTTTGTATTCAATGCGGATATCAACTTCAGTTGCACCAATAAAAATAAATTCTGCTGTTTGTTACACGTCATACGACGGCGTGCTAAAAAGTACTGTTTCCGAATTTTTTATTCTGTTGTCAAATCGGTAGAGGCAGTATCAACAAACTGGTCTCTCGTTGGGACAAATGTGTTCGTCACCAGGGGTGCATGTTGAGAAACAAATATGTAGACATTAAAAATGGGGATTTAGGGGTGGTCAAAAGGGCTGTTTTGTTTAAAAAGCGGTAAGAGTTATCACATAAAAACTTCGGAGGCATTGATTTCCTGCACGCCGTCATACTAAAATCAATGCACACTCGCTGCAGTTAACAGTACGATACATTATTTGTTTGAATTGAAATTTAGCTACAAGAATAGAACAAAACTTTTGGGATAAAGTAATAAAGCGTAATAAATTAAATCTGATGGAAGATACTACAAAACACAAATATTTCAAGAAAATAAATACAAAACAAACAAGTAATAATTTAAAAAAAGAACATGCTCCTCCTCATCGATGGAATTTATTTTCTAAAGTGATACATTTAATGTATTTTTTACAATATTTTTCATCAGTGTAAATAACATTAGGAATATTTTTCTAGAGTGCTTAATTTCTTGTATAAACCTACTTACGAAATTGTAAAATTTGCTTAACACACATATAAAAAATTATTGATATGTTTTACGGCAGGGGGAAGGGAGCTGATGGAACACAATAATTGCAGTTCCGTCAGGGCCGTAATATCACCTCAATGTGGCTCTGATGAAGAGACACCATATTAATACCCTATAGAGAAGAGTTAATAGCAACTCGTGCATCCATAAGCCCAACCTGGAAAACGGAAGTAAGAATGTGGTAGAGTTCACTGGATTAGATTAAACAGTTCAGAAACGCCTATGAGAGGATATACTACCACGAAAATATAATGAAAAGTAACTGGAAAAGAAGCAGGAAAATAAACGGTATCTTATTCTCGGTTTACAGAACATTTCGAAATGGTAGACACTACAGTTGGTAATAATTCTCGGTTTCAGCTATAATCTGTCTAACACTCACCTTCCTGGTCTTTTCACGAGACTTGAGTAACAGGGAGAAGCTATGCATTGACTGAGTAAGCTGAAGAGAAACGGAAATACAGCTGAAATGTACCACATACCTCTGGTGTATAAAAATGTCATCAAAATGTATAAAACCGATTGAAAAGTTCACACACGCCAGAATAATAAAGCTGAAAACAATTATTTTAAATAAAAATCCATTTTAATACGCCATATTTTTAAGTCGGACTGAAAAGTATGAAATAATTCCACCTAGCCCCATATAAATTCTAGCCCCATACAGGTAGTCCCGAAAACTTGTAACTGAACTTTTAATAGCTATGAAAATATTCAGGTGCGTTTCGGGATTACAGCCAGATGACGTCGACTTTTTGTCACGGTATTTCAACTGACAACCACTCAGCCATCTTAAGATGAGTGTTTCCCACTGGAGATGGCTAGTTTATTCATCCTTTATAGTTATTTCATACCCCTGTCCCATGTGGGCAGGAATGGGCTGGCAGAGGCACATTTCCCTGCTCTTCAGCCAGAGGACTACATAAAACAATACGGGAGAACGGCACGTACATAATATATGGGGATAAAAGATGGTTTACACAAGAGAAGGGGAAACAATCGGAGTTAAAATATACAAAAAAGGGTAGTTTCACGAGGCACGGTAACAAAAAATCCACATATAGCTAAAATTACGCTCGACGAAGACGTAGCACATAATCCCTGGTGGCACGAACAGAACAATTAAGAAGAGCCACATGGGACGACAACACTAAACGCACATTGCACTAACTGGTTTAGAACTGCAAGGACCTGACGAGGGAGGGGAGGTCAGAGAGGAGTGAGAGAGTAAAGATATAAGGGGTTGGCGGAGGAGGGAGGGCGGGAATGGGAGGAAGGGGGAGTCGGTAGCACACTAAGAGGCAGGGAGACAGGAATGGTGGCGAGGGAGCAGTTCAGGAGAGAACGCAAGGACAAGGAAAAAGATGTGAGATGGAAAGGAGGGGTAGGAGAGAGAAACAGCAGATGAGGAGGGAGAGGGAGCTCAAGGGAAGAGGGGAGGAGGCAAAGAAAAGTTGGAATATCGTCAGGGTGAAGCACATCTTCCAGGATGGGGAAACGATGGAAGTTTCTTTGGAAGAGGAGCTGGAGGGTGTGGAAGTGAAGTTGAGATAAATCAGTACAGGTGCAGAAGCAGGTAGAGAGACGAAAGGAGACACCAGGAGGTGAGGGAGATTGAGGTGGCGGTTGGTGTAGAGGATACAGATATGTTCAAGGAAAAGGAGGAGATGTGGGAAGGAGATGAGGTCATACAGGATCCTCATGGGCTATGGAAGATAGATACCGAAAGTGGAGTCCATGGGACAGATCAAGGATTTTTAGGTGTGAAGGATGATGGAAGGATGCAGTCCCCATGACCAGCCAGACAGGAGTTTTAGGAGGTGTACTGCAGCCTTTGTGTTCGATGCTGAGGAGATGAAGAGTTCAGGTAAGGTGACGGTCATGGGCGGGGCCAAGGTATTTGAAGGTCGGGTGAAGTTGGATAAGGGCAGTCATACATGAAGAATTAGAACGAAGGAGGGGATGTTGCATCGTGCAATGATTGCATTGGTTTCAGGAGGATTAATTTGAAGGAGCCACAGGATGCACCAAGCAGTAAATTGGTTTAGGTGGGTTTGAAGGGAGCGCTGTGACTGTTGAAGGCTAGGATACAGGTGAAGGAAGACGGTGTTATCAGGATGTTGAAGGAGAGGGCCGGGTGGTAGTGATTTGGGCTCACTAGAGGTGTACAGGAGATAAAGGAGGGGAAAAGGACAGAGCGCTGGGGCACATCTGCAGTACAGAAGGAGGTACCGGAATGGGTATTATGAATGATAACAGGAAGGACTGTGGGAGAGGAAGGAGGCAATGAGGTGGATGAAGCTGGTGGCGTAGGTCTGAAACTTGGAGCCCAGAAATCCATACACAGTCGTAGGTGTTCTGGAGGTCAAGGGAAGCAAAAATAGCAGAGCAATGCTAGTTAGAGGGAGAGGAGATGGGTAAGATCAAGGAGCTGGTCGTCGGCGGAAAAGAAACTCGGAAACCAGGCCGGATGAGAGGGAGGATGGGGTGTTGTGTTAGGTGGTGATGGATACAGCAGGAGAGGATGGACTCGAAGACCTTACCGAATATGGAGATGAGGCATATAGGGCGATAGAAGGAGGTGTCTGAAGGGGGTTTGTTAGGTTTAAGGAACAACAGGATGTGGGAAGTTGTCCACAGGTCAGGATAAAAGCAAGTGGAGAGGGCAGTGTTGTACAACATGGCGAGGACGGCAGGGAAAAGGAGAGAGGGCATCGTTGAGGTGGTGGTAGGTGATGTAATCGTGACGAGGGGTGGTGCTGCGGTTGGAGTGGTGGATGAGTATAATGTGCTGTGATAGGAGTATCCAAGTCTGAAAGCGGAGACTGCTAGTTCACATCGCTATCTTTATACATGAAACAGGCGGTGACACACATACACGGAGGCAGTAGCTACATGAGTGTCCTCTCTCTATTTTCGCGCCATCTTCGAGTATTTCTCGATCTGTGGCGCGCAGGAAATACTTATTACACGCTCGCTCTCTGTCGGAATGCGTGATCATAAGGCTTAAATTCAGAACGCAAATTAATAAAATTAACTGTAGCTATACGTGTCATTGTTCATACAATGTTTTCATTCCGAAGATACTAAAGATATCATCGGGTCCTACCACGCATCAAGTTGAAAGTCACTGTCAAGATTAAGACGATCTTCCGCCAATCGCATTTCCACCGATTACTTAATAACAGAATCCTATTGGGCAAGGTTTCCAGGACAGGATAATCCTTGGCATATTATGTGGAGACAAAATGCTCGTTTATGGCTGACTTCCTGGGCTGCGAAAATTGATTGTGCCGTTCATGTTCAACGCACATCTAACGCACTGCGATTGTCGTCTGACCAGTGTAGGCCTTGACACACTGACAAGGTATTCTGTAGATTCCAGCCCTCTGCCATTCCAGATTGTCTTTTGCCGAACCGAGAAGCGAACAAATCTTTGTAGGTGGAGGGAGGAAGATTACTTTGACATGATCTTTCCTTCAGATACTGTCTAACTTCAACGACATGTGAGAAACTCTCTAGACTTGAACCGCTCCTTCTCCTACTGATATTGTGGGTGGTCCCGGTATATGACTTGTGACACGTCTAGCGACAGTTATCTTATTAATTTGACAGCTGGTTTCTAACTCCGCGAGCAGCATTCCGATAGTGAGCACGAATGAAGCAGCACCGGTACGCATGCGCCTCCATGCCACAGATGGAACAGCATTCGAAATGGACGCGAAACTCGACAGGGGTCGCTGGTAGCGGCTGCCTTTACGCCTGCGCATGTGAGAATCTTTTGTACGAAATTAGAGAAGTGAACTATCAACCTGCAATGCAAAACACTCACCTCAAGATGGCTGAAAAATTGTCGGCCGAAATATCGTGGCAGAAACGCGACGTCACCCAGCTGCAGTCCTGAAGCCTCATGAAATACACTTTACGCCGGAAAGCTTCAAAAATCACACAGCTATTGTATGATTTTAAACGAGAAAGGTGGGGCGCTTGTAAGGATGTGAATTATTCATGCATCAGTTATATACTGCCTGCGCCACACATTTATAGTTTTAAACATTACAAGTTTTTCCAGTTTTTCCACAACTATTAAATATTTCAAGGAATATCTCTATGGGATTAGCGAATCTGTACAGGGCTAGGAAAAATTGTCTTACTGTACTTGCAAAACGTGGAATGTTACAAACAGACTTACCTACATAGATGTATTTTTATTTTTTATTTTGTGGTACTTGTCTGCAGTCCTGTTACACACTCAAATTGCCACTGAAGAGCACCGTAGCATACAAGAACCTAAACACAATGGTGCAACCGATCTTCACGTTAGCTGCAGGCTGCAAAACAGTTAATTACATGGCCTTATTTTCTCTTCGAGAATGTAATTAGGAGCGCCGCTATCCATCGCAAACGCTTGTTGTTCTTCCAATTAGGTTACGCGATGTTTGGCTGGATTGCTGTAACTGCATGTAAAGTGGGAGGGCAAGAGGAGCACTGGGTAGGTAGCGCTGACAGTTTTGTCTTCCAGTTTCTTTTTTTTCTCTTTTTTTTTTAGTTTTCTTCTTTCTCGAATTTCATCAACGAACACCTGGATGCGACCACAATTAGGAACGCCTGACGTCACTCGAGTGAGCCAGGTGCCGGAATGAACGCGGAGTGGTGGCATAGAAGGCGCGCACGCCTTGACTGTTGAGAGAGCAAGACCAGTGACAAATGGAAGCGGTCTTACTCCGAAGCAGAGAGCTGGGTATAGAACTTGCTCTCACGTCACGCGGGCAACTCCACTGAGTGACGACACTGAAAATCACTCCAAAACATTCACTTGAGCAATGGATTTGCTTATAAATATCTTTACTGCTACCAGTCACGATTTTCTTTTACTCATATCCCACATGACGAGTTTCGGGAGATGATTCCCATTTTCAAGCGTGTTGGCTCTTTGTACTGTGAGCACTGTCCTGAAACTTAGTCAGGAAAGTTCAATAACGATAGAAACTTAAGTAATCAATTAAAATGTGTGCCAATGCTGAGACCTGAACCCAGGTCTCCTGTTTACTCTGCTGATGTGCCAACCACTCCAGCACCATTGCGCTGTCACTCGCACCAGTGTACAGACTCCTCTACTTCAGTGCCCTCCCTAACACTAACCTCGACTAACGCAGTGGAAATTTTGGAAACTTGTGGTACGTTGCTGTGGGACGAAACTGCTGAGGTCATCGGCCCCTAGGCTTACACACAATCTAACTTAAACTAACTTACGCTAAGGACAATACACACACAACAATGCGAACGGTGGTAAGTCGTTTTAGATCGCGCGGCTACCCTACACGGCTCACCCAATGGACTAGGGAAGTCCCTGCAGCTGTGTAAGCCACAATGCCACTGTAGTTGGCACATCTACACTACTGGCCATTAAAATTGCTATACCAAGAAGAAATGCAGATCACAAGTGGGTATTCATTGGACAAATATATTATACTACGACATTTTCTCGCAATTTGGGTGAATAGATCCAAAGAAATCAGTACCCAGAACATCACCCTCTGGCCGTAATAACGGCCTTGATACACCTGGGTATTGAGTCAAACAGAGCTTGGATGGCGTATACATGTACAGCTGTCCATGGAGCTTCAACACGATACCACAGTTCATCAAGAGTAGTGACTGGCGTATTGTGACGAACCAGTTGCTCAGCCACCATTGACCAGACGTTTTCAATTGGTGAGAGATCTGGAGAATGTGCTGGCCAGCAGTCGAACATTTTCTGTATCCAGAACGTCCCGTACAGGACCTCCAACTTGCGGTCGTGCATTATCCTGCTCAAATGTAGGGTTTCGCAGGGATGGAATGAAGGGTAGAACGACTGGTTGTAGCACATCTGAAATGTAACGTCCACTGTTCAAAGTGCCGTCAATGCGAACAAGAGGCGACCGAGACGTGTAACCAATGGCACGCCATACCATTACGCCGGGTGATACGCCAGTATGGCGATGACGAATACACGCTTCCAATGTGCGTTCACCGCGATGTCGGCAAACATAAATGCGACCATCATGATGCTGTAAACAAAACCTGGATTCATCCGGAAAAATGACGTTTTGCCATTCGTGCAGCCAGGTTCGTCATCGGGTACACCATCGCAGGCGATCCTGTCTATGATGCAGCGTCAAGGGTAAGCGTAGCCATGGTCTCTGAGCTGATAGTCCATGCTGTTGCAAACGTCGTCGAACTATTTGTGCAGATGGTTGTTGTCTTGCAAACGCCCCCATCTGTTGACTCAGGGATGGAGACGTTACAGCCATGTGGATAAGATGCCTGTCATCTCGACTGCTAGTGATACGAGGCCATTGGGATCTAGCACGGCGTTCCGTATTACCCCCCTGAACCAACAGATTCCATATTCTGCCAACAGTCATTGGATCTCGACCAACCCGAGCAGCAATGTCGCGGTACGATAAACCGCAATAGCGATAGGCTACAATCCGTCCTTTATCAGAGTCGGAAACGTGATGGTACGCATTTCTCCTCCTTACACGAGGCATCACAACAACGTTTCACCCGGCAACGCCGGTCAACTGCTGTTTGTGTATGAGAAATCGGTTGGAAACTTTGCTCATGTCAGCACGTTGTAGGTGTCGCCACCGGCGCCAACCTTGTGTGAATTCTCTGGAAAGCTAATCATTTGCATATCACAGCATGTTCATCCTGTCTGTTAAATTTCGCGTCTGTAGCACGTCATCTTCGTGGTGTATCAATTTTAGTGGCCAGTAGTGTATATCGTTTTGATAGTTCAATAATTGTCGCTATATATCGCGGTAATTTCAGTGTAACTATTGTGTCGCTATAAAAGCGTGATTTCTCTTCGTATCGTGGCCTATTTCTTTCTTGTTATGCATTGTCCAGCTTTCATCGAGTTATGTTACTTGCCAGTGAGAGATGATGCGAATGCAATCTTCGTTTTTAAGGTTTTGTGCACCAGTGCACTTCTCACGCCTGGGTTCGAACCGGCCCATTCCAAACCGAGTGCCGACGCGCGTGCGCGCGGTCTCAATAGAGTTGAGTGGATAGGTTGAGAGGACAGAAGGGCGGAGGGCGGTTTGCCCGTCATTCAGCGTCGTGCGTGGGTGTCACGAGCGAGCGCAGAGTGTGTCGGCTGCCGATAGCTGCTGGGATGAGGTGGGGGCGTGGTGCGGTGCGGTGTGGTCTCTCCAATCAGCGGCAGCCGCGGGCCGCCAGGCTCCGATGTTTGCGACGGTCGCGTCGATGACTGCATCAGCAGGGCGCTCAGCCGCCGCTCGCGGTCGATTTCCAATTCCGGGCCGGACGGAGCGGCTCGCGCTGGCGCTAGCCGGCTAGCTGGCTGGCTGGCTGGCTGGCCGTGAGCCGGCAGCCGCGCTGCGCACTCTGTGTGTAAAACCTCGCCCGCGGGGGGTCCGCAGCACCACTCTCCAGGCTGATGGCGCTCATCCGCTTACGCTGCAACCCTCCCCGATATAATCCGAACGAACGGAGCACTTTAAAGGGCGTACTTCAGGTGAGCAGGTCAAAATGAAGTGATTCGTATCGCGAAATCCGGGCCGTACGTCGTTTAAACTCATTGGGAAAATAGCAAGAACCTACGAGGGGTAGAAAGTTTTAAAGAGCGTATTTCACTGGAAAAGATTAACATAAAGTAATTCATGCGACACACTTGTACCGTGGGTACTGCCTTGCTCTGATTTCAGAAATCCCGCTACCTACCGCCCGTGGCGCTGTCTATCAAAGTGGCGCTCTCTGGCGGCTGTTTTCGTAACCTGAGGTTTATAGCGGCCAGGTAGAGGGTCACCACTCGCGTGGCCTGCTGGCCTGCCAACCCAAAATTGTTAAAAAATGGCGAAATTCCTCCAGCCGTATTAAGGTGTTGGTTTTATTGGCAACTAGTTTCGATGTTGTTACATCATCATCTTCAGGCCCATACTTGTTGACAGTAACCGTATGTTTCCAACACTAGTAGTCAGTGGTGAGATAGGCGTGTTCGTTGCGGAAGGCAGGTGCTAACTACCTGGCTTCCGCATGGAACACGCCTATCTCACCATCGACTACCAGTGTTGGAAACATACCGTTCTGGAACAGCGCGACCGCTACGGTCGCAGGTTCGAATCCTGCCTCGGGCATTGATGTGTGTGATGTCCTTAGGTTAGTTAGGTTTAAGTAGTTCTAATTTCTAGGGGACTGATGACCTCAGAAGTAAGTCCCATAGTGCTCAGAGCCATTTGAACCATTTTGCTCCTTCGGCACGTGCCTCCTTTCAGGGGTGCGTTAGCCATTGACTTTATTTCTTTGGATAGCGGTGCGCAGCCGGAGGAATATTTGTCCTTAAATTTTTCGCACTACTGTATCTCATCGCCAGTAGAGGGAGGGCTGGCATAGCTAATCATTTCTGCTGAAAATACTAATGTGTATTATGTATGAATATGGACGTCCTGTATGTACTCCTTCAAGGTGTTACTTTTCTTTTCTGAGCATGAGTGCGTTTTTCGAGTCATGCGCTTTCTTTCCACTCAAGCACTATTTTTTCCCACTCATCCTTTGATTTTTTTTCCATTCCTGCCCTGTTCTTCCACCCAAATAAAATTTTTCCACTCCACACCACGTTTGCTCTCATGCACTGTTTTCCCACTAGTGCTCTTTTCTTTCTACTGCTGACCACTCCACTGCTGACTCTCTCCTCACCCTAGTCAGTTTTTTCCACGCCTTTCCACCTAAATAACTTTTCCTCATACACCCCTTTTGTTTACTAAAGATTTATCCCAGACACTGAAAAACTTACACTGTTAGTCGATTTAGTTTCAGTTCTGTTGAACTATAAGAATGTAATAATATATATGTCTCTCAAATATGCTTCTTGATATAAACGTTTAAGAAGTTGGTTATTAGGGAGTTTCTTCGACTGTGTGTCTATTTTGAAATTTGTGTTCATTCGGTGATGCAGGGGCCAGAACTGTGGTCGTCTAATGTTGTTGCCAGATACTGGCAATGTTTTCAATTAAACGAAGAAAATTGTACTTTCCTGTGCTTGCGTTTCGCTTACATGGCGTTGCAGACATTTTATGTGTAGAAGATACACACTCTTTCACATTTACTGACAAGAATTTGCCTTATTGGTTTCAAAAATGGATTTGTAAATCTGGTATAAAATTTGGTATAATAACAGGGAATTATCAGTGGGCTTTGTGATTGTTATTTGCAGCCATTTTTCCTCAGCTGCTAGTTCAAATATGTTTGTTGCTTGGAAAAGATGAAATATTATTTGTCTCTTCCAGTGGTACCCTCATTTTGTTTTTCAGCCAATTTTTCACCTGCACTTATTGCACATAACCAGCTGTCTGTCAAGTAGGAGACAAATTGTATAGGGCTTGTAGAGTTTCCTATCACTATTTATAATTTTGTACGGTGCTGTAGCATTTACTTTCATGCTACCTGATTTGATTTTATTTATTTTATTTATTTGTGCATTTATTTTACCTGGCAAGATTGGGGCCTTCAGGCCCTCTCTTACACCTAATCAGGCATACTCAGATTCAACAAATTTCAGTTTCTGCAGAACATTAAGGACATATAACATGATATACAGTATTAATGTTAAAGAAAAAAAATAGAGATTATAAATGTAGTACAATGATAATTATAACAATCAAAAAATAATTATAACAATCAAGATTAATAATAATAATAATAATAATAATAATAATAATAATAATAATAATAATAATGACTATGTAAATGAAAGTAAACATATTTTTCTTTTATGAATGTCAGTCCTATTGCTAGTTGGGAATTTTCTCGTTATATTCTTGCAGCTTGTGAGTTATTCTCATCAAGCTGAGACATAAGACGATAGAATGGGGTGAAAAAGATGTAGAAGAGGTATAGGTTAGAGGAAGAGAAATAGAATGGTAAAATTCGAAGCTATGATGGAGAGGAGAAAGAAAGAGATGAGAGGGGCACAACAATGGTGGCTATACCGTCCCTAATACGTAAGTCTTGAGTTCCCTCTTGAATGTTGAGTGATTCTGGATAAGACGCAGATCACAGGGGAGCGCGTTCAATAGTCGTATGGCTGAGATGGAGAATGACACGGAAAAGATTTTGTGTTATGTAAAAGTACAGCCAAGATGCTAGACGTATCCGATCTGGTATTGCGGTTGTGGAATGATGATAGGTGTTTAATGTGAGAAGATAAGTATTGGGGGCACCAGTGGCTAAGAAATCGATGATTTTATCATGTGACCATTGGTTTTTGCGTAGCTATTACTGGATAAACACAATAATGTTTTACTAAATAAACGCAATAAAATTTCCAATAGATTTTATCCCATAATTACACGTTACGCTGGATCTAAATTATTTCGCTGCTCAGTGAACGTTATCTTATTAGAGGAATGACTGCGTGATTGTAGGAGTTGCATGCTGTGGTACTGGAGTGTGGTCCTCAGGTGTGAAGGTGGCGTGGGTGGCGTGGTAGTGGCGTGGGTGCTGGAGAAAAGAGTCCTGGCCACTAAATTCCCGAACAAATTATTTGGCCTATGTGCGTTCGGCTTCTTCAGTGTTATCAGATGATGAAAGCTGGTCAGTTACAACACACGTGAGAAGTCGCCACCTTGCTTATTCACTTTACAACGACGCCAATTAAACTTTGCTGTGGGCCAATGGTTTTAATAATTTATGACAACAAACAATCCTGTTGACGAACATCCGCAACTGAACATTATACTGGAGGTTGAAAATACCGCTTCAGCTATAAATTTCTTTTATCATCGCGACCGGTTAAGGGCTCTCATAAGCCCATTAAAATGTTTCAAATGGCTCTAAGCACTACAGGACTTAACATCTGAGGTCATCAGCCCCCTAGACTTTGAACTACTTAAACCTTACTAACATAAGGAGAACACAGACATCCATGCCCGAGGCAGGATTCGAACCTGCGACCGTAGCAGCAGCGCGATTCCAGACTGAAGCGCCTAGAACCGCTCGGCCACATCGGCCGGCCATAAGCCCATCCTCGTGTATCTCAGCTGTGCTGTGGCCCCCGAGCGCCGCGGTGGATGTGATATTGAAATAAATTTAAAACTGAAGCGGGATTTCCAACCTCTAATTTACGACAAGTTTAAATACACTATCTGGCAAGAAACGTGAAGTATTAAGAAATAGTGAGATGTTAATGTATCTTTGAACGCGTAGACACCACTGGTGGCTATTTAAAGGATTACAATTGCAGTTCTCTGTGACAGACAGGCCACTATGATGCTTTAGTTTGCTTTTCGTGCTTAGTGTCGTTACCAGGCATGTTAGGTCATGTAACAGCGTAACCACCGTCAGAAGTTCAGTGATCACTGTAAAGGAGACGAAGATATTGCCTACAATGTTGATACCGCATTACCAACAGCATCCAGAGTTTGAAAGGGACTTAGCTATGAGTTTCAATTTTGCCTGGTGGTCTCATCGTTCGTTATCCGTTGTGGGACACTCATAAGTGAGAATGGCCCAATGTTGGAAATTCGTGGGAACGGTAGGACAGAAATACCCGACCTTAAAGTTACAACGACAAAGTCTGGCCACCGCAAGGGAGGACCGCCGGACCGTGCAACAAACGCAGTCTGCACGTCCGTACCCGCCAGCCGACAACAAGTAGTGTGGAATCGCTGGAACGTTCTGTGCCATCCAGCGCAATTGAAGACTAGCAGCAGGCGGGCTAGGGAATCACGATCCCACGAGTAGGCTGCCGTTAACAACACAACGCAGTGGGTGTGTCGTCACCTGGAATCAAGGACTGCTGATGAATGGCTTCTCATTGCATTCGGGCATGAATCGCGGTTTTGCACTACGGGAATGACCATCGTTGACGAGTATGGGAGAGGGCGCACTATTCCAGTGTTTTAGATTGGCACAGCGGTGTTGATTCTGGCATCACTGTTTGGGGAAACATCTGGATTGACTACAGGTCATGGCTAACGGTAATTAAAGGAAGGAACGAAGGAAGATTGGGTTTAACGTACGTCGACATCGAGGTCATTACAGATGCAACACAAGCTAGAATTGTATCAATGCCGGGGAAGAAAATCGGCCGTGCCCTTTCGAAGGAACTATTCCAGCATTTGCTCTGAGCGATTGAGTGAGAATCGTGGGAAATCTAAATTTGGATGGTCGGACAGGGGATTGAGCTGTCGTTCTCCCGAACGCGAGTCCAGCTCGCCACTGACCTAATGTCACAGATGACCACGCAGTGGGCTGCAAGTCCTAAAACAATAATCATCAACATAACGTATTGTTATACGCAAATGAGAGCGAGAGGACTTCACTCGGTTCGGTGTAATTCAGGTACTTCTGGCAGTATAGCGGTACGCTCCCGGATATCATGCATCCCTATGCATGTGAAAGTATCGTGGCGCCATTTTTCAAAAGGACATTGCTCCTCCACATACGGCACGTCTATGAATTGTCTTCGTGATTCTGAGGTACTGCCATCGGCAGGAGGTTCCCCAGATCTTACCCCGATAGAAGATGATGTGCTCAGACGTCAATTCCGGCACGGAGCCGGGATATCAAGAACCAGTTACAACACTTGTTGACCAACTGCCGCATTTAGTTATCAACTTGCCTGATGGGAGTATAGAGCTTTGAAACGGAATGAGGGCATGCATGTAGGTCAGAGGGGTTGCAACGTCATTCTCATGCTTCTAAATTTGACTCGCCTTTGTAATCTCTAAAATAACGTCACACAATCTCCAAACTGTGGGAGTTACGTTTCATTTATTCCTTCCTCTTGTGAGTGCTTCAATCCTTTTGTCGGGCAGCGCATACACAGCATTCGATTACAAACGTGGAGGTTAGAGTAGGCGATCTGATGCTTACACTGATGAGCCGAAACAATATGACCACCTGCTTAATAGCTTATTTCTCCGTCTCTGGAAGGAAATACGTCAATGATTCTGCATGTCAGGGATCTGACAGTTTGTTGGTAGGTCTGTGCAGGTTTTCGGCGTTATATGTTTACGCACAGGTTGTGTAATTCGCGTAAATAACGGTCTGCTGATTTGCGTACGTGGTGATTGTGGCAGATAGCGATTCAGTTGGCTGCCATAGCATTTACATCAGGTGAATCTGATCGCAGAGAAATCAGCGTTACTTCGCTATAATGCTCCTCAAAGCACTGCAGCACGGCTCTGGTTCCGACGGTTATACTACTGGAAGTTGACGTCACCGTCGTGGAAGACATCAAGCATGAAGAGGTGCAGGTAATTCGCAACTGTCAACGTGTGTTTCAATGTTACCACTGGTCCCATGCAAGCGCAGGAAAATGTCTCCCCTAGCATAATACCGCTCCAACGAGCCTGTGTCTGTGTCGAGCAGCGTATTTCGAAGCGCTGCTCACCTCCATGACGGCCCTTGTAAAAAAGACCAGCGCTCCAGTACACCCAAAATATTGTTCATCTGAAGAGCCAACACGTTTTCTTCGATTAACGGTCGCATCATGATGGTCCCATGCGAACTGCATCCGTAACTGACCATGTTATTCGGTCAACACGTGAACACTTCGGAGTGGTCTTCTGCAGAGCTCCGTGGTCATCAATGTACGATGAACGGTGTTCTCCAAAACACATGTACCTGCACCAGTATTGTGCTCTTTCGGCAGCGATACCACAGACCACCATCTATCCTAGTTCAAAGAGCTGACAAGCCTCCGAACAGCACGTTCTGTGAATAGTCTGTAGTGATTAGTGGTAGTTTCACTGTCTTACATGTTTATGTAGATGCTCACGACTGTAGCGCGTGAACAATCCAGCAGTTTCACCGCACTGGAAGTACTTGTTCATGGGCACTGCGAAATAATAATCGTCCCTTCGTCAAAGTGTGTTGTCTCAAAGAATTTGTCTATTTGCAGTCCATATCTTCGCTAGGGATATCTGACGTGCGTGTCTGCTCCGCTTACATACTCAAGTTACCACAACACGCTTCCGCAACGCCACCTGGCGGCATCCAACGTCGCAGTGGGCAGCGGTCATTATGTTTTGGCTTATCAGTGTACATCTCAAATAGTACAATGAAATAACGACTGTCAATAAGTGCCACAGAGAGGAATTGTTGGTTCTTGTGCTGGCACGTAGCTCACCTGTGGGCCTCGGCCAGTATTGATGTGTTGCACGCTGCTCGAATCCAATCCCGCGATGGGACAGCACTTCGCCATTAGTGGAGTCCGTGTCGCGTCTCTCATCGCAGATCGAAAGGGCGTATCTCTCCTTCAGCCATACCCGTGAGCCTTCCTGTAGTTCACAGAAACACACGTGTTCCTGTTCGAGAAATTTCTTAATTTCTCGCCCATTAGCCTCTTGATGCAGCTTCTACAACTAATGTATTAGTTTTGAATAAAATGCTATCATCAGTTATAACTTCATTTTCATTTTAAAAACCACGACCAGCTTCGGCCCCGACAGCCTTCATCCAATGGTATCTGCAAGGTATCGAACAACAAAATACAACAGAATCAGTCAAATGGGGTAGAATGTTATACTAGACGCAATCAACAACAAATGTAGTTGAAAGTCGCGAGCTCTATCTTCTTATCTCGTGTTTTCTACTGAAAATCTCGTGCTTGTACTCTTGTTAATATTATTATTACAGAGATCGCCGAAACTTTATTCCTTTTTTATTGGTCTTGTGCGCAACAAATAACTTACTTGGTCTTTCTGCTGCCACTGCTTGATCTGCTGCATTCCATTATTTAACAAAAACATAAAAAAACCTATTATTCATGCTGAGTGTAATGCATGTTCTGTATGGCGGCTCCTGCTGTTGCTGCGGCTGCTGCTGCTTACTACTACTACATATAATTCTAGAGAAAGGGTTTGGTCAAATCTAAACTCGATAAATGATAACCCAAACAAAAAACTATATTCTGAAAGCGATTCTTTCTCATTCAATTAACAAAACGCTAGAAGCTATTTGAACAATCGCATCGTTTGTAAATCTGCCTCCAGTGGCATTAAAGCAATATTACAAATTAATCAAACTCTTGAGACAGACTGAAATACTTCTCAATTGAATACATAGTGAAACGATTCCCTGACAATTACAAAAGAAATCAATGACAAAAAATCAATACTTAATCTAACAATGGTTCTCCCTTAAGAATTCAACTCCTATCATTACCAAAATTACCGTCTGCTGCTACGCACATACACAAACCCTTTTCTTTAAATTAATAAGCGCTCTGCAAATTATAAAAAATATCAGCAAAATACCAAATGCTGTGTCGCTGCTGGCGGACACGGCAGTACGGCAGCTCGGCGACGACCCCTCGCCCAACACACGTGCGCACCACAGCAGGCGGGCCCCTACACTGGCTTCAAAACTGCCACTAGTTAATCCGTGCGCTGCGAAGCGCGACAACAATATCTTAGATTCCAGAGCTTGTGTATGCCCGCTGTAGCCAACCTTTAAATCCTAAGAGAGTATTGCCAACTCTCATAGTACATAAATGTTGAAAACGACTCCTCCTTACACTTAAAGAAAGCAACAAAATTGAAAGTTGTCTTAAGAGGGGACGTTGATGAAATTGACCAAAAATGTCAATTTTCGATTTTTTATTTGCTAGTACAAGTCATGGACAATAAGTTTCCAAAGTTTCAATGTTGAAATCGCATCCTAAGTGCCTGAAAATTAATTAAAATTAGACGGTGCCTCCCTGCCACGCCCACATTTTGAAGAATCACTTCAACACCAGCTGAGTGAACGACGATTCTGTGTATTACTTTCAACCAAACGTGTCCGTGATACATACTCTTTGGTTTTATAGATTGTCCGATCCTGCACTTCTCCAAAAGTGAGTTCCTGGCATAACCTAAACTTGAAATGAGTCTCTAAATTCACTCGTATGGAAACGATGCCCTAAAGACACATTTGCGTCTGCTACAGTTGTCAGAATTGCAACTTATGATGCAGTTATTGTATTTAATGATGGGAACGTCGGGAGGATGGAGGTATTAGAAAGAATCGGCTTCAAGATAGGAAAATAGATTTACAGCGCGTCTCTGCAACTGAAGAGTTAATTGAAGACCTGGTAGAGGAAGGAAGATAGACAGCAAAAAACCAGAAGAGAAGCCTTGAAGGGAAAGACGACCCAGAGTACAAATGTGGTGCCTTCTGAAGAAGTGACATAAGGAAAAAAATTAGGTGGAACTTTAAAATGCGTTTCCTGAAAAGTTTGTTTCTTGAAGTTTATGTTCCTTTTCCCCAGACTCTATGAATGCTAGAATTACGAATTTTTGTACACATATTTCTCTAAACCTAATAAATGTTATCTCAAGAGCCAATTTTGAAGTTCTGATTGCAAGCTGAGATAGAGGGAAAAGTGCTTTGAATTTTGCATGAATTTAAAATTGTGGAATTATAACTAAAAAATTAAGATAATTCTCCTATTTGACTTATTCTAGAAACCTCATGAGAGAAGCTTACAACATGTAAAGAGATGAGACAGAGAAAGTTTTGTAAAAACCTCTTGAAGGAACATTCATTATTTTTTGAAAATCAAACTTAAAATTTCTTTCAAAACAAAGTTGAATATATATAATCAAAGGATTTTATATGTAAATGTGTTACTTTCATGTTAAGGATGGTAGAAAACTTCATTACCGTGTCTCCAAAACTGTGGATTTGGTGCATTTTTGAAATAGTGTGTGTTTTTTCATCAACGTCCCCTCTTAATGTGAACTCGCTTAATATTGAAACAGATGTTCCGTAACGTAAGTAATGTTAAAACAGGTTCTCAATAAACATAATAAAAACACCTTAATATCATAATTAATGTATGAAATCGTTTGTAATCTAGGAAATCGACTTCTATCACATGAGCTTACATGTCAGGTGTTCTGCGAGAACGGATAACTACTGCTGAGACGTGTCATGTCGTGGCACTTAAATGTGCGAGAGGGAAGCTCCAGGGATGGTCTGTAGGGGCACATAGGTAAGTGGTCAGGTAGTTGATAAAATCCTTTAAAGGTAATATAAAGTGCAGGACAAACAGGTGTTCAAAAGCCTGACATGGATAGGTAATAAAAAGACATGCAACAATTATTACTACAATAGGAAAGACAACAGGTGGAATTTAGAGACCCGACGAGAAACAAAAGTCGATGTAGGAAACTAACGATGGCAAACTAATAGAAGCAGCAAAAGTTACCGCTGCATACAAATACGGTATTAATACAATATGGAGGCGTGAGGAAACGAACCGTAGTTTGTTGTTTACTGTAAATGCACCCACAAAACTATATAATCAGCAGAAACAGCGCAGAGCAGAAATTAGACTTTAGCGGAAAAAAAACCGACGCACCATGGAGAAATTATCCGAATGTGACACCGGTAATGTGACGTACAAATACAGACAAACAAATGATTACAATTTCAGAAAGTCTAGATGATGTACAGAAGAGAACTAACCTCACGAATTGACCAAGTCAGTTACGCGTTGCCGGCAGCGGTGGCCGAGCGGTTCGAGGCGCTTCAGTCCGGAACTGCGCTACTGATACGGTCCCTGGTTTGAATCCTGCCTCGGGCATGGATGTGTGTGATGTCCTTAGGTTAGTAGGTTTAAGTAGTTCTAGGGGACTGATGATCTCAGATGTTAAGTCCCGTAGTGCTCAGAGCCATTTGAACCATTTTTAGTTACGCGTTGGTCCACTCCTGGTCCTTTATGCAAGCAAATTATTCCGCTAGGGTTTGATAAAGTTGTAGGATATCCTCGTGCCAAATTCTACCCAAATGGTGCGTTATATCGTGAGAACCCCGAGACGGTTGGAAGGCCCTGCCCGTAATGCTTCGTACATTCTTATCAACTGGGGAGAGATCCGGCGACTTTGCTGCACAAGATAAGATTTGGCCAGCAGAAACTCTCGTCATATGCGGGCGGGTATCATCATGCTGAAATATAAGCCCAGAATAACTTGCCACAGAAGGAAACTAAACGGGGCACAAAATGTAGTCGATGTACTGCCGTGTTGCAAGGGTGCCACGGATGACAACAAAAAGGAATGCTGGTATGAAAAGAGATGGCACTCCAGATAATCACTCCACCACGAGGCGCATCTACACACGCCTTAGCTGGTCATCGGGGCCAGTAAACTCATTGACTGGAGTACTGATGACCAGCAAGGACGTGTCTTGTTACGCCCAGAGGACGAAGAAGGAATAACCTCACCGTCACCCATCATATACCGGGTGATCTAAAAGTTAGTATAAATTTATTCAGTTTTCAAATTTATACTGGCTTTTTGATCACCCGGTACAACCTACGCCCCGTTTTATTGACCTTCATGGCAAGCCATACCGGGCTTACATTTCAGCAAGTAATTTCTCCTGAATGCTTGTTTACTGGCTTGTCTAACCCTATCATGGCCACCATGGTCTTCGGAGGTCTCTACATAAAAAACTACTCACATTTTGACTTAAACATTTGTTTTGATTCTTGGTAGTTGGCGCTGTAAGTCAAGAAAATCAATGTTCTCATTTTTGTCTGAAAGATTATTACTGATAAATAAAAAATACATATTTTGTAAATTTTGATTCGCTAAAACTAAAACTGTCCCTCTCTCCCCATATGGCGGCGTTTGAGAGAAGGTAATTAGAGTTTTACGAATGTGGACCGAATCTGCGGAAAAAATAAATATATGGTTCAGTCTCCTAGATTGGCGATCTTTTACAGAAGCTCGAAATTTAGTCTGACCCTCAATGCGAAATACTTATTGTAGTTCCCAAAACGAAACATTGTCTCGAAACTTGGCAGATATCCCAAAGAGGTACTGGTCGTATGTGAAGTATGCTAGCTACAAGACACAATCAATGCCTTGTCTGCGCGATAGCAATGGATATACTATCGACGAAAGTGCTTCCAAGCCAGAGTTACGAAACACAGCCTTCTGAAATTCCTTCACCAAAGAAGACGAAGTAAATACTACAGAATTCGTATCAAGAACAGGTCAACAGGAGTAACGTAGAAATAGATATCCTCGGAGTAGTGAAGCAGCTTAAATCACTTAATAAAAGCAAGTCTTCCGGTTCAGACTGTATGCCACTTAGGTTCCTTTCAGAGTATGCTCATGCATTAGCTTCATACTTAACAATCATATACGGCCGTTCGCTCGACAAAAGATCGGTACCGAAAGATTGGAAAGGTAGAGGGAGTAATCCACTAAATTACAGGTCCATATCATTGTCGTCGACAAGCATTATGTTTTACCTCCAAGAGAACAGGCCGCTTGTGAAACACAGCTATCTCTTTACTCAAACGAAGTGTTCAGTGATATCAACAGGGGACTTTAAAATGATTCCTTATTTCTAGATTTCCTGAAGGCTTTTGACGCTCTATCTCACAAGCGGCCTGCAAAAAAATTGCGTATTTATGGAATATCATCTCAAATATGCGACGGGATTCGTTATTTTGTGTCAGAGATCATAGTTCATAGTAACTGACAGAAAGCCATCTAGTAAAACATATCTGGCGTTTTCTCAGGTAGATTACAAGCCCCCTGCTGTTCCTTATCTATACAAGCGATTTAGTAGACAATCTAAACAGCTCTTTTACGTTGTTTGTAGATGATGCTGTCGTTTATCGACTAGTAAAGTCACGAGAAGATCTAAACAAGTTGCAAAACGATTTAGAAAAGACATCTGTATGGTGCAAAAACTGGCAATTGACCGTAAATAACGAAAAGTGTGAGGCTATACTCTCTCTGTGCAAAAAAAAAAAAAAAAAAAAAAAAAAACACCCAATAAACTTCGGTTACAGGATAAATCAGTCAAATCCAAAGGCCGTAAATTCAACAAAATACCTAGGAATTAAAATTACTAACACCTTAAATAAGAAGGAAAATACAGTAAATGTCGTGGGATAGACTAACCAAAGACTGGTTTTACTAGCAGGACATTTAGAAAATGTAACAGCTACTAAGGACACTGCCTAAACAATACTTCTGACTCCTCCTTTAGATTACTGCTGCGCGGTTTGGGGTCCTCATAGGACTGACGGAGTCCATCGAAAAGTTCAAAGAAGGGTAGAACGTTTTGTTTTATCGCGAAATAGTGGAGAGAATGTCACTGGAATGATACACGGTTTGGGACTGACATCAATAAAACAACGGTGTTTTTCGCTATGGTCGAAGCTTCTCACGAAATTTCAATCACCAACTCTCTCCTCCGAAAGTGAAAATATTTTGTTGACACCGATTTAATATGGAGAAACGATCATCATTATAAAATGAGCAAAATAGATTCCGCACTGAAAGATATGGGTGTTTGTTTTTCTTGTGCGCTGTACGACAGTGGAATAATAGGGAATTATTATGAAGGTGATTAAATGAACCCTCGGCCAGGCACAGGGTATCCATGTGGATTCAGATGATGGATTTCACATCAGAAATGCTTGCATAAAGAGATATTTCCATATCTACCTGCATTCCCTGTTTCACCCCCCGTGGGGGCTGAATTTCCAAAAATAGTGGAACACGATTTAGTATTTCTAACCAACTACAAATCTCCTTTGGTTTAGCTCAAGAAATGCTTTCATAATGAGATATTTTGATATAAATAACTTCATCCAATAATTATACTCCCTCATGGATCGAAATTCTACTGAGCAGCTAAATACCTATTTTTATAGCTTTAAAAACGTTTTTGTTGTACTTTACTAATGATTTATCTTCAAAAATCGTTCTCTCACTCTTTACCCCACGCTCATGAATTTCCAAAAATGATGGAATTCGTGTTTCTTTATTTCTAACCAGGAAACCGAATACCGATTTTCCTAGATGTAGTTTCAAAATTGCCTTAATCGTGACATACAGCCAAAAACCATTTCATCCCCTCCTTAAACGACGCGTATGTGTAAGTTGAACACTTTCTCAAAATTTCGGGTTTCTATTCTTAGCGGTTTGGGCTAGGAGCATGATTGTTCAAAATGGTTCAAATGGCTCTGAGCACTATAGGACTTCACATCTGAGGTCATCAACACCCTAGAACTTAGCACTACTTAAACTCAACTATCCTAAGGACATCACACACATCCATGCCCGAGGCAGGATTCGAACCTGCGACCATAGCTGTTGCGCGGTTCCAGACTCAAGCGCCTAGATCAGCTCGGCCACACCGGCCGGCGGGGCATGATGAGTCAGTCCCAGTGGGACAATGGAACGTGCACACAGTTCGTAGCGTACATGCATTGTTCGAAGGGCGCAATGATTAATGTACTGCCCTGGCTATCGAACACTCCGGATTTAAGCCCTAACGACAATCTATGGGACCACCACGTTCGGGCTGTTCACACCGTGGATCCTCAGTCGAGAAACCTAGAGCAGTTGGCCACGGGAATGGAGTCGGCATGGCTCCACATCCCGGTGGATACCTTCACGGACTTCAGTGGCTCCCTTCCTGCACGTCTCGCAGCTCTCCAAACAGCAAAATGTAGATACTCAGGCTTTTGACAGGTGTTCACCTTATTGTGACTGGACGTTGTATGATGCAGTTTACTTCATTTTACTCACTAAACGCTCTCTCACCATCGGAATACTCCTTGGAAGCCCTATGGGTTTGGAGCAGCTGCCGTGTCATCCTCTGCCGATAAGTGTCACTGTGTGCGGGTATGGAGGGCTCTTCCGGTTAGTAGATTATCAAAAAATGATTGGAAGCGAAGTACACCAGAACGAGTTGGATACCAAAAATCGAGCGCAAAACAGTAATAAACAAGGCGCATCGTTGGTAAAAATGCTGCCACAAGTGCCCAATGACGTCACGCTAGGAGGCCAGGCGACCGAAGGTTGGCGGCCATCTTCAGCGCCGCTGCAGGGAGTCGACACAGGGTGCGGTGGAACGGCACAGCGAACAGGGCGGGAGGAGGGAGTTGGCGCAGTGTTTGGACGCTCCTGGCAGATGGCGGCGGCTGCGTCTGACGTCACCGCGTGGCACCGCCGGCGGCTCTGATGCCCGCAACTAGCCCGCAGGTCGGGCCTCATTACCCTGGGGCTGCATGCAGAGGGCGCTCCGAGCCGCCACAGACGGACGCCAACTTCGGACGCCTCGAGAGCAGCCTGCTGAGAATCGATTAACGGCCGCTGTTGGAGGGGGCTGCGGGGGTAAGTGTTGGCAAGGTTACGGGAAGGCAGCATGGAGGGCGCTGTACGCATCGACGTGGGCCCTTACCAACATCATCATCATCATCAGTAGGGCGACTTTGGACGCAATCATGCGTCAGCTGGTACATCAAGACAGAAGGTCACAATCCATGTAGCATGTCTACATTTATACTCCGGAAGCCACCCATCGGTGTGTGGCGGAGGGCACTTTAAGTGCCACTGTCATTACTTCCCTTTCCTGTTCCAGTCGCGTATGGTTCGCGGGAAGAACGATTGCTGGAAAGCCTCCGTACCCGCTCGAATCTCTCTCTAATTTTACATTCGTGATCTCCTCGGTAGGTATAAGTAGGGAGAAGCAATATATTCGATACCTCATTCAGAAACGCACCCTCTCGAAACCTGGACAGCAAGCTACACCGCGATGCAGAGCGCCTCTCTTGCAGAGTCTGCCACTTGAGTTTGTTAAACATCTCCGTAACGCTATCACGCTTACCAAATAACACTGTGACGAAACGCGCCGCTCTTCTTTGGATCTTCTCTATCTCCTCTGTCAATACTGATCCAATACTGATGAGCAATAGTCAAGTATAGGTCGAAAGAGTGTTTCGTAAGGCACCTCTTCTGTTAATGGACTACATTTTGTAAGGACTTTTCCAATGAATCTCAACCTGGCACCCGCCTTACCAACAATTAATTTTATATGATCATTCCGCTTCAAATCGTTCCGTACGCATACTCCTAGATATTTTACAGAAGTAACTGCTGTCAGTGTCTGTTTCGCTATCATATAATCATACAATAAAGGATCCTTCTTTCTATGTATTCCCAATGCATTACATTTGTCTATGTTAAGGGTCAGTTGCCACTCCTTGCACCAAGTGCTTATCCGCTGCAAATTCGCTGCAATTTTGTAATGCTGCAACTTCTCTGTATACTACAGCATCATCCGCGAAAAGCTGCGTGGAATTTCCGACACTTTACATTATCATGGTGACAGCCTATCATGATGAACTCTTGACAACATTCCTATGGTACGATATGATTCTATGTGTCACTCTTTCATTGACAGTCACGTTCCAGCTGCAGTGTTCCCACGCTGCTTCTAATTAAACTTTGTTCCTACTGCGCTCTTTCACTGTGCAAGCGCGTGCAAACCAGGGTCCATTATATCCAGTTCTTGTCGAAATCTACCCTACGAAGTTACAAACGCAACTTCTGTTTTTTGTCCTCACAAACTGTTTTTAATTGTTTTAGACAGAATGGAGTGACATTTGAGTGATGATAAAATCTTGGGGTTGTTGTGTAGCCAGAGAAGACTGCCGACTCATTGGATGTAGCAGATTCTTTTCAAGATGCAGCCGAGTTTAGTGACAATGAAACAGAAGTATCTGACCATGAAACAGGCATTAAAATAGAGGACGATGAAGAAATGCTCACAAAGACAACCAGGAAATAGGAACACAATCTGGCTATCGTTACGGCAGTAATCGTTAAAGTAATAAAAGCATGATGATGCTCTGTCTTTATAAAACATCTCAGTACGTCATTGATCAAAGTAGATATCAAATACAGGAAAATCCGTTTGTATCGGCATAATAATGTGTCACACAGTGTAAGAATTGTTCCATTCCATTTCATAGAAGTTATTTTGTCATTCTCTGTCATAACTTGAGAAATACGACCAATAGCAGGAGAGTTATAAAAACCTGTATGAAGCAAGCCGTGAGATGATGGACCTCTGAGAGCGCATATGCCACCATCTAACGGCAGCAGGGTAAAGTAAGGCGGTTCGCCGCTGTAAGGTGTGACCACCAGCCTCCGAAGTTCGCCACCAATAGCCTGTAACTGTGTTTTAAAACTATAGCTGTAAGTAACATTTTTGTATTAATCTCTATATATTGTTGAACAGATTATAGTTTTAAAATACTATGAACCTTTGTAATTAAAGCTGTAACGAGTCGTGACTTTAAGCTCAAGTTAAAGTATACGAGGACTGCCACGTGGTGGGGTGGGGCGGGAGGCTAAAATGAGCACAATCATTGTTAAACGGCCAGGGATGGACAGCAAATTATTGCTACACATACACTATGTGATCAAAAGTATCGCGACACTTGGCAGAAAATTACTTACAAGTTCGTGGCGCCCTCCATCGGTAATACTGGAATTCAGTATAGTGATGCCCCCCCCCCCCCCCCCCCCTAGCCTTGATGACAGCTTCCACTCTCGTGGGCACACGTTCAATCAGGTGCTGGAAGGTTTCTTGGCGAATGACAGGCCATTCTTCACTGATTGCTGCACTGAGGAGAGGTGTCCATGTCGTTAGGCGAGGCTTGGCACGAACTCTGTGTTTTTAAACATCTCAAAGTGTTCTGTAGGATCCGGATCAGGACTCTGTGCAGGCCAGTCCATTACAGGGTTGTTATTGTCTTGTAACCACTCCACCACAGGCCGAGCATTATGAACAGGTGCTCGATCGTGTTGAAAGATGCAATCGCCATCCCTGAATTGCTCTTCGTAAGTGGGAAGCCAGAAGGTGTTCAAAACATCAAAATAGGCATGTGCTGCGATGGTTCCATGAAAAACAACGAGGGTTCAACCCCCCTCCCCCTCCAAGAAAAATACGACCATACCATAACACCACCGCCTCCGAATTTTACTGTTGGCGCTAAAAACGCTGGCAAATTACGTTCACTGGGAATTCGCCATACCCACTCCCTGCCATCGGAATCGCCACATTGTGTACTGTGTTTCGTCACTCCACACAACGTTTTTCCACTGTTCAGTCGTCCGGTACCCTTTTGTGGTGTACGTGTCCGCCTACGTTTCCCCTTCACTATCACACTGGAAACAGTAGACCTTGGGATATTTAGGAGTGTGGAAATCTCGCAAGCAGACGTATGACACAAGTGACACGAAGTCTCCTGACCACGTTCGATGTCCATGAGTTCCACGGAGCGTCCCATTCTGCTGTCTCACGATTTCTAATGACTACTGAGTTCACTGATATGGAGTACCTTGCAGTAGGTGGCGGCACAATGCACTTAATATGATAAACGTAAGTTTTTAAGGGTGTCCGGATGCTTTTGATCACATAGTGTACTTCTATAGTTTTTCGCAACTGTTTGTCAACGAAGCAGAAGTGGTAATGTTCAAAAGTGGGCCACTGGGAATTTTTTTGCTGTGAAAGAGTTGGTCATTATGTTGCAGTATTACCCACTGCACTGGCCAATTTTTACGATGGGAATTACGACTTGGAATCCGCAGTGTAGAAGGTGCTAAACCATCCATCGGTAGCAAAATCTCGTCGACGGCTGCAACACGTTGCTAAACATCACAAAAGGACTGAAATATTTATTTCTGTTGTGAAGTTCAGTATATTCTATTTTTTATAATGACATACGTATTGTGAAAGTCATGATTCTTCGTCTTCTTGTACAAGTTAATACAAGGTAAACGTTTAAATGCAACAACTTTTATCACAGTGTTGTTATTTCAGTAGATGTTTAGTGTGTCCTTTCACATACTGTGACATTTGATCAGTAATATTTTCAGATAATAATCTGGATATGTGTGGGTCTACATAAAGTGCGTAAAATTATTATTATCATATTAAACATCGCATCAGATTGTGTATAAATTCCCATGTATTTTATTACATTGACAACCTTAATAAAATCAGTTGCATAAGAAGACAACAAAAGTTACTGTGCACATGTTCATCACTAGAAAAAAATGTTATTACTTTGGTGCTCAGAACATACCATTTTACTGATTCAAGGCGTGTGGCAAACTAAATTTATGTTTCAACAAAAGTGCAGGAAAACCTTTTCGTTAAGTTGCATTGCAGTACTATCAGTTCAAAAATCCTTCACGTTGACAATTATCTGCAAACATCAGTGCAAAAATTGTGGTCAATTATGTGTAAAGGTAATGTTAAAGAAAGATGTTCATTTAGGTTTTTTTTCTTTTTCTTCTATACACATAAAATTGTCTCAAGATGAAAATGCCTTTTGCTGCAGTAACTAAAGTAATACGTGTGTAGTATCCATTTTCACCATATACAGTGTACGTCGCTAATGCCAAGTGTTTTTTGACTTTCATTGTGTGCTCTCCTCCCAATTGTTTGTTTGCCAAGTTACAGTATCGGTTCCAATTATTAAAAATTAGAAACTGCACACGAGTGTCCGCCCTTTGTAATTACGAGTCCGATCGCGAAACGCAGTGTTCTACAGGCGAAAACTGATCCATGTCAGGATAGAACTGGGAGGGGCACCGCACGTGCCTTCCTGGTGATACGACTTTCTTATATGGAGATCGCGCTTGGCGACTGTGTAGGCGAGTATTGCAAAGACTTTGTGAAAGTTGGGAAACAGAAGTGGGAACCGTTTTCAAAATTTTAAGATTGTAATGGACAAAGTTATTTGCCAATATTTGGAAAATTGTGGTAAGGTCGACGTTCAACCAGGACTGGGCCAGCCAAGGAAATCAAATGTGTCACGATTTCACATATGATCACGCCTTAAAGACAAAGAAATATGTCCAATGAGTTAAAAATTTGTCTCCAAGATGCATTCCTTGCCTGTGATAAGCGAAAAGGAGTGCTTAGTTGATTCGTTCATGTATCCACTGTCAGTCTTCGTATTAAAATTCATTGTTTAGTTTTTCTTTATAGTTTAGTTAACTGATCATTATTTGACGCCATAACATGTGTATGAGAATTTTTAAGTGGATTTTTCTATTATTTAAGTTGTATCCGTCTCTGTTTAGAGGCCAATGTTACTGTTTGAGCCTCACCTGTTGATAAGACCATGTTCCATTTTTTAATGCAGAATGGCTTAATATGGACTCGCATTCGGGAGGACACGGTTCAAACCTGCGTCCTGCCATCGTTATTTCAGTTTGCCCTGATTTCCCTAAATCGCTTCAGGCAGATGCCGGGATGCTTCCTTTGAAATGCCACGGCCGACTTCCTTCCCAATCCTTCCCTAATCTGATGGGACAGATGACCTCCCTGCTTGCTCCCTCCCCAAAATCAACCAATGAACCAACCAACCTCCAGAGTTTCCATAAATAGAAGCTTTCCTATGGCTTCCTTAACAATAGTTTAGAGAAACATATAAGTGAATAATTTAGTTCTTTTTAAGGGCGGGTTCGATAACTACCCCACGAAAACTACACAAAGACTGCGTACGCATGTGCGTGAAGGAAGAACGGCATTTTCTACTCTATATTTGACAAGAACCCTAAATGGAAATATTCTAAGAATTTCCGAAGAAATGAGGCTGTATCTCCTTAACAAGACACGTTCAAAACAATTAGTGGCAGTACAAAAAACGTAATTCTCCATGGTGAAATGAGTCTCCAGTGTCTTTTAAAATAATGATATAGATTTAATGGTGTTATGAAGAAAGCTAAATATAACTTCATTTTACAGAATGGATGGAAATTTGTAAGTAGGCTGTTTAGCTTATTATGTTGGTAACGCCACATAGTGCTCTGTATGAAAATCACTGACTGTGCTGTGTGCAGTCTGTGGCTAGTTGGCATTGTTGGAGTATTCGCTATTGTAGTGTTGGGCAGTTGGATGTGAACAGCGCTTAGCGTTTTGCAGTTGGAGGTGAGCCGCCAGCAGTGGTGGATGTGAAGAGAGAGATGCCAGAGATTTGAGAGCAGACGACCTGGACGTGTGTCCGTCAGAAAGAGGAAATTTGTAAGACTGGATGTCATGAACTGATATATATATATATTATGACTTCTGAACACTATTAAGGTAAATACATTGTTTGTTCTCTATCAAAATCTTTCATTTGCTAACTGTGCCTATCAGTAGTTAGTGCCTTCAGTAGTTAGAAACTTTAATTTAGCTGGCAGGATTGGCGCTCGCTGTCCTGCAGTAGTTAGAGTAACGAAGATTTTTGTGAGGTAAGTGATTCATGAAAGGTATAGGTTATTATTAGTCAGGGCCATTCTTTTGTAGGGATTATTGAAAGTCAGATTGCGTTGCTCTAAAATAAATATTGTGTGTCAGTTTATTGATGACCAGAATAACTAAAGAGAGAAACGTATGAGTGCGTTCAGTTTTACTCAGCTGTTTTTGTATCAAACAACGTAGAAGTTTACCAGCACAGTCATATTTGATAATTTTTCAAATGGGACGTTACAAGTTGTGCTTGTGAATAATTCTAGATGTGGGGAAAATATTATTTACTTCACAGAAATCACAATTGCAGTTCCACAGAGTTTCACTATGTGTCCACTTTTAACATACGTGAATGACTTACCACAAACTTTTGGGGGATTAATTATCAACATAGCAGCGTACGCACAATAGATCGCAAGCACTGTGTACCCGTAAGTGGCAAATATATTTCCTCGTCTTTGTCGAAACTCAGCTTGTGATCCAACAACGAATGTCTTAAGTGCGAGGTGGAAAAAAGCCGATGATGTTTACGGCTTTCGATGACTTACATACGAGGGTTGTTTTTTAAGTAAGGGCCGTTTTTATTTTTATAAAAGATACAAATACTTTTGTAAAAAAACTTTTATTTTCTGATTCTACACACTTTTACCTATTTTTCTATATAGTTGCCTTGTTTATTTAAGCACTTGTGATACCGTACAACTAAGTTTTTAATTCCCTCTTCAAAGAATTCGGCCGCCTGCTCCGACAGCCAAGAGTTCACGGCCGCTTTCGCTTCATCGTCGTCATTGAAGCGCTGCCTACCAAGATCGTGTTTCAGGTACCGGAAAAGGTGAAAATCGCTAGGAGCAAGGTCGGGGCTGAATGGTGCATGGTCCAAAACTTCCCAGCCGAAAGAATCAATCAAATCCCGAGTCTTTTGAGAGGTGTGAGGCCTAGCGTTATCGTGCAGGAGCAAAACTCCTTTTGTCAGCATGCCGCGCCTTTTGTTTTGAATTGCTCTGCGGAGCTTCTTTAGAGTTGCACAGTAGGCATCTGAGTTGATTGTCGTTCCTCGTGGCATAAAGTCCACTAGCAAAACACCGCGCCGGTCCCAGAACACAGTTGCCATAATCTTGCGCTTTGACAACGTCTGTTTGGCTTCGACCTTGACGGGTGAGGTTCTGTGTCGCCATTCCATCGATTGTCGCTTGCTTTCGGGAGTGATATGGGATACCCATGTTTCATCTCCTGGGACAATTTGACTCAACATGTCATCCCCTTCTTCCTCGTAACGAATCAAAAAGTCCAATGAAGTGGCAAATCTCTTCCCTTTTTGGTCCTCTGTGAGGAGTCTGGGTACCCACCGAGAACAAAGTTTCTTAAAGTTTAGGTTTTCAGACACAATTTTGTACAAAACCGATCTTGAGACTTGTGGAAATTCCAAAGAAAGAGTGGAAATTGTGAATCTTCTGTCCTCACGAATCTTTGTTTCGACTGCAGCCACCAAATCAGTGATCACAGAGGGCCGGCCTGAGCGTTCTTCGTCATGGACGTTTTGACGGCCATTTTTAAACTCTCTAACCCATTGACGCACTTTACCTTCACTCATTGCATTCAAGCCATAAACTTCTGTTAACTGACGATGAATTTCTGCAGCTGATAGGCTTCTCGCGGTCAAAAAACGTATCACTGACCGTATCTCACACGCGGCGGGCGATTCAATAACCGTAAACATTATAAAGTAGCACAGCGATGCGTACACGTCAGCTAATGAGCTGCAACTTGCATCAGTGTGAACGGGAAGGATGCCGGCAAGTGGTGCGGTGGCTTGTTGCGGCGTCCGCGCGAACTACGGGACTATACGCGCGAACGGCCCTTACTTGAAAAACAACCCTCGTACTTCAAACCATGTCACCACGATACTGGCTGCTAGTGGCAACAAGTGACTGGAGGTGTCCAGTGGTGAACACAGCATGAGAGTAAGCAGTTGAGTTGGACTGCTTGGTCGACGAGTAACTTCAAATGGTTCAAATGTCTCTGAGCACTATGGGACTTAACATCTGTGGTCATCAGTCCCCTAGATCTTAGAACTACTTAAACCTAACTAACCTAAGGACATCACACACATCCATGCCCGAGGCAGGATTCGAACCTGCGATCGTAGCGGTCACGCGGTTCCAGACTGAAGCGCCTATAACAGCACGGCCACATCGGACGAGTAACTCACAACAGTGCTACAGCGCTGGTGGTGTTGACACAAATCAGAGCAATGGCAACGATCGACAAATGAAACTTTGCATTACATCAACAACAACAGTTTCCGAAGTTGGAATTTCTTCAGAAAGGAACCAAAGAATTTTCGCAGACTGAGACAGAAGTGGCAGAAGAAATATTAGCGATTCTGCAAGGTGAGTGAGTGGTATGTGTGGTGTCGTATACACTCGACTGTGCGCACAATATGCGTGACAAGTACAATGATGACGATACTTGTTTAACAAGTGGAAGTGGTACTGAAACACGTGTGGAGCCATGTAGTTCAGCATCCTTGCGAGACAGGTAGCCGCAAATACTGTCTCCATTGACACGTAGTAAAAGATAATGGTCCAAGGAGAGTGTACAAGACATAATTACGTACATGAAACATCATCCGCAGCATAGTAAAAGAACATATATGGGCAGATTTCCAGTAAGTCCGCATCAGTGGTACTCTGTAGTACCTAAGAATAACTACGGATTTTCCAGGGGAGACAAGACACAAGACTGGTGTTTGCGCATTTCAAGAATGCCCGGTGCATTTTACAGGATGTGCATGACAGTGACCGACTATGTTATGCACATGAAATTGCGCGCCGGCCGCTGTGGCCGTGCGGTTCTAGGCGCTTCAGTCTGGAACCGCGCGAATACTACGGTCGCAGGTTCGAATCCTGCCTCGGTCATGGATGTGTGTGATGTTCTTAGGTTAGTTAGATTTAAGTAGTTCTAAGTCTAGGGGACTGATGACCTCAGATGTTAAGTCCCATAGTGGTCTGAGCAATTTGAACCGTTAACGAAGATCAGTCCCTTCGCATTCGTGTACTATTATGTTAATCTGGATGGTACATTGGCTGGAAAATTGTCTGTTGTATTGTGAGAAGCCGGACGTGCTCTGTCCTCTACGATTCTTTTCCGTGCGGATGGTCTTGCAAGAGGAGTATGTAATATTTATGTCACAGCAAGAAAAAGTGTTAAAATGAGCATAAGAGAACTGCAACTGCTCTATGAGTACCATTTTTGGTGAAAAAAGCTTGCTTTTGTTGATTCCTGGTCTCCATAGAAAAAATGCAATTATCCCTCCTGAAAAGAGTGTGTTATTGCAGTTGATACCATCTGGGACCCCTGGACAAATTCATCCCCTGGATGTTGGTTTTTTCCGTGCCTATAAAACATATTATCGCACTATCTGCAGCTACACCTTAAAGGAGAGCTAGTTCCACGATATGCTCCTCGGCAGACTCTTTCCTATCGTTTGCGTGCCATCACAATACATCAATTCCCATACCCCATTACATCAATTCTTTACGAATGGGTACCTAGCTGAATGTCGTGCACGGTTTTTGACTCTCGAGGAGATGGTGCGAACCTTTGTGGTCACTGTGGCGCACCATTTTTCATTCGGTGATCACGATGTACTTTAATGGTTTGTTTTGAAAAGTACTTGGATTTCGAAGATATCCATTTTTAAAGTAAAATGTAAAGTTGATCTCTGCACTTCCTGGACCACCACTTTCTGTCGCCCTTCTGATGCACATTGTGAGTTGTTAGCAGCTAATGTTTTTTTTTCATAAAAATTGTCAATACAATACTTTCAAAGACTGAACTTGAGCCCTCACACTCAAGGGGTTCCTAGTAAGTCTTGTAGCCGGATGTTTCTCATACGTAATGTTCTCTCCGTCTGTTCCCTGATAGACAGGATACTGAGATATCCGAATAATATAGGTACGCTATTTTTGGGCGATTATTTTTGGTATTGTTTTGTATATAGAATATTGAAACTTCTGCTTAACTTCATATACGTTTCACCAGTCACAGTGTCCAGATTCAACACGATGTGTTGTGACACCTCGTAGGTTCTGTTTCGATGAGTCTTAAACGTACTGACCTTTCTTGAGCTCTGTGCTTGGAGTCAAGGGAAATTCAGCTTGAGACGTGTGAAAAAAGCTAGGAACTTCCTCCAGATGAAACCTACGTGGTAGCTTTTCCACGTACATCCCAAAGAAGTGATACTCATAACTTAAATAAGTTACGTAGTAAAATGTATTACCGAAATTTTAGACATCTACATTAATTATTTCTTGGTGTTGGATACTATTTTCATCAGTGTAGTTCCAGGGACTTTGGTCACGGTGGCTTAGCGTATAATAATGAAACACGCTATACATCATGTTTAACCTTACCTCTAACGTTGCACAAAATGTTTGGGGTAATTGGAATGCACGCTACGGTGCGTCTGGATCGAATCTGTCCTTGAAGTAAACAATTTATAACATTACGTTGTGTCACTGCGGTGCCAGTTGCTTTTCTAATGGCTACTGCTGACACTATGAACCACAGCAACATGCCGGAAACGACGGTTTCCCTCCGGGTAGCTGCAGGTAGTGGTCTGAAGCCCAGTTTTCTTATGACTGTACATTCTCGTGACCAACGCTGACAGCAGTAATGTAAAATTGCCAATTTGCTACCTAGTCTTTCTGCTATATCGCATAATGAACATCCAGCTTCTAGTGACTCTGTTACACGACCTCTTTCAAACTCAGTGAGGTGCTGATAATGGCGTCTTGTGACCTTAAAGGCGTTATCAACTGAGTACGTCCAACTTCAGAGTGACTAATGCTCACGAACTGTACATTGTTTATTTAAACGAAGCCTGATTTGCATTCTCATAGTGACACTACTAGCACCAGTCTCATACGAGTGGAGCAGAATTTGGATTGATGTCGTCTTTGCCGGCCGAAGTGGCCGCGTGGTTCTGGGCGCTGCAGTTTGGAACCGCGAGACCGCTACGGTCGCAGGTTCGAATCCTGCCTCGGGCATGGATGTGTGTGATGTCCTTAGGTTAGTTAGGTTTAAGTAGTTTTAAGTTCTATGGGACTAATGACCTCAGAAGTTGAGTCCCATAGTGCTCAGAGCCATTTGAACCATTTGATGTCGTCTTTCACACGTAAAAACATACCTGAGAACGGCTTCTTCCCATGCACAACTCGTTTTGGCACTGCGAATCTTTTCTATCAGTGAAACATGCACTACTTTGTAAAACCTAAGGATGAGATAGATAAACTAACGTAACAAATCAAGTGCTCTGTACAAATCAATCATAACGTGGAAGCATATTGTCATATGTTTTTCTGTTGTACACAAAAGATTGGGTGATAGGTGGCGTGGGATCAAAATGATTGTAGAGCTAAATGGAGGTGGCCCCACTGTACGAAAGAGCTGAGGCAAACGGTAAAAGACAGTCTGTATTCCTGTTGGTAAAAACTCTTCTCCTGTGCTCCTAGCCATGTTTTCACTGCACGAATTACGCTCTCATAATCTGGAAAGAATGTCGCACATAGGAAAATCTCAATTGGCTCAAACAGATGGAAACCAAGGGCACCAGCACTGGGCTATAGGGTGGATGAGAATCACTTCCAAACCAATTTGACGATGTTTTTCCAGGTTATTTAAAGGAAACCTGATTTGCAATCTCATAGTGGCAGTACTAGCACCAGTCGCATGTGAGTGAAACGGAATTTGGATTGATGTCGTCTTTCACATGTAAAAACACACCTGAGAACGTTTATCTTCTCCTGCACAACTCCTTTTGGCACTGGGAATTTTTTCTATCAGTGAAACATACACTACTTTGTAAAACCTAAGGATAAGATAGATAAAGTAACATAACAAATCAACTGGTCTGTACAAATCAATCAACGTTCTGTGTGGGCGTGCATTGTCTTGTTGGAGCAAGGTTTCTTCTGGATTATTGCCAGACCAAACAAATGGGCAACGTCACATGAGTTTGTTCAGGAACTTCAAAGCTGCCTCTGCCTTAATGAATGACTCTTTTGTCAACACGTCCACGAGAATTAGACCAATATTGTCCCATAAAGGCTGCCATTGCCTGTAGAGTGGGCTGGTTGGGATTTCTTCCTTTTTGCTGGCTGTGAGTGGTGCCACTCCAGGAACTGCAGTTTTGTTCCTGTCCCAAAGTGGAGCTCTCTTATGAGCATTTGTGGAACTCAGTTTTGAACATCCAGTAATCTCATTCGTTTCACACACACCTCCGAAGTTCACTCGTAGCTACTGATTCAATGGTCGGGTTGTGATACCCTGGTGTGGATGAACAGTGATATCCGCGCCATCCGCCGCTCTAAGAGCAGTGACTGTGACAGGAGGTCTCGAACATGTCAGATCGTGGAGCCCACTTTGTGCACAACTTGATGCCTTACCTCTCATGACCCATAGCCCAACGGTGCTCCTATTACTGCGTTATTTTCATACAGGACTTTCATAGCACTTACGGTTATTTGTCGTCAACGTTCTTATTTGTGGAACCGTTAGCTCTTCACAATTTGACATAACACCTTCGTTTAAGTCAGCATCAGTTAGTTCACTAATATCCGCTGGTCTTGTATTTGTTCTATAACACCCACGGGGAGATGCTTGATTTACAATAGTAAAAAACGTATAACCAGAAACAAGGGTTTATTACGACCCCAGTTGAAAGATTTAATAACAAAGGAAAAAGCTCTTCACACTGAAGTAACAAAATTTCTCAGACACTAACACGGATATGCGTGGAACATACAGTGAATAAACGTGTAGGACGTGAAGACTATGACAATATCGCTAAAGACGGAGTTGAACATTCGGCGCAGCTGGGCAACAGGTACGTCTCCAGATATCGCTGGGAAGTCGCAGGTCCCTCTGCGATGGGTTTCGACGGGCCGCTAAGAGCCGGCACAGGAATTGGCCCAGGGCTCCGGTAGAGAGAAATACCGACGTGTTGGATTGCACCGCCCTGTACATCAGCGCACGGACGAGTTCATGCCGATCCAGTTCTGCAGACGTGATATGGCGGAAGAAATAGGTCCCTGGCACGGAGGACCTCCGGTGGCACTTGTTCTGCCGTCTGTCGTCCTCGTTGTGGTCGACGTAGACCAAGAAGACAACGCCTTTTGATTATGCAATCCCGTGATGCGACGGTGTCTGGTGGGTTGCCGATAGCTTTAGGCGAAAGTCGGATACGTGGCAACGTGCAGCTCTTAGACAACTTTCACGTCGACCTGAACTGAGCTCCTTTGATCCGGACTTCTGCAGTACAATTCGTGGTCGGTTTGTAGAGTGAGCTCATCGTTGTCACGCTAATTTCAGCACGTGGGCCCATTGAGGTTTATTGGGTGGCGAGGGGAGGGGAGAAGGGAGCATCCAAAATACTTAACAGGAAGAAACCTTTATTTCGCTGCGTGGTAAAACTCTGAATTTGTGGTTATTTATCGAACTGTTCACGAAATCTATCCCTCATTCATGTCATAAATACTGTGCTTCCATTTATTGACCCACTCGCTTGTCACTAAACGCTCCTCCAACGTGATGTTGACGGTATCTGCATCTGTTCTTCACCAAACAGGAAAAGGCAACAGTGAACCGATTAACATACAGACTTTATTCTCCTCCCCAGATGGTCACGTGGGTCATGTGGCCGTAACATTGAAACCACGTTGCAAATGTCGGAGCAGCACTGGTGTTGTGTTAGTGAGCAAGGGAGGAGCTTCAGATCTACAATATTCACTATTTCACCATTTCACACTGCCATCAGCATTTATTTTAATTGTAAAGGAACATTATACCCATCCCTTACACTACACATGAACGTAGATGAATGTAAGAATTTTTAGCATATTGCAGCCCCGTCAGCAACTTCGATAGATTAATATATTGAAAAATTCACCTCAGTTGCGAAAATTTTCTGGTCTTTACCCAGGTTACGGCTAGAATAATCTAGTCTTCTTCAGAAGCATAAGATTACTATAACATTCCAGAGTAAGGCACAGTCACCACGCGGTTGCCGCTACCAACCGACCGCGTGGTGAAGTGATGCCGGGGAGGGACTTCAGTTAAATTGTTTTAATTTGACGTGGTACCACGTTGCTATAGTTTTTAATCTTTAATGTTGACTGTGCCTGACTCTGGCATGTTATAGTAATTTTATGCTTCTGAAGGAGGTTGGATTATTCTAGCGGAAACCTGGGTAAAGACCCGAAAATTTTCGCAACTGAGGTGAATTTTTCAATACATTACCACATGAATGTACACGAACTCCTCTTTTTTTCCCCACAAGCAACAATTCAGTTACAACACGTAGCATGTAAGGAGTGCCTTGCGTAGATGCCACTTTCATGGTTCGCTACAGCTCGGCCATCTGAGGTAATTATTGGAAACTCCTCGCACGTACAGAAAAAACACAAGTATTGAAACACCTTAAATGACGTATTCCTACAAATTATGTTACAGAGCGATGTTTAAAAAGTTCTAAGTTTTTGGAGGATGAAATTCAGAACGTTCTGATGTCAAGAAAAGAATGGAAAATATAAAACAAAGTTCGTACAGCCAGCACTGTGCTGTAGAAACCGTACGAGAAATTACAGGGTGAGATTTTCAGTAAACATTTGGGCTGGAAGGTGCATGGTATTTGAACCTCCCGTAGAGTTCTTGAAAATAAGGCCAACAGTTGTTGTATGAACCTGTAATAGTACTACTGTTTTCAGAACGTTATTTAAAATATATCGTAAGCGACAGAGTTTCTGCGTAACAGGTACTGTCACACGGAATTAACAACAAATACCCAAATTGAGTTGGATCGTTGTAATATGCCCTCCAGTTCTGTGCGTCTATAGTGTGACTAATATTTTTTTATATTTTAATACTCACTTTGTTGCACTTTTACAGTATATCTTTATTGTAAGAACGCCTCCAGAAGTTCTTATTCAGATTATTTACAGTTCTGTGCGTTATCCGTCTCTTCCGAGCAAGCCGCGCAGGGTGTTTACTTGTGACCCACGCACTTGCTCTGTATTCTGTTGGCAGCAACCGTGACATTTCTTATTGACATACTACACATTCGTTCCGGAAAAACACATTTCATTTGCTTTGCATCCTATTACCATTTCTTTATTCATTCTAACTTATTCTACGGTCCGTGTGCTGCTTTCAACCACGTCCTGTCTTTTCATCGCTGCTGCTGTTGAATATAACCGTTCATCTTCAATTCATTGTTCCTGGTTTAGTTACTTTATTAGTCTTCTTTTAGGGCTGCCCTTGTTTTATGGCCGTCTTCTTCGTTCTGTCTGATTTAAATTATAACTTTAGTGACTAATTCGACGAAAATATTATAGTCAGTGATAAAATCAGCTATATTTGTAAAAATTATTTATCTCTAAAAGCGAAGGCGCTACCCTACCTTTTGATTGTGCTTTATACTGATCCGTTTTATGTTTACGTAACACCGTGTTCGAAAGACCGCTATTTGTCTTCATGTGGAACCATTTGTGGTGTGCCCCCATTCAGGACCGTTGTCATCCACTGCGAGAGGTTTTATGACAGATGTGTGATTTAAGAGGATATTCTCTTGCATACTACATAACAGGGATGCACTATTTTAACATATTTTGATATATTTTGTCATTAGTAAAATGGCTCTGAGCACTATGGGACTCAACTGCTGAGGTCATTAGTCCCCTAGAACTTAGAACTAGTTAAACCTAACTGACCTAAGGACATCACAAACATCCATGCCCGAGGCAGGATTCGAACCTGCGACCGTAGCGGTCTTGCGGTTCCAGACTGCAGCGCCTTTAACAGCACGGCCACTTCGGCCGGCTTGACATTAGTATTTTGGACTCACATTTTAATATCACCTGCAGATGGGACATATTTCCCGAAAACTGTTAGCGTTTTCCTGTGTAGAAACAACTAATTTATACAAAAAAAATGGCCCTGAGCACTATGCGACTTACCTTCTGAGGCCATCAGTCGCCTAGAACTTAGAACTAATTAAACCTAACTAACCTAAGGATATCACACACATCCATGCCCGAGGCAGGATTCGAACCTGCGACCGTAGCGGACGCTCGGTTCCAGACTGAAGCGCCCAGAACCGCACGGCCACTCTGGCCGGCAACTAATTTATACAGCTGTAGCGGATTTTATCATTGATAACGAGTAACAGTTGCGCATGTCACTTCAACGGAGATAAAGTTGTCATAATCTGCCTCGAAATGATGGGACGTCGAAGCGTTGTGTATTTTCGAATAAGTTATTTGAAGGTCATTGACTACCATGTTTAAAGCTCTCATAAGCCCATGTTCAGGTGTCGCAAATGTGCTGTGGCGCCCGAGCCTCGCGGTGGCTTTTGAGAGCTGCAAACCAGTCGTTATAGTAAATCAAATTTACAACTGAAGCCGTATTTTGAACCTCTAGGTTGCGAAACTAATTTGGGGCATTAATTACTGAAGGACCCTAGCGTCAGGCAGATGAAAGCTCCACACCCTTACGTGAGCTGTCCGGGAGTACAAATTTGCCCTGCAGAACCTGTTTCCTTTGCGCCCGCTCCGTGCGGCGACAGGTGAACATCGGCGTGAGGAACGAGCTAGCAGGCGGAGCACCATTAGTCTGCCGGCCGTGCTGTCGTGTTTGCTAACCAGCAACATTTGCCCCCGGAACTGTGCTGTTTGCCGACTCTCGCGCCGCGCGTAGTTTGCGAAACTGTGCAATCGCGGAAGGCGGTCAGCAGGGGTCAGGCGACTGCCGCTGCTACACGGCGCTTCCATCCCGGTGATTGAAACCTTGTCCGGCGTCAGGTGTGCCCAGTGGCGCGTAATTACAGCGCTCGGTTCCGTCTGCCGGCACACGTCGCGGAAGTTAACTGGCGAGGTGTAAAGTGCATGAAATTGGTGATGTCGAAGTGGAGAAGCATTACATGCAACTACTTCTCTTATTTGATACACAGTCCCTGCCAGAAGATGAGAGGTACACTCAGTCGCAAAAGTACTCGGACAGCAAGTAACGGGGCATAATTTTGCAGTTTGCTGCATGAACAAACACAGAAATTGCACTTTGTAATATATTTGTGACTCTGGGTACGATGTCGGAACCTGAAACACGTGTCAGATACGAAGAATTGTTTTAACATCTTCAACTTTTGTAATCCTGTCTTCCTCAGCTGCGTATAATGTTACGGTATATTAATAATTTTTACTTATGGACCGTCTGACAGCGACTGAATAAAACACAATTTTAGTGCCATACGCGTTTCGCCTTTATTTTCTGCAAGGTATCATCAGGGGCCTGGTATATGTACATATGTTAGCTATTTAATTTACATTTTTGTCACTGTGCCTATAGGTTATAAACAGTTCTGGTGGTTGGTATTTTCTATTAAGAATTAATGTTTTGAATTGTACTTGCAGGTTGCGTGGGCAATTTCTTACATATTACGCTCCTGTTGTATTTTTGGTGTTGTTCTTCTTCTTACGAATGCCAATTTGCGGTTTTCTCCACATTACACAGCACTATGAACGGAACGCTTGTTCCAATGCAATGTTTTGGTTTCTGTTGCCGACTGTCAAATGTTTTTGATATCACACAAATGCATACACGAACAGATCACAGATACTTCAATAATTACACTCGAAAGTTTGGCAATAACATTCGATCTTTGGCAAGACACTTACGAAGTGGGGCCGAGACAGTTTCAGATACGTTTTTACAGTCTGGCGATAATTTATGGATTTGTAGTTTTAGCTTGGTGATTTCCACTACCGGCAAACTGTAGTTAGTTTTATTCTGAAGGAGGTTGGGTTATCCCGACTGAAACCTCGGTAAATTCTAGGTAAACAGTGTAATTGAGGCGAAACGTTTAAAATATTTACGTAAGAGACAAGCAATAAATCAGTGAGTCAGCTGCCCCTTTCTATGAGCCTTATGCAACCCACAACACCTTCGAAAACCATGTGCGAGAGTTTCGTATTCTCTCGCTCGCCATGTGCAAATTACTAGTGCCAGGGGAAAAAAAAATGCGGCGCTATTTTGTGGTATATTTAATGATGCTAAATTTTGTACTGTGATATGTTATCGCTAGAGCCCAAAGTTTTCCGAGTCATTCAAGATAAACTGCGGACACTTTGAGAGTACAATGTCTGTCATGGTACAAATTCTTAACACTGTGTGATATCTCACCGTGTATTCCAGTTTCCTTCAGAGTCTCCAACACCTTTCCCCTGTTCACAAATCAAACACTTTCTTCATATCCAGAAAAGCTAGCTGAGGGTCTCGTTTCTCCACATAGCATTTTTTTCATTAATTGGACAAAATCAAAAGCTAAATCAGCAGTCGATTTTGTGCGGAAATGATCGAATGTCGGCTCACCCACCTATATATGTATATAAACGCTAGAATTTACGCTTAGAAGGTCAGGCCGGCCGGAGTGGCCGAGCAGATCTAGGCGCTACAGTCTGGAACAGCGCGACCGCTACGGTCACAGGTTCGAATCCTGCCTCGGGCATGGATGTGTGTGATGTCCTTAGGTTAGTTAGGTTTAAGTAGTTCTAAGTTCTATGGGACTGATGACCTCAGCAGTTAAGTCCCATAGTGTTCAGAGCCATTTCAACCATTTGAACCATTTGAACCTCCAATGAAAGCTCTCAGTGTCACATACGAACCGTTAGCTGTTGTCAAACTGCCACAACAATTGGTCGGTTCACTTCTTATTCCTTGTCCGGCATTCATTCCTGATGTGTTCGGATCCCGAATCATGAGTCTAGCACCTTTATTTCGTATTGTATCACACATGATAAACACACCAAAAACAACGCACATACATAACGATGCTAATGAAATACGAACGTTTTATGCACAGCACAAACCGAACGCAATTGAATACCTCCTCACAAGACGCGATTTAGCGCCACATATACAAGTATCATAATCTGAGATCGGCTTACATTAGATTAACCTCGGTGGACATTGAGTGAGGCTGAATTTCTGCAGTAAGCAATTCATCGTTGCGTTTCTGTGACCACAGTCATAAAAATTAGGGTGGAACCAAGCGTTGTGGCATAGCACAACGGTTAACACACTACCCTGATATGTGGATGGCTGATGGCTCAAATCTCGTCAATCTAAACGAATTGTTGTTCTTTATCTGTAAAACTAGTCAAAAGAGTTCAATTATTGTGGTTATTGAATCAGTTGCTTTAAATGCAATGCTTTTATATCTAATTATCTGCTGCATCATTTCCACCGTTATACTGACTCTTTTATTAATCTTATTTTTCTTCCTATCATCTGCAACCAAGTTCCCACGAGGACTGCTCATCGGCTGGTAGCACGTGAGCTCGCTAGGAAACGTGAGGATGTTATAAGGTAAACAATGAGAATGAGAAATTACAGTTCGCTTTTGGCGCACAAACCGAATTTTTTCTGTCTTAAACTTTCTCGTAGAGGTTAGCTTTAATCACTGTGAACAAAGCCATAGTGATTTTTGTTCTACCGCAGACTGTTGACCACCTTTCCCTGGGATACATAAAAAATCACGAAGCTGCGGTTAGCGAAGGAAACGAGTGTATATTGAGGGCTACAAAACGCATCGTCTACCGCAGTTTGGTCACTGTGCTCTTAAAATCAGCTGTCGACAGAGCGACTCACATTTTCGACATACCTCCACAGTGTGTTTGTGTCACCTATAACAGAGCGGAGCCGGCAGCCGATGTGGCAACACTGTAGCAGCGAGCGACAGACGTCAGCTATCAAGTAATTTTAATCGAACTACAAATCCACTTCCTTGCCTTTATCCGTAAAATTACGAGATCCCTATCAGCTCACAATATGGGGCGACCGGTTTTGGGAATATGCAACGCTATGGCTGACTTCTCGAAACTGTTAAGCTGAAGAGCACCCCTTGTTCTTTGGATCTTAAGTTTAAGAACCTACAAGTTTGGCATACATTGCGTTGCGTTGCATTGAGTTCTGTAGCCTCCAGTTCTTTCATATTTGTCTACGCTCTGAAGTAAATTGCTCTATAGCCTAAATCGCAGCGTATTGTTGGTCTGAAATACGTCATAAACTTCAAAGCATTTGAAAATATTGTATACTTTCTGAGGACTGAAGACCACAGCAAAAAAAAAAAAACGGCAAAATATGTTGTGAAAGAACTACTTAATCAGTCACTGGTAACTCTGTAACAGCACGTTGAGGGTCGAAAAATTTGATAGCAGCTTGTAACAACCAGCAGAATGCAGTGGCGAATGAGGTTGCTGGCACATGTGGCTACATGACACACAGCTTCTGTTTCCTCCCGCCGTGAGGGGTTTATGTAAAGATGAACCAGCCACCGTAACTTCGGTCTGTTTGGAAATGTCACGAAGGAAGGAACACTGTTTCATTGTTTTCCTGACAGTTAAGTTCATTTCTTTTGTTTTCATAATCATGTAGATCGAATTGAGACGCTGGAGGTAGGCGATTGCCCAAAGAGCAATCAAGTGTGGTCACATGTGTAACAACATTGTGTTTCTGATGTATGGGATTCTGTTGTAGGCATATTACTTTTGGTACCTCCGTGGGGCCAGTGGCCGTAGCTAGGTATGGAGTCAGCTGGCATAGTTACGCCAACAGTCTGCATCGAACAGTTTCAACAAGGAATGCTACACAATCGCTTTGAATACATTTACGTGATTGTCTAGTGGTGCCCATCTTGACTCTAAGACTATTTTCGAAACCTCTACGTCTACATCCACATAGACACTCCGTCAGCCACCGTGCTTCGCGTGGCGGGGAGTACCCTGTCATTTCCTTGCTGCTCCACTCGCAAATAGAGCCATGGAAAACGACTGTCTATATGCCCTCGTATCAGTCATAATCTCTCGTATCTTCGTGGACCTTACGCACAATGTATGTTGGCGGCAGTAGAATCGTTCGACAGTCAGCTTCAGCTGCCGTTTCCCTAAATTGTCTCAATAGTACTTCTCTAAAAGATGTCGCTCTCCTCCAGGGATTCCCATTTCAGTTCCCGAAGCATCTCCGCAACAATTACGTGTTTTTCAACCCTATCGGTAACAAATCTACCAGCACGGCTCTGAACTGCTTAGATGTCCTCCTCCTCTCCGACCAGGCAAGGATCCCAAACCCTCGAGCAGTACTCAGGAATAGGTCACACTAGCGTCCTATCTGCGGTCTCCTTGACAAGCGAACAACTCTTTCCTATAGTTCTTCCAATAAACAGGAATCGACAATTCGTCTTTCCTACCACACTTCTTAATGGTACCGAGGTTCGTTATTCACCATGGTCGAGAAGGTGTACGGCCAGAGTAAAATTCTGCTAAAAGTGAATCCTCATTTTCATATAAACGAGCTGACAACTCCCACTAATAACGATGTAAAAAAATGTAAAAGTCGTGTGACCAAGGGCCTCCAGTGGCGTACACCGTTTGCCAGGTGCAAGTCTTTCGATTTGACGCCACTTCGGCGACTTACGCGTCCATAGGGAAGAAATGATGACGATTAGAACAACAGAACACCCAGTCCTTTAGCGGAGAAAATCTCAGACCCAGCCGGGAATCGAACCCGGGCCCTTCAGATTGACAGTCTGTCGCGCTGACCACTCAGCTACCGGGAGCGGAAACTGATAACAATTAATATAGAAGACAGCGTCGCACATAGATGGAATCTGCAATTATTAGACTTCTGGATTAATGCGTTGAACTAATTCTAACTGAAAAACTGCAGACAGCTATAATAGTAAGCATAGCTTGTTGTTCCTGAAGAATTTCGTTTTCGTTGATACATTTCATACTGTTTTTTACACATTTAGGCAGAATTTGTTTTTGTTCAAGGATTTTTCTTCACGGGGGATTTTTATTTCTTATTTCTTGAATTTGTTTTGTGGAAAGGAAGTTTTGAGAAAATCGAATGTTTTTCTTCGAAAATTCCTCTATTCTACCACATCCATATCATACTATGCCAACTCATACCTACAGATATGCCATCCAGTCAGACTCCAAGATTCAGTTGGTATAGTTGCAAGCTTTTAAGAAAAGTGTTTTTGAGGGTGAGGGGAAATATGCATTTAGTTAGTGGGTCCTGCAAGGTTTTCTAGTCAGACGTTCAGGCATTGACGCATTCTGCAGAGTATCATAATAACTCCAAGTAATGCATAAAATAAAAACAAAACAGAAAAGGAAACAATTTTGTGCCAACCAGCCCTCTTCTCTCTTACTCTGCAGTGCAGTGAATACAGTGTATGAACACGTTAACCATAGGATGGCATAACCTTGTGGGTGTTGGATGAAGCTTCTTTTCCTTCCCTTTTACACCGTCATCGTATGATCACCTTTAAATATTCGTTCCGCTACGGTGACGTTACGAGAGGCGTTGCTGGAGGTAGGTTACCTCACGGGGGAGCCACAGCACTCGGAGCTGAACGTTATGGGTCTATGCGCCATAACGGTTCGAAGCAAATCACCTGTAGTCGGCGTCCCTCCGCCATTACTGGCTGCCATTATGTCAGGGAAGATCTAAGACCGACAGCGCTTCACCGCCGCCCGGCAGCCATTCTCGTATTTCAGCCCCACAATGCACCGCGGCGTCAAAACTTGCCGAGTTACACCTCACACCAATCTTCACTGCTTGACTACGCTCCCGAACGTAGGGTACCTCGCTTGATCAAACTGCAGTACTGTTCTCTACTCGCCTGTTCGTTTACTTAACTTAATCCTACAACTACCTATAATTTCCACAATGAAAGACATCATTGCATGATTATTTTGGTTATTTTGATTTATGTTATATTGAGAATATATATATATGTGTGTGTGTGTGTGTGTGTGTGTGTGTGTGTGTGTGTGTGTGTGTGTGTGTGTGTGTGTGTGTGTGTGCACTAAAGTACAACTCATACAGAAAATAGACACACGTCATTGTACTACGACTATATTTTATTTGGCATATCGCTACATCGCTAAAAACTAGTATTTTCTATCATCTCAGATTACAAACTAATACATACGTCTACATCTACATCTACATGATTACTCTGCGAGTTAAAAGTGAACCTCTAAGACAGCACAACATTCAAATGCAAACCGTAATTATAAGAATCCTACAAACTATTAGCATGCTTCCAGTGGGACACTGATACGTAAGCCGGTCCCGGTGGCCGAGTGGTTCTAGGCGCCTCAGTCCTGAATCGCACGACTGCTACGGTCGCCGGTTCGAATCTTGCCTCTCGCATGGATGTGTGTGATGTCCTTAGGTTAGTTAGGTTTAAGTAGTTCTAAGTTCTACGGGACTGATGACCTCTGATGTTAAGTCCCATGGTGCGCAGAGCCATTTGAACCATTTGAACACTGATACATAACAATAGCATGTGACAATTTCCCACTGATTTTGTAATACCTTACTGTGGATTTCATTCAGACCAACGCTAGCGAAGGGGTTAAGGCGTTGCCTTTTTATAGTGCTACCAGGTAACCCACATTCCACACAGACATTGAATCATTGATGCTATCCACGTACAGAAGACCCTAGAACCGCGTGTATTCCGCATTGCGATTAAAATATCTCCTCTAACAAGTAAGTACGCAGCTCGTGGTCTTGCGGTAGCATTCTCACTTTATGTGCAAAGGGTCCCGGTTTCGATTCCCGGCAGGGTCAGAGATTTTTCCTGTCTCGAGATGGCTGGGTGTTGTTGTATCGTCTTCTTCATCATCATCATCATCATCATCATCATCCATCCCCCATTACGGTCAGAGGAAGGCAATAGCAAACCACCTCTGCTAGGACCTTGCCTAGTACGAGGGTGTGGGTCTCCCGCAATGTCCCCTACATTCCTCAGAGCATGCTACCTCATCATCTAAAAAGTGAAATGGTGGTGGTGGTTGTTGTTGATTTCATTCCAAAAACTGGTTTTATGAAGTGTTAGACAATCCTCTATCCCCTACAAGTCACTTTATCTTCTCACAACAGTTCCGTACTATCCTTTTGAACGTCCTTAAAATACTAAGGTACTCAAGTATTGTCCTTCGTCTACGACTTTTACGCTAAACATTTCCCAACATTACCAACTTTCCGCTTCATATCCGTTTTTCACATCAAGTTTTGCTATAAATTTATAACCTACCCAATTCTATTTCAGTACCCTCAGCATTATCTTATGACACAAAATTTAAAAATCTGTTATTCTTAACTTGTCTGTCGCGTTAATCATTCACGTATTACTTTTGCCGAGGTAAACACGAACTGCATCCGGAAGTTTAGGTCATTGTTCAGGAATTTTTTTCTGAATATTTCCATATAAAGTAACTGTGGTATTTGGTGGCTCGTTACAGAATAAAATTCGAGTATTATTTTCATGAATAAAACTGTCTAGATCGCTTAATAAATTCCCTTATTTAATACACCGTTTTTACTACCGCTATCATCAGATGTTAGACTAACGACTTGGAAACCAAATTCCAGTGTCGCCAGTAAAAGCCTATGACTAATCGGGGCGATAAGGCACAGCATTTTAGTACTGACACTGCACCTTGCTCCACAAGTTATAATTCTAAAATCTGACCATAGTAGTGGCTGAAACTACGTAGTGAATATAATTTGCAAACCATTCTAGGTGGTTTTATTCACTTGATATTCACAATGATCACATAACCATATAGGACATTTACTTCCTTTATTAAGATTATGATTTAATCGGTTTGAATTCTGATATAATTCAATATAAAAATACGCAAGATGGAAATCCAAAATGTCCCTTGGTCAACTCTATAAATAGCCCAGCACACAAACTGTCACAAAAACTGAATAACATACAGACGAAACATTATATATATGAAACAAGATATTCCATGAAAACAGCATAATACTAGCTAGAAAATTAAGAACCATAAAGCTCCCCGAAAATGCGCTGTTTATTTCACTTGACATCACCACCCTTTACTCAAACATACCCATACAAGAAACTCTAACAGTAATATAAAAGAGCCTTATACAACAAAAGAAACAATCATACACAGAGATTTTCGAATTTATGGAACTCCTTCAGCTAATCCTAAGTTACAACTACTTTACCTTTAAAGGCAATATTTATAAACAACCAGATGACCTAGCAATGGGGTCATGTATATCTGATACCATAGCTGACATATACATAAATCACTTAGAACAAAAATTATTTAACAGGCAAGAACCTTGTCTAAAGAAAGTGGAATGTTATAGGAGATATTTAGATGACACACTACTATTAGTGAAAGGGGATACCAAAGGTATCGCATATATTCTAAATTATTTCAATAATCTACGTGAGAAAATCACATTTACAGAGAAAGATGAGCTAAATAAAAGTTTCAACATTCTCGATCTAAATATTCCAAGACACAACACCACATGCATATTCAAAATTTATATAAAAACACGATGACTGACACCACAATCCCTGCAACCTCATGTCACCCAAATATCCATAAACAGGCAGCATACAGGTCAATGTTTCATAGAGCAACAAAAATACCATTGAACCAAGAAAACATGTAACAAGAAATAAACGTAGTGAAAAATATTGCAGTTGCCAATGGTTACAATGTTTCCATGGTTGACACTGTCCTAGACAAAGCGAGGAAAGACCCAGCTGCAAACAGCACCACAGAAGGATAATAGAAAAACAAATGCATATCTAGTATCCCATATATAAGAAATCTATCACATAAGATTGCAAATAGTTTCCAAAATCACAAAGTAAAAAGTGGGTTTTCTGCATCTAATAAACTACAACAAAAACTAATACATAATATAAAGTGTAAGTGAGACGGAAGAAGACGCAAAGACACAACTCGACAACTTAAGTAAGATAGCCAGAAAGGTGGGACTGCGGATAGCCTATAACAGGACAAAGACATTAAATACCACAGCAGACTGGGAAACACCGGAAGGCACTGTGGAAACGGTGGAAAATTTAAGTACCTGGGAGAATCTATAACAGGAAGGAACAGGAGCAAAGAAGGAATAACAGAGATGATAAAGATGATGATGTCAGCCCTTTGCCTGACGAGAGAGATACACAATAAAAAGAATACATCCACAGAGGCAAAGATAAGCTACTACAAGGCATCGGTGAGGAATGCAGTATTATATGCTGCTGAGACGATGGCACTAGGAGGAACTGGGGCAGAACAACTAGAGAAAGAAGAGAGAAAAATACTGAGAAAAATACTAGGTCCCAAAAGAGGTGGGGAGAGGTGGATGCGAAGACCTAGGGAAGAACTGTACCGGAGCATGAGACCAATATCCAAGGAAATCAGACACAAAAGGGCATCGTTTGCTGGACATGTAGTTAAGATGAGTGTGGACAGAATGACGAAGAGATTGTGGGATACAACAGAGAAGACAAGGGGAAAGACAGGAACCAAGTGGGTTGATGAACTTCGGAGGGACTGGTTGGAATTGGGGATCAAGCTCGAAAGAAAGGAAAATTGCAGGAACAAATATACATCGTCCAATATGCCGAAGATCAATGACAGAAAAGAATACAGAAAAAGATTAGAGTGTCATCAGTGGAGCCGACAAGAGAAACGGACACTGAAGACCTCGGAAGAAGAGCGAGAGAGAAGAAGGGAAAGAATGAAGAGGTTCTGAGAGAAGGAGAGTAGAATGCAGTCCATGAAGGGGCTACCCGTGGTCCTACAGAGGCCGTAACGCAAGAAGAAGAAGAAGAAGAAGAAAGTGTAATCATGATCCATATTCAGACACTGGAATATACAAGGTAACACCCCAGGTATGCTTCATCTTCTGCCTAGGACAAACAGGCGTAAATTTCAACACCAGGTTCACAGAGTACTTTAAAACCTACATAACACAACAAACACACTACGTCAGCGATAGCAACATACGTACGTAATACAGGACAATCATTTGGAAAAACAGAGCAGAATGTCAGAGTATTCCACTGACTAAATAAAGGACATACAATGGATTTGCTAGAGGAACTGGAGATATTTCATATTACAGAAAATATGAAGATAAAATATTAAATGAAAAACTTGGAAGTGAATCAGTGAATTTCTTCAGATGTTTCGAGAGTATACTTAAATAAAAATAGTAAAACATAGAAATAAGCACAATTGTAAAATCGGTATAAGTAATTTATGAGCCAAATTGTTAAGATAAATAATCTCTACACAAAAGAATATTATGATCTGTGGAAGACCTATAATGTTATCTCTGTGGACTGGTAGTAAAAATTTCATTGTAACTGTTATGTTTATATGAGATATTTTCGATGTTTAACGTATACAATAAGTTGTGTGTGATGTTTAGTGTATGTGATACTCTGCACAAATGGACCATTAGAAAACTTTAAGTACAAATTCTTCTAAATTTCGCCACTAACTTCACCAACAGAATCGATAACCAACTAAAATACCACGTGTTTCCTATATATTGCAGTAAAAGTCAACGAATAAAAGCAGACTCTCACACATTGACAACATCAGTAGAAATCGCATAATACACACAAAGAAGAAACACTTGAATCAGGGAATCTTTTCCCGAAACGCGTTGTGCGAAAAGTAAATAAAGAAAAATCGTGGCTGGTAGCAGAAGACTTATTAATAAATAAATCTCTTGGTTTGAATTCTTTCTGTAAAATTACCTCCACAGCTGTGAATTAACTAGTGTACTTATTCCTCGCGTAAACACCCGTCCATGTATTTCCTAGTTTATTATTCTTAAATATTTGACAATAATAACTATGCGTTTTATGCCACCAGTTCACTAAAAAGTGCGTTTATCCTTTATCTGTGTTGCAGGTGAGTGAAGCAGCTAGGCCTGCATTTCGTTCTCAGTCCAACAGACAGGGAGTTGCGTATAATGACTACATCTGTTGGTAAGAGTTTGCTGCTGTTGCTATGAAGTGTATACAAAAATTAACGTTAAGGATTCTAAGACTATAATCATAACGAGTAGCTGCCTTCAAATATGCTCCTTAACCTGACCGTGAAAGACAGTTGGTGGTATTACTTCCTGTTTCTGTAGACTGTCACAACTTTCAAAGCACATAGACTGTCCTAACACCTTTGAACTATTTGTCGTCACGTGCTGAGTTACGGTTGTACCATATAACTGGGTATTTATATGATATTTCCTTGGTGCCGTTAATTTTGACGCACCCTCTAGTTTTATACACACGTTCATAAAGTGTCATATCTGGATCCAATGTAAGATCAATCAAATATGGTGTAAAATTATTATATAAGGGACACCACTGTGCTGGTTTCTAAATGGCTGCTGAAATAAAAGTATCACGAGAACAAAAAGGGTGGTATAAAATAAGTTATTAATACACTACTGACCATTAAAATTGCTACACCACGACGATGACGTGCTAAAGACGCGAAATTTAACCGACAGGAAGAAGATGCTGTGATATGCAAATGATTAGCTTTTCAGAGCATTCACACAAGGTTGGCGCTGGTGGCGACACCTACAACGTGCTGACATGAGGAAAGTTTCCAGCCGATTTCTCATACACAAACAGCAGTTGACCGGCGTTGTCTGGTGAAACGTTGATGTGATGCCTCGTGTAAGGAGGAGAAATGCGTACCATCACGTTTCCGACTTTGATAAACGTCAGCTTGTAGCCTATCACGATTGCGGTTCATCGTATCGCGACATTGCTGCTCGCGTTGGTCGAGATCCAATGACTGTTAGCAGAATATGGAATCGGTGGGTTCAGGAGGGTAATACGGAACGCCGTGCTAGATCCCAATGGCCTCGTATCACTAGCAGGCCTCGTATCACTAGCAGTTCAGATGACAGGCATCCGCATGGCTGTAACGGATCGTGCAGCCACGTCTCGATCCCTGAGTCAACAGATGGGGCGTATGCAAGACAACAACCATCTGCACTAACAGCTGGACGACATTTGCAGCAGCATGTACAATCAGCTCGGAGACCATGGCTTCGGTTACCCTTGACGTTGTAACACAGACAGGAGCGCCTGCGATGGTGTACTCAATGACGAACCTGGGTGCACGGATTGCAAAACGTCATTTTTTCGGATGAATCCGGGTTCTGTTTACAGCATCATGATTATCGCATCCATGTTTGCCGACATCGCGGTGAACGCACATTGGAAGCGTGTATTCGTCATCGCCATTCTGGCTTATCACCAGGCATGATACTGAGGGGTGCCACTGGTTACACGTCTCGGTCACCTCTTGCTCACAATGACGGCACATTGAACAGTGGACGTTACATTTCAGATGTGCTACGACCTGTGGCTCTACCCTTCATTCGATCCCTGCGAAAGCCTAAATTTCAGCAGGATAATGCGCGACTGCATGTTCCAGGTACTGTACGGGCCTTTGTGGATATAGAAATTGTTCGACAGCTGCCCTGGCCATCACATTCTCCAGATCTGTCACCAATTGAAAACGTCTGGTTGATGGTGGCTGAGCAACTGACTCGTCACAATAAGCGAGTCACTACTGTTGATGAACTGTGGTATCGTGTTGAAGCTGCATGGGCAGCTGTACCTGTACACGCCATCCAAGCCCTGTTTGACTCAATGCCCAGGCGTATTAAGGCCGAAGTTGTTCTGGGTACTGATTTTTCAGGATCTATGCATCCAAATTGCGTGAAAATATAATCTCATGTCAGTTCTAGTATAATATATTTTTCCAATGAATACCCGATTATCATCTCTATTTCTTCTTGATGTAGCAATTTTAATGGCCAGTAGTGTATATGATATGGAGATTAGTAAAATAATTTTGATTTTGTAGCAGAACAAATAGAAGATCTCTTAGATAACATCATTTACTACCACATTCTAAAATCTTTGGATAATGCAATGACTTAGAGAGTGTACTGTAATATTGTCAAGTGGTGTGACCAATTCTACAAAAACAAATACCATACATACTGATATCTACGAGCAATCGCTCTATTATAAAGAAAGGATATCCACTGTCAAGAATCACATCAAATTATGTTTTTCGTAACATCTGAATTTATAGTGGCACCTACAACTACTGAACATTTGTAATTAACCTCTAATATAACTTTAATAAATGTTTGTATTTTCTAAACAGTGGCAGTGTAGTGTACAGTTCACAGCAGTCCCTATACACCCATCAAATTTCGGTGGTAGTTCATTGATGTTTTATGATTACTCCAGTTGAGGGAAGCAGTAGTGTCTGGTTACACTTTGCAGAGTGATATTGTTAATACGATTTTGTCGATCTGTTACTGCAGTTGCTTTGGATTCCACAAAAATAGCTTTCAAACCACTTATAATATGTTTTTTTTTCCTTTATTGAGTTTCGATTCCCTCTGAAGGGGGCGGGCTGGCAGCAGCTTATTACGCCGCTCTTCAGCCTACAGAATTTGTTTTAAAAAGATGAAGATAATAAAAAATAATAGTTGGCGATAAAATCGGTGACTTAAAGGTAAAATGGCAGAAAATTCAGGAACTTAAAACATAAAACACAGGGTTGATGATGCTAATAAAGTACACAGGAAGCAGAAAAATAACAGACAGACAATTAAAAAACACGGCGACAGTCTGGTTTCTATTCGCAAGAGATATAAAATGCACACCCAGCGACAGCATGATTTCTGTTCACAACACTGTGGAAAGACGCACAACACTGAACACTCACTTAAACACTGCACTACAGTTGGCACAAATATAACATACCACAGCCGAGAACAGGTCGGGGCAAACTGGACAGATGACGGGAAAAAAAGGAGGGGAAGGAGCGGCAAAGTGAAGGGGGGAGGGGGGAAAGGAGCCAATGGAAGATGAGGATCCATAAGATGGGTGGGGAGTGCTGAGCAGACGTGCCAGGGAGTGGGGAAGGCAGAGGAGGGGAACACAAAAGGACTCGTTGGGGAGGGGGGGGGGGGAGAAAGGATATAGGGAGAGGTTAGGGAGGAGAAAACACGGGAAGGAAGGGGGGAGGAAGAGGGAGCCCAGGGAAAGAACTGCGGAAAGGAGCGGGGATGAGGAACAGAGTTGACAGGAGGGATAAATGGAGGGAGAGAGGGCATCATCCGGGTGGGGGAGTTGATGGAAGTCACTGTGGGGAAGGAGATGAAGGGAGTAGAGATGGAGGGTAGGGGGGCGCACAACAGTGAAGGCGTGGCAGGGGGCGGGGATGGGAGAGGAGAGGAGTTATAATATGCCATGAATCTAAAATACATGTATTTGGCTTGTCGTTGGCGACCTTGAGAACATGTAAATATTCAGTGATATGTTTGCTGTCGCTGTCGAAACGCCTCAGCACAGTGTACTCTTGCGAACCAGTCTTTGGCCGGAAAATTATTATTCTTTTGTAAAACTAATGAAAATGAGCATGGAAGCGCCATAGAGGGTTGCGTTAACAGCCTCGGACCAGTGGACTCAAGTGTCCCGACATGTGGGTTACAATAAGAGACATGCCAGTGGATTGCGCAGCGACTATTGAAGCGCTCAGCGTTAGATGGCGCTGTGCAGCCGTATCCGTGTAGCAAGTGGGCCGATGTTACCAGACCAGAGCAACTCACTTATATTGGGAACGTGACATGGCGCAGGGTTTTAACGAAAGTGGAGGCATATACACTGATGAGCGAAAACAATATGACCACCTGCTAAATAGCTTTCTTGTCCGTCTTTGGAACGAATTGAAACACTGATTATGTGTAACAGGCTTCGAACAGTTTGTTGGTAGTTTTGTGGAGGTATGTGGAGGAGGAGGAGGAGGAGGAGGAGGAGGAGATTAATGTTTAACGTCCCGTCGACAACGAGGTGATTAGAGACGGAGCGCAAGCTCGGGTGAGGGAAGGATATGGAAGGAAATCGGCCGTGCCCTTTCAAAGGAACCATCCCAGCATTTGCCTGAAGCGATTTAGGGAAATCACGGAAAACCTAAATCAGGATGGCCGGAGACGGGATTGAACCGTCGTCCTCCTGAATGCGAGTCCAGTATGCTAACCACTGTACCACCTCGCTCGGCGGAGGTATGTGGCATTGGATGTTTACACACGGGTAATGTCATTCGAGTAAATAGCGGGACGCTGATTTTCGTATGAGGTGATGACGCCCAATAGCGACACAGATGGGTTCCATAGGATTTACATCAAGTGAATTTGATAGTCAAGAAATTCACCTCCACTCGCTGTAATGCTCCTCAAACCATTGTAGCACGGTTCTGGCTCCGAGACACGGCCAATTATACTGCTAAAAGATGACATCGCCGTCGGGGAGGACATCAAGAGTGAATGGATAAAGGTAATTTGCAGGAGCCAGTTCGTCTTCTATTACCACCACAGGTCCCATGCAAGCGGAGAAAAATGTCTCCTATAGCACAACTCCTGCCAGCCTGAATCCGTTGCATGCAACACGTTTCGAGCCACCGTTAACCTCGACGACTGCGTTTGCGGACACGACCATCCACCTAGTGTAGCAAAAATGTGATTGATACGAAGAACCGACACGTTTCGAGTGATCGAAACCCCATTCTCACTGCAATCACAATATACGATGTTGTTGCGTCAAGGGGTAAGTCTGCTGCAGAGCGCCATGTTCAACAATGTACGATGAACGGTGCACTCCGAAATACTTGTGCATGCACCATCATAGTGCTCTTTTGGCACAGATGCCATAGGTCACCACCTGTCTCACTTTATAGAGCAGAGAACCCTCCGAACCAAACGATCTGTGAAGAGTCGTGAACGTCACAACCTTTAGCGGCGTAGGTGCTCACGTCAGTAGCACGTGAACACTCGGCCAGCTTGGCCGGTCTCGAGATACTTGTTCACAAGCTCTGCATAGTAATAATCTGCCATTTGTCAATGTCGCTTATGTCTATGGAGTTCTGCATTTGCTGCCCATGTCTTTGCTATGTTGATCCCTCGTTCGTGTCTTCTCAACTTGCCTACTTTTGTTACCGCATCACATGTCCGCAACACCACCAGGCGGCACCGAACATCGGGTTGGGGAGTGTTTATGTTTCGACTCACCAGCGTAAATAAGTCTGAAGGTGGGGATCAGTCCTCGTCTCCGGAAGCCAGCAGTACCACCATGACGCCAGAGCAACGTCGGGGGAACTCCGAGGCGACTTGTTGCAGCTCTGGGTTAGAGACTGGACTGTGCCTTCTTGGTGTCACAGCTCTGCATTTTCCTAGCGGTACTCGGCGCCACAACACCAGACAAGTTTAGGGACCTCTGAGACTAAACGACGCCACTGGAGTCGCGCCCATGCCACCCCTGCGGTCGCGTGCGAAACCGAGGGGCCGCCTCCCAAGTGGAGCGCCATAGCAGCCTTACTTGGTACACCACTGACGTCAACGCCCGTAGTCTACAGAGGCTGCCGGCGTCAGCAAGTAGAAGCGAGGAGCTCAGCAGCACCAGGTTCAAGCCGCTGTCCATTCACTGGTCCAGACAGAGTAAATGAGGAGGGGAATGCCTGCTTCACTGGCAATGTTCGCCTATGGACATTCTCGCCTCTGTCACAACCAGTCACCAACCCAAATTCTTCATCTCCTGTCACAACGGGGTCTTCGAGTCCGTCAGCACTGTTTTTTAACAGGTATAATAAGGATAGGTTATTATGAATCAGAAACCTCAGGCCAGGTACTGAAATCAATGTTCGAATCGTTATGCAGACAACAGAGAAGAGAAAAGAAACGGCAAGGAACATGGATCTAATGGGACATAAACTGAAACTACCGATACCACACGTCAGCTTTATCCCATAATGTACTGATGCAGTGTAGTTTGGTGTCATACATACGTAAACCAAAAACAATAGAACACTGGCAATATCTCTTCACTTAATCCTAGGATGCCGATGCTATCAAGAAATTGAATGTCATGGAGGACATACACTATGTAATCAAAAGTATCAGGACACCTGGCTGAACCACGTTCACTCTCACAGACATACGTTCAATCAGGTGCTGGAGGGTTTCTTGGGGAATGGTAGCCCACTCTTCACGGAGTGCTGCACTGAGAAGAGGTATCGATGTCGGTCCGTGAGGTCTGGCACGAAGTCGGAATTCCAAAACCGCAAAGGTGTTCTGTAGGATTCTGGTCAGGAGTCTGTGCTGGCTAGTCCATGACAGGGATTGTTACTGTCGTGTAACCACTGCAACATAGGCCATGCATTATGAACAGGTGCTCGATTGTGTTGAAAGATGCAGTCGCCATTCCCGTATTGCTTTTCAACAGTGAGAAGCAAGAAGGTGCTTAAAACGTCAATGTAAATCGGTACTGCGATAGTGCCACGGGAAAAAAACACGGAGTGCAAGCCCCCTGCAGGAAAAACAGCGCCACACCATAACATCGCTGCCTCAGATTTTACTGTTGGCACTACACACGCTGGCAGATGACGTTCACCGGGCATTCGCCATATTCACACCCTGCCATCGGATCGCCACATTATGTACGGCGATTCGTCACTCCACACAACGTTTTCCCACTGTTCAATCGCCCAATATTTACGCTCCTTACGGCAAGCGAGGCGTGATGTGTGGCTTATGAGCAGCCGCTCGACAATGAAATCCAAGTTCTCTCACCTCCCGCCTAACTGTCAAGGTACTTGCAGTGGATCCTGATGCAGTTTGGAATTCCTGTGTGATGGTCTATATGGATGTCTGCCTATTACACATTACGACACTCTTCGATTGTCGGCGGTCTCTGTCAGTTAACAAACGAGGTCGGCCTGTACGCTTTTGAGCTATACGTGTTCCCTCACGTTTCCACATCACTGTCACATAGGACACAGTGGACATAGGGATGTGTAGGAGTGTGGAAATCTCGCGTACAGACGTACGACACAAGTGACACCCAATCACTTGACGACATTCGAAGTCCGTGAGTTCCGCGGAGCGCTCCATCTGCTCGTTCACGATGTCTAATGACTACTTAGGTCACTGATATGGAGTACCTGGTATTAGGTGGCAGCACAATGCCCCTAATGTGAAGAACCTATATTTCTGGGGATGGCGGATACTTTTGATCACATGGTGTAGTCTTCGCGAAAACTGTCGTCTGACTGACTCACGAAAGTCTGATTACATTCCAGCAGTGTCCTTACATAAAGGACAGTAGTCATTGCCTCGGCATGTAGAAAATTCAGTACACCTTGGTCTGGTACGATTGTGCAGCACGATATTTCATACATATTGTTGAATAATACACTTAAAAAACGTGCAATACACTTTTATGCTCTTTTTGCTATTTCGATCTGTGCCAAAAATGGTATAAACTCTTTTAAGGAAATGACAGCCACGTTTGAGTTTGTTTCTCAAATAATAATAATGACTGATTAAATTTTTACAACGGTACGTTGGCCTGTAAACACAGGTGGAAGAAATCGCAATACCAAGAAGGAGCTGATGTAGTTTGTCGATGTTTGTCACGAATGCCTTTTAGCCAAGGTAAGCGCCATTATCAGCACACAATAAAGTGCCTGGCAGAGGGTTCAATGAACCACCTTCAAGCGGTCTCTCTACTGTTCCCCTCTCGAACGGTACGCGGGAAGAACGAGCACTTAAATTTTTCTGTGCGAACCCTGATTTCTCTTATTCTATCGTGATGACCATTTCTCCTTATGTAGGTGGGTGCAATCAGAATGTTTTCTCAATCGGAGGAGAAAACTGGTGATTGAAATTTCTTGAGAAGATCCCGTCGCACCGAAGAATGCCTTTGTTTTAATGATTGCCATTCCAATTCACGTATCATGTATGTGACACTATGTCCCCTATATCGCGATGATTGTTCTTTTTCGATGTCATCCGTCAGTCCCACCTGGTGCGGATCTCACATCGCACAGCAGTACTCCAGAATAGGGCGAACAAGCGTAGTGTAAGCAGTCTCTTCAGTAGACCTGTTGCAATTTATTATTTATGTATGTATATTATATTATTTATGTGATTTATGTTATTATATTATTTATGTATATATATACAATATTATTTATGTGATCGTTCCATTTTAGGTTATTTGTAATTGTAATCCCTAAGTATTTAGTTGAATTTATACCCTTCATATTTGTGTGACTTATCGCGTAATCGAAATTTAGCTGATTTCTTTTAGTACTCATGTGAATAACTTCACACTTTTCTTTATTCAGGGTCAACTGCCACTTTTCGCACCATACAGATATCTTATCTAAATCATTTTGCAAGTCGTATTGATCATCTGATGACTTAAAAAGACGGTAAATGACAGCATCATCGGCAAACAATCTAAGACGGCTACTCAGATTGTCTTCTATGTCGTTAATATAGATTAGGAACGATAGAGGGGCTATAATACTTCCTTCAGGAACGCCGGATATTACTTCTGTTTTACTCGATGACTCGTCTATTACTACGAACTGTGACCTTTCTGACAGGAAAATACGAATCCAGTCGCACAACTGAGGCTGTACTCTGTAGGCACGCAGTTTGGTTAGAAGACGCTTGTGAGGAACGGTGTCGAAAGAATTCTGAAAATTTAAAAATATGGAATCAATTTGACATCCCCTGTCGATAGCACGTATTACTTCATGAATATGAAGAGCTAGTTGTGTTTCACGAGAACGATACTTTCTGAATCCGTGCTATGTGTCAATAAATCGTTTTATTCGAGGTACTTCATAATGTTCGAGTACAGTATATGTTCCAAAACCCTACTGCAAATCGACGTTAGTGATATAGGCCTGTAGTTCAGCGGGTTACTCCTACTTACCTTTTAGGGTATTGGTGTGACTTGAGCAATTTTCCAGTTTTTACGTACGGAAATTTCTGTGAGCGAGTGGTTGTATATAATTGCTAAATATGGAGCTATTTTATCAGCATACTCTGAGAGGAACATGACTGGTATACAATCTGGACCGGAGGCCTTGCCGTTGTTAAGTGTTTTAAGCTGCGTCGTTACACCTAGGATATCTACTTATATATTTCTCATCTTGGCAGTTGTTCTTGATTGGAATTCAGGAATGTTTCCTTCGTCTTCTTTGGTGAAGGAGTTTCGGAAAACTGTGTTTAATAACTCTGCTTAAGTGGCACTGTCATCAGTGACTTCACCTTTGTTATTGCGCAGTGAAGGTGTTGATTGCGTCTTGCCACTGGTGTGCTTTATGTATGACCATAATCTCTTTGGGTTTTCTGCCAGATTTCCAGACAGAATTTCGTTGTGGAAATTATTAAAAGTATCTCGCATTGAAGTACTCGTCATATTTCGAACTTCTGTAAGACTTTGCCAATCTTGGGGATTTTGTGTTTTATATTGGTCATGCTTTTTCCGCTGCTTCTGCAACAGCGATCTGACCCGTTTTTTGTACCATGGGGGATCAGTACCATCACTTATTAATTTATGTGGTATATATCTCTCAATCACTGTCGATACTATCTCTTTGAAAACATTCCACAACTTTTCTGCACTTACATGATCAGATCGGAAGGAGTGAAGATTGGCTCTTAAAAAAAGGCGTTAAGATCCTTTTGTCAGCTTTTTTAAATAGATATACTTTGCGTTTCTTTTTGATGGTTGTAGGTGTTACGGTATTCAGCGTAGCAGCAACTGCCTTGTGGTCGCTAACCCCTGTATTCGTCACAACACTCACTATTTGTCCAGAATTATTTGTTGCTAAGAGAAGTATGCTTTCGCAACCATTTACGCTTCGAGTGGGCTCATGAAGTAATTGTTCAAAATAATTTTCTGAGAAAGCATTCAGCACAATTTCGGATGACGTTTTATGCCTGCCGCCGGCTTTAAAGGTATAATTTTTCCAGCATATCGAGGGTAGATTAAAGTCACCACCGACTTTAATTGTATGAGCGGGGTAGTTATTTGAAATGAGACTCAAGTTTTCTTTGAACTGTTCAGGAACCTATATCTTCTGACTCGGGGGGGGGGGGGGGGGGGGTCGCTAAAACGATCCAGTTAATAGTTTAATCCGATTGTCAGTTATAACCTCTATCCATACTATTTCATGCGAAATATCTACTTCAATTTCGCTACAAGGCAAACTATCACTGACAGAAATAAAAACACCACCACCAACTATATTTAATCTATCCTTTCTGAACACTGTTAGATCTTCTGAAAAAAATTTTGGCTGAACTTATTTCCGGCTTTAGCCAGCTCTCTGTACCTACAACTATTTGAGCTTCAGTGCTTTCTATTAGGGCTTGGAGCTCTGATTCTTTCCCAACACAGTTACGACAGTTTACAACTACAATACTCATCCTTCCTACAACCACCTTACTGTGTTTTAGACGGACATCCCTTCTGTGGTTCCCTGAGAATCTCTAACCTAAAAAACCGCTAAGTCCCAACCACACACCCCTGCTACCCGTGTAGCCGCCTCCTGAGCGTAGTGGACTCCTGACCCAGAAAACCAACACCCGATGGCGCAAGTCGAGGAATCTGCAGCCTACACGGTCACAGTAGGGGCGACATTCTTGCGATGATGACTGACGTCTCGCTAAACGCCTCACCGTGCATTTGTTCACTGCCAGAATTAGCCAACAGGTGGCAATCAACTAAAGAGTTGAAAAATTCAACTGTCTGAAATCAACCATAACTTCACAAATGAACTTCGGAACTAAAAATACAATCGCTAGATAAACCCATAGCAAATGGAGTACCAGCACGGGAAATCAGCACGTAGACACACTATCGTCCAAAAGTTCGGAAACATCTTGCAGCCTACTACAGTGGAACCAGATAGCAGTGATCTACAGGAGTTATGGTTCACAATACAGAATAGTACGCTAAAGTAAAGGTGAACAATAAAAATCACAGTATTACACAGATAATTACTGTACATAGACGTGCATGTTGGAACTGCTCAGTTTTATGCAAACTGACTTTACTTGTTCAGGCAGTTTCCCTAAAGACTCCAGTATTGTTCATGTGTAGTTCTGTTTGTACTGAGGTAGGAGACTCTGAGAAAGAACTTAGTACACTGAGCGAAGGTAATGGAACTGGAAATGTCATGTGGCTAGGGCCTCCCATAGGGTAGACCGTTCGCCTGGTGCAAGTCTTTCGAGTTGACGCCACTTCGGCGACTTGCGTGTCGATGGGGATGAAATGATGATGATGATAAGGACAACACAACACCCAGTACCTGAGAGGAAAAAATCTCCGACCGAGCCGGGAATGGAACCCAGGCCATTAGACATGACATTCCGTCGCGCTGGCCACTCAGCTACCAGGGGCCGGACAGTGAAAGTTAAGAAAATGGCTCCAAAAGATAAACACTTTGCACCAAGAAAGCAACAGTGTCCGACAGATATAAAAGGAAGTGGTTTTGCATCAGTGGAGTTCTTAAGACCATACACTGGCATCGAGGTACTGTCTCCTACGGCTCCTACGATGATCCTCGTCGCTCAAGAGCTCCCAGAAAAATATCAGAATGTCAGAAAAGGAATTTGATAGTACCCAGTAAACGTAATAGACTCAAAACAGTTAATGAACTGACAGATGAACGAAACACAGCTAGCGGTACACCAATTAGCGAGTCAACAATGGACCCCGCCCAGCAGAAAACAACTTCCAGTGTTATGTATCACAAAGGAAACCATTTTAGGACCTTGTTGACAACAATTAATGGCTGTCATGGGGCACGACACACCAACAAGGAACAGCAGAGGGTTGGGAAAGAGTCACTGTTTAATCCAAGTTAGACATACGAGGAAGTAAACTCCGCCTATTCGTACGCCATTTACCCTATGAACACTTGAAATGTCAGTGCGTAGTTCCAAGTTTAAAGAACGGAAGGGGCTCTGTGGTGGTATGGTGGTCTTTCAGACAGAATAAAGTTGCAGACTTGCTGACAGTAGATGAAAACAGGAACAAAAAAGTTATCATGCCATTCGCCAGTGACTTGCCATGACACCTGGTTTGCGCCCTATTTCCGCTTCTGTCGTGACCAAGTGAACCATAGAAGTTCAATAATTTTGAAAAACATCGAATGACCTCCTAGTCCCCTGATGGTAGTCCAATCGAGATACTACGGGATGAATCGGACAGGATGTCCGAAAACGAGGACTTCCTGGCGTCCTACATCAAGAATGGATATTAATTCCAACTGACATCCTGGCAAAATTCAACAACTGCATGCCGAGAATATGAACAGCAGTGACTAAACCGAAGGGTAGCTGTTTTAAAGAATCTAAAAGTTTGATAGCTGCATTTAACTATGTATCTTTTGAGCTCGTTAAAGATTCAGAAAACAATAAAACGCAATTCTACAATATAGGTCCTTTACAATGCCCATTATTCCAATGTCCATAAACACTTAATATTTCCAAACGTATGGAGGGCAGCGTATCTATGACCAGTTAAATGTGTGTGTCAAAGAACAATCGAATACATGTTGGACCGATTGTTTTATTCAAAATACACTATGCTTCCAGTGGATTTTTCCGGCGAATGGCAAGTTTCCTGGTTCGAATCATAGTCCAGCACAAAATCTCAATAACTCACAAGTTGAAAACGTAGCTCACATATTCCACAGATTGCTAACTAATGGTCTACAAATTTACACACGGTGACTGATAAGCAGCAGGATACGCTTCTGTAGGTCGCGCTGGGAGGGCACTGATTCTGGTAACCTTGCGGTTGCGCCACAACTGGATCTCGCTCGGTACCCAGGAAACACCGCCTGGGAACGTGGGGCGTCCGTTGTGTTGGCAGCCGTGCTGCGCGCTACGTCCCTTGTTATGAGGACAAATGTTGCTGCTGCGAGCCGGGCCAGCGTTCTCTGGCCGGAGCGCTGACTAATTACACTCTCGGCCACTGCTGCCAACTGTACCAGCAGCGTGCGCAGCATGCAGCTCCACTGCCGTTATCTAGCGCTACGCAGAATGTGAGAAAATCTTACACTCGCGGGCTTAGACATCATCATTTTGAAACGAACTTCTTGGTCAGCTGACGTCTTCTGGAATACTGTTCAACATATTTCTATCTAATTGTAGTAGTTTCAGTTTTGTTATGTGCTGTTCTGATCCATTTCTGCCAAAAACCATATAGATCTGAAGATGAGCTTCGGGATCGAAACAAGTCCTACTTCAAACAAAAAACAAAAAAGGGAAGTGTGCAGTCTCGACTGAGAAATAAGGTATGTATTGAAAGTGTTTTAAAAAGTTTCTTTAATATAGTAATAAGATCTTGTGCTGCCTTTTGTTCCACCGAAGGATAATTGAAAGGTATAAAAAAAAAAAAAAAAATTGGCCAGGTGCCGCTAGGGCATGCGCTCTTAGGGTTCTGTACAAACTTAATCTTGTATGTAGACAGATCATCGATCTCGAGAATCGTAGTTAGCCTATTATCGACATTGATCACTGAACTACATATGTCGCAGAATTGTGGATTTGCAAGACTTTCGAGAATGTTTCAATTTTCAGATTGATCGGATATCAAATGAAAAAATAAACATTTTTTCGTGTGATATAATCAGAAATTAAGAATTGTCTGGTTTTTGCCTGAACTTGTAGGGCCTATTGTGAAACCTTCCTTTTTACCAAATTTTATTTTTCTAAGTCCACTTGAAGTACTCCACAGGTTTTAATGAGTGAGTTTGCGGCTACAAAAGTGTGTGGTATAAACTGCTGAACCGTTTGATACCAGTGATTTCTTTACACCGATAAGGGGTCACACGCCGTAGTATGCGGTATAAATATCAGTGAGGTACGTTAGCTCGTTCCTGAGCAAAAGTCTTTTAACAGACGGGCGGACAGACAGACAGACAGACAGACAGACAGATGGACAACGTAGTGATCCTAAAAGGAATTCCGTTTCTACGGATTGAGACACGGACCACAAAAAAGTTTTGAACGCAGTTTTCTGTATTTCGTCAATGAATTTAGAGGCCTCAGCTAAGTAGAGATATCGTCATCAAGAAGATGCGAATGGACAACTATTTGTGTCTACTTATTAGTGTATAAACATTGCTACTGGAATGGTGTGGGTTGTTATATATCTACTTTGTAAAAACTGATGAAATTTACAAATATTAGTTGAAAGAGCTTTCATTTTTGCTGATTTGTATTCACCTCCGTAAGTTGTTACCACCTAATCTCGATACTGGTTGCAATAAGCCCGCTGATGGAATACGTAGGAATGGATGCTTGCTTTGAACAGGGAGACTTTAACTGCAGTAAGTTACGCAGCATACATGTTTCATAGAACTTCCAGAAATAATTCTGTGAGTTAAACGGATGTATGTTGGTCCTGAGATATGAGACTCGATGAATGACGAAGATTTCGTGTCGATGCAATGTTAATACCTATTTTTTTATTACTACTATTTTATTATTTATTGCCAAATTATAGACCTGTTACCGGATGTCTAAAACACGTCGTACATCTTACAATTTTCGTTTCTCATCTTTTTACGGTTTTCCTTTCTTTTGTTTTATCTACAGAGTTTACAAAGAATGCTACTTTTCAAAATAACATTAATTTAAGGTTGAAATATAAATAAAATAGTTTTTAGTACCATCACCGAATGTGACTGACGGTGAATACCTCGGAATGGTTTCCTCGAGCCGTTGACCGCCAATCGAGCGCGCGCCCACACACACACACACACACACACACACACACACACACACACACACACACACACACACACACATGGCTTTTAGTAGAGAAATAATATTGCTTATCCTATTCATTACTAATCCTATGTATAACTACTTTAGGTGCCCATCCATGTACGTATCCCATTCGAATAGTGTCCTGTATAACGAACGATTTCTAATATGTGAGGGGCTTCCAATAAGTAATGCAACACATCTCTTCCCTCGGCCAATTTCGGTGGAAAGAAATGCAGAATTTCTTGCTGGAAACCGTGGTGGCGCTACAAATGGCATTAAAAATTGTGTCTGTAATACAGGTGCCTTAAAAGCAGAGAGCTGTCGTCTAGTTTCGTTTTGCGAAAAACCAGAGAATCACTGATATTCATAAGTACTCGCAGAATGTCTTCAGAGATCTGGCAATGAACAAATGCACGTTGTGTCGTTGGGAGAAGCATCTTCAGTTTTGGGACTTGCAGACACTCACATTCGAGATGATAGATGGATCGCAAGCAAACACTTCCATGCTCAACTGGACACCTCTGCTGGTAATGTTGACACACTCGTTCACCAGTTGGAGTTCGCAAAGGTGTGAACATGCTGGGTTCAACTTCCCCTAACAGAAGACCATAAAGAACAACGGAGGACCATCTGTGCGGAGTTCCTTGCGCGTTCCGTGGCTATTTGTGACAATTTTTCTGTCGAAAATACTCACAGGCAATGAAACATGGGTTCATCACTTCGAAAAGGAAAAAACAAATACGGCAATGAATGGAGTGATGTTACACCACCTCTGCTCTGAAGAAGTAGTTCAAAGCCGCACCCTAAGCCGGTAATGTCATGACGACGGCCTTCTCGCGCCCTGAAGGGGCTATTCTGCTTGATGTCCTCCCACAAGGCACATTTATAATGTCTGAAGCGTATTGTGCTACTCTCAAGAAGTTAAAGAAACGACTTCATCGTGTTCGACGCCACAAAAATGAAAATGCAACACCTCAGACAGTTCCGCGAACCCGACAGCAGCTCACAAAACGTCCTTGGACTGTTCTTCCTAATGGGCCTTAGAGCCCGGATCTCGCAACTTCCTACTTGTTTTGCCCAATGAAGGATGCACTTCGCGGGAAGCACGACGTGGATCATGGGGCGATTATTGATGCTGCAAGACTTTTGCTCCGACGTCGACCAAAAGAGTGGTACATGTGGTCCTACAGGTCCTCACCTTATTATGGTGTAATGCCGCCGCATTGAACGTAGATTATGTTGAAAAAAAAAAGGATTTTTCGGCCAAAAGAGTGGAGAATAACTTGGTGTCCTGGAATCACGGACAAAGCCGACTTGTTTTCAGAGAAAAAAAGTTGTTGCATTATTTACTGAACACCCCAGATGCTATGCATGTTATCTTGCTATTTTTTTGGTATTCGCACAGGAAGAATGAAAACGCTCGTCTTGTGTTAAAACCAGACTCTGTGAATGGAAATTGTAGAAAATAAAACTTTTTGCATATTGTTGAGGAGTCGTGCGAAAACTAAATTTCTCCTGCTACACTGGTATTTTATCGTCTATTCCTGTGGAAGCGCTGAACTAAATGAACCGCAATGCAACAAATACAAGATATACATGTGTTACTCCAGGAAGTTAGTGGGACGGATTTGAGCTGTGAGTGGTGTGTTAGCCTCAAAATTTTTTGTTCGACATTACCTCCAAATTGATTTTACCGTAAATATTCAAAATTCCTGTGGCATATTTTAAATTTCCATTATACCAAATAATCTATTTAACTGTTCAACACTGTGAAACGGAACGATCAAATTTCACAATCTGAAAAACAGAAAAGATCCAAATTGAGAGTTCAAAAATAATCTTAATATACAAGAACAACAAATTCCTTAATCAATTCTACAAGTTCCTGAAATAAGAAAGTTTTCCAATAGCAGTTACCAATACTACACTTAGTAGATACCTTTGAAATAGAACCAAGGTAAAATATTATGCAAGGAGGATAGTTATGAACGTAACATATATCTAAAATCACTGTAATTACTCTTACATGAAACTTGTATTAATAATTGTATACACAGTCTGTCCACTGAAGCAGTTAAACCAGCAGACCACACCTTATGACTAGACGAGCCAGGTGCGGAGATACCTAGAGATACCACAGGTGGCCAAGAAATTATAAAATTCCCAAAGAAACTACAAATTAAATTCAGAACGGGTTCACTGGAACACATACACTGAAGAACCAACGAAACAGGTACACCTACCTAATATTATGTAGGTCCCACGCGGGCGCGCGAAGTGCCACAACACGACGTGGCATGGCCTGGACTAATGTCTGAAATAGTACTGGAGGGAACTGAAACCATGAATCCTGCAGGGCTGTTCACAAATCCGTAAGAATACGAGGGTGTGGAGAGCTCTTCTGAACAGCAGACTGTAAGGCATACAGATGCGCTCGATAATGATCATGTCTGGTGAGTTTGGAAGCTAGCGGAACTGTTTAAACTCAGGGAATATTCCTGGTGCCAATCTGTAGCTATTCTGGACGTAAGGGGTGTCGTATTGTCCTGCTGGAATTGCACACGTCCGTTGGAATTCACAATGGGCTTGAATGGATGCAGGTGATCCGAGTGAATGCATACGTACGTATCACGTGTCTGAGTAGTATCTAGACGTATCAGGGGTCCCATATCACTCCACCTTCATATGCCCCACACCATTACAGATCCTCCACCAGCTTGAACAGTCCTCTGCTGACATGCAGGGCCCATGCATTCATGAGGTTGTCTCCACACCCGTAAACGTCCACCCGAAAGATACAATTTCAAACGAAACTCGTCCGACCTGGCAACATGTTTCCACTCATCAAAAGTCCAAAGTCGGTGTTGATGGGCCCAGGCAAGGCGTGAAGCTTTGTGTCGTGAAGTCTTCAATAATATACGAAAGGACCTTCGGCTCCGAAAGCCCATATCGACGATGTTTCGTTGAATGGTTCGCACACTGACACTTGTTGATGGCCCATCACTGAAATCTGCAGCAATTTGCGGAAGGGTTTCACTTCGGTCGCGTTGAACGATTCTCTTCGCCCGTCGTTTGTCCTGTTCTTGCAGGGTCTTTTCTCCGGCCACATCGATGTAGTATGTTTGATGTTTTACCTTTATCCTGATATGCACGGTACACTCGTGAAACGGTCGTACGGGAAAACCCCCTCTTCTTCGCTACATCGGAGATGCTGTGTCCCATCGCTCATGCGGCGACTATAACACCACGTTCAAACTCACTTAAATGGTGATAACCAGCCACTGTAGCAGCAGAAACCGATCCAACAACTGTGCGTGACACTTCTTGTCTTATACAGGCGTTGCCCACTGCAGTGCCGTATTCTGCTCTTTACATATCGCTGTATGTGAATGCGCATGCCTATACCAGTTTCTCTGGCCCATCAGTGGACATGTAGTGCACCCGATGCTACTGCCCTCGTGTACTGGCTGTCCACCTACCTTATATCCAGGTGAACACTGCTGAACAGGTTAGTAAGAGGAATTACTACTTGTCACTGAAAGACTGGCCCTGTCAGATCACACACTCACACAGGTTGAGTGACAGTCTCCACTTTTTCCTTGCAGGAACAAACCAGACACACAACCCTAAACAAACTGCATCCAACGTGCCGTCCACAATTGTTTGACCAGTCTAATCTTCTTAATGCGAGCCGATTTTACCACGATTGCCCAGGAATAAAGTTAAATCCATATGGCTGAAATTTGCCTGAAAATGCTGTGAGATGAAGCTGCCCTTTGAGTGAATTTTAAGGCCAGGTTCTCATTCAAATGAGAAAAATGTAGACAAAGTTTGAAAATTTTATTTTCAAGGTAATGAAAAGGTACACAAATTATCTGTTTGGATATTACGAATGATCGTACTTTGAATATCATTTTAGATTTTCATTACAAAAAATGCCGCCTGTAATTATGGTTTGATCAAGGGCCAGGGAGTCTGAAGTACACACTCTGCGTGCGCTGTAGCCGCTCATGAGTTATCTACAATCAAAAACGGATAACACCATTAGACACTATATTAAATTTACGGGAGCTTATACCTGACCGCCTTGAAATAACCTCAAATTAAACGATATGGTGCTAACGCCAACTTTGAGTTCTTTTTTTTTTTGTGTTGATGGATTTACATGACATACATCGTGTTAATATTAACAAATTTCATATACTATAGGTATAAGCTCCCAAGAAAGAGTTTACTTTTTGGGGGTCGAAACAAGTAAATTGAATGAACCGTTTTTATTTTATGCTGCATGCAGTTTTGAAAAAATGTTTCTCGAGGAAAACTCATTTAAAGATTACAGAAGAGGTTTACATGTATTATTATTACAGTTTCCACAAAACTACATGTTATATATTTCTGACGTCCCTGAACACAAATCTGAAGTTAGATTTTCAAATTTCAAAATGTCTAATCCAATGCGGTGGACGAAAGAATACGTTTTCAGTAATTTTGACCGATATTTGACCAAAGAAAAGTCTTTTCGCTACTTACGTATAATCTGCCATTCCAGAACCGTATGTCAACCCTTCTTCTTGCTCGTATTGTTTCTGGAGAGCAATTCCCTCGTTCGTCTTGGCGAGAAAAGCCGATCTGGCTAAGTTGGATAAACAGCGTTCGCCAGCCTGCCCGCGTTGTTCGTCAGATTTTTCCGCGAATATGTTTGCGTGGAAAACTGTGATATAAATCATTTTATGAACGTTCGTCACGGCACGACAAGATTTTTACCTGAGCCAGGCGCCTCCGGCTGAGAATGCCCCACGGTGGGCATGACAGTGCTTCGAACAATGGTCTGTAGGAACTTCTGCAATGCACAGATTAAAAAGAATTTTCGTCCCAACATTCTAGACACATGTACGTTTCAAAAAATGCAGTAACAAATCGAATTTTCAACCATTTTCCATGAGAACGTGGCCTTCATAATTGTCAGTGGTCTTGCCCACGCTATTTATTAGTCCAAAATTGCCTTACACGTTTCGACGTTTCGTCATTATCAAAGGCTATCAAATACAACACAAACCTGGTATCAAAAGATGTGAAAATACATTACATTTCAATGTTGATTAGGGGCATAGTATAATCAATAGAATATCGCTTTCTACCTTACTGTTTCACATTGTTGAATAGATACGTTGTATGTGATCAACATTCTCCATCATGCGATATGTGCAAACTGCTGCCAAAGGGCAAAGTGGAAACCAAGTAGACAAAATCGCTGGGTGACGCTGGATATGTGGTACACACTGAATTTGTTTGCTTACAAGAGTGACGGAAGGAAGTGCTTTAGTCTCTTTCTAAAAGCAACAGGGTTGTTAACTGTACGCCAGCTTGTTCCAGAGGAGGGCAACAGCGCAGAGGAGGAGTCAGACCCGGTTTTTGTTCTATGAATGGGAGCTGCTAGGATATTAGATGGGTGAACCTCGTGTTTCGATTAGATAGGACTGATGGTCATGAAGTTAAGGCTTCCTGTTACCTAGGCAGCAGAATAACCACCGACAGACAGAGCGAGGTGGACTTGACATGCACGGGCGAAAAGGGCATTTCTGGCAAAGCGAAGTGTACTGGTGTCAGACATAGCCCTCAATTTGAGGAAGAAATTTCTGAGAATCGGGAGTACAGCATTGTATGGTTGTGAAGCATGTACGATGGGAAAACCGGAACATAAGAAAATCGAAGCATTTGAGAAGTGGTGTTACAGAAGAATGTTGAAAATTAGTTGATGTGATAAGGTATGGAATAAGAAGGCTCTCCACAGAATCGGCGAGGAAAGGGACACGTGGAAAACAGACAGGATGATGGGACATGACAGAATAAGTTCCTTGGTACTAGAGGCTGCTGTAGAGGGTCAAAATTGTACAGCAAGATAGAAACCGGAAACATCCAGCTGGTAATCGAGGAAGTCGGTTGCAAATGTTACTCTCAGTCAAATCGTTCAAAAAATGCTTCAAATTGCTCTGAGCACTACTTAAACCTAACTAACATACGAACATCACACACATCCATGCCTGAGGCAGGATTCGCGCCGTTCCAGACTATAGCGCCCAGAACCGCTCACTCTCAGTCGATGCCTTGGTACAGGAGATGATGCCTGCCACTGTACCTCCGATACAAGGTACCGGCCTGTTTGTGTACTGAGCCGATGAAGGTAACATAGGCGTCTGAATAAATGACTCGGTCATATACAGGGTGTTCGGAAATTCCCATTACAAACTTCTAGGACTTGTAGATGGGAGTGAGTACTTAATAAACTGAATAGTAACCTGTGTCGGGAAACCTATTGGTTCTGTTCTATGACGTTTCCAATTCAGATGCTTAACTCATCCACTTCTGTTTGAGGACTTGAATTACGCGTGGCACAGTACATTTATTGCATAACATTTCGAAAGTAAACATTACGAAATGTTCATTTAACACTCAAGCACATTTGTTTGGGATAACACTTAAACATTACGTGTTTACATTATTGCAAAACGGAAAAGAACCCAGGATGCTGTACGTACAGAACAGTTCTGATGTATTACAACAGCGGCTCGATGAGACGATCGAAGCCTGTTCTGGTACACACTCTCCATCCCACCCGGCGTCTCTGCAGTTTCTGGTGCAGCGGCCAGAACTAGTGCCAGCAGATCTCTTTCTGTCTCTACAGGAGTCTTGTAGATAAACATTGCATAAACTGTGATTTTTGGATGCTTCCTTTTGTTTCCTTTCTCATTGTTACCTAACAAATGGACTACTTGTCACGCCTAACTGAATTTGTGAGTTAAGCATCTGAACTGAAACTGTTGTGATACGGTAACGGTACGTTTCTGCACAAGGGAACGCTATGTGCTTACTCCTCTCTACAAGTACTACAAGTTTGTAACGGGAATGTATGAACACCCTGTATACAGACATATTATTCACATGAAACACACGTTAGTATTTCTAGCGAGTTCCAAAGTATAGTATTCTCAATAATCCTGTCCTGCTGAAGTACACGCAATATTGGATTTACGGTAGAACGAGTGAATGCTCTAATTCACATTTGACGTCCGTACACTCACGTGACGGAGGCATAGACGCAAGTCAAGTAAGTGTCCCTGTCTTTGGGGACAGTATTTTTTCATCCAACTGAGCTTCTCGTCCAAAATTACAGCCAAGTCTTTCACAACTAATTCGCAGTTTTCAGAATATATTCCTATATCATCTGCAAATCTGACGCAGTATTATGGTACTGCCAATTGCCGTAACTTCCTATGTTAGTGATTTGATTTTTGCTCTACATTGTGTAAGACGTACTCAGAGGACAGAAGGGTTCCTAAGACGTGGAAAGATGTCACAGAATTAGAAAATAATCTACAGCACTTTTACAAGGATGTTCTGTGAGATACTCTTCATTAGACTAGGAAAAGCTACGAAACAAAACCTTTTTCTGGCTTAAAATTCGCTACATTACCAGTAAAACATTTAATATGCTCTGCAGTTCTCTTCAGTACTGATGTTAACAAGTGGAAGTCTTTCCGGAGGTTTCTTAAAAGAATGTGATATTCAGATTGTAGATTATTATTTGAAAATATATAAATACATTGTTAACTACATAGTACATTAATTAACATATGTATTGTGAAGCAGTTGCAGACACGCCGTTCCTCGGACACGTCTTTACAAGTTGCTTAAGCACCGTGCGAGATACAATTCCTATTACGCAACTCTGTAGAAAGCCTGAATGTTGCATTTTTTCAAAAAATTAATCCCTCAACTATTACTGTATGGGTATAAGTGGAATAAACTAAATCCTTCATTTTTAAAATGCCTGAAGCAGTAAACATGCGTGCTGCATATGTATGTACTATGTACTATGTACTAAAATACATACAAATTTAGTACATACTAAAATTTAGTACATTAAAATTTAGTACATTCCACTTTAAGTTCCTTGTGTGGCAACACTGTATTTATAGCTTGTGGTGGATTGCTCTGAGATGTATCAAAATGTATGTGCTGCCTTGACAAATTTTGACAAAATTTAATGAAAAATCCATTTGCCTCGAACCATATGTTGATATTTTCGAATGATTCGTTAGCTGTAAAGGACCGGAACTGCTGTTTATTTCTACTCCTGTACATGTGTTGTGTGCAAAAGAAATAAAGATTTAGCCTCTTCTGACACAAGTGTAAAATCATTTATGCATACAATAAATAACAGACAGAACCCTATAGTACAAAATATCTAGTTGGTTCTGAAATGAAACTGTGCTTCCTGCCTTCAGATAAGATGAAGATCATACTTCCGGTGTAGTCGTTAGTTGTTAAGAGTACCCTTCTGTCCAATTTGAACATGTATCCGTCATGCTTTCGAAGCGTCATTTCAACAGTATAAACAAAAAGAACAGACTGTGAGTATGGGTACCGTGGACAGACGATTCGGAAAGCTAATAACGAGCTGCTGGAGTGTGTGTGTGTTCGTGAGGACACTTGTTTCACCGGTGAGGCAACGAAAGGAAAGAGCAGCTGGGAAAGTTGGCAGCCCTTCGGGCCAGACTACTAGCTACTGGGGAGACGCGCAATTTTCCGACCCGGCACCCGCATGACCTCCCAAAACTCCGGCGCTAAATTTCCCTTCCTTTCCTTCCCTTCCTTTCCCTCCTGCTCCCTCCTCTCCTCGGGCACCAGGAACTCTGTAAGCCGCCTCCCCCTCCACCCCCCCTTCCCCCTACCGTGTAGGTGAGGGATAATAGATGGCGGTCAGGCCGTACCAGAGCACAGGAGAGGAAAATTTCATTTGCGCCCCTTGATTCGTCCCCGGTGCTGGGACCTGCCTCGAAGTTGGTCGGCGCACTTCTTGTCAAGGAATTCAATGGCTGGCTAATTTATTACACTCCGTAGGCGTTTCAGGAACCGCTTCGTAGAGACACATTGGCTGTTTGTGTCACTAATAAGGTGCATTGTCCGTGACAAACGCTAAATGGCTTTGAGCACTATGGGACTCAACATCTGTGGTCATAAGTCCCCTAGAACTTAGAACTACTTAAACCTAACTAACCTAAGGACATCACACACATCCATGCCCGAGGCAGGATTCGAACCTGCGACCGTAGCAGTCGCGCGGTTCCTGACTGAGCGCCTAGAACCGCTAGACCACCCCGGCCGGCCAAACGCTAAACTGACGATATCTGTGGAGCCTGCGACGTCGCCTTTCGTTACACTCGACCCGAAGCCATTAAACGTGTAGTATGTCTTCGATTCATATTAAAAATTACGTGCAAACAATAATGTAAAATTGGTTTTGCTTAGAGCCGGTTGGTTTTATTCAGCATTCCAATACACTATATTCTTCCCAAAGGTTTTCAATACAAATCCCCATTTCTCAACATAATCTCCGATCAGTGCGACGACCTTAGGTGGCCTCACTGGGACAGCATGTATACCAGTGTGGTACCACTCTACAGGTCGACCTCGGAGCCAATGTCTTGCTGCACCAATAACGTGCCCATTATCCACGCACTGCCTCACGTGGAGTTCATCCTTCATTGGGCCAGACAAATGGTGCTCATAAGGTGCGAGATACGGGCCGTGGAGTGGATGAGGCAAAACAGCCCAATAAAGTTCTGTGAGCTCGTCTCGGATGCCCAGATCTGCTTGGGACCTTACATTGTCATGGAGAATTAGGAGGTCGTTCGCATTTTTTGTGGTGACGAACCGGCTCAACTCGATTCTTCACTTTTCTGAGGCTAGCACAACACGGTTCTGAGATGACGTTGCATCACGAGGGAGGACAATGAGACTAGAAGAGCCTTGTCATGACTTTACCGGTGTGACTTTGAACTTTTTCTCGGAGGAGAGGTGATGTGACTCCACTCCATGGTTCAAATGGCTCTGAGCACTATGGGACTTAACTCCTGAGGTCATCAGTCCCCTATAATCTAGAACTACTTAAACCTAACTAACCTAAGGACATCACACACATCCATGCCCGAGGCAGGATTCGAACCTACGACGGAAGTAACAGCGCGGTTCTGGACTGAAGCGCCTAGAAACGCTCGGCCACACTTACCGGCTCCACTCCATGGATTGCAGAGTTGTTTCCGGTTCGAATGATGAGCCCATGTATCATCGCATGGGACGATGTACGACAAGGAACTGTCTAGACCAGCCTCGTGATGCGCAAACAATTCCTCGTTTCTCTCCATAGTCTTCTGTTAGGGGCCGACAAACCCAGCGCTCGCACATCTTTATGTAGCCCAACCTACGGATGGGTCTGTCAGCGCTACCAGCAGAAGAGTCCAGCTGAGCAGCGAGGCTTCTGAGTGTGATCCATCGACCACGTCGAATAAGTTTGTTCACACCTTCCAACATTGCAGAAGTCACAGGAGTGTGAACAGACCAGTACACAGGAGTTCAGAAAGGTATGCGCGACCTTGTTGCGATGATGTCAGACCCCTCACTTAACGGCTCATCATGCTTTTACTCACTATCAGATCTCCGCTGACATTCTGCAAACGCTCATGAATATCTGCTCTGGTTTTCCGCCAAGAGTATAATACTGGCCATTAAAGTTGCTACACCAAGAAGAAATGCAGATGATACACGGATATTCATTGGACAAATATATTATACTACAACTGACATATGATTACATTTTCACGCAATTTGGGTGCATAGATCCTGAGAAATCAATGCATAGAACAACCACCTCTGGCTGTAATAACGGCCTTGATACGCCTGGGCATTGAGTCAGACAGAGCTTGGATGGCGTGTACACGTACAGTTGCCCATGCAGCTTCAACACCATACCACAGTTCGTCAAGAGCAGTGACTGGCGTATTGTGACGAGCCAGTTGCTCGGCCACCATTGACCAGACCTTTGCAATTGGTGAGAGATCTGGAAAATGTGCTGGCCAGGGCAGCAGTCGAACATTTTCTGTATCCAGAAAGGCCCGTGTAGGGCCTCCAACATGCGGTCGTGTTTTATCCTGCTAAAGCGTAGGGTTTCGCAGGGACCGAATGAAGGGTAGAGGAACGGGTCGTAACACCTCAGAAATGTAACGTCCACGGTTCAACGTGAAGTCAAAGTGAACAAGAGCTGACCGAGACGTGTAACCAATGGCACCCCATACCACCACGTGAGGTGATACGCCCTATGGCGATGACGCGATGACGAATACACGCTTCCAATGTGCGTTCACCGCGATGTCGCCAAACACAGATGCGACCATCATGATGCTGTAAACAGAACCTGGATTCATCCAAAAAAATGTTTTGCCATTCCTGCCAGGTTCGTCGTTGAGTACACCATCGCAGGCGCTCCTGTCTGTGATACAGCGCCAAGGGTAACCGCAGCGATGGTCTTCGAACTGGTAGTCCGTGCTTCTGGAAACTTCGCCAAACTGTTTGTGCAGATGGTTGTTGTTTTGCAAACTTCCCCATCCGTTGACTCAGGGATCGAGACGTGACTGCACGTTCCGTTACAGCCATGCGGATAAGACGCCTGTCATCTCGACTGCTAGTGATACGAGGCTGTTGGATCCAGCACGGCGTTCCGTATTACCGTCCTGAACCCACCGATTCCATATTCTGCTAACAGTCATTGGATATCGACCATCGCGAGCAACAATGTCGCGATACGATAAACCGCAATCGCGGTAGGCTACAGTCCGACCTTTATCAAAGTCTGAAACGTGATGGTACGCATTTCTCCTCCTTACACGAGGCATCACAACAACGTTTCACCAGGCAACGCCAGTCAACTGCTGTTTGTGTATGAGAAATTGGTTGGAAACTTTCCTCATGTCAGCACATTGTAGGTGTCGCCACCGGCGCCAGCCTTGCGTGAATGCTCTGAACAGCTAATCATTTGCATATCTCAGCATCTTCTTCCTGTCGGCTAAATTTCGCTTCTGTAGCACGTTATCTTCGTGGTGTAGCAATTTTCATGGCCAGTAGTGGAACTAAGTGACAGCTCTATGTTTGGACCACACATCCATTAGAGAAGCCATTTTGAAGGTTGTGAACAGCGCCGCCACCTATCGGAAATTACCGAAACCATAGGGGCTGAAGCGGGAATTTCCACGATGTCCCGGAACAAATTTATCATTTCTTCAACCGAAAGATGTCGAGAGAAGACTGTGTTGCTTTGCTTCTTGAAAGCCCCTGGCATAAAAATGTATGTATGTTTGCTCCTTCTGAACCACTGAATAGATGTCAACCAAACTTTGTACACTTATCACTCATTGTCTTGAAGGATTCGATGATACGATAAGAACTACCTACTTATCCCTCTGGTAAGGGGAGACTGGAAAAGTTACATATATTTCATCCATTCAGTATTTGAGATTAAGACGACTTAATGATCTGCAACAATGTTTATACATGATTTCAAACGCTTACCGTATATTTTATGCTGACAAGCCCTACAAAATAGTAAAACTGGAAAACGTTGATCACTTTTTCGCTGCCCAAGCAGTAAAACTACCCAATCCAGCAAGACGCTTTACTTTATTGCTTTTTTGCTATTCACTGTATTCGCGATACGCGTTGCAGAAAGTATTCACATACACACTGATTGTACACGCGAAATTATATCCCTCTACGACACAGTGCATGAGCTATGGCAAACGAAGCACCGAGATCGTGAAAAACTGCTGCACCCTGCATGCAGGTTAAATTTATTACTTCTTTAGTACTAACTCTCTTCGCAACACTTCTCGCAGCCAGTATACACATTTGCCACTAAACTTACCATACAGCTACAAACTTGTAGGACGCATAGTCCAGGAAATATGACGACATAAACATTGAGACGGGTGGAAACGAAAAAGCAGGGTGATACAGGGGAAATATGTGTATAAATATACGTGTGATATACACTATGTGATCAAAAGTATCCGGACACCTGGCTAAAAATGACTTTCATGTCGCTCTCCATCGGTAATGCTGGCATTCAATATGGTGTTGGCCCACCCTTAGCCTTGATGACAGCTTCCATCTCAAGCAAGCATACGTTAAATCTGGTGCTGGGACTTTCTTGGAGAATGGCAGCCCACGCTACACACAGTGCTGCACTGAGTAGAGGTATCAATGACGGTCGGTGAGGCCTGGCACGAAGTCGGCGTTCCAAAATAACCCAAAGGTGTTCTGGAGGATTCAAGTCAGGACTCTGTGCAGGCCAGTCCATTACAGGGATTGTTACTGTCGTGTAACCACTCCGCACAGGCCGTGCATTATGAACAGGTGTTCGATCGTGTTTAAAGATGCTATCACCATCCCCGAATTGCTCCTCAAAAGTGGGAAGCAAGAAGGTGCGTAAAACATCAATGTAGGCCTGTGCTGTGATAGTGCCACACAAAACAAGGGTTGCAAGCCTCCTCCGTGAAAAACACGACCACGCCATATAACCACCACCTCCGAAATCTACTGTTGGCACACGCTGGTGGATGACGTTCACTGGGCACACGTCATATCCACACCCTACCAGCGGAACGCCACATTATGTACCGCGATTCGTCACTCCACACAACGTTTTTCCACTGTTCAATCGTACAATGTTTACTCTCCTTATACCAAGCTAAGCATCCTTTGGCATTTACCGGCGGGATGTTTCTCGTCTCCCAGCTAACTATGACAGTACTTGCAGTAGATCCTGATGCAGTTTATACTTTCGTTTTGATGGTCTGGATAGATGTACGCAATAAGCATACCCCACACGTTTACTCTTCAACTGTCGGCAGTCTCTGACAGTCAACAGAAGAGTTCGGCCTGTACGCTTTTGTGCTGTACGTGCCCTTCACGGTTTACTTCACTATCACATCGGAAACAGTGGACCTAGAGATGTTTAGGAGTGTGGAAATCTCGCGTGCAGACATATGACAAGTGACACCCGTGAGTTCCGTGGAGCGCCCCATTCTACTCTCTCACGATGTCTAATAACAACTGTGGTCGCTGAAATGGAGCATCCGGCAGTTGGTGCCAACACAAAGCACCTAATTTGAAGACAGTGTGTTTTTGGGATGTCCAGATACTTTTGATCACGTAGTGTATGTTCAGTATTTATGACATGTTCGTATGCTAACAAAGCCAGGGATAAAAATCGGCTCCTAAACGCTTGGATCGATTTCTACCAAACTTGGCACACATATTAATTAGTGTTTGGAAAGAAATACTGTGGTAGAAAGAACCAGCTAACTGCTATGGGGCTGATAACGGTGGAGAGAGGACCAAGTGTGGGCTCGACGCGAGTATGGACAGGAGGAGACATACTGAGAGAGAGGGAGGGGGGAGATAGAGGAAAAAAAATAAGAGAGAGAGAGAGAGAGAGAGAGAGAGAGAGAGAGGAGAAGATGGACACACATTTGGGAAGAAGGAAATGGACTGAAAATAGGGTAGCAGATGGTCTGTGAGTGGGGCAGGATGAGATAGGCAAAGAGTGGAGTGGTAGGAGGGTTGGACGAAGAAATAGGAGAGAAAGGGATGGACAGAGAGCGGGGCGAAGGAGACAGGGAGAGGGAATAGTCTCTCTTTTTTTTTTTTTTTTTTTTTTTTTTTTTTTTTTTTTTTTTTTTCATCAGTCTACTGACTGGTTTGATGCGCCCCGCCTGTGCTGACCTCTTCATCTCAGAGTAGCACTTGCAACCTACGTCCTCAATTATTTACTTGACGTATTCCAATCTCTGTCTTCCACTACAGTTTTTGTCCTCTACAGCTCCCTCTATACCATGGAAGTCATTCCCTCATGTCTTAGCAGATGTCCTATCATCCTGTCCCTTCTCCTTATCAGTGTTTTCCACATATTCCTTTCCTCTCCGATTCTGCGTAGAACCTCCTCATTCCTTACCTTATCAGTCCACCTAATTGTCAACATTCGTCTATAGCACCACATCTCAAATCCTTCGATTCTCTTCTGTTCCGGTTTTCCCACAGTCCATGTTTCACTATCATACAATGCTGTACTCCAGATGTACATCCTCAGAAATTTCTTCCTCAAATTAAGGCCGGTATTTGATATTAGTAGACTTCTCTTGGCCAGAAATGCCTTTTTTTCCATAGCGAGTCTGCTTTTGATGTCCTCCTTGCTCAGTCCGTCATTGGTTATTTTACTGCCTAGGTAGCAGAATTCCTTAACTTCATTGACTTCGTGACCATCAATCCTGATGTTGAAGTTTCTCGCTGTTCTCATTTCTACTACTTCACATTACCTTCGTCTGTCTCCGATTTACTCTCAAACCATACTGTGTACTCATTAGACTGTTCATTCCGTTCAGCGGATCATTTAATTCTTCTTCCCTTCACTCAGGATAGCAACGTCATCAGCGAATCGTATCATTGATACCCTTTCACCTTGTATTTTAATTTCACTCCTGAACCATTCTTTTATTTCCATCATTGCTTCCTCGATGTACAGATTGAAGAGTAGGGACGAAAGGCTACACCCTTCTTAATACGAGCACTTCGCTCTTGATCATTCACTCTAATTATTCCCTCTTGGTTGTTGTACATATTATATATGACCCGTCTCTCCCTATAGCTTACACCTACTTTTTTCAAATCTCGAACAGCTTGCACCATTTTATATTGTCGAACGCTTTTTCTAGGTCGACAAATCCTACGAATGTGTCTTGATTTTTCTTTAGCCTTGCTTCCATTATTAGCCGTAACGTCAGAATTGCCTCTCTCGTCCCTTTACTTTTCCTAAAGCCAAACTGATCGTCACCTAGCGCATTCTCAATTTTCTTTTCCATTCTTCTGTATATTATTCTGGTAAGCAGCTTCGATGCATGAGCTGTTAAGCTGATTGTGCGATAATTCTCGCACTTGTCAGCTCTTGCCGTCTTCGGAATAGTGTGGATGATGCTTTTCCGAAAATCAGATGGTGTATCGCCAGACACATATATTCTACACAGCAACGTGATTAGTCGTTTTGATGCCACTTCCCCCAATGATTTTAGAAATTCTGATGGAATGTTATCTATCCCTTCTGCCTTATTTCACCGTAAGTCCTACTGGATCCCCTATATCTTCTAAATCGACTCCTGTTTCTTCTTCTGTCACACCAGACAAATCTTAACCCTCATAGACGCTTTCAGTGTATTCTTTCCACCTATCTGCTCTTTCCTCTGCATTTAACAGTGGAATTCCCGTTGCACTCTTAATGTTACCACCGTTGCTTTTAATGTCACAAAAGGTTGTTTTGACTTTCCTGTATGCTGAGTCTGTCCTTCCGACAATCATATCTTTTTCGATGTCTTCACATTTTTCTTGCAGCCATTTCGTCTTAGCTTCCCTGCACTTGCTATTTATTTCATTCCTCAGCGACTTTTATTTCTGTATTCCTGATTTTCCCGCAACATGTTTGTACTTCCTCCTTTCATCAATCAACTGAAGTATTTCTTCTGTTACCCATGGTTTCTTCGCAGTACCCTCTTTGTACCTATGTTTTCCTTCCCAACTTCTGTGATGGCCCTTTTTATAGATGTCCATTCCTCTTCAACCGTACTGCCTACTGCACTATTCCTTATTGCTGTATCTATAGCGTTAGAGAACTTCAAATGTATCTCGTCATTCCTTAGTACTTCCGTATCCCACTTCTTTGCGTATTGATTCTTCCTGACTAATGTCTTGAACTTCAGCCTACCCTTCATCACTACTATATTGTGATCTGTCCATATCTGCTCCTGGGTACGCCTTACAATCCAGTATCTGATTTTGGAGTCTCTGTCTGACCATGATGTAATCTAATTGAAATCTTCCCGTATCTCCCGGCCTTCTCCAAGTGTACCTACTCCTCTCGTGATTCTAGAACATGGTATTCGCTATTACTAGCTTGTTACAGAACTCAATTCATTCCTTGTCCCGAGCCCATAATCTCCTGTAACCTTTTCTTCTACTGCTTCCCCTACAACTGCATTCCAGTCGCCCAAGACCATTAGATTTTCGTCCCCCTTTACATACTGAATTACCCTTTCAATATCTTCATACACTTTCTCGATCTGTTCATCTTCAGCTTGCGACGTCGGCATGTATACCTGAACTATCGTCGGTGTTGGTCTGCTGTCGATTCTGATTAGAACAACCCGGTCACTGAACTGTTCACAGTAACACACCCTCTGCCCTACCTTCCTATTCATAACGAATCTTACACCTGTTATACCATTTTCTGCTGCTGTTGATAATACCCGATGCTCATCTGACCAGAAATCCTTGTCTTCCTTTCACTTCACTAATTGAACTGGAATTAATAAATACCTAGGCTTCACCAGATACTCAGCAAGTATAACAGGTAAATTAACAAAGAATTCGAAACGACTGAGTATGTAGAAGGTTTATTGGAGGAAAACACTACTCAGGAAATGAAATACTGAAGAGTAATCATGTGAATACATATGTCGCAGTAGGTGGGGGTTGTAACAAGTGACGTACGGATGCCCCTCAGCGGGCCAGTCGGTAAACTGTACGCCTGGAGAATGACGCTAAATGGGATATTTGCAGACGTAACGGAAGGCATATTTGAATTGGGACTGTAGGTCGTGAGCGAACATGGGGGGAGCTATGGAAAATTATGTGAAGGAATTCTTTTTATACAGAATGGTAAGGGTAGAAGATATAGCTGAATATTGAACACAAAATCACTCAAATTTAATTTTGCTAAAGCCCACCGTAGCGAACATACATGGTGTCCACCGAAAAAGTCCCTGCTTTCAAAATTAAATATCTCTAAAACTAAGATCGACACACATCTATAATCTGGGGTATGTTTATTGGAAACGAGGTAAGAATTCCATACAGCGGTTACACGGAAACTTCGAAATGCAAATAACCTTCTAGGTCAGAAACCACAGCTAAAACTCTTGTACATACAGTGAAGGACAATCAGACAATTGAAATCGCAGGTGGTAAAGTAGTCTGTATTAAGACTGAGTGAAAGTCTAAATCCGCAGTAGCTGTTTACTGTGTTCTCACTGTGTGACGACCGGTTTCATACCCTGGAGGTACGTGAGATCACGCATAGTTCGAGTCGGATGCTCGTCAGCTGTTTCATCCAAGGTTTTACTGAGGACCAACATGTTTTACGCGCACTTATACATTGAAATTCGTCCTCATGAAGTATTAGTTTTATATGACATGAGAATATACCCGAGGGTATGGAACCGGTCGTCATACTGTGGTAACACCGTAAAGAGCTATTGCGGATTTGGACTATCACTCAATGTTAATATAGACATCTTCACCATCGCTGATTTTAAATTGTTTGATTGTCTGTCACAGTAAGCAACAAGTTTTGAAATAGTTCGATAAGCTGCCAACAGATGGCGCTGTACGCAGACCAGTAAGTGCAGTATCAGCGTGCATAATTAAACTCGTCTCCTGCAAGAAGGCTTTGCAGTCACATCGTATTGAAATGTCTACAACTCGCTGTACGGAGATGGTGCGGAATATGTCTTGGTTCACTGTAGTGTCTAAAAGGAGATGGATTCAGACGGCAGACAGAACGCCGATTCAAACTCGTCCAGCGTGGTGGGATGGTTCAGGTAGACAGTGTATTTCCCTGTGCTCCAGAAAAAGCAGTCACAAGGAATGAGGTCGGGCGAGGATGGACGCCAGTCCATACCTCCGTCAGTAAATTCGTAATAATCCAACTCAACGACAGTATTTCCAGTCTTCGTCAAGAAAGCCAAACATCAACTCGGTGCGGTGTGGTTTGACTCCCACCATCTTTAAACGCTCAGCGCCTGGTCGACCCACCATTCTAGCTGTGCGGCGGTCAGTTTTTCTAAAATTGGAAAGTAACATTCATTAGCGGTTGTTTCTCACATGAAAAATGGGCTAGTAATAGCTCTGGTCCATTCCGCAGCCCAAAGAGTAACTTCGCGAGAATACAGTGGTTTCGCTTTACACTAATGGAGATTTTCGGACTCTCGAACTCCCAGTTTTGTTTCTTCAAGACTCCATTGTGTGCGTGTGAAATCTTATGGGACATAGCTGCTACGGTCATCAGTCCCTAAGCTTACACACTACTTAACCTAAATTATCCTAAGATGAAACAGACACACACCCATGCCCGAGGGAGGACTCGAACCTCCGCCGGGACCAGCCGCACAGTCCATGACTGCAGCGCCCTAGACCGCCCGTTAATCCCGCGCGGCTCAAGACTCCATCCAGAGGGAAGTGTGTTTCATATGTGAACCAGATGACCCCAACATCAACTCCTTCACTATCAATCGCTGGGTAAATCTAGTACCTAATCAGCCCTCTGTCGCAAACAGCTCGTACAGGCATTGCCTGGTGGCTTTGAATTCTGTACGGAAACAAGTGTAGACCTTGCCTCACTATTTTCTGCGTGCTGGAACACTTCAAACCAATGTCTGTTCGGACCGATTTCCTTCCAGAAATCGCAGTGACATTTGCAGAGCTACATTTCGCCTGGGGTCAGCATTCCCTGTTAGTTTATCAGTGACGCTGCCTGTCCGAAGGAATGTGGCGAAGAGCTTGGGGATTGTTTTCGCGTCATGCTCTTCTGAAACATCAAAACGTGTTTGAAAACTGCGTCTTGTTGCCATATGACTAAGCTGTAACCAGTGGTGTTGTACCAGAAAAACATGTTGGTCAATGGCATACGTGATTTCACCCTTTTTCTTCGGTACGCTAAGCTCGTTTCAAGGGTGGACCTCATCGGTCACTATTTATACGCATTACGTATTGCGATTACTGTAAAATCTGTCAGTAGCTCTTCGAAGTGTTTCCTAACCTCTGTACACTTTCTGTACAAACTTCGTGCAGCTGCCACAAGAACCATATGTTTCCCCACTTGTCTATCAATCTTAGTTTTCTAGATATTTAATTTTTAAATCAGGGTCCTCTTCGCTAGACACCCCGTATGTGATAATACCTCAGAATTTGTTACGTCAAAATTCTCAAAGCCTTTTTAAGTAAAAGTAAAGGTTATTAGCGTTCTACACCTATATTCTTTATGTCTGTATACTACTTTCTCAAAATAGCCACGCTGGCGACGAATGCACTTCTCCCAGCGAGAGACCTCTTCGTTGATACCGTCTCTGTAGAACGTTTGACTTTGTTGTCGGGGCCACAACCTCACATCTGCATACAACGCTTCATCACTATCAAGGTGAAGCCCACGAAGGTGTTCTTCAGTTTTACGAAACCACTGGCGCATTTCATTTACTTAGACGGATCTTGAAGATTACATACGAACAGGGAGACAAGGTTCTCCGATATACAGGGTGTAAATTTAAAGTTGACAAACCAGAATAACTCAAAAAATAAGCTTCACACGAAAAAAAAGTGTGGACTCCAAAGTTGATTATTGTCGAGGGGGACATCTGCTGGTGCTAAAGTTAGCCCGCCGCCCCAACCCCTTGGGTGTGGGGCGGGAGATAACTTTAAAATTTCAAATGGAACCCCATTTTTTATTGCAGAATCATTTTACATAAACTACGTACATTTTGTCTTAAACATCTTTTTTTATTCTTGCTAGTTGCCTCTGTAATTCAAGAAAAACCATGTTCTCATTTTTATGGGGAAAATGGCTATGGATGAATAAAGAATACTTATTTACTTCGCAAATTTTGATTCGCTAAAATTAAAACTCTCCCTTTCTCCCCATAGGGTGGGGTTTGAGAGAGAGGAATTAGATTTTTTGTACATGTTGACTCACGTCTTACAAAAAATTCGGTTCGTGAGTTAGTTAGTTTTTAAGTTTATGAGTTCACTCGTTAGTAAGTAGGATTTTCGGTTAGTTAGTTAGCTAGTCAGATGGTTTGTTTGATAATTAAAAGTTGTGTGGCCTCATGACCACGAAACAAACAAAACTTATCCGAATCTGCCGAAAAAATTAATATTTGGATCAACATTTGTAATCAGTATGCACTGTAATTGTCCGTTGCACGTTTTTGACAAGGATTCCACATCTCCGTAAATACTATTTTTGGCTATGTTACGATGTTTTGAAAATTTGTCTCTCTCCGAAACTAGTCATCGAATGAAAAAAAAAGTAAAATTTGTAACTGTGGGCTGGCTTTTCGTTGTACGGATTGACAGAAGTTGCTGTTTCGAAGCTACTCCAGCATCCTGGTTTTCAGTTGCAGTCCTTTTGACAGTTGCTCTCTCTTCAGCTCTTGTCATATCTGTCATCACCTGACAGTCACAAAACCCATAGCTAAGAAAATAAAAGTCTGACTTTGTAAAATCGACAAGAACCTTTGCTCAGATCCACTGTTTATCCGTAGAAGATGCCATTTCTACTACACAAGTCTGCTAGTCGAGATTACGTGTCACTGCTTCTGATCGCGGGATGTAGCCGGCGGTGGCAGAAAAATAGTCTGAAAATGCATGACTGATGCGAAACAGTGGGATAAAAAAGGCTGCGTACAGCAGGAAATTTCTCGCCTGTCAGCGGCAGGCGGTCTGGCTTTGTGGAGAGCCCCACCGCCCACGGCAGGGTATGGCTGTGGAGTGCGGGGCAGAACCTCGCCGATGCCCCCTGTGTAACAACCTGCTGCTAATTCACCGGCGTGAGATTACATTTAAACACGGCGCGGTGGTATCTGCACTTCATTGGCAGTCGATACCAGCTAGTTTCGTTAATCTGCTGATTAGTGTCGGGTGTAATGCTCATCTAGCCATCAACTCCCATCAAATACACTGCTGTCTGTGAATACTTCAGCACAATGGAGAGCCATTACGGATGATACGGGACGCAAATGACGTTAAGGGTACTATATGAACCGTAAATGATTAAATCTGCAGAGTATTACTTCGCGTGTGGGTCAGATTCGGGGGATACAGCATCTCTTTACATTAGTACCAATATTACAAGCGACGCATGATCTGTGACCTCGCGTTATAATTCCCAGGCTGGCGCAGCTGATTGCCATCCGTTGATCGAGCTCATTATCAACCAGCGGAAAAATTCTACTAGTACAGTACTGGCCATTAAAATTGCTATACGAAGAAGAAATGCAGATGATAAACGGGTATTCATTGGACAAATATATTATACTAGAACTGGGATGAGATTACATTTTCACGCAATTTGGGTGCATAGATGCTGAGAAATCAGTACCCAGAACAACCAACTCTGGCCGTAATAACGGCCTTGATACACCTGGGCATAGAATCAAACAGAGCTTGGATGGCGTGTAAACGTACGGCTGCCCATGCAGCTTCAACACGATACCACAGTTCATCAAGAGTAGTGACTGGCGTATTGTGACGAGTCAGTTGCTCGGCCACCACTGACCAGATGTTTTCAATTGGTGAGAGATCTGGAGAAAGTGCTGGCCAATGCAGCAGTCGAACATTTTCTGTATCCAGAAAGGCCCGTACAGGACCTGAAACATCGGTCATGCATTATCCTGCTGAAATGTAGGATTTCGCAACGATCGAATGAAGGGTAGAGCCACGGGTCGTAACACATCTGAAATGTAACGTCCTCTGTTCAATGTGCCGTCAATGCGAACAAGAGGTGACCGAGACGTGTAACCAATGGCACCCCGTACCATCACGCCGGGTGATGCGCCAGTATGGGGATGACGAATACACTCTTCCAATGTGCGTTCACCGCGATGTCGCCAATCACGGATGCGACCATCATGATGCTGTGAACGGAACCTGAATTCATCCGAAAAAATGACGTTTTGCCATTCGTGCACCCAGGTTCGTCGTTGAGTACACCATCGCAGGCCCTCCTTTCTGTGATGCAGCGTCAGGGGTAACCGCAGCCATGGTCTCCGAGCTGATGTCCGTGCTGCTGCAAACGTCGTCGAACTTTTCGTGCAGATGCTTGTTGTCTTCCAAATGTCCACATGCGTTGACTCCGTGATCGAGACGTGGCTGTACGATCCGTTACAGCCATGGGGATAAGATGCCTGTCATCTCGACTGCTAGTGATACTGGAAGTGTTGTTAATAAAAATTCTCTATTTAAACTCGACTGAACTGCATGACTGCTTTAGTCTTTAATAAAACCTGCATCTGACTGCGTATTTAACTGAACTGAACTTTATCTGACAGCATGAAAATATTGTTGAAAAATTAATACTCAAAATCTACATCAGACTGCATGAAAGTTTAGTGGTAAAAATAAATGAAAGTCACCAACCTGCATCTGACTGCATCTGTGGACTTAGCTCGTGCACTCCTTCCCGTTTAGCCGATAATAAAACATATATTCAACTCAGCCGTAGTGCAATGGCATAAAATTGTCATTCTAGATAACTTTACTCATTTTGGCCCTGTTTGTTACTTAATAAAAATTCTATCCTGATCTGAATAATTTGCCAACTGTGCAATGGCATATAGATTATTTTACTCTGATAAATGAAATTATTAGCTTTACTCATGGGAGCTTTACTTTAATGTACCTTTTGATTCTGCAAGCACAGGATGCGGAGAACAACATAAGGTGTGAGATGAAACTCTAATTTTATCTAAAATATATTTATTGTTCAAACTTTTAAGGCACATGTGAAAAACTAAAAAAAACTTCTATACCATGGATTTACGAGAAAGTGTCACAAAACGCTTATTGCATCAACTATGGGATTTCTATCTAGCTTTAACCAAAGAAAACCTATTTTATTAATTATTCTTTCTAGTTTCCCCAGGTATGTGCCGAGTTTCGCTCAATATATAGCTTATTATGTGCGTAGCGCCAATTATTACTTTGATTCTGTCACGACCCGGCTGCCTCCTACAGGCATCTAGCTCCGACTCGAAACCCGTCTGCTGTCTCTGCGCATCTCCTCACCACTACTGGAACTTTTACCGCGTGCACCTAGCTCTGTTAGCTGTCAAAGATCTTACTACTCGAAGATGTACTACTCGTCCAACCTTGCGGTTGGGAACTATCGACATTTTTCACTGGCTCTATCCTGATCGAATCTCAGCACACACCTTTCAATACGAGGCCGTTGGGATCCAGCACGGCGTTCCGTATTACCGTCTTGAACCGACCGATTCCATATTCTGCTAACAGTCATTGGATCTCGACCAACGCGAACAGCAGTGTATATATGTATTTGTTACACTCAGCTTAATTGAGTGGCCCAGAGAAGTGGCTAGTCTCAATGTTTGGCTAGGTTTTTTGTCATAGGTTGCCAGTTCACACATCTCGTAAACTCAGTTTTTAAGCTGAAATAAAATATTGCAAAACAATGCAGGCAGGTACTGCTGTGAAATTCAAAATATTGATTCACTCACATTGATTTGTAATTTGATCAAGTAGTTCATTTTTCTTCAATATATTCACTAAACACCTAAAGTGCAACTTGAAAGGCTATTACTTATGGGCAGCTGTTGATAACTGCCGCTACAACACTTCAGTATAAAATTCGTGATAGACTCTTGTCTGCCGTCCTGAACCACTATATTGGTTCACTTGATTGCTTTCGAATGTCGCTGCACACATACTTGTCCCCGAACGCGGCTACCAACGCTCTACCATCGCCAGATGCGCGGCATATCCGGCTCTTAGCGTCGCCGGAAACCAACTCAAAGATATCCGCCCTATGCACCCTCGAATCGACTGTCTGTCTCAAAACAATGTCTGACAAATACAATCACGAATATTCTATAACTAAACACAAAAAATATATGATACATTGAAAAATATTGAAAATTTCCTTGCAATAACAATTTAAGGTCCAAATTTCTGTCTCTGTCACCATTGTTTTACAAATAATGTTCGTTTGGCGTGATAATTCTTTTCCCAGACTTTTTATAGTTAACATAAGTATACAAAAATAGAAATACATACTTGATTACTCATCTACTTCTTTAAACTTTAGAATGCTGCCGCTAGTTCCGTCTCTTTAAAGTTATTTATTACCAAAAACACAGTTTCTCTCTGTCGAATCCCGTATTCCGACCCCTCATTCAAAAATGGTGCATCTTTTGCTAAATCGGCTATGATTACTCGATGTAGCTCCGCTGCTCGCAGCCGTAGAAACTTTGTTTATATTAATCGGCGAAAGTATTGCCGAAATATTAGCTTTTGAACCTTCATAAATTTACAATTTTTAAGACGACAACAACAACTTTTAAACTACTATATATTTTAGTGGCGTGACAAGATAATTTAGCTTTACATATTTTTATGTCCACGAGTGCCAACTCGCATCTCTTAGTTTTGTTTTTATCAATTTTTCTTAGGAATATAAATTTCTCCAAGCGCGCAAACACGGCCATACGAGCCCCTGCCAAGGCCGTGTAACGCTACCCGCTCGTCACGGCCCAGTAGCAACCACCAGCCACGTGCTCTGCAGCGGGAAACGGCCGCTCTGATCCCACCCCACAGCTTGTACGCTCACAAAGTAATCATAGCCGATTTAGCAAAAGATGTACCATTTTTGAATGAGGGGTCGGAATACGGGATTCGACAGAGAGAAACTGTTTTTTTGGTAATAAATACAGAGACGGAACTAGCGGCAGCATTCTAAAGTTTAAAGGAGGTCACTAGCGCTACTAACAAGTAGTTAAGTCAATTGCTGAGAGATATGTTAGCATATCCATTTGAGTGGCAATCGGGGAATGTCAATATGGTTCGACAGACTTATTTACTCTCAAATTCATAACTTAAAAAAGTGATGTGATGCACACAACATTTAAGAACTACAATGCGAAACAAAATTAAATTGTGACTTTTCTAAACACCATTACCGTCTCACACTGTGACACATATATAAGAACGTAGGTTTCAGCGGCCGGTGCCGTAGTGATCAATATTCTTCTAGGTATTATGCCACGTCATTGCTAAAAACTAACAACAATAATAAACTAAAACCGACGTTTCGGCCGAACTGCAACGCCCTTGCTCGGGGCACGACTGATTTTGCATGGGGATAGGTGCTTCTATTTATTACAGACTATCGATGTCTGACGTCACTGTTGTAAAACTTTAAATTGGCCCACTAATATGATTCGCTAGTCAAGACGCAAGGGAAGATGGAAGGAAAGAGACTGTCCGTGGATGCCTGTGTATTAAACGATTGGTAGCTGTCCGCCAATCAGCGTTCGGGTTCTGGTCGGCAAGTTTTCCTCCTGGTGTGCGCGGAAGTGGACTGACAGTTGCTCTACAGCTGTCTGTGAAGATACGCCCGTGTCCCGTGTAGCTTCTGCCCCGTTGAACTGGGATGGCCGGCAGCCAGGACACGGGTGTTTGTAGCCATCTTCTCTGTTGATGTTGTCAGGCTGCTAAATAATTTCGATCGCCTCCCATATTTTGCATTCTCACATCCACGATTCTTTCGCCAGTACTTGGGCTTCCAGGAACCTAATACGTTGTCCACAGTCACGGTGGTGTTCCGCTATCGCCGATTTATTATGTAGTTGTAATCGTACATAGCGTTCGTGATCTGCTACTCGTAAGCTGACAGGTCTCCCTGTTTCTCCTATGTAGCCAGCTCCACACTCACACCGTAGTTCGTAAACACCTGCAGTGTTATGATTGTTGACTACATCGCTGGTGGAACCTATATTTCGTGGATCCTGTGACTGCATCGAAAAATCGGTTTGAAACCTCGTCGGCGGAAGACGTTGCCTAGCCTTTCACTGACGCCTTTTACATATGGTAAGTGTACCAGGGGTAGCTTCTTTTCTTTAATCACTGTGACGCATAAGTTTGAAATTTGCCTCAAACGTGCTTGCTGCCTTTCGCAGCAATGGTGACATTAAAAGCAACGGTGGTAACATTAAGAATGCAACGGGAATTCCACTGTTAAATGCAAAGGAGAGAGCAGATGGGTGGAAAGAATACATCGAAAGCCTCTATGAGGGTGAAGATTTATCTGATGTGGTAGAAGAAGAAACACGAGTCGACTTAGAAGAGATAGGGGATCCAATATTAGAATCGGAATTTAAAAGAGCTTTGCAGGACTTACGGTCAGATAAGGCAGAAGGGATAGATAACATTCCATCAGAATTTCTAAAATCATTGGGGGAAGTGGCAACAAAACGACTACTCACGTTGGTGTGTAGAATATATGAGTCTGGCGATATACCACCTGACTTTCGGAAAAGCATCATCCACACAATTCCGAAGACGGCAAGAGCTGACAAGTGCGACAATTATCGCACAATCAGCTTAACAGCTCATGCATCGAAGCTGCTTAAAGAATTATAAACAGAAGAATGGAAAAGAAAATTGAGAATGCGATAGGTGACGATCAGTTTGGCTTTAGGAAAAGTAAAGGGACGAGAGAGGCAATTCTGACGTTACGGCTAATAATGGAAGCAAGGCTAAAGAAAAATCAAGACACTTTCATAGGATTTGTCGACCTAGAAAAAGCGTTCGACGATATAAAATGGTGCAAGCTGTTCGAGATTCTGAAAAAAGTAGGCGTAAGCTATAGGGAGACATGGGTCATATACAATATGTACAACAACCAAGAGGGAATAATAAGAGTGGACGATCAAGAACGAAGTGCTCATATTAAGAAGGGTGTAAGGCAAGGCTGTAGCCTTTCGCCCCTACTCTTCAATCCGTACATCGAGGAAGCGATGATGGAAATAAAAGAAAGGAATTAAAATACAAGGTGAAAGGATATCAATGAGACGATTCGCTGATGACATTGCTATCCTGACTGAAAGTGAAGAAGAATTAAATGATCTGCTGAACGGAATGAACAGTCTAATGAGTACACAGTATGGTTTGAGAGGAAATCGGAGAAAGACGAAGGTAATGAGAAGTAGTAGAAATGAGAGCTGCGAGGAACTTAACATCTGTATTGATGGTCACGAAGTCAATGAAGTTAAGGAATTCTGCTACCTAGGCAGTAAAATAACCAATGACGGACGGAGCAAGCAGGACATCAAAAGCAGACTCGCTATGGCAAAAAAGGCATTTCTGGCCGAGAGAAGTCTACTATTATCAAATACCGGCCTTAATTTGAGGAAGAAATTTCCTAAGATGTACGTCTGGATTACAGCATTCTATGGTAGTGAAACATGGATTATGGTAAAACGGGAACAGAAGAGAATCGAAGCATTTGAGATGCGGTGCTATAGACGAATGTTGAAAATTAGACGACTGATAAGGTAAGGAATGAGGAGGTTCTACGCAGAATCGGAGAGGAAAGGAATATATGGAAAAAACTGATAAGGAGAAGGGACAGGATGATAGGACATCTGCTGAGACATGAGGGAGTGACTTCCATGGTACTAGAGGGAGCTGTAGAGGGCAAAAACTGTAGAGCTATAGTACGTGACCTTTAGGTTATTCCTTCTATACCCCTTTGGTGCATTTGCCTAACTCGTGTGATTTTAGGAACCGTGGCCTTCTTTTTGCGTGTGGGTGGCGAAGTCTAGTAGGCTGCTGTGACAGAGCGGATCTAGGCAACTCAATCCAGAACCGCGCGACTGCTACGGTGCAGGTTCGAATCCTGCCTCGGGCATGGATGTGTTTGATGTCTTTAGGTTAGTTAGGTTTAAGTAGTTCTAAGTTCTAGGGGACTAATGCCCTCAGAAGTTGAGTCCCATAGTGCTCAGAGCCAGCCAACAAAAGTGATTACAGCTTTTGTTATTTGCCGTTCTGACTTGAACTATGAAGTACAAGACACCAGAAACAATGTGCAAGACGAGATTAAAATGAAATGGTTCCAACACACACTGAAGGCTTGCTTATTCAAATACAGTGATATGTGAACAGGCAGAATAAGGCTCTGCGCTAGGCGACGGCCGTATAAGACAACAAATTCCTGCCGCGTTGATGGATCGGTTAGCTTGTTCTTATTTATTTTTTTACTTATTTTATTTACTGTCCCATGTTGCAGAAGGTTACTACGAGGATGTTTCTTATCAAGTTATGAGGTACAAGGGCATTATAATACCTATAAAATTACAACTGAAGTTTCAAAAACATAACGACTCACTTATCCGAAAAGCGGCGCTTGCAATCGACTATGAATCAAGATACATTACAGGAATTTCACCGAAAACAATTTTAAATCATTTTTCCATTCATTCAGTTTATTTTAATTCATTCACCATACATTCAATTGGAAAACCAATAAACTCAACGTTGTTTCAGTACACAGTGGAAAACATTTATCTTGTGCCTTTCTACAGACATTCGTAGATAAATGAGGAACAAAAAATGAAAGTAATAATCCCGTTTCAAACACGGGGCGTGAAAGCGTAAAGCCATGACGCTACCCTCTGTGGTGCTGCTTCGCTTGGACCGTTAACTCGGTGAAAGGCATATAAACTAACTGGAAAACATTGACAAACGCTTACTCAGGATGTGTCGCATATCTACGAATAAACGTTTTCACTTATTCTGAACCCCCTTCCAGTAAGTGAAGTTTCTGGGAAATCTGGTAAGGCACTTCCCGTGATCATCTCGTGAGTACAGAGGTAGTTGGGGTCTGGATTTCGTTACTGACAGTCTGTGATGTGAGTCGTAGAGGCCTACATCCTGGTGGCACTAAACGCTGCAGGGAATCATTTTCTCAAACCTGTACATACGTTGCTGGTGGACGCTGGGTTTGGCATTATATGCTAACTTCTACTTGTTGCTCAAATTATCTTGCTTTCCTGCTTCTTGGTTACGTGCGCCTTCTGCAGTCGGGACGTAGTGTGTGGTGGTTAAGGTCTTAAATGTTCTCCTACTGAACTTACTGGAATCACTGAGCCGTTGTGTGGATGTGCAAGAACTTATATGTCAAGGTAAGTGCAACGTTCCGTGTTGTCTGAAGTTTATTTCCGTGATGCGCCCATTCAGTACCGACTTGCATTTAATGCCAAGTGTACCATGCCCGCAACTGTTACACTACTGGCCATTAAAATTGCTACAACACGAAGATGACGTGCTACAGACGCGAAATTTGCTGTGATATGCAAATGATTAGCTTTTCAGAGCATTCACACCAGGCTGGCGCCGGTGGCGACACCTGCAACGTGCTGACATAAGGAAATTTTCAACCGATTTCTCATATATAAACAGCAGTTGATCGGCGTTGCCTGGTGAAACGTTGTTGTGAGGCCTCGTGTAAGGAGCAGAAATGCGTACCATCACGCATTGATTAAGGTGGGATTGTAACCTATCGCGATTGTGGTTTATCGTATCGCGACATTGCTGCTCGCGTTCGTCAAGATCCAATGACCGTAAGCTGAATATGGGATCGGTGGGTTTAGGAGGGAAATACGGAACGCCGTGCTGGATCCCGACGGCCTCGTATCACTAGCAGCCGAGATGACAGGCATCTTATCCGCATGGCTGTAACGGATCGTGCAGCCGCGTCTCGATCCCTGAGTCAACAGATGGGGACGTTTGCAAGTCAAAAGCCATCTGCTCGAACAGTTCGACGACGTTTGCAGCAGCATGGACTATCAGCTCGGAGGCCATGGCTGCGATTACCATTGACTCTGCATCACAGACAGGAGCGCCTGCGATTGTGTACTCAACGACGAAGTTAAGTGGACAAATGGTAAAACGTCATTTTTTTCGGATGAATCCAGGTTCTGTTTACAGCATCATGATGGTCGCACCTGCGTGATGGTATGGGGTGCCATTGGTTACACGTCTGGTCACCTCTTGTTCGAATGACGGCCCTTTGGACAGTGGATGTTACATTTCAGATGTGTTACGACCCGTGGCTCCACCCTCCATTCGGTCCCTGCCAAACCCTACATTTCAGCAGGATAATGCACAATCACATGTTGCAGGTCCTGTGCGGGCCTTTCTGGATACAGAAAATGTTCGATTGCTGCCCTGACCAGCACATTCTCCAGATCTCTGACCAACTGAAAACGTCTGGTCAATGGTGGCCGAGGAACTCACTCGTCACAATACGCCAGTCACTACTCCTGATGAAGTGTGGTATCGTGTTGAAGCTGCATGGGCTGCTGTACCTGTACACTCCATCCAAGCTCTGTTTGACTCAATGCCCAGGAGTATCAAGGTCGTTATTACGGCCAGATGTGTTTGTTCTGGGTACTCATTTCTCAGGATCTATGCACATAAATTGCGTGAAAATGTAATCACATGTCAGTTCCAGTGTAATATATTTGTCCAATGGATACCCGTTTATCATCTGCATTTCATGTTGGTGTAGCAATTTTAACGGCCAGTAGTAACTATTTCGGACATATCGAACGCTAGTTTTTATTTTTCGAAATTTCGCTCGAAAAATCTGTGTCATTTGTTTTTAGCTTTTGTTGTAGGATCTTCAAGGCAAGTCGAATGAAGTTTATTATGCTGCAGGCTGTACTTGTGATCTTTATCATGAGTGTATTCTACACGTTTGATATCGTATTCTTACTATGTCCAGATAGTCATGTTCACTTTCAGAAACCACTCTTATGTGCATGAAGGCTGTTGATCATTATTTATTTCCTTTGATATTTTAACTGCCTATTTTACCTCATCTATTTTCAATTAATTTGTTTGTTTCGGTGTTAAGTGGTCATATTTGTGTGTTGTGTTTGTTTTTGGTGTAAGCTTTCACGCCTTTCCATTTATTATAGTGTAAACGTGTTCGCAGTTAAAATCGTAGCTTTAAACTCTTACTTGTCGGCTGTCTAGATGACCTCCTGGACGAGTACCACGTATTTTTTTTATCAAACTGTTGTGAAACATTTTGTAGTCATCGTGTGTAATTTTGTTATTGGTGTTTCAGGAATTTCTTTATTCAGATTTTGTTTTATTGCATATCATTGTACCGTTAAAAATCTACATTCCTATTCGCCTTTATTGATGTAAGTATTTTGTATTTGTATTCCGTGATGGTTGACTGTGAGTACTGTAATTGGTTTTTCTAATCGAGATTAAATTGTAAATCATGCATCTTGAAACTATGGATAACTTAAACATAAATGTAATCTACAATGAAGAGACAAAGAAACTGATACACCTTTCTAATATCGCGTAGGGCCTCCGAGAGCACGCAGAAGTGCCGCAACACGTCTGGCATTCACTCGAGTAATGTCTGAAGTAGTGTTGCAGGGAACTGACGCCATGAGTCCTACAGGGCTGTTCATAAATCCGTAAGAGTCCCAGGGGGTGGAGAGCTATTCTGAAGAGCACGTTGCAAGGCATCCCGGGTATGCTAAATAATGTTCATGTCTGGGGAGTTTGGTGGCCAGCGGAAGTGTTTGAACGCAGAGGAGTGTTCCTAGAGTCACTCTGTAGCAATTCAGGACGAGGACGTGTGGAGTGTCGCATTGTCGTGCTGGAATTGCCCGAGTCCGTCGGAATGCTCAGTGAACAAGAATGGATGCAGGTGAACAGACAGGATGCTTACATACGTGTCATCTGTCAGAATCGCATCTAGACGTATCAGGTGTCCCATATGAGTTAGCTGCACACGCCCCACACCATTACAGAGCGTGCACCACCATGAATAGTTCACTGCTGACATGCAGGCTCCGTAGATTCGTGAGGTTGTCTCCATACCTGCACACGGCCACCCGCTCGATACAATTTGAAACGAGACTCGTCCATCAATGCAACATGCTAGCAGTCATCAATAGTCCAATGTCGGTGCTGTCAGGCCGGGTGAGGCGTAAAGCTCTGTGTCGTGTAGTTATGAAGGGTACACGAAAGCCGATATCGCTGATGTTTCGTGGAATGGTTCGAAATCTGACATTTGTTGGTGGTCCTGCACTGAAATTTGCAGCAGTTAGTGGAAGGGTTACACTTCTGTCACGTTGAAAAATTCTCATCATTCGTCGTTGGTCCGTTCTTGCAGGATCTTTTTCCGGCCGCAGCGATTTTCCTGATATTCACGGTACACTCATGAAATGGCCGTACGGTAGTATCCTTACTTCATCTCTACCTCGGAGATGTCGTGTCCCATCGCTCGTGCGCCGACTACAGTGCCACGTCAAATTCACTTAAATCTTGATAATCCAGCACTGTAACAGTGGCAGGTTGCAAGAGTTCTTACAACCTGTGCCTGTACAGGTATGAGCAGCCCTTAGAGGCTCGCCTTCACATTAAATATTTTGTAACTAAAGCCCTTCTGGCCTGTTATTTATTTTATACATGACATGTAATTACTGTCTCTGTCTTGCATTGTTAGTCAGTACTTACACTATTTTATATAAAAATAATTTTCTACCCATAAATCTGTAATTGTTATGTACCACATTAAATGTCTATATTCTGATGAAGGCACTCTTAGAAGTATTGAAACCTGGTTAATAAGACTAAAAAATTGTGACTGAGGGTTCATTTGCTTCAGTTTTCATTTACAAACGGACGCTGAACCAAGCAGCAATATTCGAAACTTAGACAGTCTAATGAGTACATAATATGGATTGAGAGTAAATCGGGGAAAGACGGAGGTAATGAGAAGTAGTAGAAATGAGAACAGCGAGAAACTTAACATCAGGATTGATGGTCACGAAGTCAATGAACTTAAGGTATTCTGCTACCTAGGCAGTAGAATAACCAATGACGGACGGAGCAAGGATGACATCAAAAGCAGACTCGCTATGGCAAAAAAGGCATTTCTGGCCAAGAGAAGTCTACTAATATCAAATACCGGCCTTAATTTGAGGAAGAAATTTCTGAGGATGTACGTCTGGAGTACAGCATTGTATGGCAGTGAAACATGGACTGTGGGAAAACCGGAACAGAAGAGAATCGAAGCATTCGAGATGTGGTTCTATAGACGAATGTTGAAAATTAGGTGGACTGCTGAGGTAAGGCATGAGGAGATTCTGTGTAGAATCGGAGAGGAAAGGAATATGTGGAAAACACTGATAAGAAGGGACGGGATGATAGGACATCTGCTAAGGCATGGGGGATTGACTTCTACTGTACTGGAGAGAGCTGCAGAGGGCAAACACCGTACAGGAAGACAGATTGGAATACATCCAGCAAATAATTGAGTGCATAGGTTGCAAGTGCTACTCTAAGATGAAGAGGTTGGCACAGGAGACGATATCATGGCGATCGCATCAATGCAGTCAGAAGACTGATGACCACCTCTCTCTGCCCCCCCCCCCCCAAAACACACACACACACACACACACACACACACACACACACACACACACACACACACACACACACACACAAATGGCCCGCAGGCAACATTTTCAGGAGGTTACACGGAGGAGAATAGTCGGAAATGGACTGATAAAGTAAGGGATGAGGAGATTTTGCTCAGAATCGGAGAGGGTAGGAATATGTGGAAAAAAACACTGGTAAATAGAAGGGACAGGATGTTAGGACATATTAAGACAAAATGAAATAACTTCCATGGTACTAGAGGGAGCAATAGAGGGCAAAAACACTAGACGAAGACAGAGTTTGGAATACATCCAGCAAATAATAGAAGGCGCAGATTGTAAGTGCCGAGATGAAGAGATTAGCACAGGAGAGAAATTTGTGGCTGGCCGTGTCAAACCTGTCAGAGGTCTGATGATTAAATCTTTTTTTTTTGTTTTTTTTTTTATCTGCCAATGAGTTTCAAATTAGTACATCCTCCGCCGCAGAAGCGCACACATCAAGTCTAAAAATAGACAGACGGTGAGCCGTGGCTGGCTCATGCTAGGCACTGGGATAAACCTTCGTTGCGATCCTGTGTTTAGCCTCCCACGGCTATCGCAATTATGCTGTTGTCCTCCCCTTCCGCGGGTGGCAGCAGCGATGTGTGTCGATATTCGCACCTTGGACTATCTTTGACCTGGCTCTTATAGTTTCCGGCCGGGTGGTGTGGGACCAGTCGGTCGGCTGACGTGAAGCAGCGAGAAATTCTCCGCAGGATGTAGTTTGGCCTGGGCCGCTGGCAGTCTCTATGCAGTGTCGGAGTGTGTGGGGCTGTTCCCATTGCTACGAGGTCCGTGGCTCACCGACCCTGGACACGAAAGTAGAGTTTTGATTTAACCTACCAGCAAGTCAAGACTAGTCACATTGTGTCATTTGGAGTTCGTAGTAGGGTGTTGGCATATTTCCTGCGAGCAACAACGTCGTTTTCAAGTTATAAAATTCTAGCCACCCTCTGGTGAAGTTTCACTGTATTTGGTTATTTTAATTGAAGTGCTCCAGCGGAAGTTTCTGCCTTGTGGGCGTTAACGTTGCGGTTACCTGCCACGGCCACTGACGTAAATTTCAGGCAGTGTAGAGTCCTCATCACGTTGTTGCTGTCCAGCATGATGTCTAGTTCGACAGCTCCATGTTGTGGTTGTTGTGGTCTTCAGTCCTGAGACTGGTTTGGTGCAGCTCTCCATGCTAATCTATCCTGTACAAGCTTCTTCATCTCCCAGTACCTACTGCAGCCTACATCCTTCTGAATCTGCTTAGTGTATTCATCTCTCGGTCTCCGATTCTTACCCTCCACGCTGCCCTCCAATACTAAATTGGTGACCCCTCGATGTCTCAGAACATGTCCTACAAACCGATCCCTTCTTCTAATCAAGTTGTGCCACAAGCTCCTCTTCTCCCCAATTCTATTCAATACCTCCTCATTAGTTATGTGATCAACCCATCTAATCCTCAGCATTCTTCTGTAGCACCACATTTCAAAAGCTTCTATTCTCTTCTTGTCTAAACTATTCATCGTCCACGTTTCACTTCCATACATGGCTACACTCCATACAAATACTTTCAGAAACGACTTCCTGACATTTAAATTTGTACTCGATGTTAACAAATTTTTCTTCTTCAGAAACGCATTCCTTGCCATTGCCGGTCTACATGAGATATCCTCTCTACTTCGACCATCATCAGTTATTTTGCTCCCAAAATAGCAAAACTCCTTTACTACTTTAAGTGTCTCATTTCCTAATCTAATTCCCTCAGCATCACCCGATTTAATTCGTTTACATTTCATTATCCTCGTTTTGCTTTTGTTGATGTTCATCTTATACCTTCCTTTCAAGACACTGTCCATTCCGTTCAACTGCTCTTCAAAGTCCTTTGCTGCCTCTGACAGAATTACAATGTCATCGGCGAACCTCAAAGTTTTTATTTGTTCTCCATGGATTTTAATACCTACTCCGAATTTGTCTTTTGTTTCCTTTACTGCTTGCTCAATATACAGATTGAATAACATCGGGGAGAGGCTACAACCCTGTCTCACTCCCTTCCCAACTACTGCTTCCCTTTCATACCCCTCAAATCTTATAACTGCCATCTGGTTTCTGTACAGATTACAAATAGCCTTTCGCTCCCTGTATTTTACCGCTGCCACCTTCAGAATTTGAAAGAGAGTATTCCAATCAACAAGGATTTCTATTAGCCCTCGTCTTTTTACCTTCTTGATCCTCTACTGCCTTCAGTATTTCATACCTCAAAGCTACCCATTCTTCTTCTACTGTATTTCTTTCCTCCATTCCTGTCAATTGTTCCCTTATGCTCTCCCTGAAACTCTGTACAATCTCTGATTCTTTCAGTTTATCCAAGTCCCATCTCCTTAAATTCCCACCTGTTTGCAGTTTCTTCAGTTTTAATCTATAGTTCATGACCAATAGATTGTGGTCAGAGTCCACATCTGCCCCTGGAAATGTCTTACAATTTAAAACCTGGTTCCTAAATCTCTGTCTTACCATTATACAATCTATCTGATAGCTTTTAGTATCTCCAGGGTTCTTTCATATATACAACCTTCTTTCATGATTCTTAAACCAAGTGTTAGCTATGATTAAGTTATGCTCTGTGCAAAATTCTACCAGACGGCTTCCTCTTTCATTTCTTAGCCCCAATCCATATTCACCTACTAAGTTTCCTTCTCTGCCTTTTCCTACTGACGAATTACAGTCACCCATGACTATTAAATTTTCGTCTCCCTTCACTGCCTGAATAATTTCTTTTACTTCTTCATACATTTCTTCAATTTCTTCGTCATCTGCAGAGCTAGTTGGCATATAAACTTGTACTACTGAAGTAGGCGTGGACTTCGTGTCTATCTTGGCCACAATAATGCGTTCACTATGCTGTTTGTAGTAGCTTACCCGTACACCTATTTTTTTTATTCATTATTAAATCTACTCTTGCATTACCCCTGTTTGATTTTGTGTTTTTAACCCTGTATTCACCTGACCAGAAGTCTTGTTCCTACTGCCACCGAACTTCACTAATTCTCACTATATCTAAATTTAATCTATCCATTTCCCTTTTTAAATTTTCTAACCTACCTGTCCGATTAAGTGATCTGACATTCCACGCTCCGATCCGTAGAATCCCAGTTTTCTTTCTGCTATAACAGCTCCATGTATGAATGGTTTGGGGCACCAATGTCTTCAAAGTTGTTCAAATGAACCCACTGTTGCGCCCTGGCTGGGTGAAGTTTAAGTTATCTTCCTGGTGGGTCCGTTGACTGTCGCTCGGTTGGGTTCTCGTCGGATCGAGAATGGCTTTCCCGACTGCCTGTCTCACGTAAGCGGGCGTTAGTGTTTGAATTCTGAGCCGACCCTCGAACATTTGAGTGCTCTTAGGTGTACTGCCTTTCTCTTATTTGTTCTTGTTGTTTGTATTCGTATGGCTTCTAGCCGATTTTCTTTAAATTGAAATAGTTTTGCCCTTAAGGGGTAAGATTTTTTAGACCTTCACCCTAATTTAAAGAACTGTTTCACGTAAAACCTTTGGCATTTTGAAGGTTTTAATGTTGTTGAATTTTAAGTGTTAGGCCTTCAGCCTATTTGAATTTAGGCCTAACTTGTTTGCTCTTGAAGTGTCTGATTCTTTAGGCCTTCAGCCTAACTAAGGAACTGTTTAAAGATAAGGCTTTGCCTTTCACATTTCTGTCTTGGTTGAGTTTTGCCTAATTAAGAACTGCTTTTCGTACGGCCTTTGTTTCTTTTTTTTTTTAATTTAATGTTGTTTACCCTTAATTGTTTGCTCTGAAAACCTAAGATTCTTTGGGCCTTCAACCTAAATGAACAGCCTATAATTAAGTCCCAAAGATTAAGGCTGTGTGTTTAAAAAGAAATTTTTTTTTGGCTCTTGTAACGTTTGTTCAAAGAACAAAATTGTATGTTCGAGTGTAGCTGACAGCCCCTTATTTTGGCCCCTTTCCACAATTTAAACTACCTGTTCTGTCCTGTGGGGTAAGCAGGGCATTTCAGACGGGGTCCACAAAATCCGTTCCCGCTTAAGCAATGGCCACTTCCTTGGCTACAACGACCCCAAAATCCGTACATCCTTGCCTATCCCGTTGGAAATGCGGGAAGGCAAAGAAGTAGAATATCCTTCACAGACGCGGGTGCTGTGCAGTGCCATCTCTCTCGCGGGCGCATTGTTTTGTTGAGGGTGGAGGCTCCAGTACCGCTCCACCGTTCTTCCTGCGTCTGAAACACGCCCACACTCGCAGGCCTGAACGCGGGCAAATGGCGGTTGCCACCAGCAGAAGCTCTAATGGGCCGTGGCGCTGTGTATTAGTGTGCCTAAGCGAGCGTGAAGCCGGCCAGGGGCTGGGGGCTGCTCGCTGCCACTGTTCACTAAGGAGCGGCGTCTCTGCGGAAGCAGCCACTGTGTCTTCTGCCGGGGGCGGCGGGGGCTGGATGAGCCGGCGGATAACGAGATCTCTAACGAGATCTGTCAGCCTTCCTGTCTCCGACAGGCGCGGTCGTGGTGGAAGGAGGGAGGGAGGGAGGGAGGCGGCAGAGACGTCGCCATCCAGCGCCACTGCTGGGGGGTCATTATAGTGGCACCGAATCGCCCGGCGCTAACCAGCGGCGGCCGGAGCAGGTGACGTCAACTTCGGCCGCGGCGCCCGAGGGCTTCTTCCGGAAGCCACCCGCCCCTCCCTCTCTGGAGTTCTCAAAGAACTTAAAAAGTTTAATGGACGATTAAAACTCTTAGCCACCTAACGACGTCGAGTCCGCATCAGTGTCCCTTCACAACCCAGAGCCTTTGGCGTGCACCTTTACTCGTTACTCCTTGCTCGAATATTCCTCGAATAAAAACAGAAACCATTGGACCAGATGAGTGGTCACAAATGGTTACCCGCTGTGAAGCGTATATAGCCGGCCGTGGTGGCCGAGCGGTTCTAGGCGCCCAGTCCGGAACCGCGCGACTACTACGGACGCAGGTTCGAATCCTCCCCCGGGCATGGATGTGTGTGATGTCCTTAGGTTAGTTAGGGTTAAGTAGTTCTAAGTTCTAGGAGACTGATTACCTCAGAAGTTACGTCCCATAGTGCTCATAGCCATTTGAACCATTTGCAAGGCGTGCACTAACCTAGCTTCTTAAAAAAAATTAATAAGGCGGAGCAGTCTAATGTATGCCTACTTATAACACTAAACTTTCAGTCCCATATTCGACAGCGTACTTTGTAACTGTAAAACCTTGTGTTGCTCAGCTGTTGTATTGTAACTGATTTCATCAGAATTTCGTAGATTTCTCAAGGTAAACCTTAGAGCATTTGAACAAACTGTAGTTTAACTTTCTTGTTGTAGATCTTAAGATGGGCAGCTGGCCCGAAACCGGTCATATGGAATTAAAGAAAAGCGATCCAGACACTGAATATGGACAGTTCTTAAAAAACATTTCTCGCAAACCTAAAAATGTCTGCTGTGACACCAGATGCAGCATATTTTCCACACCTTAAGATTGTTATGAAATAACAGCATTATATATATATATATATATATATATATATATATATATATTTCCCTCTTCCACATGCCATCGTCACAACCTCTCCCTACCACCTGCCTCCTATTTTCCTATCACTCTACAACTTATCTTTTCATACCCTTCACCTTTTCCACCAGCCAACCATCGACATACCTCCTACATATCCCTCCTGCCGTACCTCCGTCCTATTACCAGTCTCCACATCTTCTTCTTCCTGCCTCTGTACATCACCTCCTCGCCTTCTCTGTAACCCCCCCCCCCCCCCCAATTTCTCTACCATATCCTCCCGACTCCTCATACATGTACTCCCTCTCCACTCTCAGCCATGCCTATCTGCATATATACTCCCTGTCACGTCTACTATTCACACAACACACTACTCATGCTTGGTGGAGTAGATGCGATAACAACCCTTCTCAACCTCCTCCCCTCCCCTCCCCTTCACTAGCAGCTAGGTGGTTCTTACCCCCGTAGTACTTCTTTACAGACAATAACTTACTGGTGTATCAGACTTGTTCGAAATTGGTTCAGTTGCTTAGGAGGAGATAAATGGAACATACACACGCAAATACAAATACATTCTTTTTTGTAATTATAAATACTGGGAAAAGTATTTCAAACTGGGTATATGGATCAAACCGAGTAGCTTTCAATTTCCGCAAACACTACTGCCATCGGTCCGTTAACCCTCACGGCTACTAGCTGTCATCAACCTGGGAGTCTTAAAGAACCGTCATTATCGGTCGTCCATTGCTATTCCTTCGACAAACTTTTAAAGTCGTTGCCGAAATTTTTTTATGTTGACACTTCTTGGAGCAGTGCTTTGAAGAGAATCATTAGCTGATAAAAAATTATCACGTAATTATTTCGGTTAGGCTTGATTTTCAGTGTATTTATATGTTTGCATTTTCCACATAATGTCAATGATAACTGTACAACGCCATGTTTCGATCAATCTTTCAATGTGGCCAAATTGGATACAATGGGCGGGGCAAAACCAAGTTGATAATGCTTCTAATACCACTGCCAAACCTTAATTTGGTGGAAAGAGTAAAGAAATCACCAGCAGGAGAAAGGGCAAAGCAGCAACACTGAACTCCTCTCCATATCAAAATGGTTTGAAACGTGAAGAAACAGCCAGGAATGATAAAGATGAGAAAAAAAATGGTTCAATGGCTCTGAGCACTATGGGACTTAACAGCTGTGGTCATCAGTCCCCTAGAACTTAGAACTACTTAATCCTAACTAACCTAAGGACATCACACACATCCATGCCCGAGGCAGGATTCAAACCTGCGACCGTAGCAGTCGCGCGGTTCCGGACTGAGCGCCTAGAACCGCTCGGCCACCGGGACCGGCGATAAAGATGAGAACAAAAATGCGAAAGAGAAAACGTGTTATAGGGAAAAAAACAAAAGGGCCGAGCAGTAAGTAGAGTGATAAACCAGAAAACGGTAACTCGAAAGACTAGAGCGTCTTAAAAAAGAAGAGAGCAAACAAATCCCTTCTCCGATTCGGAGGCGAAGCAGACAAAGCATGCATGTCTTTCAGATTCGTTATCAAAGGATGGATAGATACAGTGAGTTTTTCGTGAACAATATTCCAGCGCTGGAGAAGAAGACCCTAACTTCGCCTGTGATTTATGTTTTGAATAACGTCTGATTTCGGTTTTTGATAACGATTAATTATTGAGAACCTTTCTTGTATTTTGAACTACTGAAGTTCTTCGTCAGAAACGTCTTTTGATATGTACATATACACACATTAATAAAAGGTATTGCATCACCTCGGTTCCGAGAGTTCCGGAATCTGTACAGCACATTGGAATCAACATCAATGTAAACATCATTTCCGCCCTTTGTATTTCTCATGAAAACCACACATTGCACGTTGTACCAACGTACAGTGGGACCTTCAGCGGTGATGGTCCAGACTGCTGCACACATCGTTACCTCTAATATCCAGTACCACGTCATCGTGCGTTGATGCATGCCTGTATTCGTCGTGGCATACTATCCACAAGTTCATCAAGGCACTGTCGGTTCGGATTTCCCCACTCCTAAACGGCAATTCGGCGTAGATCCCTCAGAGTGGTTGGTGGGCCACAGGCATGCTCGATGGGACTCATGTCTGGACAACATGCTGGCCACTCTAGTCGAGCGATGTCGCTATCCTGAAATAAGTCATTCACAAGATGTGCACGAAGGGGACGCGAATTATTGTCCATGGAGACGAATGTCTCGCCAATACGCTGCCGATATGCTTGCATCATCGGCCGGGGGGAGGGTGGCATTCACGTATCGTACAGCCGTTACGGCGCTTTCTGTCGCCACCAGCGGTGCATGTCAGAACCACATTATGCCACCTCAAAACAGCAGGGAACCCCCACCTTGCTGCATTCTCTGGACGGTGTGTCTAAGGCGTTCAGCCTGACTGTGTTGCCTCCAAACACGTCTCCGAATATTGTCTGGTTGAAGGCATATGCGACACTCATCTTTAAAGAGAACGTGACGCTAATCCTGACTAGTCCATTCGGCATGTTGCTGGGCCCACCTGTACCGCGCTGCATGGTGTCGTGGTTGCAAAAATGGACCTCGGCATGCATGTCGGGAGTGAAGTTGCGCATCATTCAGCCTATTGCGCACAGTTTGAGTCGTAACACGACATCCTGTGGCTGCACGAAAAGCATTATTCAAGATAATGGCGTTGCTGTCAGGTTCCTCCGATCCATAATCCGTACGGAGTTGTGACCACTGCAGAAGCAGCCTTTTGAGTGGCCTAAGCGAGGCATTTTCCTGTCTGTTTGTATCTCCTCCATGTCCGAACTACATCGCTTTGGTTCACTCCGGGTCACCTGGACACTTCCCTTGATGAGAGCCCTTCCTGGCACACAGTAATAATGCTGACGCGATCGATCCCCGGTATTGACCGTCTAGGCATGGTTGAACTACAGACAACAGGAGCCGTTTACCTCCTTCCTGGTGGAATGACTAGAAGCGATCGGCTGTCGGACCCCCTCCGTTTAATGGTCGCTGCTCATACACGGTTGTCGACATCTTAGGGCCGGTTTAGTGACATCTCTGATTAGGGCCAGTTTAGTGACATCTCTGATGAGTCCAAAGGACCTTGTCTGTGATGCAATATCCGCAGTCAACGTCTATCTTCAGGAGTTGTAGGTTAGGTTAGTGTTGTTTAACGTCCCGTCGACAACGAGGTCATTAGAGACGGAGCGCTAGCTCGGGTGAGGGAAGGATGGGGAAGGAAATCGGCCGTGCCCTTTGAAAGGAACCATCCCGGCATTTGCCTGAAACGATTTAGGGAAATCACGGAAAACCTAAATCAGGATGGCTGGAGACGGGATTGAACCGTCGTCCTCCCGAATGCGAGTCCAGTGTGCTAACCACTGCGCCACCTCGCTCGGTAGGAGTTGTAGGAACCGGGGTGCTGCAAAACTTTTTGATGTGTGTATATATACACCCTGGTCCGTGGTGAGACTGGTAGAAGTCAGCCTCGGGGAAGATCTTTGTCTTTCCGGAGAAATGTAGGAACAGGCAAGGGAGTACTGAAACCAACGACTTATCTTAAAAGATAGAAATGGCAGCCTTACGTTAATAGCATTTGTAGACTTAAAGACTTTGACAGAGTTAAGTTGAGCACCCTCTTTGAAATTCTGAAAGACTGTTTACAACTTGTGCAGAAACAAGACGGCAACTATAGCAGTCGTGGGCATGAAAGGGTAGCAATTACTTCCATGATAACGTAATTCTGTAAGAGCCAAGAAAGGAGTTGGAAAAGAAGTTAAACAGAATAAACAGCGTCTTGAAAGGACGATATAAGACGAAATTAACAAAAGCAAAAGAAGGCTAATGCATGTAGTCGAATTAAATCAGGCGATGCTGAGGGAATTACATAAGTAAATGAGACACCTAAAGTAGTAAATGAGTTTTTCTATTTGAGCAGAAAAATGACTGATGATGGCCGAAATAGATAGGGTATTAAACGTACACTGGAAATGGCAAGAAAAGCATTTCGGAGAAAGAGAAATTTTCTAACATTGAAAATAGATTTAAGTGGCAGGAAATCCATTTTGGGAGTACTTGTAATGGATTGTAGCCATGTATGGAAGTGAAACATAGACATGAAAGGAAATATAAGCTTTTGAAATGAGCTACAGAATAATCCTCAAGATTCGCAGATCACGTAACTGAAAAGATACTGAGTAGAACTGGTAAGAAATGTTTATGGCAGAAACCGATTAGAAGAAGGGATCGGTTGGTAGGAGACATTCTGAAACATCGAGAGAGTACCAATTTAGTACTGGAGGGAAGTGTGGTGGGTAAAAATCGTAGAGAGAGACCAAGAGATGAACACAGTAAGGACATTCAGGAGGTCGTAGGTTGCAGTGGTAGAGACCAAAACTTTATGAAAATGAAATATTTGTTGGTGCTGAAAAATCAATTAAGGAGTTATTGATAATTTTAATTAAAAGATGTCTAATCGTAAGGGTTTATTGTCTTGGACAGGAGACAGTAGACTGAAGAGCTACGTCAAGCCAGAGTTCTGGCGGAAGACCACAATGACTACAATTATTTTACCAAACTGATGATGGAAACCGGGTTTCTGTACCTCACTGAGTTTATTAAATTTTGCGTTGCGATTGTTTAGTGATATTTAGTCTGTAACTGGCATGTTGAGAACTATAAGGTTTATAATTGAAACAGCAACTATCTACCAGCTACCAGTAAACCTGACAAATGGTTATTTCAATCAAAACATGTCCGGTTCGCATGTCTTCATAAATCATCTTGAAATTTCTGTTTTCTTCCTGGGGCTACGTTTTGTATTCGACATTGGTTTCTCGCACGAGGAGAGACAGAAAGGGTTTTGTTCACTATTTGATCAAATTTACTAGAAACTTAGTTCTTATGACCTCAATCAAAACATTTATGAAAGGGGTTTTAGGGTTATTCAGATGTGAAATACGGTGGAAACTTGCGCACTGTATGATTCTGTGTGACAATATAGTCCCGTGACTTTGTTATGAATTTTAAAATGACACGTTTATGGACGTGCACTATTAGAGGGTTGTGCAGTTGCTACAATACATCTCCACATCATTCTCAGTTCAGTCACAGCACACGCGACAAACATGTACAAAACTTGGTTCAGATACACATGAGTAACATAAAAACTAATTTCAAAGATTTACGTGAGTAACATAAACAACATTTTCATAGATGCTACAGTGGTAGAAGTTACCGATGCTCTGAGGGTGTATGGGCGTAGTAAAATATGTCTTTGCTAATGGAATGTAACTTACTGTAAAAGTCGAAAGGAGAAGTAGAATTAGAATTTAGCGACTGGTATCAATTTGTAGAATATATAAGAGATTTAAATAACGTTAATTTGTAAATTTGCTGATCACCGACAATAATCTATATGAGTTGAAATTTACGGTTCCCGGTTTTACCCTACTTTCCTCTAATGAATTTTATTGTATACTGAAGTAAGCTAAAAATTCAAGCATCGCATGTAGCTGCATTTGCACATAAAAATTGGATTTTATTTGTAAGGTTATTCCGTTGTTCCGTACAACAGCTACATGGTATAATTATTATATAGAGTTTATATAAATAACTGCAGTGTTCATACAGCTTGTCTTCAGTAGATGCCACATTTCATTTCCTACAAGAGTATTCGGCAAATTTGAAAACAGTTTACTAACCGTCGAATACCATTTATTTAGTAATGAGAGTATTCTTCCGTTTATCTTTGTTGCAGGTGAGTGAGTACAACCCAAGTCGCTCCTAGATGCTCAGAATATGTGATAGAAACTAGACTGTGGCTGCTGGTAAGTATATGCGACTGCTGGTGTGAAAACCGATACTAGAAACCTCGTTGCTATGCTTATCCAAATGCGTTGAACCATGTTTATTTGTTCAGAATTAAAGCATTCGACTTTGTTACAAAAGAAGCTTACATAGCGGGCAGAACTATTATGTAATGAATAGTATGGAATAATACATTGCTTTATGACTCTACCTTGTACTGTGAATTTGTTTGGTATTTTATTGCTGCAATTCACTTTGACACGTCGTCTACTTTCATGTGTACATATCGTCCCATTCATCTTGACCAACACAAATAATTTTCCACCGAGAAATCAAACAGATGATGTATCTACATAGTTGGCAGTGATGGGAGGTTGTCTTAGAGGTATAAACTCATCTTGACTTAGCTTGAAAAAAGACTATGAGCATAGTTTACTTCTTCGACTTGCTCATTCTCGTTGTACTGTTGCACGGTTGCTTGGGGGGGGGGGGGGGGGGGGGTACACGAGACACGGGACATGAACCCGTAGATCCTTCGTGACTAGAACAGCACAGGGGCATAGTGACACAGGGTCGCCAGCCGCTGTTGCGGAGCGGTTCTAGGCGCTTCAGTCTGGAATCGTGCTGCTGCTACGGTCGCAGGTTCGGATCCTGCCTCGGGCATGGATGTGTGTGATGACATCAGGTTAGGTAGGCTTAAGTAGTTATATATCTAGGAGACTGATGACCTCAGGTGTAAAGTTCCATATTCCTTAGAGCCATTTGAACCATTTGACACAGGGTCACACAGTGCGCTCGGCCACACACCATAATGTGGCTTCTGGAGAGGTGAACAAAAACGTAAGGAAACACCAAAAATACACTCCTGGAAATGGAAAAAAGAACACATTGACACCGGTGTGTCAGACCCACCATACTTGATCCGGACACTGCGAGAGGGCTGTACAAGCAATGATCACACGCACGGCACAGCGGACACACCAGGAACCGCGGTGTTGGCCGTCGAATGGCGCTAGCTGCGCAGCATTTGTGCACCGCCGCCGTCAGTGTCAGCCAGTTTGCCGTGGCATACGGAGCTCCATCGCAGTCTTTAACACTGGTAGCATGCCGCGACAGCGTGGACGTGAACCGTATGTGCAGTTGACGGACTTTGAGCGAGGGCGTATAGTGGGCATGCGGGAGGCCGGGTGGACGTACCGCCGAATTGCTCAACACGTGGGGCGTGAGGTCTCCACAGCACATCGATGTTGTCGGCAGTGGTCGGCGGAAGGTGCACACCTGGGACCGGACCGCAGCGACGCACGGATGCACGCCAAGACCGTAGGATCCTACGCAGTGCCGTAGGGGACCGCACCGCCACTTCCCAGCAAATTAGGGACACTGTTGCTCCTGGGGTATCGGCGAGGACCATTCGCAACCGTCTCCATGAAGCTGGGCTACGGTCCCGCACACCGTTAGGCCGTCTTCCGCTCACGCCCCAACATCGTGCAGCCCGCCTCCAGTGGTGTCGCGACAGGCGTGAATGGAGGGACGGATGGAGACGTGTCGTCTTCAGCGATGAGAGTCGCTTCTGCCTTGGTGCCAATGATGGTCGTATGCGTGTTTGGCGCCGTGCAGGTGAGCGCCACAATCAGGACTGCATACGACCGAGGCACACAGGGCCAACACCCGGCATCATGGTGTGGGGAGCGATCTCCTACACTGGCCGTACACCACTGGTGATCGTCGAGGGGACACTGAATAGTGCACGGTACATCCAAACCGTCATCGAACCCATCGTTCTACCATTCCTAGACCGGCAAGGGAACTTGCTGTTCCAACAGGACAATGCACGTCCGCATGTATCCCGTGCCACCCAACGTGCTCTAGAAGGTGTAAGTCAACTACCCTGGCCAGCAAGATCTCCGGATCTGTCCCCCATTGAGCATGTTTTGGAGTGGATGAAGTGTCGTCTCACGTGGTCTGCACGTCCAGCACGAACGCTGGTCCAACTGAGGCGCCAGGTGGAAATGGCATGGCAAGCCGTTCCACAGGACTACATCCAGCATCTCTACGATCGTCTCCATGGGAGAATAGCAGCCTGCATTGCTGCGAAAGGTGGATAAACACTGCACTAGTGCCGACATTGTGCATGCTCTGTTGCCTGTGTCTACGTGCCTGTGGTTCTGTCAGTGTGATCATGTGATGTATCTGACCCCAGGAATGTGTCAATAAAGTTTCCCCTTCCTGGGACAATGAATTCACGGTGTTCTTATTTCAATTTCCAGGAGTGTACAATACTCTACTATGCCTAATGCGGTGTACGAAAACTGTTAGAATTCAAAACAGTATCCAGCCGTCGCGGAAAAGGTAAATACGTATCCTGAATGGTTTGCAAGAGAAAGTTATAGTATTCTTCCTGTGAAATGAAGGGAAGTTCAGGTAACAATGATGCATAGCGTCACCCACCCTTCTCTCCAGGACAGATCACAAACGCTCAATAATTTAGACATCTCGTGAATGTGGTGGGCAGTTGAGATGCAACAACTTATTCGCGTGCTCGCAAAACCAGCCCTGGATGATATGAGCTGTGTGAAGAACGGCCCCGTCTTCTTGCAACACAGTAACACCAGTTGGGAACAGATATTATACCATGGCACAAAAATGATCAACCAAAAGGGTCACATAATCCTTGGAAATAGGTTGACGTTGCAGATTAACCATAGAGTCCATGGAATACCATGGTATTGCTTCCAAAATCATCACAGGACTTTCGGTATGCTTCATTCTTCGGACGTAAACTTGACCAGAAGTTGCAAAGAGTCTGAAACAAAGACTCCTCCAACCAAATGACTTCCTTACAATACTCCATAGTCCAGGTTTCAAGGCTTGGACACCACGGCTCGCTGTTGTGGACATTTGCATCACTCATGTGTTTTAGGAGTTCCAGCTGGACCTGCAATTCTCTGCTTACGGAGCTCTCTTAGTGTTGTTTTGGCGCTGACAGGGTTTTCTAGTGTGACATTCAGTTCTGCAGTGACGTTTGTAGCTGTCATCCTCTTCTGGTTCGACACAATCCTCTTCAATGACGATCTGTTAACATTACACTTTCGCACGCGTTGTGACTAATCGAAGATATTTTTCCGCCCGCCTTGTATGCGGCATACATCATCGAGACGGGGCCTCTCGAAACACCAAACACTAGGGCTACTATTGTTACGGGTAAGTTCGCATTCACTTAGACCCGACATAACGTACCCACAGCTACACAGAACACGGTTCTGCGACTGACACTTTCAACGTATTGAGTACAGTTAACAGATGCCCTTCGTGGCCAAATAGAACAGTGCAACATGCAGGCATGGCTAGCAAACTACATTTGTCTTCAAGCATGAATTTTTCGCAATGGTATGTTTTGCCCAACCCCATATCGTTGTGTGATTAATTTGTCGTTGATCAAGTGGAGACTGGGCAGTATAGAACAATAACTTAAGACCAACATTTAAATGCTCGAACAAGGTACTGTGTAAGGCTCGCTTCACGCCGGGACACTGGTGACGGTAGCCAGTGATGGTCACCGGTGACTGTGGTGAAGACTCCTGGAGCACTGGTGTCTGACACCGCAGGTACTGCCAGCTGATTAGTTAGTGAAATGGACTCGTACAGGGGTAGCAACTAAATTTCGCTACCCATTTATGGTCCTAAAATTAAGGTATTCAATTTAAAAAGGGAGCATACTGAATCGTGATGTATTTTCAAAGAATATTCGTAAGAATTTATTCTATTCACTAGCGATTCATCAAGAACATTAACACAATTAATCACACTATGTAAGCATGGAAGTAGTTGCCAGGGAGTAACTGATGAAATCATAACCAAATTCCTTTTAAGCAAATGGGAATTTTATTCAGTTCAAGAGCCTAAAAGAATTTTTTAAAGGAAATAGATTTAAAATTATAATCAGAAAGCACCCACTAAATATCAAAATTACAATTTATTCAGAGGCAGAAGAAACAAGTTTTGACTGTATGAGCTTTCGGGCAGAGAACCTTGCCGCTCCCTTTTGACACGGCCGTAGTTATGAATGCTCACAACAGCCTCTGAAAGACTACATCGGTGCAAATCTGCAACACACCAGATAACATTAAATTAAGATTTTTAACAATTTACACAAGCACACAAACTATGCACCCTCTGTAGGAGGGATGGAAATGGTACAAAACACTAACACTTATGTATTAACCTTGCCACCGAAGGTGCAACTTGATTTTAACTTCTAAGAAAAGTCTTACGGTGAAAGGGTGGCAACTTTATATACTAAAATGATCATTTAAATAAAAACCCATGAAATGCAATGTTATACAAAATTCTACAAGGTTGGCCAAACAATAGTTCATATGCTCTACAGTACACAGATACCGCCTCTCAAGATCATAGGCAATAATATCAAAGTTTCCAAAGATCAAAACATATTTCAGGTATTACACCCTTACACTCCAAGCAATAAATTCGTTAACACACCAAATCCGACAAACATGACAGAGGCAGCTACTAACGTACGGTAGACTGATAGGGAGATTACCGAACAACCCGAACCGCAGATTGCTCTAACCCGCCCCTACTCAACAAGGGAAAAACGGGCCACCCAATTTATAAACAACCACCTCCCCTGCGGGTGGGCAAACGTAGAAGAATGGTGGGACGACCCAAAAGAAAACAGGCTGGTGACCTCACCAAGAAAACAAGTAGAATTTAACAAGAGTAAATCAGACAATATATAACCAATCCCTTGACTTCTAATAAACTGCGATTTCTCGAGAAGACCAGGCGCAGCACCCCCAAATTGCTGTCCCGAACCGTCAACTGCCAGCCGCTTCAACGGACGAATGAAGGCGCGCCGATCTACCGTCTCACGGCGTCGCAGCTCGCACCGGCCAGACCGATCTCGCGGGTTGACTCCTGTTGCTCTCGTGTCGACCGCGAAGCCACTACCACTCGCTGTATGGCGCGGCCCACTAGACTCACGTGGCGACCTCACATGCGCCGACGCTCACGACGGACAAGTCATCTTGCGTCTCAGTGCGCGACCGACCAACCGATCGCTCCAAACGCTAATGACCATTGCCTGAGCAAACTCGAGCAGACTGGCGGCTTAACGCACAGATGCAGGAACTAAGCCCAGACCGGGTGACCACTCGCTGACTTCTCTTACTGGCACAGTGTAGAGACTCTCATTTTGCCGGATTTAAAGGTTGATCAGAACGACAGACATACCAGCACTCTAAACGACAGACACTAACTGCCTAACAAATGCGGACGAGAGACAGACTAGCAAGCTCGGGACGAGAGACTGACCCAGACTGACTGACTGGCGAGCTCATAGCGCCCCTTAAATGCATGTGAACAGGCAACCTTTCCACCTTCCCACCAGAGGGAGACACCAAAACTGCGATTGCCACAGCTGTGCCACCGCCAGAAACGGAGGGCGACTGCTTTACATTACGCGCTGCGGCGCGCTCCTCAAAACAGCAATTTTTACCACGGCTCAAATGCAAGTTACCAATTTTTTTTTCTTATCCATGCTCTTCTCATTGAAATCAGGCACAAACTTCGTTATAATTTCTTGCCACGTATTCGTTTCTATCACTTTGTTGCTATAGTCATCGCATTTTACATCTCAAATAGCAGGACGACTTTCTACTTCACTTACAAAACATTCCACGTTAATCAAATCTAAATTCATGACTACAGTGTCTACAGTGTAATGTACAATGAATGTCTCGCGTCAGTGTCTTAGAAATGACTAACTGTCAGTTGGCAAATGCGCAGTGCTCTGTCTGTGATCAGTGTTCCAGTGTGAACACTGCAAACTAATGCATGTATGGCGATGATTGCTGTAAACAGAGTGACCTTCACCATAACATGTGGCGAGGGTGAGTGACTGCTGGGTCACAGTGGTTCGTTAAGGTAGTGTAGTATACCAGTGTGAAAGTTCCAGTGCAAACGATTCTATCTCTGTCGGTGACCTAAACCGGTGACCGTCAGTAGTATCCCAGTGTGAAACGATCCTAAGACAGAGATCTACTCTTCCACCCCTCATGTTGTACATCGAAGAAGCAATGTGGGAAATAAAAGAAAGGTCCTAGAGTATGGATAATCTACAGGGTTAAAGGATATCAGTGACAAGATTCGGTGTTACCATTGCCATACCCAGTGAAAATGGGGTCTGATTTCAGGATATCTTGAATAGAATGAAGAATATAAGCAGACACACATTATATACTGAGAACGATGGGTGAAGGGCAACAGGCTGATTCCGTATTATTAGATATCCGGAAAGCATTTGACTTGGTGCCCCAGCCGGCCGAAGTGGCCGTGCGGTTAAAGGCGCTGCAGTCTGGAACCGCAAGACCGCTACGGTCGCTGGTTCGAATCCTGCCTCGGGCATGGATGTTTGTGATGTCCTTAGGTTAGTTAGGTTTAACTAGTTCTAAGTTCTAGGGGACTAATGACCGCAGCAGTTGAGTCCCATAGTGCTCAGAGCCATTTTTTTTGGTGCCCCACTGCATGCTGCTAACGGAGGTACGAGCAGATGGAGTAAGTTCACGAATAAGTTAATGGCTCGAAGACTTCATAAACAAAAGAACCCAGTATGTTGTCCTCCACGGTGAGTGTTCCTCAGAGTCAAGGTGATCGTCTTGAGTGCCCCAGGGAAGCGTGATGATTTGGTGGACAGGCTGGCCAGCAATCTGTGGTTGTTTGCTGATGATCCTGTGGGGCATGGTAAGGGGTCGAAGTTGAGTAGGAAGATACAAGACGAATTATACAAGATTTCTAGCTGGTTTAGTGAAGAACCGCTAGCTCTAAAGACGGAAAAATGTAAGTTAATGCGGATGAGTAGGAAGGACAAATGTGCATTGTTGAGATGCAGTATAGTAGTGTCCTGTTGGTTAACAGGCAGAAACCCGAGTATTGGTGCCGTTGAAGCCTGAAGAATTATAGTAGTGTTCAAAATGATCAAATGTGTATGAAATCTTATGGGACTTAACTGCTAAGGTCATCAGTCCCTAAGCTTACACACTACTTAACCTAAATTATCCTAAGGACAAACACACACACCCATGCCCGAGGGAGGACTCGAACTTCTGCCGGGACCAGCCGCTCAGTCAGTGACTGCAGCGCCCTAGACCGCGCGGCTAATCAAGCGCGGCAATTATAGTAGCGTCCTGCTTGATACAGTAAAGTCGTTTAAATATCTGTGGATAAGATTGCAAAGTGATAAGAAATGGGACGAGTTTGTGAGAACTGTGGTAGGGAAGGAGAATGGTCGACTTCGGTTTGTTGGGAGAATTTTAGGAAAGAGTGGGTCGCCCGTAAAAGAGACTGCACGTAGGACGCTGGTGCGAAGTATTTTGAATACTGCTCGAGTGTTTGGAATCCGTTAAGGTCGGATTGACGGAAGACATCGAAGGAAATCAGAGGCGGACTGCTAAATTTGTTACCGGTAGGTTCGAACAACACGTAAATGTGTAACGTTCCCTTAGATAAATTATAATTGACTGTGCTGGTAAACCTCTTACATTATTTGATTTTCAAACAGCTGAGCAAAACTGAACGTACTCGGACAGTTCTCTCTTTACTAATTCTGATCATCACTAAACTGACATACAATACATTTTTAGCGCAACGCAATCTGACCTTCAATAATCCCTACAAAAGAATGCTCCTGACTAACAATAACCTATACCCTTCATGACTCACTTACCTCACAAAAATCTTCGTTACTCGAACTACTGCAATACAGGGAGCGCCACTACTGCCAGCTAAATAAAAGATTCAAACTACTGAAGGCACTGACTACTGATAGGCATGGTTAGCAAATGAAAGATTTTGATAGAGGACAAACAATGTATTTACCTAAATAGTGTTCAAAAGTCATAATATATATATAGCAGTTCATGACATCCAGTCTTACAAATTTACTGTCTCTGATGGAGACACGTCCAGCTCATCCGCTCTCAATACTCCGCCATCTCTCTCCCCACATCCACCACTGCTGGCGGCTCACCTCCAACTGCGCAAGGCTACGCGCTGTTCACATCCAACTGCCCAACACTACAATAGCGAATATTCCAACAATGCCAACCAGCCACAGACTGCACACAGCACAGTCAGTGATTTTCATACAGAGCACTACGTGACGTTACCAACATAAAAACCTGAACAGCCTACTTACAAATGTTACGGAGATGCTTCGGGTACTCAAATGGGAATTCCTGGTGGGAAACCGACGTTCTTTTCGAGATACGCTATTGAGAAATTTTGGAGAACCGGCATTTGAAGGGGACTGCCGAACGATTCTACTGCCGCCAATACATGTTCCGCGTAAGGATCGCGAAGTTAAGATACTAGAAATTAAGGCTGAAACGGAGACATATTAATAGTCGTTTTTCAATCGCTCCATTTGCCAGTGGAACAGGTTAAAGAATGACTAATAGTGGTACTGGTGACTACGAAGTACACAAATTGAGGCAGCAGCAAATAAACCGAACAAATGTAGTCATAAGGAATAGTATGTAATTTGGCAGACGCGCAGAACACTTCGTTTCACATTGTGCGACACTGTCTGCTTAAATTTTGCTGACAGTAACGGGTGACGTCAGACGCAGGAATGTTTTCATACTTTTTGGCACGTAACAGACGCTAGCGCCCTTTAGTGGCCACAAAACGCCGTTGTTGTGGAGATAGCTGGGCACCGGTGTTGGATCTTGAGTAATAGGCGCCGCCCGTTATGATGGCCATGAATGAGAAACGGCGCATAAAAAGCGAGTCGCTAGGTCTTCGTGCGGCAGTTTTTATGACAAGCCGGTGTCTCGGAGAGAGCCAGCCGTGTAATATGTGGCGTGCTCGGCCGCGAGGCATTACCCTTGTTTTAAAGTACAGCGAGCGGTACTGGTCGAGATGAGTGTGGAAGCGCTGTAGAGTGCCCGAGTGAACGGAGAGCTCTTTAACCAACAAGCGGTATTTGTGTTTCGCGTAAAAGTTCTATACTACTTTAAAAGTGTGTCGTTAACCTGACTTTCTTTTATTTCATAGGTATACACGGTTAGCAAAGTGCCACAAATTCCTACAGGAGATAGTATTGCTAAAAACTGGAACAAAAGTTCCTTAATGATATTTCAGGAAATCACTACCTACTGAGATACCGATGATCTGTCCCCTCACTTCCATATGTAGAAGCATACATCACAGGCAGTGCCTCATGTCCTTATCACGCACCCTGACAAGTCATTCAGCCTCTCTTTGCAGTGAATCGGGCATCCCCAAATACTCCTCGCTCCATTCGGATTACGGCTCCCGTATCGGTCAGAGCCTCATTTCACTCTGTTCATTGTCGATGCGTTAGGCATACACAAGTACTTTTCAATCTCAGAAATCTAACGGGTTCAGGTCCGTTACTACGCTACCGGACCTGCTCGACTAGGCCATAGCAGTGACGTACTGGCATACGATCCATAGGCAATAAGGGGCAGCTCCGTCGAGCATTATAGAGCACAGTAGGCTTCCCGCATAGACTTTTTTCAGGCGACCATCAACCAGCTTCGACATAGAGAAATGCGTGATACACGCTGTGCTATCATACAATATATTTAATCATTACCGGTTCTGATCGTGGATCATCTTCCCATTGGGAAAACGTTTATTGTGACAACTTCACATGTCACACATATTATTTAACCAGAAAAGTATATGACACATCTGACATGACAAGGACAGGAAACGATACTTAACGCCTTACTCCCTACTTAAGCAAGGGAACAGCATGAAAGCATGTAACAGCAGAGAGTTCCTGAGTGATGGTTCAAATAATGGTTCAAATGGCTCTAAGCACGTAGGCAGTTAACATCTAAGGTCATCAGTCCCCTGGAACGTAGAACTACTTAAACCTAACTAACCTAAGGACACCACACACATCCATGCCCGAGGCAGGATTCGAACCTGCGACAGTAGCAGCAGCGCGGTTCCAGACTGAAGCGCCTAGAATCGCTCGGAACCAGCGGCCGGCCTGAGTAATGGTGCTGTGCGCTTACCCGTATTACATGTTTTCGTGTTTTTAGTGTTTTCTGCTTGCTTAAGACGGTTTATGGCGGAAAGTATCATTTTATGTTTCCAAGTCAGCAATGGCGTGTACTCTTCTGGTTAAGTAGCATGCATTACATGTGTAGTTGTCACAATGGATATTTTTCCAGTGTGTAAATGGTCCATGATCGAAAGCGATTGTGAATAAATACAGGGTGTTACAAAAAGGTGCGGTCAAACTTTCAGGAAACATTCCTCACACACAAATAAAGAAAAGATGTTATGTGGACATGTGTCCGGAAACGCTTAATTTCCATGTTAGAGCTCATTTTAGTTTCGTCATTATGTACTGTACTTCCTCGATTCACCACCAGTTGGCTCAATTGAAGGAAGATAATGTAGACTTCGGTGCTTGTGTTGACATGCGACTCATTGCTCTACAGTACTAGCATCAAGCACATCAGTATGTAGCATCAACAGGTTAGTGTTCATCACGAACGTGGTCTTGCAGTCAGTGCAATGTTTAGAAATGCGGAGTTGGCAGATGCCCATTAGATGTATGGATTAGCACGGGGCAATAGCCGTGGCGCAGTATGTTTGTATCGAGACAGATTTCCAGAACGAAGGTGTCCCGACAGGAAGACGTTCGAAGCAATTGATCAGCGTCTTAGGGAGCACGGAACGTTCCAGCCTATGTGTCGCGACTGGGGAAGACCTAGAACGACGAGGACACCTGCAATGGACGAGGCAATTCTTCGTGCAGTTGACGATAACTCCAATGTCAGCGTCAGAGAAGTTGCTGCTGTACAAGGTAACGATGACCCGTCACTGTATGGAGAGTGCTACGGGAGAACCAGTTGTTTCCGTACCATATACAGCGTGTGCAGGCACTATCAGCAGCTGATTGGCCTCCACTTCTGCGAATGGTTCATCCAACAATGCGTCAGTCCTCATTTCAGTGCAAATGTTCTCTTTAAGGATGAGGCTTCATTCCAACGTGATCCAATTGCAAATTTTCACAATCAACGTGTGTGGGCTGACGAGAATCCGCACGCAATTGTGCAATCACGTCATCAACACAGATTTTCTGTGAACGTTTGGTAGGCATTGTTGGTGAGGTCTTGATTGGTCCCCATATTCTTCCACCTACGCTCAATGGAGCACGTTATCATGATTTCATACGGGATACTCTACCTGTGCTGCTAGAACATGTGCCTTTACAAGTGCGACACAACATGTGGTTCATGCACGATGGAGCTCCTGCACATTTCAGTTGAAGTGTTCGTACGCTTCTCAACAACAGATTCGGTGACCGATGGATTGGTAGAGGTGGGCCAATTCCATGGCCTCCACGCTCTCCTGACCTCAACCCTCTTGACTTTCATTTATGGGGGCATTTGAAAGCTCTTGTCTACGCAACCTCGGTACCAAAATGTAGAGACTCTTCGTGCTCGTATTGTGGACGGCTGTGATACAATACGCCATTCTCCAGGGCTGCATCAGCGCATCAGGGATTCCATGCGACGGAGGGTGGATGCATGTATCCTCGTTAACGGAGGACATTTTGAACATTTCCTGTAACAAAGTGTTTGAAGTCACGCTGGGACATTCTGTTGCTGTGTGTTTCCATTCCATGATTAATGTGATTTGAAGAGAAGTAATAAAATGAGCTCTAAGATGGAAAGTAAGCATTTCCGGACACATGTCCACATAACATATTTTCTTTCTTTGTGCGTGAGGAATGTTGCCTGAAAGTTTGGCCGTACCTTTTTGTAACATCCTGTATATTGTAAGACAGCACAGTGTCTATCATGCATTTCTTCAAGTCTTCCTACAAGGGTAGCGTTCTCCAATACCACTGGCAACTTACCACGCTGAAAGCGGTGAAACTCAGCAGCTGTTAATCTGCTAGAGTGCTTCGCCTTGTGACTCTGTCACCAACAATTTGATACTGAAGTGTTTTCGATGCTTCACGATTCCACGACGATTTGCATCGGGCCACACGTGTGTAACATAGAAATTTAACATATCGTCTCTTGTAACAGACTACACCACCAAATACTAAGAATTGAAGGTCTTATTTCAATATTGGTACAAGTCCATTACCTCCAGTTTTGTGCCTATAATGCTTCTGAAATTAATGATACAAACGAAGTTGAAAGTTTAATCTCTAGCAAGAATCCATATGCTTGAATATTTGTGGTATCTCAACCGCAGATTTTTCAGCACTCATTTAACTTAAGGGCTCTGTATCTCGATATGAACAAAAATGGACTAGTACCACCATTGAAATAAGCCCTTCAGTTATTCGTCACAAACAAAAAGGCTCACATCTTTAAGAGAGAAATGTCTTCCGGATACTTAACTATCGGAACTATCCTTCCAGTTTTTAAACCGTCTCGTGAACGAAACTGACACTTTCTTAAGCACCTTCATGGTCTCGCACAGTACGGAGGCGGTCATGCAAGTCCGTTTTAGGTAGCAAGACGGGTTTTCTGTTGGATAAATAAATTCCACGTCCTCTGTTATGTGGAGGACTTGTTTGTTGCGTGGGCATACAACAGGAAAGAGCTCCAAGACTTCTACATTTTTCTGTGCAACACTCACTCGAAAATCAGTTTCACCATCCCTTTAGAGATGGGATTCGGCATCCCCTACTTTGAATCTTTGATCTACAATAAACTTCACACCATCACCTACTTAACAATTAAACGTCTCTGAAGAAACCGTCTTCCAGTACATTCCCCAGCACTGACTGTAAGAGTTTGGCGAGAGGAACTACATTTCTATGCAGAAACGTCGACTATCAGTAACCATGATGACCTTTCCATAAATAAAGAAATGAAAATGAAGCAACAATAATACACTGAAATGGCAGAGAAACCGGTATATGCATGCAATTGCAGAGATATGTAAACTGGCAGAATACGGCGCTGCGCTCGGAAAAGCCTATATGAGACAACAAGTGTCTGACGCAGTTGGTAGATAGGTTACTGCTGCTAGAAAGGCAGGTTATCAAGCTTCAAGTCAGTTTGAACGTGGAGTTACAAAGGGCGCAAGATCGACGGGGCACAGCCTCTCCGAGTTAGTGGTGAAGTGGGCATTTTCCCGTACGACCATTTTACGAGTGTACCGTGAGTATTAGGAATCCGGTAAAATATCAGATCTCCGACATCGCTCGGGCCGGAAAAAAATCCTGCGAGAACGGGACCAGCGCTGACTCGTTCAACGTGACAGAAATACAACGCTTCTGCAAATTGCTGCGGATTTCAATGCTTGGCCGTCAACAAGTGTCAACGTGCGAACCATTAAACGAAACATCATCAATATGGACTTTCGGAGGTAAAGGCCCACTCGTGAGCCCTTGGTGACCGCACGACACTAATCTTTACGCCTCGCCTGGGCCCGTCAACAACGAAATTGGACTGTTGATGACTGGAAACATGTATCGCGCGCATGGATGTGGACGGCTGTGGAGACAACCTCGTGAATCCATGCGCCCTGTATGTCAAAAGAGGACTTTCGAAGCAGGTGTAGGCTCTGTAATGGTACGGGGCGTGTGCGGTTGGAGTGATATGGGATCACTAATACGTCTACGTACAATTCTGGCAGGTGACACGTACGTGAGTATACTATCTGATCACCTGCAGCCATTCATGTCCGTTCGTGCATTCGGACGGAGTTGGGAAATTCCAGCAGAACATTTCGACATCGCACACGTCCAGAATTGCTACAGAGTGGCTCCAGGAACACTCTTCCGCTGGTGACTAAACTCCCAATACACGAACGTTATTGAGCATCTCTGGGATGCCTTGTAACGTGCTGTTCAGAAGACATCTCCACTCCCTCGCACTCCTCCGGATTTATGGACAGCCCTGTTGGATTCTTTGTGTCAGTTCCCTACAGCACTACTTCAGAGATACGTCGAGTCCATGCCAAGTCGTGTTGTGACATTTCTGCGTGCTCGCGGTGCCCTAAGCGATATTAGGCAGGAGTGTAAGTTTGTTTGGCTCTTGAGTGTAAAAATGCATACGAGGAGAACGAGTAACGTCCGACACATTCTATAAGCTTGTAGCTATTTTTTATTGAAATTCGAGTAAATGTGTTGCGAAACGAATGGTCTGCTGCTGATTTCCCATTAGCTACCGAATTAACCTCACCATCCAGTCCGCTGTTCCCTCCACCGTAGAGACATGGGGCTGCTTCTCCTACAGCACCCGATTCAATCTAGACGAGTAATAAAACAGTAAAGCAATCGTGTGTGTTTTTTTGCTTAAACATTCTTACCTCCAAAACCATTAGATGAATTGTCGCGGGGTGCCAGCGGTAATTTAAGCGTCGCTTGAAACAACGTATTGGCTTCATTTCATCAAAACGATACTGTAATTTAAATTGTATCTAAAATCGTCTGTTAAGTAGCCCTAATGTTAATTATCACAGAATAGTACACCAGAGAACCAATATAAGACATTGTTAGTTTCATAGGACCCAAAGAACAAACAGACGGCGCTGTCAGTTTCATCGTAAGCGCCCGCATCTCGTGGTCGTGCGGTAGCGTTCTCGCTTCCCACGCCCGGGTTCCCGGGTTCGATTCCCGGCGGGGTCAGGGATTTTCTCTGCCTCGTGATGGCTGGGTGTTGTGTGATGTCCTTAGGTTAGTTAGGTTTAAGTAGTTCTTAGTTCTAGGGGACTGATGACCTAAGATGTTAAGTCCCATAGTGTTCAGAGCCATTTGAACCATTTTTTTTCATCGTAAGCCAAAGACCCAATAGATGGCGCTTTCTTTTTTTCTAATTCAGTGTCAGAGGCACTTTCGGCTGTTTTTGTCAGAGATATTGAATTAAGCGCCGCAATCTTACATTTCCGAACTGAAATCAACAACGAATTTCCTTGGCAAGGGTAAGTGGAGTTACTGCGTAATATATACTTAATGATATTCCTTTGTTCCTTCGAATTTTTTAATTATATACCTTGCTAGGAGTAACTAATCTGTTACATTTTCTTGGTGAATAGAGTGCCTTGTAATTGCAATTAGATTTCCTTTTGTTTATGAATAAAGATGCGTAGGATGCTGTTCAGTCTTTCGCAATACACCAGAATGGTTAAGCGACTGAGGACAATGCTGTCTGAAGCACGTTAGTGAACATCTTGAAGTGACACAGTGTACTGCTCGAGGAAATCGGGCTTTAAATTGCTCTCTGGAAAGTAGTTGCGAAAATCAGGTTTGATGAGCATTACGCGAAAAATGCTAGTAATCTCTTACAACAGCCACTGGTTACTCTGGACCGCTGTTATTGTTGTAGAGCTGCTACCACGAAGTCACGTGGCTTCCAACCATCATCATACGTCATAGTGAAATGGGGAGTATGTGCCAGTCGGTTGCAAGCAATCAGTGCAGGAAGATTGTTCATTCTCTTGGCGTGACAGATTGTTACAAAGGAGCTGTTGTTTGTTGTGGTCTTCAAACGTAAGACTGGCTTCACGCACCTCTCCATGCTACTGTATCCTCTGCGAGCCTCTTCTTTTCCAAAAAAAGACTGCAGCCTACATCCTTCTGAAACAGCTTAGTGTACTCATCTTTCGGTCTCCCACTACGATTTTGACCAACCGAAGTTCCTTTTGGTGATGTCTCAAAATGTGCCTTATCAACCGATCCCTTCTTTTGAACAAGTTATGCCAGAAATTCCTTGTCTCCTACTCATTAGTTATATCTTCAATATTCTTCTGCAGCACCACATATCAAAAGCTTCTATTTTCTTCTTCTCTAACCAATTTATCGTCCACATTCCACTTCCATACGTTGCTACATCCAGACAAATACTTTTCAGAAAAGACTTCCTAATACTTTAATCTATATTCGAATTTAACAAATTTCTCTTCTTCACTGATGCTTTTCTTGCAGTTGCCAGTCTACGTTTTATATCCTCTCCACTTCTGCCAGGATGAGTTATTATGCTGCAGCAAATAACAAAACTCATTTACTACCTTAAATGTCTCGGTTTCTTATCTAATTTCCTTAGCGTCTGTTGATTTAATCCGACTACGTCCCATTGTCGATGTTATGCATTGTTGATGTTCATCTTATATCCCTCTTTCAAGATGCTGTCGATTCCGTTCAATTGCTCTTCCAACACCTTTGCTGTGTCTGACAGAATTTCAATGTCATCGGAAAACCTCAAAGTTTTGGCTCCCTCTCCCTGAAATATAATTATTACCCCAAAGTTGTCTTTGGTTTCCTTTACTGCTTGTTCATTCTACAGATTGAATAACAATCGGGGATAGGCTACAAAACAATCGGGGATAGGCTTCAAACCTGTCTCACTCTCTTCTCATCCACTGTTCCTCTTCCATGTCCCTCTACTCGTATAACTGTTGTCTGTTCTCTGTACAAGTGGTAAATAGCCTTTCGCTCCTTGTATTTTACCACTGCTGTCTTCGGAATTTCAAAGAGAGTATTCCAGAATGCACTGTCAGAACTTACTGTAAGTTTACTATTGGTATAAACGAAGGTTCGTTTTTATAACCTATATTCTAAGATAAGTCGAAGGGCCACTATTGCCTCGCGTGATCCTAGATTTCTTCGGTTCCCAAACTGATCTTCCGCTAGGTAGGCTTCTTCATGTTTTCTTCATTCTTCTCTGAGGAATTCGTGTTTGTATTTTGCAACCATGACATTTTAAACTGATAGTTAGGTAACTTTCACACCTGGGAGCAACTGCTTTCTTTGGAATTGGAATGATTACGTTCTTCTTAAAGTGTGAGCATATTTCGCCTTTCTCAAACATATTTCAAACCAAATCGAAGACTTCTGTCATAGCTGGCTCTCCCGTGGCTATCAGTAGGTCTTTTGACGGAATACAGTCTGCCCACGGGTGGCTTGTTTCGACTACGATCTACAGGGCTCTGTGAAATTGTTCTCCCATTATCGTATCTCCCATCTGATCTTCATCTCCATCCAGCCCCCTTCCTATAAAATTGTCTTCAGTTCATCGTCCTTCCATAGACCCTATATATACTGCTTCCACCTTTCAGCTTTCGCTTCATTACTTAGGACCGGTAGTCCATCGGAGCTCTTAAGATTCGTACAGGTGCTTCTGCTTTTCCCAACGGCCTCTTTAATTTTCCTGTAGGCGGTATCTATCTTTCCCCCAGTTAAATATGCTTCTAAATCCTTTAGCGATTCCTGCTTTTTCATTTTGCACTTCTTGCCAATCTCACTTTCCAGTAATTTGTATTCTCTTTCATCTGCTTCACTTATGACTTTTCTATATTTTCTCCTTTCATCAGCTAAATTTAATATCTCTTGTGTTATCCAAGGATTTCATCTAGTCATTGTCTTTTAGCCTATTTGATCCTTTGATGCCTTCACTGTTTTATCTCTTAAAACTAGATTTTCGTCTTCTCATGGATTCCCTCTCCTGTTATAGTCAACAGTTGCCTACGCTCCCTATAAAACTCTGCAACCTCCGATTCTTTCAATTTATCTGAGTCCCATCTCCTCAAATTCTTTTCAATTTTAATCGATCGTACTGAACCAACAATTAGTGGGCAGAGTCCACATCTGTCGCAGGAAATGGTTCACAATTTAAAATCTCTTTCCTAAATCTCTGTCTTAGAACTACAAAATCAATCTGAAATCTTCTGGTGTCTTTTGCTCTCTTCCACGTACACAGCTTTCTTTCATCATTCTTAAGCCAAGTGTGAGCAGTGATTAAATTATGCTGTGTATAAAATTCTACCTCGTGGCTTCCGCTTTCATTTCAGTCCCCGAGACCATACTCGCCTACTATTTTTCTTTCTATTCCTTTTCCTCCTATTGAATTCCAGTGCCCAATCATTAATTTTCATCTCTTTTTACCTATCTGAACAAATACGTTCATCCTATTACACATTTCTTCTATCTTTGCATCATCTGTGGAACTAGTTGGAATAGAAACTTGTAGTAGTGTGGTAGGCGTGGGCATCATGCCTATTTTGTCCGTATAATGTATAAGGTATGCTACTCATAGTAGTTTACCCCCATTCCTATTTTCTCATCCATTATTACACCTACAGCCTACACCCGGGGTGGCCGAGCGGTTCTAGGCGTTACAGTCTGGAACCGCGCGACCGCTACGGTCGCAGGCTGGAATCCTGCCTCGGGCATAAATGTCTGAGATGTCCTCAGGTTAGTTAACTTTAAGTAGTTCTAAGTTCTAGGGGACTGATGACCTCAGAAGTTAAGTCCCATAGTGTTCAGAGCCATTTGAACCATTACATCTTCTCCTGCGTTACTGCCATTTGATTTTGTATTTATAATCCTGTATTCAACGGACCAGTTGTCCTGTTCCCCCTGCCAGCGAACTTCAGTAATTCTCCCTATATGAAACTTCAAGATATCCGTTTTCCTTCTTAAATTTTCGGACCTACCTGTCCAATTAAAAGGGCTATCCCTTTTACACCTGCATTTGACGATAACGTGAATTAATTTAGCTCACTTTAGAGAAACTCAGAAGTAGGCCTCATTCTACCACTAAAATAAATCCAATGGGGCCAAGTGAAATTTTAAGCTGGTCCGAGACTCGATACCTGAATTTTCCACTTTACGCTAGCTGCTTCCGTTATCCGAGCAGACTTCTCATCCAACTCAAATTCTCAACTTGCCACAATCTACACACGAGCGTCCACCACCCCTTATTCTCATTGCTTGCAGCTTCACGTGATTACCGCAAGAGTTCAGGCGTAGTGTGCATCCGCACTGACAATATCTTTATTCGCCATGAGGCGTATATACAGGGTGTCAGTGCAGATATTATTATATGTGATACCTTAAAATGTACATAAATCAATATTTTTGTTGTTTTTTCCCTCCATGAACAGTATTCCCACAAATACGTCACAAACCTTACTACCTGACGGTTTCTGCATGGCTATAGCTGCATCAATAAGTGGAGTACGCCTGTCAGTATACACTTTCCGTTTTGCATTTCTGTGTCCACACTTCAATACCCGACCTAGCGCCAGGGGGAAAATAAGCGCTAATGTCTTGCTCTTGTCACATGTACCTGCTGGTACTAAGTGATCTAAAAACGTGCAACTGCTAATAGCTGTAATTGTTAGTCAGCAAATGAAGTAAATACTGAAATAATGTTGTTCAGCGACCTCAGCGTCCTCAGCGACCAATAGAAATATTTCCTCTTACACTTGCTACACGCCGTATATTGTTACACGTGCAGCGTCTGCTCTTCCGCTGCTTATTGAGATTTTCGGTTTACCTGGATTATGCTGAATCCGGATACAGCGTACGTGATTCATCCCAGAAGTTTTAAGTTGTTTCACGTTTCATTATTGATGATTCCATGTCCATGGAAACTTTACTGATGATATCGTTGAGTCGTAGAGATCGCCTGCTGGTCAGATCCACGTTCGACAATGTACCGGTTGATCAAAAAGTCAGTATAAATCGAAAACTTAATAAATCACGGAATAATGTAGATAGAGAGGTAAAAATTGACACACATGCTTGAAATGACATGGGGTTTTTTTAGAGCAAAAAAGAACACCCCATATAGCTAGACGCGTGAAAGATCTCTTGCGCACGTCGTTTGGTGATGAACGTGTGCTCAGCCGCCACTTTCGTCACGCTTGGCCTCACAGGCCACAGACCTCAGTCCGTGCGATTATTGGCTTTGGGGATACCTGAGGTCGCAGGTGTATCGTGATCAACCAACATCTCTAGGGATACTGAAAGACAACATCTGACCCCAATGCCACACCATAACTCCGGACATGATTCACAGTGCTGTTCACAACATTATTCCTCGACTACACCTATTGTTGAGGGATGATGGTGGACATATTGAGCATTTCCTGTAAATAACATCATCTTTGCTTTTACTTTGTTATGCTAATTATTGCTATTCAGATCAGATGAAGCGCCATCTGTCGGACATTTTTTGAACGTTTGTATTTTTTTGGTTCTAATAAAACACCATGTCATTCCAAGCATGTGTGTCAATTTGTACCTCTCTATCTACATTATTCCGTGATTTATTTAGTTTTCAAATTTATACAGACTTTTTGATCACCCGGTACACACCCGATAGTGCGGTCCCAAAGTATTCCAGAGTGCACGAAAGCATCCAACGGCGCAGGTGGAAGAGCTCTAGAAACGAAAGGACATTCGGCGAAAGGCCTGCCCATCCCCGCGACTTAAATCCCATCGAGCACGTGTGCGATGCATTCCAGAGACATAATGCTACACGTTCACACCCACCTGTGACTATTAACAGTTGTCAACGGCGCTAGAGGAGGAATAAGACGCCCTACGATAATAACTCTGTAGCAGCGTTGTGTCCACGTTGCAGAGCATATAATGCCATCCGTTGCGATCACACAACCCATTAAGAAACATGTTCTGCCTTTTGCAGTGTCCGTGAGACCATTATAGATCGAGGTGGCTTATTATACGTTCATCCTTAAGTTTTTCACACGAGTGTATTTAACATCAATCTGATACCGCCCAGGGTTGTGATGCGGTTCCCCTTTCACGCTGTACGTTTCGCTTCGACACTGTTTAATATCTTCTGTAACACTTGACAGTATTATCACCTATGTACCTGTAATAATACATCGTGAGAAACTCAATTTTTGTTCCCGTTCCGGCGTTTCTATGAAGCAATGTATACTCTTTGCAGGCGTTACCTCGAGTGATAAGAAACCCATTTTCCCTGATGATGACTTTTCTACCTCTCAGTTTCTGTCTCTATCTGTGTCTCTTCTTCTATGTAAGTGAGCAGTTCATGGCGCAAGGTGACTAAATGAAAGAGATTTTATACGGGTACGAGCCCTTAATTATACGTGAGAGGGTGTAATAATCCGACCGGAAATTGCCCTGCTGAGAGTCTGAAACTCGAAGTGAAGGGAACTGGAATCAGGACGACTCTCGGCCGGCATTAAAACAAGATCAAAGCCAGGCGCCCTAGGGCATATCAGGCAAGTGAAGGTTCGCTTTTAGAGTCCTCACGTTGACTGAAGGGGAGAAGGGCTCGTCGTAGACCTCTGCACAGTGATAGCACACAGCGTTCATTTATTAGTATTCTGTACTTTACCTTACGTCCACTGCCTGACAAGTAAATAGAAACAACCGTAAGATGTGGGAAGTTGCATCTTCCTTCAGAGGGTACGAAAGCGAGGAAGTGGGAGAAAAAGGCTGAGAAAGAAATTTGTGGCGGAGGGAAAACTTATTTTATTTGTTAGGGACCACCACACAAAATTAAAAAGATTTGTAGCCGTAAGGCGTAACAGTAAAACAAACAATTAATCAAATGTCAAAGTAAAACGAACAGCTAGGAGTGAAAGGAATAGAACTAGACATATTTCGGCCAAAGGCTGCACTTATTTAATTTTTTTAAAGCCATTACTGGAAAAATAAGAAAAATGCAGAAATTCGTGAGGCTTAATAATAAATCAAAGAACAACTCACAGGCCATAACGATATCAGAAATGAAATACATTGCGAGTTCAGTCAGGGAAAGTATACAACGTGACAATTAAACTTCCCCTACTCGAGCCAGTCTAGACTGAAAACTACACTCTAAGAAAAAAATACGATGGACCACGGAGGAATTACACCGATGGGACGGAAATCGTTGGATGTGATGTACCTACGCGCTGCTGCTACGGTCGCAGGTTCGAATCCTGCCACGGGCATGGATGTGTGTTATGTCCTTAGGTTAGTTAGGTTTAAGTGGTTATAAGCATAGGGGACTGATGACCTGAGATGTTAAGTCCCATAGTGTACAGAGCCATTTGAGCACTGTTTTTAAGTTGGAAAAATAGCGTAGGGAAAGAAGGACGTAGGTGTCTCAATTTTGTACATTAAGTGTGAAAGGGTGGAGCTGGTGCGACTAACAATTTCAGCTCCAACTTTCCTTAGCGTTAGTCGTAAGCCTTGCACATATTGTCGCTTGACGCTTTTCACTGGCTTCTCATTACAACCGAGGAAGAAATTTGAAAGCGGGAGACTAATTACAGTCATTCAAGGAAACCCGACGAAAGGCTAGCATATACATTACGGACTTTAGACCCTAGGGGCATTTACGTTTTAGTAGCTGCTATACCACAGATACTTCTGATGTCTACCGTGACACGAGCAAAGCACCCCAAGAAATTTATTAAGTAGCTGTAAGGAAAAAAATGTTAATAAAATACTGTTAGTGAAGTGATCAAATATTCATACGCGTTGCCATGTACGCTACTTGAGAAACACTGATATATACTTTGATCGAAAGGAGATAGCGTGATTGCGAGTAAATTGTTTATATTTACCACCAAAGCTCTCAAACATTGATACTTCAGTCATTTAATGGCCACCTACTTTTCAACATTCATCTGTAGCGCCACATCTCAAATGCTTCGAATATCTTCCGTTTTGTTTTGATGCTCGTAAGGGCTATCTATCTCTTGAGCCTTGTCCCACAGTTACGCAGGGTCAGCCATCGTTAATCGTATTTGGCATATTATTGTTTAAGGGGTGGCCGGATGCCCTTTCTGCCGCCACCCCGTAACCCCCCCCCCCCCCCCCCCCCCCACACACCGGACGCAGTGTACCCCAACTGTTTGTGTCGAGTGTAATCCATGGAATAGTGCGGAAGTGTTAAGTGTTCACATGTCTGCAAGCCGTGTAACTGAGGCGGAACATGGGGACCAGCCCGGTATTCACCTATCAGGATGTGTAAAACCGCCTAAAAACCATAATCAGGCTGGCCGGAACATCGCCCCTCGTCGTTAATGCGCCGGGTGGATTCGATCCGAGGCCGGCGCGCTACCCGAGTCCAGGAAGCAGCGCGTTGGCGCCCTCGGCTACCCTGGCGGGTTTGCTCCTCAAGGCTAATATAGGTATCGTAATTTTATTTTTCTATAAGTGTAATGCTCTCTAACAACACTAACTGTATTATAACAATTACAGTAATTAAGTGCAGAATAATGAAGTTTAGTATGAAATATCTTTAATAATATTTCGACGGTTTCGTAATTACACGTTAGGTATTTAACAGACTGCATAAAAGGAATGTGAAGTGTAGTTTCGTTTTAGTTTTTATTAAAAGGTGTGATGATGAACTTTTATAACTGTATGTTAAACGAACGTTCCGTACGTAGTATAACTCAAAAGAAACACATCTATTAATTGCAACACTTTCTGAATACAATCTCCACTGACGTTGGCCAAATAGGGACTGTTTGGAGGATAACCCACTACAGTGAATTCGAGGCGTCGGGTTATGGCGATTGTTGCAGTGCTCGTGTATGATCGGCATAGTCAGGCTGAAGGTGAATGTACTCCACATGCGGAGGAAATCGATTACAGCGAGGTGCTTCTCACGCACCGACACAGTTCCGTTACACACCGCCGTGTTAAATGGTACAACACGGAGCCCTCTAGCAGCAGAGGGTTGCAATTTGCGTGAGCGACGTGGGAGAAGCGACTCAGCAATACCCATGTCATGAAATACACCGCTGACCATTAAAATTGCTACACCAAGAAAAAGTCCAGATGATAAACGGGCATTCATTGGACAAATATATTATACTAGAACTGACACATGATTACATTTTCACGCAGTTTGGGTGCATAGATCCTGAGAAATTAGTACCCCGAACACCCACGTCTGGCTGTAATAACAACATCGATACGCTTGGGCGTTCAGTCAAACAGAGACTGGATGGCGTGTACAGGTACAGCTGCCCATGCAGCCTCAACACGATACCACAGCTCATTAAGAGTAGTGACTGGCGTATTGTGACGAGCCAGTTGCTCGGCCACCATTGACCAGACGATTTCAATTGGTGAGAGATGTGGACTATGTGAAGGCCAGGGCAGCAGTTGGACATTTCCTGTATCCAGAAAGGCCCGTACAGGACCTGCAACATGCGGTCGTTCATTATCCCGATGAAATGTAGGGTTTCGCAGGGATCGAATGAAGGGTAGAGCCTCGGGTCGTAACACATCTGAAATGTAACGTCCACTGTTCGAAGTCCCGTCAATGGGAACAAGAGGTGACAGAGACGTGTAACGAATGTCACCCCATACCATAACAGCGGGTGATATGGCAGTATGGCCTTGAAGAATACACGCTTCCAATGTGCGTTCTCCTCGATGTCGCCAAACACGGATGCGACCATCATGATGCTGTAAACAGAACCTGGATTTATCCGAAAAACGACGTTCTGCCATTCGTACAACCAGGTTCGTCGTTGAGTAGACCATCTCAAGCGCTCGTGTCTGTGATGCAGTGTCAAGGGTAACCGCAGCCACGGTCTCCCAGTTGATAGTCCATGCTGCTGCAAACGTCGTCGAACTGTTCGTGCAGATGGTTGTTGTCTTGGGAAAGTCGCCATCTGTTGACTTAGGGATCGAGACGTGGCTGCACGATCCATTAGTCATGCGGATAAGATGCCTGTCATCTCGACTGCTAGTGATGCGAGGCCGTTGGGATCAAGCACGGCGTTCCGTGTTATCCTCCTGAACCCACAGATTCCCAATTCTGCAAACAGTCATTGGACCTCGTCCAACGCGAGCTACTATGTCGCGATACGACACAGCGCAATCGCAATAGGCTACAATACTACCTTTATCAAAGTAGCAAACGTGATGGTACGGATTTCTCCTCCATACACGAGGCATCACATCAACGTTTCACCAGGCAACACCGGTCAACTACTGTTTGGCCGGCCTGTGTAGCCGAGCGGTTCTAGGCGCTTCAGTCCGGAACCGTGCTGCTGCTACGGTCGCAGGTTCGAATCCTGCCTCGGGCATTGATGTTTGTGGTGTCCTTAGATTAGTTAGGTTTAAGTGGTTCTCAGTTCTAGGGGATTGATGACCTCAGATGTTTAGTCCCATAGTGCTCAGAGCCATTAGAACCATTTGAACCAACTACTGTTTGTGTATGAGAAATCGGTTGGAAACTTTCCTCATGTCGGCACGTTGTAGGTGTCGCCACCGGCGCCAACCTTGTGTGTATGCTCTTAAAAGCTAATCATTTGCATATCACAGCATCTTTTTCCTGTCGGTTAAATTTCCCGTCTGTAGCACGTCATCTTCATGGTGTAGCAATTTTAATGGCCAGTAGCGTATTTCAAACGAAATTGAAAACAGAATAAAGATTCACTGTTAAGCACGCGCTTGTAACTTAGTACCTAGGACTTTTGCAAACATTGGTCTCTACTAGTACAGTAACAGAACTTTACCTGGGCCCCGGGTGTACATGGGGTATGTCCACAACGTAAGTTCCGTTTGGTTATATAAAACAAACGTGTACAGATACATAAATATTTATTGTACAAAAATCTACAACGGTTCAACTACTTCTCTACATAGCTTCCGAAATTTTGTAGGCACTTGTCATAGCGTAGCGTTTTTGTATGGCCTCTTAATAGAAGGTTGCTACCTCTTTATTCATTCATGCGGTAACATGTTCTTTCAGCTAGTGATCATCGTTGAAGTGTTGACCACACTGGACAGTTTCTAGGTGTAAAAAGAGAGATGAAAGTCGCTAGGAGCGAGGTCCGGTATGTACGGAGGATGATCAAACGCGTCCCAGTGAAATTCCCATAAGACTTGTCTGGTCACATTCGCCTTGTGAGGTCGGGCGTTATCGTGGAAAAGAACAGCACCTTTTGACAGTAGTCGGCGCTTGTTCAGTACGCTTGTTCAGTATTGCACAGCGCAATTGTTTTAATGGTCTCACAGTAACCATTTGCACTGATTGTTTGGCCTTGTGGTAAGAAATCAATCAGAAAAATGCCTTTTCTGTCCCAAAGGACGGTGCAGATGACTTTTCGAGGTGTCAAGATTTGCTTAGGCTCAACCTTCATTGGGGATGAAGTGTGCCTCCGTTACATTGATTGCCGTGTTGTCGTACGATACACAAGTCTCATCCCCCGTGACTATCCGAGATAGAAAACCATCGACTTCCTCATTGTAGCGTATCAAAAACTGAAATGCACTGCTCGTCCGTGGCTTTTTGTGTTGTTCAGTAATAATTTTGGATACCCAGCCTCAGCAAAGTTTTCAAAATTTCGGTTTTTCCGTAACAAACAATTTCATGAATTAGTGATCGTGAGATTTGCGGAACTTCCATGGCAAGGGCACTAAGAGTAAACCTACGATTGTGCTTAATCTTCTCTCCGTTTGTGTGAACTAGTTCATCAGTATCCACAGACGGGCGTCCACTTCGTTCTTCATCGTGTACTTGATCACGTCCTTCTAACCATTGAATCATTCATAGCATTTTGGCCTTTAACTTCGCAGATTTGCCGATGAATTTCCTTTGGTTCAACTTTCTTTGCATTTAGGAAACGAATCACAGATCGGTTTTCACACACGGTGGCATTTTCAGTTACGGCTGACATTATAAAGAAGCACTACAAAGCACGCGTCGGCAACAGCGATCTGAAAATGGCGTACATGTCTTATTGAGTCAGAGTAACTGCCGCGCCTGTTCGGAACTGCGATCGTAGCGCTGCCGCGGATAGATATAGAGACGGAACTTACTGCTGTGGCAGACATCACGGCGCCTATAGTGTGGGCAACCAAACTGACAGCCTGCAGCCGCGGGTTGCCCGCACGCAGACACACCTAAGCACTACACAACCGACAGGCAATATTGATGAACGGCCACATCAACAACCACTACAGCAACACCACAGTAAAGGCACCAGCGGCCACCAGGGGCCACTACCAGCCCGCTTAAACATAAGGAAGAGGTCGTTGCAGATCCCGTAACTATTTTCACACATCAAACCACGTGATGGAAAATAGTTCCGAGGTACTCATCCGACGTAGCGCTATAAAGGCCGGCGCTCGGCCACACATCGGCAGTTCATCGACTGCCAGCAGAATGTGATACCTGCCGCCCCGGCAGCTCGGCTTGGATCTTCTCGCTGATCTCTGGATTAGGCTTGGTCTATCGGAGAAGTCTCTGGCGGAGACAAGTAGGAAATTGTTTCAGTTGTGTTGATCGTTAGTTTCTTCTGCTTACGCACATATATCACTTACTTTGTGGACGACCCTCGTATTTCAAAGGCTGCTTGATGAATACTGATCCTGCTAGACAGACTTTTTCTCAGCGAAGCATTTTCATTAAAAAAAAAAAAAAAAGGACGAAAAGAATGGGGCCCTTCTTCTTTGCAACGGATGGTATTTACTCAATCAGAAACTTGTGTAACGAGTAGGTACGTACCTGTGCTCCATAATAACGCCGTAGATAGGGCCGGAGAGCGAGTATCCGGGGGGGCCCTGTGTTCCCATGGGAATTGCAGCGTTCGCAACAGAGTCCCGTGGGAGTTCGGCGCACGCAAGGCAAATACGCACAGGAGATTGGAATCCGGATCGACGTGCAGGGGGTGGTGGGCGCGAGTGGCGCCGGAAGTCGATACTGCGGCCGGAAACTCGGCCAGGCGTTCACTTTTATGACGCCCTGTAGATGTGCGGACTTTTAGACACCGAAACGTTGCCGGTCCGGAACGCGCGCTCAACGCTTTCGTTGCAGTACGTAACAACAATGAGCCTTGAAAATGCAGAGTTGTGCACCGGGTGATCAACAAGTCAGTATAAATTTGAAAACTTAATAAACCAGGGAATAATGTAGATAGAGAGGTAAAAATTGACACACATGCTTGGAGTGGCATTGGGTTTTATTAGGACAAAGAAAAACAAAGTTCACAAAATGTCCGACTGATGGCGCTGGACAGCAAAACATCAGTTACTGCGCATGACAATCGTGTGTAAAAGGAGCAGTAATGAGAGAGAGAATCAGATGTGCCAGCAGTAGCAGCATGTTGACGTTACCTGAAAAGGCGCTTTTAGTGAAGCTGTATTATCAGAATGGGGAATGTGCTAGTTCAGCTTAACGATCCTATCACCATAGGAAGGGGATTCGAACGCGTAAAGGTCCATTGACAAATGCAGCTGTGGCGAGAATGATTTTGAAGTTCGGAGCCACGGATTGTTTAGACGATAGACCCCGTAGTGGCCGACCGAGCACAAGGCATAATGCTGCTGAGACATTTCAGGAAGAAATGGAGACTGTAGCGAGTTCGTCTATGCGTCGGGAAGTCAGCGCTCGTGCAGTCGCACGTTGCACCGGCATTCCATACACTACTGTTTGGTTGGCATTTAGGCGTACCCTCCGATGCTATCCGTACAAAATCCATTGGCATCACGAACTGTGTAAGTAGGCTGTTAAGGTTTTTATATTGGTAACGCCACGTAGAGCTCTGTATGAAAATCACTAGCTATGCTGTGTGCAGTCTGTGGCTGGTTTGCATTGTTGTTGGCCATTGTAGTGTTGGGCAGTTAGCTGTTAACAGCGCGTAGCCTTGCGCAGTTGAAGGTGAGCCGCCAGCAGTGGTGGACGTGGGGAGAGAAATGGCGGAGTATTAAAATTTGTAAGGCTGGATGTCATGAACTGCTATATATATTATGACTTTTGAACACTATTAAGGTAAATACATTGTTTGTTCTCTATCAAAATCTTTCATTTGCTAACTATGCGTATTAGTAGTTAGTGCCTTCAGTAGTTTGAATCTTTTATTTAGCTGCCAGTAGTGGCGCTCGCTGTATGGCAGTAGTTACAGTAACAAAGATTTTTGGTGAGGTAAGTGATTTGTGAAAGGTATAGGTTAATGTTAGTTAGGGCCATTCTTTTGTAGGGATTTTTGAAAGTCAGGTTGCGTTGCGCTAAAAATATTGTGTGTCGGTTTAGTGTTGATCAGAATAGGTAAAGAGAGAAATGTCTGAGTGCGTTCAGTTCTGCTCAGCTGTTTGAAAATCAAATAATGTAAGAGGTTTATCAGCACAGTAATTAATTAATTTTTCTAAGGGGACGTTTCAACTGTTAACTGGCGATTTAGTGAAGCGGAGGGCATTTGTGGTGTGGCCGTTTCAAAAGATGGCGGAAGATGAGTAACTGGTAGAGTAACGAGTTGTGCACCGACGAAGCTCATTTCACGCTCCGAGGGTCTGTCAACGCCCACAACTGCATTATTTGGGCTACCGAAAATCCTAGAACTGTCGTGGAAACTCCATTGCACGACGAGAAAGTCACGGTATTGGTTGGATTTACCACATCCACCGTTATCGGGCCTTTTTTCTTCGAGGAAATGCGTGATTCTGCTTTTGGAACTGCTACCGTCATGGGTGAGAGGTACGCCGATATGTTACACAATCGCATCATCCCCTGCAAGGCTGATAAACACCTGCTGGAACGTACGATGTTTATGCGGGATTAAGCTCCACCCCATATTGCTATACGCGTGGAAGACCTCTTGCGTGCGTCGTGTGGTGATGATCGTGAGCTCAGTCGTCACTTTCGTCATGCTTGGCTTCCCAGGTCCCCAGACCTCAGTCCGTGCGATTATTGGCTTTGGGGTTACCTGAAGTCGCAAGTGTATCATGGTCGACCGACATCTCTAGGGATGCTGAAAGACAACATCCGACGCCAATGCCTCACCATAACTCCGGATATGCTTTACAGTGCTGTTCACAACATTATTCCTCGACTACAGGTATTGTTGAGGAATGATGGTGGACATATTGAGCATTTCCTGTAAAGAACATCATCTTTGCTTTGTCTTACTTTGTTACGCTAATTATTGCTATTCTGATCAGATGAACTTTTGTATTTTTTCTTTTTTTTTTTTTTGGTTCTAATAAAACCCCATGTCATTCCAAGCATGTGTGTCAGTTTCTATCTCTCTATCTACATTATTCCGTGATTTATTCAGTTTTCAAATTTATACTGACGTTTTGATCACCCGGTATATCCGAAAAATCTGCTCAAATAGAAACATGGCTTCGTCTTTAAATTGCACGAGACCGTCAATTAATTCTAATGCATCATCATCTTAACTGCACATCATGAACCACGCCGACAAACTAGTCAGCACTGTGTGATTTGCAAGTGTGCCCAACGTTGTTCGTAAAATGTAAACTTTCAAGGCCGGAGTAGTAACAATTAATAAAATATATCGTTCTATCATGCCGTGGTCGAAGGGATTTCACTTTAAAAGCCGACGTTTCGTCCCCATGTGCAATGGAAATTTTCAATGGGGATGGTAGCTTCGGTGAATGTCCGATTCACAGCCTGGCTCCCTACCGACTACAGCAAAATTCCGCTTCCGCGCAGTGGCGTGACGTCACATGTTTCGAGTCGAGGCCTATGAGAAAGACAGGCCGCGGCGCTTGCGTCACGAAGGTGATCCTGCGCTCGCTCGCTCAAATCAGCAGACTGACTACGTTTTTGCATCTGTTAAATCGTAACTTGGCGTGTCCCTACAAACGAAAACGGAATCTTCTACTGGAATCCGCTATTATGGAATCTTACTGTTTTTAGTCCTATAATGATAGGAAGGCCATGGGCCTACTTACGATTTGTTACGACTGTACTGGCGGACAATGAAATAAAATCATTCTAAAATGATGATCAGTTTCATAAGGCACCACTTCCAGCATGTAACGAGTACTATTAAGCAGAAGAGACTAAATATTATAAACACGCCATTATACCATTTATATCGAATACTGATCGTAAATTAAATTTTGCTGTAGTACTGTTAATCAGTTGTTGTTGTTGTTGTGGTCTTCAGTCCTGACACTGGTTTGTTGTAGCTCTCTACAATAGCAGATTGCAACGGAAGAAGCAATTCTCGTTAGTACTTACACACCCAGCTGCGGGTTAACAGCATTAGTATTGAATTTTTGTCTGCTGATATGAGCGAGCGAGCGATCGAGTTCAGGACTACCTTCGTGACATACGCGCCGCAGCCTATCTTCCTCGTGGGCCTCGTTTCGAGTACGCGAGCGCAACTGGCCGTTTCGATTGCCCTCGTCCGCTGTTACTATCATCCCATGGTAGAAGACTGTTTCACATCTTATCATACTTCGGAACCTTAATTTTATTGAATTTCACGCCCTCTTCCGTCCTATTAAAATTCCTTGAGTCCGGTCAAAATTAATTTGGCGTTCTCGCTACCAGAGCACGGGGTCCCGGGTTCGACTCCCGACGGGGTCAGAGATTTTCTCTGCCTCGAGATGACTGGGTGTTGTGTGTCTTTCATCATCATTTCATCCTGCCGTAGTGGCGTTAAAAGAACTTGTGGAGCGGCGGCCGAACCGGCCCGCGAGGGGTCTCCCGGCCACCAATGCCATACGCTCATTATTATTATTGATGAACGTAGAGAGATTGGACTGAGGAAAGGTTGGGAATTTGTAGCGGCGCTGGTAACCGCGAAGTAGAGCTCCCCACAAAAAAACATCAGCATCATCATCGCGTATTCAAAACATCTGACCTCACCCCACTGCACGGAAACTCGCGGGAGTGGAATTTTGCTGAAGTCAGCAGCGAGCCAAGGTGTGAATTGGACATTCAGCAAAGCTACGATCACCCCTTGAAAACGTCCTCAGCAGATGGGGACGAAACATCCGGTTCTAAAGTTATATCGCTTCGACTACGGCATAATAGCGCGGAATATTTTATTGACTGCGAACGTTTTTCACCAAAACACAGGAACACATTAAATAAATTAAATGTAGTATTCCAAGTTGTGAATATGGACTACAATAGGGTGTATAATGGAATGAAAACACTGGAAAACTGTGTCGGACTGGGATCGAAACCGGATCTCCCGCTTAGGGCGAACCTTAACATTTGGCTATCCCAGACCGACTCATGGTGAGACCCAAGCTTCCATACTTCGTCAACCGTGTCTGTACAACCTTTGCTCGTACCTCCGTTATGTATATTCCCGTACAAGGAAGAATTTTCATTTGAAATTCTTTTGCCCGGTATCGGCGGATGAATACTATATTGCAGTGGCTGTGTTATTCCTAAATACGATGCGAAATTCTTTCGGACATGCATGCAAATATCGCAGCAACGCCACAAGGACCACAGCACTAAGTTAGCTTTATACCACTTTGCACAATGCTCTCCTCCAAACCAAAGTTCGCATTGCCCTTCCCGCATGTTTCCGTCTCGTCCTTCTTGTGATGTGTGAGAGTTTGGCTGGCGTACAGGGTGTCTGGTTTGGTAACTATATTTTAATGAGTAGTTTTTCTATCTGTGGGGAGAAATTTGTTTTACAATGCGACGATTTGTTAAAAAATAATGCCTCTGAATTTGTTAATCTGTTCACAATATCATGTCAGTATACTGAGTCAACTTTCCCATTTCGCTGATGCAAGTTACTGGTTTCTGTCGGTAGAGCGCTGAGAATTAAAGTGTTTTAACATGGCTACGAGAGAGAGCTGCTGTAACAGAGTTTCTGACTGTTGCCATATGAAGCACCCTCTCTCCTTCAGCATGAGAATGCCAGACCATATACGAGCGCTGCATCTGCAACAGTCCTACGCCTCGAGTTTGTTGTCACCGATCACCGTACTGTTCCATCTTGGTGCTACCGAATTTCATCTCTTTCCCAAACTCAAAGAACACCTTCGAGGACTTCACTTTCATTATGGGTATTGGTTTGTGAGATTGAAGGAACCTGACTACTAGGGCGATAGGTCCCTTTCTCCATGAACTTGAAACACCCACGTGGAATAAACGCAAACAATAGAGATGACAAGAGACGACACAGGACAAGGAGGACACATATGGAAACCAGAGAAAAGGAATTAAAATCACTCCGAGTATGACAGTGGTTGGCCGACCATAAAAAAAGGGGAAAAGCCATCCACCAAGAAACGCACTAAAAATTCCAGTCTAAAATCGTAGAAACCGTAGGCCAAAGACCAGACTCAACACAAAAAAAGGGACAAACACGTAGCTCAAGCGATAGAAACCCCTGCAGGAATAAAACTCAGAACTAAATCGGCCACCGCAACGTCATCTGATAAAAGTGCAGGAAGCGTATCAGGCAGCGCAAACGTCTGCCTGAGCGGAGTTCAAAGCGGTCAGTCCAATAAGTCAGTCAAAGCTGATCCGCAGCGACACAAAGGTAGTCCTCGCGGCGCAATAAATAGCTATGTGTCATCCAGGTGTGGCCAATTCGCAGCTGGCAGAGGACAACAGAATCCTTGCGAGAGACCCGCAAGGAAGAGAGCCACGCACGGGTAGCCTCCTTGATGACCCAAAGTTTCTTGTGTGAAGGAAGAGTGCGCCATTCTTCACCACAGGTGCGAAGTACCTTCTGCCGCAAAACTGACCTGAGGTCACTCTCCAAAAGACCAGTCTCCGAGGCAGGTGCACCGACAGCCTGTTTGGCCAGCGTATCGACACGTTCATTTCCCGGTATGCCTACGTGACCCGGGGTCCACACAAAGACCACAGAGCGGCCGCAACGGAGTATGGAGGGACTCCTGGATAGCCATCCAGACAACAGGGAGGGAAACACTGGTAGATAGCTCGTAAACCGCTCAGGGAGTCACTACAGATAACGAAGGACTCACCTGAGCAGGAGCGCATATACTCTAGAGCGCGAGAGATGGCGACCAGCTCAGCAGTGAAAACACTGCGGTCAACCGGCAATGAGTGTTGTTCATAATGATCCCCTAGAGTAAGAGCATAACAGACACGAACCGTCAGTAAAGACAACATCAGAGCCTTGAAACTCGGCAAGGATTGAAAGAAAGCGGCGACGGAAGCCCTCAGGAGAGACTGAGTCCTTCGGGCCCTGTGCCAAATCGAGCCGAAGGCATAGGCGGGTTACACACCACGGGGGTATACGCAGTGGTGCCCGAAAAAGAGGTGGAAGATGGAAAACCTCAAGCCCAGAGAGAAGAGCTCTGACGCAAACCGCGATCGAACACCCTGACAGGGGCCGCCGTTCCGTCAGATGGACGACCGAATGAGGGAACAGGAGACTATAATTGGGATGCCCGGCCAAGCTACAAACTTCTTTTTCTTCTTCTTCTTCTTCTTCTTCTTCTTCTTCAGTAGCTCTACCGACCGTGGTGAACCTTCGCTTCTTCAACAATCTTCCTCCACACTTCTCATTTATTTGCTGCTCTTTTTCACCGCCGGACTCCCATACTGGTGATATCCATTATTACCACGTCGATCCATCTTCTTCTAGGTCTCCCTTTTCGCCTAACTGAATGGATCATACCTTTCATCATTTTCTTTGGAATTCTATCCTCTGCAATTCTTTCCAAGTGTCCTAGCCATCATATTCGCTGTGATTTCACAAATTTTACTATGTCCCTGCCTTTTATTAACTCTTGTGATTCGGCATTGTAGCGTATTCTCCAGCAAGCTACAAACATGTGTAGCATAAGAGGCCAGTAATCGTTGGCGCTGGAACCGGAATGGAGGGACACCTGCCTCCACAAGTATGCTGTTGACAGGGCTTGTCCGGAAAGCTCCAGTGGCGAGGCGGATCCCGCTGTGAAGGATGCGGTCCAGCAACAGCAATGCAGAAGGGGATGCCTAACCGTAAGCCACGCTCCCATAATCTAGACGGGACTGAATTAACGCCTGGTACAGCTATCCTGAGTGAAAGTGAAGAAGAATTAAATGATCTGCTGAACGGAATGAACAGTCTAATGAGTACACAGTATGGTTTGAGAGTAAATCGGAGAAAGACGAAGCTAATGAGAAGTAGTAGAAAAGAGAACAGCGAGAAACTTAACATCAGGATTGATGGTCACGAAGTCGATGAAGTTAAGGAATTCTGCTACCTACGCAGTAAAATAATCAATGACGGACATCAAAAGCAGACTCGCTATGGCAAAAAAGGCATTTCTGGCCAAGAGAAGTCTACTAGTATCAAATACCGGCCTTAATTTGAGGAAGAAATTTCTGAGGATGTACATCTGGAGTACAGCATTGTATGATAGTGAAACATGGACTGTGGGAAAACCGGAACAGAAGAGAATCGAAGCATTTGAGATGTGGTGCTATAGACGAATGTTGAAAATTAGGTGGACTGATAAGGTAAGGAATGAGGAGGTTCTACGCAGAATCGGAGAGGAAAGGAATATGTGGAAAACACTGATAAGGAGAAGGGACAGGATGATAGGACATCTGCGAAGACATGAGGGAATGACTTCCATGATACTAGAGGGAGCTGTAGAGGGCAAAAACTGTAGAGGAAGACAGAGATTGGAATACGTCAAGCAAATAACTGAGGACGTAGGTTGCAAGAGCTACTCTGAGATGAAGGATAGCACAGGAAAGGAATTTGTGGCGGGCTGCATCAAACCAGTCAGTAGACTGATGACCAAAAGAAAACAGCCGCAGAAGGGTAAACCGATCGGCACTCCAGCTGGTGTGACTCAAGCAACGAAGAGCGTTAAGATGCCGCCAGCACGTTTGTTTAAGCTGCCGAATATGAGGCCGCCAAGTCAACCGGGTATCGAAAACCATCCCAAAAACCGATGCGTCTGCAACACAGCGAGAGATTCGCCGTCAAGATAAAGTCACGGCTCAGGGTGAACTGTTCGTCGTCGGCAGCAATGCATAACGCAGTTCTTGGCAGCCGAAAACTGGAAGCCATGCGCTACAGCCCAAGACTGCGCTTTTCGGATAGCACTTTGATAGTGATGAAGCAGTGCAAGCAGAGATGAGTAGTGGCTCCGTCAACAAGTCAAACATTCTACAGTGTCAGTATCAACAGCTAAGAAATATGTTCTCCGCCAGGGTGACTATATAAGAAATAAGTAAGGAGACATGAAGAATAAAGATGTAGAATGTTAATTGTGTGTTATATAAGAGTCTCTCATAAATTATTTGGAGGCATTACATTTCAGTATGCTATCATAGTTGTGAGTTCATCCGTAGGCCATCTTTGAGTTTCTGTAGGAGAATACCTCATTACTCTTTTTACTTCGTCGTTATTTTCTTTTGAAGATAGGACCACACTTTGTGGACAGTTTTCGGATGAAGAGTTTTCAGAACATGAATTGCGTAGCGCGGAAAGAAATTTGTAAGTCTCAACTTTCAACGAGGTTTTTTACGATTGCTGTTTTACTGCGGTGCCTCACTCTTTGCTATTATAGGCAAGACCTCTGCAAAGTTTAGGCACACATTTTCATTGTGACTGTTCATCCTTTGTGAATCGCATGTGAGAATAGTAACCGCATATACAGGTTATTGCTATTTCTGTGTGTTCAGAATGCTTAAACTTCGGAATCAGTAACACTTCATGCTTTTTCCAGCACTCTCTCACTTACTCAGAATTCGCCATCCTTCGTCGGCATTACCACAACTAGCACCATTCGTTTCTAGATATGTAGTGAACGATCTCTGTTTTCGTGACTACGTAATAACAGAACGAAGTTCTACTTTCCGCAAAGAAAATTTCTTACAGATTCTCAAAAACAATTTTGAGAGCGCAAAACAATGTTACTAACTGAAATTTTCACTGTTAGGAACGTATGACAAATCTGTACTTGCTGAGGTGTTACACCCACAAAAGATTAACACCTATTTCCTTTGGCGACACTGAAGTTAATTATTTGAGAGTTATGATCTTGCTGCATGATCTAAACTCTCTCTCCTGTAAACTACACGCATCCATGTTGTCCAACGACTATAATGCCCATGTCGTCACACAGTCCCCGACCCAGTTGCAGGTTGCGTATCTAACGTCTTCCAGGGTCAATTAATATTTGATTGTCAGTATTTCACATTATTATTGACTGAATTAAAAATTAAAATCATTAAGAGTTATAATTTTACGTTGAAGGTTAAACACTCTAAGGCAGGTACTAATGTTAGAACCTTATGTCTTGAGGTAGCCTAACTCACGGCATGCAAATTACACAGTACTTGAGATGAGAGCACCTAGTTACTTCCGGTAGACTTCACACGTAAGGTTTTCTCATGGATATCTCTCACCAAACAACGAAATTATATTATATTCCGTCATCATTCTCTCCCTCTGCCCTCGCCCTACCCCCTCTCTCTCTCTCTCTCTCTCTCTCTCTCTCTCTCTCTCTCTCCACTCCCCTTCACCCCTACCCTATACCCTTCCTCCCTACTACAAACAACAAATCGTACACTTCATGGGTTGTTTCATTTCATTTCTATGCGTAACTAAAACAATATGACGTCATTATTAAGTTAAAATCTCAATAAATATAAGATACATACTTAGCAATAGAAGCACTACATTGTAACGAGTACTTTGAGGCACTCTGTACGTCAATAACCGTAAACGAAGCCTGTACTGTGTGTTGAACGTCATCAGATGAAGCAACAGACGAGACCTGATCCGTTCGCCACCTCCATCTGCTACCAATGGATGGGTTGAAGGTGATCTGAAAATAGACAAACCAGTCACCATTGCAATCAATGTTTTTGTGCGATCAAGACTGTTTTAACTTTCAACTTTAAAATTTTGCACTGAGATCGCTGATATTCCAATATTGTCTACAAAAATCATGTCATATCCCATGTTGAGTATGTAAAATTGTTAAAATAATATTGTTAGCTGTCTACCCATTAAGAACTTTTTCAATTTCTTACTTTATTTCATGAACCTCTGTAATGAACCGTTCAGAATGTAAATGCAATTGTGAAAGGTTTTCCACTAATGAAAAGTCCCAGGGGTAAAATACAGGGAGAGAAAGTGTCTGTACAATTTGTACAGAAACCAGATGGCAGGTGTAAGAGTCAACGGGCATGAAAGGGAAGCAGTGTTTGAGAAGGGAGTGAGACAGGTTTGTAGCCTAACCCGAAGTTAGTCAATCTGTATATTGAGCAAGTAGTAAGGGAAACAAAAGAAAAATGTGGATTAGGGATTAAAATCCACAGAGAATAAATACTGTCAGACAGTAAGAGGCCTGGAAGACCAATTGAACGGAACTGACAGTGTCTTGAAAGAGGATATAGGATCAACATCAACAAAAGCAATGAAAGGATAATGGAATGTAGTAGAATTAAATCAGGTGATGCTGACGGAATTACTTAAAGTAATAGATGAGTTTTGCAGTTTGGGCATCAATTAACCGTTGATGGTCGGAGTAGAGAGGATATAAATTGAAGACTGGCTATTTCAAGGAAAGCGTTTCTGAAGTACAGAAATTTGTTAACATCGCGTATAGATTTAAGTGTCTGGAAGTCTCTTCTGAAAGTATTTTCTATGGAGTGTGGTCATGTATGCAAGTGAAACATGGACGGTGGCAAGAAGATGGCAGAAGCTTTTGAAATGAGGTACTATAGAAGAATGCTCAAGATTAGGTGGGTAGATCACGTAACTAATGATGATGAGGTACTGAAGAGAATTGGGGAGAAGAGAAATTTGCGGCACAGCTTGACTATAAGAAGGGATCGGTTGGTAGGACAGATTCAGCGGCATAAATGGGTCATCAATTTAGTATTTGAGGGAAGCGTGCAGGGTAAAAATCGCAGAGGGAGACCAAGAGATGAATACACGAAGGAGATTCTGAAGGATGTAGGTTGCAGTAGTTGTTTGGAGATGAAGAACCTTCCACAGGATAGAGTAGCATGGAGGTCTGCACCAAAACACTCTTGGGGCTAAAGACAACAACGACAACAACAACAGAAGTCGTAAGCAATGTGGTCAAACGTAGCTAATATTTCGCTTTTCTCTAGCATTTCTCTCATTAATCGCGCCTGAGTAAATTCTAAAAGATCTGTCATTCCCTTCCTTCTAGGTGAAAAACTGAAACAGATGTAATGTCCAGTATGTTTATACAGTCTTCGAAATGGGTACTGAAACGCCAAAAGGGAATGGGCAATAATTAAAAATATTGACTAAATACTGATTATTGTTAGAGAAATATATCCATAACCTCGAAGTCACAGTCACACCTAAAGGGAGCTGAAAATATTTTTGATATCTTGGCTTGCTGAATTCAGTGAAAGTATTCTGAATCCACTTTGCTAAACAATTTTTTTTCATCATGTTGGCATTTTTGAATTTTGAAAAAATGATTATTTTTTCAAACTAATACGTGGAGTTCTTGGTTATCACGGAATGCGTTCATAAAAATGTTTTGAGACAAAACTCTAAAAGTGACAGAGGAGTAGCAGTTTTCCGTTTCGGCTTTTTTGATTTTTTTCAAAGAAATTGTAGTTAACCTTTAACATTATATACATATCAAAAGTGTGAGTTAGTTTAAAAAAAACACTATTTATAATAAGTGAAAAGTATTTACCGTAAAATATAATTAGTAACGCATTATAAAATGTTTACCCATTAAAAAGGAATAATAGTAAAATTGAAAATTGTATCCTTCATTTTAAGCTTACGTATTACATCACACATGCCCGTCTCAGCTTCGTGCGCACGGGCGGGTAGCTGGTGCCGGTTATAACTGGCCAAGCGTAATGATAGTCGGTGTTTTTCCTTCCGTCAGGCATCACTCTGTCGTAAAATTCCGGGCTTCCGCGTCACGTTAGAGTTGGTAGACAGTAAGGTCGTTGATCACTTGAGTGTATGTATGTACATAGGTATTAATAAAATATATAAATTAATTAAACTGTGCTCAAATGTTGATCAACTGCTCAACCTAAGAACTTCGCACCATCACCAGTTATGGACTAGAAACCTTTATAAAAATTTACTTTCCAGTTGGCAACTGAGTCCAGCGTCAACGTAAACCTGCAGGTCAGGTAATTGCAAAAGAAAAAGAAATTAAATTGTAGTTACACTTGTTTATTTACGTTGATTTCCGATGTACGGGGTGACACAGATAAACGGGAACATTTCCACAATCCAATAAACTTAGAAGCGATGAAGGAAAGAAATTGCATTCATAGTAATTGAAACCTTACCACTTTGCCATTTACGAAAGATTGATGGCATTTATTATTTTTAAATAAACTCTAGATGATGTATTCCTGTACGAATACATTCGTGAAATCTGCTGCTGAGATTCCTCATTGACCGCTGCAACATTTCAGCTGGGATACTGTAAAATGCAGAATGGCTCTGAGAACCATGGGACTTAACATCGGAGGTCATCAGTCCCCTAGAACTTAGAACTACTTAAACCTAACTAACCTAAGGACACCACACACATCCATGCCCGAGGCAGGATTCAAACCTGCGACCGTGGCAGTCGCGCGGTTCCGGACTGAAGCGTCTAGAACCGCTCGGCCACCGCGGACGGCTGTAAAATGCATCCCGAATTCTCTGAATTCATCCAGGGTTCTTGTTCTTGAGATACGCTACAAGCAAAAAATGAAAAAAACGGATAAATCTGGCGATCTAGGGGGCCAGGGAATGTTCCCGAATCCTGAGATCACACGGTTGCCAAACAATTCTCGCACGTATGACATTGATTGCCGTGCTGTGTGTGATGTCGCTCCGTCCTGCTGAAAGCAGGCTTCTTGACCGTTTGAAAAGTTGTTCAGTGTAGGTGTAACATATCTATCTAACGATCGGCATTGACAGCTAGTGTGTATTCCTGTTCATTTAAGAAAAAGTCTTGTTCCTCTTGCCACCGAACTTCACTAATTGCCACTATATCTAACTTCAATCTATCCATTTCCCTTTTTAAACTTTCTAACCTACCTGCCCGATTAAGGGATCTTACATTCCACGCTCCGATCAGTAGAACGCGTTTTCTTTCTCCTGATAACGACGTCGTCCTGAGTAGTCCCCTCTTGGAGATCCGAATGGGGGACTATTTCACCTCCGGAACATTTTTCCCAAGAGGATGCCATCATCATTTAACCATACAGCAAAGCTGCATGCCCTCGGGTAAAATTGCGGCTGTAGTTTCCCCTTGCTTTCAGCCATTCGCAGTACCAGCACAGCAAGGCCGTTTTGGTTAGTGTTACGAGGCCAGGTCAGACAATCATCCAGACTGTTGCCCCTGCAACTACTGAAAAGGCTGCTGCCCCTCTTCAGGAACCACACGTTTGTCTGGCCTCTCAACAGATACCTCTCCGTTGCGGTTGCACCTACGGTACGGCCATCTGTATCGCTGAGGCACGCATGTCTCCCCACCAGCGGCAAGGTCCGTGGTTCATGGTTCCTTAACAAACTAAATTTAGCAAGTCAATAAGTGTTATAGAACTGATATTAAGCCACCTGCGATTTTCTTATGACCGAGTTGATATATCACCGGTACCTTTCCTTAATAACGCAACCTCACGACTCTCCGATGCTCGTACAGTAAAACTTCGGCAGCGTTTTAATTCATTACTTCGTCACTACAGACCTTATTCACAAAACATTCGGCGGACAGCACTCACATGTACCACTGGTTGTATCTGACAAATTGTACCATTGGACGAAACACAGTGCAGGAGGTATGAGGTCATACACATTGAGATGGTTGAAAAACTGAAATTTCTTTATACGGAGCACAGATTACCCACACCATACTTATCCAGTGTTTGACGATAAGAGCACTTTAAGTGACTTCCAACTAACGTTAACATCTTTCCAGACCTTATTCAAAGTTTTTCATGAGTGTAATATAGTAAAACGAAGATAATCAGGGTTTTGCCTCTTCAGCCATAAAAATTTAACATACTTAACAACACCTGTGATGTAAGCAAACGCTTGCTATCATATATATATATATATATATATATATATATATATATATATATATATATATATAAGCTACATTTTCTAAAGAATCGTGTTAAGTGGTTTGTGGTTTCTGCTAAACCACAATAACGGCTAAGAGCCGACGTATTTAACTTAAACAGAGGGCGCTTCATCTCCGATTCAAGGGAAGTAAAAGCCTAGCTGACAAACAAAATCTGAACGAAGCGGAAACAATCCAAGGAGAGCAATGAGAGAAACCTTAAGTGATTTTGAATGTAAAGCGCTGTCAACCGACCTGAGTAAAAGCCCTAAGAGATTTTGGTTGTATGTAAAATCAATAAGTGGGTCAGAATAAAGTATTAATTCTCTCAGGGACCACACCGGCACAGAAACGGAAGATAATAGAAGGTCGAAATACTGAGTTCGGTCTTTCGATGGTGTTTCACTGCAGAAGATCGTAACACTGTTCCTCCTTTCAATCGTCGTGCGAACGTCGAAATGGCAGATATTGAGATAACCGATCGATGAAGTGAAAAGCAGGTACAATCATTTAGCAGTGGGAAAAGCGTGAGGACCAGATGAGATACCCATAAGATTCTGTAAGGATTATGAGAAAGAAATTGCTCCAGTTCTAGCAGCAATTTATCATCGATCGCTTGAGCAAGGAAAGGTACCTAACGAACGGAAAAAGCGCTGGTCATTTCCGTTTTTAAGAAAGGCTGTAAAACAGATCCACACAGTTATAGACCTATATCGTTGACGTCAATCTATTGTAGAATTACGGAGCATGTATTATGCTCAAGAATTATGATGTTTTTGAAGAATGAACATCTCCTGTATAAAAATCAACATGGAATCCGCAAAGAGATATCCTTCAAAACTTAGCTCGCTCTGTTCCTCCGTGAGTTCCACAGCACAGTGGACAACGGCGCTCAGGCTGATGCCGTGTTCCTTGATCTCAGTAAGGCATTTGACACCGACCCACATTGCCGTTTAATGAAAAAAATAGGAGCTTACGGAGTATGGGAGCAGCCCTGCAATTCGATTCAAGACTTTCTTGCAAATGGAACTCGGCACGTCTCTCTTTACGGGACTAAATCGAGAGATGTAAAAATAATATCCGGAGTACCATAGGGAAGTGTGATAGGACCGTTGCTGTTTACAGTATATATAAATGATGTAGTAGAAATCGGCGGATGCTATTTAAGGCTATTCACAAACAATGCAGTTGTCTATACCAAAGTAGCGATGCTGGAAGGAAATAAGGATTTTCAGAACGACCTGCAGAGAACTAATGAATGGTGCTTGCTCTGGCAGTTGACCTGAACGTACGTAAATGTAACATATTGCACATACATAGGAAAAGAAAACCACTACTGATCAGCTACGCTATTGATGACAAACAGCTGGAACAAGCGGCTGCATTGAAATATCTAGGCGTGTCTACCCAGAGCTACCATAAGTGGAATGACCATATAAATCAGGTAGCGGGAAAAGCAGATACCAGGCCCTGATTCATCGGAAGAATCATAAGGAAATCTAACTCATCCACGAAAGAAGTGGCTTATAAGGCGCTTGTTCGCCCGAGTCTTGAGTATTGTTCGTCTGCCTGGGATCCCTATCAGATAGAATTGATAGAGGAGATCCTACGAAGAGCGGCACATTTCGTCACGATATCGTTTAGCTAGCGAGAGAGCGTTACGGAGTTGTTACACAAACTACACCGGCAGACGTTACAAGAGAGACGTTGTGCATCACGGAGAGGTTTGCTGTCGAAATTTCGGGACAGAACTTTTCAGAAGGAGTCAGACAACGCATTACTTCCCCCCAAATATATCTTGCGTATTGACCACGAGGAGAAAATTAGAGAAATTAGAGTCAATACGGAGGCTTACCGGTAATCATTCTTCCCATGCACTATTCGAGAGTTGAATAGGATTGGATAGATCAGATTGTGGCACAGAAAGTACTCTCCACCACACACCATTAGGTGACTTGCAGAGTATGATGTAGATGTAGATAAAGTGGATCTCCATCACTTCATCTGCAGGCCGTCTGTATTTTTCAAGCGAATAATCTCCCACTCTCCCACGAGTTCCACGCACGTGTGAATAAAATCCCCTTCACCAATCAAATTGTCTCGAGCCTGCAGTCGAGACAGAGCGTCGGTGTCTGCTTTACTTTATCCCGTGAATCAGTCAGAACTCCACAGAAAATTTACTGCATTGGGCTTCGTGCGCATAAGCCTAAGCTAATAAACTTCGTGCTACTGCTTCACAGGGAACTCCTCTCGCACCGGGAGAAAGAGCCCCGGCATACATTTCGCGAGGCGCTACACTCGCCGCGACGCAGATGCGAGTAGGCGTCTGGAGGCCAAGGTTTTATTGCCACTCTTCCCACTTTTCCCTCACCCTGAAGCACAGCTGTTGCCACTTTTACGCTTGTTTGTCGGGCCTTCCTCCCCCTCCTCCTCACCCCGTGCGTCTTCAGCGCCTCTGCCCCTTTTTCCCTGGTCCTCGAGCCAACGACAGCGCAGCAAGGGAAAACTTTCCTGGACGCGCGCAGCGGGCGTGACAAAGCTGTGTCGCAGGGGTAAGTACCAGCCAGTGGTGCCAACCCTGCTCCGAACAGTCTCTGCCGACCTTATCACCGACGTCGAGCCAGCGAAAGTTCGCGGCCCTGTAATACTGCCCTGCTAATGGACTGCCACCTACTCATCACACTGCCCCACCCACCCCCAGCAGTCACATGGCGGTTTCTCCTGGCGCAGATTTTTCTTTCCACTGGTGCTGTCGACAATGGACCGACAGATAGTACTGGAACGAGCTACATTTCTGCCGTGCTGTAAAAGTTTGCTGCTACAAGTGTGTGCTGAAAAGTAATGCCTTCAGATATTTTATTCTGTTCTTTACATCGTGCATATTACACAGTCGACTTTCCTAATTCACTGTCGCAATTTACAACCATCTGTCGTTAGATAACTGCAAATTGTAGCGCGTAACATGGCGGTGAGTAACGTATCTGTGTTAGTACCTGAAAGACAGCGTGCTGTAATATAACCACTGAAGAGTTTGTCCACAAATGAAGCTCCTATCCCTATAATATTACAATGCAAGAATACACACGAGCGCTGCAACATTTGCAACAATCTGATGGTTTCGGTTCGCTGTCATCCGTCATATTCCGTACAGTCCCTACTTGATCTCTTCCAATTTCCTTCAGTTTCCAGAATTTTCGTAGTGATGAAGTGGAACAAGCAGTGTATATATGTATACACTATACACACGCATGCGCGCACACACACACACACACACACACACACACACACACACACACACACACACACACACACACACATATATGTATATATATATATATATATATAATTTTGGTCAATCTTTTTGGACATGTTTGAAAGAACAGACAGATTTTGGATGCTGCAACCCATTATGAATTCAGACACAAAGAAACTGCAGACATTGGCTACCAGCTCGATTTTATAGAAATCAATGAAACACTTGAAAATATGTCCTGGACTGGGATTCGAACTCGGTCTCCTGCTTATTAGGCAGATGCTCTAACCCCCTTTTTTAAAGAATCTTACCTCCCTGGAGCCCAAAGGGAGGAGTGAGGTCAAAGTGGACAGAAGTCACAGCCCGAGGAACCAAGAAAGTGTAGTGTACTAGTAGTAGCGGTACAAAGAACATCAATGATCTATTTATTTCACTTTTTTCTGCAAATTATTACTGATACTTCCGAGAAAACCAGGAAATCGGCGTTGCAAGGAGGAGGTAGCGACAAGTTGCCAGACTCTCTGACATTACCGACGCGTAGTGTTTCAGAAATGAACATTCCAGTGAATAGATAATAACCGCTTCTAAGAGTGGAAAAGTCGTGACTTAACTCCTCAGCCCAGTTACCCCCAAATCTGGGGTGGGTAAAGAAAGACTGGAGAAAAATTTTCTGTATTTGGGATTGTGGAAATCTGCACAGTGGCGTTCATTAAGGAAGTTCTGAAAATCAGCGATATTTTTCTCGCCATAAGCAAACAAGTAGTGAACACTGTGTACACAAAACCACTTCACGGATTTAATCTCCGTCGAGGGAAGTATACCGCACCCGAAGAGAGAAGCAGTTGATTGGTTGATACGTTTGGGGTGTAAAGGGGTCATCAGTCCCGTTTCCTGACTCAAGCAAGGCTCAAGATACAAAAACACCCAAAGTACGTTTGAGAAAGTAAAAGGGGGAAAAGAAAAGGGGTACCACATGTATAAAGAAAACGAATAACACAAAAAAGTGGAAAACAGACACCACAAGGAAAAGTAGAAGGTATTAAAACCATAGCGCAGATGGTCTGGGCTGGCTGATCACAATAATGAAAGAGGCTGAGCCAGCCACTCTGCAACACTTTAAAATGTCCACCCCAAAAAGACAAGGCAAGATGAACACATGTAGGGAAATGACGACCACCAAGACAAACAAATGCAAAGAAAGTGTGACAGAGTTAAAATGGAGGGAGGGTGGCAGCCTCAGAGAGAAGGATAAGTGGCCACCCTTAAATGGTACAACAAAAACCCCAATCAAGAATAAAACGTAAAACTAAGTGTGCTGTTGAGGCATTGTTGCCCAACATCGAAGGTTAAAAGTCCAGCAAGATGTGGACGACAGTCATATGTGAGCCAAAGTGACACCGAGGTGGGTCCTTGTGATGGAGGAGGTAGCGTGTGTTAGTTATGTATTTCTAATGCGGAGTCAGCAGAGAACCACAGAGTCCCTGCGAGATTCCCGCGTGGAGGATTTCCACACATTGGTAGTCTCCTTAATGGCATGCTGTTTGTGGTGCGTACTGAGATTATGCCATTTCGTTCCCCAAAGCAGAGAAACCATGTGGCGTAATAATGATCACAGGTCAGATACGGAGATGGCATCTCCAGAAGCGGTTTCCGTGTAGACTGTTTGGCCAGACTACAAGTCCATTTCCTGGGATTCCGACGTAGCCTGGGGTCCATACAAACACCACGGAACAACTGGACCGTTCCAGGGCATAGATGGACTCCTGGTTGATCACTACCAAAGGATAGTCGGGACAGCATTGATTGATAGCTTGTAGGCTGCTCGAGGAGTCAGTACAGAGAAGAGACGACTCGCTAGGGCACGAGTGGAAGTGCTCAAGGAGAAATGGCCACCAGCCCTGCAATGAAAACACTGCAGCCGTCTGGCGAGGAGTGCTGTTCAATACGTCTGCTATGAACATACATGAAGCCAACATGACCATCAGCCATCTAGCCATTGGTATAAACCACTTCATGGTCCCAGTACATGTCAAGAATCGAGAAGAAGTGACAACGGAGTGCCGTGGGTTAAACTGAGTCCATAGGACCATGTAAAAGGTCCAGGAAAAGCTTCGGCCTAGGTGTACACCACGGAGGCATACGTGAATGGACCTCAAGTATAGGTGGTAACGGCAAGGACTCCACTTCAGACAGCAGAGATCGGACGCAAAAAGCAATACTAAACCCTGACCTGTGCCTCTGATGTGGGAGATGGACTGCCATTGGTGGGAAAAGGAGATGGTAATTCGGATGCTCAGGAGAACGACGAATGTGTGCAACGTAACTGACGAGCAGTTGTGCACTCCTAACCTTCAATGGAGGTACTCCAGCCTGCAACAGGATGCTGGTCACTGGACTCGACCTAAAAACCTCCTGTTGCCAGTCGAACGCCACAGTGGTGCACTGGGTCGAGTAAATGCAACGCTGAGGGCGCCAAAAAACAGTCCTAAAAATCGATGTATCTTCAGTACCGTGAGTCTAGGGGTAGTGTCTTTGATTCACAATCAAAACGTCTTCAGTCCCGGGTTCGATCTCCGCCACTGCCTAAATTTTGATAAATAATCAGCATTGGCGTCCGAAGACTTCCGGCATAAGAAGTCAGCCTCATTCTGCCAACGGCCTTGTCAAAGAGGGCGGAGGAGCGGATAGAGGTTCAGGGCACTCTCTTGTCCTAGGGGTGGGAAATTACCCCTAAAGGCGGAAGTATCAGCAATGATCAACGACATGAGGATGCAGAAGGCAATGGAAACCACTGCATTAAAGGCACGTAACTTGTATCCACAGGACAAATGGCCTGTAATTGAAGAAGTATCATGATGATCTCTCCATTGGCAAAAGATTCCGGAATAGTCCCCCATTCGGATCTCCGGGAGGGGACTGCCAAGGGGGAGGTTACCATGGAAAAAGATTGAATAATCAACGAAAGGATAACGTTCTACGAGTCGGGGCGTGGAATGCCAGAGACTTGAACGTGGTAGGGAAACTAGAAAATCTGAAAAGGGAAATGCAAAGGCTCAATCTAGATATAGTAGGGGTCAGTGAAGTGAAGGAAGCCAAGATTTCTGGTTAGATGAGTATCGGGTAATATCAACAGCAGCAGAAAATGGTATAACAGGTGTAGGATTCGTTATGAATAGGAAGGTAGGGCAGAGGGTGTGTTACTGTGAACAGTTCAGTGACCGGGTTGTTCTAATCAAAATCGACAGCAGACCAACACCGACAACGATAGTTCAGGTATACATGCCGACGTCGTAAGCTGAAGATGAACAGATAGAGAAAGTGTATGAGGATATTGAAAGGGTAATGCAGTATGTAAAGGGGGACGAAAATCTAATAGTCATGGGCGACTGGAATGCAGTTGTAGGGGAAGGAGTAGAAGAAAAGGTTACAGGAGAATATGGGCTTGGGACAAGGAAAGAAAGAGGAGAAAGACTAATTGAGTTCTGTAACAAGTTTCAACTAGTAATAGCGAATACCCTATTGAAGAATCACAAGAGGAGGAGGTATACTTGGAAAAGCCTGGGAGATACGGGAAGATTTCAATTAGATTACATCATGGTCAGACAGAGATTCCGAAATCAGATACTGGATTGTAAGGCTTACCCAGGAGCAGATATAGACTCAGATCACAATATAGTAGTGATGAAGAGGAGGCTGAAGTTCAAGACATTAGTCAGGAAGAATCAATACGCAAAGAAGTAGGATACGGAAGTACTAAGGAATGACGAGAAACGCTTGAAGTTCTCTAACGCTATAGATTCAGCAATAAGGAATAGCGCAGTAGGCAGTACAGTTGAAGAGGAATGGACATCTCTAAAAAGGCCCATTACAGAAGTTGGGAAGGAAAACATAGGTACAGAGAAGGTAGCTGCGAAGAAACCATGGGTAACAGAGGAAATACTTCAGTTGATTGATGAAAGGAGGAAGTAGAAACATGTTCCGGGAAAACCAGGAAAACAGATATACAAGTCGCTGATGAATGAAATGAATAGAAAGTGCAGGGAAGCTAAGACGAAATGGCTGCAGGAAAAATGTGAAGACATCGAAAATGATATGATTGTCGGAAGGACAGACTCAGCATACAGGAAAGTCAAAACTACCTTTGGGGACATTAAAAGCAACGGTGGTAACATTACGAGTGCAACGGGAATTCCACTGTTAAATGCAGAGGAGAGAGCAGATAGGTGGAAAGAATACATTGAAAGCCTCTACGAGGGTGAAGTTTTGTCTGATGTGATAGAAGAAGAAACAGGAGTCGATTTAGAAGAGATAGGGGATCCAGAATCGGAATTTAAAAGAGCTTTGGAGGACTTACGGTCAAATAAGGCAGAAGGGATAGATAACATTCCATCAGAATTTCTAAAATCATTGGGGGAAGTGGCAACAAAACGACTATTCACGTTGGTGTGTAGAATATATGAGTCTGGCGACATACCATCTGACTTTCGGAAAAGCATCATCCACACAATTCCGAAGACGGCAAGAGCTGACAAGTGCGAGAATTATCGCACAACCAGCTTAACAGCTCATGCATCGAAGCTGCTTACAAGAATAATATACAGAAGAATGGAAAAGAAAATTGAGAATGCGCTGGGTGACGATCAGTTTGGCTTTAGGAAAAGTAAAAGGACGAGAGAGGCAACTCTGACGTTACGGCTAATAATGGAAGCAAGACTAAAGAAAAATCAGGACACATTCATAGGATTTGTCGACCTAGAAAAAGCGCTCGACAATATAAAATGGTGCAAGCCGTTCGAGATTCTGATAAAAGTAGGGGTAAGCTATTGGCAGAGACGGCTCATATACAATATGTACAACAGCCAAGAGGGAATAATAAGAGTGGACGATCAAGAACGAAGTGCTCGTATTAAGAAGGATGTAAGACAAGGCTGTAGCCTTTCGCCCCTACTCTTGAATCTGTACATCGAGGAAGCAATGATGGAAATAAAAGAAAGGTTCAGGAGTGGAATTAAAATACAAGGTGAAAGGATATCAATGATACGATTCGCTGATGACATTGCTATCCTGAGTGAAAGTGAAGAAGAATTAAATGATCTGCTGAACGGAATGAACAGTCTAATGAGTACACAGTATGGTTTGAGAGTAAATCGGAGAAAGACGAAGGTAATGAGAAGTAGTAGAAATGAGAACAGCGAGAAACTTAACATCAGGATTGATGGTCACGAAGTCAATGAAGTTAAGGAATTCTGCTACCTAGACAGTAAAATAACCAATGACGGACGGAGCAAGGAGGACATCAAAAGCAGTCTCGCTATGGCAAAAAAGGCATATCTGGCCAGGAGAAGTCTACTAATATCAAATACCGGCCTTAATTTAAGGAAGAAACTTCTGAGAATGTACGTCTGGAGTACAGCATTGTATGGTAGTGAAACATGGACTGTGGGAAAACCGGAAGAGAAGAGAATCGAAGCATTTGAGATGTGGTGCTATAGACGAATGTTGAAAATTAGGTGGACTGATAAGGTAAGGAATGCGGAGGTTCTACGCAGAATCGGAGAGGAAAGGAATATGTGGAAAACACCGATAAGGAGAAGTGGCAGGATAATAGGACATCTGCTAAGACATGAGGGAATGACTTCCATGGTACTAGAGGGAGCTGTAGAGGGAAAAACTGTAGAGGAAGACAGAGATTGGAATACGTCAAGGAAATAATTGAGGACGTAGGTTGCAAGTGCTACTCTGAGATGAAGAGGTTAGCACAGGAAAGGAATTCGTGGGTTGCCGCATCAAACCAGTCAGCAGACTGATGACAAAAAAAAAAAAAAAAAACGTGAGTGCATCGTCATTAAGGTAAAGTTCTGGTTCCAGGTAAATGGTACGGCGCCGGAAGGAGTGCATGACGCACAACTTCATGGCTGAAAAGTGGAAGCCGTCGGCTAGAGCCCATGACTACACCTTGTGGATGGCTGCCTGTAGGCGCCGCTCAGCAACAACTGTACAGCAGGAGCAAGCAGCAGTACCAAATGCAGAAGTCGTTTGCATACCCAGAATTTGAGACTGACAGCCCTACAGCTGCTACTAGAACGTTAATGGCCACTAAAAGTAGAGATACACCCTATACAGAGCCCTGCGGGACCCCATTCTCCTGGATATGGAGGGGAGGGGGGCGTTTGGGAGGCACCACCTTGACTCAGAAAGTACGGACCGATAGGGAATTTAGATAAAATTCGGTATTGGGCTCCAGAGATGCCACTAATGTAGTGTGGCAAGGATATGATGATGTCACCAGATCGTGTCGTAAGCTTTTCATAAATCTATATAGATGGCAACCAGGTGTTGGCGTACGGAAAAGGCTATTCAGATGGCAGACTCGAGGGAAACCAGATTATCAGTGGTAGAGCGATCCTGCTGGATACCGTCCTGGTATAGAGCCAATAGGCCACGTAATTCTAAGACCGAACACAAGCGCTAACTTACCATATGCTCTAATAGCTTACAAAGAACACAGGTGAGGCTGATGGGCTGATAGCTATCCACATCAAGCGGGTATTTGCTGGGTTTGAGCACTGGAGTGATGGTGCTCTCTCGCCATTGCGATGGAAGGACACCATCTCACCAGATCCGCTTGAAGATGATATGGAGATGTAGCTTGGACGAGAGATGTTTAATCTTCTGACTATGGATATGATGTGGCCCAGGAGTTGCGTCAGGGCAATGTGCAAGAACACTGAGGAGCTCCCATTCTGTACATGGAGCAATATAGGGTTCACTGTGACGTTCAGTGAATGAGAGGGCTTTCCTTTCCATCCATGACCATTGACTTATCCCTCTGCAGTCCATATCCTCTCACATCTGTCCACTGGAGAGCCCACGATGTCTTCTGTGGTAGTGACCACTTTCCCATCTTCCCGTCGATCCCCCAGCACCATTCCCCCCCTGTTGGGGGATAGTTCTCCGATGCAGAGGCTCGAGCATAGTGCTCGGCAATAATTAGCTTTTCAGAGCATTCACACAAGGTTGGCACCGCTGGCGAAACCTGCAACGTTCTGACATGATGAAAGTTCCCAATCGATTTCTGATACACAAACAGCAGTTGGCCGACATTGCATGGTGAAACCTAGTTGTGATGCCTCCTGTAAGGAGGAGAAATGCGAACCATCACGTTTCCGACTTTGATAAAGGTCGGATTGTATCTTATCGCGAATGCGGTTTCGCGACATTGCTGCTCGCGTCGGTCGAGACCCAATGACTGTTAGCAGAATATGGAATCGGAGGGTTCAGGAGTTTAACACGGAACACCGTGCTGGATCCCAATGGCCTCGTATCACTAAAAGCCGAGATGACAGGCATCCTATCCACATGGCTGTAACAGATCGTGCAGCCACGTCTCGATCCCTGAGTCAACAATTGGGGACGTTTGCAAGACAACAACCATCTGCACGAACAGATCGACGTCGTTTTCAGCAGCATGGACTATCAGCTCGGAGACCATGGCTGCGGTTACCCTCGATGCGGCATTGCAGATAGCAGCGCTTCCGATGGTGTACTCAATGACGAACCTGGGTGCACGAATGGCCTAACGTCATTTTTTTGGATGAATCCAGGTTCTGTTTACAGCATAATGATGGTTACATCCGTGTTTGGCGACATCGTGGTAAACGCACATTAGAAGTGTGTATTCGTCATCGCCATACTGGCGTATGACCCGGCGTGATGGTATGGGGTGCCATTGGTTACACGTCTCGGTCACCTCTTGTTCACATTGACGGCACTTTGAACAGTGGACGTTACATTTCACATGTGTTATGACCCGTGGATTTACCCTTCATTCGATCCCTGCGAAACACTACATTTCAGCAGGATAATGCACGACTGCATGTTTCAGGTGATGGACAGGCCTTTCAGGATACAGAAAATGTTCGACTGCTGCCCTGGCCAGCACATTCTCCAGATCTCTCAGCAACTGAAAACGTCTGGTCAATGGTGGCCGATCAACTGGGTCGTCACAATACGCCAGTCACCACTCTTGCTGAGCTGTGGTATCGTGTTTAAGCTGCATGGCCAGCTGTACCTGTACACGCCATCCAAGCTCTGTTTGACTCAATGCGCAGACGTATCAAGGCCGTTATTAAAGCCAGAGGTAGTCGTTCTGGGTACTGATTACTCAGGATCGATGCACCCAAATTGCATGGAAATGTAATCACATGTCAGTTTTAATATAATATATTTGTCGAATGAATGCACGTTTATCATCTGCATTTCTTCTTGGTGTAGCAATTTTAATGGCCAGTAGTGTATAGGTTGCAGACAGTTATTTCCTGCATCATCATTATCCTGACAGCCACAGCTTTAAGAGGGGTTTGAAGGGGCACAGATACGCTGCATACTTATGTGAGGACATAGACACAAGCTCCACCTGTCAGTCGCTGTAGTTCTTGTAATATACACTATAGCCACAGAGGGCAGGGGTGCACATTGCTGGGAACCAGGTATCCTGGAGGGCAGTGCAGAACGGCAGGTGCAAAGCTTAACAGTTTCCATAGCTCAGCCAGGTGGTGGAGAAAACTGCAGCAGTTGCACTGGAGGTTGACGTTATCGTGAGGCCGTGAAGGTATGAAGCGTGTAAGGGGGCAGCTTACGCTTCAGGGATGTATTTTGGATCAGTCATCAGTGAGATCCAGGTCCTCAGCTGACGTTAAGATCTCCACCTAGTCCTCAGGTGCAGAACTGGTGGGGAGTGGTGGTGTTGGAGCCACTGGAGGGTCCTTTATCTTAGCAGGCTTCTTTGTTTGGTTGCCTGCTCACTTCTCTTTAGGGGCATGCTGCGAGGACTTCTCCAAAGTATTTCAGGTAGGAGGAGGAATGTGAAGCTCTTCATCCAGCAGATTTTGGCTCCTTTAGCCATTGGTGATTGTGTACTGTGGCGTTAGTAGAGACCTTGGGAGAGAGTGTCCCAAGGGACCCTTTTCACATCAGAGGAGCTGGATGAGGCTGAGGGGCGGGGGGGGGGAGGTGGGGATAGAACTGATTTCCCCTACATTATGTGGGTCGTTGCTCCCGAAGTAGGTACTTCACAGGCAACGGAAGGAGATTTTTCCCCTACCACCAAGGGCGCAGATGTATTCTGGAGGCCCAGATGGCCTACTATTAATGGCACAGATGGTGGTATGACTGGTACTTGTGATGGCAGTCGTATTGTAGCTGTAGTATATGTGTACGTCAACCAAATGGGGAGTAATCATTCAAATATACATTTAGCCTCCTGGTAAGTCAACGGTTCCAGGTCTTGTACTTCACGATTTTCAGCTCCTTTTGGAGTACAGTGCCATTTCCTCAGTTGATACAAGTGGGAGTATCTGGAGACAGTGGACGTCCACAGTCTCGACATGTGGCGCTGGATGTGCACTGATAAGACTTCTGCCCAAATTTCGAGCACTTCAAGCATCACATAGGGAGGTTGGGGGAACGTATGGTTTAACGTCACAGCTGTAAACCATCACCTTGACCTTTCCAGGCAATGAATCACCCTCAGTTTGCCAAGATAAAGGCAACAGTAGCAACCCTGTTGTCTTTGGTTTCCCTGTAAATGCGTCGATTGAAATGAACACCCTGAATTAAGGCTTTTTAGGTAGATAGGAGTCCCTGTCCATTCTACAACAGGCTACATACCGAGGCAAGTATAGCACTCTCCTTTCTGTAGCACTACATTGCTTCCATGGTGTAGTGAGGGAGGGAAACGATTCAGGGTCTTACCTGTCAGCATTGTAGTTGATCTTGCCCTTCTTAGAGTCTGCCAGCGCCATGTGGTCACCAGTAAGAGATGATTTAGTATGCTACATGGCAGGTCATCCGCCCTTATGCCACCCACCTCGATCAGGGGCTCTCCCCATGAGCTCCACCTAGCCACAGCAAAGGCCACCTGGCATGATGGCCGACGCCAGGAGTCTGATGCCACAGGAAGGCAGGTGTCTATTCCTTGGCATATGTGGGGAGTTTACAGCTCAGGCATCAGCAGTGCAATGCTTGTGTTGTCAGGGGGCTAACACCAAATGGGTATATGACGGCCCCACCACAACTGACAGGCTGCTGTGCTGGATATAGGGTGCAGAGAAATCCAATGTTGTCATTGGCGCGGAAGAGGACAGGAGACAACGGACGAAGATGAGGTACCCCAGAATAGTTGAATTGCAGGTGGAGATGCAAAGCCATGATAAGAGGTTCAGGAGATCGAATATAAGGGCTCATGCACCACGTAATGTGTCCTTCCCCATATGGCCTGCAGAAGTTGGAAAGTGGCCAGTCAAACCATAAGATGGGACCTGAACTTACAGGGCCAAAAATTGTGACACTCCGTTTAGTTGCCTCTTACGACAGGTAGGGATACCTCGGACCTATTCTAACCCCTGGACTCGGGGGGGGGGGGGGGGGGGTGAGAAGCAGTTGAGTAGGTATCTGTTGAGGAGTCGTACTGGTAATTAGGGGCAGCATGTGTAGCACCAAAGAACCAGACACCTGTCGCCGATCGGTACACTAGGAGTTTCTCGTCCGTGTCCAGATCATCACAGGCGACACACAACAGCGTGTCTGCGAGCTTAATCCGGTGAATGCATGACTGGGATTTTTGCTTCCCATCGACAGTACGGTTCCGAGCAGACTGGACGTCAGTGTCAGGATAAAGAGTGCACACTCATCGCCATACTACACTACTCCACGCCAGTTGACTTGGTAATGCTTCGCCTCAACCACACTCGGTGACCTGTGCTGCTGAAGTAAACCATAGACGTCTTTCTTCATACCAAGAACGTTGGCAGCATAGCAGTGCAGACGTTCTTCAGTTTCAGGCAAAAGTGGCCGAAGTAAAAGAAGGGCGGTGGGACGTCAAAGTTGGTTGGTGCTGTGGTAAGGCGCAGTCATTCCACCTGCAAGGACTACACTAAAACACCTCCCGTTAAATTCTGGACCTATTGACAGACTACTGCGGTAACGCCTCTTGCCTTTCATCCTCACTACTCAAGGAAATTCCCCGATCCCAATAGGAGTTCGAGCTTGTTCTACATCTGCACTTTTGGAATAACTGGTTTATTCTTCGTTGCTATTTTTAATGGCAGATTTTATTTGCATTCATTTTTCCTAATCCTCATAAAATTGCGCTACCTTATTATTTGAAGTTTTTAACAATTACTGTTGTAGCTTTAGATTCTTAATTAGGTATATCTGTCGTCAGTAACATTCATTAAATCGCCATTGATCAGCACAGAACTTCTAGATATGGTTGGTATGTAAAAGCCTCCATGAGGGGGAGTGAATCGATTTGAATCAGAGCTAATCGTGATACAGTCACACACGTGAGACCCAGTGCCGCAAGACACGGAAAAATATTGGAAATTTGTGGTAAAGTCTTATGGGACCAAAGTGCTGAGGTCATCGGTCCCTAAGCCTACCCACTACTTAATCTAACTTAAAGCAACTTCCCCTAAAGACAACACACACAGTCATGCCCGAGGGAGGAGTCGAACCTGCGACGAAAGGAGCCGCACGTACCGTGACAAGATGCCCTAAACCGCGCGCCTACCCCGCGCGAACAAAACACGGGCTCTCAAGCGTCAAAGGGTTGATTACAGCTATGAAACATTGTGGCATCAACAGTGAATCTTAAGGTGGGGAATTTACATTTCATTGAAACATATCATACGTAATAAGGAAGACATCATCTACTACAGTCAAAGGAGTGATTGAGTCACTTACAAAAAGCATTAGAATGGACAAGCAACTAAATAAATCAAGAAATTATGATAATTACGAGCCTGTAATATGTACTATGACAGAAAAGTGAGCTTTCGTTTGGCTATGTTACTCGTTCGGGGGTCAGAATTAGTTAATTAGTTAATTATATCTTGTACCACATCTGACTTCAAGCCATTTTTGTAGACCCAGCTACTCAACCATTATAGTGATTGATTGACGATGTGGAAAGCAGAAGAATACTTTGCAAGTGAGTATCTCGTGAGGAATGAGGGAAAGGGTAACCATTCACGAATCTGAAATGGTTTGTGATGACCTAACATGCTAGAGCTGGTAATTCTGGTCACCATAATCGTCGGTGTAATATGAGCAGAACAGTAACACCATTGTTGGCTGCAATCAAGTATGACGCTGTCATCATTTTGAGTAGGACTTAAACTTTGGACCCCACACTGCTGATTGTATTTGCTGTTCCAGTTAATACTGCAGCCTGCTAAGTACTGCCGGCTAGAGTGGCCTAGCGGTTCTAGGCGCTAGAGTCTGGAACCGCGCGAAAGCTACGGTCGCAGGTTCGAATCCTGCCTCTGGGATGCATGTGTGTAATGTCCTTAGGTTAGTTAGGTTTAAGTAGTTCTTTGTTCTAGGAGACTGATGACCTCAGCAGTTAAGCCCCATAGTGCTCAGAGCCATTTGAACCATTTTTTGCTATGTACTGATGTGTTCAGCGCCAAGTCCAGAGAAAAAGTCCTTCTCTGTGGTTAGAAGAGAACAGACAGCATCCTTCTACCCAACAAGAATCTCGGCAACCAATTATTTTTGACATGGTATCATCCAGCCAATGGTGTGACCGTTTCCTTAGCAAAATATCCCGCCAATAACAGGTAAAACATTTAAGAAATCTCGATTTCCTCCCACTTTTCAAAATAAAACTTCGCACTACGTGACACCAAATAAATTTCACCAATTGGTGCCCTCTCAGGCAGCAGCTAGTCTCGTGTCACAGACCTTAGGGAAACTTAAAGATCTGTGCTTGGGTCTAGCAACCAAATATGTTGTGTCTTCTGAACCTGTAGCACGACTGAACTGTTCTCCATATTTTTGGAAATTCACCAGATGTTAATCATCAGAATGCATTTTCGTTAACATTGTCCGAATGCCTACCTCCTGTCGGCTGAATTCTGTAGTCTGGAATGAATGCTTGCAGCTTGACTATACAAACTGGATAGGCCTGTGGACAATAAACTGTACAGAATGAGGGGGGCCTGTATGACGCCAGCGGAGATAATTTTTGCAAGGCTACGTAAGGAAAGCTAAACCTTTCACTGCCCGCTAACAGTTATGTGAAGGACGCCTTCTATCAATTCGTAGGGCCCCATGACATTTGCGACTCCTGCCCCATAAGCGCAGTGATCCTTAGTTATAAACGTTACCCAGAAGATCAGTGAATACACCCAGCACCCGGTTAAATAAAAGAATGTTAAAGAAAGAAAAAATAACGGTGAGTACATACAATCACTGTAATCTCATTAATCAATCATAAGTTTTATATTTGCAGTCGAATAACTTATTATCAATAAATGTAAAGCGACAAGTAGGACGGCTTGCCGAATGTCAGATAAATCAAATCATTCTCTCTTAAATTTGTGTTCAAATTTCTAAGCAGTATAGTACCGGTTATCTAATTTGTTTTGTGACCAATCATTTCCGCAGTCAAAATATTACAAATTATACAGGTTATACTGTCTGTTGTAACTGTAATAAAGGTATTGTTGAGACCAAGTGCATTTCGCTGTATTTTAAAGTACCTTGAGTGGTAAGGTTTCCTTGCTTCTGGTGTCATTCTTCACGTTCTTCTACGCATCTGTGGTAGATTTCACTAGGCAGCACTTTCAGTCACACCAAAAACTTAGTGAGTCACGTAAGACGTAACATTCCTTTTATTTTGTGAACGGTTACACATATCGAAACGCGGTATTCGGAAAACTTTGGAGTGCCGAGGAGAATGTATGTTCTGGTTTCGTTAATATTTATAGTGCTGGTATTAAAGCTAGTACGTTTTTTTAAATGGCACGCTACACTTTTTACAACTGCATTCGGTAGTTCTTGAGAAGACAATTACACTGATATAGCGTCTGTTAGTGTTAAAGTAGAAACCTATCGTTAAAAAAATCGAGAAATGTCACATAATGTGAGAGTACGGTGGCCGGAAACGGCATTTGCAGTGAAAACACTTCCAAGAAGGCGTCTCAAACCTGGCTTCATAGTTATTTACCGTACGGTAGGGCTGCGCTACGAGATTAAAGCTTTATTTCCCTTTGAACCAACTTGCGACCTATATGCAGGTTCACCTACGAATGTTGCAATGGAAATACGACATTGACTAGAGTCTAGCGTACCACAAAGGGCGTAGGAGACCTATAACACATCTTTGTATCCACACAGATTTACGGGAGCTGAGGCAGAGAAATCAGCTGTTCATTCTTCAGGAACAAAGAGGACTTAAAATCTGCATAAAGCAACCACTATATTAAATGTCTGTATGTTAGGACTATCTGGCTGTTTGGGTCTTAGAGGTAAAATAGTTGCCGTCGGACAACTGTCTCTCTCTCTCCCTCTCTCTCTACAATGCTCTAAATTATATTCTATGGGCGACATTCATTAAATTAAATACTTTATTAACAATACTTTGGTCAACACCTGTTCACCACAGAATAAATATTCTTCTCAACGAAACATCGTTTCATCCTGAACCTAAGCGCTTAATGGGGATGCTACCCAGCTACGTTCAATACGTGCTGTCGAATTATTTAACACTGAAATCCAATTTCGAACAAACCTACACGAAATAAACAATTTACTGACCATGATGTGGTAGTCACCCAGGACATTAACCAATTTTGTCTTCCAAAAATTAACAATATCCTTTACTTAAGAATGTGTTCAAACTGTTGACCATGGACTGAAAGGCACTGTTGCAGTCTCCATTCGAAATTATAGTGGATTATATGGTTGAGGATGCACTGCCGATTCGACGACACATATCGTGTGGCGCAGTTGGGGCTTCTTCATAGACTGCATCTTTGGGTGCTCCCCAAAGAAAGAAATCGAGAGGAGCAACGGCGGAGAACCTCACAAGACAATTGAAAACAGAATTTTTGTCCTATCCAACGTCCTGGAAAGTTCTTATTCAATATTTCCTCTGCAACAGGGTCGAGTGAGCTGGACATCCGTCGTGTGGCTGCGACATTGACTGTGGAATGTCCAGTGGTACCTCTTCTAGAGGAACTGATTGAATGTTCGACAGAAATTGATGGTACGAATGTCCGTTTAGAACGTATGAGATGAAGTTATGACCCACAATGTAATTCCCTATGATGCCGCACCATTCGCTTGCGCCCAACTGCCGTTGGTGTTGCACCTGACGAACCCAGCGTGGATCTTAGGTTGGCCAGTAGAACATGTCATGCAAATTTACATTAGCGTGGTTACTAGACGTTGCTTCATCGGTAAAGAGCACATGTTGGAAAAGCAGTGTCATCTCTCAGTTGCTGAAAGGCGAACCAATAGAATTCTGCACGACCTTAGAAATCACGATCATGGATTGCCTGATGCAGTGACACATGATAAGGATGAAAATTCTGTCGATGCAGGATGCAAACGACACCCGTCTGGCTGATTCCACATTCCTGGCACCACTGCGAGGATTCATTACCATCGTAGCCAGAACCACTTCTTCGTGTTCTCTTTCAGTTGCAGTGTTTTCTCTTAATAATTCGTGCAGTTCCCTGGCGCGTCGGACCCTGGCGATTCGAGTAGAGAGCCCTCTACCACTGTACTGTTTTTACGGAATTTCTTACACTTTCATCATATAAAAGTAATATATCCAACTTCTCAATGGTCCACGTGTATGAACGGAACGAAAGTGGGAGCAGAAATGAGCGGTCTACACTACAGACAAGTAAACAGGCAACTGTGTTAAAATTCTGACAAAGCGTAGCGTGAGAGCTTTGCTTGGCGGTGTTTGCACCGCTAATGCAAATTTCTGTCTCTGTGCTCTCAAATTCGAGGACATACCTCGAATTTTTACGACAGCTTTCAGTGTGAATATCAAACGCAATATCACAGTAATTGTCTTCTCAAGCAAGCACTCTCGGATGCAGCTATAAAATGTATACGGTTTCATCTAAAAAACTTACTTGCTTAAATACCTCCGCTGATACAAGTGCTAAAAACGTTAATCAGACAAAAAAAAGCTGAAAAGAATGTGTGCCTCTCGTGTCTCTATTATTTACCGTTAGATTTGTGTAAAATTAAACGGATGTTATACGCCTTGAGTGACTAACCCTGAATATTTACGTTTCTCTTTTTCTGTTGTTGTCGTGAATGTTCAATGTCATCTCTGAGTTATGGGTACATTGTTTTTTCAAAACCAAAGTATACGAAATGACGAGATGGCAGTGGTCCTTCACAATAACAAAGTGAATAAACAGGGTGCATCAAAGGAAAGACCTAAATTCAAAACTCTATATTTATTGATAAAACATACTACAAAAAGGGATGAATTTCAAAATGCTCAAAAATCGTTAAGTTATAGAGGTAGCTATGCTGCAAGAAATGCCCTGTGTGTCCACCAGCAATAGCGCGAACAGCATGTAGATGGTAGCTAAATTCGTCGTAAACCTTACAAAAATGGTTCAAATGGCTCTGAGCACTGTGCGACTTAACTTCTGAGGCCATCAGTCGCCTAGAACTTAGAACTAATTAAACCTAACTAACCTAAGGACGTCACACACATCCATGCCCGAGAAAGGATTCGACCCTGCGACTGTAGCGGTCGCTCGGTTCCAGACTGTAGCGCCTAGAACCCGACGGCCACTTCATCCGGTGTAAACGTTACACAATGCATCTGCTTTTACAAAGGTTATAGCGGGTGTTGATCTGCTATTCACTTCTTCTGTTTAAAGAGGTAAAGGGGGGCGGAGGGGATAAACGCTCTTCGTCTCACGTATGCCCGGAAGAAAAAAATCGCCTGGAGTTATGTCTGGAGAATCTCGGAGGCCAAGAATGCAGAGTAGTGTCTCGGTGTCCCCTGCGCCATCTCCAGCGATGAAACAGAGCGTCATTGGGAAAGAGACTAACGTTTTTGTGCCAGGATGGTGGAGCTCCTTCCTATTGGAAAATGAAGTCTTTGGAGTTCTGCTGAATTTGTGGAGGAAGCTTATTCCAGTCAGCCTCTTGTTTCCCTCAAAAAGAGAGGGACCGTATACGTTTTCACGACAAATGGCAGAAACAAATTTCGCTTTTTGAGTCTCTTTCTTGCTCAATACTTTCATGACGAGTCTAAAAATCCCAATGCGCTCGTTATGTCGCTTTACTTTACCGCTAATAACAAATATTGCAGCAGCACCGAAAATTAACTATGGTAGAAATGTATCATACTCCATGTCCTCTAGAAGAGCATTGAAGGAGTCAACCCATTTTCTTTTATCTTCAACACGAAGAGTTTGCGCTAATCGTACTCTGGATGGTTGATAGATCAAACGACGCAGTAACACTCACCAGTCGTATGAGGCACTCCCAGTTCCCTGGTCTGTGCGGCTAGTAGACTTTCGTGGCCACTGCTCAAATGTTTGTCTAATTCTTCCCACCATATCGTAAGAAGTGCGAGGTTGACCTAGACTCCTACATTAGCAAAAGCGTTCGGCATCCTCAAATTGGCGATACCAACGACAAATGTTTTTCGGTGCAGGCGAATCTACATCAAAATCTCGACGAAAAGCCCGCTGGACCGAAACCACTGGCTGACTCTTTGCAAACTGCAGCATACAAAACTCCTTCTGTACAGTGGACGCCATCTTATTTCTGACTGACTGCAAACTGAGAAAATGCATTGACTGACATCTAATGGCGGTTTTATGAAACTCTAGGCCAAGCTCATTCAAACAAAACACATTTCCTTGTCGGCACGTCTACATCTACATCTACATCCACATCCATACTCCGCAAGCCACCCGACGGTGTGCTGCGGAGGGCACTTTAACTACGTCTATCTGTTCTATTCCTGTCTCGTATTGTTCGTGGAAAGAAAGATTGTCGGTATGCTTCTGTGAGGGCTCTAATGTCTCTCATTTTATCCACTCCGCGAGATATACTTAGGAGGGAGCAATATACTGCTTGACTCCTCGGTGAAGTTATGTTCTAAAAACTTAAACAAAAGCCCGTACCGAGCTACTTAGCGTCTCTGTCCACTAGAGTTTATCTATCATCTCCGTAACGCTTTCGCGATTACTAATTGATCCTGTATCGAAGCGCGCTGCTCTCCGTTGGATCTTCTCTCTCTCTCTTCTACCAACCCTATCAGGTACGGATCCCACACTGCTGAGCAGTATTCAAGCAGTGAGCGAACAAGCGTACTGTAACCTACTTCCTTTGTATTCGGATTGCATTTCCTTAGGATTATTCCAATGAAACTCAGTCTGGCATCTGCTTTACCGACAATCAACTTTATATGATCATTCCATTTTAAATCACTCCTAATGCCTGCTCCCAGATAATTTAAGGAATTAACTGCTTCCAGTTGCTGACCTGCTATATTGTAGCTAAGTGATAAGGGATCTTTCTTCCTATGTATTCGCAGCACATTACACTTGTCTACATTGAGATTGAATTGCCATTCCCTGCACCATGCGTCAATTCGTTGCAATTCCTCCTGTATTTCAGTACAATTTTCCATTGTTACAACCTCTCGATATACCACAGCACCATCCGCAAAAAGCCTCAGTGAACTTTTGATGTTATCCACAAGGTCATTTATGTATATTGTGAATAGCAACGGTCCTACGACGCTCCCCTGCGGCACACCTGAAATTTGTCTTACTTCGGAAGACCTCTCTTAATTGAGAATGGCATGCTGCTTTCTGTTATCTAGGAATTCTTCAATGCAATCACACAATTGGTCTGTTAGTCCATATGCTCTTAAGCTCTTACTTTGTTCATTAAACGACTGTGGGGGTGTCCAACGCCTTGCGGAAGTCAAGAAACACGGCATCTACCTGGGAACCCGTGTCTATGGCCCTCTGAGTCTCGTGGAAGAATAGCGCGAGCTGGTTTTCACACGATCGTCTTTTTCGAAACCCATGGTTCAAATGGCTCTGAGCATTATGGGACTTAACATCTGAGGTCATCAGTCCCCTAGAACTTAGAACTACTTAAACCTAACTAACCTAAGGACATCACACACATCCATGCCCGAGGCAGGATTCGAACCTGCGACCGTAGCGGTCGCGCGGTTCCAGACTGAAGCGCCTTTAACCGCGTGGCCACACTGGCCGGCTTCGAAACCCATGCTGATTCCTACTAGTACATATCTAGTCTCCAGAAAAGTCATTATAATCGAATATAATACGTGTTCCAAAATTCTACAACTGATCGACGTCCCAAATTTTCTAATTATTGCCGCCCAAACTCAGTCGCTCTTTTTGAAAAACTCTGTAATTAGTAAGAGTGCTGTGTGCTAAGAAAATCTACCAATTTACCACGTATGAAGGAATGTGAAGAAAGAGGTAAGAAATAAAACCCTGACCATTTAAGACGCTTTAGCATACAGAAAAACGAGTTTGCGTGTGGTATAGAGAAATATATTTTTCAGATAATTTTTTTTCTGTCTTCTCCACAGTGCTCAATATAGGCAGGTCAAGAGCAAATATTTCATCGATTCCGAACATCAACAAAAAGTTATTGATGTTGTAAGCTATGTAAAGTAAAAAGAACCGCAGTCAAACCCATTCCATTAACATAACAGTTAGAGTTTGCGACAAAAGTCTCATTGGAAAATAAACATCGACAAAATATGTCATCGTTACTCGGAGGAACGATGATCTTCAGTACATTACTGCCTATTACCATATATGCGACAGCGATGCTGGTCTTCAAAGCTGTTACACATCTTCTCCGTGATCAGACGTTACAAGGAAAGCGAAAAAAAAACAACAGTTTTGAGTCCTCTCTCAAGGTATACACGTATCATTAACAGCATAGCAGAAACGTGGAGACAAATGTGTAGAAAACTGTTGCGAAAAATGTGTGGGACTTTTGATGTTGTGACACTACACAGCACACAAGGAGCATCAACAGAATGCATTGAAATCTCCTCAACTAGCTGACTGCCTGAAGAAGCCAGAAGAATTGGGTTACAGCACTCATTGCCATTCTCTAATATTACATTGAAAAATAATCCTTTAGGACCGAACTATTGAAACGATATATACCATCTGAGATCCGTAATTTTAATTCTTAGAATCCGTCCAGCGAAGCACTCCAGGCACCAGAAACCGCAGAGTTCATCGTAGAAAGCAGCGCTACCGTATCAAGGAATTTAATTTCCTCTCGTTTTAGTTTTTTATTCTTTATAAACATAAAATTCACGAAAAATATCTGTTGACTCAGAAGGCGTGGATACTAATAATCCCGAAAAGCCCTATATCTCTTCTATTCAAAGCGGTGCCGCAGTTTAAGCAGTATTTTAGTATCAACATAAGTATTGCTTATACAAGGGTCTGACAGAGAGTTTTTATTTCAGAGAACTGTTGCAGCGTATACGCAACATAGCGGGAGTCAGATGCGAGTATATAAGCACCGACACGTAGGCGATTTAGTGTGGCGCTCGCGTGTTTCAGATGTGTGTGCAGTAAGTGCGGCAACTTCGACTATGGTGACGTTATTACTAAATGCATCCAAGCAGGACCAACGAGAAGTTATTTGAAAATTGGGAAATTTGTGGTAAGTTTCTATGGGACAAAACTGCTGAGGACATCGGTCCCTAGGCTTACACACTGCTTAATCTAACTTAAACGAACTTACGCTAAGGACAACACACACACACACCCATGCCCAGGGTGATACTCTAAGCTCCGAAGGGAGGAGCAGCGCGAACCGTCGCAAGGCGCCTGATACCACGCGGCTACAACGCCCACCTATGCTGTTATTCTTTTCTTGACTGCTGAAGGACAAACACCGGTAGATATTAGTCGGAGAAAGGAGAATGTGTATGAAACAGAATGTCTGTGAAAACGGCCAATTGTGGCACGGTGCACCAAGTTCCACGCTGTTCGCTATTCATCACAAGACACCGGTCGATCTGGAAGGCTCGCTCCGTCCATTATGGACAACAAGCAGTTGACTGATTATGCTATTGGGCGGACCGGCGCATACCCATTTGTGCCAAGCAAAAAGTACTCGACATCAGCTTTAGTAGCGTGTAACACATCGCGCAGCAAGAGTTAGGCTACCGTACAGTGTGCAGCCAGTGGATATCCCGGGTGTTGAATGCCAAATCTTCAGTGTGGAACTGTGTGACCGCTACAGTCGCAGGTTCAAATCCTGCATCGGGCATAGATGTGTGCTGTCCTTAGGTTAGTTACGTTTAAGAAGTTCTATGGGACTGATGATCTCAGAAGTTACGTCCCATAGTGCTCAGAGCCATTTGAACCATTTGAATGCCAAATGAAAAACAAACCGGAGGCTTGTTTACTTGAAGCCGCTGATGCATTTCATTATGATGGTAACGCGTCTGTAGAGGTCACTGTTGCATATGATGAAAGCTGGTACTGTCTCCTCGTCCTAGGAAATTCGCCATCCACTGGAAAGGTGATGCTCACCCAGTTCTTCGATTACTGGGGTTCATTGCATATTGATTTCAAGATCAATCACTTTCTATATCACTAAGGAAACGTACTGCACAGTGCTGGAGAAATTGCAGCATTCAATTAAACGATGCTTCTACTTCATGGTAACGCGCGTCCCCGCATAGCAAATATCGTACCGCAAAAGTCATGCCGACCCATAGTCCTGATCTCTTCTTAAGCGACTATCACGCTTTCGCACCCATAAAAGAGCCTTTGAAGAGTCAATGATTTCTGTCGGATGGGTATATGCTGCAGGCACTTACGTACAGAAATGATCGTCAACACGACTGATTCAGCATCCAAAAAAGTCAAAACAGCCTTTCGCGAAATTGGAAGCATGATGGTAATAGAATGCAATGGGAATTCCACTATTAAACGCAGAAGAAAGGTCAGATTGGTGAAATGGGGATGACTTGTCAGACTGGACGTTCCAAGGAGAAAATGGTGTCAGTTGGTATGATGTATGAGATCCAGTGTTAAAATTTAAAACATCTCTGGACCACCTGACTTCAAATAAGGCAGAAGGGACAGATAAGACTCCATAGTAATTTAGAGAATCGTTTATGGAAGTGACAACGAAACGATTATTCAGGTTGATGTGTATGATCTAAGAGTTTGGCGACGTATTATCAGAGTTTGGGAAAAATATCATCCATACAATTCCGAAGATAGGAATGGCACGTAAGTCCGATAACTGTCACACAATCAGCTTAACGGCTCATGGGCTCGTGCAGCTAAGGTCCTGACAATAATAATACACGGAAGAGTAGAAAAGGAAATTGAAGAACAGTTAGAAGACAATCGGTTTGGCTTTAGAAAAGGTAAGAGTACCAGAGAGGCAGTTCTCATAGCATTCATTGATCTAGAGAAATCGTTCGGCAATTTAAAATTGTTCTAGATGTTCGAAATTCTGAGAAAAATAGGAGTAGGTTATAGAAGAACACGGAGCAAATAGGATTTAAAAAGCAGATGATCAGTGGCAATGAGGGCTTTACTGGCGAAGAGTTACTGATTTCAAACATCGGCCTTAATTTGAGGAAGGAATTTCTTAGAACGTGCGTTTAGAGTACAGCATTGTATAACAGTGAAACATGGGCAGTGGGGAAACCGGAACAGAAGAGAATCGAAGCGTTTGAGATGTGGTGCAACAGAAGAATACTCAAATTTCGGTGGACTGGTTAGGACTGAGGTGGTTCTGAACAGAATCGCCGAAGGAAGGAGCAAACGGAGAACTCTGAGAAGAAGAATGAATAAGATGATACATGTGTTAAGAGATCAGGGTATAACTTCCATAGTAGTAGAGGGATATGTTGATGGCAAGAACGTTAGGAGAAGAAAGATATTACAAACTATGAACAACTAATTGAGGATGTACGATACAATTACTTCTCTAGAATGAAGAGGTTAGCGCAGACCAGAACACATCAATCAGAAGATTGATGACTAAAAAAAGGAAGTGATGATTCTTTTAATTTTCCTTTATTCTTAGGAACATAACGCATGGAGGCTTGGGTGTTGTTACAAAGCTGACCAAAACGTTCACTAACAAGCAACGAAACTAGTTATCCAAGTGTGCACGCACAGACGAATCTTTAAGCCTTTACTGAAGGCGCAGCGATCCAGTCTCGTGCTTAAGCATACGCAAACCGTCTCAACGCACGCACAAGTCAGCGACGACTAATGAGACATTTATGTTTCAAGCAGACATGGTATTCAATCAAAATCGCGTCCAAAACAGACAATAATTGCTGTATGCAGTCAACGGAGCTCCATCGCAACCTGTTAAGGAGATAATTTTGCGAGGAGGATAAAAGGCAGTGAACATTAGGCGTCGGTCACCTCATAAGATGTTATCACTCACATAGGAACATATAGACAACAGCAAAGATCATCTAGCTGAAAGAATATGTGACTGGTTTTCTGGATCCTCTGTCGTCCTGTTATTTCTAGATTAGTTTGTGAAATCACCAGATTTGAAACCCATAGAAAATTTGTATGACACGTTGGAAAAGCGGGTAAATCGTCGAGATAAGCATTCCCCGCAATTTGGGAGGTGCTGCGGTATCAGATCGTCAGCGAGTGGCTCAACCCGAATACAACGTATCGGCATCGGCATAACCTTGTGGAGTCACTTCCAATCCGAATATAAGCGGTTACGAAGTATGTTTTTTTTTTTGCCTTCAGTCCTTTGGTTTGTGCGGCCTACCTTCGTCTACAGTTTCTGCCTTCTACAGCTCCCTCTAGTATCATCGATGTCTTTTTTTTCATGTCTTAATAGATGTACTAACATCCTGTCACTTCTCTTTATCGCCGGCCGCGGTGGCCGTGCGGTTCTGGCGCTGCAGTCCGGATCCGCGGGGCCGCTACGGTCGCAGGTTCGAATCCTGCCTCGGGCATGGGTGTGTGTGATGTCCTTAGGTTAGTCAGGTTTAAGTAGTTCTAAGTTCTAGGGGACTTATGACCCAAGATGTTGAGTCCCATAGTGCTCAGAGCCATTTGAACCAACTTCTCCTTATCTGTGTTTTCCACATTTTCCTCTCCTGTCCGGTTCTGAGCAGAACCTTACCAGTTAACCTGATTCTCAACATTCGTCTGTAGCATCACATCTAAAATGCTTTGATTCTCTTTTGTTCAGGTTTATCCACATTCCGTGTTTCACTACCATACGATGTTGTACTTCAGACATACATTCTCTGAAATTTATTCCTCTAATTAAGGCCGATATTTTATATTAGTGGACCTCTCTTGGCCAGGAATACCCTTTTTGCATCGTTAGTTTACTTTTGGTGTTCCACTTGTCCTGTCCATCTTTGGTTATATTACTGCCTAGTTTGCAGAATTCCTTAACTTCATCTACTTCGTGACTATCAATCCTGATGTTATTTTTCTCGCTGTTCTCATTTTTACTACTTCTCATTACCTTCGTATTTCTTTGATTTTCTCTCATTCCATGCTCTGTACTCATTAGACTGTTCATTCCGTTCAGCAGATCAAGTAATTCTTTTCCACGTTCACTCAAGATAGCAAAGTCATCAGAGAATCATATCACTGATAATCTTTCACCCTGAATCTTAATTCCACTCCTGAACCTTTACTTTTTTCCATTATTGCTTCGCTGATGTACAGATTGAACAATGGGGACGAAAGTCAACATCCTTATCTTACACTGTTTTTAATACGAGCACATTGTTCTTGGTATTACTCTCTTATATTTCCCTCTTGGGTCTAGTACATATTAAATATGACCCATCTCTCCCTATAGCATACCCCTACTTTTTGCAGAATTTCGAATATCTTCCTCCATTTTACATTGTCGAACACCTTTTACACGTCGACAAAGCCTATGAACGTTTCACGATTTTTCTTTAATCTTGTTTCCATTATTAACCGCAACGTCAGACTTGCCTCACTCCTGCCTTTGCCTTTCCTAAAGCAAAACTGATCGTCAACTGGCGCATCCTTAGTTTTCTTTTCCATTCTTCTGTATATTATTCTTCAAGAAAACTTGGATGCATGAGCTGTAAGCTGATTGTGCGGTAATTCTCCCACTTGTCAGCTTTTCCCGTCTTCGGAATTGTGTGTATGATGCTTTTCCGAAAGTCAAGTGGTATGCCACCAGACTCATACACTCTACACACCAACCTGAATAGTCTTTTTGTTGCCACTTGCCTCAATGCTTTTAGAAATTCTGTTGGAATGTTATCTCTATCTTCTACTTTATTTGATTTTAAGTCCTATAAAGCTCGTTTAAATTCTGATACTATTATTAGTTACACTAGCCCTTTTCAATCGACTCCTGTTTCTTCTTCTATCACATCAAACAAACCTTCCCCCTCATAGAGGCTTTCAATGTATTGTTTCCACCTATCCACTCTCTCCTCTGCATTTTCCAGTGGAATTCTCGTTGCACTCTTAATTTTATCATCCTTGCTTTTAATGTCACCGACGGTTGTCTTGACTTTCCTGTATGCTGAGTCTGTCCTTCCGACAATCATATCTTTTTCGATGTCTTCATACTTTTCCTGCAGCCATTTCGTCTTAGCTTCCCTGCACTTCCTATTTATTTCATTCCTCAGTGACCTGTATTTCTGTATTCCTGATTTTCCCGGAACATGTTTGTACTTCCTCCTTTCATCAATCAACTGAAGTATTTCTTCTGTTACCCATGGTTTCTTCGCAGCTACTTTCTTTGTACCTATGTTTTCCTTCCCAACTTCTGTGATGGCCTTTCTTAGAGATGTCCATTCCTCTTCAACTGCACTGCCTACTGCGCTATTCCTTATTGCTGTATCTATAGCGTTAGAGAACTTCAAACGCATCTCGTCATTCCGTAGTACTTCCGTATGCCACTTCTTTGGGTATTGATTCTTCCTGACTAATGTCTTGAACTTCAGCCTACTCTTCATTACTGCTATATTGTGATCTGAGTCTATATCTGCTCCTGGGTACGCCTTACAATCCAGTATCTGATTTCGGAATCTCTGTCTTACTGAAATCTTCCCGTATCTCCCGGCCTTTTCCAAGTATATCTCCTCCTATTGTGATTCTTGAACACGGTATTCGCTATTACTAGCTGAACTTATAACAGAACTCAATTAGTCTTTCTTCTCTCTCATTCCTTGTCCCAAGCCCGTATCCTCCTGTAATCTTTTCATCTACTCCTTCCCCTACAGCCGCATTCCAGTCCCCCATGAGTATTACATTCTTATTCCTCTTTAGATACTGTATTACCCTTTCAATATCCTCACAGACTTTATCTATTTCTTCATCGTCAGCTTGCGATGTCGTCATGTACATCTGAACTATCCTTGTCGGTGTTGGTTTGCTGTCGATTTTAATCAGAACAACCCTGTCACTGAACACAGTAACACACTCTCTGCCCTACCTACCTATTCATAACGAATCCTATGCACTTTATACCATTTTCTGCTGCTGTTGACATCACCCTATACACATACGACCAGAAATCCTTACCTTCATTTAACTTTACTTCACTGACCCTACTATATCTAGATTGAGCCTTATCATTCCTCTTTAGAGATTTTCTACACCGTTCAGTCTTCCGACATTCCATGCCACGACTCGTAGAACGTTATCCTTTCCTTGATAACTCAATCTTTTTCTCTTGGTAACCTCTCCCATGGCATTACCCTCCCGGAGATTCGAATGGAGGACTATTCCGGAATCTTTTGCCAATGGAGATATTATCATGACACTTGTCAATTACAGGCCACATGTCCTGTCCATACATGTTATGTGTCTTTAAAGCAGTGGTTTCCAAGGCCGTTGGCAGAATGGGGGTGACTTCTTACGCCGGAGATCTACGGGTGCCAATGCTGATTATTAATCAGAATATATGCAGCGCGGGCGGGCTTTCAACCTGGTACCGAACACGTTTTGATTATGAATCAAAGACACGACCCCTTTTTTATCTCATTTTGTTCTATATTGTTCGTGGAATTTGTTCGGGGCCAATGTCCGATGACACCTGTTGAGGTTCGTTGTTGATTTTTATTATTATTATTATTATTATTATTACAGAGGCCAGCTAACGCTCTGACCGAACACGCTGAGCTAGCGTGCCGGCGCCCCTAGACCACGGCTTCAATTGGAATTGTGCTGTATTAAGGCAGCCGCCAGTACTTTCGGCCTATCCTCAACGTTGGCCTACAGCTCGTTGTCTTTGCCAGAATGTTGTCTACATAGCCAGCGGTTCATGTCAGCAGAGATGCAACTCAGAGGGAGACAATTACGGGCTGTATTGTGGGTAATCATTTCCAACTGAAAACGACGCAGGAGCATCTTCATTGCCCCTGCAGGATGCGGCTGAGAATTGTCCTCAAGAAGAAAACACACGACAGTTACGTAATGTTGGCTACGTAGCTTCACGCGAAATTTCTCACCAGGCCCTCGTACTTGGCGGGAGACACTATTGTTCTAGGTATCTTCTTCCGTGTGTTTTTGCTTTTAGGAAGGCAAGGTAGAAGTAGGCAAAATTCAGGGAATGCAACAGGGAATAACAATATTAATGTGCTAATAGTAAACTGCAGGAGCGTCTATAGAAAGGTCCCAGAACTGCTCTCATTAATAAACGGTAACAACGCCCATGTAGTACTAGGGACAGAAAGTTGGTTGAAACCAGACGTAAACCAATGACTCCTGCCGTCTGGGTTCAGAGGTCATCCTCAGTTCGTACAGGCGGTTGGCGGAATTGGTGAAGGCGGAAAGCCTCGCTCGCGGGGTGGAATCAGAGCTAACTATTTGTAGTATCGTTCCCAGAACCGATCGCGGTCCTCTGGTTTGGAGCCGAGTCGAAGGCTTAAACCAGAGGCTCAGACGATTCTGCGGAGATCTGGGGTGCAAATTTCGCGACCTCCGCTATCGGGTGCAGAAATGTAGGGTCCCCCTGAAGAGGTCATGCGTGCACTACACGCCGGAAGCGGGTACAAGGGTAGCGGAGTACGTGTGGAGTGCACACGGTTTTTTTTTAGGTTAGATAATTCCCTCCCTAGGACCGACAAGACGCCTCCTGAGACGCGGAAAGGTAGGAGTAGGCAAAATGCAACAGGGAATAACAATATTAATATGCTAATAGTAA